>NC_081825.1:278233953-279433953 GCF_030867095.1 Alligator mississippiensis
AAGAACCAGCAATGTCTATAAAAGATATAATGTAATGGTATAGAATAAAAGGAAAACAGGACTTCAAGATCACAAACTGGACAACAGTTCTAAAGGACAAGAGTTAATTGAAATCCTGGCCTGCCTCATGCTAACTGGAGAGTTTATATGAAAATTCCTCACAAGTAGCTTGGAAAATTAAGATTAGTTCTGTTAATACACTTAAGGCTAGCTGTACTAAAATAAACATTTCAGCAGTGAACAGGGAAAGCAATGAATATGCAGTGATGAAAAATTAAGTATGTTGACATATTGCATTTTATAAGTGTGTTACAGCCCATACCTGTTTAGAAATTAATGTAGAATCTCTCTCTTTAGAATGTACAGATATGTTGCAGTCATTTAGAAAGTTAAGTGCTTCATCCAATTCCTTTAACAATCTTTCATACAGGCCACTTTTGTCAGTATATGGTCCACAATCTACCACAATTTCACATGGCTGAGAAGTATATCTTCATTGTGAGGTGGTGGAGGAGGGAAAGAATAGGTCAACTACAGATTTGGAAGTCAAAAAATGTTTTCAACTACAAAGATTATGTATTAAGGAGGTAAAAAAGGTAAAAACAGCTTGCAGATTTAAAAAAAAAAAAAATTCTTCTTAACGGTAGAACAGAAAACCAACATTTTATGATTATACATTTCATCAAAAATAGTCATATTGCCTACCTCAAGTACAGCACTTTTCACCAGTAGATCTCAAAGTGCTTTAGAAAGAAAATCAGTATCATTACCATCATGTTACTGATGGGGAAACTGAGAAACAAGCCATGCCTTCTCTGTGCAAGTTAAACTCACATGCCAAAGGTTATTGTTTACTTATTTTTTGGTAACCAAAAGACCACTGTGATTTGGTCTTTTGAGAAACAAATGCAACTTACACACTATGCACAAAAGCTAAATATACATTTTTTTTTATTTTTCAGGGCTAAGCGCTGGCTCTTCAAGAGTGACAGAGCTATACAGCAAGGTGAGCTTCTCAAAAGCACATATTTCAAGGAAATTCAGATTAAGGGAGTTTTTTGAAATGTATCAAAGTGAAGCATTTAAATTACCTTTTACTTTGACACGAACATAAAAGTAGATAAAGAATGTAGTCAGTAGGGCCAAGTGTGCAATTAATGTTAAAACAACAACAGAAGTATTCATTGATGAATATTTCCCTTGCATTACAAACAAGCAGAGCCTCATCTTGTCCTTTATTTTGATAACAAGCACAACATTCCTCATTCTGTGCGTACTCATAGAAGATGGTCTCTTTTCTGTCATGACATTTCTGAATGGATTTTATCACTTCTCCCACTCCTTCCCTCCTCCTCCTCCTCTCCCTTCCCTTCCCTCTTTCCTGCCAACATAGCAACTATTTTAAAAATATGGAAGACCTCTAGATCTGTAGGATCCCATATTGGAGACACTGTGAAATCCTACCCAACCGACACTTGAGGCTACAGCAGTTCTCATAATGTGCAAGTTACTTTCCAAATATAACATGCAGTCTGTACTACAAAGGAGTTGCTTTCTGAAGTGTTTTCAACAGAAGGCTTCACAATTCATTTTAAAATTATGTAAAGACTCTTGACAGCTCCTAAATTTAAAAACTTCTGTAACTTACTGCTCAAGTAGTGATTCAGTAAAATTTTAATAAAGTAGTAGGTACTGTATATACAATTTTATAGATACAAATACTTTCATGTAATTCTTCAAAATAAAACATTGCCACTAAGTGTTCTTTCCTTGTGATTCCAACATGAAACACAGGCATGATATTTAACATCTCAAAACTGTAAACTGAAATATACCTGTCTAAGACCACCAAGTCAGTTGCAGTTTCTGCATTGCTCTTTAGGATTTTCTCCAGTTTCTGAATCTTCTCCTCTAACTCAGCAGGATCACATTTCCCATTTAAAATGGAAGCAGTTAATCCCAAAATTCGAGGACACAAAGGACAATTCTCACAAATCTGTGAACAAACCGGAACAAGCATAAGACAATTCCACCACCTCTGCATCTTGACTGTAACTTTAACAGAGGTTTCAAGATACCATTTTGTAAAGTAGTATTTCAACACAAGCTGTTAGAAAAATAATCTAACTCCTTACCAGCTATCTTCCTTATAACTGAATTAACTAGCTAAACCTTAAGCTAATGCAAAAAATATATATAAAATTAAATTAAAAAGTTAAACTGAAAAAATTTTTTTTAATATTCTCCTAAACGTTTTTAAAAGTTAATTTCTGCTATTCTTCCACCACCTACAGATATGCATGGAAACAAAAGCAGGTGGAAGATGTCTTTGCAACATTACGAAATGCCTTACTCAACACAGAAAAAAATAAAACCTACCACACAGTAGGTAAAAAAAGGGCTGCTGTTCTTAACCTCCAGCTTTAATTGGTTACCTCTGGTGCGATTCACAATGGAAGTCTGGTGCCGCAATCTAGAAGAGCAATACAAACCCTACCTAACCATGTAGGTAACTGAGTTACTTATATCAGCTACTTGGACAAATCAAGTTCAGCTACTGTGCGTGACACAAGGTGTCATCATATGGGTTCAACTGAACCACTGCATCTCTCACCTAAGGCTTTTCAGGATTCACAATTCAGTAAGTGTACACAAAGTATGCCTAGAAGCCAGAACCATTTCAATTCAAAAACAAGAATGGAAGAAAGTGTTGCTGATAGTAATGGTGGTAACTTTTTATACAACAGCCTTGTGATTAGACTACTCAAAAGCCAGGTTTCCCACTTCCTCTCTAATTCCCTCATGAACCTGAGAGGATCCAAACATACATTTCCCACCTCTGAGATAGGGCCTCTTTAGCCCTCCTGTTCTAGCTAAACTACTAAAATGCAATGGTAAGACACAGGGAGCCACAGAGAGAGCAAGCAAGCAAGCAGGAGTACTACTAATTGTAATGAATGCATTACCCTGCAAAGGAGAGGGTGTAGGTCCTAGGCCCTGCTTCAAACACTATACATACATTTGGTATTAAAGAGTCATTGGAAAAATATATGCAATGGATCTGGCAGCAAGGACTGGAATCCAGGACTTTTCCCGTCCCAGGAGAGTAGCTTCCTTGCTGAGCTACATTCACACAAACCTTACTTGCACTCTCTGTGGCTGCATTTCATTTTTGCAAGGAATTATGCATCCCTTTATGCAAAGTATCCTAAGTTTCAACAGACAGAGGTAGAGACAGCCCATGTTCCAAACATGCTTACGGATCTAAATCTGGGAGAGGTGCAATGCCCTTCTCCAGGAGATGCACCCTATCTCTACAGCATTACTTAGTGACTGGCTTAGGTAAAAACCTGCTCAGTGCGCCCAATATTAAATTCCTAACATTCCCCCCCATTTAAAGTATAATGTAGCCTGGGTTTATTAATTTAGCTCCACATCTGCATACTTGAGTTTTAGATGTAGTGATGCTGATTGGTGCCACCCTAATTACCTTTAGGAATGTTGTTCTTAAATACATTTAAAAATTGATACACTGGCACCACAACAATATATTAATGTTAAGCAATAAAGCTCTTGGAATAAATTATTTAATCAATAAATGGAACAGCTCTTTTCTAATTAATGTAATCAAGAACATATATCAACATTAAACTAACAATTTTATGAAAGGCTACATTTCTGAATCGTTAAAGCTGCGACTATCTGCTGGGTCATAAAACAGTAACCACAATCCAATGATTTCCTT
The DNA here is from genome assembly GCF_030867095.1 of Alligator mississippiensis. Taxonomy (NCBI): domain Eukaryota; kingdom Metazoa; phylum Chordata; order Crocodylia; family Alligatoridae; genus Alligator; species Alligator mississippiensis. Next base: position 278,237,699 of record NC_081825.1, read on the forward strand.
TCTTTTTATAGCAATGCATATAAAAAATGGTTTTAGGCACCAACACTGATTGGCAAATCAGTTTTTTAGTAATTAAATTTGCTACATGTACTTCAGTACATGAATTAAATATGCTAAGGATAAGACATTTAAATAATGGTAACCTACTTTCATAATTTCTCGATATGGATGGTCCTGGATTGCAAGATGGCATTCATCAAACACCAGAAGGTTAATGTTTGAAAGAGATAAATATTCATTTCTTAAAATATTCAAAGCAATGTGACACGTCATAACCAGAACCTAAAATAAAGAAAAATGTAGATCATCTTAGCAAAATCTTTACAGAAAGAAGGCACGATCTTTGTTAGACAATATTAGCAGTTACTAAATGCTACTATTCATTCATTGGTGCACACCAATTCAGGACACGGTGAAACAAAGAACTCAGCACATGACCATGGAATACCTTTTAGCAAGTAGTCCAGCACAAGGTAAAATATGTACCTGACCTCCACCAAATATATACCTAGCCAAAAATCAATATAAAATTGTACCCCACAGTGAAACTGGGACAGACTCTGGGATTTGTGCCTTCATATGTAGTGAGGGCATGGTCTTCCTTGGATTTCTTGAATGTATTTAGCAACCCCTACAGTGGCAGGACACTAAAAGTGACTTCAATCGCCCCCGCTTGAACAGTGGCATGTCAGGGTGTTTTCTGGTGTCTTTGGGCTACATATGCCTTGTAATGGGTAACCAGATTTTTTTTTTTGTGGTTTTAGGAATAGGTTAAACAGGCACTTGTATGAGATGATTTGGATAGAATTGGTCCTGCCTTGAGCCGGGAGTTGGACTAGATGACTCCTGAGGTCCCTTCCAGCTATACTTTGCTATTCTATGAGTGTTTCTCAACCTGTGGTACACATATCCCTGGGGCAGGGGGTATGTGGGTGCCGCATTTTGAGTTCAATCACCCCGCTCCCCCCCCAGCAGGTTGAATGCATCTTTGCCCGTTCGGGTCAAAAATTCCAGCTGTCACCCCTCCTGCTGCATCTGGCGTGCCAGGGCTTTCACTCCCTGCCATCATTGTGCTGGGGGACAGGGAGGGAGGCCCTGAGCAGGCTGCTTTGCCTTGGGACATGGTCCGTGATGAAAAGTGGGACTTGGCTTGTGGCAGCAAAACCAAAAGTTCCATGGTGGGACTTCCACCCACCATGCTGCGTCAATTGGCAGGGGGTACACAAGGTACCAAAGGTTGAGAACCACTGTTCTATGACACACGCGGTAGCATAACTACGGGTGGGTAAAACTGCACAGGAATTGACCCCAACACTGCAGAGTTCCCATACCCATGCCAGTAACTCTAAAACAGTCCCTAGCTGCTTTAAAAATCAACACTCAGGGCAGGCAGAGCACATGGTGTTTAGGAGTTCCCAGCATGGGTAAGACTGTTGCCCACTACACCCCACATCCCAACTCTTGCCCCCACCAGTGCTCTCTGAATGTGCCATGCCCCACTCCCTGAACTGTTATTCCTAATATGTAACCTAAAACTCCTTAATTGCAAGTTGTTCCCATTATTTCTCATCCTGTCATAGAATCATAGAAAATTGGAAGTGACCTTAGGAGGTCATCTAGTCCAACCCCCTGCTCAAAGCAGGACCATCCCCAACTAGATCATCCCAGCCAAGGCTTTATCTAGCCAGGTCTTAAAACTTCCAAGGATGAAGAATCCACAACCTCTCTGAGTGACCTGTCCTTCGTAAGTAGACAGTACAGTGGGTCACGATCCTCTTTGGGAAGTAAACAGCATTGGAAAACATCAACTGAATAAATAGTCTTCTAAAGTAAAACGTAAAACTAAACAGCTTTCTTACACAAGGATTTGTGCTTACCTCAGACACTAGAAAACTGGTTACTCTGGAATCGTCAACAGCATATACTACATGCCTGAATGAACCTGACTTGCAGTGGGGGTCTTTTTGGTAGGCATGCCACAAATTAGCCCTGCACCCTCCCCGAGAATCACTGTGATCCCTTTCCCCTAAACAACCTGATGCTCTGCTTTTTGCTCCCTGCCCTATCTGCTACTGTGCTGTTTGCCCCCTCCCTAAATCACATAGGGGCTGCATGTACCACAGGGTGGACACATGTAGACTATTGAATTAACAAGTAAATAAAATATTAAGAAATTCTGATTACCTTTCAATTGAGATTTTTCATGTTCTCATCATGACTAAGAACTAGCTATAATAGTTACATAATTCCCCGCTTGGAAAACTCCTTTTCACATCTCATTGTCATCGCTCACCATCAATCCTTATGGTAGTGCAACTGAAAAAGTAGAACTGAAAGACCAGTTTTTCCAAGGAAAGACTTAAAAAAGTGTCTTTGAATATTTTTTCTTTATAGCTGCATCCAAATGCCATAAATATGCTGAAATTTACAGTGAGCACAAAAGGGACACAGTATTTGGGTTAGGTATAAAGTTTCTTCCCAAGATGTACAGCACTGTAAATTTTTAATTTAAGGAAGCTCATTAATTCATCTTACCTGATGTTTACAGAATTCTTGGTTCCATTTTTCCTTTGTCCATGATTCAGTTATTTCTAAACTTGAATATTCTCCCACCTTGAGATCTGAATGGGTCCTGACGGCAGACACTTGCTGAGCAACTTGATTTGCTTAGGGGGGAGGGGGGAGGAAAAAAAAAAAAGTTTTTTTCCTCTCCTTTAACTGTACAATAGCAGAGGGATTTTACCTGATTTAGTCCTTAGGGTACATGTTATAAAAGTCATACATACAGTAACAACTTATTTAGAGAGCATTAAAGTACACATATAAAGCGTGTAATCTGGATGTACACCTTTTTAAGAAAACAAGTTCAATGACCAGACTCTGTAAAACCAAGAAATTAAGACACTAAAAAAAAATATCAAAGCAAATGGCCCTTCACACATTTCCAAGACCTAACTAAAGTAATAGGGGGGAAAAGGGTCACTGCTACCAATCAGAATTAATATGTACAAAAAGCAGAAGGCAACCATCCCACCTTTTATGGCAACTATGTCTCACTGAATAAATGTATTTTTATTCAGTACTGTTGTGCAACATGTCAAAAACAAAAGCTAATCACTTTGCTCCATTTTCAAACGAGGATTCACTTAAGGGGAAAAAAAAACATCCTTACCAGAGTTGACTAAGAACACAGTTCTCTTTCCATTTTTGTTGAAGTCTCCCCTGATCTGATAGGACAGCTCTTTAGTGAGTAGTACTGCAATAAAAGTCTTCCCTGAGCCAGTGTTTAAACAGACTATAGTATTATGATCCAAAGCTGCTTCAAGCAGCTCAACCTAGATTTGAGAATGATAGTCATTATTTGTGCAAGGGAACTAATACAAGACATTGATCAGAAAGCAAAAACATCCACAAGTTGTATGTGTACAAATAGCAACTAAACCAGAAAAAAAAAATCATTCTATCCCCATAAAATCACCACTGGCTTTATAGGACAAAAAAATGTATTTACTATATATTATATTGACAAATTTCACTCAACTCAGGAAAAGAAGCCATCTGTTCTAGACAAATTTGGCTTATAATGTCCTCACTTTGCTACTACTATAAAAACCTTATGAAATAAATGTTTATCCATTGTAATGATGACCCTGGTTAGGCTGCCTGCAGTAACTGAACCCAGAGTCTCTGCACCCAACAGTATGACTTCTACTTGTTCAGTAAGAACAAAGCCAATTAACTCGATGGCAGCTAAAGGCTCAAATCTCTATGTTCTCTAATGAAGCCACCAGAGGGGCACAACTAGCTGCATTTTGTTAGCATGCCTTCTGCACAAACTCCTGTATTAATTCTGTATTTTGTAATAAGTATGTGAATGTAACTACTCCAAAAAAGGAAAAAAAACTAACTCCTGAAACAATATTAATCAAACAGCTGGATGACCAGGAATTTTAAATAATTTGGTTTCCCAGGCCATTAAACAGCGATTTCAGGACACTTGTTTACAAATATAGCAAAATAAGACACAGTACTATTGTGGCATCCGTTAACAGGTTGCTTTTCTGTAACAGCAGCCATTTGATTTGTAACAAATGCCCTGAACTCCAAGAGGACTTGACTACATGAACATTATGCAATGTTTCAAACATTAAGAAGATTGAGTACTGGAATGAAAGGCATGCAGTGGGATGGGAGGGGACATGTACCACATCAAAATCAGTTTCACAGAACTATTTTATAGCCACGTGATATATTTCATTTCCACTTCCTGTGGACAATAAAACAATATTAGTATTGTCATTAGTACCTGATATTTTCGTGGTGTGTAAATGTTATCGTGAATTGCTTCTTGTTGCCATGGTAGTCCAAAAAAAGGACCCATTGGGGAGGAAGCAGGGGTCATGAGCTGCAGTCCTGCCATGCTGAGGGATTGCAAAGCAGGGCTTTCCATTCATTCATCCAGTGTTTCTTTCATTGCATTTTTGTTCCAGCACAGCTTACTAAGAGAAAAACAGCAAAAAACAAACATACACACTAAAATCATGGATAATAATAAAAGTAACTTCTCCTTTCTGCAGAAGAAAACCTAAAGCAAAAGAAACCTTTCCCAAGTAACCTACGTTTTTACAAGGAAAAAAAAAGTAGCATCAAGTTCATTCTCTGAACTTGACTTTATTCTGTTAGCATTCTATTTATAACGTCCCCGAATACATTCAATTATGAGAAGTTTAATCATGGGTTTTTTTAGTTCTGCTGTAAATGAAAAACGTAATTTTGTAATTCTTGTAAAGAATGTGTCTATTACTACACCAACACATTTTCCCCTGAGACCTTTCAAAGTTTTACATAAATCTGAGAGGCCACCTTAATAGCCCCAAAATACCTTGGAATATTTAATCATCCCAGTTGAAGTACTCAAAATGTGGAAGACCCCGATCCAAAAACCAAAGCAGAACAGCTCTAATAGGAGATATTCTCAATGACTAACATCAGAATAGCCAACAGTTAGTTGGCTATGACATTCATCAGGCAGACCAGGGACTTGAACTTGATTTTCCCCATACACCACATGATTACCCTAACTCAGTGGTTCTCAAACTTTAGTCGGGGCACCCTCCACAACCTTTCTGAATTTGGTGGCATCCCTGGTTGAGAACCACTGTTGTACTGCCTCTGCTGACCTCAGTGGTTCTCACCAGGGTACTGCCATGAGCACATACCTGTATTAGGGTTTTCTAATAAACTTAAAGCAGCCATGGGAGGCAGGAGAGGCATTTCACCCTGACTGTGGTGGCACTCATTTCACTGCATCCCTGGAAGGTTCTTGCAGGACCCCAGGGTGCTATAACACCACTACCCTAGCTGCCTGGCTACTGTTTGTCAAGTTTGGGGTGTGGGGTCTCTTTCTTAAAAAACAATCCCTTTTTCAAATAAAATTTTCTCAAATCTAAAATACATTCTTATAACAAATTTCAGGTTTCAGCCAACTGACAGTTTCCAAAAAAACAACAACAACAAATCTAGTCAGACATTCCAACCAGCATTATATACATTTTCTTTGAGCAGGACCAAAAATAGCAGAGAAAAGATTAACTGGAGCAGGACAAAGAAAGTGGAAGGGGGGGGAATGTTTTCCTAATTTCCACCCATTTACAAAGGTAGGGAAGGGGAAGGGGGGGTAGGGGGAGCCAACGGTAAGCAAGGGACAGACTACTGTAGTAGTTTTCCAAGGTAGAAAAGAGGCTGTCTGTGAAAACGTAAATAACTGGAAATCAGGAAGACAAAGGGTAGAAAAGGAGGAGAGGGGAGGAAGAGGGGGAAAAAGAAGTGTAAGAGGTCAGGTCTGGCAGGTACCTGGTGAATCAGATGTCAGGCAGGTTGCAATGTGTCATAAATCCAATGTCTATACTGAGACCATGATTTTTTTGTATCCAGTAGATTTGTGAATCGAAGTTTGTCGGCTGTTTTGTAAGTTCCCTTTCACGATTACAACTGAGAGATTGAAGAGGGAGTGATTGTCTTGTGAGAAGTGTATCAACAAAACATTGTGTTCAACTGATACCTACACATATAGCGGCATTTCATCTTAATTGTGAAAAAAATGTGGATTTGGGGGTTTTATAATAATTGGAGAATTTGGGATTTTTAAAACAGAGAAAACCAGAATCCCTGTATCATCAGGAAAGAGCCAGGTGGGCAGGGACCAGAAGAGTAGGGCAGTGGCACTCCTACAGCTCTTGGAACATGGGGAGAGGTGGTGGCCGCCCTTGGCCCCTGTGCTTAACCAGCCCGAGCAGGACCCGCTGCCACTGGGCTGGAGCCTCAAATATTTTTCCCTCTTCCCCACTCTGGGCTTTGGGTAGGGGGTTATTTAGGTGTCCTGTTATCTCCCTCAAGCCCACTTTAGCACCCGTGAACAAGCACAGCTAACTGCATAATCATTAGGCTGCTCATTGTTTTCCTCTTTAGCCCATCTCTCCTCTGCCCCTCTACCTTCCTCTCTTTCTCCCTGTCCAATAACAGAGGTAAGGGTTCCCTGTTACAGTCCCCTTTTATATAAGTTTTGATTATTATGAATGGAAATATTTTTTCATTGGTCTGCGAGTGTGAGGTGAAATTGCTATTTATTGATGTTTATTGCTAAGAATTGAATAATTATCATTCATTTAGTAATGTATAGAGCATTCAAAATGCTGTATTTGTTAAAAGCAAGCATTGCAGCATAATAGAGGAAGAAGGAAGGCAGAATGAATCTCAAATATATCAATTAGCATTTTGATAATTATGCAAGATGAAACGGCACTGTCATGTTTTTATAACCCATTTTTGAGGTTCCCAGTACACAGGTTTGATTTTAAGGAGCAAATGTTTTCTGACATTTATTTTTATACATTTAGTATTGATCTTCTAAAACTTTTTCTCTTCTAATTCACTCTTATAAAATGTCAAAAAAAGTTTTCATTTCGTAAGAATGTACAGAAAATCAAGAGCTTTGCTTGCTGTAGAAAAATTGTTCTTGTATTATTTTTTTTTTTTTTTAATCCTGCTCTCCAGCTAGGCCCCACGGCCACATATTCCTGCCCAGGTCCTGGGCACCACCCCCAGCCCCAGCCCCACTCCATTCCTTCCCTCACCGTGGCTGCCGCTGCCTCAGTCTGACCCCATCCCCAACCCCTCACATTGCCTATGCCCCCCACTCCATGTCACCTATGCCCACATGCACGTGGCGATCCCTGCATCCTGCTGCCCCCCCCCAGTGCTAAGCAGCCCCTTGCAGACTGGAACTCTGCTAGCCTGCAAGGAGAAACTCATGATTTCCCACATTTTTTAATCCTTTAAAAAGGAGGAAATTCGCATTTTTCCCCACAGCAAACAGAAAACCTGGATCGCTGCTGATGAATAAACATAATGATTTAAAGCAGGTATGATTTATTGATTCCTGGATATTTACTTTTTATATTTTGACATCTGATTTTATAAAAGCTTTTAACAGTATACTGTTATTACTAAATTGTCTGCCTCCGCACCACTAATTTTGTGCAACCCTGAAAATTTTAATCGATAAAAATTGGAAGACACTCCAACTTCGCACAATCCTGAAAATTTAAAATCAATAAAAATCAAAAGAAATGCTTAAAAATAAACATTGTTGATTTTAGCCATCAAAATTTTAAAAAGAGTGAAATTATGCCCAATTATGATGACTTGGGGCTCCCTCTGAACATCATAGTTAATTCAGGACTGTCAAACTTCTTGGTGGTCTAGGGATGTACCAGCAGGGGCCATGACCCCCTCCCCCCTTTCTGGGCTAAAAACTCCCACCTGCCTCCACTCACATGGGTAGCTCCTCTCCCAACTGCTGCACTGTGTGCACAGGTGGGTTGATAGGTGGCCCTCTCCTGACCTGCGGGCTCCCCTGCTGCACAATGCCACAAGCTATCTCAGCACTGCAGGCTGTGCTGCATCTTGCTACCCTGCTCCACCCCACCCCCTGCAATAAGAAAGGGAGCCAGAGCCTGGAAGCCCTGGATGAAGCAGCAGCTGGAGTGATTATGGGAGTAACACCAAGAGGGAACCTCTCATGGGTCACCAGTTGAACAGCCCTGGGTTAATTAAATGATGCATTTCACATCCTGCTTTAAGTTTTCAGATCAATTCTTTTGGGCCCTCTTTCAGGACCTTAATCACATGGCTGTCTTATAGAACAAACTGAGTGTGATTTATTATAGAACAAACTGAGTGTGATTTATTTGTATATCTTAACATGATTTGTAGGTATATATAGGCATAGCCCAAATGTATCAAGAACAAAAGCAAGCACAGAAATAATTGCTGAGAAATAATATGTAGAATTTACACCATCAGAGGGGGAACTTGGTTCTACTGTCAGCTACACCTTGATATATGACATGAAAGGCCCTGCTCAATAGCAAAGACTGTGAAACACAAGGACAAGAATCACTCTGTGGAAGAAGGGAGATTTGGGCTTGTGGTCTCTTAGTTTCTAATCCAAAGCCAAAAAGCAATTTTAATGGAAAGATCACATACACACACATGATCAACTATAGGTCAATACCTTTAAAATTTGATGACACTAACTTCAGCAAGTTCAAATTATCAGGGTTTGAAAAGAAAGACAACATAACTCTGGAAAGAAAGTGCGGCTCAAAATGAGGTAGGGGTGGAGCCAAGGACACTCTACCTTAAGTTGCCTATGGTTTTTGCATGAAAAAACCTCACTGAGATACATAAAGCAGACTTGCTAAAAATTTCTGAGTTCTCCTTAAAAGTCACTTGCCAATGACCAAGATGTTTTCAAAATTGACAGACTCTTCACAGAGTGCTCTCCATTTTTCTTTTAGCACATACAGCCCACAGAACTCCTCACAGGCTAACCCACCCATCTCTACAAGTCAGATTCAGCCTGCGGGGGCTCATCACTGCAGACACTTGAGCCCCATCAGAGGTGGTGTCAATCCCAAGTTTCAGCACAACTCCAGAATCCAGGGAGTAAATGCTACTTACCCCCTGCCACTCCCACCACTAAAATCAAGAGGCACTAGTACACAGGCTCGCACCGAAGTGCCCAGCGCTGCAGCACATGCAGTTAAGTGGCAAAATGCACATCAGCACTGAGAAAATGGCAGCAGCGTGCTTTTGAACTCAAACACAAAGGTGTTTGAGTTCAAAAGTGCACTGCCACCATTTTCTATGCACTGACATGCATTTCACCGCTTATACACTGCATGTGATACAGCGCAGTATGCGTCAGCTCACATGTGGAACAGACTTGATTGAGTCTGCTCTGAGGCACTGGATCTCCAGCACATCCCAGCACAAAAATGTGTGTGTATAAACGCCCAAGGTTTTCAGTTGTCCCTGGCAGAACAAACAGCAGGCTTAACTCCCTGGATTCAAGACCCATACCGAAACAGCTCCAGCAACCACAGGGCTTGCTAGTGCTCCTTACACATCACCTGACCCATAGGAAGCCCTGTGGTTCAGATCCAGTTCACAACAAATTTGACACTCCTGTTTTACAGTCAGACAGTTTCAGTTTCAAAGAGGCTTTAAGAATCTGTCAAAAGGGATTCATTTTTCTCTTAATGAAAACATTACTCTCCATTAATACATTTCAAAGTCTGAGTACTACAAGATCAGAAAACTACTTATTTTTAGATGTCTTTACTATACCGTTACATAGTATATGAAGGCATCACATGTAAATGTTTCTACAAGACGATGATGAACTTCGCCCCACTCAAATACCTGAGTGAACAAATCTCACTTCCATGAAACCTAAGCCCCAAGCAAAAAATGCTGAGATTTCTACCAATCTCCAGGAACCTTGCTTGAAGGCCTCATATTTCAGGTCATGCCCAAGTTGGCTCATTTCTGATAAAATTGAGGTATTGTATTTCACAGCATATAAGTTGAGATTTGAAGCCAAATTTTTAACTCTAAAACTCAACCTCAACTTCTACACTATCCCCTGTGAGCGGTGCTACACGAAACCCCCTGGGAGCTTGGGTAGCACATGGCCTGTTGGCAGCCTGACCAGCTGGCCACAAAAGGCACTGCCACTTTGGAGGGGAGGACTGGGCCTACAGCTCAGGGACAGCTCGCCCCCAGCCCTGGGGCAGCCAGGAAAACTCTGCAACAGGAAAGATTGGGCCCCTCATCACTTCTGCTTTAAAGCAGGCTCCTGTGGCTGGCAGGATGTCTGGTGCTGCTTGGGCAGGGGTCAGCGTGCCCCGTGGGCAGCACAGGGTCTTGGGTAGGGGTGGTGGTGGGGAGGCTGGCCCTGTCCGACACCCCTAGTCTCCCCCCTGCCTAACACCCCATGCTACCCACGGGGCATGCAGGCCCCTTCTCCGATGGCCTCAGGTGCCCTGCCGGCCACAGGAACCTGCTGAAGGCAGAAGCAGCAAGGAGTCCAATCCTGCTTTTGGCAGAGCCTTCCTGCCTGCCTCATGGCTGGGGGGTGAGCTGCCAGCAGGCTGGGCAGCCCCTGAACTCTGGCAGGCCCCAGTCCTTCCCTCTACCACAGCGGTTTCCCTGGGGTCAGCTGGGTGGGCTGCCAGCAGGCCAGTTGCTGCCTGATCCAGCTTCCCAGGAGCCTGCCAGCACACCACCCCTCCCATGAGCCTGCCCAGGCTACCAGCGTCTTGCATACTGAGGCAAGGTCAACTTCTACAACAAATCTACAAAAATCCTACCCTTTTTGTATAGAAATATGGGGTCAACTTGTACATCGTGATAACACATACACCATAAAATACGGTAAGTAAATGGGAAGTTTTCTGTCTTTTTGCCCTCATGGTGGTGCCCAACTGTTATGAACAGAAGGGATCCTATTCATCCTCACTTTCCTAAGCTTGGGGGAGGGTCCTCAAGAATGGCAGTAATATTTCATTACTTCCAAATATAAAACTGTACTTTACTGCAAGACTCAAAGAAAGCAAAGAGTATCACCTGCCCTACAGACGTTTACAGCTTCGATAGATAACAACAAGCTGAAAGTATCTTCACAATGGCTAGTAATTTTACATCTAAATTAAAAGGTTTACCTTTCCAAAAACTTAGATTGACTTAGATCCCCACAATCATCAAGAAAAGTTTCCCACTTGTCACCATCGAGTTAACAGGTGTGGCTGACCTCTAATTACATGTACCTTCCCTCTATGTTCCAAGGGATATAATATGGTGTAGTCTGTTCTCCGCAGGTTTCTTTACACATTGAGCCCTCTCGCATGGCTACATCTTAAGATGCCACCGGCTCCATCTATTTTTGTGAATCAACACAGTTGCTACTTATTAGCAGGTGGAAGTATAATTATTGATGTCTAGGTTCACCTTTCATAAACCTCAAGACCAGAATGGACCAGTCTGTACAACATGCCGCAGCACTTTATCCAGGTATTCCTGTACCCAGCTCAACAACTTGTAACTAAAATAAAGCATATCTTGAATCAGTGATGTATCCTACTTGTTGATTACCACTCTACCAATTCTCTTCACTAACTATTTGATGTTTTCTTCCAAAACAGAAATAATGGGGAACAGACCCATGAAACCACTGCTAAGGTCTACCAAAAAGAATTAAGAAGAAAAGCAAGTGAGACTGTGAGAATGTGAGTGCAGAGTTGAGGAGGAAAAGAAGTGAGAAGTAGCATCTCTCTTCTTTCATACCCATCCATGATAACATAATAATTACCAGGGATAAAATCATTACTATGATAGGTGAACTTCTTTTTCCCCCCCTATTACTCCTGTAACAACCACCACCTTCCATTCTCTAACAAGGTTTACTGTGAAACCGTTGTGTGCAATACCACAAAACAGTCAACGGAGTTGTTTTTTCATCATGTACATGGCACCTGCAATAGCTTACTCCTCAGAACATTATACTAAGCGCAGATATGGACTTGGGTGTAAAAATGCCACCTCTGAACCATCAACGCTAACTTCTACAGCATTAAGTTTTCTCTCTCTCATCCAAGTAAAGGCCAGGCTCATGTTTGCTTAGCTTATATGAGATCTGTTTAAGTTCACAGGTGATATGAAAGTAAACTAGAATTAATGAAGTATTATATCCTTCAACATTTCAACAGCAAGGAAAAATATCAAGTTCTTTAATAGACTGAAAAAGTACAAAACCATCTAAAACCCAAGGAAACAAAAGTGTATTTGAAAAATATAAAGTTTAACTAGAAACTTTCAACAACTAAGAACTCACATTCAGAATACAGGCAAGAATTAACTGACCCAAGAACTAACCAAGAAGGAAAGCAGAAAACAGCTGAACAAAGTCAAAATAGCTAACCTGTCAAGTGAGTGTAGGTAACAAACATACCTGCAAAGTTGTTAATGATTATCTTGTATATTACTTTTTAAATTAACAGAAGTCAAAAAGGAAGCCCCAAAGAACCTGCTGAAGCCAAAATGAGATGGGAAGAAGTTTTTCCATCAGGTGCAGAAAGCTGAAGTCTTGTTTCCTCCCAGCTCACAAGAACAGAGCAGAGAAGCAGCACTAAAAGCAAACTCATCTGTCATATGAAAACAACTGTTTTCAGCCAATCAGCCCTGCTGATTTAACAGCCATACTACTACTTTGGGTATGACCTTCAAACTTAAGCAGTCTTGTTAACTGGAAGAGATCCAAAGAAAATACAGATGCTGCAAAGAGCAATAGTGATGAATTGGGTGGTATTCCCTTTCACAGTAACACTGAAGTAATGACTTAATACAATCAGTAGAGGAGCAACTGTATTTCTGGAGGTCAGATGTAAAAATGAAGATCCTGACCAGTCAGTTATTAACAGGGATCCTGGTTTTCCACGATTTAAAAAAAATCTCACAAGTTATCTGATAAAAAAACAAAAATCCATGATTAAAATGAAAAGCCCCTCACTCCTACCCACAGCCCCCCAGCTCTGCTGGTGACCCTTGTCTACCACCCACAGCCCCCTGCCCGCCCCCAGCCCTGCTGGAGGAGGCCTCCAGCTGCCAGGGCTATGGGAGCCAGGGACCCAGGTCCACAGCTCCCTGCCTCTGACAGAAGGTAGTGGCTGCTGCAGGGGAGCAGAGCGTGGAGCCCAGCTCCACATCCATCCCTCTGCACAGAGGACGCCTTGCCAGGACAGCACAGAGCTCACAGTGGCAAGCAGCTTTTCTGCGCAGCCCCTGTGCCCTGCAGCGCTGGGTCACATGCACCAGGCTGCGGAGGCCCCAGGGGAGGGCAGCAGGGTGGGAACCCAAACCCACAGCAGGCACCCTCCATCACCATGCACACACATCTGAGGGGCACAGGTCCCTTCTGCAGCTCCAGGAGTGCACACAGCAGCGGGGAACCAGTCCCATTTCCCCCATCCCCTGGACAAGCTGTCCACAGCCCTGTCCTGCTCCTGCCCCAGGGCCTGCAGCCCCACATTGTGGTCCCGAGCCCCAAGCCTCATGTACCCTCCAGCTAGGCAGCAGCCCCAGCCCTGCCCAATTCCATCCCTCCCACCCTATGGGGGCCTCAATCCTCTCCACCCCTCTCCCCCCACATACCTTTACTTGCAGGAGCTGCTTTCTAGGCTGCCTGGGAGCTGCATGCATATCCATGCACATGGCGCCCCCTGCTTGACCATCCTCCTCTCACTCCCTCCTAGCCCCCTTGCACGCTGGAACTCTGCCAGCCTGCAGAGAGCTCTTTGCAAAACTTCAAAATCTGCGGGTATCTCCGCTAAAATGAAAAATCTACATTTTCCTTCAGCAAAAGGGGAAATCCATGTTTTCCTCCATTTTTCCATGGGAAACAGAAAACCCAGATCCCTGATTATTAAAGAACTCTACAATGCTTTTTTCTTGCAAAATGTGCAGACTCTAGTACCTTGCTTAAAACTACTACCTCCTATGCAAATGGTCTCCCTTGCAGTTTCCATTTGAGAAACTATTTTCATTCTCAAGAAAAGACAATGGTTACATTATATCCCTACAGTAGCTTTTAGTTCCAGCTACATTTACATCTACCTTATTTCCCATAAAGATTTTACATACAAAATGTGCATGTATACAGAAACACACACACACACACACAGAAAATAATGCTAAAAGAACTTTAAAGCTTCAAAGTTAACCCATCAAAAAAGTGGAGATAACTTTCAACACGTAAGAGCAGTATAATAGGGCTGTGTGAAACTTTGGGTGCCAATTCCACTTGGAGGAGATTCGGCCCAATTCTGTGGCCAAATCTCTGAATCCAGAGAGCAATAAAAAAGTCCAAATCAATTCGGAAAAAGATTTGGAGAGCTTCAGAGATTTGGGCAGTCCTTGCTCACCGTCGCAGGGAGCTGGACTCAGATTCCATGCCAGTAAGTAGGGGGCGGGGGGGGGGGTGGCTGGAGGAGGGGATCATGGGGGGACTCCCGCCAGGCCCCATCCCCTGCCTGCTCCCCCAGCACCCCCCTCCCCCGAGTGCCCCCTGACCTGCGTCCACTAACCCAGCCCCATTCCCCCCATGGCTACCCCACCTGGCCCCAGCTCCCAGTTCTTTAAAAAAAAGCCCCCGCTCACCTGCTGCTGCCAGGTGAGGGGACGATCCCTGCTGCCCCACCACTGCACAGGGGGCACTGCCACAAGCCCATCCCCTGCCTACTCTCCCAGCCCCATCAATAGCTGTCGCGCCTGGCCCCAGCTCCTAGCTCTTTAAAGAACACAACCCTGCACTCACTGGCTGCAGCAGTGGCAGTCAGGCCTTCTGGTGTCTCATTGCAGTGCCCCCCACACAGCATGGGGCAGTGGTGGGGGGGGCAACAGGGGGCACTTGGGGCCTGCCTGGCAGCAGCCAGTGAATGTTGGGTATTAAAAAAAAGAGCCGGGATACTGGTGCCAGGCAGGGCAGCCATTGATGGGGCTGGGAGAGTGGGCAGGGGATGGGGCCTGTTTGATTTGTAGATTCAGCTGATTCGGCAGTGGCCGAACCTCCAAATCAGATTCAGCCAAAATCAATTCGGGACAGTGATTCGAATCACCAAATTGAATCACTGTCCCCTGAATCAGCCAAATCTGAATCTAAAGTGAATACTAGCCACTACGTGCAGGCCTGCAGTATAATGCTAATAGCTAGATCCAAAAAGGGACTTGGAAACCGAGCTGAGCGCAGCAATCCATGATTTTTCTGGAATGGAATCTAGTTAGGTGTCCAAGTTCCCTATGTAATACATGAGTAGGATTAGGAATGGAATCCAGAATAACTGGCATGCTAACTGGGGAGCTGCCTCAAGTCAGCACTGTGCCTAGAGTTAGCCAACATTAAACCCATTCACTCTGGGGCTTAAGTGCCTTACTTTGGTACTTGCAGGAAGCAATAGCCACTCATCTACAAAGACAGGTGCCCACATCCTTCCCTTCAAGAACTAAGAATCAATCAATACTTTCTTTCAGAAGATAGAGACTGTGGTAATGAAAAGGCTACTAGCCACCCTTTATCAAATATGCTGGTGATTACAGCACTTACCCAAAATACAGGAGCATTCCTATATTCAATTCCTTTCTAGCTGAACTTTTATCTAATGGAATTGTAATGATGTAA
This sequence comes from Alligator mississippiensis, assembly GCF_030867095.1. Classification (NCBI taxonomy): domain Eukaryota; kingdom Metazoa; phylum Chordata; order Crocodylia; family Alligatoridae; genus Alligator; species Alligator mississippiensis. The sequence goes on from NC_081825.1 coordinate 278,253,276, forward strand.
AAAAGTTTATTCTTAAATGTAGAACTAGACTTTGGTTGCCCAACAAACTTTTAGTTTAGTATCTAAATAAGTCTCTCAAATGTTGAGGAAAATATTCAAGGAAGGGATTTAGCAGGCCAATTTAAAAGCAAATGAGCCATCTCCTAAACAAAAACATCAGCAAAATCTCTGTTTAACTAACTCCCACCATACATTTCTTTTGACAGCATTCTAGAACACCATGTTTCTCTTAAAAAATAAATTACGAACTACAGCATTTCAAATAAAACCTTGACAAAGCTAAAATAATAGCATATTCCTTCTGTTGCATACCAAGGACAAAAATGTAATGAAAGCTCAGCATCAACAGATGAAATTAAACATTTAGCCATGAAATGAGAAATACTCACTGGAAGTGTTCCACTTCAGCTGCTGCAAAAATTTGGAAAGAAGTTATGTTGCACTATTTTACTTAGACTATAAGCACTTTGGCACAAGAATCGTTTTTACTTTGCCCAATTTATGGCTCACTACACACAAGACATCTAGCACAATATGAATATTTAATGAAAGCAACATATTTTCACCTATTTTTAAGAGAGTCAAATTATGTACTTTTTTACTTTATTTATTTACTACTGAACTCTATGTATGATACTCCAATAGCACTGAAATTTCAGCCTCCTTAGGGAGATAAAACTTGGATTTTTACTTAAGTATAAATCTTGCATGAAAGAATCTCTATAACCTTGGAGAAAAATCTCAACAATAACCAGATGGAGCAGGGAAAGGTTCACTTGCTTCCTACCATTTTTTGGACAAGTCTAAATTTAAATGCTAAAAACTCTAATTAGAGGATTCCAAAGTGCAAAGTCAAGAGTTTAATTTGTAACTGGAAAAGTCAAGTAAGGAACTAGGGTCAAATAAACCGACTATGGGAAAGGGACTGGATAAACTAAAATAGGTTCTTCCTACTTCTAACTCCTATAACATAATTGTATGAAACGCCCCTTTTAAGCCATCCACCAGTACATTTCAGAGGGAGGACCTTGTTTTCTGTCCGCTCCTCCAGTTCTCTTAGAACAGCTTAGGAATTAAGGGACTGCTTTCTTAAAACTTAAGTGCAAACAGAAAATATTATAGCTGAAATACTCAGAAACCCAAGATGGTTTCTCTCAAAGTAATCCACTTCATTTTGAATCATCTTTTTCCACTAAAAACTGTCATGTCCCGAGACTCGTACATTATACCATTTGTATAAACAGCAGTACTATAACCAGAATACTGTTCTCTCAATAAGCGCTACAAGCCAATCTTAGGCCACCTTTTTTGCTCAAGCAGAACTCTAAGATCAGGATTATACTGAAAATCATGTGCGAAAGACCCGTTTCTGAAGAGCTTCTTCTATAACCTCTGTAGATCTCTTAACTGGAGTTCCTGACAAACTTCCTGACCTTCTGAAACGCTCACTATTCTGGAACTTATGGGTGCCTGTAGACATGCGGGATGCCACCTCCAATGCACTGTAATTAGCACACTCCAGCAACCTCAGCGTCTCATGTATTCAGCATCCCTGCACTTCAAAATGGCGGTGGGAGTGATTTAACTAAAGCTTGTCAAACAAGCATGATGTTGCATATATGAGATGCTGGGGGCTCATTAATTAAAGCAGCTCCCAAGCATTGCTCTAATTGAAGCACCCTTTCCACACCCCTGGAACACATGTAAAGACACCCTAAGAGTTTCAGGTAACTAGTGACCCTTAAAGTCCCTCATCCTACATTCAAAGAAGAATTGAGGCTTAAAGCCAGGTCTACACTAGAAAATGTCTGCCCCGGTAGCTCTATTTGTGATTTTTTCTACTATTATGTGCAACATTCACCAGCAAAATACTGCTTTGGCTGGTATATCTAATACCATTCCCCTAAGTGAAATAAATTGTATTGAGAAAAGCACTCTTTATATTAATATAATCAGGACTTTTGTCAATATGGAAATGCAGTAAAACAGCTATAAAATTGCCTTTGTGTCATTTGGACCAAGGAAGTAATATTTTCAAAGGACAAGAGTATATGGCTGATGCATACTCTTCTGGACCTCCGAGGCTGGTGGCAGGGCACAGTTGCAACAACTCTAGCAATATCAAATGATAGTGCCATAAGGTGTTACAGTTTATTATATCTGCATGCTTCTATAGCAGTTTAAATGCACCAAAACTGGAGCAAATTTAACTCGGTTTCATGAAGTATTAAATATGCTTAATCCCTGCATTTTATATTCCTACAGGACCATTCAGATGTAAAAATTACATCATAATAAATCATGTTAATTCCCAAGTAGCAGCCCCACCTCCCTATTTAAAGCGGCTGAAATTACATCTGTCCAAAGCCTTGGTGTAGGTTAGAGCAGTCTTGGCTCCCATCAGTCACAGGACCTAAAAGAATACATCTGCGTCACCCAGCAGCTGAGTAGAATATTGGGTTAGTTAATAACACAGATTTACTTTGAAGTAAAACTTTTAAAAAAAAAAATCTTTGTTCTCATCTGAAGAATTATTCTGGATAACTTTTTAAAAACCCCAAAAAGCTTAAAGTTTTCTTCTCTTTTAAAAAGTCTAATTTAGATAGCATTTTCTTCTGCTTCAGTGATATATGAAGCTGAAGGAAAAATTCCTAATTTTTTAATACCATCTTAAAAATACTTCCAGTTTTAATGGTATATTTTATTTTTCCTACTTTATGCTTTTGACTGGCCCGCATGTCTTTCAGCTTGGACCAGAACTGACTAGATTCTATTTTTGAAGTAGATTCCTTTTCTGATCATAACTCATTAGTACCACAACCCCAGAAATGTTTAAATTGAAAACCCCTTCATTGAATTAAAATCTAAATTCATGAAAATATTTACATTCATATTCTGTTTCATAAACAAATGTAAAAGGTCTACATTTCATGACAAGCTTATTGAGATCATTTATTTATCTTTGTTTTTGTTAGACTGCTTTACAAAAGTGTCAGCACGTATCGAAAAAATAAAATGACCTTTTTATTACTTTCTCTCTCTCTTTCACACACACTCACACATTTCTGTAATTTTAAATTGGCCCTTGATGGTGGTCCTAAAAAGTAGTCTTTGGATGGCTTCGCCATTTAAAGAAATTCAACAAAATGCTAGTAGTTGTCTTCATACAAACAAACATAATAGCAATCATTTTTTCCTCATACTATACTAAAGGATGGGCTTACCGTTTTAATTTCTAAGACCTTTGTGTTTGTGTTCTCTGAACTGCATTTTGACATCATGTTATCAGCTGGTAGGTCAATCACATTATTTGCAAGCTTCTGCTATAAAAACAAAAATGTTAACAAACAGAGCAGAATTTAAAGATAAAGATGCTAAAAATGATGTGGATAGCATAAAATACAAAAGAATATCAACATTATATTAACAATTTTGACCAAAATAAAGGTAAATTAAAGGTTAATACGAAGGCATCACGAATGCTTAAGAAGATCTAAAAAAAAAATCACATTGGACAGGATGAGCCATTCTGTTATAAATCTATCCCAAAAGAAGATATTCTCTAGTCTTTTGTTTAATAGAAAGCATGAAATATAAAAAAAGTAAAAAAAAAAATAAAAATCAAGTTTTGAAAAGTAAAAATTATTTCAAGATTTGAAAGAAAAAGAAGGAAGACAGCTTGAAATTGAAAATTTTAAATAAAAAGCCTAACAAACTACAAAAAAAAAGACTCTTTAACTTCAATGCAAATAAAAAACCCCCACTAGGTTCCTGTTATTAGTCAGTCATTTTGAACTACAGCTATAGGAAACATGCTATAGTTCTTTTACATTCTATAAATGGCATTTATAAGGTGCACACAAATAAGGAAAATTAGTTTTATTTCATGCTCAGGTTTTAAACAAAGGAATTCAATTTAAGATATTGTAAACAAGTTAATTCAGGTTTCAATTAAGTGCACTGAATTTTTTTTTAAAGTACTTTATTTCCACCTATACATTTATATTTCAATACATTTGAAAACTTATTGGATAGCATTTTATCCAAAAGAAAAGATAGTATTGAAATTCATTTTAGAAGTATAAAATATTTAAACTGTGATCATTTAAAAATTAAACACGGGATTATTTAATAAAAGCATATATATATGCTGTTACACAAAAATACATGTGAAACAAAAATATGAATAATATCTAACCAGAAAGTTTACCATATTTATCCATAACTATATCCACCCTTCATAAAGAGGCAACAACGGTAGTTACATGAAAATTCCCAAAGACTGAAGCAATCACACAAAAAGTCAGAATTCTTTTAAAAGCTCCTACTGTTACTTTTAAATTAAAAAAAATCAACCTTTATGAAATTTTCTACCTCGGTAAGTTTTCATAATGTTAACAAAAAGGACACTTCTACAGATTACATAACTATATTCATTTTTACCTTGAATGCTGATGCTGAGCTTTTCCAGAGTTTCCAAGCTTGTAATTTTGTTTCACCCTAGGTAACCTAAAAAGGCAATATAAAAAGAGAACATTTTTATACAAACTCCTATAAAAATCAATCATGCCATGTGGCAGTCTGCTTTCTTGTACTTTAATATTTAGCGCTGTAGCAACAGCACATGGTCCTTCAAAATCTAATTATCATATGTCCTTTTTTGGCCTGAGATGCAGACAGTGATCGTCTGAAAGATCAACCCTAGAGTACTCCAGAGATATTTGCATATTTTCTATTTTATCTGCTAAAGTAATTGCTAGCCGAGTCCAATTAGCTTCAGAGCTTCTTTTTCATTTCACTGTTTCATTTATTAGCAAAATGAAAACTTAAAGAAACCTAATATTCATCACACTTTAAAAGGCTTTAGGCACACGTTAGTTTTACGGTGGTTAAATAAATGCAAACATAGTTATTACTTCATTTTCTTCTTATTATTTTTTAAAGAGTATAGAGTACGCAGCCCAACAGAGAAATCTGTAGCAAAATGCTTCTTAGCAAAATTCACTCTCTTGACTTGGGTAACTGGTGTTAGAAATAATTTTTAAGAAAGCTTAAATAAAATAAAACAAAACCCAGGCGACTATTCCATATTTTAAAGTTCATGTAAGAAAAGGAACTGAATGAGCTTTAACTCTCAGGGCCTCTTGTTAATCCATTTTTCTGTAACATATAAACACTCTTTCATAATGTATATTATACACAGACTTTCACAGAAAGTACAGACAATATTTGGATACATACAATAATTGGACTTAAACATTCAAATAATAGATTCCTATTATTTCTAATTTGTCAGTTATCAATTTATTAGCAATTTCTATTGAAGTAGTATATGGCCTTTCCATGAAGACATTTCACATGTTCTTAATATAGTCCAATTTAAAAAAAAAATGGTTTTCCATCTAGTAAATCTGACAAGTCTACTATAGAATATTTAAAATAGAAACACTTTTTTCTCTACAAAGACAAGCAGAATCTCTGCTTTTACAGAGGTAGTAAAATATATTACTATTTCTAATCCTCATCACTACCTACTCACTCTTCAATTATGCGCTAATCTGAATAGAAAAATGCTGCTATTCTTCAGCATTACATCCAATTTTATATTACTTTACACTGCAAATCTCTCTTTTATATGAACATTTGTAGCACACATTAAGGTAGCATGGAGATAGAGTAGTATGGGTTAATGAAAAATCCTCTGACAACTTATTTTCATCTAACTCAAAATATCTGTAAAACAGAAGACTGAAAATCTTATTGATGGACATGGATGAACCGCAATCACTTCCATCTTCAGCACGGCAGACTCTTTTAATGCTGAAGCTAACGTATAGCCAGACAGACCACATACCAGAGACTCGGTCAAGTTCTAGTACAAAACAGCAAGCTTACACCACATTAGCATCTAAATGGTGTTGGTGCACCCACTTGGACAAAGGCCTGTTGCAGCAGACAGCCAATCCTTCCTGTCTGAAGGCCAAAGGAATCTGCAGCTTGCCAGTGATCATTGCCAAACAATGGGAATAGCTAATGGTTACCACAGCAAATAACATAACCGCCTCTCCTTTGCTTCAGTGTTACTGTAAAATCTGTAAGATCTCTTTTATCACATTTTGTGGGGAAAAAAAACAAAAAAACCCCACACTCATCCAATCTACAGAGAGTGGAAAACGTGTTAAAAAAAACACAAACGAGAAACTGTGACATTTTTAAACAATACAGTCATAGTTAAAGAGTTATGGCAGTATTAGAATGATGTTGTAGCTGTGATGGTCTAGAAATTATGCAAGAGGCAAGCATTTCTTAGAGTGGTATCTTTTATTGGATCAATTGCATAGCTGAAATAGAATTAGACAAGCTTCTGAATGCAAGACATGTCTTGCGTGTCTATCCTAACTATGCAGTTGATCCAAAAAAGATATCACCCTAAGAAATCCTAGCCTCTCCGAGTTAAAAAGGAGACAACGTGTATGCACTCTTTATGGTTGCAGATAAAGAAAATGAATTGACAAATTGTTCTATTCCAGTAGGTTAAAACTAGGAAAAATATTCACGTTGGATTAAAAAAAGGGTAGGATGAATAGCAAAAGCTTAAGAATTATGTAACGCTGAGACCTACTACAAGCACTTAATTGGTTGTACAAGTCTAACTGACACCAATAAGGCAATTTTCTATGCAAGTAGAAGTATTTTATGCACTGTAATTAAATACAGACACTAAAATTTCCAGAAGTGATTCATAACTTGGGGTATCTATTGGAATATTTTTTAAAAAGGTATCAGATTTTCAATGTTAATCATCTATGTATTGAAAAAAATTAAGCCTTTCTACAGTCATCAAGTTGGGTGATGAAAAATTAATGTATCCAACTTAAAGAAAATGTAAATTAAATCTCAGGAAAAAAGTTTCCTAATACTAAGAACAGTAATACAACAAAACAAGCAGCCTACAGAAGTTGTTGCATCTCTTATTCTAGAAATACTCAGTATGAGGCCGAGTAAACATTAGGCTTTGACAGGCTGGAAAAAACATCATCTAAGATAGTTTAAGAACAGCAAATCCTACATCTATATGCAGGGGGTTGAATCAGATGGCCCTGGAAGTGTCTTCTAATCCTATGATTCTATGATTAATAAGCAAATCTTAGCCAGAAGTTATAAACATTGTTCAAATGTTCAAAAAACAATTATCCACAATGTCAGTGTGGCTGGGCACCTTTGGTGCCTGCCACTTTAAAGCTTGACAGCACGCAGCAGGGAAGCCTACAGGTGTGGGCCAGCCCTAATGAGGCAGTCAAATGACTAGAGGAAAGCCCTGGGATAGGAGGAAAGGGCTGAGCTGCTTCCATTTTAGATTCAGGCTCTCAGGTCTGAGGCAGCAGTCTGCTGCTGGCAGCTAGAATAACAACACTTAGCTGAGCTGCTGTTCAGAACATCTTGGAGGTAAGTGTAGGAGCTATGGGGATGGCTGGAGGTTCCTGGTCCTGGGTATGACTTGAAGCTGCACCTTGATGGGGAAGGATGGTCTGGTGGATCTGTCAGTGGCAGGGCAGATCCCCAGAAATGCCAGGCCAGCTGCCTCCCCAGTGAAAAAGGCAGGTAGCGGTGCCTTATAACCCCAGCTCCCACTACTCAGTGGGTAATTATGAGTGGGAACAGATGGGGGGGCAGGCATGCCTAGAGAAAAGCACCTGAGCCCTGCAGGGGCGTAAGATCCCAGGGACCCCAGAGAGGAGGCAGTGGAAGAGAGTGATTCCAGTGAGTGGGACAGAAGTTGTGTGTGCCTTGTCCAGAGTAGGGTGTGCTGTTGCAGCCTGAAGGACTGGGCACTGGTGGGCACAGAGCAGGGTTGGGTAGGGTGACCTGAGGGTCTGTACCAGGGGGTGTGCTGAGTAGGGTTGCAGGGGCAGCCTGAAGGGCAGTGCATGGGCCAACTCCCACATGAGGGACAACAGGAGCAAGTTGCCCAGCGAGTGGTTAGAGGCTGAGCTCTGCCCAGGGCAGGGCATAAGGTTGGTGCCTCGGAGTAGGGATTGCACCGTGCACCGACCAACGTGAGTAGGTAAGCCTGATGACCCAGGGGGTCACTCAAAAGGAGCAGGGTGGGTTGAGAGTGGCACAGTGAGGGGCAGGATGTAAGAGGCTCTGTGAGAAGGGGCAGAGTGCATGACCAGAATATGAGGTCCAGCAAGGGGCAGAGTTGGGCTGGCCTTGGGCCAGAATTATGATCAATTTATGATGCCATCTACAAGGCATGGGATACCATGTAGGGATGGTATGGAACCATGCACAATGCCCCCTGGCATTGGGGCATGAAAATGGGCAGCCTCCTGCATTTCACAGCAGTTTATCAAACAGCGAGTTGTGGCAGCAAAGATTGGACAGACTGTCCCACATAGTCAGGTAAGTGGGCTGATGTTGAGACCCAGCCTTAACTTGACCCCCTGTCAGTCAGAAAAAAAGCAAGATCTCAGTTCAGTTGGAGAGGGATGCCTAGTCACAATATGATTTTCAAAAAAAAACCAAAAAAACAAAAAAAAACAACCTCCCAATACTACACTTTGAAAAAAATAAAAGCATGTTTGTTTTTAAATCACCAGTTAGTGATTCAAATATTGACAGAAAAAAAGTGTAATTATAGAATTAAGTGATAGAGACAGTGCCCTCTTACACAATTAAAAGCTGCTTTTTTTTAAAAAAAATCAAGCATCAGCTTTAAAGCTTGAAATCAGGCATTTCCTCCCTAATATTGTCATACAAGTTTCCCCAGTAAACCATTAAGATTATCAGTTACAAATGTTAAATACAAAATTAACTCACTGGCTGGATCCAGAGGTGCAGGCGCATGTGGCTTGTAGCGTTGCAAACCTCGTTCCAGTGCCACAAACTGCACCAGTTACACATTGGCAGCACTGAGCACCAATTCATTTGCAGCACCAGGTCAAAATTTGCTACCAGGATTTCCAAGCAGCAAAAAACAAAACAAAACTCGGAAAAGAAGTGGCACAAACCACGTCAAAGTGGCAAGCACTAGGAAAAAACAGAGATGGGCATGCAGGCAGTCTACAGCTGTCCGCTTCCCCCGTCTCTGTGCATGGTGGAGCCCCTGGGCCAAGCACTCGTTCTGGCTAGAGCACAACGTGCCTTGAAACAGGGGAGCAGGCAGCCTTGGACTCATTGCTCCCCTGTCTCTGCATGCCTCACCACTGGGGCACAATGTGCCTCAGCACAGGAGCTCCACAGTGGAGCCCCCACACTAAGGCACATGAAGACAGGGGAGCAGGCAGCCCAAGGCTGCCTGGCTCACCAGTCTCAAGGCACCCTGTGCCCCAGTCAGCTGCTCTGTGGCTGACTGGTGCTTTGATGCAGGGGGTCCACAGTGCACAGAGATGGGGGAGCTCAGCTGCCTGCTCATCCATCACCGTGGCACAGGGTGGCTCAGTGCAGGGGATGGCTAACACCTGTTGATGCACCCTGTGCCCCAGCCAGCCCCACCCCACCAGCATGCAGAGCAGCAGGATGTGTCCTGCTGCAAAACACATGCACAGGGATGTGCACTGGGGCACAAAAGTAGCACTACAAATTGTGCTGGTACTACTTATGCTACTGTAAAGCATATCCCTGCTTGTGCGGACCTGGCCATTATGCCCATATCCTGCAATTATGTTTGTACAATTGGTCCCTTAACTCAAATACAACAAGAAATAAGTCTCCATGCAGGTGCAAAGGGATGCCAATATGAATCCAAAGGCAGAACCTGTGCCTACGTCAACAGCAGTAGCTCAGCAATATTTTCAAAGGCAGCAAGCAGGATGGGGGGGGGGGGGGGGGGGGAAGCAGGTGGTGGGTGGCAGTGGGTGCTCATGTTCTCTGTTCTTCCCATCCCGAAATAAGTAATTTATCAGATTGGGCTGTCAGCTAGCTTTGTGTAGTCAAAGTAAAAACTGGTAGCAAATAAACGTTATTTAACAAAATCTGTCTCATTTAGTGTAACTCACGCCTGAAGTATTTTTAAGAAAGGATGAACAAAAAAGCTGCATCACTGAACTACAATACAGAAAACAGATCTATAACTAGAGGATTACTGGTATTGTAAATGCATACATTTGCACAGGAGGAGATATTTACATCAAGAATATTGCATCACATTCATAATACTAAAGCTAAGATGTTGTCAGTAATGGTATTACACATTCCCTACTGTCTGCTATTGACTCCAAATTAAAGACTACCAACAGTAACCAACAGCTCAATCTGCCTCCTGCTGAAATCACATCAGGCCCTAACAGGCCTCCTTAGCAAATATTTTAGAAGCAAAATATTTTAAGTAAAAATTAGTTGGGAAGCATAAGCTTTAAAATATTTTAAAACAAGCATGTTTAATAGGTATGATACGATTCAGAGTTTGTAAATCTTCATTCTGTGATAAATTATTATATTCACTTATACTAAAAAGAAACATGTTGCAGTTAATCAGTATTAATTATGGGCTAGCATTTGCCCTTTGAAAGAAAAAACAAAAAAATAATTCTTTGTTTTTATGATTGTGTACACAAACTTATTTAGAATATTATTCTGCCAAAGAAACACTAACCATACAAGTTAGCCGTATACTTGTCTATCTGAATTTCTTTCTTCATTCCAGGAACTGTGCAATTCTCTTAGAATTACTTTAGTTTAAGTTATTTACTTTAAAGTAGGGGTGCACTGAAAGATTTTCTTGGTCGATACCGACAGCCAATGATTAACCAACCATATCGGCCACTGCCCATCCAATAACGAATACTTAGTAATAGTGCAAGGCATTTTAAACTACTGACATTAATAAACCTTTATTTTGTTTGTTTTGCATTTGTAAAACTACATACACGTGCGCACGCGCCTCCTGCCTGCTATGGCCCTCGATGAGGAAGGCTGTAACCATCTTATTCCCATGCATGTGCCCCCTTTACCCTTGGTTCTTACCTGCAGCCCTGCTCCCCAAGCAGCCCATGCTGCTGTCCCAAGCAGGCAGGGTAGACTCTCACGCAGACAGTGGCACCAGGTGCGTTTCATAGATTTCATAGACATTAGGGCTGGAAGGGACCTCAGAAGATCTTTGAGTCCAGCCCCCTGCCCCAGGGGCAGGAAGTCAGCTGGGGTCATAGGATCCCAGCAAGATAAGCATCCAATTTTCTCTTGAAGGTGTTCAATCTACATTGAAGGTGGTGCTTGAACCACCTCCGATGGCAGGCTATTCCAGACCTTGGGGGCTTGGACAGTAAAGAAATTCATCCTTATGTCCAGCCTGAAACAGTCTTGCAGTAGTTTATAACTGTTCGACCTCGTCATCCCTTGGGGCGCTCTGGTGAACAAGCGTTCCCCCAGATACTGGTGGTCAAACCTGATAAACTTACAGGTGGCCATCAGATCACCCCTGAGCCTGCACTTTTCCAGGCTAAAGAGCCCAATAGCTCTCAGCCTGTCATCGTAAGGTCTGTTTTCCTGACCTCTGATCATTTGCGTGGCTCTTCTCTGGACTCTCTCAAGGTTCTCCACATCCTTTTTGAATTGTGGGGCCCAAAACTGGACGCAGTGCTCCAGCTGCGGCTTCACCAAGGCCGAGTACAAGGGAAGAATGGTGTCCTGGGATTTGCTTGAGAAGCATCTATGAATGCAAGCCAGTGTTTTGCTCGCTTTACTAGCTGCAGCATCACATTGAAGGCTCATGTTCAATCTTGTGGTTGATGATGACCCCCAAGTCTCTTTCTTCTGTAGTGCTAGCCAGCGTAGCACTGCCGAGCCTATAAGGATGCTGCAGGTTTTTCTCCCAGGGTGGAGAACCTGGCATTTTTCAGTGTTAAACACCATCAGGTTCTCATCCACCCATTTGCTGAGCCTGTCCAGGTCAGCCTGGATCGCCCTCCTGTCCTCAGGTGTGGATGCTTTGCCCCAAAGTTTGGTGTCATCAGCGAACTTGGCCAGTCTGCTTCCGAGTCCAATGTCCACATCATTAATGAAGATGTTGAACAGTATGGGTCCAGGGACAGAGCCTTGGGGGACCCCACTGGTCATAGGGCACCATGACGATTGACTCCCGTCAATTACCACCCTCTGGGTCCAAACACAGAGCCAATTTTTCAGCCAGTGGATCATGGTGAACCCAAGGGCACAGTTGGCCAGTTTCGCCAAGAGGTGATCATGGGATACTAGATCGAAGGCTTTTTTGAAGTCAAGATATATGACATCAATCTCTTCTCCCTTCATAGTTTCATAGAGACTGGGGTCAGGAGGAACCTGAACAGATCATCTAGCCTAACCCCCTGTCACAGGCAGGAATGAATGCTGGGTTCACAGAAACCCAGACAGGTGATCGTCCAACCTCCTCTTGAATTTGCTCAAGGTAGAAGCAACGACCACTTCCCTGGGAAGTTGGTTCCAGATTTTGGCCACCCTAACTGTAAAATATTGCCTTCTGATCTCTAACCTAAACCTATTCTCCATCAGCTTATGACCATTGTTCCTTGTCACCCCAGGTGGTGCTGGGGAGAAGAGGGTTCTACCTATTTGCTGTTGATCTCACTTGATGAGTTTGTAGTCAACCACCAGGTCCCCCCTCAACCTCTTCTTGCTGAGGTTAAACGGGTAGAAAATTAAATACAATTAATGTATATTACTTAAAAGGTTGGACCTTGCTCTGATAGTGGCTCTTACAATCTGTATGTCAGTGAGTCAAGCAATCACTGTAAGCCACACTTATATTTTAAAAGATGTAATATTTAAAGCATGCTATTAGACCCATTCGTATATCAAGATATGGGCTACAATAAATTTCAGCTATTTCATTACTCATCTAATTGATTTAAAAATTAAACTAACAACATTAGACAATGGTTCTTACAAAACAATCTAGTCCAAGAAGATTTCTATACTTCCCGCTGAGCCTGTAAATAGTAGGAACTTGGATAGGTTCATAAATCATTAGAAAGAATAAGACCAAGCAAACCCTCAGGAAATCCCAAACAACCCTTCGTCTTTCCAACTCTTCAGTTTTAGTTACTTTGCCAGATCCTAATTTAAAGTCTTCAACTCAACTGCTTTCCAAACAGATGGACATATTCAGCTGTTAATAATCAAAATGCTTCACACATTTTGATGTATTGATTGCTGGGTTGATCCTTACATCACAGTACAATGCAATAAAGCAAACTCCAAACTTCCTATGTAGCTCTAAAGAAAGCCATAAAACTTTAAGAGGCTCCACAAATCTTGTATTTTTTAAATACTCTAAATATACAATTTTCCCATCAGTATTTTATATTAAGTGCATATTGTACTTAAATGTTCTCAACTGAAAAAAACCCAAGAATTCAGGATTACAGCGGAATGTACTTTACTGATTAACAGAAACCAGTACATTTCAAATATTTAAAAAATATGGGTTTTTTTTCCCTCTACTGTACAGTCATGGCAAAAATAATAAACCTGTTAAGAAAGAGTAACGTGACAGTGCATGAAAGACTCCAAAAAGAAAGGTTCTTTACAAGGATTAGAAGACATACTTAGAATAGATATTCTAAACTTGTTTCAGACAGTTTAAACTTGTGTTAAGTCAGCAGAGCACACTAATCTTAACAGGGTAAAAGTATTTTAAGACTTTTACATATGCAAGTGACAAAATTACAAGTGATAAGTAAGGGAGTAACTAGGAATTAATGGGTGTAAAGTAGTGGAGAGTAGATTTAGGTTGGACATTAGGAAGAATTTTTTTACAATAAGGCTGGCCAGAGTCTGGAATGGGCTTCCAAGAGAGGTGGTCCTATCACCTAACTTGGAGGTCTTCAAGAAGAGGCTTGACAATCACCTGGCTGGGGTTGTCTGACCGTGGTCCTCTTTCCTGCCAGGGGCAGGGGGTCAGACATGATGATCCACTGGGTCCCTTCCAACTCTATAATCTATGAAATATGGAGTGACAAATTTCACAATCTAAGGAAGTCTTCTCCAAGCACCCATTAATCGCGAAGTAAAAAGTATTCCTATTGTGAATATACATAAAAAATGGACTTCTAATTTTGGCAGTTTTATTTTTGGGGGGCCCCAAGAAACCTGTACTCTGATTTTCTGAAAGTGCTGAGCACCTATTCAATCAATCAGATTCTGGAAATACCCTGAATTACTAACTGAGTTTCAGAAATATTGGGCCAGTAAAACCTTACATATTGATATATGGTACAACCTCATTATAACAAGCCCTGTTTATAACACCCCCCCCCCTTTTTTTTTTTTTTTAACTATACCTACAATAGGAATTGAATTGCACATTATGATGCCCATTTTTAATATGGTGTAGAATTGGAAGGATGTATCAGTTGGAGTTCTGAGTTTATCCTGGGTTGGGTATTAACGTTGTCATTAATGATCTGGATGTTGGGATTGATTGAAGGTTTAGCTAATTTGCAGATGGCACATATTGAGTAGAGCTCCAGGCCCTCTCAAGGGAAGGGCTAGGATTCAAAGTAACTTGGATAAATTGGAGAAATTGTGCGCCCCCCCACACAAACAAACAAACAAACAATCAAGTGGATGAAATTCAACACTGACAACTGCAAAGTCCTGCATTTGGAACTGAATAATTGCATGCACAAATACAGACTGGGGAATGACTGACTAGGAGGCAGTACTGCAAAGAAGAACCAGGGGGTTACAGTAGACTAATCCCCTGAAGGATAAAATATTTACTTTTTCCTTTAGTGTAAAAAGTAATACCTAAAGTAATTAATAGGAATACTTTAGCAGGGAGTATTTACATCATAGATTAGAATTTAAAATGTTAGACATTAAATATGGCTCTTTCTATATAGTGGACCCTATTAAAGAGGGTATACATTCTGAAAAATGAAACCTGGATCTAGTTGCAAGAAATACATTTCAGAGATTCCCATACATTATTTATACCAGATTATGAAAGGATTAAACTCTTCAGGAGAGTGAGCCTAGTTTCACACCTGCAACCAAGAATGTCCTTAAATGAAAATTTTTGATAGCAGCTGAGAGAGGTCTGAAAGGACAATACATCATCAACTTGCTTCAGGGGATAAAAAGGATAGATGGAAATAGTCTTAAGGATCCATTTACAGTCCCACTGTACTGTTTAAAAAGGATAAATTGTTCCAGTTTCAAGAGGCCTTATGGCTTAAGGAAGAAATTAGCATCTGGTACTAATGGTTGCTCATGTGAACCATGAACAACTAGAAGAAACTAAAGGTGGTTTGTCTACAACTTAAAGGAAGTTATTTGTAGGTAAACTGGGAGGAGGAGGAGGAAACCTGGTAATTACAACTTTAAATTGCACTGAAATTCATGATTATAGAGATAGTAAGATTATATCAAACTTAGGGCAATATGTTTTCTGACCTTGACTACCAGTTTACAGCCAAGGGAAAGAAACAGTGGTATTCTGCTGTACAGCTCAGGAGCAATATATTCATATGTAGTTAAGAGGTAAGCCACACTATTTGGAGGGGGAGAAATCACAAAGAAAAATAGGAAGGAAAAAAAATAGCTAATACTGAAATATTATCCCAGATTCATCAATTCAAGACTGAACCAGAGAAAGAACTAGCACCAGTGGTTCTCAACTTTTTCACTCATGGCACACAGCATTAGATTCAAAGCACCCCTCCACAGCTTCTGTGACTTGATGGCACTTCATTTAAAAAACTTAGTACAGTGCTTACCTCCTTGCACAGGATTCAGGCAGTGGGGGAAGGGCAACAGCCAAGCAGAGATGAGCCTGTGCCTATCTGTTCATCTCCTCACCCCTGGCTTATGTCCCCATACCTCCCCAGCACTTTAAAGATCTCACAGCACCATGACTGGGCATCACTGCCTTAGACCATCATGCAAATATAAAAGCAAACTACAGAGACAGTTACATTTAATACCATGGAGTTTCATACATCAAACAAACAGATGCTCCAATACGCTACCTTGTTAACAAATTTCAATGCAGATTGCAAGTGAAGATGTTGAAATGGTTTGCTAATATACTATTGTTACTGCTAGTAAACTGTTACAAATGGCTTTGAATCTACAGATGTGCAGGACTGTGAGAAACCTAAAATTACAGAAAGACCCATTGAGTCGTGGCCCACACGGCCATAGTTCCTCCTTTCTCCTCAACTGACTAGATTGCAACCAGCCATAGAGCTGTCAGTCATGTGTAGGCTGCACATGTATTGTACACAGATAGCTCTGAAGTTCTCTGCAAGAAGAAACTCTAGAATCAAGGTGTTAGTGAAAGAATGTGTGCAGATTTAAAAGGTATCCAGCTTGTAACCATATTGGTCTAGAAGAAAAGGCAATCAGGACTCTTAGTAGAGATTATATTTTTATTAGACCAACAAGATTTTTGCAGAAAAAAATTATTTAATTGCAAGCTTTTGGGCACAAACACCCTTCATCAGGCATTGGAGAAATGATTGGAGAAAAAAGATTGAGATTGAAGAAAAAGGGTGTTTGTGCCCCAAAATTTATAATTAAATAATTTTTTTCTGCAAAACTCTTGTTGGTCTAATAAAAAATACCATCTCTACTACAAGTCCTGATTGCAGATTTTAAAAAAAGTTGGGATATAGTGCAAAGAGCCTCAGATTAAGAGAGAGCAATTATGGTGGGTATCTGAGTGAGGTCCGATCAACAGCGTTTGTCTCTACCTGAA
Source organism: Alligator mississippiensis (assembly GCF_030867095.1). NCBI lineage: Eukaryota > Metazoa > Chordata > Crocodylia > Alligatoridae > Alligator > Alligator mississippiensis. The sequence goes on from NC_081825.1 coordinate 278,269,978, forward strand.
TCAGGTCTCTGTAGTATGACGTTGGTTCTGGAACAGAAACAAAGGCAGCATGCTGGCTCTCAGACTGCCCTGCAGCTCTCCCACTGTGATCTCAACCAGACTGCCAGCAAAATAAAGGGTTGGGTTAGACTGAAGTAAAATGTTAATCCTGAAGGAAAAAGGTACAGGTTAAAGTTCACTTGCCAAAACCACCTTGCTCGTCAGTTATTTTCAGAACATTATGAAGGAAAACAAACACACACCAAAAAGGCCTTTAGGAGGCATGAAAAGGCAAGGAGTAGGAAAAAGGAAAAGAAATTCTGATTTTTCTGAAGCCAGTCTAACCCAGATACCACCCTCCTTAGCAAACTACAAAATGCCTTAAAAAAACAGAATCAAATAAAAATGAGACCTGAAAAGAGGAGATGCTAACAAAACTATGGCTTGCTGCCATTTTCAGAAAGCCATGGTTCTTGTGTTTGAAGCCACCCCGTCCCCCCCCTTTTTACTTATGAAAAAAAGATAGATGGAACAATAAAAAGGCTCTCTTTATATTGAGCAAAATGGATCGATGAACTAGTCAGCACTCCCCCCTCCAAACACATCAAAAGCAGCAGCTTACTTTATTCCCGAATGAGTTGGGAAAATCTGGCTTTTTACAAAACTGAAGTGTCCACAGCTGTACTTCTAGTGCAGAATTAATACCAGTCATACATATTCACTAGAATCATCTAAAATTTTACATTTTGCCAATATTTAAATTGGAGTTAATTTCACATCTGCTCCATAAACTTTCACCAGCTAATGCAAAGCTTAGCCCTACATCATGCCATGCTCTCCCAAGTGTATTACGTAATTTCAATTTACATTAATTTCCATAAAAGCTGGTATTTGCTATGTTGCAAGACTGCGCTCATAAAGTCCATTGTGCTAGAAGCATGTGATAGATGCTGCAGAGATATCCCTATAGATCCTTTTATAACAGATGAGATATGATAGGGGTCAGCAACCCCCGGCACGCATGCTGAGCATAGCGCACAAGGCCATTTTGCTTGGCTTGCCACGGTCAGTAGCTGCTGGAGCCTAGGCTGCTCCCAGCAGGGCTTGCAGCATCCTAGCTGCCTGCTGGTAGCAGCCCGGGCTCCTGGCTGGCAGTAGCTACCCAGAGCCGGGGCCAGCTGCAGCCAGAAGGCTGCAAAAACAGCTGCACCAGGCACCAGAGCCCCAGTATCAGCTCCCTACTGGCATGTGCACCGGCACCTTGGAGCAGGCGGTAGGGGAGGACCTGAGGCAGCTCAACCCCTATCTTTCCCCCACTCCTAGCACAGAATTGGTGACTGGGCTCCAGAGCCTGGCACAACTGTTTGTAGCCAGCCTGGGCTCTGGGCAGCTGCAAGCAGTACGCAGGCTGCAAACACCAGTGCTGGGCTCCACAGCTCCAGCATAAGCACCATGCTGGCGGCAACTGCGCTCGCACCTCGGGGCAGACAGCAGGGCGGCGCAGCCTGCCCTGAGGTGCCCATGCATTTGCTGCCAGCACGGGGCTGATGCCAGAGCTGTGGAGCCTGGCACAGCTGTTTGCAGCCTGCCTGCTGCAGCTGCCCGTAGCCTGGGCTGGCTACAAATAGCTACACCGGGCTCCAGAGCCCAGTCACCAGCTCTGTGCCAGGAGTGGGGGAGAGACTGGGTTTGAGCTGCCTCAGGTCCCTCCCCCACTGCCTGCCTTGAGGCGTAGGTGCATGCGCCAGTACAGAGTTGATGTAGCCCTTGTGGCCAGGCTGCGACCACCACAGTTGCTGCTCCACAACCAGAGGGCCAGTCCCCAAATTGAGTGTGGCCCAGTGGCCACACACGGAAAAGTAGCCTAGCGGCCAGGAATCCAGATGGAAGTATCTGGGCACTGGAGCTGGAACCAGACGTGCTCCCTACCACCGGTAGCACTTTCTTGCTGCCTCTGCCAGCCGGTGAGCCAGGCAAACAGCCCAGGCCCACCTGAGCCTAGAGGGGGCCAAACCTGAAGGCATACAGGCCCCAGCCAAAAGACTGCTTGTAGGGAGCTGGGCACAGCTCCAGTAGCCTTTCTGGGATCACACCCACTCACTGAGACCGGGCAATCCAGACCGAAACAGCACAGCCAGCCAGCCCATGCAAGACAGAAGCCTACAACGACAAAAGGTCCAATGGGGGCAGGAGAGGATGGGCCCTGAAGGTACCCAACAAGGCATCTTGGAGAAATGGCCTGCAATATCCCTGCTTCCCTGCAGTCCAACCACGCACCTTAAGTGCGCTATTGGGGGACAACTACTACATCTGGCCAGCAGCAGGCCTAGAGGAGAACACATGGAGACCCTGGGATACCTGGCCAAGGGGCTGTAAGGAAGAGCCCTTAGGGAAACAGAAGCCAAGTATAAAAAAGGAGAATGAAGGGCTGAGGAAGCAGGCCCTAAAGCTGCCAGTACTCATGAGCTGAGCGCAGGGGCAATAGTGCCCTGCCCACTACTCAGTCTGAGCTACATTGAGTTACTTTGAGGAAAAAAATATTAAAACAAAAAGGAATAATGTATGACAGGCCACAGGAAGTTCCCTTGACACTGGTGCTTCATCACATCAGCACATCAAACCGCCTACAATGACATCAAGGGTGCCTGGGATCTACGATAACACCTGAATGGAAAGGGGTAGGGTGTAAGGGAGGAGAAGCCCCACAGAACATGCACCAGAGGGTGTTCCTGAGCCAGTAAGAACCACTAAGCAAGATCAGAGGTACAGATAACACCTGAAGTCGTGGTGGGCGAGTAGGCTCAGGAGCTTTCTCCCAACCAGGCAGCAGGGTGAGGGCCTATCACTCCATGAACACACGTTTGAGCAGCACCATTTATGTACCTACTTGTACATAGTACAAACTATGCATGATATTAGGGCAGAGCAAAAAGGCTCATGCTTTATGTAGTTCAGTGGCCTGGGCCCCAGCAGAGTGAACAGTATTTCAAGTCGTAGTGACCACACAGCCCACTGCTACTCAGTATGCATTTGTACTGCAAATATACCACCCCTCCCCAGAGGATCCATGTGCTAAGTCAGCAAAACTCTGGAATCAGGTGTTCTTGTGACAAGTGCTGGGACCCTCCAAAAATGTATATGCAGTTGAAGTACAGGGCTGCCTGGTTTGTCTGTACCCCATAGAGGGCAGAACTACATTAATCACATACAACAGGCTGAGAGAGGCAGGCAACAGAATCGCTCAGCTATGTAGTTTCGTAATGTTTGCCAGGCATTTAAGGCTCATGAAGAAACAGGAATCATTGGAAACAGGAAAGAAAGACACTGCTCAGCTGTGATTGCAAAGAGGAAGTAGAAATATCTTCAGTGTGGTGGCTTATCATAACTTGACAGAGTTGGTGCTGAGGGGGACTGAGGACAATGGACACTATATTTTATTCAGATGGGCTACTAGGGGGAGGGTAGAAACACCCAATGTGTTAAGGTTTTGGGGGGTTTTTTTGCATGGCCCTTTAAAAATAAGTCCCATCAGCATCTTGGCCTTTTGGCTAAGATCAAATATAGGATTTTTGACATCAAGGGAAGGGTGTCAGGGTACCAGTGCTGACCTGATAGTGCAGTAGCTCCGGGCCCAGTGCCAGTTCTCTGTGGAGGGAAACACACACCTGTTTGTTTAGTTTTTTTAAAAAGAAAGGGATTCCATTAGCAGTGAAAGCCTGATCAACGACCTAAAGGCAGAGAAAGGGATTGACAGGGCATCAGGGTGTAAGGATAGCAGAAGAGAGACCCAAAGCTCAAAACAATGGGAGTGGTGGCAAGTAAGCACGAGGTAGGGGGGGAAAAAATTGTAGAGTGGAAAGGAAGACCTGGAGACAAATGGAGAGTGGACAAATACTGAGAGAAGGAAGATGACAGCAGGAGCAATGGCAGAGGCAGCAATGAAAAAGTGACAATGCCAGACAGAAGACAAGAGCAGAGGAGATCAAGAGACAGAGCAAGAGCAGCAACAGAAGGTACACTGAGGAAGAAGCAGAGGGCAGCGGGAGCATGACAACAGGCTGGCCTACCAGGAATGGCATGGTAAGAAACACGGAAGAGGCACCACAAGAAGCTAGAGAGTGGAGGATAAAGGCAATTAACTGGTAACAGAAGGCAGATGGGATTGGTGGTGAACTGATATAATTTTGCTGGAAAAGGTACTGTTTGAGATTTTGGATGTGCAGGCAAAGCATCTCACCAGCCCGATTGCTTTCTCAAACCAAAAGACTTGGGAAGCAACTTACTGGGGTGAAGAATCCAGTGATCTGGATTGGGGCACACCAGGGTTTTATAATGCACTATGGGCAACCAAAATGGTGCAGCAAATGCAGAAAGGTAGGGTACTTGTCTGCACACTGTCCCCTCATGTCATGCTACAGATATGAAGAGATGAGAGAGAGCTGCGGAATGCCAGGAGTTCCTAAAATGCACTATTTGTAGGGTGGAGGGACACTTGTATCATAGGTGTCCCAAAGCCTTTGCAAGTATAGTCAGACCCCTTGAAGAACAGCAAAACCCAGAGGAGGACAGCAGAGAAGAGGTAGAAATGATGGAAGAAGGAGGGTGAAACAGAAGGAAAGGAAGAGAAAGTCTGTGACTGAGGCAGCACAAGGAGACAGGAGACAGAATGGAAGAGAAGGTGGGAACAGTAAACAGCTCAGACATGGACATGGGTTGAAGAAAAAAGAATACAGCCTACAGACAAGAGAAGTGGAGATGGAGCAAGGGAAAGAACCAGATCGTAACAAATGATACTAGTCAGTCAGGAGAACAGAATTAGAAATTTCTGATGTATATGGACCAGAGAGGACCAAGTATACATAGTACCATGTAGAAAGATCTCCAAAGCAATCAGAGTGATCAGAGATGGACTGTCCAACATCCAAGAGGAAAACAAAGTTATACCAAACTTGGTTTAGAAAAAGCATATGACAGAGTGAATCATAATTATATATTTGAGGAGCTAGGAAATGTGGGGTTCCTAGAGAAATGTATATGTTGGATAAGGTTACTGTATAGAGAAGTGGAACAAGTCCAAATTAATGGGACCTAAGTTGGGCCTTTAAAATCCACAAAGGGGTGAGACAAGGCTGCCCTGTTGCCACTACTATTTGTGTGCAGCATGGAACTGTTAGCACAAAAGAATAAGAAAAGAAAGTCATAAATGGAGTAGAGATACCAGAAGGGGGAGAAGTAAAATGCATACTATACAAGAATGATATACATGTAGTAGTTAGGGATAGACTTTCAATGGAAAGGTTACTAAAGCATGCAGAGTATGAAGAAGTGACAGGGGCTAAACAAAATAGATTGAAAAATAGGATAATGGCAATGGGGAACTGGGGAGACTTGGAGTTGAAGTTGGACCTTCAAAAGCTGAGAGAGAAATCAAAGTTCTAGGCATCCCAATGAATGCTTAAAGGAAAGGTAGTACATCGTGAGAAAAGGTGATGGCAAGGCTATGGCAAATACTTTGGTTATGGTCCAGAAGGACACTCCTTTGCCAAAGAAGTAGCAGCTGAGCTACTACCAATTATTCTATATATGGGAACTGTATTCTCAATGCAGCAGCAGATAAGAGTACAAAGGAAAACAAATGCATTCTGGAATCCCAAAGGAAAAAGGATGGCTAGAGCTGAACTGTACAAAGCAAAAGAGATTGGGGGGAGGAGGGATGGGGAAATGGGGCCTGCCAGACTTGGGGTTGTTCACTCAAGGGGGAGTCTGATACCTCAAGTCAAAGGGAGCACATGCCCACCCCCCCCCCACACACCCACCAGACAGTGAGCAGGGGGTGGTCCCCTGGCAGCCAATCCTGCTGACTGGGGGGGTGCAACATGAGCCACCTAATTTCATGCAATGGCAATTTTGAGGAAGTGAAGACTATAGTGTATCAGACCTCTCTGAAGAGTCCATGGGTATAGCAACCACCAATTCATTACATCAGGATGGAAAGATTTATGCACAGGTATAAAATAGAGAAGGTATGACTCATACCAAAGGGACTGGAGGAAACATTAAGGACTTTATTAGCATGTGTTAAATATATAGAAAGTAAAATAGCTTGGGGTTTTTAAGAGGTTGGCTTTCACTGAAAGAAAGTGCCTATGATGGGGTTGCATGAACTGAAATACTACATTGATAGGGACAAGGAAGAGATTAGAGAAACAACAAAGAAGTGGAGGAAAAAGGACTGAACACACTTGTTTCACTGAACCAGAGAGGATTGATGGGAGCAGCAGAGATAATAGTTTTTTCATTGGTTTCTGTATGAAGAGTTCACAAGGAGTTTATTTGTGGGAAGTTGATGTATATTAAAGGTCTAATATATGCAGTTGTATGTTTTCAGATATGTAGTTATTCATGATATAAAAAGCTTTGGCGATATAAAGATGCTCAACATGAGAAGTTTTGAGAGTGTAAGGTGATCACACACATGATTTTTAGCAACGCTCAGCATGGGCAGCATTCAAATACGTGACCCACACTGGGCAAACATACTGGGCACTATACATATATATGTGTATGTTTTGACTTGTGGCCATGATAGATATATACATATATATCATGGCCACAAGTCAGTTTCACAGATGGCTTCCATGACTGAGCACATGCTGTTTCAACCAGTTCAAGGATAGGCAATGCATGTAATGGGGGACAGGGGCTGCCAGTATGCAAATATAAAATAGGGGGTTCTCTCTCTCCCATACTGACTTGGGGGAGGGGGAAGGGACTCATCTTATGGTTTGATGAAATACAGTAGTTGAATAGTTCCTTCTGCAGATGATTTTATCTAGGAATGAATGACACTGCACAGTAATACAGAAATAAAAGTCAGCAGCAAATTCTCAGGAAGACAAATGCCCTTTCAAGTAATCCATGTAGAGTTCACTGTGGGGTTGCATCAGCAGAACATCAATAAACTTTCTGCAGTGAGAGCAAATATGGTACCATTATCTTCCGGAATCTCACCCTTGCCAGCTGCTACTATTCAGGATCAAACAATTGGGGGGGGGGGGGGGGGCGATTTTGGAGACTATTGCATAGAGATCAGCAAAAACATTTAACTATGGTGTAGCAGAGTTTGCAGAGGAACAGGAAGTTATGGCTGGTTCTGTACAGATAAGGTTCCCAAAGTATTCACACACACACCACCCCCCTGCAGAATATCAACATGGAGTATGTAACAAAGTTTAATTGAACTCCACTGAACACCCCCCCCCCCCCCCCCCCAACAAGAACAAGCAAAGGAGTGTTTTGGAAAAGGGGCCAGCAACTTATGGCCCCACAGCCAAGTCTGGCCTACCATTCAATTTTATCCAGGCCCTGAAGGGATACCAGTAACAGTTTGGAAACAACAGCTTGGGTCATAAGTGCATTATCAGCAGTCGTTTGGAAATACAGGTTGCAGTCATATTAGTCTACAGGCAAAAGGAATCAGAAGTTGTTGTAGAGGCAATTATCTTTTTATTAGACCTACTAAATGAATTAATTTCCACCTAGAAGAAATGTTACCATCTTTGCATTCTCCTATGCCTGAAAAAGGAGTGTGCATGCCCAAAAGCTTGCAAATAAAGAAACCTTTTTTGCAACTATCTAGTAGGTCTAATTAAAAACAAAAAAGAAAAACAAAAAATAACTGCCTCTACCATGAGTGCTGCTTCCTTTTATTAGCAATCTGGCAGCAATCAGTGTCAGCACTAAGTGGAAGGGAAGCCTGCCTTCAGACTGAACTGTATTAATTCAGTCTACAATTCCTAACAGGCTGCCAACCCCTGTTCTACAAAGGTTCAGGATGTCAGACTCAATGCCTCCCCCGAACAGAAACACCAGAGGCCTGACTGCCCAAATAAGCAGAAGAATCTTTACTCCCTGAACACCTATGGACATTAATAGGTTAGAATGCCCTCCTGGAAGACTCAACTTACCTTCTGCATCCTTGCATTCTGACACCTTTTATAGGCTGCTTGGAAAGGTTCTCTTTATACCAAGAACCTTTAGAAGAGGAATGGAACACAGCTTTAGAAACAGACTAAAGGGTAGTAGATGACAGGGTTTTATGAAGTGACAGGTCTCAATGAATATATAAAAAAAGAAACACTAAAATGCCTACCACATTTTGAAAGTGAGGATTTTTAGGCGATTCCTTGCACCAGTTGTATAGTTGGAAGAAATGTACTCAAAAGCTTGGTCTAACGAAGTGCCTTTCCTAGAGTTAAGGAGGAGCCCTTTGTGCCCCAAAGCTTACCTAACACAGTGCTTCTCAACTTTTTTTTTTTAGACTTGAGGCACCCCTGGAAAAAAAATTTCAGCTCTTAGTTTTCTTAGTGGCCCGTCACCCGCTCTGTGCTGCAGCCGCTCACAGCCCACCTGCGGCTGTCCGGACCAGGCACGGGCAGCCCCAGGCAGACTGCAAGCAGCTGCAGCACAGGGCACCGGCCACAAGGCAGGCAAGGGGCTGTTTCCGCACCCCACCCCCCATATACTCAGCACCACCTTGTAACCTGGCCCTACGCTGGCTTCAGGCTCACCTATCGGGGCTGTGAATGGCAACAACAGCTGTGGCACCCCTGCTTGCCGTGCCAGGCAGCATTTGCCACTGTCGCCTCTGGGCTGCCCAGCATACAAGCTCTGGGCAGGCAGCAGCAGCCAACACTACCCAGCGCAGCAAGCAGGGGGTGGGGCACACAGCTGCTGTCGCTGCACACAGCCCCAACAGGCAAGCCCGAAGCAAACACAGGGCCCAGGTTGGCAGAAGGGCCAGGTTACAAGCTGGTGTTGAACGTGGGAAACAGTGGCCCCTCACCCACCCCATGGCCGGTGCCCTGCACTGTAGCCGCTTGCAGCCCGCGTGGGGCTGCGTGTGCCTGCTCCAGACAGCCCTGCATGAGCTGCAAGTGCCTGCAGCAGGGAGCGCTGGCTGTGAGGCAGGCAAGGAACTGTTTTTCCCCGCGCTCAGCACCAGCTTCTTCCCTGCCAGCAAGCAGAAGGTCATGGCTGTGCACTGCCCCCACCTGTACCATGGGGCTGGGGGGCACTAGGAGTGGGCAGGGAGGAAGCATGAGCACGGGGCCCTCACCAGTGTCCCAGGGCCAGTGCTGGCATGGCCCAGAGCAGGGTGGTGGGAGCACGGGATCCTGGCCAGCAGCAGTTCTATGGAGCCAGGCCAGCTCTCCCCTCTACCTGCTGGTGCAGCCCAGCCCAGCTCCACAGACCCCTGCTAGCCCATGTCCTGCTTTGGGCCCCACTGGTGCTGGCCCTGGGACTGGTCCCAAGACATTGGTGACTAGGGGGCAGGGCACCTGTCAAGGGGCGAGGCAGCCCATGCAGTCCTCAACAGCCTGCCAAAACTGGATAAGCAGCCCTCTGCCCAGAATAACTGCCTGCCCCTGAGATACCACCAGGAAATCCTTTTCCCTTGCACTTCCTGGGCCATCCAAGCAATACAAACATACTTAGTGCTTCCCAAACTTGTCCCGAGCATGGGGCCATAATGTGGGGCCATTTCCTCAGCATGACCCCTCACTCTCAACCCACAGCCCAACCCCCCCCCCCCCCCCCCCCCCCCATCCACTGATGTTGCAACCCCATTTGGGCTCACAACCCACAATTTGGGAACCGCTGCTCCAGCCTTACCTACTGCATTTTGAACATTGTTAGAATAAAGCAAGCAGTAAAGAGCAACATTCTGAACATTAGGGGCAGAGAAGACTACCATTTGGGATCTTGTGGAGGTAGAGAAAACAGACTGTATTGCATTGTATTCCTATATTCACGTCAGGGTATAGTTGTGGATAATGAAGATACACAAGGAAGTTTGGGGGGGGGGGGGGGGGGGGGGGAGGGGAAGGTGAGGCAAGGACAACCTGAGCTAACACGAGTCTAGCCGTGCTTCAGCTGCCTTGTCATCCATTTCAATTGACAAAACCAAACCAAGAGCACCGTGTAAGGTTAAATACCAAGAGAACAAATATATAGCTAAACTAAGATGCTCTCAGACACCTCTAGGAGCACCCACTCAAAGGATTCATTCTCCATCTCCTCCAAGGTTGGGTGTTGTACTTGTTAAACATTCTGTAGTAGATTGAGTGAAATTGCCACTGTGGTACATTCCCTACACTCTGTAGGACACTGAATATTTAGGGTGCAGCACTTGACTTTTGTAACAGAAACTGTTCTACCCGAGTTGGTTGCAGCTCCTTTGTATCATGTCCCTTATGCAGCAGGGAGTTCACGCTATTCAAGCAGTAGTGGCAGAGGTGGCTGGGGCTCACACAGCATGGGGGCTTAATACACTGGGGGTCCTAGAAACCTGCAGCCCCCAGGGCATCTGGCCCATAGAATGTGAAGTCTAGGCCCATGACAAGTGCAAGGTGTGGTCCTAAGACACTCTGAAGCTGGACTGTCCTTTAGCTCTAAAATTTTGAGCTCATGAAAGATTCTTTTTTATTTCTATAAAATGACTAATGTCATAGTAACTTAAGATCTACGCCTTTAGTTATATTGTTCCCATTTCAAATATTTTTTAACTAGTTCATTTTTCCCCTATTTTGTACTGTAAGCTTTGAGGGGGAATCAGGGTAACTCAAGTTAATGCTGGGAAGCTAGCACACAAGGTTCAAGTACACTAACCTCTGGTTGTAGATGCTGTTTCAGAAGTACAGCTAGATAGATTGCTGTACCTAGGAGGATTAAGCAGAAACCAGGCAGAAGTTTAATGTATTTTAGCTACATTGTTTTGGTTGATTTATCATCTCAGCTTTCCCCAAGCATCCCACACAAAACAAGTTTTAAAGATCAGCATTCCCATTTTTCTGGTCAAAATTTCTTGAAATATTCACACAATATCCAGCTATTCCCTGATGCAGACAAACCGGCATATAGCTTTTCTGTGCTTCACCACTTTTCCTCCATGTCCAACACCTTTCTTGCCTAAAAAAAAGAGAATTTTTATTCTGCTTAAAATGTCATCTCTATTACTTTTTTCTTCTTGTTACACTACACTTTAAGACACCAGCTATCACAATATGATCCTGATTAAAAAAAAAAAAAAAAAAAAAAAAAAAAAATCACACTAGAGCCTCTAGGTACTCCCATAATATAAGCAAGCATCTGTGTACATCTATGTATAAAAATTTTAAACCTTGGTAAGTTTAGTCAATTGATTAAATCCAAATTAAATATGAATTTCCAAATCACAAGCCTGACAATTTTTGCAGACCCAGCTTTTTCAATCCTTAAAAAGATACATGTACATATTGTTTATTTACTTTATAAGACAGGCAAGACCCAATTTCAGCCAAACCTTACAGGCAAAATATATACCAAACTGAGAATTAGCTTTCCATTTGTCTGCCTAACAAGTTTTTCTTCTACAAGTAACTGTAACTCTAAGTTAATCTAACTTCATTCTTGTTATTTTAATAGAGTAAAGCTTCTGGTTAGATTATCTGACCAAAAACAAGGGGGATGTATGCTAAGAACATCTTCGTGTAGTTGCAATTTTAACCTACAGCAGGGGTAGCTAACCTGCAGCATATGCCTCACATACAGTGGACTGGGGATGGGACAGACAGCACAGCTGCAGATAGGACAAGAAACAAAGCAAAATAGTTGACCAGGCAGGGAAGCAGGGCATAGAGCAGAAAGCAGAGCAGTGGATCAGGGAAGGGAAGAGTATTGGCATGGCACTAAGGGTAGGAGGCAAACTTATGGCACACAGGCCCCTGTTGACCTCAAGGTCAAAGGGGGGGGGGGTAGCAGAAAGCAATTTACAAGCCACAATCTGCAAGTACCAATCCACTGGTGTGTCCAGTTCTTAGGAGTTTATTTCTTTAGCTGAAGTAAACAAGTTAAAGTTTTCAAAGCAAAAAACTAAAAGTGCCCACTACAATGAAATTTTATTATTCAAAAGTCGCTAACAAGACAATGAGGAATCAAAAATGTTCTCTCTAAATTTAAGTTTGTCATCTGTTCCTTTGAAGTCAACTATATTTGCTGTTCAAACTATTCAGTTACAAATTTGTAACTTAGCTTTGAATATGCACAGTAGCTGTTTAAGCCTACAGCACTAGCATTCAGGAATTTCCAGTGTAAACAGCAAGAACAGATTTCCACTCTAAATACACATGCTTTTAAATGTATGAAAGCTTAACTCCTACACCTAAGTATTCATACCATAACTTCTTGGAAGTGTTCAAAAGAATCCTGCAGTGTTATGAAGGTTAATAGCTGTCAAGCTCGCGAACTAGCTCCAACAGTATCAGTGTTTTGATAACAGGGCTGATATTCAGTCTGTATATACAGACTGATGAACATCAGCACACAATTATGAAAGCCATAACCCATGATGACTGCCAAAATATTGAAACTGAAACCAAGAGTTATATGGTGGGGAGGAGGTGGAAAAGGGGTTGAAGGAACCAATAGGACTAAAAAAAAAAATCCAAACAAACAAAAACAAAAACCTCAAGGTAATTTATCATTTAATTCATCATGAAATCAAATAATGTTGTGTGGGACAGTGTTACTATTTCAACTACTGATAATCTTGCAAAACTCCAAATACAATAACTTATAGATTCATAGATGTTAGGGTCGGAAGGGACCTCAATAGATCATCGAGTCCAACCCCCTGCATAGGCAGGAAAGAGTGCTGGGTCTAGATGACCCCAGCTAGATGCCTATCTAACCTCCTCTTGAAGACCCCCAGGGTGGGGGAGAGCACCACCTCCCTTGGGAGCCCGTTCCAGACCTTGGCCACTCGAACTGTGGAGAAGTTCTTCCTAATGTCCAATCTAAATCTGCTCTCTGCTAGCTTGTGGCCATTATTTCTTGTAACCCCCAGGGAACAAGATGGGCAGAAAACGAGATATTGAAAATTAAGGCCTTAATTGTGCAAACAGTTGAAACAGATTACATAGCTCAATTCACACTAATACCAACTTCAGTGAAATTGAGCCCCAGTAGCTTCAATGATTTGCTTAAGTGACCACAGAGGGGTTTTTTATTACTATTAATAACAGCCTGTCACCTCAAAGCAGTGTTACTTCAGTGTCAAAAAAATGAAATGTTTATGCTTTCCATACTGTAACAAAACAAAAACAAAAAAACAGTACTTTTTTTTTTAATGCAAGTGCTTATCAGAAGCACTTGTTTAAGTCTAGAGCAAAGATCACCAACCTTTTAGAAAGGTGGCCCAGCACGTGGCACCCATCGCCTCTGCAGCATCCCAGCCCTCCTTACTCCATGAGGGTTGATTTCCCATATGTGCACCTATAGAGTACCACCACAAACCCATGGCCAACACACAGGAAACAGGTAGTTCAACAGCGAGGGTGAGCAGAGCTGCAGGAAAGGGGAAGAGATGGGCAGGGGCTGTGAGGAATCAGGTAGCAGGTACCTTTAAGGTGTCACAACCCAAAGTTGTGGTTTTTGTTTGTGCGCGCTTCGGCACAGCTAAATTATTTTTCCCGCCAAATTATAGTTTCTTTGCATGGTGGAATTCTCTGCTGTGGAGGGGAGCTCCAGATGCAAAAGGCTTTCCCGCCGTTTTGTAGCTTCTTTGCAGGGTGCATTTCTTTGCTGCATACTAGTGATGCACGTTGCAAAGGAGTTCCCGCCATTTGTATTTAGATTCGCGCCACGTTATTGGCCGGTTCTAAATCTAGGCACACGTGGCAGCTAGCTATTGGCTTGCTAGCCGTACAAAAGGCTTGGGTAGCTTCCGCCCAAGTCAGAGAGAGAGGAAAACTGGAGGACTTTACGAACTCCAGGAGGAGGCGGCTTCGTGCTGTGTGAAGATCTCCAAGCGATGTGGACCCTTGCGGACCCAACGCGCCTCTCTTAAGCAGGCAATAGAGGCTTAATAACCGAACCCACGGAGCTTTACAACTCCGGAGGGGGGAACAAAAGACCGAACCGCCTCTAGCCTCTCCCCATCACCGAGCGCAATCCTAGACGTATCCCTTTCCTGTAAACCCAATTTTCGAACCCACGGAGCTTAAACAACTGCAGGGCCTGGGAACCCGACGGCCCACGGAGCTTCGACAACTCCGTGGGAAAGAATTGCCGAACCCGCGGAGCCTAAACAACTCCGTGGGAAAGAATTTGTCGTAGTCCTCCAACGAGGATTTAAGCAGAGCTGCACCTGGAAAGCTGTCCAGCCTACACCACTACCATCTTTGGGTGTAAGTAAATAATCTTTTGATCAACCACTACACGTTTGTGACTAATTCTAGCTCGCCACCGGTTTTCCCCGACCCCGTGTGCCCGGGCTGCTGGCCACAGCCCACGTGCGCAAAGACGGGCCGCGGATCGCCCCCCCCGACTCGCACTTGGCGGCGGGATCAGGGCCCGGCCCACATATAAGGGACTGGTGCACACACCACTGAGTCAACAGTTCTCCCCTTTGTGGGATTCAGCTCAAGAGCCATAGGTTACCAACAGATACCTACTCTAAAAGAATAAGTCCCGCAGACTTCAAATACAAAGTCCGATAGAGAAATATCCCCCAGTTAAAAGGCAGGATAGCTTCAGACTTGTGCACATTATCACGTGCTGCTTTTTACAAATATAGCGCAGGTCATCAATTCTGCAAATTTTGTCATTCTTAGGGTAACAATGTTAACATGGCTTTACTTTTCTGTGTTAGCAAAGAGGAATGCTAACAGGTGAAGCATCTTGGTAAGAAGTCAGATTTTTCTCCTTGCCTTAATCTGAAAATTAGAAAACCGAGTACAAAGTTACCTAGCAATTTAAGACTAGAAATGGGAAAGTAAAAACCAATGTAGACAAATCTGATATTTCCAATTTGTCATTGTTATGCAATTTAATTTTGTTCCTACACCTAGATTTCTGTCAAGTAACCAACAGCTTTTGCAGCAATGCACCAAGATCCAGAAGTTTACTTTCTATATAAAATTTACCATGGTTATTTGGCTTTCTAATGGTTAATTCTTTCCTTGAAAAATCTTCTGCACTCTTTGACTGGACATCTAAACCTGGGAGTAGGTTTCTTATATACTGATGACAGAAGAACATCATACTACAAAATTTGCAGAACTCTGTTACTTCAGCCCAAGGCATGGGTTACTTATTTGACTTTTGTTACATAAGAAGCTTAAGTTGACTGCATCAATTGCCCAATATAAGTCCATTTCATCTCTTAGTCATTTAAAGAAACAAATGAATCAAACTTAAGTCTCCAAATGAAAATGAGAAGGGGACGGGGACACAAACACAATATAGGGTTAAAGTAATGGAAAAGAATATAATGATGCAGACGTGACCAACCTGTGACAGAAGTGCCCCAAATGGCACAGGGCAGATCAGAGGTTACAGGCAGCACAAACAGACAGAGCAGGAAGCAGAACAAAATATTGGGGCAGGGATTGTAACAGAAAGACCCTTTTTCCTCTTGCCTGAATTTCCTTCCCCCTCTTTGGATAAGTTTATCCTGTTCTACTTTTTCTTCCTTCCTCTTTCTTTCACTATAAGATAAGGAATTGTGTTTTAAAGTTTGTATGTGTGCATTTTGTACCTCCCCTTGTATTTTGGTATTTTTATCTATTTGTGTGCCATGGCATTACTCTTCTAGCTTATATTTTATACTCTTCACCTTTTAACTAAATGTGCTTTAGTTTTTAGAAGTAAATTATGCACTGTAACAATGTTAACAAGGGCAGGAATCAAACGGCCTCTTCCCTGTATCAGGTTGGCCCCTGAAAGAGCAAGCGAATCAGTGATTGAATGTGTAACAGTAGCAGGCTTCGGTAACAAGTGGAAATTAACACCTAGGGAAACCCCAGATCAACCAAGGGAAAAGAATCTATAGGAGACAATGTAGCAACCGGGAATTCTCTAAACTTCACTGTTCAAGGGCTAGAAGCCCCGGTCTAAGTTAATTAACGCCAGGGACCAACTTTTGTGGCTAAATATCTCCAGATCGACTGCTCCCAGAGCCCTATTCAAAATTCATCAACGGACTCCCAAACCTGCACATACATGCGGACGACCCCTGGGGCTGACAGATGCTATCCAGTAGCCACCAAGGGGGAAGTCCCATGAGGGTCAGCGACCCCTGGATTGGGCAAAACTGAAAACCAGGGAGTCACCAGTCTGCCAAGGACAGATAAAAAGCAGTGAAAAGTGACCCTCAGTGGCACCCTCTTGGTCTCCAACTTGACCAGTACCCAACCTGTCCAGCCAGAAGACCTGCCGGTGACCCTCTTCTGGAGGATAACAGCACACTGAAAGAAGCCTCGACTGGCCATCAACAGCAGACTCCAGCACTTGTAGGATAGGTATACCCAACTGTGGTGCCCCCCCCCCCCCCAACCACCACCACAAACATTTGTAGCTCGCTAGTCTGTGTGCGCACGCGTGTGAAGGGACCAGCCCCAAGGTTATGATTTGACTTCATTACAGTGTTTCAATCTGCCTAATAAACCAGAATTTTAAGGATCCCGAGTTGGACATCTGTAGCCAACAGGATCACAGAACAGAGAGCAAAAAGCAGAGCAGCAGATCAGAGGTACAAGATGGGAATAGCATTCAGGGAGGGTGCAGGGCTAAATTTGTGGCACACGTTGTTCCTCACTGTATTAATGTGTTCCATTCAACATGTCCCTGTTTAGGATATGTGAGCATTTAAGATACTATAATTTCAGATTCTGCAGGGGGAGTTCTTGGTGACAGTTTATGCCAAAACAAGTGGAGGGGAGGGGGAAGTAACTGCTGCTCAGAAACATACACAGTCCCTTTCCCTTGCATGCAGAGACCATCTTTCTGATGATTTACAGATGAAGTGGTCTTATGCCAAAAGATGGTCAAATCTCAAATCTCCAGTAATAAGAATATTTTGTTAATTACTCCAGGACCAAGTGGTCCAGCACAATGAGGGAGGAAGATCAAAAGGTGGTGGGTAGACTGGCCTTACAAAAACTTTTTACAAGCTATTAATACACTTGGCAATCAACCAACACTGAAAAATATTGCTTGCATGCTGCTTTGAAACTTGGCCAAAAATTAACACCTGCTCCACATGCCAGCCAGAACAATTTCTTGTAAATTTTTATTCACCAAGATAAGAGGTAAGCAGGCCATCTGCAAGCACTATTACTTGAGACCTTGACTTTCTATACTGGAACTCACCTCTCTCTTAGTCTTTCCAAGACTGCCAGAACACTTACTATTAACTAAGATACAGGTTTCACACCTCCGCTCCTATAGTAGAGCATTAACTATACTGAGAAAGCCATGGAGAAAATTACTTATCCCTTGGGACTTGATCATATGTCTTTCCAAGACCCCTAGAACTCATAAACCTTTTTGGCATTCTACCAGCTCCTTTCAATGAACTAGTTCAAGGTAAAGTGCAGGCCTCAAACACCTATAATCTTCATAAAAACTGCACCTGCTCTTCCAGAGCTGTCACCTGTCACAGATCAAGTACGCTCCCAGAAAGTCAAGAGGGAGATTCCTAAATATGATCTACTTGCCCTTTAACTCAGTGAATGTTCTCATCAACAGAAGATGTTCAGCAGAGGTCCTGGCTATCTGAAATACTATCCAGTATAGGCTGAACAGAACAATTAGATGATTTGAATTCATAAGCATACATCGAAGTATTTTAAAAGTGTAAACTTGGTCTTTCTAATCCCTACACCTACAATCCCTTGCTCTCACCAAGTTTGGGGGGGGAGGGAAGGGGAGGGGAGGGGAGGGGGGGAGGACAGAAGAGAGATCCCCTCCATGTTTTAGTTGATGTGGGTTTTTTTGGTTTTGTTTTTGTTTTGTTTTTTATACAAGATGGACATGAGAAGGGTAGAGAAACTCTTAAACATAAAAAGTATGTCTTGCCCAAATCAGAAAGAACTAATGATTCACAAATCACTGAAAAGCTAGGGAAGTGACAATGCTGGAGTAACAGGACTGGAAGCTAAGCTGAAAGGCAAAATGATTTTTAGGGAAAACTCAAGGAAAAGGATTAGTTGCTTGTTTTGTCCTTACTTGTTTTGCCATAAAATAAATAAAAAGAAACAGAGAAGTAAAAAAAAAAATAAAAGATTTCACTCTCCATAGGCCCAGCTGTCAGGCACAACTCTGACAGTACCATTGTCTTTAAGACCTTGGGGATAATCTGGATGGTCTATGATTAGGGGTGCACCAATAGAGACTTTTGGGGCTGATACCAATAGCCAGTTTTTAAGGAGGCATATAAGCTGATACTGATCCAGTTTCCAATACAGCATGGAGAGCTGTGTGCAGCTGGCAAGTCTGTTGTGGTGGATGGGGAAAAGGAAAGGGAAGTGGCATGTGGGGGCAGATCAAGATCCTCCACAGTGAGGGAAGGAGGAGTGGGCTGGGATCCAGCTCGGGTAGGGCAGGGCACAGGACAGAGCCACGACTCATCCTGGGGGAGGCTCATGCTGCTGCGTACACCCTGGCAGGACATGGCGGGGGGGGGGAAAAATATGCCCCCTGAATCTGCATGGGGCAGGGCTGCTGCTGCAGGCTATAGTGGCACTGGGCTCTTCTTAGTGGGGGCTGAGCCAGGCTGTGCTTGGGGGAGGCAGGCTATGGGGAAGCTGTCGCACCCCACAAGCCCGCCCTTCCAGCACCACCACTACAGAGCTCAGGGCAATCCCAAGCCAAACCCGCAGCCCTGCCCTGATCTGGGGGGCAATATGCTTCCCCTCCCCCCCACCCGGGGCCCTCCCAAGGTGCCTGCAGCAGTGGAAGCCAGCCACCGCCCTCCTCCCCCGACAAGCTGGGGCTCCATCCTGCACCTTGCCCAGGTAGCACCTGCCCCAGCCCCTCCCTCACTGTGGGGGGCCTTGATCTGCCCCCCTACCACATGCTTACCAGCTGCAAGCAACTCTCCATACTGTTGGACTGCGCTCCTCACCGCCTACATGCTGCACTGTGGCTGCACACATGCCTTAGCCATTTAATCATCCACATTAGGCTGATTTCCGATAAAAAAAATAAAAATTGGTTGTATGTCAGTGCCAATCTGATATCGGACCAATGTATCGGTGCACCTCTATCTATGATACCACTATTTAAAACAGCTGACTAAAAATGTCCTTGATGATAGCAGATAGTGAAGTCAAAATGTCTCAAAGGCCTCCTAACTTCCAGATTAGTATATATAAATCAGTTAAAAGATGACAGACCTCCTGGTCTCTCATTTTTTAAAGTAAAATAAGAAGCCAAAACATTCAACTACCTTTGAACTGCTATGTTTTTTCTTCAGTTTCACTAACAATGAAGCAAACACAAACCCTGCTATTAATAATTATTACCACAAACTAATGAAGTTTACAGTTCATAAAGACTGCCCGCCCGTGAACTCTGCAGCCTGGATGAGTGATGGACCAGCACCACAGTATATCTAGAAATAAAATCAAAACAACAGTAGGTCAAGGTTTAAACTTGCTCATACCCCTATAAAAAAAAAAAAACAACAACAACAAAAAACACCACATACAGGTGACTAGTCACATTCTTAATAAGCATTTAATAAATATTTCATTCTGCTGCATTAATAAGTTTGTATTAGACATACCTAGAGGCCTCATCATGCCGAATAGTGTACTAGTGCACAGTAAAAGCATCTCCAGCCCAGAGTACTCACAACTATCGTTTAGTTTAAAGAACAGACAGAGGGTAGAATTGAAAACAAAAGCACAGAGACATGAAGTAGTTTGCTCAGGCCACACAATAGTTCATTGGCAGAGCCACAAAGAACCCAGGAGAGTGTCCTAACTACTGATGCAAGCTGCATTTGAAGGCTTTAAATAATCATTTTAACAAATAGTAAAATCAATATGATAGAAGCTTTAAAAAAAAAAAGTTATGGTTCCCCCCCCCTTCCAGAAACAATCCCTAGCCTAGAAAAATTAAGTTTATACTTTAGAAATGACAAAATGTAAATAGTTATGACCATATCCTCAACTATGTTCCTCAATCCCTAGCATACAAAAGGGCAACAGTGGCTAAGTGAACTGGCTAGAGTCAGTGAGAGCTGGAAGAAAGTAGTAAAATGTATCTGATCTAGTTCAAAGATAACACCAGAAAAAGAGGGCCTGCTGGTAAGCCTAGAAATATAGTAAGAGCTGCCAATTAGCTTATGAAAGTCATTTCCAAGGAGTCACAAACCAAGCAAGCCCCCTCCCCCCCTTTTTTTTTTTTAAACACCCCCCCCCCACAATGATGAAAGATGTAAAGATAAATAACCTCAGACATCTCAAGTGTTGGAAAGAGTTCTCTGAACTTTGTTATTCATATATTTCCAATTAAGAAGTGGCACTTGTACCAAATAAAAACAAATGCAATGCTCATTTCCCTACTGTCCATCCTGGTGATCAGTTTCATGCAGTGGCATGGGTCATAAGTGTCACCCAGCTTCTGGGCTGATACACAGGAAAAAGAGAATAGAGTTCTTTGCTCTTCTACCACCAGTGAGAGATAATCTGTCATCTCTGATACACCTGTATATAAAACAGTACAGCAATTAAAGTAACCTCCTTGATGCTTAAAAGTTGTTTTGTTCTGTCTCCAAAATCAGAACTTCCTAGATCTTAAATGCTGGAAGCAGGAAATGAACAGGGAAATAACCCTAGTCATACCCTGTCCCCTCTCCCTTTCAGCATCCACACTGACACTGTTTAACAGGATACTGGGCAAGAGGGACCTGTGGTCTGATGCAGTAAAATGAAGCTCTTTATGTCCCTGTACTACATAACCAGCAGCAATGTGAAAACTTAAAATATCAGCAAGGCAAGGGTTTTGTTTGTTTGTTTTTTATAGGTAATATCAAACCAACTATATAGCTGTGAGAGATACAGCCAAGCTTTTTGATGTGAAGTGGCCTCCTAGGGGCTCTTGGGGAGGCTGGGGGGGAAGCAAGCAACCAGACACAGCTTTAGCTGTGCAAAGCTCCATGTAAATAAAAAACAGGATACAAGATGTTATCAGGTACTTAACAGACAGAAGTGCAGTTGAACTAGATAACCTGATAAGTGGAAGAGCAAGGCTGTTCAAAAGGGTTGTTATCACCTGTGGAGTGCAGAGAGATTAGCAGGGATAACAGCCCTGCAGTCAATGCCTCCAAGTCCCAGGTTCTTAGGGTCCACCGGGAAAGTAACAGACCGACCACGCTGCTGGTCCAATACAAGGTATCACCATAGAAATCCTCACCCCTCGCATTTTTCCTGACCCACCAGCCTCCCTCTACAAACACCGGGTCAGGTATTTGCTCGGCAGTCTACAGTACACACAAGCACACAAGAGCAAGCTGCCAGCGGCCTGTCTTGCCCCGTGCAGCGCACGACAGCAGCCAGGGGAGACGCGAGGGAAACTGAACCGGGTCCGACCAGAGCTTTTCCCCACAGCTCCTCTCCCACTTGCAGGCTCCACCATTTAAGGTCCAAGACGCAGCGATGCAGAGGCAGTGCCCCGTGCCCCTAGACCTGCCACCACCTCTGGGGGCCTGCCTGAAAAAAACCCAACACCTTCCTTGTGCTCATTGTAAACTTCCTGCCCCCGAGTCCCCTTTGCGGGCCCCGAGCTGTAGTCTCGAGCCAGGGCAAATCCGCCGCCCCGGGGCCCTTCCCTCCGCCGCGCGCCCAGCCCTGCTCACGCCCCCTGCGGCGCCTCTCCCGAGCCGCCTCCGCCTCCCGCCCCGGCAGGCGGCTCCACGCCCCCGGCTCCGCTCCCAGCCCGGGAGGCCGCGAAGTGCCCGGGGCCGCGCGGCGCGGAGCACAAAGAGCAGCGCGGCCGGGCGGGGGGCGCGATGCGCATGGGCCCCGCACCAGTCACGCCGCCGCCGCCTCCTACCTGCCGCACAGGCCCCAGCGCGGAGCCGCCCCGTTACAGGCTGCGCCTCATTGTGCCGCCGCCGCCATTTCCCCGCCGCCGCCGCGCTCCCCCCAGCTGTCAGGTTCCTCCATTCACCTGGGCCCGGGACGGCCTCCCCCTGCGCCGCCGGCCCTACGCAAAAGGCGCGCCGCCCCGGCCCCTCCACCCGCCCCAACAGACCCGCCCCACGCCGGGAGCGCAGACAGGCTCTGAGAATACCGCCCCGCCCCGGTCACGCCCTCTCTGAGTCCTCGGCCCATGAGAGGGCGGAGGCGATTGGGTGAGAAAGCGAGGGGAAAGGTCAACGACTGAGAGGCTAGCCAATGAGGAGGTCGGAGACTGCAAGCCCGAAGGAAGGCCGGAGGCTTCTAGGGTCTCACGTGGGTTCCTCGTCCCCACGGCCCGCAGGCGCGAGGGCATCTACCCCGCGCCCCCGCCCCGCGCACAGCCGGGGGGGCACTGCCCCCTCTCCCCCTC
Organism: Alligator mississippiensis; assembly: GCF_030867095.1. Lineage (NCBI taxonomy): Eukaryota > Metazoa > Chordata > Crocodylia > Alligatoridae > Alligator > Alligator mississippiensis. The sequence continues at coordinate 278,292,340 of NC_081825.1, forward strand.
CCTGGAAGTGCGTGTGAGGGGATCAGCCCGCAGGACTCCCCCTGCCTGGTCTGGGGGCTCATTCCCCAAGGACCTCCCTTCCCTCCTGCTGCAAAATCCCAGGGGCAGGGTGGTAGGCTGATCTTCGCCAGCCTCCACCTTCCCACAATGCCTTTCACCAGCGCCCCCTGCTAAGGGCGTGTGGCGGGGCTGTCAGTCCCGCCGCCAGCAACCCTCCAGGATTGCCCTGGACTCTCCAGGAATTAGATGTACATCTCTAGGAGGCTGCTGAGAGTCACCAGGGAGATAAAATGATAGGGCCTTAATTAAAATAAATATTAAATGTTGAATCCAATTTGTACAGTAGTAGGTGTTTAAAATGTAACAGTAACGTGCGTTTGCCTTTCTGATGTAAAGTTGACACACCATACTCCGTAACAGATAGGCGCAAGCACGCGGACAAGTCCGCTCCGCGCCGCGTGTTGTGCACGCCCCGTGTTGGGTGTCGTGGGCACGTTGGCGTTCCAGAGACCTGGAATAGATTCGGAAGTTGGCAACCCTACAACAACCCCCAGCGTCTCGTCACCCAGACAGGCTAGCGGTAGTCCCACAAGCAACCTGCCTCAGCCTGTCTTGCCTGGGGGACATCATTAACCGTGTTAGTCTGGAGTCAATGAGAAGGCAGGGTAGAGATGCACTTCTATAGACTAACTGGCCGCATGGACACAAGATGCTGACTGCAGTACCACAATGTACCACAATACTACTATGCAGTAGTGTCACGTGGCAAAAACCATGACATGATACGACTGCAGTAGTATTAGGCTGCTGCACAGTAGTGTCACAAAAAAGGCATTTGCTGGCACTGCATTGGGTTACTGCTCATTTATTTAGTGCTTGTTTATACAAGCTGCCCACAGACACGTGCTGTTGGGTCACTGTCTTGTCACCGTTCTTGTCATGTAAGCGATGGGCACTTGCTGTGGAGTGAGGAAAGAATTGGCAGCTGCTTCCAGAGGCCACAGCCTGTTTGGCTTCCAACGTTCCACTTTGCTGGCTGTTTCAGGGACCCCCTCCCCAGCCGGCCCGCAGCTGCAGGGCTCCACGCTTGGGAGGAGGCTGGAAAGGGATGGAGGACGAGGGCTTGGAATGTCCAACATCCTGTTCACCAGGTCACCAGCTCCCAGCAAACTCCATGGGCCCTCTGAGTTTGGAGTTTGCTGGCAACTGCCAATTCTTTCCTGACCCCACAGCAAGTACTTCTCCCTACACCAGCCCTCTCTTAGTTGCCAGTAACAAAATTTTCCTCCCCCCACAAGCCAGGCATCCCATGCCTGCACTGGTACATTTTATGTTTTTTGTCTCTTGAACTCTAAAATCAGGAATATAAGGGGCATCAGGCCCCTCAAACCTACTTTTTCTGTCTTGGTCATGAGTCCTCTCCTGAGCATTGCCAGAAACCTTCTGTCCCTTAACCTTGTTGCTGCTAGAGTAATTTATTTTTTCTTAATTCTATTGCAATTCCCTATCCATGGTAAAATATGCTGACTTCTGTGCATTGCACCCTCTTCATGACTCGTTGCATAAAATTCATGTGTTTCAGAAAGCTATCTCCAATAAGTTGTCTTTTGTCTTCCATGTGAATGAGATCATATCAACTTATTGCCATGGCTGTTAGTCATAATTTGCATTTTGGTCTCACTCAGAAGGCCTACTCTAGCTGAAGGCCACAATCTGGATCAGATCCCGTGTTGTACATGGTTGTGGTTTTAAGAATGCAGAAGGCAGGGTAGATTTGCACCCTATAGACTAACCAAAGTAGAGAGAGAGAACACAAAAAAGAGAGCACAAGTTTTTGTGAGCTAAAGCTCATTTCACTGATGCTGGAGAGAGAAATTATAATACAAAAGACAAAGGAGCACAGAGGTGTAACTCCACTCATATCATACGCCACCACCTGCTCACAGTGCCCCTCTGTTGTCTGCATTGCACAGATAGAGCTGTCCCTACATAACAGAAGGAATGAACACTGCTTTGATGTCACGTGCAGTACGGCACACAAAACTGTAGCAGAACACTTCAACCTCCCTGGTCACTTGCTGACCTGAGGGTGGCTGTTCTGTGGATGGTTTCTTGTAGAACAAGAAATCATCCACAGAGTGGATTGTGTTAAATATGATTTACACCTGGATTCTTATCTCATTATCTGGATAAGCTTTTGTGACTTCTTGTTCCTATGGTATTTTTGCTTGTTTCTTCCAGCACTGCCCCCCCCCGGTCTTTTGTATTCTAACTTCTCTCTCCTTTGTATACTCTGATTTCTGCACATCATTTCATAGCATCTGATGAAGTGAGCTTCTGCTCAGAAAAGCTTATGCTATATACATCTACTTTGATTAGTTTACAGAGTGCATATCTACCCTGCCTTCTACTGATTTCAGACTAACACAGCTAACTACTTCCCTCTGTTCAAGAGTATATACAGTCCAAAGCCCTTACTCTGTGCTGCACCTGTTGCTCTAGCAGTGTTCCCGCAATGAGGGTATGGTACCCTTGGACAGGGTGAGATCCTTTTAAGGGTCCCATGCAATGATAGCACTGTTAGATGTGCAAACATCTACATATGATTTACAAGATAAACTCAAAGCTATTTATTCCTATTTAAAAATCTCTAAAAACATTCTAACCTATTATGGTCTTTCTGAGTTCTTTGCAACAGAAGAATTGGTCTATTATTTTTTCTATCATCAAAAAACAAATGAAAGCTAAAAGCTGGCATCTTTTGACAGGTGCTCACTTCACCTATTTAATGATAGGTGCCTTGAGTCTAAAAGGGTTGAGAATCACAGCTGTAGTGAATAGCTGTGAATAATAGATCTCTATTCACCTTGCTTCATTTCTGCGTATATCACCAGCTATTGCCACTTCCAAACAGCCACAGGAATGCCCTGAAGTGCTGCTCAGATCAAACCCAAAAGACTTTAGTGGTTAACTCTTTCTCTACCTGTAATGACTTCATTTGCAGAATCCCTCAGTGCTTAATCATCAATGTGAAGACATTGAGAAAATATGGACTGAGTTACCATTTGGATACAGAAGACATCTTTTCTTTTTATATAAAAAATAGATGCCAACATTTCCCATTTTGTGATTATGTGGTCTACCCTGAGCTGATAGCAGAACCTCAAAGAACAGCTGGCTAAACCTAAAGCCAGACAAAACCAAGGTGCTAATTCTGGTAAGAAAAATTGCTTACTTGTCCTTAGATTTAAATTAAGCTGCATCGTGATGAATCTGTGCTTTGTCCATGAATCAGCTGAAGGAAGAAAGGTTGGTTATAGGTAGAAGGACAGTAGGTGAGAAGTGTATTGATGAGGCAATGTGTCTGGGGACCTGGGAGGACCAAAGTATTTGGAGGAAATGTGGGACCTGACATGAGGTGTTGCATTAGAGTTGTCTCTTTAGTTAGGAACCAGCCCAACAGGAGTAGCCTGCAGGCAGGAATCATGTGGGAGCTGCTGCGCTGACACAGAAGAATAACGTGAATGGAAACCAAGTGAGACAGGCTGTAAAACTGAACATGGGTTAAAGCAACTACAGGATGCACAAGCACTGCTTACTAAGGGAGAAATTGATTAAAAAGGAGTAATAGGATTAAGAAACCCTAACTTTTTGTGGATCCCCTTCTCCTCAGCTCCCCCCTGGCATGTACCTGTATCTATTCATTGTAACAATTTTTAAGCAACTTGGGCAGAGACATTGTGACCTTTTCTACCACCAGGTGCTATTCACTGATTGGACCTTCCAACATTCTTCCTAGACTGTGACTATGCCTGGCATACTCTCAAGTACTACACTTGGAACAAGCTGACCTACCACCACCTTCTCCTTGCAGCAGCCTGGGAGTCCTTTTTAACTCCTTAGTGCTCATTCCCTCTAACAACATACAGACTGCTTTGTGACCAGCTAGACTGAATCCCACCCTCTCAGTCAGGAAACCTGGTCCTAGTGAGCTGTACGTTTATGAATTCCAGAGTTGGTCATGGTAGCTCATTGGCCTAGATACTTGGCCACAGCCCCAAGCTCATGGCTCAGGCAAAGAACTCCCAGGTGCTACTCTTGAGTTTGAGATGGTAAAACCAAGTCCTCTTCACCATGGCCACAGCCCAATGCCAGCAGCAATGTTATACCATGAGAAAAGAATCACTCTGGTAATCCTAAGTAGCCAAGCATGCTGTTTGAAAAGCACAAAGCAGCTGCATTATGCTGGAAGAGCTGAGCTATTGTATCTAAGAACAAAGCCACACACCATGGCAAAACTCCAGCTGGTACAAATTATAGCAGCCGACTTCTTTATCAACACATCATCCAATGCTCAGCTCTCTGTAATACCTCTTCACTAAATACAGAATTCAGTTCAAAGTCAATTTTGTCCTAATAAATTTTTCTTCATTAAGTCCTTAACACTCCTATACATCTATAACTGATCAGGCTGTTTCACCTACAGCAAGGTCTGGAACGGGGGTTGGCAGGCTCTGGCACACATGCTAGAGCATGGCACGCAAGGCCATTTTGGTCAGCATACCAGCATTGGTCTGGGCTCTGGGCAGCTGCTGCCAGACATGGAGCCCAGGCTGCTCCCAGCAGACAGCCAGGAGGCTGCAAACCTGTGGCAGGCTCTGGAGCCCAGGTATCAGCTCCATAGCACCAACAGTTTCATGTGCCCCACAGATCAGATGGCGGGGGAGCGGCCTAAGGCAGCACAACCCCGGCCCCTCCCCTACCATCCACTCTGAGATGCATGTGCACCTGCTGGTACGAAGCTGATGCCAGGGCTCCAAAACAGGGGTGGCACCAGACTCTTCCCAGTGGGAGGGCTGGTCTGGTCTGGTCTGGTCTGGTCTGGTCTGGTTGAGGCTCCACCCCTCCCAGTGTCGCCACTGCCACCACTCACCCACCTTGTGCAGCTGAGCCCGCCCCGCTCCCACCAGCTCCGAACCCAGCCCCGCACTGAGAAGAAGCTCAGCTGCTTGGGGCAGGAAGCAGCAGCACTAAGAGGGGTGGCTACAGTGGGGTGCTAAGGTGAATTCTGGGATGGCTATAAGACTCCCAACTTCCCAGCAGCATTGTCCTGGCTCTTCATGGCTGCTGCAGCTGCATCAAGGCCTTTTGGCCAAGGAAAGCTCAAGGTGAGAACAGCAAGGCCAGGATTGTGCTACCCCCACTCCCTCCCCATCCCTGCCTTCCTGCAGCAGTGCGGTCATAGCCGTGGGGCAGGGGGCCCCACTCAGCATCCCTCCACTGGGAGGAGACAGCTGGCTGATGGGGGGCTCCGGGCCAGGGCCTCAGCAGGCTGCACCGCAGCCCAGGGGCCAGCTCCCTAGGGAAGCACAGGGGCTGTGCTGGGCCGGGGGCATCATCAGGTTGGTCTTTGTCCTGCAGCCCAGCTATGTGCATGTGTGTGTGTTTCTCTTGTTGTGTGAGTGTCTGTGAATCCAGGTGTGTGTGTGTGCCTGGTTCTGTGTGTTTCTGATGGCGTGTGTGCACCTGGTTCTGTGTGTCTGTGCACATGTGCACACGTTTGTCTGGTTCTGGGTGCATGCGTTTTCATGTGTGTCTGGTTCTCTGTCTGAGCATGTATGGCTATGTGCGTGTGCATGTGTTTCTGGTTCTCTGTCTCCTCTCCTTTTTTCTCTCTCTCCTTCCCTTTTTTCTCTTTTTTCTTTCTCTTCTGTTTCCCTCTTCTCTCTTTCTTTTCTTTCTCTTTTTTTCTCTCTCTCGTCACAACGTGCTTAACAAAAAAAATACACAACAAACATAGTATATGAAGTTGTATTTATCATCACCAGAGTTAGAATTTTTAGAAAACCTGGTATTTACTGTAAAGAAAAAGCAACATTTATGATTATTAACATGCAGTGCATCCTGACATGTACCTCCTGCCCGGGTTTTGTTTTTCTGGCGTGCCAGCACTCCGGCACCTTACAAGGTAGACATTGTGGGTTTTTTGGCACTCCAGCCAAAAACATTGCCTCCCTCTGGGCTGGAAGAAAAGGAGCAACTATAACAATTATTACTTAATATAAACACATAGGAGGTGCTTAGACATTACAGATGAGGACCAAATAACCTCATAGATTAAGTGAGAATAGGATGTGATACACTTGTAACATAGGCTACAAAAGATGTTTTTATGGCAAGGTGATCTGTGTCAGGATGTGTCCCAGAACAGATGATCTGCTTGATTGGTAGGAACAGGTGTCACCTAGAGCTGTTGTCCTGCAGGGTCAGGACCCTGCCACTGCCATGGCTTCAGGCCTGACCCAGGGTGTAGGTTTGCAGGTTTAGGGAATCCCCCATGGGATTCCTGTTCTGTGGTTGCTTACATTTGCCTAGGGTCAGGGCTAGGCAGCATGAAATATGTGCCCCTGGAATCCTGCTCAAGATATCATAAGCTTACAGACATCCACCACCATAAAGTGGCAAAAACTGTTAGTGGGAATTGTGCAGCCCATTTTGGGGCATTTGTGGCATGACAAGGGGCAAGAATATACTTTTTATGGAAGGATAAAATGCAAGCATTGTGGCTGGACAAGGGTGACATCTGTCTGCTGCCATAGGGGGATGGTGGCCAGACTCCCCACCCCGGCCATCCTCCGTGCACAGTCATTCCAGCAGCACCAAATAGGAGATATAGCAACTAACCAGCTGAGTGCATAATGGTTCCTGTGTAGGGGAATATCTGGGTAGTGCAGAGATGCATAGCTGGCTCTATACCACTCACTCATGGCATATACCTGGCATATTGAGTGAAGCAGGCTCAACTGTGTTGATCTGAAAGAAGGAAAACAGTGCCTAGGGGCTGTTCCAGCTGGTGCAAATTAGCATAGCCCTGAGGCTGCTTACATTTTGCACCACAGGTTGAAGCAGCTCCCTACTACTTCATCAAGAGTATATGAAGTAGAAAGATAGCAAAAAGCCACTGCAAGCCATCTGCTCTGCTCATGTCACCAGTACAAATACCTAGATGTAGCAAGGTTCTGGCTCTAGTAATCTAGACTCATTTGTTCTAGCTCAGTTTTACCATGAATCTGCCCTGTGACTTCCCAAAATGTACTCTATATTTTAATGTCCTCAGTTCCAAAATAAGCCTGGTAATAGTATTAAATACTGAACTATTTAATTGGAGAATTGGGAGGCTTATTTGGCATTTGTAAAGAGCTCTGAGAACCATAGATACAAGGTTCTACAGAAGAGCAAATTGTTATTAAATTAACTGCATCTTCACCTGCCACATGGGTCAAACCTTGAGTGAAACTGAGAGCACTTCTTCTGCAGAGACTTTGTATTTTTAGTGCATGCAAGTGACATCCTTCTGTTTTTTAGGGTTGGGAGAATAATTATATCCTGTGACAAAACTGGGGGAAGAGGAGCAGCTGTTCAGTGTGATCCAGTGGGAGTTGTCAGAACACATGGGTCTATTTTTTCCACTCAGAGCTGGAGCAATGGAGGAAATTGGCATCCTTAATTATTTCTAAAATAAAATATAGCAGAAAAACAATCCTTGAAAAACCTTTGCAGGCCACTTTTCGAGAGAAATTATATCTGATCAGGGAAGGTTCAGTGTAAGGGCAAACTGGGAAATTACAGTTCTAAACTGAGAGCTGAGGCAAGGGAAATAAGCCCACAGTCTCTCAGTGAGAGAAAATTTTAGGAATTTGCCTTCCTTTAAAGAGGTGGTTTCTCCCTGATTACATTCTTAATTAATCTCCTGCTGACAGGAGGATTTGTTGTAATGATACAGCAAGGATCACACTTATGCTGTATTTTATTATTCTATTGTCTTTTATAAATTGGATTAATTTTCTGCTTTGCAAGCAGAAATTATTTCATGTAATTTGCTTTTATTGTGAAAATGGATGTTATGAATACATGCCTAAATCATAAATTCAGATGTTATCATTAAATATTTTAACACAAACCTGTGTAAAGTAATCTCTGCAGTACAGAATGGTAAACAAATACAGGATCTAGTACGTTTCAATTTGCTGGACACCCAGTAACTTTCTTCATATTTAACAGGTTGGCAGAATTGAATAATAAACACTGGAATGGCTTGCCTACTTAAAATCTAGAATGGTATTGCATTAAATTATGGCTTTACTCTTGTCTGGATGCTATAACTTTCGATGTTCTAATCTGTATGATAAAGCCTGCCAGGGTCATTTATTCTTCCTTTTCAAAATTCATACCATTGTGAATATCTTCTTTTAATTATTGTTGTTCTGTCAAGGGAAATAAGTCTTTATGTTTGTACTAAAAATGATCACAACTGCAAAATTTTAATTTTTTTCGTAAATCAGCATATTACATTGGTTCATAGCATAAATTTTGAAATTATGCCAGGGAAAAAAGAAAGGCTTTGTACATTTTTGGCTTTGTTTATCTAGTCAAGTTCTAAAATGGATTCTGAAGATACTTCTTACAATAAACCAATGTGACCTCTATTGTTCTCTGAGGTTGATACTAGCCACAACGCTGTTTTGTTACTACACTAGTAATGTACTTTGAAAGAAAACATTATCTACGAGGTGGTATGTCCAGGAGCTTGAATAAAGTTCTGGGCAGCAAAAGATACCGTTCACATTCTCACTTCTGCCATACACTAGTATAGTCTTTGCTTGGACTTTTCCTAGCCACTTAGAATTTGATTTTCCACTGAACCAGAATCTGGCCACCATTTTTTTTTAACTTATAACTTTTCAACAACATTTTTTAAGCTGCAGTGAATGACAGGCACAAATGCTTGTGCTATATATCTGCACCTGCAGCTTAATGTCATTGCAAAAGTACAGGTTAAGTTCTGGACACAAGGGCTGGGACTACGTCCAGAGTCCATTTTTAAAAATCTAGGTTTGGACTTTGAAATGCTCTTGAATTTCTTTTAATTACATTTGGGCACCTCAAAACTCCTTGGAAAATCTTATGAGGCAGGGAATTTCATAATCTTTGCCTTATGCTGCCCACCTATAAATAAAGATAATGGTTCCAAGGTGCAAATGATATTTACATGGTCCTCATTTCTTTGGCATCTTTCTTGAACTCTTTAAAAAAAATGTGAAAATAGCACACAGATCAACAGATCTGCTCCTTCTGTGTTTTCAGATTTGATATCCACTGATGAAAGTGACTAAAATCCATTTTTGTCTAGTTTTTCTCCAGTTAAGCAATGGCTTGCACAAGGATAACTGAAACATGAGCCTGGAATTCTCCTGGAAGCTGTGTATTACCCTGCTCATGTCACATATCCTTATGTAAAATGTGTATACTTGTAAGGATATAGGAAGTGTTATGGATTAAGAATTATAATATACTCATTTATACCCATTCTTGTCTGACAATCTTAAGAGAAATATTTCATTGTAACACAAACTTACTTGCTATACACAAGGATGGCTGATAAATGCTATGGCTAGATTATTTTCTTGATAAATGTATATCTAGTTAAGTTTCACAGATGTGGAGACTAGAAATAAAGTATGCATATGAAGATAATTACTTCAATGTATCTACAGCAGATGGTGCTGTACATTTTGCTTTGATCAACTCTAGTGGATTTTATTCAAAGGTAATGTTAAAAATAGTCAGTGGCCAGCAGCATTCCCAACCAAGGAATGGCTATAATCATTGGGAAGGCATTTTAGAAATGATTGTAAGGAGTTGTCCTGAATAATAACTTTGTAAATCATTACAAGAAGTCACTCAACAAGAACAGATATTCATGCTATTACTGCCTTGTAACAGAGATTGTAGGTTAGAGCCATAGAGAAACAGGGGTGGATGAGAACTCCAGAGGTCATCTAGTCCTGCCCCCAGTGGCAAAATCATCTCTATCCAAACCATCCCATACAACTATAGTCTCAAGTCTATATAAGACTACCCTCAACCCTGACTCAACATAGACCTAACACCCTAATCTGCCACAGGTGAAGTAAGGGAACTACAGCATCAAATGTCCTGCTTCTAAAATGTTTTGTCAATGTGCACTCAAGAGGTCCTGGATAGAGGCCCACATCCACCACTACGGAGGAAGGCAAAAATCCCCACAGTCCATACCAATTTGACCATGGGGTAAAATTCCTTCCTGACTCCAAATATGGCAATTAGTCTGACCCTGAGCGGAGGGGTAAGACCTTCTAGCTAGAAACTTCCAGCTTTGCTCCTAGCAAAAGAATCAGCACACCTCAGTTGCAGTCCTCAGCCTTAGTTGTAGCCAACACACAATACCCCTAGGGAAGCTTAAAAACACCCTGACCTGTATAGCAAAAAAAATGGTGGGGGAGGGCAAAGCCCTCAAACCCAGCAAAACCCTGAAGGTTGGGAAATACCCATGGTAGGACATAGGCTACACCTAGATAAACCCCAACCAGTGGCTATCATAGACCTCATAGATTTCATAGACATTAGGGCTGGAAGGAACCTCAGAAGATCATTGAGTCCAGCCCCTGCCCAGGGGCAGGAAGTCAGCTGGGGTCAAAGGATCCCAGCAAGATAACCATCCGGTTGACTCTTAAAGGAGTTCAGAGTAGGTGCTTGCACCACCTTTGGCGGCAGTCTGTTCCAGGTCTTGGGGGCTCAGACAGTAAAAAAAAGTGCTTCCTTATGTCCAGCCTGAAACGATCTTGGAGGAGTTTATGACTGTTTGACCTTGTCACTCCTTGGGGCACTCTGGTGAACAGGTATTCCCCCAGATCCCTATGTACACCCCTTATATACTTATAGACAGTCACCAGGTCCCCCCTGAGCCTGCACTTTTCCAGGCTAAAGAGTCCCATAGCTCTCATCCTCTCATCATAAGACCTGTTCTCCTGCCCTTTGATCATGCGCATGGCTCTCCTCTGCACTCTCTCAAGCTGCTCCACATCCTTTTAAAATTGTGGAGCCCAGAATTGGATGCAGGATCCCAGAATTGGATGCAGCCTCTTCTTGAGCACCTCTAGTGATGAAGAGTCCAGTGCCTTCCCTAAGCACTCTATTTAACTGCCTCACTACTCTCATTGTGAAGAAGTTTTTCCAGATATCCAATCTACAATTACTTTGCTGTGACTTCAAGCCATTAGTCTACATCCTGCTCTGCAGCAAGAGAGAACAGGTACTTCCTCTGTTCTTTATGGCAGCCCCTCAAGTATTTTAAGACTCATTTTAAGACTCTTAAGCACCTTTTCCACAAGCTGAACATGCCTAGCTCCTTCAGCCTCTCCTCGTATGACTTGCTTTACAAGCCCTTTACCATCTTTGTTGCCTGCCTCAGTGTCCTAACTTCTCCACATCCTTTTTAAAAGGTGGAGCACAGAACTGCACACACTATTCCAGATGAGTACTAACCAGTGCCGAGTAGAGAGACACTATCACCTCCCGTGTCTTGCACCTAATGCTTACTGATGCATCGAAAAACTGCATTCACCTTTTGTGCAGCTGCATCACATTACACTCTCGCTATACTCTGCTCTAGCCAGTGGGTGGCAGCAGCGCTGGGAAGGAGGGTTGGAGGGACTATGGTGAATTTGGGGGGAGCTGCAGCTTCCCCCCCCCCCCATAGCTCTGCTTCCAGCACCACCACCACCTGCCCTGAGTGCAGGCCTGACCCAACCCCCTGACCCCACCCACAGCAGCAGCAGTCTACCCTTGCCCTGCACGCAGATCTGGAGCACACACCTCCCATGCCCTCCCAGGGTATGTGCAGTGGCGGAAGCCACAGTCTCCCTTCCAGCACTCCCAGATGAACTCTTCACATGCCAGCCTCTGGCTTCTTTACTATTCATTCCATCCAGGAAGAGCACACACCAAATGCAGATGCTTCCTTAGCCTGACAAAAGGTATTTAAATCTGAAAGCTTGCTAAGAAGAATGTTTCCAACTATTTGAGTTGGTCTAATAAGGGATATCAGATTTACGCAAAGAAACTTGTCTGCCTATGTCCTTAGCCCAACACGATTACAACCTACACCCCTGCCAGATGTATTTTGCATTTGGACCTCCTTGCTTCCCTTTTCTGCCACTTGTTGCAGTCCTGTCAATCTCTGGCCCTTTCCCAGAGTTGAGTGGCTTCTTTGAGTCCATTCCCCTCTAGACTGTGTCCTCTGTTGCTTGTGTGTTTCAATCATCACCTGCCATGAAACCTAGTTTAAATCACACCTCATTAGCCTGGCCAGACGATGCCCAAACATGCTTTTCCCCATTCTTGTCAGATGGATTCCATCTCTTCATAGCAGCCCTCCTCCCAAGAATAGCCTCCCATTATCAAAGAAGGACCCCTGCCTTTTATGGGAAGGATTGAAAAGAATACCACTTGTTCTCCAAGCTCCTTAATCCTCCTGCCAAGAACCTCATAGTCATAGACTCACAAAATCATAGAAATTTAGGGTTGGGGACCTCAGGAGGCTGTCCAGTTCAACCTTCTGGTTAAAACAGGACTACCCCCAACTAAATTATCCCAGCCAAGGCTTTGTCCAACCAGGTCTTAAAAACCTCCAAAGATGGAGATTCCACAACCTCTCTAGGTAACCTGTTCCAGTGTTTTACTACCCTCCTCATGAGAAAGCTTTTCCTAATTTCTAAACTAAGCTTCCCTTGCTGAAACTTGAAACCATTGTTCCTTGTCTGTCATCTGCCACTACTGAGAACAATTTATCTCCATCCTCTATGGAACCCCACTTCAGGTAGTTGAAGGCTGCTATTAAATCCCCTGTCAATCTTCTCTTCTCCAGACTAAATAAGCACAATTCCCTCAGCCTTTCCTCCAAATTCATGTGCCCCGAACCCCTCATCATTTTCATTGCCCTCAGCTGGATTCTCTCTAATTTGTCCACATCTTTTCTATAGAAGGGGCCCCAAAACTAAACAGAGTACTTTAGATGAGGCCTCACCAGTGCTGAATAAAGGGGAATAATCACTTCCCTCAGTCTGCTGGTAGCACTCCTACTAAAGTAGCCCAGCATGCTGTTAGCTTTCTTCGCAACAAGAGCACACTGTTGGCTCAAATTCATTTTACTGTCCACTGTAACCCCCAGGTCCTTTTCTGCAGAGCTGCTGCTTATCCAGCTAGTCCCTGACCTGTACTGGTACATGGGATGGTTCTATCCTAAGCTCAGGGCTTTGCACTGCTCCTTATTGAACCTCATGAGATTTCTTTTGGTCCAGTACTCCAATTTGTTGAGATTTCCCTGAAGACATCTAATCTGGTAATGTTATTCGTGGCAGTATCATTGGTGCCTACATGGACAAGCAGGAAGGGGAAGTGGTCCAAAGGATGGATGGGCTTTGGCAGCTTCTCTGTGATGTCCTGAATTTAGGCTCCAGGCAGGCATCACACCTTCTGGGCCCCCAAATCTGGATCACAAATTGTTACTGTCATGACCCAGTGAGTTTGGTGCCTCGGCACTATGGAATTTTCTTGACACGAGAGCCTCTTGCACAGCGAGGGTTTTTGCTGCATGAAGAACCCGTGTGCAGGAGGGAGTTCTCGCCAATTTGCCAGCTGTCTTTGCAGGATGCATTTTCCCTTTGCAGCACAGAAGTGCACGGTGCAAAGAGTTCCCACCATTCGGATGCAAATTCGTGCCCCGCAATTGGCTGGTGCTAAATTATTCACCCGTGGCGGCCGGTAATTGGCTTGCTGGCTGTTTAAAAATTAGTGCAACTTCCACCCAAGTCGAAGAGCTTTGAGCACGCTGCAGAGTGCCTCTAAGAGATCCGACTTGCGGCTAGCTGATCGATAGGCTGATCACCTATCTATCCCTCTTCCCGTCACCAAACGCAGTCCCAGACGTACCCTTTTCCCGCTGGCTTGAGTTACGGACGAATTTACTGGCATTGGCCTCGCCAGCTGGAGCAACTCACATTGTTGTCCAGACGACCGAATCATTTCCGTCGCAGCCACCCGCGACGTAAGTAAAGTTTTTTGCAACCATTAAGCCTTGTCAGCCTCTCCATTCACCAGCCTGCCCTGACGAACAGGTAAATTCTGAATCACCTCGAGTCGGTTCAGCCCGGCTGAGACATGGCGACGAGGATGGGATTAAAGGGCACGGTGATGGAGAAGAACTTAATTGGGTGCTGCCCCTGGCGCACCAGGAACCTCCACGTAGAGAACGCTAACGATCTATGGGCGCATATCGCTTACCACCAGGCGGTAGAAGGGGAGGAAAGAAGTATTGATGGTTACTTCTCCGTAAAAAGAGAAGAGGCCGTGGTGAAAGAATGGAGAACAAAGCTATCCCTAGGGGAGTTCGGATGCATAATGTGGAGCGACCGGGTTTACTATTGGCCCCCGGAGGAAACATCAACCATATCCCTAGCCGGGGTAAAAGCGCGGAAGGCAGAGCAGCTGACCCCGCTCAGGAGTTCGCCCAATGCACCCAATACGTAAAGGAGTGGGGGGAACCCACCCCCGCGGACTGGTTCAACTGTCCGGATTTGGTGCCCGAGTCGTGGGGCCATGAGCTCCTCGTCCAGCTACAGGACATTTGGAAACTAAGGGCCGTCACAAGCCGAAGTGGGGTCTAATTAAATGGAAAAAGGGAAAGATGATAAATGTGCTGTTCCGTGCAGTAACGGGCCTCAGATGCATACTGCGGGTAAAGAGTCGCTGGAGCAGACAGCAAAGGGCTCCGGAGCAGCGTTTGTTAACAGTGCCGGCCGCATGGTGCTGTTAGCAGAAAATGGCGCCGAAAAGCTCGAACTACCAGGGGAACCCGGAAAGGAGGGGCGGAGTTATGGAAGACCTGGCGGGGATTCCCTTGGTGACTCCACCCCCTGAGGTGGCGTCATTCCCTGTAATCACGCCTCTTTACCACAGGGAGGGGGCAATGGGAGAAGGGATATACTCATCACTCCCAGATGCAGAATTTAACCCTCTCTCTGCCGCAGCTTACCCGATAGCTGTGACGAAGCATGTTGAGGATGAAGATGGTGCTACACGTACCACCACTATCTCTCATACACGCACCAGACCAGAGATACAAGAGCTTTGTAAAGAATCCAAAATAAGGCCGGAAGAAACCTTGGCCATATGGTTAGGAAGACTGATAGTGGAATTTGGATCGGACACTCTGGATAAGGAAGAAGCGAGTGCCCTGACACGACAAGCAGAGTGGAGCGGAGGGCGCGCTACTGATTTGAATGTGGTCACGGACAGTGCCCACTGGCCCATCCCGCTCCCGGCGCTTGTGGTAGGACAGGTAACCCACAAATTTCACACCTGGCACGAGGGTTGCCCGAAGAAGGCTACTGCAGAACAACTTCTCCTGGCTATAGTTGGAGTGTCATATCTCTCATGGAGCCCAAGAACAAATCCAATGGGACTAACAGCAGTCCAGCGTAAAGAGAGATGGGCTCATCGTCACCTATCAGACCCTGGGGCAATTCCAACGCCCTTGGAACCCATAGATGCCTGCGTGGAGGTATACGGAGGAGCGAATGCTGTTACACTCCGACTCTTCTTGAACCCGATGGCAGGTCAACCAGTGGGAAGTCTTTTAGGCCATCTCCCACGATTACAGGCACTTATGAAGCAGGATGAGGAAGTTTCTGGTGACACAAGGGATCGACCTTCAGCGTACCTGGCTGCAACATTGAGGCCTAGGTGTCAAGGGTATACCCCTCGACGAGAGCCATGGGGATCACCTCCAAGGACCCCAAAAGAAAGAACCTCAAAGGAAAGAACTCTGAAGGAAAGAACTATGTTCGGATTTCTTCTTGCTCACTCCGGACTAACAAAGGCTCAATTGAGACTTTTGGGAGACAAAGGCCAGGCCAGTATGGCTGAAGCATTGGGATTTAATTTTGAGGATCCGTCAAAAAACGAGTAATGGCCGTCGGCTCCGCCGGCGGCCTTCCTCAACTCAGACCTGATCCTACTGATTCTCGACCATACGCTGAACTCACTGTTTACAACCCTACCGATCCGGATGACCAACAACAGGTATTCTTTCTTCTTGATACTGGAGCTCAGACCAATGTGATCACCTCAACGATACCTCATCAAAAGACCACCAAGACGATCAAGGTACAAGGGCTTAATGCTGTCGCTGTCACAACGAAGGTCAAGTTTTGGGTTCAGGACCACCGATATCCCCTAGAAGCTGTTCTAGGGGGCATCAACATTTTAGGAATCCCGGGGATAAAAATGCTTGACCTCAGGGAACAAGTGCTACAGGCATTACCCGTAATTATCCCAGAGCAGGACTGGCATCGACCAACGCTTCGTGACACTTCCACCTGGCGATATCGGCCAATCCCAACTAAGCATTCTCTAAAACAGTCCCTTACTAACCTTCTGCAGTGACTCGAGCAACGAGGCTGTATTAAGACCGTAACAGCCAGCACCTACCTATCATCAGGATGGGGAGTTGCGAAACCTGGGAAGCCTAATGAAGCCCGGTTGGTCGTGGACTATCGAGAAGTTAATAAAAGATGCCAAGTACTTCAACAACCTAATCCGTCTACTTTGTCACAGTGTATGTTTGAGATAGCACAGTTCCAGCAAAGTCCGTGGGTCGGAGTCACATTAGATCTGAAAAATATGTTCTTTTCTATCCCAATAACTGACCCGGAGGGAATACTGAATATGTGTATTGATGGCATCATGTACAGGTGGACAGTTTGTCCGCAAGGATATCGCAACGGTCCATCATTAGCCACTGGTGCCATGAATAACACCATGAAGAATTTTCAAGCCTTGCACTCTCTTCCCCCAGAAAAAGAATTAAAAATTTGGAGTTATGTGGATGATATTGCCGTCATGGGTCGCGATAGCTCTGTAGTTGCCAGTGTAGTAAACCAACTGGTTGCTCACCTTCAAAGTGAGGGATGGACCATCAACGAGGAAAAGTCAAGCCTACTTCCTGTAGATGACATTACGTTCCTTGGCACTCGATACACCGGTTCCATCCGCCACGGAGTCTCGCATGAGGGTCCTAACATCGATCCACTAAAAACGTTCCACCCTGTCACTAAGAGGCATTTTCAACAGCTTTTGGGTCATTTAAATTGGTATCGAGATTATGTTGAACCCAGCGATTTGGCACTCCTCACTAAATTACAGCAACAGATTCGTGACAAGTCCCGAAGGTCCGCACCCTGGACGGAAGGGGATCAGCAGAATCTGCTTCGCCTGCTAACCACGGTTAAAGGTACACAACTCCATGCCATCGATCTGGGTGAGTCACTAACCATAACCCTTGGATTCACCACCAATCACGTGTGGGCTGTCGTGCATAACCCCCGCGATGAGTTGGTATATACAGCCCATAAAACGCTTCAAGCGGCGAAACATAGATATGGAGCTATGGGAAAGATTCTCCTAGCCGAACAACTGGTGGAGCCGTTAGCAAGGGGGCATGGGACGTTACGCGCTCCTGGTGCCACATTGTTACCCTTGCTGGACGCAGGAAGAATCGACCCACATTTTCAAGGGGAGTCTAAGACCTGGAATACGCTAGTACTAACCCACCATTATAATTGGCATTGTTGGAGGTTGGAAGACACGGTACCTGGTCCAAGCCCAGAAGATGAGGAAAAGGTTCCTACACTGTATGGAACTTCAGCCCCAGCGTGGATGGCCTCAGATGGAACCTCCTGGCATGAAGGAGCCTATGGGTACTACTGTAAAGCTTGTCATGATAAGGAAATTTTCCAAGCCGACCCAGATGATAATTCATCCCAAAAATGTGAATTATTAGGATTCCTGAAGGTACTGGAACATTGTTTGATGTATCATAACGATACACTCCCAGTTCCGATCATCGCAATTGATTCGCAGTATATCTACAAAATTCTTACGGGCACAGCTTTTCCCTCCAAAAATTTGAATGATTGGCGAGACATCTGGAGGATGTTAACTAGATTTGTACGCCTTCCGCTGATTAGGCACACTAAGTCCCATCGTCCAGATACTGATCCAGTGCATGAGGTAATTGATAAGCTCTTGGAGGATCCACTCCGGACTGACATAGCCTTGCCTGTCACATCTACCACTGATCCTGAAGTAAATCCATTTCTCGCATGGCTTCATGAAAATTGGGGTCACCCAGGACCACGGGCTTGTCATCAACGTTGGTGCCAAACCATTACAGAGCCGGCCTCATATGGAGCCCGGCGGGACTGGGAAAAGATAGCTCAGGCCTGTGAAACGTGTGCTAAAGAGAAGTGTCATAAAACCAAGCATCAGATCGGAGCTTTTGACTCTTCACAGTTTCCGGCAGGAAAAGTTTGGCAGGTGGACCTGCTGGGGCCCGCCCCAGGGTCTAAACCGCCAAATAAAGGACTAGTTGTGGTTGATTTGGGGACCAGACAGTTGCAGGTTATTCCCTTACGGAAAAGCAATGCCACTGCTGTTATTACTGCCTTGACTCCTGTGTTTGCCGCCTTGCAGCCTCCTCATGAAATTCAGTCTGATGGAGGACCTCCGTTTAACTCTAATGCTCTGGATAAATTTGCTCGTCTTCACAATGTGGCATGGCATCTTCATCTGCCATACCACCCGCAGTCCAACGGCGTTGTGGAGAGACACATAGGTCTATACAAGGAGCAGCTTCACCTTAGAGGAGGAGGGACATTTAAAAATTGGACTAAATTTAATCACGATGTCCTTATTTCACTAAACACTGCTAAACCGTTATGGGACGAAGCTAATGTCCAAAAACCCCCACCTTGGGAGCCCAAGTTCCAACCTGATGAGTTAGTGTGGATTTCAATACTTCACAGTCATCAGTCTCATCCACAAGTTCACAAAGGGACAGTTCAACGGCCGGGACAATATCCCAATACCTATTCTGTCCAACTGGAAGAGAAGCCTGATTGTCCCCCTATTATCGTTCGTCACAACTGGATGACACGCCGTTCCGATGTTCACCCAGTATCCTTACAGTGAAGCCAGTTATGAGTCTTTCTCGTTGTGTTTTGTCTTGTTATTCTGTTTTCTTCACAGGTTTGACCCCAGCAAAAGCGGTAATCCATAACCACCTGATTATGAGACCAGACTGCAGTCTATTTGAAGCCAGAAAGTGATAATTGCGAGGGAGGCACCCAGACAGCAAAGAACCCATCTACTCAGGACTTGTTATGGCATTATTTTATTTTGTTAAGTGTTTACTGACATTGTCTGCTATAGGAGAAGACGGACTGAAGCGGCTGTTCTCCAATCAGACGATGATCAACAGTTGTTGTTATATGTTCAAAGTTATTTGTTTATGTATTTATATATATATATATATTGGTTGTGAAGGCTTTGCCAAGTCAGTGAATCCTCTAACAAAGATGCTGTATGATGTGCTCATGTGTCGAAAGTTCCAGTTGTGCCGTCGGCAAGGGGGCATGTCACGACCCAGTGAGTTTGGTGCCTCGGCAGTATGGAATTTTCTTGACACATGAGAGCCTCTTGCACAGCAAGGGTTTTTGCTGCATGAAGAACCCACGTGCAGGAGGGAGTTCCCGCCAATTTGCAAGCTGTCTTTGCAGGATGCATTCTCTTTGCAGCACAGAAGTGCACGGTGCAAAGAGTTCCCACCATTCGGATGCAAATTCGTGCCCCGCAATTGGCTAGTGCTAAATTATTCACCCGTGGCGGCCGGTAATTGGCTTGCTGGCCGTTTAAAAATTAGTGCGACTTCCGCCCAAGTCAAAGAGCTTTGAGCACGCTGCAGAGTGCCTCTAAGAGATCCGACTTGCGGCTAGCTGATCGATAGGCTGATCACCTATCGATCCCTCTTCCCGTCGCCGAACGCAGTCCCAGACGTACCCTTTTCCCGCTGGCTTGAGTTACGGACGAATTTACTGGCATTGGCCTCGCCAGCTGGAGCAACTCACATTGTTGTCCAGACGACCGAATTGTTTCCGTCGCAGCCACCCGTGACGTAAGTAAAGTTTTTTGCAACCATTAAGCCTTGTCAGCCTCTCCATTCACCAGCCTGCCCTGACGAACGGATAAATTCTGAATCACCTCGAGTCGGTTCAGCCCGGCCGAGACAGTTACCTCTGTGCCCCGCAGAAGGGAGTCACCAACCACCACCACTCTTCTCTCTCTTCTTAGTGCAGTGGTCTCGGGGCCCCTGTTCTTAGGGCCTTGCACTTCCTGCTCTCTCCTATGCCTCATCTCCTCTACCTTTTCCTCAGCAGTTCCATCAGAGAGTGATGGAAAGCTATTGCTGACTTCAATTCACTCCTCAATTCTGGGGGCCCTCCTTCATTGAGTAATCACATGCTGCCACTTCTCCTCATTGCCCTTTGGCCCCTCAAGTACTAGCCTCTTGTAACTCTTGTCCAAGTAATCTTTCTGATCCTGGATGCAATGCAGCATGGATACCCATGCTTCCAGTCTGTGAACCTTCTCCTCCAGGGCAAACACCAGTTTACAGTTGGTGCAGAAGAAGTGCTCCTGATCCTTGTCTGATGCTTTGAGCAAAATAAGGTGTGACAATAGCCTAAGTAGGCATACCCAGAATAACTGTAATTTAGCTAATACAGTTAATACAGGGGCAGACACAGAAGCCCAGGCCACAGTATAAGGTAGCAACCAGAGTATTTATCAGGGGCCCTGAAAGGTTTGTATTCTGTTTATAGACATGTAGAGCCATGTCAGTAACCAGGATACAAACCCTCCAGTGACCCTGGGTACATCATTTGGTTGCAAGTCTGTGCTGAAGTTTGCATTGCTTTGTTATTATTGCTGCCCAAACTACAACCACAACTTCATGTTGCTGTATAGATGTACCCTCTGTTACAAACGCAGAGAAAGTGATTTTACAGCTACACATGGCAAGGTTTCAACTCTTCATATTCCATGAGAGACCATTTCCAACCATTTCTACATTCACAATGTCCAAACTATGGGCAGAATCATGCAGTTCATACTTATGCTTTGACATGCTGCCTCTAATGTATGTTGGTAGCCCATTAATATGGAGTATAAAGCACATTATCTACATTAATTGCAAGTATATTGACAACATTTAGCTGATTAGGTAATCCACCTCTTATGTTTTTTGCTAAGGCCTGATTTTTTGTCTGAATTCTTGAAACTAGCTGTAAGAAGGTCCCTCACCCAACTGCTCCATCAAGGCCAGACAGCTGTGAGTTCAGGTTTCCAGTCACTTTATTTTACTTGGGGCATCCCATAGCAAACAAAGAAAACAAAAAACAAGCAAATGTGCAAGTAACAAACAACCAAAACTTGTGGTCTTTCTTCTGACCTAGAGGAGGGCAACTTAGGCTCTGAGCTTCTGCCTCAGCACAGCAGCCTCTTCTTGCTTCGCCTCTTTTTGCCCATCTCTTCTCTTCCCCTTTGTTTTCTGACACTGGAAGCCCCCAAAAGGGTCAACTGAAAAATAACCCGCCAATAATTTTCCTTGGGTGATATCCAGTGATCTTGGAAGGTTCAGAGTAGATAGGAAAAGCCATTCTCAACTTATAAGCAAACATATATACATACAGACACACACTTCATCTTATATGTATAGATTTACACTTTTAAAGTATTTTGGAAGCCTACCAGTGCCCACAGGTGGTGGAAGGCTGGGGTTAATGGGGCTTAGCCCCCCCCCCCCGCAAATGTGGGGCAGCAGTGGCAGTGCAGAGGACTACAGGGAAGCCCAGCTGCAGGCTCTGGGCAGGGGAGAGGTGCTCATAGACAGACATGCAGCTGCAGCCTGCAGAGACAGTCAGGAACACAGTGCCCAGCAGGTAAGTCTGTGAAGGGAAAGTGGGGAGGGGGGAGGCAGCCCAAGGCCCCCCCAGTGAGGGAGAGAGTGGGGCAGAGAGAGGGGCAGGGGCTGGGGCAAATAGGTCCCTGGGCCCAGGTGGGTTGTGGGACAGTTGGAGCCACGGGTGGCTCATCCAGGGGTGTGGGGGGCTCCCGCTGCTGCATGCACTCTGGGGGAGGCGCAGGGAGCACGTGTCCCCAGGATTGGAGTGTGGGGCGGAGGCGGGCTGCTGTTGTGGGCTGGGCTCTGTGACCCACTGCTGCTGCCTCCAGAGCTGTGCATGATGCATATGCCTTCTGCACGCTGGCTGTGCCTGCACCTTGTCCCCTGCCCACCCAGCTGCGAAGGCACATGACATCATGCAGCTCCCGAAGCAGCAGCAGTGGGGGCACAGAACACAGCCTGCAGTGGCAGCCCACCTCTGTGACAGCTCATGCACAAATCTGGGGGGCACGTGACCCCCGTGCCTCTCCCCCGGGGTGCATGGAGTGGTGGGAGCCCCCCCGCCCCCTCTCTGCCCCTGGATGAGCCACCTGCAGCTCCAACCATCCCACAACCTACCTTGGTCTTGGGGTCCCATTCGTCCCAGCCCCTGCCTCACTCCCTCCCTCACCGCGGGAGCCTCAATCTGCCACCCACCCACTCCTTCCCCTTCACAGACTTACCTGCTGGGAGGTGTCTGTGTGTCTGTCTGTCTCTGCTGTGTGTGCCCGTGTGTGTGTGTGCATGTGTCTGCATGTGCGTAGAAGTATTTTTTAAGTTTTACTCAGCTACCACAAATAATATTTTCTTCCTCTACTTATGCTAGTGCCTCAGTCACTATAATAAAATAAATTCTAAATACCTATAAATTCTGGTATTTGATTTGGGGTTTTTAATCATGAAAAATAGGAGCCCCGGCCCCTTCGCTCACCAGGACACAGATCCAGGCCCTTCACTCCCCACCCACAGCCCCACAGCCCTTCTGGTGCCCCTCACTCCCACCCACAGCACTCCACCCCCCAGCCCTGCTGGAGGGGGCCCCCAGCTGCCATGGATATGGGGCCAGGGACTGGGGTTCACAGCCCTCTGTTCTCCACAGCAGCACTTGAGCCCCAGCTGCCATCCATGGGAGGTGGTAGCTGCTGTGATGGAGTGGAGCACAGAGCCCAGCTCCCCCTCCCCTGTGGGCAGCACAGCCGGAGCTGTGGCTTTGGGCTCCCCACCCTGCTGTGCTGCTCCTGGAGCCTCTATGGCCTGGTGGGCAGGACCCAGCGTGCCAGGGCAGAGCAGGTCTGAGTGGGGAAGCTTGGTTTTCCACTGCTGGGAGCCCTGCGCTACCCAGGTGAGGCACTCCCTGCCCACCTGGCAGCAGCCCTGGGAAGGAGAGATTACTGGGCTCCTATGAATTCTATGATTCTGTGAATCTATATGACCCCGGCTAGGTAATTGTCAAGCCTCCTCTTAAAGACCCCCAAGGTAGGAGCCAGCACCAGAATTGGACGCAGTACTCCAACTGCGGCCTGACCAGTGTCGCATAGATGGGGAGGATCACCTCCTTGGACCTGCTCGAGATGCATCTGTGGATGCATGACAAGGTGCGATTGGCCTTACTGACCGCGTCCTCACATTGGCGGCCCATGTTCATTTTGGAATTGATAATGACTCCAAGATCTCTTTCTGCCACTGTGCTTTCAAGAAGGGAGTTCCCCAGCCTGTAGGTATGGTGCTGGTTCTTACTGCCCAAGTGCAGTACCTTGCACTTGTCACTACTGAATCCCATCCTATTCTCATTCATCCACCCCTGTAACCTGTCCAGGACCAGCTGTATCCTGTCCCTCCCTTCTAGCGTGCCCACCACACCCCAAATCTTGGTGTCGTCAGCGAATTTGAACAGTGTGCTTTTCACCCCCTCCTCCAAGTCGCTAAGAAAGAGATTAAATAGTGCAGGCCCAAGGACCGAGCCCTGGGGGACTCCACTGCCCACATCTCTGCAGGTTGAATATGACCCGTCTACCACCACTGTCTGGGTGCAGTCCCTCAGCCAATTTGCGACCCATCTGACTGTGTAGGCATCAATGCCACAGTCGCCTAGCTTTCTAATGAGAATGGGGTAGGAGACAATGTCAATGGCCTTCCTGAAGTGCAGAAAGACTACATCCACCACGACACCTGCGTCCAATGATTTTGTGACTTGATCGTAGAAGGCAACCAGGTTGGTCTGACAGGACCTGCCCCTAATGAACCCATGCTGGTTGCCCCTGAGCATCACCCCCCCTGCTGGTCCTTCCCAGATGTGCTCCTGGATAATCTTCTCAAAGAGCTTCCCCAGGGTCGAAGTAAGACTAACAGGCCTATAGTTGCCCGGGTCCACCCTCTTCCCTTTTTTGAAAATGGGGACCACATTGACCCTAATTATAATTTTCTATACTAATAAACTCCTTTTCTGGTCTTAAGTATTTGAATGGCAAGGGGTGAATTTGACAGACTGGGCCCAATGGATTAACTGGCATAGTCAATTGATTCCTTCCTATGGACAACAATTCAAAAGTTCACTTCACTTGAGTTTTGTGGCACGTGGCCCTTGCCCCAGACCTGCAAGTGGAATCATGTGGCCAGTCCTGGTTGCAGAATCAGACAATATATTGCAACAGATGTTGCAAAAATCTTTGTTTTGCTGTCGCAGGGCACCTCAATGTTCTGCTCCTAGGGAGTGGAAACGGCCAGGGAGAGCCCTGGGCAGGACATAACGAGCACAGCTGGGGGGTTGCCAGGGGTAACAAGCACAGCTGCGGGTTGCCAGGGGCAACCAGGAAGTCAGCTGCCTGTAGGAGGCAGGGCCTGGCCCTTATAAAGCCCAGGGCTGAGGCCAGGCTGGCAGTTCTCTGCTAACAGCCAGAGGGGTAGGAGCTAGGATGTGAGCACTGCAGCAAGCAGTGTAAGGGAAGCAGCTCCGGAGGTTGCAATCGTGTTGAGTCATAGCCAGGCAGCTTATGTTAAGTTATAGCCTAGGGGCTTGTGTTTTGCGTTTGCATTGTTGTGTATTACGCCGGTGGTTTGGGTGAGGCTATTAGGGGTTGGAGGAGGCCTCATCAGGGACTCACAAGGGAGCGTGAGGACCCTGGCACCAGTAAGGGCGCAACTAACGGGGTGTGTAGACCCCAGCCCCAGAGAGGGGCGTTTTGAGAAGCCCCAGCGCGGGCACGACGGGCCCCAGGAGGGGGCACTACTAGGAAGCCTGAGCATGGGCGTGGTGAGCCCCAGGAAGGGGGAGCGCACTTTAGAGAAGCCCAGTGTGGGTACAGCGAGCCCCAGAGAGGGGGCGGCATTATTATTGGGGAGCCCGGTGCGGGGGGGGTAGAGCCCCAGAGAAAGGGGGAGACTATTGAGAAGCCCCAGCGCGGGCACGGTGAGCCCCGAAGAGGGGGAGCGCCTTATTGAGAAGCCTGAGATGGGCGTAGCAAGCCCGGTTGAAGGCTAGCACAGTGGTAGACCTCAGACAGGGCTAAGGTGCTGCGGTGGGCCCCGACAAAAGGGGTTAGCAGTACGGCACTCCAGGAGCAGGGCAAGGTGCTGCGGTGGTCCCCGGCTAAAGGGGATAGCAGTGCGGTGAGCCTGCATAAGAGAGGGTAGCAGTGCGGTGGGGCTAGAGGACTGGAGACTCGGGAGCAAGTCCCGAAGCAGGCTAGGTTATTTTAGAGAAGACCCCAGAGAAGGGGGGAGATATTGCAGGAAGGCTCCAGGAAAGGGGGCGACATTTTAGGGAAGGCCCCAAGTGGGCTCGGAGAGCTCAGGAGGGGGCAGTACAACGGAGAAGGCCCGGGAGAGCGGGCGAGTTGATTTTGACAGACCAACGTCCAGTACATCTGCGAGGCTTGGGGCATGGTATTAGGGGTTGGTAGGAGCCACGCATAGCCCATAAGGCTAGGGTGCCTGGAACGCACCCGGTGTACAGGGAGACCCCTGGTGGGTCCAGGAGAACACGGGGACGGAGGTCCCAGCTAACCGTGCCTAGGAGATGTAAGGTAGCCTCCCAACTTGACCTAAGATCAAAGACGTGGCGGGCGAGAATAGAGGGTGCCCTTGGGCCGAATAGGCACGGAGAGGGGGCCTTAAGGAGATCACGGCCCTCCTGCAGGACTCTGCCGTGACATGCTCCACGCTCTAATGTCACTCAACATATCACTGTAAATCACAGGCCCATAGTCTCACCATTCATTGCACCTAAGGACCCATGCTACTGAAGTCATGTGGAGTTTTGTAGCTGATGGCCCTAGGAGTAGAACTGGACCCATACAAGTGCTTCTCAGATATAAAACTTAGGAAATACGTGTCCAGGTGCCTTGCCTCCTATCCCATAGGAGTATTATTGGGATAAAGTAAAGCATCTTCAAACACCCAGCTGCACTTGCAATTTAGAGTGAGCTACCTCTTAAACCAGAAGGTGCCTGACATTGTCACTAAGAAGCACTGATAAGCCCATTAGATGTGCTGCATAGTTGTGGATTCAGTTCTTGATTTAGGAAGAAGCCTGTCTGGAACAGCACCATGTTCATGAGGATGCCACACTGGAGCACAGAAGGTTTATTGTGGAGACATGGCCTGCAAGTGTCTGATAAGCTCCAATATTATGGCAAGGAGGCACATTTAAAATGCAGAATTCCTTAGCCAGGCAGCTAGCTCATTGAATCTTCTGCATAGTACTTACCATACTTTTAACTGAAGGATAAACCTGCTTTCCCTTCTCCCCCTAATCCTTTCCTTTGTCTGTTGGAGCCAGACTTGATCAGTCTCTGATTAAAATGGGTCAGCCGGTGCAATGTGGGTGATTTTTGGCCCCTCCTGTGTTTGGCAAACTATCAACACCTTACTAGCCCAGTAACTTGGCCTGTGCTATGGCTAATTAATAAAACTTACAGACAAGGGAGCTGAACTGAAATGAATAAATAGTTTATTAAAACTCAGGTAAGTATTAACAGCAATGACAAGGTAAAAGAAGGAGAAAGGTAACACACGTAAACAGACCTTATCCTACTATTTCTATATAACCGTTAACAAGCCTCATAAACACACAGATAAATAGATCTTATTCTACTATTTCAAGGGAATCCTTAACAACCCTAATAAACACACACAGGTGTGTGGACAGGGTGTTTCAGGTGCCTTTCACCTGCACCAGAGGGATCAGATCCCAGTTCCCTCATGCCTGGAGGAGAGGGGGGATAGTGACATCAACAAGAGCATTGTGAGCCACTACTTTATGTGTGCAGCACACCCAGGGGAGAAAGTCTGGGGAGCTGACTCAAGCAACCCTCAGCTGTCGATCACCAGGGATAGGAGATGAAAGTGTGCTGGAGTCAAAAGGGGTGGGCCTCCACTAGGAAGTCCAGATCAACAGCCTGGTCCCACAGAACATAATGCAGGCCAAGCAACAACACCAAACAATCAGCAGACACGACACCACACCAATCATCCACAAAGCCACCTCCACTACTTCCATGCACAAACACTACCTTTACTTCTCACACACCTCTCACTCTCCTCTCACAGACCACCCAGACAGACCACACACTCTGTCCCTCCCACACACACTCATCTGCAGCCACCCATTTCTGTCAATCAAAAACCTTTATATAAGGGTAGTGCGCACGGCATGCCAGGGCTCTGCACGTGGCCCTGAGGTTTGCACTGGGTACCATTTTCCAGTGGTTTCTGGGTATTACTGTGCATGCTCCTAGTCCAGAGATCAGAAAAGGTTAATCTCCTGACCTACTTACAGGGGCTAGGTGACAATACCATGGACTCAGAACCATTTTGGCTCCAACATGTCTATACCTCTCTCAGTTTATAAACTGGCAGTGATTGTGGCCTTGGTTCTTAGCTGCTTTGCACCTTGATTGTGCTACCACTGCTTTTCTGTTGTGAATGTGCTGCAAGAAAACTGACTGTGGAGCGCAAGAAAATGGATCAAAGTAACATCTATTCACCTATGGAACCCACATCTTAATTGTATGAAGTCATTTATGAAAAGGAGTTTGATAAGTTAGATGCTAAGGTTGACATTTATCCACATCAGAAAGACAATGTAGAATTTGGCAAAATTTCCTTGTGGAACGTCACACAAGCCTCCTAAGGTATGCCCAATTCTGTGCACTCACAATTCAATTAATTTTAGAGTGTGATTGAAGTAGGAACTAACTTAGCTTCATTCTGCAGATTTCTGCAAACTAAATGCAAATATGAACGTCCCCTGTTTGTCAAGCTGTTTAAGATGTATGTATCTGTAAAAAAGCACATGCAGTCTTTGGGCATAAACATCCACATTATGGAAAACAGAATGGTGATCACAGCTGAAAAAGTAAATGTTGTAAGGGAGTTTCTCAACCAGAGAACATAAACAGACAACTGATTTATGCTGAAAATCTGTCAGTTTATTTCAAAATTGGAGGTTTTATAAAATAATTTTAAGCTGTTTACTATTGCATACTATTTTTATTACAAAGTAGCAGTTTCCAAAAACAAACTCTTTTTGCTATTTGCATCAACTATACACAAAGAATATTTTATCTCTTTCCCCTTCCCGTTACCAAAAATAAGCATTGACAGTAAGTGCAAATATTCAGTGTAGAGCACTGATCAGAAAAGCATCCAGAAGCATTTTCAAACAGGTATGAACAAGCTTCCTATTCTTTAGTGTCTTTTAAATACATTCTTCCTTCTCAATCCAAGCAGTCACAAACTCAGACTACTATTCAAGATGCAAGTATTACAAATGCAAGTACCTCTAGAACAGATATGGGCAAATAATGTCCTTAATTATCTACATGGAATAAGTTACATGGGTTTAATACAGTCTGAGCGTTGGGATCCCACAAAGAAACCAAAGGAGGAATTTATATATTGTGTTGATAATCTAGCAAGCAGAAAATAAGCGTTGTTCTTAAAGGATACAGTTGACACTTTGCAAAACACACTTGTTAACTTATTTACAAGAATCTCCAAGGAAAGTGAGCTGAGGGACATATATTCTAACAACTTTCATAGAGCTTATTTGATGGTAAAGCAACAAAATCTCATTTAAATACGCATCTTTCTAAATAATTTGCCAGAGGCAGGGCCAGCTATTGAGAATGGACGTACGTCCATCCATTACTTACAGCATGGAAGTCCCTTTTTAATCTTTCCAGCAACCTGGCACTTAACATATTCAAATTTAAACTTGAGACTGCTAAATAATACTTCTGCATTTTGTAAGTAAGAAGAACTTGATAGAGCTAAGCCACTGAAACTGTGACTTAAGACTAATAGGAGAGGAACAAAGGAGGGAAAAAAAGCTGAAGGCACCTCCATTAAATATGGAAATAAAAGGGTTTGGTTGAATAAAGTTTCTGTGCTATTCCTTGCTAAAGTGCAACTGCTAAACTTATTCCTAAGGAAGAGCAGCACAAAAATAGTGGTTAGGCTGAGACTCACACTTAGTGATGTCTTACAATATATTATTTACCTGTAGCGGTCCCTGATGCCATAGGAAGTCAGGTTTCAGGACTGCCTCATGCCAAGTGCCACACAAACACAGAGCAGGAAGATGTTCTTTGCCTCAAAGGGCTCGCTAAATTGAGGCCACTGAACCGGAACCAGCCTATTTGGATCTGGCCTTTGTTTGACTGGCATGCTTTCATATTTCTGATGAGATAAAACAAATGATTCCCATTCCTCCATCAGTAAAACCACAAATACTCACCTTGCCGCCTTATTTCCTTCTTACGTAGAAGCATAATAACCACTTACAGGATATGAAATTACCCTTAATTACTGCTTCTATAAGCCCGGCATTTCCTTCAAAGAAAGAAAATAGTGTGCAATTCTCATTTTCTGTTACCATAAACACTGCCTGGAAAGGATATAGAAGAAATTCTCCTTCAGTGGAAGAAATATTTTCAGAGTAAAAAAATAATGCACTGATTTGCAATTTTAGTTAGGCTAACCCAAGAAGCAGACATGGTGTAACTCTTGAGAGGAAAGGGGGTCACTCAAAGTCTTTGAACACACCCGCAGTTCCATTTTGCCCCATGCTGGATTGGTTCTCTTTCTGTTTGCTGAAGCAATCCATAGATACATGCTCTAGGTATTAATAGATTGAACAGGTCATCCCATTCTGAACATACATTTTGACGTAACATTTTCAATGTGTATCTACCATTCCCCACCCTCCACCCCTTCCCTGCATAAGCTTTGGTAGTTTTGTGCTGTTTAAAGAAAAAAAATATAGTGTAATGTGACTTATGATTAAAATGTTAAGGAACATGAAAGCAGCATCCTTACCAATGCATTATACTTCTACTTGAAGTAAAAAAAAAGTTCTTTATTTGCTTTGCAAGCATAGCACTACATCAGGAAATGCTAAAATGAAGGTTCCTTAGTCCAGATCATCATCTTAAAACTTAACCCAATTAGGAAGCAAAAGTGCTGACCACAGGACAATGCTCCTGTAGCAGGCTGCCTGCATGTATGTTTGGGGTTTTAACAAACACAGGCCACCTCTATATATTACATGTATTATGCAATTAACTGGTTAATTGTGCAATTTAATTTAGACTGGTTACACATGGCAAAGTAACTATCACACTATGAAACGGTCCATGCAGCTATAAAATTAGAGCTGGAAAATGTGTAATAACTTTTTGGGTGGTTTCTATCCAGCTTTAATTTGCATGTGTAGCAACGCAGCTATTCCCTTGTGGCCCCTGCGGCTGGGGCGCACTACCCACTGCCCGGCTGGGAGTCCCATCAGCTACAAGATTTGCAGATGAGGGAGTTTGCTACCTACCAGTGCAGGGGGAGCCCAGGATCACCATTCTGGGCTCCCCCTGCACCAGCAATAAGGTGGGATCTAATACTGAATCCCACAGTCGTGCATCAGTTCCTATCACACCATTACCTGAACATCTAGAAGTGTCCACACACATTTCAACTGTGACACCTGAACACCGTTTTTACATTATTTGTATCTACTGTCCCTATTTGACTTTGAAGAAGGAGAAAGCACCTGTTACCGTTCTTGAAAGACAAAGGTTCTGATCCTATAGGTCTTACGCAGATACATATCTTCCACATTAGGACACGAATGGGAGAGTTTGTGAGACTCAATATCTATTGAATCTGGCTCTTACATGGCACCTACACTTGGGTGTCTTTCCAGCCAGCATGCTTCAATTTACTTAAAGTCACCTGATCTGCAAGGTACTGAGCATCAGTGTTTAGCCTCATTGGAAGTTGAATCTTAGCAGAACTGGGCCCTAAATCCTTAAAGCTGGCACAACTGATTAATGTGCTATTAGTTTACACTTTTTTATGCTCACTTATGAAAGGTCACAAGTGCTCAAGGCATCTCTTTAAAACCTTGTCCCCTAAATTGAAATGCAGGGAGTCCACATGCTTGAGTAGAGCCCTTCTGATGACAATGGGACACTCAATGGATGCGTTAGTCACATCCATACAAAGCTTGGATAAACACAGTATTACTAAATTATTTTGAATTGATATTTCCGTAGATGACAGTAGTACCTGTATTTGTACCAATGCAGAGAAAAATTCAGCTCCACAAATAAATTCTTAGGGGAAAGAATAGGTTAGCACTTATTGCAACCTTCCAAACAAGTTATATTGCAGAAGAAATGCTGAGATGTACCTATTAAAAAAGTTATGCACAGTTTTGCATAATCATCCACCATGTTGTTTAAGCTTACAGTTCATTAAGTATTCCTCTGACTCATGCTTACAGTTTTGGTGGGGCTAGAAATACGTTTTAATTGCAAAGAACTCATTTGATGTTAATTTTCTCATGATTCACAATGACTACAAAGTGTATAACAATAACAGAAGTATACAGTGCCTCTTAAATGTATTTTTACAACTTTATATCAAATATAGATCAAATAATTACCAGAGTACAAGATACTTCATTTTTAAAATTGTGTTGGCTGAACTTTGAAGCTTCCAGTAAGATTCTACAGACATGATACATTTACATTCTAGAAATTCCTTTAAAATATGCTTTAGAGCTCAATCCATCAAAAATTATCTAGAACATTTCAAATGGAATGGGACTGTTCAAAGATATAGAAGCATAGCTTGCGCGTCCTATACCTCTGCGCTGATCAACATAATCAACCTGGCAAGGGCTGCATTGTTTAAAATTTGTTTGATTACAAGTTTTCTTGTAATCAAATTTGTGTCTGATTGAGCTAGGGCTTGAAAACTATCCTCTTATCAATTATCTAAAAGTTTCCAATGTTACTTTGTCCACTCGCATCATTTCAATTCCAAGAATCAGAGTGCTTTAAAACTTACAGCTATACAGCTCCTCTTGCAAGGGCGATATTGTACTAATTTGTAATGAGCAAACAGACACAGAGACACCAAGGGCAGTGACAGACATGAAAAAAAACAACAACCCAGAGCTTTACCAGAAGAGGCAGCACGTTAGTTAGATCTGGCTCTGCAGCCTGTCTAGATCAGGCACTTCAGTGGGGCTTTTTGGCTTTTATCTAATAGCTATAGCTTTTATCTAATAGCTAAAAAGTGCTGCTGAAGGCCCCCAATCTATACAGATGCAGGGTCCCTGATCTATACAGGGTGTACTGAGCTTAAAGCGCTGTTTGTTTGTTTTTTCCATGTCTGTAAGCAGCCTAAAGCTAGGATTTTTTTGGAAATATGGCCAGATCCAAATTTACAAAATCAATGACAGCAGCAGGTGCTTTGCAACTCTGAAAATCTAAGGCTTTCAGCCAGGGATGTCTCTTATCAGGAAGGAAAATATTTTAAATGCATGCTTAATTTTAAGCCTAACCTTCAGTGCTTTGCTAAATCACAGCCTTAAGAAGGGGTCTAAACATAGATTTGTGTCTAACTTTAGATGCACAAATTTAAAACATCTGGCCTCAGTGACTTGGCCATGGTCATATAACTAGAAACAGAAGTGAAGTTCTCTGCATCTTATGTAAAACCAAGGAAGTGATAATTCCCACTGTACTCAGCACTGGTGAGATTGCAGTTTGAATACTGTGGCCAGTTCTGGGCACTGCACTTCAGTAAGGACACTGAGAAACTTGAGAAAAGAGCCACCCGTATGATCAGGAACTTGCAAGGCAAGCCATACGAGGATAGGCTGAGGGACTTTGGCCTCTTTAGCCTAAAGAAAAGAAGGTTAAGATGGGGCTTGATAGTGGCTTACCGCTATATCAGAGGAGTGCATCAGGAGCTCAGTGAACAACTGTTCACTGGGGCACCACCGGGGAAGACCAGGACCAATGGATATAAACTCCCGGAAGGTCGCTTCAGGCTTAATACCAGGAAAACTCCTTCACAGTCAAGGTGTCCAGACTGTGGAATAAACTCCCTCCAGAGGTAGTGCAGTCACCTACTCTGGAGGTTTTCAAGCGGAGACAGGACAGTCACCTCGCTGGAGTCACCTAACCCCAGCTGTCTTCCTGCCTAGAGCAGGAGGGCTGGACCTGATGATCTGCAAGGTCCCTTCCAGCCCCTAACAATCTATGAATCTATGCTCCAACCATGCACTCTACATTTCTCCTGATTTCCACTAAACTAAACTCCCTGCGTTGCCCACAAGCCCTTAAAGCAAATACCCTGAATCCGTCTGTGACAGGAGGACAACTCAGGGCCAGGTCTCATCTTCGGCCCGCCCACCTGTCTCTGGGGCAGTCTGCCCTGTCTCGCTTGCCACGACTTGCTGTATATATAACTGGTGTAAGAATGTGGGAGGCTGCCCATTCAGTGCCCAATGCCAAGGGTGTTATACACAACTCCATACTGTCCCTACACTGTGTCCCATGCCTTGCAGATGGCATCATGTTGGTTATAGCACCGGCGCAGGGCTGGGCCAAACTCTGCTGCTTGTAGGACCTCTAACATACAACTCACACACTGCCTTTCACAGGGTCTCTTGCATACCATCCCCTCTCACAGGGCCTCTTTCAACTGCCCCTCGCTGGGCCACTCTCAACCTGCCCTGCTTCATGAGTGGCCCCCTCAGGCCATCAAACTTAACTACTCTCATTGTGGTCAGTCCACACACAGCCCTTTAGGCTGGTCGAGCAACCCTACTGTACGTGGCAGACCTTGTGCCTCACACTAGGCCAACTCTGCCCCAGTCCCTTGGTGGGCAATTCTCTCACATCTACACTTTTATAGGGGTTGGCCCGTGTGCTGCTCTTCAGACCACCCCTGCAGCCCTACTCAATACATCCCCGGTGCAGCCCTTCAGATTGCCTCACAACCCTACTCTATACCTTCTTACGCATAGTCCTTCAGGCCACAATGGCGGACCCAACTCCATGCAGGCTACCACACATACTTTACATACTTCTGCCCCCTCACTGGGGCCACTATACTTCTCTGCCCCCTCATCGGCACCTCTGGGACCCCATGGCATTCAGGTGTCCACAGATGTGCCTGGCCTGGCATTTCTGGGGAACTGCCTCGCCACAGGTAGTCCCACCAGACCATCCTTCCCCAGCAAGGTGTAGTTTTAAGTCATACCCAGGACCAGGAGCCTCCTGCCATCCCCATAACTCCTGCCCTTGCCTCCGAGGATGTTCTGCGCAGCAGCTCAGCTGGGTGATGTTCTTCCAGCTGCCAGCAACAGACTGCTGCTTCAGCCCTGAGGGCCTGAGCTAAAATGGAGGTCGCTCAGGCCTCTCCTCACAGCCAATCACAGGGCTCTCCTGCAGTCCTGTGACTGCCTCATCAAGGCTGGCCTACAGCTGCTGGCTGTTCTCAGTCCTTAAAGTGGCAGGCACCAAAGGTGCTCTACCACACAGTCCGTACAAAAAACCCTCCTGACACTAAATGAAGATCTAGGCTTCAGAATCAGGCTCCCTGGCCTAGCAATAGCACACACAAAACTTGATCAAAGATGCGATGAATTGGTACATTTTCAGAGTGAAGAGCTAGACTGTGCACCACCAAAGGCAATAGGATTTTTCCTACTGGCTTGTACAGGACCAGAATTGAGCCCTGAGTGCATGTCACCTATTGCTATTAATGGAAACTTGATGCTTAGATGACTGTCATTCATGCGCATGACTAATTTCAGTATACTGAATGTTCCTTCTAAGGATTTTATGAAAGGCATGGTAGTATGATTCTCACACCAAAAAGAATCACCTTTAGCATGTTATCCTTATTCTGCTTACTTATTGACCAGATGAATAATGAGACAAGGTCAATGTTATACCTGGAAAACAGCCCCTGCACCTCTCTCTGTGGAATAGACTTGATAGCATCATGTTTAATCTGTATGATCTGTTATTAACAGCATGATGTTTAAAAGAGCATCTGCAGACTATGTGATATTTAATCTTCATGATTTGTTGCTTAAGGAGATAGTCAGAAGCAGGCTGGAATGAAAAGACATTAGCACTCTGTGAGGCCTTTTGTTTCTTGGCAGGGGGCTCTTTTGGAAAGGCTATCAGAGCTACTACTGACATCAAGCTGTGTTACATACAGCTTGATTTGTAATACTCCTTCTCCTGGAAGATGGTGTTTATTTACCCAAATTATCCAATGAGTTCCTCAAGAAGTTGAGGTATGTGGTGGAGAGGGAGTTACCTGCTTTAACAAGACCACTTTTCTGAATGTTGTAGGGATACCAGATTGTATCACAGTTGCAAGTGATTTCTTTGGAGAAGTTGTTTGCAAGAACCAGAAAGGTGAGGATACAAAGCTATTAAAGGATTTATTATGAATGGATCTTCCTCCCCTGTTAACCAAAATGATACAGATGCAATTACGCAGCTGCCATAGACCATTCCCAAGCTGGCTGCTCTTTAGAAGTGGGTGCAATGACTTCTGAATTATGTTTTAAAAGGGTTTTCTAGGAGGAAAGGAACTAGCTGAACATAGTATATTTATTTATTATTAAATAATCTAAGACCTCAATGCAATGAAGATTTACTAAAAGAAAATATCCTTCAGAGCATTAAAAAAATCATCCGATCAAATCTGATTTACAAACAGAATACTTAAATTTTTTGCAGTATTTTTTTCCTTATTGTTGAAAACAGCAGAGACACTTGACCCATGACTGCCCAGAGTTCCTTCTGAAGGAACTTCAACAATCTGGGGACTTTCTTTTTAATTTGATACCTTTTCTAGAGACAGACAGGAATAACCTTGAGCCAAACCCCCCACCCTTGGACCCAAGCTTTAAATCCAAGTCTGATCTGCTTTCCAGATGTATTAGTTGGGTCTATCTCTGTTCTTGTTTGTTGTTGGCCAAAGTCTACAACCATTTTCTAATGAACAGACAGAAAAAGCCCAAAAGTTCCCATTGAGCTTAAAGATCTGTGTTCACTCCTAGAATTTCAGAGACCAAACTATGCAGAGTTGACTTCTAATCCTAGCTAAAGGTGAGGTGCCATGGAAAGAAGGAAGCTTATAACAAGAACACAGCTGGATAGGCAGCTAGAGAAATGCTTAGCAGGCAGCAAGTCTATATATAGCTGCTAAGTATCTGTAAAAGCATTGCTTAACATGCATGCCTTGACTCCAAAAAGCTTCAATGTAAGCTGAGAATTTACCTGGGGCAGTAATATTGTGTGCACAAAGGGAACCTTAAACATAAAACCTCATGTCTTAAGTAACTTTTTATTCTAACAAAGTTGTGTGCATGCATTTTTATGAGGCATGTTGTGATCTTACTTATGGAGACTAAAATGGAACCAACATTACATATCCTCATGAGAGTATCGTGAAATCAAAATGTGCCAGGAGTTGCAGATGAATATGCCAGAAACAACCAGGGTAGAAGTTATTGCTATTGCCAGGCATGTGACTGTGAACTTATACCACATTCTGTTTCTGGATAAAAGCTCAGTATAACCTAGAAAGATTGATATCTCTGTTGTCTTCACACTTTTACTGCCCTATTACTGTACTGGACTTGGTTTAAAAGAATGAGATACCAAATGCAAGCCAAAAACCCTACCTATAGAAGTCCATTCATTTACATTTAAGATTTCTTAAAAGCCAGAAGAAACAGAAACTGCAAACACTTCTCCAGATCCAGTTCCACAGTAGTAGTTTTCTTCCACTGATCTTAAAGAAAGGATGCTAGCAATCATTTTATGTTACGTTGCCACCACGACAGGTGACAAGCTGGGTTTCCTCAAATTTTTGGCACGTTTAAAGACAGAACACTTCACATGGCCTAATTAGTGCAGTTCACAGATGCAACTGATTGAGACTGATCAATAAAGGATAAAGAAGTGAATAAAGGGTTAGAACAGCTACCATGGGTTAGCTTTCATCAACCACGGTGTTGACCCACTAAAGTGAATTCATATTAGAAATACACCAAAGTTGACAGGGTAAGCAAGTGCAGCCCCTAGTCTACTATGTTTGAGAAAGCCCATTTGGTTAATAACAAAACACATGATGGAGAAAAGTTAGGTTTCTGTTACCAAAGGATATCCACTGGAACTGTGAATGCAAACTTATTTCAAGCTCTGCCTGGATGCACCTACATAAGACATTTACTGTGGAGTTGCCCAATCAGCTCCATAGTAAAGTCTCAGTGTCTATATGTGCAGTCCTATTAGGTTGCAGTAAAATAATAAACACTGCCAGTTTAGTATTTTTCAACATAAGTACTATTCCATGGTGGCATTACTGAGTGCACCACAACACATGTGCAGATGCTGAAAGGGCTGGCTGGTGCACAAGGTTGCTTCAGTGTGGGGGCTCCCTGCCAGCTACCTCCACATGGGAGCACCTTTGTGCCCCAACCGGCCCCACTGCAGCATGTTGAGCCAGGTCAGAGCAGCCCTGGGCTGGCAGGCTGACCCCCAAGTCACCTGCCAGCTGGGGCTGCTCTGACCCAGCTCAATGTGCTGCAGTCCCACGTGCATGTATAAATGTGGCACCTGGCGTGAAATGCACTGGAGTTCATTCAATCACATTAATAGCATGTGTAGATGACCCACTTTTATGTGGAAGTCAAACATTACCCCTCTTTCAACAGCTCTAGGGCCAAAGATAAATAAGTGCAGCAAGAAAAAACATTTTTGAAGAGTGGAGCTCTAAATCATCCATGTTTCTAATAATTATCAATTTTATTTAGCGTTTATAAAGCAAGGCACAAATGTACAAAAATTGTGTATATTAAATCAAGCCATTTTCTTACATATATATATATATTTATATGTATATGTACACAATGTCACAATATAAAATGTGCTAAGACGTTGTAATAGCACAACACTAACAGAGTTAGGAATAATCTGTGTAGGAGCTACAAATTCAGGTTTGTTTGAATATACATTTGTTTGTGCTTCACCTGAAGGAACTGATTTATATGCACATACACCAAAAAAAAAAAAATCGAGCCACTGTCTTTTATTATTCACTCACAGAGATCAACGTTTGTTGCTAACAAGCTGTGGAAGGAGCAGCAGGCAGTAGACCAGCACCCAGAGGAAAACAATGAAGTAAAACAACTCAGGTTGGTCTACACACACAGAATTCGGAGGTGGACCCGCAGTCTCCAGAGGCTTGTTTGACTCTAAGTCTTTCTTCTTCCTGCAAAATTGAATGTAAGAGAGGTTGGGAAGGGGAAGGGAAATAGGGGATGGACTGAAGCAGTTGCTAGAAAAGTTGGGCCAAACACTAATGAGGCAATAGTTCAATGAAGTATTTACAGTCTGGTCAGCTGGAGCGCAAGCCAGATCTGTGAGGCACAAAAAGGGGCTTAGCAGTATCACTCGTTAGGACCCAATAGACACAGCTCTTTTAAATCTCTGCAAACCAGGGACAGATTCTCAGGTAGCATAAATCAACAAAAGCTCCACTGAAGTCATTTGAATTATGGCTCTTTACACCAGTTGAGGATGTAGCTCTTTATTTTCAGCTGTGCACAGCTCTGTGAGCAATGTCCAAGTATGTGTTTTTAATTAAATACAAAATTATTTTTTTCAAAAATGAGGAGCCATATGGGCTGTCCAGGTGGTATGTGAAGAGGACTGGATTTGTAGAAGGATGATGAGCAACACGACTAATCAGGACTCATTATTTAATGTTTCTCAAACTGGGCACTCAAACTTGACTAATCATTTCCTAAAGTCCTGCTCAAAGTTCTTAAACATTTGAGCGCAGTCTCAAGGACTCTCTGTTTAACAGGAACAACTCCAAAACTGCAATTTTAATTCAACTCCGGAGATTTCACATAGATCTTGATCACTTCCTTCACACTGGGTGCATCTACACATGACCCTATGGTGCCGTTGTTACTGAGCCACCATTTAGTACTTCCAAAAGGTCCTTTTGAAAGTACTAAATGACGGTGCAGTAACAGCCCATACTGAGCTGCCCGTGAGGTGCGTGATTATTTTTAGTTGCTATGTTGCTGTAGTGATGTGCTAAACCGAGGGAACGTGTCACTACAGCAACATAGATGCGGTGTCTCGGTTTTTGCCCACTGATGCTATGTCGCTGTAGTGCAGGGGCAGGCTATTATTTCAGGCAGAGGGCAGCTTACCCAGTTTTGGCAAGTTGTTGAGGGCCGCATGGGTAGCCCTGCCCCTTAGGTGTCCTGCTCCCTGGTCACCATCTTGGGACCAATGTCTCAGGGCCAGCGCCGGTGGGGCCCAGAGCAGGGTGCAGGCTGGCAGGGGTCTGTGGAGCTGGGTTGAACTGCACCAGCAGAGAGAGGGGGGAGCTGGCCCAGCTCCATAGAGCCCCCACTGGCTGGTACCCTGCACTCCTGCCACCCTGCTCTGAGCCCCGCTGGTGCTGGCCCCGGGACACTGGTGTGGGCCCCATGCACCTGCTCACTCCCAGTGCCCCCCCAACCCCGCGGTACAGGTGGGTGACAGCGTGTAGCCCGACACCTTGCTGCGTGGCAGGGAATGAGCTGGTGCTGAGTGTGACAAAGAGCGCCACCCCTGCCCCATGACCAGCACTCCCTGCTGCAGCCACTCGCAGCCTGTGCGGGGCTGTCCTGAGCAGGCACAGGCAGGGTCTGGGGTGGAGAGGCAGCAGATGTTTGCAGCTGGCCCAGGTTCTGGGTAGCTGTTGACATCTACAGAGACTGGGTTGATGGGCAGAGGCTTTGGGTGGGGGGCAAGGGGCAGCCGGGTAGGGTGGCAAGGGGCAGCAGGGCTGGGAAGCAGGGGCTTTGGGTGGGGGGCAGGGGCACAAGCAGGGCATCCTGCCATGTACCCCCCGTCATCATTTTGTTTTGAGCAGGCACAGGCAGTCCCAGGCAGGCTGTGAGCAGCTGCAGTGCGGGGTGCTGGCCATGGGGCAGGCAAGGGGCCGCTTTTCCCGTGCTCATCACCAGCTTTTAACCCGCTCCTGCCGCCAGCCTGGGCCCCGCGCCAGCTCTGGGCTCACCCGTCAGGGCTGTGCATGGCAGCAGCAGCTGCAGCACCCCCCCGCCTGCCGTGCTGGGCAGTGTTTGCCACCGCCGCCCCTGGGCTGCCCAGCACAAGAGCTCCAGGCAGGCAGCAGCAGCAAACAGTGCCTGGCTCGACAAGTGGGGGGGCCACAGCTGCTGCCACCGTGTGCAGCCCCGACCGGAGAGCCTGGAGCCAGCGTGGGACCCAGGCTGGCAGCAGAGGTGGGTTACAAGCTGGTGCTGAGCATGGGAAAAGCAGCCCCTCGTCTGCCCCATGACCTGAGCTCCATGGTGCAGCTGCTCACAGCCTGCGTGGGGCTGCCTGTGCCTGCTCAGGACAGCCCCAAGCAGACTGCGAGCAGCTGCAGCAGGGAGCGCCAGCCATGGGGTGGGGGAGGGGCCACTTTTCCCCAAGCTGCTTTTCCCTGCTCCCCCCCCCCCCCCCGCACTTTAGCTGAGGTTCCTGTGTGGGGCAGCCACATGGTCCCAGGCCAGAAGCCCCTGCTGGGGCTTCCAGCTGAGGGGCGGGGGCGGGCCCTGCAGTTGCGGGAGCCCGCTGGGCTTCTCCAGGTTCCTACTGCCCCTGGTTCCTGTAATTTTTGACAGGAACCAAAGACAGAGAAATATTAATTTTCTAAATTTTTTAGGGGACCTGTGGGCCAGACAGAATGGCCTCGCGGGCCACATCCAGCCTATGGGCCGTATTTTGCCCCGCCTGCTGTAGCGTGTTGCTACCGTGATGCAGCGTCACGTGTAGACATGCCCACTGAGGTGAAACCTTCCATCCTTCAGGGACTTATAACAACAGTAGGAAAACTGTGTGATGATATATGGCCCTAACCCATCCACACTTTGCAATGAGATGATATGCATGCCTTCTGATATTATTCTTTTTAAATGTTACCTTTGGATAAACTGGCTAGATTTTTCAATGGGATGAAATTTATTCTCACATTTTATTTTGCTTGGAAGTCACTTTATACATTTGCTTGAAGCCCTCTTACTGGAAATCTCACTAGAGATCTCAGACAACAAGTTTTATGCTAAACGTTAGCAGAAAGACATCACAGTAACAAATTATTTACACAGTTTTCAAAAGATAAAGCACTATCCATGATAAAAGTTGGACCAGGACACTGCTGTCTCCAATAGCATTTTTGTATGTTTTTCATAATGAATTCCAGCCATCACAGTGATTATGAGCTAAAGCCTGATTCTACTAAATGCCTATTGACACAAGTTGGAAGAAGTGGCTGTGGGTGTTTAAATTTGTTTTTGATGCAGTTAAAGAAAAGCTGGTTCAGAAAGGATCCAAACCCTCTAAACTGCATCATAAGTTCAATATCTGACTTAGCTTGGGGCCCCTGGAGGCAGTCAAAGGCTGAACATACCCTGCATGAAAGTTAAAACAGACCTGTGGTGGCTGCTCTATCACCAGGTCTTATCCACACTGTAGTTGCACCATTGTAAAATAACCCTTGGGTAGACAAGGCCTTATGATAGAACAGGATTTGAGAGGCCACTAGCTATAATCCCCACAACATGTATTTAAACTCCACCCTCTTCCTTGCTATGACATATCGCACCAAGATTATGCCTACACTTATAAACAGGGTTGGCCTTAAGGTTACTTTCTACTAGCCCAAGTTACATGAGCTGCCCTTCCCTGTCTATGTCAAACTGCGTAGGACACAGAAGAGCTATCCACATTGTGCTGTTTACATGCAAAGCATAGTCTAGAAATCTGAATGTAACTATGTCTCCTTCCTTCTGCATGTGTGTCTACTTATAGGCAGTAGGGACAGCAAGTAAAGATAGGAGGGCTGGAAGTCAGGAATAAAGAACTGTAGGGTTGCTGCTGGCAGACTTCCTATGCTTACAGCCTGCACACCAGAATCAGTTCCACGCACACTGCAGAAAGAGGGAGGCTAGGAGGTGAGTGGTCCAGAGTCAACCTGATACCTGGGCATTTAGCTGTGCTTTCAGGATTAGGCTCAACTACCACTACCACTAGAGATTGAGCCTGGACAATACAATATAGATGGCTGAAGGGGTTAGGCTTTAAGGTGACCTTAGGATTGATTCTAACTATCACTGTAGATGCAGCATAAGCATGGTGCATGCATATCTCCTGGCAGAATCCTCACTCACCTAATTAAGGTAGTTTTACATCGTCTTTACTTTTTGCAAAAGCAAATTAGAGAAAGTTAAAGATACAGCACGTCAAAGTCAATAGCTAGCAAATTCATATGTGAGAGGAACTGTATTGAATCCAGTTCCGTACTGCTGTAAAATAGTGATAGAGTTGACTTTGAACTCCTGTAAGAGAGCCCAGAGATCATGGGTTGCATATGACAAATTCACCATAGAAAAGGCAATCACCCACCTGATAACCAGATCTGTGCTTTCTCCTGAATCTGTGTTCTTCTCTTCATGTTGGCTAACAAGTTCCTAGAGTGACATAGTTTGTAAAGAAAACAAAACCATTAAAGAGACTTTGGCTGTTTGTAGACTGTGCTCAGCATTTTCTAAACCTTGTTAACTGACTCGCATCAAATTTCAATTTGAATTGAGGGTTAAGAGATGATCATTGACAGCCCCTAACAGACCCAATTCTCAGTTTTCTGTGTGTGATCTTATGCTGTTGGAAATCATTAGGAGGCTTAATAAACCTGTGTAAGCACTGCTATATTGTTGCAGTTATCTTAAGTGCTGTGCAATTGACCTGATACTTAATCACCATGAGGTGTTGTTGGTACATTTGACTTTATAAAGGCGTTACTTTATAAAGCCTGATAGGCTCTGTTGTATTGCAAAAACCCAAATGAGCTTCCCTTGAGGGGATTGATATTTGCAATGCTTATCTGCTTATCTGAGTTCCTAAAGACTGTTCCTCCTTAAAAGCAAGGTGGTACATACATATTAATCAATACAGTTTAACTTGCCTAATTTGGACTGCCCTAGTCTGCATTAAATTTAACCCTCATTCAATTTGGATTAGTTAATTTGGACTGAAGCCAATTTTAATTTGGACTATAGACATCCACGTATATATAGTGACAGCTGTAGTCTGGATTAAACCTAGAACAATGTAATGTCTATAAACATCCCTTATTACTAAACTATGAAGACAAGGTCAACGGATGACCGAAGCCCAGCAGACTATTTGGTTAGTATACCTAAGGTACACCAGTTTTGGCCAACAGCCAACACAGGATTGATGCAGTGAAGTCAACCGGCCAACTTTGACTTCCCACCCCAAATAATCAGGTACAATTTACAGTTGGGCTGATTAGCTGTAGCCTTTGGCCCAACCCAAGGATAAGGCTTGAACTCATGTCTCCGGAACCACCGTGAGACTCTTTAGCCACTTTATCACTATACCCAATAAAGACAACAGTTTGAACTTAAATTCCATGTATAATTTTTTCCCCTAAATTCTGCTTAAACTATTTTCTAAATCAATAGCCCTTGAAAGACCAAAGTACTGGCAGGAATACTGTCCATTACAGCAGTAGCATTATA
Organism: Alligator mississippiensis; assembly: GCF_030867095.1. Lineage (NCBI taxonomy): Eukaryota > Metazoa > Chordata > Crocodylia > Alligatoridae > Alligator > Alligator mississippiensis. Next base: position 278,335,995 of record NC_081825.1, read on the forward strand.
CAACAGCCACTAGACATCTGAGGCAAAGGGCTCAGTCCTAAAATGTACTGAGCACCTTCACAATTTTTGTAGGACTATATCTTAAATGAGATGATGTGTGGCTACTATACATGACTACAGAACAGGCAACATCTTCCTTCTTATTTACTGAAAGGAGGAAAAGAAAACATAGAACTGAAGGAAATTTGCTCTGCAAGAATACTGACTTCAGTAAAAGTGAAAAGCCAGCACAATAGATACAAAACAAGCCTCGAAATTATAATTTATATACAAGCATGATTAGATATTTTTTGTAGATGTATTTAACCATATAAGGGCTCTTTAAAAAAATTCTAGTCTTACTTTAGCTTTTACTTATTTCTTTAGTCTTAGGGCAAAAAACAGAATTTTTATGACTTTCATTTAATCCACATAATTGTGTTTGTGTGTCATGTAATATTATACTATTGAATTATACTACAATAATATATATATTATTTATGTGTGTATGTATGTATGACACACAGAGAGAAAGAAAGGGAAAAAAATATATATATATATATTCTCTCTCTATATAAGGGAAAATATATATATAGTCTATATATATATTTCCATAAACTAACCTTTTCAGTAGAATTAGGAATATGTTTTCGGAGGTAAACACTGGAATCATTGCAGCTTGTTCTGAGAAGTAAATGAAAATACCTTTAATGCACAGAGAAAATTTTTTACAAGGATTCAAAAAAAGCCACTGAAATTCAAATATATATTATATACAGTTAAAACCTCTGGGTAAAAATTGAACAGTTGTTTTTTATATCATTTTGAGTAATTTCTGAAGAGCAATATTTGATAGGTGTTTAAGATACAAAAATCATGTGAGACTGCAGTAAGAATATATTCCCAAATGGTTAACATATTGCTGTGTTATTTTTAAATTTATATAATAAAATAAATGGTAATAATAGTGCAAAAGAAAGTGGGGGTAACTTAGATAAGAAGATTCTATAAGCAGAATTCTTTTGGGTCTGAAGGAGCTCTACAACTACAATTTTCACCACAATTATAGGCATATCTGATCTCTAAGAAGTCAGGATGAAATACCTGGAAAATTCTTGATAATCAATGATTTCTTCTAATTTATCTAGTAACGGAGTAATCCCAGGTTTTAAGGTTTGAAAGCTTTCTGCTTGAACAACATTCTTCTTCTTTTCCTTCCTTTTACTGTTTTTTTCTGGTTTCATCACTGTTGTTGATATATCTTCCAATTGGTCTACAGTGAACTATTTAGAAAAGGAAAAAACATTTTGTCAGATGGTAACAAGATTAATGCAGCTTTACCATACCTTACTGTTTGTAATAATAAACTCCAAGTAGTGCATGAAGAGTGAAGTTTATGCTACCAACATTAAAAAAAAAAGTCCTTAGTAAAAAGTCATTGCTTGAATATTGTGTTGGACCACACAGTTATACTATGTTATCGGTTTATCAGAAATTAATCTTTCCATTGCCTTGAAAAGATAATGTTTGCACAAGAAATCTTAGCCCAGCCTGCATCCTGGAAAGGATCACTTCAGGTTTGTCTAGCAACCAGCCTTTTATCTATAGTAGTTTAGTCTGCTTATAAGGATTCAATTCTGCAAACACACACTTGAATAAAAATTTGTCCAAGAAGGAAAATGATATTGGTATAAGCAAAAGACCAGAGATGGCGCTCGTAAGTCAACTTGCTACGGTTCCAGAATTACAGAGTTTGAGCTTTCCTCCTGAACTGAGCTGAAGACCATCCCCAGCTAACCTAGAAGTAAAAGAGTGCTCCATTTTGGCTGGAGAGATAGAGGCAGCTGGATGTGAATGGTGGGCACATCACTTACACGTCAGTAAACAAACTAACAAAAAATACCTAAATAAAACAGAAAAAAACCCACTCTCCTTCTAACGTATTCGTTTTTCTATATACTAGGACAAATGGTAAAATTTTTCTAGGTAGAGAAGCTTTAATTTGATTTAACTTAAGGCAGGAATTGTCTTCACTTGTATGCATTGCATGTAAAAGTTGCATCACCTTGAAGATAACCCCATAACAGAAAGGTCACAGAGATAAGGTCACAGAGCAAGCCTATAGCTTGTATAAAGGTATCTAACATTTATATCTGTAGTAGTATTAGTATTCATTGTGGCCTACAGCTCCTAACAAGACTGTGATCATCACACATTCCATCCAGCAGAGGGCAGTGATAAATAACGTTATGGGAGAACAGACCTAGCATTTCTACTACAAAGTAAAAGGTATGATGGCCAGATTCTAACACCCTAATACATGCAGACGTGGACTCCTAGAATTTAAAAATCAAGAAATGTACCTCAGGATTTTCTGGAACTGTTTCTTGAGGGCTTGTGGATTCGTTGCCATCTTCTTCAACTTCTATTTTCTTTTCTACTAGAGTAACCTCTACATTTTCATAGGAGAACTCAGGGCAACTATTACGATCCATTTTGTCCTTCTGCATGTCTTCAGAATCCATTTCTGTTGCAGAGACATCCATGTTGCTTTGCAGACCTGGCTTCAGTGCATCCTGTTCCTTATTCTCATGCAAAGAATTTGTTAAAAGCTCAGAATAAACATGGTTTTTAGAAGCTTTAGGATCAAGACAAGGCTCAACAAAAGCTTCTAAAACTGCTGATATAGGAACATTGTAATGTGGATAATAGAAAAGATCATGAGGAATTACAGAAACTTTTGAAGAACTTGGTGATATTTTAGCTTCAGATCCGCCTTCACTAAGATTATCTAGATTTCCAGGAACTTTACTCACCAGTGGGGCTGGTTTTCCACATTTGCCAGATGCAGATATTTCTAGCTGGCCTTTGAAATTTGAATCTTTGGATAAATGCTGGATAACTTGTGCTCCCTGAAGAACAGGTGATTGTTCTGAATGTTCATGTGCTTCTGGAAATGTTGGTATTTCTTCACTGAGTAGATTCAAAACATGCTGCGTATCTTCTTCTTTGAAGGCATTTTCCTCTAGAAGAGTCTCATTTTGGGGTTCCATGTCTCCTTTTAGTTTTTTTGGTTCATTTGTAAGTGTATCTGAAGTCTGAGATGATAGGTTGAAAGAACAACTTTCTTTAATTTTGTTAGCTGGTGAGGTCTTAGCTTCATTTGCCTTTCTAGTCAACTGTTTAGAATAGTCTTCAAAAGAATCAGCTGCATTTTTCTGAACATCCAAAAGACTGTTGTTCTGTTTCAGTGCATCATTGTACGTGCCCTCTTCATTTGGATTCAATTTATCACTAAGAACTTCCCAGGAAGAAATGGGGTCAAAACTGACAGAATCCGTGATCGGCAAAGAGGTAGGCCTCTGAGGTACCTCTCCAGAGGCCAATACTGAGGACTCTTCAGGGGCCCTCTGTGAGTTATCCGATATTGGTGGATTTGGTTTGTCATTAAGTTCTTCATTTGCAATTTCTGGTTGTATTTCCTCCAGCAAATCATGGACACAAACCTTTAGAGGAGGAGGCTGGCTCCTTTCATGGTTAACTGTACATGCATGCTCTCCATTTTCATTCAAAATCAAAATCTTGCCTTCCTGTTCTGAAGGAGTGTCTTTAATGTGGACATATCTCGATTCAATGGGTAATTCCTTCTCAAGATCTAAAAAATCTTCCTGCAAAGGATGATAAAACAATAGTCACAACTTACATATCACTTTACATTTTTAAATTGCTATAGCAAGAATAACTAATCAGTCCCATACTAGCATCACCCCATGAACTAGCCAAGTAACAACTATCTCATTTTCAAGTACATGACCTGAATTAAGAAAGGTTAAGTGAACAGTACTAAACCACACAGAAGTCACAGACATGGCTGTATTAGAACTGAGAGATCCTAACTCTCAGTCATTAATACAATTCATCTCTTAATGGAGGGATATCTTATTTATAATATTTGTAGTATCTTGGAGGGATATCTTATTTATAGTATTTTACACACACGCATGGGCTGAAATAAACCTATAGGGCACGTCTAGACAAGCAAAGCCGTGCGGTATGTGGCACTGCAGACACGTCTGAGGTGCCAAATACAGCATGTTCAGCTGTTCTCTATGCTGCAAGGGAACAGCGCAGGGTTTTTTTTTTGACCCCTGGATATCCAGGGGTCCAAAAAAAGGTGCAAAAAAAAAAGAAAGTGGAGCAGCACACACGGAGGCCGCATGCAACGATCAAAACTGGAGCCTGACCAGCCGGAGCTGTGCTGCAGCTGCCAGCCAGGCTCCAAGAGGGAGGATTGCTGCTGTTGCAGCCCTGGGAGGCTCCCAGGAACCCAGGTCAGGCTACGAGAGCCAGCCCAGTGTTAGCTCCAGCCTCTCCCAACCCACCTGAGGTAACTCGCCATGTGTCAGAGCACACATGGCATAGGCGTTCCCTGGAGATAACTAGTGTTGGCACAAAGTCCACCACCGCTAGTTGTCCCCAGGGAACCAAACATCGACGCTCATGTGGACACAGCCATAGAGTTTATCAGGAAAGCAGGAAGAAAGGTTGTTTTGAATTTCATTCCTCCCCCATTATGAAAAGTAATCCATGATCTTTAAAAATGCTATAAAATGCCATCTGCAAAAATAACTGCAGCTGGAGATTTTATTCAATGTAAATGAGAGGAAGTTAGTAGAAAGCAGCATTAACACATGAGCCATTTTTCTTTGTATGTTTCTTTGGGCAAAACAACCAGAACATCCTACTACTCCTGGGGACTATGTCTCTTGGAATATCCTTTTCATAGTGAAAAGGCAGATTTTACACCAGTGACAGCCAATACCCATGGGGGGGGGGAGGTTTGATAAGCCCAGAAAGATCCGGTTTGTTAGGACAGATCTACTAAGTTTATTCCAATTCCTCCTTTGCTCTCATTTTTCTCAACCCTTGTTATGTCTTCAGTCCTTCAATTCCCTTTCCTCTACCTTCAACAAGCTTTTCCACCTCTCAGCCCCCACAAAGATTACTTATCTGTTCTTTCCAATGAATTCCAAACCAGTTCCTTACCTTTGAGAAGACCTCAAGTGAAATCCTGGTCCCAGTGAAGTCACCTAAAAAATTTTTTTCCACAGACTTCAATAGGGCCAAGATTTCACTGGTGAATGCTTGACTGCGATAACAGCCTGTAGAGCTAAAATAGGCTGTATCTTTCAGTTCTTCTTGGTTTTGAAATTAGAGAACAGTCCAACAAGGACTGTTAAAATGGCTGTAACAATGACTGCCAAGTTATCTGAGATTCTGGGAGGGGTTTTAGTACAATTATGAACCCTCTTAGGGTCTGGGGCAAGAAAGAATCAGGAGATTGTTTACTTGAATGGCTATTAACCCTATGAAAGCTGGGTTTTGGCTTAAGGTTTGGCCTGATTAGCAACCCCAATGGAAAACCTCAAGGATCTGAGACAAACTTACCTGGAATTGTTAAAAATTAATGTGGGTTTTAACCAACTTGAAATAAAATAGTTTGTAAGGTGAACAAGTGAACAAATATATACTTTTTTTTTTTCAAAAAAGCCATTGCAAATTCTAAAAACTCCATACTCTAGGAGACAGACATAGACATACCCCTTCTAGCTCTGGGAAATGCTCCAGAAATTGTGCCACATATGTCATGATTGATTGTTCATCAGGTGACTCAACCATTATATCTATGGAGGAAAAACATGAACTGTTTAAATGCTTTAAGAAACTTCCATAGGAATGGGTGATCAGAAGTATATCCTATGTATATGATTCAAGGTAGAAATATTCTTATGAAAAGCTACATTCATTTGCTCTTTTTTTGGACTAGAAAAGGCAGAATCCTCTTTACTACTGATAGACTCTGAGGACCTTTCTAACACTAGAAATGTTTCCAGGAGAAGAGGCAGTATAGGCTCTCTCTACCCTCCTCCTACTGTCTTTCTCAGATCGGTATGATCCCAGGAACTCGAGTGTGAGAAGCAAGTGGGGAGCAGCAGGCAGCAGCTCCTTCCCTGCCTTCCCAGTCTACGAGAGAAGCAGGAGCAGTGCGCCCCTCCCTCCCACCTTTTCCAAACTGGGATGACCCCAGTCTGGGGAAGGCACTGGAGCCTTCCTCCCTGCTTGATCCCTCCTGGGACCGGGAGGAAGCGAAGAGCTGCTGCTTCCCTCACCTTCCCTAGACCAGAGTGATCCCAGTCTCGGTAAGTTGAAGAGAGCGTTTCCCTGCCTCTCAACACCCACTGGTCTCCAGAGTTGAAATTCTCCTGCTAGAAACTTAACACCTGTATGTGGCCTCTCTCTCCTCCACTTTAACATTTTTGCAGTCTCCATGCAAGGTCCTCAGTTGCATCACTGATGCCCACCCTCATTTTAGGATTGAATCAGAGGCATGTTGACAAATGTAACAGCAGAAGTTTCATGAAAAGGAAAGGAAAATTAAAATAAATATACAGCAACCTCTTAGCTGTGTTTGAGTAGGATACATTTTTCCTATCTTGTCTTATTTTTCTGGTTTACAGTGTAAGCCTTTGGGATGATAATGACTATGTTCACACAGTTCCCAGCCCAGTGGAGTACAGACTGGAGCCTGAGAGAGTTGTAATATTAATTCATTATTTTGATAGAGGACATAAGGGTATGCCATGAACCAGAGCCCTATTATGCTAAGATGTTGTACAAACACAACAGAAAGGCAGTCACGCAGAGCCCCAAACAGCTTACAATTTAAAGATAAGATGAAAGACAACAGATAGATGGATACAGGCAGGTGAGGGAATAGTAGGAAACAGTATTATTCAGCATGATAGATAGTAGTCTGACCACAGCAACAGCCTAACCATTGCCAAGTATTTTGAACACATAATAAATAATCAGTCACAACTCTTTTATTACAATTTCCAAGATTCACTGAAAGAAATATGATGTGAATGTGTTACCTTCTGGTTCCAGAAGTCTAGGAACACCAAGCACATTTTGTGCTATGCTGAAAGCATCCTCTAAGTTTTCCCTGGCTGATTTCTCCAAAGCTTGTTTTATATCTACCAAGGTGGAATCGATTGCTTTTATTACAGCTAAGAAAGCAAGGCCACTCCGCCAACTGCTGGCGAAGTCCTGAACTGCAACGCCATATCTAAATAAAAAGACGTGGATTTAGATCTGTGATTGTATTTAATAAAAGCACCATCACCTTCAAATATCTTGAATTATATCAAAGTTATTTGGTTGCAAAAGTCACGTCTGAGTTTCTTGGACTTAAAACAGTATGACATACTTTCAGATAATACAAAGATTCATAAGTTGGGTCAACCGTTTGGCTATCAATGGACATCAACCTGTTTGTAGAAACCAGTTAGCAAAAAACAAAAACCCTCCAGGATTTCGCAACCACATTTAACATTTACAAAACCAAATGTCTGAATAACTGCTGTTTTTACTGTGCTATAATGTTTTAATCCCATAGTAAGGGAAAGGGGCCAACACATATGTTAAACAGTAATATAAATGAGTCATATTTTTGTATGCTTGGCCTTAAATAACAAAATCAGTGCCATGCAGAATGCAGAAAGAGCCAATATATGCATCTGTCAACTTTTGGTTCATGCACAAGTTCTTTGCATATAAAAGTTAAAATGAAATACACCAAAAATAGAGTTCTGTAAAATTTCCTGGTTAAACAGCTAGGACTGAGTTAATATAATTGCACTTTCTTGTTTCTTGTAAATATGCTATAAAACATTTCATTTCCCAACCATTTATTTCCTTTTACCCAGTACTTTTAAGTGGGACTGAAAACATTTTGGCTTTTACTGCTTTAGTTCATTTCCTCCTTAGTGCCCCCCCAGTCACTAGCAGTGTCAGCATCATTACAGTGCTGTAAATAGGATTTTTTTATTAACTTGTTTAGCCTCCTCTGTCTGCACTAGCAGCAACCAATCATAAACTGCAACAAGCTATATTCACCTCTGTACAATTCCACTGACTTACTTAGAAAGAGGTAGTTAGTTGTGTTTGTCTGAAGTCAGGCAGAAGGCAGAGTTAGGCAACTGGGGGTGGATGGGTTGGTATCAACCTGGAAGGACGTGGGCAGTGGGGTCCCGCAGGGCTTGGTCCTTGGACCGATACTCTTTAATGTCTTTATCAGAGACTTGGACGAGGGAGTGAAGGGTACTCTGTCCAAGTTTGCGGATGATACAAAACTGTGGGGAGAAGTGGACACACCAGAGGGCAGGAAACAACTACAAGTAGACCTGGACAGGTTGGACAAGTGAGCAGAAAACAACAGAATGCAATTTAACAAGGAGAAATGCAAAGTGCTGCACCTAGGGAGGAAAAATGTCCAGCACACCTACAGCCTAGGAAATGACCTGCTCAGTAGCATGGAAGCGGAAAGGGATCTTGGAGTCCTTGTGGACTCCAAGATGAACATGAGTCGTCAGTGTGATGAAGTCATCAGAAAAGCTAACTGCACTTTATCACGCATCAGCAGATGCATGACAAACAGAGCCAAGGAGGTGATACTTCCTCTCTTTCGGGCACTGGTCAGACCGCAGTTGGAATACTGTATGCAGTTTTGGGCGCCGCACTTCAAGAGGGATGTGGATAACCTGGAGAGGGTCCAGAGAAGGGCCACTCGTATGGTTAAGGGCTTGCAGGCCAAGCCCTACGAGGAGAGACTAGGGCACCTGGACCTCTTCAGCCTCCGCAAGAGAAGGTTGAGAGGCGAACTCGTGGCTGCCTATAAATTCATCATGGGGGTGCAGAAGGGAATCGGTGAGGCTCTACTCACCAAGGCACCCCTGGGGGTCACAAGAAATAATGGCCACAAGCTAGCAGAGGGCAGATTTAGACTAGACATTAGGAGGAATTTCTTCACGTTAGTGGCCAAAATCTGGAATGGGCTCCCAAGGGAGGTGGTGCTCTCCCCTACTCTGGGGGTCTTCAAGAAGAGGTTAGATGGGCATCTGGCTGGGGTCATCTGAACCCAGCACTCTTTCCTGCCTATGCAGGGGGTTGGACTCAATGATCTATTGAGCTCCCTTCCGACCCTAACATCTATGAACCTATGAAAACTTAGAAGCTAACTGAATCTCTAATTTAGGTGTACCTCTACTCTGCCTTCTGCCTGACTTCTTTAGAATTATTTCACAGACGAATGTGAGAGAATGGGCTTAAAGAACTTTCATATTTCAGTGCTGTGCACATAAAATATTTGTATGCACAGGCACAAATCTTTACCCATAAAGCCCTAGAGCAAACATTTGGCCAAAGACCCCGCCATTCAATTTGGATAAGCACATTTTGACCCACTATTGCCTACATAAAGGTGGTTGTTTTCTGTCAACCATTTCTTCTTGGCCCGTATATTAAATCTACAACAGACATTACTTTTACACCAATAATAATTTGATACCAAGTGATTTATTTTTTGGCCAAAGAGGGGTTAGCCAATGGGGCGGATCTGGCACGTGAAAGTCTGAGCTAGCATGGCGGGGGCTGGAAATCGGTGGAACAGAGCTGTGCCATGCCACTCATCCCCTTCTGCGGAGCCTGCTACTCCACTCCATCTGCACTTAGCCTTGCTGCAGAGAGAATGGGGATCAGCAGTAGAGGGAACACAGGCAACTGGCTGCTTCAGAAGGTTGTGGAAACTTGCTGCCTGAAGCAGAGGGCTGGGCTGCAAAGCTGTCTTGTGCCTAAGCTATTTGCCAGTGCCCCTGTTAATTATACTTAATTTTCAAACATAATCTGCTTTTATGTGTTGAGATACAAAGTTCAAAGCCACATCCAATTTCTTTCAAGGTGTAAGGGGGTTTAAATTCACATGTTCCCATTTGGGCACCCCTAATTTTCATAACACATGAAATGGCCATTCTTCTAGAAAGAGAATGCTAATTCTTAAGACTGCATGCAGTGATCCCAAAGGGGAAACAACAACATTCATAATTATCTTAAACACCTGTTCAAACTCTTTATTTAATAGCTGCCTTTTGATCTGCTCAACATATGTAACAGATTGCAAACATACCAGGACAAGGAAAGGTCTTAATATGGGTCCTTTGCAGTGCTACATATGCTGGTGGCAGTTAACTCATAACACCAAAATTGTGAAAAAGGAAAATGGGGCCTGCAGCTCAGCTGCTTCAGATCAGTCAATTTATATCTGAGGCTCTGGCCCATAATATGCCAAAAGATAAGTAAATTGCTCGCTCTCAGAAAAGCCAAGTTTTAAACAACCTGTATTATTGCAGACTCCTCCCACAGACTACATAAAAAATAATTTTAAATCTTGAGGAAAGAGGTGGTAAACTGAGAGCTTTTCTAAGGTATGGACAGGACTTGAAAGTTGACTTACTTTCGTGTTTTTCTCTGAACCCAGGTCAAAAGGGCTCTGATTGTTTTTCGCTGATCCTTCACTGTAACAGACATGCTCCTCTCTACGTTTGGAGTGCTAGGGTAAGAGGTGTCTGAGTCAGCTCCGCTGGGCCCTGATGACAGGCTGGAAGAGGACGAGTTCCTATTGAGGTTTCCTGTAAGTTCCTTAATCTGTAAGAAATGAGGTAAAACACAAGGTACTTAAATTTGGGAAAAGCAGTCAAAACAAACCTAAATCCTGTTTTCAGGAAAACTAATAGTGGTATTTCCTTTAAGATGATAGCCTTAAAACACCTTTAAAGGTGTTTTAAGGTCTAATTATAGGCCTGTGTATTAAGATAACACAGACCATAATAGCCCTAAAAATCAGCACCCTGAATGGTGGTCTCATGCCAAGGAAGGGGGGTGGGGGAGATGTAGTTCTGGGTTCTTCATGTCCCCCTTCTCTGCTGTGGGCCCCACTGTTAGGTGGGCTACATCACCTGGATTTTCTCTCTGTGCCCAAGCTGCTGCCCTGCAACCCACAATACTCTAATATAGAGTGTAATGACAATACATCTTGGGAGTCTTGCTTCTAGAGCAGTAGTCCAATGTTCGAGGTGATCAGAGCTGTTTGGGGAATGGAGGGCAAGCATCACACTGCCCTCCGAGTTCTATAAACAAGAGAATGGCACTCTCTATTCATTAGACTTCAGTGAAGCTTTCTTTCAAGAAACAGCATATTCATTTTACATACAGGTTAGAAATGGGTTGAGAAGATGGTATTGAGATCTGACTCAGGTTTGGAACAAAGCTGACAGTTCAGATTTATCACCTCCAACAGTATCATGCTCTTCTCACAATAGTTAGGCCCAGAGCAGAGCCGGCCTATGCCAGAGCAGCTGCCAACACACAGGGAGGCATCAGCAGTGGCTGTTTTTGTGCCCTCCACAAAGGCAATGCCCAGGGTTTCTGCCCCATTTGCCCCTACCACTCCATTATGCTACTGGTTTGGCCCCAGACAGAAACCTAAGCTTGTGAAATTCTACCTTCTGAATGACTGAATTCTCCCCTGAATTCTGGTGAAATGGCCTGTCCTTTTGTGTCACACCCATCACCTTCCCTTTCCCTTTCCCTCTCCCCAGCCCCAAAAAGCCCCAGACCTTTAACCCTGCTTCTCCTGGTTGAGCTGGGCTAAGTACAGACAGTCAAAAAGCCTGAGGCGGAATCGATTCAGACTTTGCAGGTTAGTCTACAATGCAGAGATTAAATTGAGAAACAACTGGACACATTTACTTTTGATTCAGGAAATGCAGCCAGATGCCTGCAGTGGCTCAGGCCAGAAGCCAGGGGGCACTACAGCACACCTCTCTGGCATGTAGCCAGCATTGGCTGTGTACTGCTTCCAAGGTCTCTGGGATTTACAGTCCAGAATCACAGTAGCAGGACTCTGCAGGGCTGCTCATCTCTTCCTGTTCCTGCTTCCAGGTACCTCTGAGATTTGTAGTCTAGTCCACAGCTGCAGTCAACAGTAAGTTTCAGTAAGTTTAGCAGTAGGGCAGCTCTGTACTCAGGAGAAGGTGGGTTTAACCCCCCTCCTTGGCCCCAGACCCAGCCAGGGTTTGCCTGGGTGGGGGGGAAGAAGTCCCTTCCCCCCGCCCCAGCCCTTCTCGGCTGGAGAAGACAACACAGCACAGCAAAGCTCAGCCCAAGGCTAGAAAGCATGTTGGGATGCTGGGGGACTGTGTTTTAATTTGAACCAGAAAGGGGTCTGGCACAGAAGTTTCATAAACCGGTTTCATGCAAATCAGTTAAATCTGATACTACATTCAACCAGGTTTATCTTAAACCAGTTTTAGCCATTTTGAAACTGGTTTATGTGCACTGAGCTTCTGTTCTGTTACAGGTTTAAACCAGTTTCTGATCAATTAAACTGATTTACATGTAACTTCTGTCCCTAGCCCTGGACACAATCCTATTGGTGTTGATTCACACCCAGAGAATTTGGACTAGAGCCCCAAGCAGTTAGAAGGGAAGAAGTAGCAGAAATTTTAGTTGAGCTAGCATCAGAAATTCATGTAGGCCTGAGCTTCCTTTACACCACAGTAACTCCACTGAAATTAATAGAATTACATAATTGTAATGGGGTAGATGAAGTCAGGATCAAGCCCATTCTCCATTATTTCTGTTCTTTATGTATTTTGCTGGAGCTGACCAATTTCATGGAGTAGTTCACTTAGTATTACAGTATAAGTAGTTTTACCTGAAAGAACAAGATTATATTCCATATTAGCCCCAGTACCAGAGATGAATTTCCATCCGCTATTTCTGCTGCATCGATGCTAACCAGTTTTACCTGCAGAAAAGTAGGTTATAAGCTTAAGGGATGTATAAATATGGATTACATGAGAAACACAGTGTAAATGTAGAAAATACATCAGGTCAAATCCAGATAATTGCACACATACACAACCCTTCTGTCACAGGCAACCAACAACTCTGAAATTCTCTAATAAAATTTGTCCTTGTTTGCTTAAGTTTATTTTTAACTTGCCTCAAAGGGAGCAAAAAACTGAGTCTGAAGTTTGCTCAAGGCACTCCTTGGAGGCATCTGACCTAAAATCATTACCAGGAAAATGATTACAAGTTAGGAAGCACATGGAACATAGTTTTCCTAGCTCACACCTTCCTTCCAAGACTGCTTGGGAAGCTTTGCACCATTCCATTTCTGCTTTGCACATTTCTCTGGTTGGCAGGAAATCTGCTCTTTTTGTGCTTCTTATTTCTTGCCAGGCCGACTAAGGAATGAGGATTATAAATATAGCCACTACAATGAATTCCAGAGCTGAGCCCACCCTTAGATTTCAAAACCAGGGACTACCAAGAGCCAAACCATCTCTCACGATAAAGACAAAAGGGAATTTTAGCCCACCCTATACAGGGAATAGCTATAGTCATCAAAACAGATAAGCCCAGCACTGCTTCCTTGAGACCACTTCCTCTTCCCCTTCCTCAGTATCTCATTCCCTCTAATAAGGGTGTTTCCTTCATACAATCATGGAACAGGATGATGCTGATGCCACTTATCAGCCACAGAGAGCGGGCATATACCCCATTACACCTTTCCCATTTCTTCTGAGGAACAAGAGCACTGCACAGTTCAGAGCTGGGCTGAAATACAGCTTAAACTTGAGGGGAGGGTAACATGACCTGAAATCATTTTCTGTGCAAAGGAAAATAAAGTTTCCCAGACCCTCAGTTTTCCTTTTAACATGCATCTGCCTTTCCCCTATCTTCCCCTTTCCTTCTCCCTCATGGCTTTTTAAATCACTTGTCACTTATGTCTGACAAGATCAGTTAGCACAGGCTGGGTTTGTCCAAACCAAGCAATCCATAGTTCCCACATTGAGGTTTCTTTCATATGATAACATGAGAATATTATTCCCTTAGACAACACAGGCTTGTTGTTGGCAAAGGAGTGGAGCAGGAAGCAAGGAAGTTGTCAATATTGCAAATGACACTTAGGTTGAGTTAAAGCCCAATATACAGTCTGTATCTACCACTCAGAAATTTCATACATGATGAATCACTTAACAATACTTTGCCCTGCTGCCCTGACTCTACAGAACTGCACTCTGTGACAGGTTCCACCCCATTTGTGGTTTAATATATAAACCTATAGGTCTTGCAGCCAAGGCAGTTTGCCAACACTTTCATCACTGCCCTTCACTCCCAGTTTAGTTAAATTGAAATGAGATTAAAATAGCCCTTTAACCAATGATTTACTGAAACATTTTCAATCCTAGTAAGATGACACCTCCAGCTGTCATACTTCCAGGTTCTGATTTTCTTTATAGCTACAAAGTAGATCGCTTGGGATAAACTTTTAGGCCTGTTGCACTCTAACAGCAATTTGTCTGTGGAAGCTCTCAACTGGAGTTTATCATTGGGTTGTTTTCAGTATCAGCTGTATTCTGTCACCACTGCTTACATCTGTGGATCCATCCCAGTCTAGACAACACAGGGCAGAAAGATTTTTCACCGCCTTCTCTTCCAGAAACAAGAAATGAAGCCACAAGTTTGATGGTCAGTTTGGCATTCCTCAGTGAAAAGTCTGAGTGTGCTTCATCCACCTAGACCTGCCCTTAGCTTACATAACTGGGCTACAGACTGTGACATAGCAGGACCCTTGGCAACAAAGTGAGTGTAGAATGTGATGACAGCAGCACGTGTAGAATTTAGTGATATCAGTGGTTGGGTCAACTTGGGAAGAAAGCTGTTTGCTGTTGGGTCTTCACTGGGTTTGGGTGTGAAGTGTCTGGGGGAAGGTTAACAATTTTTTTAATGTGAGGCTGCTGTCTATAACTGTACAGTTGTTCATTCATGAACCCCTTATTATACTCCCAGTATTTTTAAGTATGGAATGTAGGGCAGTATATTACTTCAGGATAAGGATATCCCTTTATGGACTTTTCTGTCATAGGGTATTAAGACCCCAGTTAGTTTAGATACAGCTCCTACCTGATAACCAGGGATCCTGGTTTTCTCTGATGAAAAAATGGCAAATTCTCTGATAAAACCACCCCAAATCCATGATTAAAATGAAACACCATTTTATATACATACATACATATATAGAGAGTGAGCGAGAGAGAGAGAGAGAGAGAGGTGTGTGTGTGTGTCCATTGAACACAATGTTTTATTGATATATTTAAAATTTTAAAGCAATTTGGAAGCCTACCAGTGCCTCATTTACTCCAATAAAATAAATTCTAAATATATTTTGGTATTTGATTTAGGGTTTTTTATCATGCAAAATCAGAGCTTCTCCTGCCCCCTTTTCTCACCAGAATGCAAGTCCAGGCCCCTCGGTCCCAAGCCACAGCCCCCTCCCCCCCACCCCTGCTTGTGCCCCTCACTCCCCACCCAAAGCCCCCTGGCCCTGCTGGTGCCCCTTGCCCTCCCACCCACAGCCTCCTGCCCTCCCCAGCAGTGCAGGAGGGCTCCCCCAGCTGCCAGGGCTACGGGGCCAGGGACCCGGGTCTGCAGCCCTCTGCCCCCTGCAGTAGCGCTTGAGCCTTAGCTGCCGCCCGCAGAAGGCTGTGGCTGCTGCAGCAGAGCGCAGCCCATTTCCCCTTCCCTGCAGGCGGCACACCCCAAGCGGAGCCCATGGAGGGAAGTAGGGGGAGCTGGCCACTGTGGGCTTGGGCAGATTGGGTGGCTCTGCACCACTGTGCATGTTCCCAGGGAGAGGAGGGGATATGCCCTTCAGATGTGTGCAGAGGGCAGGGGCGGGTGAGAGCTGCCCACTGCAGGCTTCCCATCCTGCTGCCCTCCCCCGGGGCCTCTATAGCCCAGCAGACAGGACCTGGCATGGCAGGGCAGAGGGGTTGGGCAGGGAAGCTACTTTCTGCTGCATGCCCCATGCCACCCTGGTGAGGCACCCCCTGTCTGCCCGACAGCAGGGCAGGGTACAACTCTATGCTGCCACACCCGCTTGCACATGGCGCCCCCTTCCTGACTGCCCTCCTCCCACTCCCCCCAGCCCCTTGCAGCCTGCAGAGAGCTCTTTGCAAAAGTGCAAAATCCGTGTGTTTCTCCGTTAAAATGAAAAATCTGCATTTTTCTTGGGTAAAAGGGGAAATATGCATTTTTCCCCGTTTTTCTGTGGGAAACAGAAAACCCGGATCCCTGATGATAACCCTTCCCCCTCCCCCCTAAACAATATTAGGAAATGAGAACAACGTTTGTTCACTCCCCCAGTATCCAAATCCCAGCCAACAAGTCTTAGGAGATTTACTTGGGCCTTATGCCTATGTTCCTGCTTCTTATCCCAGTCTGGACCCCCACTGTTGCTCCTGCAGGCACAACACTACTGTGGGCTCCCTTACTGGATTTCCCCTCACTTCCTCTCTGCAGAGTTGTTTCAGAGCACAAGGAGCAGACTAAGTATAGTCATGTCGTCAGAAGTGTCTTACAGTATTTCTTGCAGAGCTGTGGGAAGATGATACCATCACTTTCTGCACCCATAAAGATTAAGCCTACAGAGGAAATATCCAGGGTTCATTAGCAAAGGAGCCTACTACAACTGCTGTGTTTTTCCCCTGCTTAAACACCTACCCGAAGCCCAGATCCATCTTCATTCAGGGATACAAAAACAGTCTGCAAATCCCAAGATCCTTATTCAGACAGAATTCTCATGGACATCATACCCCACTAAAACTAGCAGGATTTCCTGTTATAAGAACTAACGACAATGCAATTGGAATGTCTGTATTTCTTAACCTAGTCACAACCTGTGGTCAGCGAAATGCAGGTCAACACAGGAGAGTTAGGGAGTTGAATTTACTGTTTAACAAACTATTTGTTTTAAGAACCCCATCATGCAGGTTTCTGTTCTTGCATATACAATGATTGTCAAGGCTTTCTTCCTTTAACATTATGGCACTCACTGTTACATTATCACTTTAAAAGATTTTAAATAACCACATATTAGTTTGGCAATTTTTTTTGCCTTCTGTAGGTAGGATGAGACAGGGGCAACTGTTAGTAGTGACAGAACAAGAAATCTGTTTCCATTTACTTCCTTCTTTCAAATGAAATCTGTTGCACGTCCTACTCATGCATTTTTATGTATTCAGAGCTTGATCCCACCCTTGGATATGGGCACATGGTAAAAGAGGGAGAGGCTTTTTGCATGTCAGCTGCTCCACCTACTGCAGCTGTCTGCAACCATCTCTTACCCCATGGTAAATACAAACTAACTTATGGCATCTTATCCATCTCTCTTTCCCTGAGGGCTAAGCTTCTGTGAGTTAGCTTTCACTTACCTGGTGGCAAGACTGTGCAAACAGACAGTTAATTGAAGTAGCTGGCATGTGGTAACGCCCTCCACTTGGTTTTTTTATGTGCCTGGGCCCTCAGTTACTCTGCCCCAGATTTAGGAGTGTATCTCATTTCAGCATAGATGAAAACAGAACTGGTATAAGTCAGGACCTGAGATCAAGGGAGGATGTGCCGAAGCAAAAGGGAAGTAACAGTTGTGGTAGAAAGGAAGAAGTAACTGGTAGGACCAGCTCCAAAGTAATGCACAGGCAAACTAGGCACATGCCTACAGCCCTCTAAGTGAAGAAGGGGCCCAAATGTGCTCATTTTACATATTATAATTATTGAGTGAAAAAAGTAATATAAATATACAGTATTAAGTAGGGGCCCATGAATTCATTAGCCTAGGACCCACTAAAGGGTCAATCCGGCCCTGGGCAGGACTTTGAGTAGCAACAGGTTGCAGGCCAAAGTCAGCAGCTGTAACTGCTGGTGGGGCATAAGGGTGGGCCAAGTGCCTCAGCCGAGCATTTGTATAAAAAGAGGAAGAGCACTGCCACCTTTTGATAAGTGAGAAAGTGTAAATCCTTATTATTCTTACAATATTAATTTGCCTATTGAAAAAAAAAATGCTGTGTAAAGGAGTCTGGCAGATAGGGTGGGTGCCTGGGACTTGTACCACTGCTTCCTGCTTTCTTCTGCTATGTTGGTGCTTATGAGCTGCAGAGAAGGTTTTCAAAATCCAAGTAATATAAAACCAAAACTCCAGAAAAAAAATCCTGGAAAAGGTCAATAAGATTTAAAATATTGAGCTGGATTTTTAATCTCACTTAAAATTGTGTAAGTCATTGTTAGTTCCACTTAAATCAACAATGCTGCACAAGTATAAAACTAGCATGAGAGGAAAGCTGAGTCCTTATATAAGATTTGATTGCAAGTTATCCGTTTCCTCTCTAATTTTTCCAGGTTTAATTTTCTCCTGCCTTGGACTAATGATCAGCTGCTGCTGCAATTTAGCAGATAAATGCATACCATGTGATCCTGAAAGTACTTTTAATCAAAAGGAAAAAGAAAAAGTCATCTACTTTAAAAGTAACTGAAAGCAGACCACTGAGAACCAATTCACTAAAGATTACTTGCATTTCATGTTATTTTCTTTTAATATTGGTCTCCTGATCCTTTAATCCTGTTGAACTTTTATAATGTAAAATGAATGTGTAATCCTTGGTTTTTAGCCTCTGTAGGTATTCTCCTGAATTTTAATGTGGAATTTCAGAATCGCAGTTAAACCAAGACACAGCTCCTTTCAGGTAGTGCATTCCTGTTATGAACGTGCTGTGCAGAAAGCTACACTTATTTATGACAGATACTAAGAGTAAAAAATTGAGACCAAGTGTTGAAATTACTTACATTACTGTCCTCCAGAAACTTAAGTGATTTGGCTATATTATTCAACCGAAAAATACGATGGGTGGAGGATTTGTATTCATGCATCTAGAAGACAAAGCCAAAGAAAAATGTTGATTTAAAATGCAGGCTGCTGATGAATAGTTTTTAATACACTTTGTATAGCTAAGAAAAACAGAGACCAAATATAATGGGTATATATATATATTTTTTTTTCCAGTACATTTTTTCAGCAGGGGGTATGGTGATAAGCAGCTACAGCATGCATTATAGACAGAGGGCGTGAGAGCAAATATCACCCCAGACTCATGCCAAAATCCACCTCCAGTCAAGGTCAGTGTAAATCAGTAGTTAAAGGCAGCTGGATGTGCTATTAGCCACATCACTCCTTTGTTTTCAGTTGGCCATAGAAACTGATGTGCCTTCATTATGTTAGCCTAATGGGCCACTTAAGTTTGGATGCACTGGTGACTTTCTTTTCAACGGTTTGCAAAGTGTCAGACTCAATTAGTAAGAAAGACAAAATATAACTGTCAGTTTGTTACCTCAATCATTTTGCCATAGATCTAACCTGCCACATGATGCTGGCCTTGCAAGTCTAGCTTAACACTGGATTCTTTCCCTGTGAAAAAGCCTTACAATTTCAGGTATAACCAGTTTGGCCATTCCTCTTTCCTCCCAGGTATTTGTAAAGTAGGACATCCCAAGATGCATTGCACCACAAGCTGTTCATGCCATCCAGTGTACATGTCCTAAAGGTATCTATCCCTTGCTGTGGTGGCAGGAGGGACCTGCCCAGAGTTCCCCAAACCACACTGATACAGATCTCTACGTAGAATAGTAAGCGTCAACACAAACATATGGTGGGACACAAAAGCTGTAGTAGATAGACAATTACCTCATGATTTTGAACCCACATCAGATGGAAATTTCCTCACTTGATTATAAAACCCAAACTGGCCAGCTGGCAACTGTCAGCAACAGCTGGAAAGGGGAGAGATCCCAAACCCCTTCCCCCTCCCTCCCTCCCTCCCCCCCCCGACAGTCCTCCTGGCCAGTGCTGGCTCTGCAATGCACCACTGCATGGCCAGGGGGGCTGCGGGGGAAAGGGATCTGGGCTCTGTGTCCCTACAGCAGCCCTGGCCAGGCAGCAGCATGCCACAAGGCTGGGGCTGCTGTGGGGAAAGAGACCCCAGACTCCTTCCCCTGTGGTCCCCCTGGCTGGGCAGCCCTCCCGGCCAGCCTGGGGAACCTGGGGGAAAAGGGGTCTGGATTCTGTGTCCCTGTGGCCTCCCTGACTGGGCTGCAGGGCTGGGGCAGTTCACAGCTGGATGTAAGGAGGTGGTGGGGCTGGGCTCAGGTGGTGCCACTGCCCCTAGTCAGTGATAGCGGAGAAGGCAGGGTCAGCCTGGTGCATGGGCAGAGCAAACAAGCTCTGCTTGAGGCTAGAGTGCAGCCTTGCACTCTACCACCTGGGATGGCAGTGATTATGCACTAAATTAATCTTCAGTGGGATATAGCACAGACCTCATCCATCGAGGGTTAACTTAGAGTGCAATCCACCATTTTTAAAGCACTCTAAGAGCCATAAATGTCTGTTCAGTTATGGCTTTCGAGCACTTTCAGTGTACTTAAAGCACAATAGTTTCATAGCTGTTAGGGGCTGGAAGGGACTTTACAGGTATAATGTCTGTACGTAGCCTAAAATGACAGCTCTTCCAAGAATAGCACATTGCCCCTTCTACAGTACCCTTCATTTGGAAATCTCAACACACATTACAAATATTAACAAATGAAAGTCTGGGTGAACCCCCTGAGGTATAGAAGCTTATGCTGATCCCTCATTAGTTTAAGGCCCTAACCACATGGCAGCTACACACCATAGAAGGCCAAATTACAGTGTGAACGAACCATAGCTGGTTTGGTGAAGAACCCATTATCTTTACAGTACTGTGAAAGAGAGCATCTGGCTTTTTATATGCAGATATATTTGTGTTCACATATACATTCAAAGAAACAAAGAGAGGATACCATACAGAAGTATTTCTCTATTGCATGCATACCAGTTTTTGTCCTGACAGGACCTCCAATAAAGCCATCAAGATTTTCCCATCCTGAATATCAACAAACAGGTCTCTCACTTTCAGAGGAGGATTGCGCTGCGAGGAAAAGAAAAATATTGACTGTACAGGGCTTAGTTACTTTTTAACAGCAGCACTTGGTAAATCACAACCGTTTCTGAAGGAGATGAGTGAAATGTTACAAAATGGAGAATTTATGAATGAATTGTAAGAGCAACTTCTCTCAACTTCAAGTTTATTAGCAAAAGTGGAAGCTTTTTCTGAGTATGGACAGAGTTAAAACTGAAATTCTGGTCTCATTTAAACAAATACAGTGATGTCAAAGGAGTTATTCCAGATTTACATGAGAGCACAGCCACAAATATAGACTTCTAAATTTGGCCCTAAACAAGTAAAGATAGTGTGGGCAGCGAAGGGAGCAGTATTCTCTCTCACTTACACCAGCATAAGCTCACTGGTGTTGCTCTTGTGTCATGTAGAGGTAGGACCACAATCTAGGCCAGTGACAGTATAGTGTGGTTTACTTTGTAAAGCTTCCCTTGGTGCTATTCTATTTCCAAGGATTTTTAATATGCTTTAAATGAATGGCAATTTCACAGACTGCAATTCTCCTTTTTCTGCAAACCTCTCCAAAGGGAGCCATCTCCTTCGTCCACGTAGGTGTCTGATGATGTGTTCACTGTGAGGCACACAGCCAACTCAGTTCAGCCCCCATCTGCAGAAATTACCCTCTGCTTGGGTTATCTGTCCCTAAAGACCACTCCTTTACTTCTTTGGTTGGTCTGCACAATCCCATATGATTAAGCACAGCTTTGGGCAATTTGGAATAGGATAGTCTTGTGATTAGTCTTTTATCCAGCCAAGAACCATAGTCCATGATGCCCAGAGAGAAAAATATTAATTGAAGAGCCACAACACACTTTCAACCAAAGAGTAAACATTGTATTTCTTTTTATTATAAAATCTTCTATTTATTTTCCTTTATAACTTCCAACATAAAAAGCACTCAAACTTGTCAGCTGTTGAGCACTCAGAGCACCGCCACTACAGCTCATGGAGATTGCAAGTAACCAGGTTCATCTCAGGCGCATGACAATATTTGGCATTTTGGAAAATGAGAACCCACTAAATCAGAGAAGGCCCTTGAAGAGGTTCTTCTTTTCTTTCTTTAAAGATAGAGGAGGAGCTGGCAGAAAGCAACAATAGACCAGTCCTTCAGAAGGTATTCCCCAATATCAAGAAGTCTTCCTATGGCTATGAAGTAA
This sequence comes from Alligator mississippiensis, assembly GCF_030867095.1. Classification (NCBI taxonomy): domain Eukaryota; kingdom Metazoa; phylum Chordata; order Crocodylia; family Alligatoridae; genus Alligator; species Alligator mississippiensis. The sequence goes on from NC_081825.1 coordinate 278,357,902, forward strand.
TTTAGCACTGTTCTCATTATCCAGATAAATACGTTTAACTTTGACAATTCCAGCAAACAGGGGCAGCAGCAGACATTGCCTTCAGTTAAAAGAGCATTTTGCTATGTGGCAGCAGGGGAAAAAAAAAAAATTGTAAGTAATCCAGAGAAAACACTCCATGTGCTCCTAATGTTGCTAAGACTTCATGTGCTTGGTATGGTAGAATTAACAGCACCCTGCAGCCCTTTTCATGATCTAATTCCTTTTGTAAATTAAATAACTTTTTCAGAAGCCAGATGCTCAGCAAGCATTTTTGACAGATTTCAAATTGCAGTTAGTTTCAAATGCTCAGGTCTGATTCACAAAGGAATTACACACTCTCACTTTGTACAGTGGATTGTTCCCAAAGATCTCACAGTCAAAACATTACTGCTAACCTTATTCTGAATTTCAATGAAAAAATTAAGAAGACCCCTTCTTCCCTCCAGTAACAGACACTGCAGGACAGTGGGCTTCAGCAATTACATTGTACTTAGTGCCTTTCATCTAAAATCATTTTACAGATCACATACCAACAACACCAGTGAAATGCAGTCACCTCTCTTGGTATTGTGGTGGCTAGGTAAAAACAACGTCACATAGCATAAACTGTTCAGGACAGAACTGGGCCTTCAATTTGAATTCTCAGGGCATACTTTAGCTCTGAGTCTTGAACTGTATTAAGCTCTTTGTTGCCACTTCAGTAATAATACATTCTCCTCTGGGAAGATTTTAGACTGTGTACTTCTTACTTATGTGAGCAGTATCACTCAACTTCAAGCTACTCGTGAGTACACTGTGGGTAGGAGCATTGTGAGTTGGATTTGCAGCATCAGATCCAAAGCATGGTGTAGCAGCAGAGACATAGGAGAATGAGACATTCCTACTTATGTAAAAGACCATGGTGTTATAAATGTCTAAATATAGGAGTGACTGTCTCATTTGTAAGGTCCCATCCTTCCTACCCACAAACAGGAAATAGAGGGAATTCCAAGTGTGTCTACACTGATATTTAAAGTCATGTCTTGAGTTTGCTCTCAACTAGCCCATGTGAGCTGCCCTTCTCCATCCACACCACCCTTTAGTCTGTACCAACAGCTTCCAGGAGCTTCTTATTTGCAATGTGGAGGCCTTCTAGGAGTCAGTCTATGCATCCTTTCCTTCCAGGCCTGTCTCTTATTATGGGCAGTAAAAAGAGGAAGTGCAAAGGGCTGGAAGTCAGGAGCAGGGAATTATGAAATGGCTAGTGGGAGATTTCCTGTGCTCCAGGCCTGCACAACAGTGTAAGTTCCAAAACACACTGCAAAAGGGGGTAAGCTAGGAAGTGAGTGATGCAAGGATTGACCTCGTGCTTGGCAGTTCACAGTTTTCAAGCTCAGGCTGGGCTGCTACTTTGGGTTGAACGAAGAAGTTTACAGTTTAACCCAGGGGTCAGCAATATGCAGGCCATGGACCAGATCTGGCTAATGGAGCCAGAGGACTTTTGTGGTGCGTTAGTGGCTGAGGGCTTCAGCAGTGTCTAGAGAGGAGGCTTTGCTCATGTCCACATGGGGACCAGGCAGCAAAGAGCTGCACCAGGGCTGAGCGACTGGAAGCAGCTCCTGTACTACTGTTGCTTTTCCCTGGCCCCCTTCCCACCCCTGCTTCCCATCCCCACTGCTCCTAGCTGTCCAGCCCCAGCATGGACAGGGGCAAAACTCCTCACCTCCAGAATGCTGTCAAAACTCAGTACCACTGAAACCTGCTGGCCCGCATTGGACTGGAGCCAGGCTCTTCCAGCCCGCAGCTCCGAAAGACTGCCAGCTAATGATAGAACTGGATGGTGGTCATAGGCTTAGAGGGCAAGCCTAACTATAAGTGTACACATAGTCTCTTTTCCCCTGCACTGTAAGTAAAGGGTTTGATCACATTTCAGGGAACTATTTATGTTAGTCCTGATGCTTAAATTACTAGGTTTTCTAGTCCATCTCAAAGATGGTGCTGGCAATGTCCTCTTTCATTCTTTTTACTGGAAAGTCCTGAACTACCATACTATATACATTTATGTCTTAATTATTTAGATTTAAAGGGAAAAAAGCCACCCATAGAAAGATCTCTGAGTCACATACTTGCATATGTGGCAACTCTCGGCTGCCATTAAATAACCATAAACAGATAACAAATTAGGTTAGCCAATCAAGAAATCAAAGCAACAGTACAGCTCCTTTTGCCCACACAGAAATACACCCTTCTCCTCAAATAAAGAAACATTTCAACTTTCTTAATAAATTCCTTTAAAAATCAGAATAATTCTGAACTTCTGGATAATTTGATGCTATTTAAACATGTTTCTTATTGTGCTGTTCTTCCATCTCAGTAGTTAGATAGTTTTCATCTTCCTTTCACAGCATGGAGATGTAACTTTGGCTTGGACTAGTTTCTGGTTCTAGAGCAATGTAATTCTTCATTTGTTTATGACCAGCCTAATACTAGATGAAGAATCAATCCAGCATCTCTCTTTGTTGCAAAAGGAATGTAGGGCAAAGGTACATATAAAATAGAGGCCTGAGCATGTACTCTGTGTCCTAGAACTCTTTCCACTTACAGATAAACAATACCAGATGATATATGAAATCAAGACATGTACATGGAGCTACATTTTCAGTAGAGGGGTGCGTATACCTGTGTTAGCACAGTGGTATTTGGGGTAAGTGTGTGAAAAAAAATATTTTTACAAATAGATAGCCTATTTGTTGTCTGTCTTACCTTTCCCAAATGTAGATTTATCCACCTGGTGAAGGTTCTCTTCTGCACATTTTTTCTTTCCACTAAAAATAAGAAAACAGAAGCTTTAATTTTCAGAGGAGAGAAAGTTCATAGGAGTTTAATAATCAAATCCATAAGAGAGCCCAGTAAATAAGACACAAGATTCTGAGTCAATAGTCCTGGGTTTGACTCCTGGCTTTGACTTGTAATTTAAACTGTGGCCTGGAAAAAATACTTGCATCTTGATTTTTAAAATGAAGTTAAAAAACCCCTTGGACACAGAACCTTCAAAGTAATAATGAAGGCAAACTTGCATACACACAGAGGTGCCCTGAAGTTGGAAAATGCTGTTCTGCCCACTTAGGTCGATCTGCAGGGTGAAGAACTGCAAATGCATGCAAATTAGAATGAAGTGTACTCTAAGGTATTTATGTGCAAGCACAATTTGAAAAAAAAAAGTGCAAAATTTCTCCACACATTTTCTCCCATTAATAAACATGCAATGATAATAAAAATTAGGTCTTTTGATGATGAGCACTAAGAGCTAAATCCTGCATTACCTATTAGACATCTAGGGCCAGATTCTATTCCACCTATTAGACACTTAAGTGGACTTAGGCAGACAAGGTTCCTTGGGTGAATTTGATATCTTTTATTAGACCAACCCAAATGGTTAGAGAATAGTTATTAAGCAAGCTTTCGGGTTCAAAAACCCTTCGTCAGGCTAAGGATGCTGCAGGACTTAGGCACTTAGATATGCTTCTATGCCACTCTGCTCTAGTCCCTGAAAATCCATTCATGTATTTACTGTTGTAACACATGGATGTTTTAGCCTTAAAATATAGTCACAAAAGGGCACTGAGAATGAAGATGATTCTCTTACCTTTTGCGTTAGCAGTTTTTTCAGGGACTCAAGTGGGATGGAACAAGACTGAACTTAGGCACTTAATTCAACTTAGGTTCTGATCTAATAGATAAGACCCAGCCCTAAATGTTAAGCTCCTGTCATGATGTAGATGATGAGAGTCAGGGAGGCATCCTATTTCAGCTGCGTAGATGTATAGTTTCTTATCCTTTCAAAGGGTGCAAATACACTGGAGACAAATGATACTTCACCCAGCAGGGTCACACCACTCTCCTATTCACTTCATTGGGCAGCACTTAGACACCTCAGTTACACAGGAAGCACTTCATTTACTGTAATGGGGAGGTCATATTTGTGCTAACATGTGTCTGTCTGTTAGGAATCCTCCCTCCCCCTGCCATAAGGGACAGCAATAGCAAGGCCTTTTGTCTTGGCAGCTACATACAGGCAGCATAAGTTTCCTCTGTAAATACCCTAATGGTTAGAGCACCTGCCCACAACATAAGTGACCCGAGTTCTACGCCCCTCTCAGGCTCTGGAATGCTTGAATCCATACGTCCTAGTAGAGTAGGGTCAGGGAGGACCAAGTTAGGGAACTTCTGGAGGGGCTGCACGTGTTCAAATCAGCAGGTCCAGATGCTCTCCACCCCAGGGTGCTGAGGAAATTGGCAGAGGTTATTGAGGGGCCCCTGGCACAGCTTTACAAGCACTCGTGGTGCTCTGGCCAGGTGCCAGACGACTGGAAGAAGGCCAATGTGGTCCACATTTTCAAAAAAGGGAGGAGGGAGGACCCGGGCAACTATAGGCCCGTTAGTCTTACTTTGATCCTAGCTCTTTGAGAAGATTATCCAGGAGCACATCTGGGAAGGACCAGCAGGGAGGAGGATGATCAGGGGCAACCAGCATGGGTTCATTAGGGGCAGGTCCTGTCAGACCAACCTGGTTGCCTTCTACGATCAGGTCACAAAATCATTGGACGCAGGTGTCGTGGTGGATGTAGTCTTTCCGGACTTCAGGAAGGCCTTTGACATTGTCTCTCACCCCATTCTCATTAAAAAGTTAAGTGACTGTGACATTGATGCCTACACAGTCAGATGGGTGCAAATTGGCTGAGGGACTGCACCCAGTGGTGGTGGATGGGTCATATTAGACCTGGAGAAATGTGGGCAGTGGAGTCCCCCAGGGCTCAGACCTTGGGCCCGCACTGTTCAATTTCTTTATTAGCAACTTGGGGGAGGGGGTGAAAAGCACCCTGTTCAAATTCTCTGATGAAACCAAGATTTGGGGTGAGGTGGGCATGCTAGAAGGGAGGGACAGGATACAGATGGACCTTGACAGGTTACAGGGGTGGGCAAATGAAAATAGGATGGGATTCAATACTGACAAATGCAGGGTACTGCACTTGGGCAGTAAGAACCAGCAGCATACCTACAGGCTGGGGAACTCCCTTCTCATCAGCACAGAGGCATAAAGAGATCTTGGAGTCATTATCGATTCCAAAATGAACATGGGCCGACAATGTGAGGATGCAGTCAGTAAGGCTAACGGCACCTTGTCATGCATCCACAGATGCATCTCGAGCAGGTCCAAGGAAGTGATCCTCCCCCTCTATGCAACACTGGTCAGGCTGCAGTTGTAGTACTGCGTCCAGTTCTGGGCACCGCACTTCAGGAGGGATGTGGCTAGCATCGAGAGGGTCCAGAGGGGGGCCACTCGCATGATCTGGGGACAGCAGGGAAGACCCTACGAGGAGAGGCTATGGGACCTGAACCTGAGAGGGGACCTGGTGACCATCTATAAACTTAGCAGGGGGACCAGCAGGGAATGGGAGAGACCCTGTTCCCCCGAACATCTCCCGCAGTAACAAGGAATAACGGCCATAAGTTGTTTGAGAGTAGGTTCAGGCTGGACATCAGGAGGTGCTACTTCACAGTCAGGGCGGCTAGGATCTGGAACCAACTTCCAAGAGAAGTGGTGCTGGCTCCTACCTTGGGGGTCTTTAAGAGGAGGCTTGACAATTACCTAGCTGGGGTCATTTGAGCCCAGTATTCTCTCATGCCCAGGGCAGGGGGTCGGACTTGAAGATCTACTTAGGTCCTTTCTGACCCTACATCTATGACTCTATGAATCTATGAGTACCCTAACTCCCAACCTATGGGGCAGATATGGCTGTGAACTATTTCCTTCTCTTGAAGCTGGTGCATTGGTGGCCAATAAGGAAAGAGTCACAGGGCCAAAAGGGAGCTGGACTCTTTGACCCAGGGAGGATGGCCCTTCCCCATGCCAGAAGGGAGGGAGCACTATTCCAAAGGCTGTTCATGCAATGATTCTTCAATGCCAGACACATCATGCAAACCGACTTCATTAGGAGTCACACTGCTTTTATATCACGGCACTATTCTAGACTGCATTTTAGCAATAGGGGGTAGGGTCTGGTCCAATAGAGTTGCAGCAACACTAGGGAGAGAGAAGTCTGTCCTGCAGTGCACAGGGTGATCTTAAAACAAATGGATCTCCAATCCCAACCTCCTGTGTAATGTGGGTGTGTGGCAAGAAGTGTCACAAAGACGCATGATTTCAAGAGAGTTTGGACAGCAAGGAGAGTCAGTATCTTGTAAGGGCAGAGGGGTGACTAATAACAGAGGGTTGGAGAAGTACTGCACATGTGTGAGCTTTCTTAGTTCCTGAAAGTCTCGTTTTCTCCCTCCAAATAGACCCACGCTCCTTCCTGTTTGGAATTCTGGGTCATGTCTTCTACAAGGCTCTCCTGCATTAAGAAATATTGTAATGAATATTGCCACTCAAAGACTTTCCAAGCAGTTCAGGCTGGGCATGTAGTCCAGTCTCATGGAAGGACTTGCAAAGCAGCAGGGGTCTTCCCAGTGTCACTAATGCAAATGCACAACAACAATGGAAGCCAGGGCTCACTTCCCCCTGTCAGAACAGCATCCATCTCCCTGAGTCAGATCCAGTCTCCCATTGCTTGTTTTCCTTCTCCTTCCAGGTTGCTTTCCCTCTTTGCTGCCCAGGGACCCAACCTAAAAAGTTGCTCTCAGGTTTGCCTGGCCTGTGACCTGCTGATTAGGATGCTGCCATGGGATACCAGGGTACTCATCTTCTCATGGGGAGGTAAGCCTAGAACCTATTTTATTTGACCTGGCTAGATGACAAGAAGTCAGGCAGGTACACATGCATTTTTGGTAATCTACAACTTGAGGGGTTTATGTTGCACTTCTGGGCATTTGTGGCAGAACTGAATCACAATGGAGGGTAAAGGAGTTTAGGCACAGTGCAGCATTTAAATCATTTGTGAAAATATAGAGTAGGGACAAATGTAGTTGTGGATGGAAAAGCTGTAACCTGGAAGGCCTGTGGCCATGTATATGCAATCCAGACTTTCAGCCCTATAGGGTTAGGATGATTTTTCATATTTTGCCTGTACTAGAAGTAAAACACAAACCTAAGAGGGTGCAGAAAGTGCAGGCTGTCTAGATGCCACATGAAAGACATGTAGGCCATGCAGACTTCAGGCCAGATTCCAAAAGGCATTGCGGCCTTAACTACCACTGAGCTCAGTATGGGAGTTTTGGCACATTAATACCCTTTTGAATTCAACCCTTCATTCCAAACCAACAATATCACAGACCCCTTGTTTGTCTGCTTGATTTTTAGGTTTTCTTTCATGACTGATATTAAGTGAAAGGCTAGCATTTGCTTCCTCAGAAAAGAGTGAAATTGGTTTAAAATTAAAAATATATGCAATTACTGTGAATCATAAATTTTTGGTTTTGGTGATTTGAAAGAATTAAAGTAAAGCCTTCTCCCACTAAGTCATTAAAGATGCTTTAGAGACAGCCTTCTGGATAAAATGTACTGTAGTTTAAGTTTATCATCAGCTATAACCTATATTGGGATATTAATCCTGTGCTCACTGAGAGATGTTCTTAATTATCTAACAAGTGTTTTCCATTTATAAATACTAGGGCACTAAGTAGTTTAGATTTTATGAACTGCTAAATATTTAAAACCAAAATTAATGATCTGCACTAAATCTATGTCCATAAGGATAAAAGCTATTTGACTGACTAAATTTAGCAGTAATGAAGATAAAGGGCCTGATCTTCAGCTGGCATAAATCAAGCTAGCTCTATTGACTTTAGTGCAGCTCAGCTAATTTACATCAGTTGAGAATCTGGCCCCAAATCCTTATTACCAGAGTCACTATGGATCTAGACCCCATCATGTTAGACACTGTAGAGAACGCAGAACAAAACATGGTTCTGCCTCCAGCAGTTTCACAATGTGAGACAACAGACAAGTAAAGGAATGAGGGAGGAAATGAGAAAATGGCATTGTTCAGCATATTAAACCCATTAGAAAAGCTTGATTTATATGCACTACAAAGAAAGGTTCCATCTCAATTCACACCAGAACGATAACTTTATCCTCTTAACCCTTAACCTCTAGTGTTTTGCCTCAAAACCCTAGCTCCCTACATCACAGAATCATATTTTTTGTATTGCGATACCACCCACAGGGCAGCTCTACTAAGGACCAGACTCCTTGTGTACTAGGTGTGGTACAAATAGTAGACAAGATATGGTCCCTCCAACCCATAAACATTTAGTCTACTATAAAAGAAATCAAGTAAACAGTACAGTGCATATGGCATTAAAAGGAAGAGCATAAAATAATACTTCTGCTCAACTTCTGTTTATCCTCTCTTGTAAAAAGTAACATGTACATTTACTATAACTGAAAGAGATTAAAGAAAATGCATTGCCAATTCATGGATGTAGTTATTCTTGACTTTCACTTGAATATTGGAAACTTGACAATTTACTAAAAAAAAACCCTAATAAAAATCAGCTAGTTGTATGCTGTATTTTAATATATTCAACAAGCATATTATGAATATATTTTAAATCATTTTGGGTTTCTTCAGCCACAAGAAAATAGCTAAACTGCCTTCTGGGAAATCATGTTCTGTAAAAGTCTAAACCTTTTTATTGGTCATCTTAATTATAGACTAAGTAGTCGCCTCTGTAAATTAAATTTTAATATTGTGCTTTTTGATCATTTTAATTCAAGGGTCATCAACCTCTAATTATATGTACAACTATTTTCTTTACTCTGCGGTATAGGAACAGAGTTTCCAGTTTGAATTACATCTATTGCTGATAGCAATTCAGGCCTTTTAAATCAGCTTATTCCTGCAAAATCTGATTTGGTACACGGCTGAATCACTGCCCTTTAAGTACTTTAGAAAACAAAAAATACCAAATTAATTATTGTTCTTGTCTTTTCTTTTAAAATATTTGAGCAAGTATGTAAACAGATTGAAACAGCTCCCTGCAAATGAAACTAAGTAACATTAGGGTGGCAAAAGGTCAATATAAACACAGTGGCTTTCAATACTAAAAATCTCAATATACAGCACGCTATGGGCCATGTTACATCCTTAGAGGTCTTCTTCCCCTCTCTGACAGCCTGAGTTGCCACAATGTATGATCATCATACAAAGTCCTCTTCACAGAATGTGTGCGGTCTGCCCTATAAGCTGAATGATGTGTCTCAAAAGTGTGTCAGCCCAGAGGAACAGACTTCCGCTTTCAGGTTCCTCTGTGCAAAACTGAAGTTTATTTTCTACCTCTGGGGACTTTTTACCATCTTAAATTTTCCCTAGGCCTGAGGAAGGGCATGTGTGCCTGAAAGCTTGCAGAAAAATAATTTTTTTGTGATTTCTTAGTTGGTCTAATAAAAGGTGTAATTGTAATTGTTGTAATTGGAATGTGTTGGAGCACGTGCACAGGCAGCCTGATGTGCCGCTGTTTTCAAAGACTGCGAAGCAGGCAATAGACTCAGTCACGCCTGTGCATTGTCCAGGAGCTCAGCTGGTCCTACAGGGGTGACAGAAGCAACCAGTACAATGGTCTGATTGTTGTCACTAACCAGACTAACTGAGATTTTAAGGGTATGTTGAGACTGCTTTTGTGATTGCCACCACCGGCAATCCCTGAAGGATTGTGGGAGGGCCTCTGGTTTCAGGAAGCAACTCTGCAGAAGGCATCGAGGGGTAGAGGAGTATGATGCGTGCCTCAGGGACAGTGTGGCGTGGTTTCGGTCAGTAGCATGAAAGGACACTCTTCTAATCCAAGGCATGGGAATGGGGGTCTTCAAAAGGAGGCTAGACAGCCATCTAGCTGGGGTCATTTGACCCCAGCATCCTTTCCTGCCCATGGCAGGGGCTCGGACTAGATGATCTGCTCAGGTCCCTTCCAACCCTACCAACTATGAAACTATGAAACTATAAGGTATCATCTCTGAACCAAGAGTTCTAGAGTTTTTCATTTCAGTTGACTTGAAAGGACTGCTAAGGAGACTAGTCGGGGAGGCACTGAAGTCCCGGAGGGGAGGGGAGTTGGGAGTCCAAGAAGAGTGGTTGTTCCTGCAGGAGACGATCCTCCAAGCCCAAAGGGTGGCAATCCCAGCACGGATCAAGGGGGGCAAGAGTGCTCAAAAGCCCCCATGGCTCACCAAAAGTATCCAGGAATGTCTCAATGCTAAGAAGGAGGCGTACACCCAATGGAAGGGAGGTGCCATCACCAGGGAGGACTATACCTCGGTTACTCAGGATTGTAGGGGGACTGTTAGGAAGGCCAAGGTGGAGATGGAACTGGGACTAGCGACCCGGATCAAGGATAACAAGAAATCCTTTTTTAAATACATAGTGGGTAAAAAGAAGGTACCTGGTAATGTGGGGCCTCTGCAGGACACACTTGGAAATCTGGTGGTCTCACCAGATGACAAAGCTAACCTATTTAACAATTTCTTTGCCTAAATTTTTCTGAGCAGGGACCAGGCCATCCCCCTCACCGGGATCCCCAATGGTTCCAGGGGATGTGCAGCCAGGCCCAGGGTCAGAGAGGACCTAGTCAGGGAACTTCTGGAGAGACTGCATGTGTTTAAATCAGTAGGTCCTGACAACCTCCACCCCAGAGTGCTGAGGGAATTAGCAGAGGTCACTGCGGGACCCCTGGCATGGCTTTACAAGCACACATGGTGCTCTGGCAAGGTGCCAGAGGACTGGAAAAGGGCCAATGTGGTTCCCATTTTCAAAAAAGGGAGGAAGGAGGACCCAGGAAATTATAGGCCTGTTAGTCTTACCACAGTCCTGGGGAAGTTCTTTGAGAAAATTATGCAGGTGCACATCTGCGAGGGGCAGGCAGGGGAGTGTATGCTTAGGGGCAACCAACACAAGTTCATTAGAGGCAGGTCCTGTCAGACCAACCTGATTGCCTTCTACGACCAGGTCACAAAAGCCTTGGATGCAGGTGTCGCGGTGGACATAGTCTTTCTGGACTTTAGGAAGGCCTTTGACACTGTCTCTCACCCCATTCTCATTAAGAAATTAGGTGACTGTAGTGTCAATGCCTACACAGTCAGATGGGTCACCAATTGGCTGGAGGGCCGCACCCGGGGAGTGGTGGTGGACGGGTCATTTTCGACCTGGAGGGATAGGGACAGTGGAGTCCCTCAGGGCTCGGGCCTTCGGCCCGCACCGTTCAACATCTTCATCAGTGACTTGGACGAGGGGGTGAAAAGCACCTTGTTCAAATTCACGGATGACACTAAAATGTGGGGAGCAGTGGGCACACTAGAAGGGAGGGACAGGCTGCAACTAGATTTAGACAGGTTACAGGGGTGGGCGGATGAGAACAGGATGGGTTTCAATACTGACAAGTGCAAGGTATTGCATCTGGGGAGGAAGAACCAGCAGCATACCTACAGGCTGGGGAACTCCCCTCTCATCAGCACAGAGGCAGAAAAGGATCCTGGAGTCATTATAGCCTCCAAGATGAACATGGGCCGCCAATGTGGGGACGCAGTCAAGAAGACTAATCGCACCTTGTCATGCATCCACAAATACATCACGAGCAGGTCCAGGGAGGTGATCCTCCCCCTCTATGCGACACTGGTCAGGCCACAGTTGGAGTACTGCATCCAGTTCTGGGTGCTGCACTTCAGGAGGGATGTGGACAGCATCAAGAGGGTCCGGAGGAGGGCCACCCGCATGATCGGGGTCAGCAGGGCAGACCCTACAAGGAGAGGCTATGGGACCTGAACCTGTTCAGCCTCCACAAGAGAATGCTGAGAAGGGATCTGGTGGCTGTCTATAAACTGGCCAAGGGAGACTAGCAAGCAATGGGAGAGTCCCTGTTCCCCTGAGCACTACTGGGAATAACAAGGAATAATGGCCATAAATTGACTGAGAGTAGATTCAGGATAGATATCAGGAGGCACTACTGTACAGTCATGGTGGCTAGGATCTGGAACCAACTTCCAAGGGAAGTGGTGCTTGCTCCTACCCTGGGGGTCTTCAGAAGGAGGCTAGACAATCACCTAGCCGGGGTTGTTTGACCCCAGCATTCTTTCCTACCCGTGGCAGGGGGTTGGACTTGATGATCTGCTCAGGTCCCTTCTGACCCTACCTAGTATGAAACTATGAAACTACACAGACAAGGTTCTTTGGGTAAATCTGATATATTTTATTAGACCAACTGAAACAGGTGGAAAAATTATTCTTTGCAACCTTTCCGGTACAAATACCCTTCTTCAGGCTGAGGGAGCACCTGCTATGTCATTTGTTATGTGATGTCAGTTGACATAAGCAACCAAGTTTGGAGTTTCTAGAGTTGGAGATCTCCTGAAACCAGCCTAGTGGTGTTTTGGAATTTCTGATCCAAGTCCCAGCCAAAGCCAAATAATGCAGAAGCATACAAAAGCTGAGGATGGGAGAAGAAAAGTTAATATTTTCTAGCCTCAAAAGAGGTTTGGTTTATGCTGCTCCTAGAGTAAATTAAGGTAGAGCAGGATGATTTTTTTAAGGAGTTCTTGAAGAGAGTCAGCATGCACTTTGGCACATACCTATTTTTGCTCCATAAATCCTAAAGTGCATGCAACTTAATATTTCACATATGCTTGCAAGTGTGTTCGGACATAAACTCAGCTTGCTCAGTGGATATTTCCATTCTTAAATAAGTTTTTGGCGCACTCAGGCCAAAAACAAACCGGTGGTTGATCCCAGGGCTGACTCTCCTGTCCTTCTGACTCCCATCAAAACAGGTGAAGGACAGTCATTGCAACTTGAATTAGCTGCCATTGTCCTGGGGTTAAATGTTAATTCAGATGTTTCACATGTAATTAACATGAAGACTATGGGCCTGCCCCTCTCTTGGATAAACAGCTTTGTCCTGCAAGAAATCTGAAGTTTTTTTTTAGCTTCACCTTCGCATGCAGCCACCTGAAAATTTGTAGCATTGTTCTCTGTAAAATAATGTTGGGCCCAGAGACACTGTAAGGAAGCACAGCGACCCAGGCATAAAGATATTGATTACTTTGTGGTTTTCCAATGCTAGAGAGTAACAGTAAATTGGGGGGGGGGGGGGGCAGGGATTATTACCGCTAATGTCATTCATATGGTGTACTGTAGAAATAATGGGAAAAATTTCCACATAGGTATTTACTGCTGTGTGCCTTTAAGTGTTTCTCTCCTCTCATTTCATGGACCTCCCAGTTTTGGTGCAGCCTACCTTCTCTAGGAGCCTTCTCCATTTGTGAGGATTGTAGAGACTCTATAAACTTTATACAGTTTCCATAAATCAAATAGAAGCTTTTTTCTTCGCACCTACAATTGCATAAAGGTGCAGAAAATCAGTCAAGTGTAAGGTTTCTGTCCTGATGTATACAGTTTACTGAAACTACGTTGGGTTTACTGAGCAGCTAGAGAGCAATAACAACATTATAAAATAATAATTACACACACCATATGGCTGGCCTGAACACAAACCCCGTGCATTATGCTGGAAAGGAAGAATCCCTGCTGTGAGGGTTGAATTTAGGGATGTAATGTTAGAAGGTAGTAAAGCTACAGTATTCTGGTTTTGGTTTAACGTTTAAGAGTTTCAGGGTTCAAGCTCAGCTCTGACCTTGTCATAAAAGGCAATTACAAAAATAAGATGAGAAACTTTGACCATCATGTAGCAGTAAATGCTGTTTAAGGGAGCCAAGCCTTCTTCCCTCCTCCTTTCTGTGGCAAAATTTCCCCTGATCTCACTGGGAGACTCACCCAAGTGAAAATTTAGGAATAAATACTATACCCAAGCGCACAGGTTTGGTGCAAGAATCATCTGTGGTATGAGAGAGATATAAGGAAGAAAAGTATGAAAAAGATCATAAAGCAGCACTTGAGTTATGCAGGGACCTCTAGTACAATTTCACATCTTCCCTACCTTGTAACTATTTTCTAGAGGGTATCAAGATTTTGCTGAAAGATAGGAAGTACATGCTCATTATGTTAAAGACGTTACATTTAGTACATGGAGCCAAAACCTCAGGAAATACAGTCCTGGAAAAAAAATGGACTGGACCCAAAGTGAAATACATAGGCGACTGGTGCCACCTCAGTTGCGGGGGCAGGGGCACGTGCCCCACACAGCAACCAGTCAGAGACTGGGGGGAAGGGGGGTCACCCTGCAGCCAATCTCACTGACTGGGGCGGGGTGCACCCCCTATGCAACTCACTACACTGGCCTCTGGCTTCTCTTCTGTTCCATCCATGAAGAGCACAGACCAACTGCAGACACTTCCTCAGCCCGACAAAGGGTGTTTGTACCCAAAAGTTTGCAAAGAAGAATTTTTCAAACTATTTTAGTTGGTCTAATAAAACCTATCGGATTTACCCAAAAAACCTTGTCTGCCATAGAGACACATAGCATTCTGTCCTTGGTGTCTAATCAGTCTTCCAGGTATCCCAAACTGCACCAGTCCTCACCCCCCACCAAAACATGTTCAGCGAGAGGCTGCTCTGGAATGCAGCTAGGATTCTATGGTTCACATCCTGCTCCTAGCTTCTCTCCCCACCCAGATAGGTAGACCACGCTGCAGGAACAGAAGCAGGGACTATTTCCAAGTCCCCAGATCAGTTAGGAATCCTTCCCAACCCCGGTCCCAAGGCCCCTCCCTTCTTCTCTGTCTTCAGCATCACTTCCCCTCTCATTTCTCCCCTCTCCCACACATTGCTACCACCATGCCCAGTATCCCCATCTGATCCAGAGCTGGGGGGAAGGTAAGAAGGGAAGCACTGGGAATGGCTCCAGAGTCCCCTGCCTGCAGCCAGGAACAGTGACAACAGTGGCAGTGGGCAGGTTCTACCTCTTGGCCCAGTCTCCACCCGGTGCAGTGCCTTTAAGCATAGGGTCTCTAGTGCGAAAGTGGGAAGAACCGGAGGATACTCACCTGGGGTGTTCCCTTGGCCATGGGCATAGGTCCAACCAGAATAACACCTCCACACTACAGCGAGAGCTCCCAGTCTGCCCCAGATCCGCTTTACCACCTCATCAGGTGAGGCGGATTGGCAGGAATCAGCAGCCGGGTCAATATCTGGGGCCGGGCAGGGAACCGGTGGGCAGACGGGGAGTGAATACAGAAGACGGTGGGCAGGTAGGTCGATTGCCATACCCTGCCCAAATCTGAAGTCTCTGGGAATGGGGCAAGAGACCGATCGGGTCTCATAGGCTTGGAGGATTCCTGACTAAAGAAAAGAAAAAAGAGAGAGAGAGAGAAGAAATGGACGCTCTCTCTCAGCTTACTTTTTTTGTGCGCTGATTAACTGCCACAGGCAGCCAATTAAGCCCTGTGCAGCGGCAATCAGAAGAGAAAACCTCTCCGTTTGCCAGCGGCGCCAAGCATCAAGCACCTGGGAGAAGACAAGCAAAGCAAAGGGGGTCATCCTAGTCCCGCCAACCAGGAAGGGGACTCGACGTGCCCAATAAATCTTTTCTTTGTTGTTTTTTATTTCCTCTCCATTTTTCACCAACATGGAGCTCAGGGGCGTGAACCAGCGGTCAGTCATGGTTGGGGCAGGGAAGTCATCACCCCTCCCTTTTCTTTTATAAACTCAAAACATCAGAGTCGTGGCAGGCGGGAATAGAGAGAGAGTGAGAGCCCCAACCAGACTGACAGAGGGTCACGATACGCGGGAGAGGACCGGTGAATGTCAACCGGACGCAAAAGCACACGTCCGTATCCGGTGACTACCTGACAGAAAGTTAACTGACAGCATGGTTTTTAAAGCAGAGGTTGAAAAACCACAGAGATTTTAGGGGGTCCCTGGAGCACACAGTCCCCTAGGAACCAGAAGCATGTGGCCACACAGCCTCCAAGCACGTAGAAACCTTTTCACTCTTTTCTGGAAGGCACGATATTTTGGGTACTCTACCATGCCCTGGTGGTGTTTCAGCAGTGGTGCAGTCCATAGAAGGTGAGAGTACTACTTAGACCCTGAACAGTGTACATGTGGACACTTCTTTCCAGGGATGAATGTGAACCAGTTTCAGTCAGTGATGTTCCTGGAACAGTTCAAATGTTATGTCTGTCCACATTTTTAGAGATGAAAACTGACAGCAGCTTCATTCTCCCTGATGACTCTCCTGAAATTGCCAAGAATGATAGCAGAGGACTGGGTGTGGTGATATTTAAATATCGCTCCATAAAGCTCTGGACTGATGGCACCAGGCAGTCATCAGACAAGAGCAACTTTTGATCACTGCCAACCTGAACTATAGTTGAACCAGAAAACTAAAGGCAAAAAGATCCTCTTGCCAAATGTTCCGAGTCACCCGCTCCTCCAAATTCTGCTTTTATGTGCTTCAGTTTTGTATAGGTTTGCTGTGTTTTATTTGGGAAATAAAATTAAGAGTCAAAGAAACTAGCAGTATTAATTAAATTGGCTTTGAGGTTTTCTGCACACACAGAATACCTCGTATCTTATTATGCAGGGTAAAGAGCTTTAATGATTTTGAGGCAGAATTTTAAAGGTAGCTCTGATAGGCTCTGACTGTATTCATTTAGACATGTATTTTTTAATGTCTGCATGAAGGGCACAGATGAACATAATTTCATGACTCACTTTGATCACTTCCACTTTACTGGTATATTCTTATATAACATGAGTTCACCATTCAATTGAAAGGGACCAGGGATGAAGATGAAGGTTGCAGAGCATCAAGCACAGAGCTACAAATGCTACCCATCCTCATCAGGGATTTTTCAAACAACAGCTGTTTCTTTAAAAAAAAGAAAAATAACTCTTCCACTTTTGTAAAGTTTGTGAGTGAACTCACAAGTTAATTGTGAAGAAAACAAAGGACTAGGATCAGATGCAAGTAAACTTCCTTTATGAACAACAGCCAAGACACCTGAGTCATAGCTTGTTATGCTCCTGCTGTTCTTTGTCTAAGGCTTCTTCTAAATAGAGGTAAATAACTGCATTTGGATAAATAAGGATTGGGGTTGTATATTCAGATGGTGATGCCTTACATGATGCTTGACACCACTGGAAAGAATTTTGGGCCCTTGCCCAGAGAAGGTTTCAGCGTAAATCAAAATCAATGCACAAGGCAAAAGTTCAAGTGCAAGAGGACAAGGGGATAAGCGTAGGAAGGATCCATGAAGGAAAAAAACCTGCTTATGGCAGGATTTAGAAGAAGAGAATGGGTGGGGGGGCAGGCTGGGGGGAGAGAACGATTATTGCTAAAGAGGTTGCATGAAGGAAGTTACAAAGGCAAGTGTGGCAGAGGGAGATGCAGCAAATGTATAGAGACTGTAAAATAACACAAGGAGTTTAAGGTGAAACAAGGGCGTAATGAGTAGGGGTGAGATAAACACATTTATTTTAACTTGTGATCCCTTTTGCATTTGAATTCTCAAGTTGTATTAATGTAGTACACTTGTGCAGCCCCTGGGCTTTAGCTCTTATTATACTGCTGTTCTTTTAAATTGCTGAAAACAACTAATTCACATGACAAATTACAGGGAAAAATTCTCCTCTCAAATCAGCATGGAGGGGGAGTTTAACTCCCATGTTCTGCCACTGTTCAATGTGAAGACTGGCAGTGACATGAATAACAGCTCCACAGATGTAGGAGTGCAGTTTGGAACAGCAAAGTCAAGGTGCAACGAATTTCAACCAAGCTGCCCACAAAATACATTTTATAGACTTCAGAATTCCTAAGAAATGTATATATGTTTTTTTCATGTTCAAGAACTCAAAACAGCTTAAAGGATTAATATAAATTTGGTTTTTGAACTACACCCAGACTAGAAACTTTGTTGTGTACCAAATGTCAGCTTGATATAATTTGGAGCACATGAAATATTAAATCCTTAAAACTCTGGGTTTATAAAGGGAACATTAACTACACTATATATTGTAGAGCCCAATCTCAAATTACCTACTGTGAAATAGTGTCACTAAACTTTCCAGATGACGTCGTTAAATTAATTGTTTGCTGAAACTGACCCACTTACTGAGGTCCTCATTAAACTTCTATGGCAGGTGTTGAAAATTTGAGACTTGTTTCAAGGGAAGTTGCAAAGTAAAAGTCTTATTGGCTCAGAGACCTTTAGTACTCAGGTCGTGTGGAGTACAAATGTCTTCAGGTCTCACAAAGTACCAGATTTTCATTAGATAACTGCACCTAATTTAGCATAAGTATCTTAGAGTGCCGCTGCTGGTTAGTGCAGAATTTGCCAGTCAGTGATCTGTGCTCCTTTCATGCAATACATTCTGCAGCCCTCTGAGATATTAAAGGATGAATTTGCGATTCCCAGACAACTTAACTTTCTTCAGTCCTCAGGATGTCTGAGATTGAAGGCATTAAATGGATGAATTCACTTCCACGTTTTACCTGACTCTGGAACAGAAATACCGTCTCCTAAGAATATCATTATTAGAGCTCAAAATGTTTTCAATTAATTTTTTTCTTCTTAGAAAAAATGGGAAATTAACTTTTTTTCTTCAATTTTCCTGGCAAAAAAACTATTTGCTGTGGGGGGTTAACTATTTTTTACCACTCAGATATTATCAAAATGATTATCTGAATTTTTATTTATAAAAAAAAGGTTAGGTCTTTTCAGTAAATGCCCCCTCTCCCCCCCTCCCCCCCAGCAACATTGTCAATAAAATTTCAGAGAACAAACTGGCTCCATTTTGAATCTTCTAAAATGAAGCCATCACCAATATTTGTTTTCAAGGTTATCAGGGCTCAATACAGTAGCACCTGGCTTAAAGTATCAGCTTTTCGTTATGAAGGAATTCAGGCTATCTCATGGTCTCTTCTGCCTTAAAGTCAATGAATTTTAAAGTCTTTTTATCCCCCAGAAAACTAGTATTTCATTTTTTCAAGCAGCTCCACTGACTTTTCTTGTATTGCTGGTATGCCATTTCAGTACTGCAGTGGCAGTAACTATAATGTTTAGTGTACAGTCCTGAGAGAGCACCAGGAAGCAGCACTAGACTCTGCTTTGGAAGTAAAAGATTACTTCTTCCATTCCAACATCCTCACAAAGCTTTTCTACTTACATAAGGATAGGTGGCCTGCTTCCCCTCCCGCTTACCCAAGAGTTACTCTCATGAAGCAAATGCAGTCATACTGGTATTAAGAAAGACAGGGTAATGACTAAACACATTATCAAGTCCAGTCCCCTGATTAAAAGACATCTAATATGTGAATAAACATTCAGGACCATCATATTATGCATCCAAAGAGAAACTTGGTACTCCACTTTTAATAAGTCAAAACTTTTAGCAAGTTATTTTTTTTAATAAATTAAAACAACAATGCCTGAAACCAACCTTAACCAGTACGGTAAAATCCCTGTTATTCAGCATTTGAATAACTGGAACACTATTAACCGGAATTTCTGGCCGGCCAGCCAGCCAAACGTGAGGGCGGGGGGGGGGAGCTTGCATGCGGTGGCAGCTGCCACCCACCATCCTGCACTGTCACTGCTCCGCGTGCGGCCGCTACCACACCCCCCCAACTCCACGTGGCCACTGCCCACCTGTCCTCTGCCCCCTCCTCCCCACCGCTCCATGTCCAACCGCTGGGCCTCAGGTAACCTGCATTTTTTGGTTACCAGTACCCCCCATTCCCCACTTGTGGCAGATAACAGGGATTTTATGGTATTACTTTTTTAAAATACCATCCCGTAGCACAAGTACTTAAGTCCACTTCCTTTCCTGTCCCTGGTCAGTGCTCCTGGTCTGAAGAAGTATCCCAAACTTTCCCACAAAGCCTCAGTTTCCTCTTTAAAATCACAAACCCACATTCAGTGCATCATGTTTTAAAACCACGGTGGGGGGAATCACATGAGTTTCAGTGTATGTCTTCCCTAACAAACAACAGCATAAGCTTATCAGAACCCAATCCTGCCTCATCCCTTCCCCTCCTTTTGCTTATCCTCATTTCTTGTGGCAAATCCAAAATGTAGATCACAAACTAGAGCTGGGCCTTGTCTTTAACTGATTTTGCAAAGCACATAACATATTTAGTTTTAGTGCCCATAAATAATGGACTACGAGGGAGAAAAAAACGCAACCCTTTTAGCAGACTAATTTGACAGATACTGAAATACCAAAGTGTAATAAGATACTCTCCTGCAAACTGTACATCAGCTGACAGCCATGTTAAAACTGAATAATTAGGAAGAAAGCTAAATCAGAAAGGTTATCAGAGCAGAAAGAATAATGATGAGACAACAGCTGAAAATTCAAGTGGTTTGAATTAAGGACTGCTCCTCAATCAAATATGAAACTGGTGGGCGTTCCAATTCTAGTCCTTGATACAAACAGGCCACCAATTTAAAAGGAATAAAAGGAACAGTTGGCAGAAAAATCAGGAACATTTCTTCTGACATCAGGAGGCAACTCAGTTAGTGCATGTACTGACATTTGCCCCAGCTTCTTATCTTAGCTAACCTGATAAAAATGTTCTTGTGACTAGAAGCAATTTTTATAAAAGCCTGCATGTACACTAGGTACATAGAGAAAACTGCATGTACACTATACACTTATAGATATATGACTGTGCATGTGTATGTTATGCCAGCAATGCATCCAAAGTAACGATATAAATTTAAATCTCACAACACCTTTAGATGAGAATGTCAGAGTTAGTAGGAAGCCTGGACTGAAAAGCAGAATTTGTTTGAACCGTTTTCTCTAGAAATATAGTTTCAAGACTTATAGGGCAATTGCCCAAGAGCTATAAGCCCTTCTTTGAGATTTGACTGTGTGTATAGGAATCGTATGCTCAAGCAACTGCAGCTTTATTTTCTGAACATGCAGTGAAGTAAAAAAAAACAACTGCAGAACTGAAGCAAGATGGAGTTACCTTTCACAGCCCAACAAAACAGGCAGGTTTCCTCTGCAAGAGCTACTGTCCTCTGTGGGGGGAAGAAGAAAGGAAAAAGCCCAAATAGGTATGAGTTACCCATCTGGTATCTTACACAAAGAAAGAAAGCCTTTTGGTAGCCCTTTGAACTAGGGTATGCCAGCACTAGAAGAAAGGTATGGAAATGAAAGACGATAGTAAAGCAAAAGCAAAATCACATTCTGTATATGCAGTACTGTTAAGAATAGCATTAAAAGCTGGTTGGTTGAGCTTATCAATTTCTTAAGCTCCCCATCTGGAGCTGCCACTGATAACCTTGTAGGCCTACAAAAGAAAGAAAAAGGTCTTACAGTTATGACAGCACTCCCAGATGCCTAAGCCAGGTAACCACAACAGGTTCAATGTTTGCTCTTGCCCCTTGAACTGAATTAAGTGTTCTTTGCCAAAACAATTAGCTCAGCGGAATGAGAAAGAACATGGGGTGAAATGAACATTCAAGTTGCATGTAAGCTTTGCATGCTTCTAAAGTAAATGCTTAAGAGATTTACTGCGATTAATATTAAAGTAGCACAAATTCCTCCAGCTTTGAGGAATAATCAAAAGTTTTTACCCTCATGGGTTAAACATGTGATGGGAAATAATGGCTTGCGGATCATTCCTGAATGAAAGAAAAAAAAGACCAGAGGGCACAAGACCCAAGATATAATTGTGCTCTGCAGTGGGAAAGAAAGCAAGTCAACAGAATCAACAATCACCTCTATTCTAAAACTGAAGAAGCCACAGTGTATTCTGCCCACACTAGAGTGATATAACTGAAAACAAAACCCAAAGCTAAACTGTAATAGAAGATCATCATCATCAAACGTATGTACAGGATTCTTACTTCTCTTTTAATAATGGGGCACAGTAAATACCTTTTTAAATGTTTCCAGTTGTCTTAAAATGACATTCTGTCATCACGACCCCTGAAAAGCATAGGAAATACTGTAAATACTAAGATAATTGGATTATATTTTTAAACTGTAACCCCCCTAGGTTGCAAAGGGTTAAGCAGAGAAGGGTGGGGCCACTCCAAGCCTAGGAAAACCAGACCTAGAGGCTAGGGACAGACATTCAAAAAGCCTGAGCCTGAATTGATTCAATCTTTGCAGGTTAGTCTAACCTGCAAAGCTTGAACTGCTTTGGAGGTGGATAGGCATTCCCTTTTCATTCCAGACATGCAGTGGCTCAGGCTACAAGGCGGCAGGCACTAGAGCAGCCCTCCCTTCCCTTCAACAGTGGTAGGACGCTCTGATTAGGGAGGGGTATAAACCCCAACCATGCATGCGCTGTCCAAGGCTTTTCCTCTCTGGCTGCTCAAACAGCATCAGTGTTGCCAGACCCTGGACCTGTTGATCCTGAGCTTTCCAATCTCCGTCTCTTGCTTCTTCAGACTGTCTACAAACCAAGTCATTTCTAACACCTTTCTCTGTCCCCTCTTAAAGACTGACAGATTGCACCCAGCAGGTTGTTTGTCAGAATAAAGGTTATCAGCCCATCAAGCCCTACAAAAGAAAACATCTCTCTCATTAGTTTTAAGCTCATCTTATCTGCAGGGTGCATTTGTATTAGCTGTCTGCTTTTATTCCAGTTAAATTGCACTAGCTGTCTGCTTTTATTCCAGTTAAATTGGATACCCTCACAGATACCTCTCAACGTTAGCTAGCATGGGGGTTGGGCCTGGCCAAATGCCAGGTCCCTGCACTGGGGTCCCTGCCATGGGAGAGGGGCGGGAGGGGGGATTCCCTGCTTGAGCAGCCAACAAGGAAGGGGAAGTCTGGCAGCCACTGCAGTCTCTGAGCTGGCCAAAGCAGTGATAGCGCTCTGACTAGGAAGAGCGGGGCAGGGCCAACCCTCCTATGCTTCAGCAGACAGCCCCGCCCAGAGCTGCAAAGCATCTGGATGCTGGGGGGCTGTGGTTTAACTTAAACCAACAAGAGGTCTGGGACAGACATTGCATAAACCAGTGTGACCCAAATCAGTTAAGTCTGATACTACATTCAACCAGGTTTATCTCAAACTAGTTTCAGTCATTTTCAAACTGGTTTAAATGCACAGAACATCTGTTCTGTTACAGGTTTAAATTAGTTTCTGATCACTTAAACTGGTTTATGTGTAATGTCTGTTCCTAGCTAAAGAGCAGGGTTGAGCTAGGGCTCCTCATCAACATTAGGAGCTGGCAGAAAGTTGTCACCAGCCAACAAAAGAATGTGTGGGGCTATGAAAAGTCTGCAAAACAGAGAACAGTGGGTTGAACTACAGGCCCCTGGGCTGCTTTGAGGGCTAGTAGGAGAGGAAGTGGGACAGAAGAGCTCAAACGCAGGGGGTTTTTTTTTGCCCAGAACCAGTGTGGTTAGAGCAGGAAGCAGGACTTGGTCCTCAATATGCTCCATTGAAATAGGCCCCAGGGAGATTGTGGAGGAGCCTGGTCTGAGTGCAGCTGAGAAAAGAATCAACTTCCCCACAGAAGAGACCCAACAGGGAAAGAAACTGACTGTGGCTACAGAGCAGGACAAGTGAGTTGCACTGAAAAGGCTGTAGAAGTTAGTGTGGTCAGTGTGATTTTGGAAGTCCTTGTGCCATTTAAGACAGCTGGGACTGTGGACAAGATGAAGATTCTCTTCCTGAAAGATCCTTGTCAGATTGTTTGGAGTGGAGGTTTTAAGCTGCATTGCTGAAAGGGGTAATTTTATCAGATTGTCATCATGTAATGAGGCTTCAGATCACGGGATCAGGCCCTTTTAAAGTGCTCTTCTGGAGCCATGCTCTTCTGTAAGGGGGGGCCGAACGCATGACAAAAATGTCACTTGTGTCAGGGCTCCAAGTCACTGTCATATACCCACAACCCCTTGTGAGAGGGATTATGTAAGAGAAAAGTGTCCAGGTTTTTAAGGGTGGCTACTAAAGAGGTGCTGCAGACAGTAAAGGAAGGTGTTAGTTATGGGCAGAGCAAGGAACTATGACTCGGGGATCCTTCAATATCATTCTGGGCTGCAGCACTGATTTGTCAAAGGCAACGTAATTAATCATCTTATTCTTCTGCACAATGGGGATAATACTGCTTTCCTAAGTGAAATGGATTATGATTTAAAAAGTGCAATGAATAAGACAATCAAATGAATTAAATACATCAAATCAAATATATTTCAACAGGAATTATGTGCCTAAATAACTTTGAGGATTTGGGCTTATGTGAATACTTACTTTTTATTTCTTCCTTGTAAAGGCAAGCCTTTCAGAGAGATTACTCTACTCACCAAGGGAAAGAACTGGGATTTTAGGGATGAATATGGACATAATCTCTGAAGATGGAACATTGCATTGTGTGTTTAGCTTGGCATAGAAGAATGAAGGCCCCAATTCAAAGCTTCCTGAAGTTAGTGAGAGTCTTTGCATTGCTCCACTGGGCTTTGGATTGGCTTGTGAGAAGGTTTTTCAAAAACTAATTTAAAAGAAAACTCTGCCAATTCTAACAGCAAAAGCCAGACAGGATCACATCTGTTTGGTTTACATTTTGAGGTCCTCCAGTATTTAGTGGCCCAAACCATTGTAGTGATTTACAAATTTGTGGTGGTCTACTAGTTCACAGATTTGGCAAAGTACATCTCCAATGACTGATTTAAGATGCTGAGGGAATCCCATATTTTTAGCTATAAAGTCCAGACGTCTGCTTTCAGCATCACTAACAACTCCACAATCCTAAGAGAAAATGAGTGTAGAGGGATAGGGGAAAGTGAAGAAGTCTTTTGATGTTGCATACAAAGACTGGTTTCAATAGTACTAAAATGATATGATCCCTTGGCAGGCACAGGAGCAATCAAGAAACCCATGCACATTGAATGACAGCCACTACTTGTGCCTTCCACACTAATAACAATAATGCAACACTTTCTCACTCTGCTTTGTGCCACAGTTAATTTGTAACATGAAACACAGCAGCAGCCCCCATTTCCCTCTTTTGCCATCATGACCCTTTTCCAAATGAACCCTCGACAGAAATGCTCCAAGCTAAAGTCATTCACCTGCGCACCTATAATAGAATTTCATTTTCCTCCTGTTCTCCCCGAAAAAGGGTCAAAATATTTTTATACATTAGGTACAGAGTGTTGTGTTATGGATACTTCACAAGGCAGAGAGTTTGGAATCTCTTAGGCAGGAATATATCCTTGGTATGAAGTATTACACACAACAACCTATTTCTAGTGTTAAGCAGGAAAGTGATGCTTCTCCTATACTCTATCTAGCATCTTGAACATGAAGATCTCAAAGTCTTTACAGAAATGAGTAGATTAGGTCTGTGAGGGAGAGAAGTTGTATTTATCTCCTTTTTACATATGAGGAAACTGAACTATAAAGAGATTAATGAAAAAAAAGTATGCCACCCCAGCACACGAAGAGAAAATGCTGAAGCGTTTTCACTTCCAAAGACACCACACAAAAGGCAATCTGGCTTCTGTCAACACCTCAGGGCAGGGGTGGGAATAGGGAGCATGGCCTTGTCCCTTGCCACATCACGATGGCTATGCTGAAGGGAAGTCTGGCTCCTCATTACACAAGCAATGAACACTTTCCAGGATGTGCCCCACAGTACCCAGCACTGCACCTTTCAAAGAGATAAGTGTGGGAAAAGACTTAGAAAGCTGGAAGTAGAGTCCACTTTCCCTTACTTCCCATCACACACAGCATTCCCTCCCTAGTGTGACAGATGGCTCACACTTGCTCTTGCTGGCATCTGAATGCCCCCTACATATTTTTAGGGGATACTGAAGCTGCGCAGTGGAAATAGTTCAGAAAATAAAGATTTCCACTGCATTTGATTTATTTTAAACAAAACACACCAGTCCCCAGCTCCTGATCATCCTATGGCCTCGGGCCCTCCTTTCACTTAGTCCAGCCCAAGCTAAGGTTCTGCTATGTGTAGCTAGCATATCACTTTCCCTTCAGGCTACAGCGATAAGCACAGGCCACCCACCAAGCTACTCCTCAGGGCTAAGTTCCCCTCGATTTTTTTGCTCAGACATCACACTAAATGGCATCTGCAAACAAGGGCCTTGCTGGTTGGCTTTTAATACAGCCTGGGCATAATCCTCCGATTCACAAAGGAATACAAAATATTTCTCCTTTTTAATTTCACCTCTACTCTCTTCTGAATAATGCTTAGCAGGATGAGTTCCAGTTCTCCAAGCGCACAGGCCCTCAGACTCCTCTCCCTCCACACAAGCTTAAGAGGTACTTCCTAAGAACTAGGATCATTACACATTCAAAATGGGGCCAGCTTGTCAACATGCAAAAGCCCAGTTCTTCTCGCAGTTACATTAGCCTTCGGTTTGGGTGGTGCACCTTGTTTCACATGCTAGCACGTTGGGCTACTGCTGGAAAAAACAAGACACTTAATATTTAAGAATTATACTTAGATATAAATAATAAAAAGGATACCTAACATAAGGCTCTACACATCTCAACACACAATTAATATTACAGCACAACTCTAGCAGGGTTTAAATAATTAGTTAAAACAAAAATTCATCCAGCAAAACACCCAAAGAGACGCTGTCATTTTGGGAAGCAGGCACTGAGTCTCTCCAAGAACTTGAGTCAAACAGATACCCTTAGGCAATGTGCTAGGAAGATACCAAATTTGGCCTAACTTGCATCAAGAAGGTGGAGGAAGTTCCAGAATCCAGCAGCATGTTTCAGCAATAGTGGTAGTATGCTTTAGCACAACTTCGCAACACCTAGCAACATACCAATGAAACCCATCAGCAACACGCAGGACAAGCCTTATCAGTGGAGCAGGCCAAGAGTGGAGCAGGCCACTGGTGTGTCTGGGAAGGAAATGCTCAGGGCTTTCCGGGGCAGAGAGAGTACACTACTTCTGAAATGCAGAATACCCAAGCATCCCTCAAAGACAACACAACTCCAGCTGTAAAACGATGGTGGCAGTATGGCTTCAGGGAGACAATTCCTCAAATAGGTTTGTCCCAGACTATTTAGGGCATTAAGTCATAACAAATGCCTCACATTCCAAGGACTAATGATATTCATTGCAGACTCCAGAGCCGGCTGGTGGGTGCTTCCAATGAGATGCTCCATTCAAAAAGCAACCTGCTGATTTCTATGCCAGCTTCAATCACCAAACCTGCTGTAGCCTCATGTAGAGAGGATTATAATAAATAGTTGGATCTATATGTAACAAAAGCGTAGATAATAGTGGCAAGGTCTCAGTCTCCTATTCAGCTACATATGATAAGGAAATTACTGGGTTATAGCTATAATAAAACTATCAAGCAGCAGGCGGGGGCCTAGAAACAATCCTAATTTTAAAGCTTCGGTAGTTAAGGTAAATGGCATTCCTTAGTCAACAGGACGGATATTACCTCTAACACCTTCACCATTACAATTTTAGCTTAATCTCTGTTGAACTTTGGCCAATTCATTCTCATTTACACCATAATTTCAAGTAGATGCTGCATCCACCAAGGCAGATGACAAAAATAACATAATTTGGAGTAATCACTGAAAATACTTCATCCCATGTCGTTTACTAACCCTCCTACTTGTCCCTTATACATGATGAACAAGAGAGGGGATAGCATGGAGTGCTATCCCCTCCACACTTGAGAGTTCTTTAGGAAGAACAGCTGCCCACATCTACCAATCAAAATCCCTCAAAGCAGCCATGCCCACTCTTACCAGGATCCAGAGGCATGTCAGCAACACTGCACAATTGGTGTTATTGAAGATGGCTAACGTAATAATACTAGCTGCTTGGAAGAAGCAATGGATCTGCTTTCAATCCATTGCCTGCTTGGAAAGTGATCTTGAACCAATGTAGTCCCTAAGGTAAAGGCAAGTCTTTATCAGATTGGTGCAAGGCTCAAGGAAGTATGAAGCATGTAGATAGCATGTAGATATTATGAGAGTTGCCTCCTCAGTCTTCACAATTGTACCCAAGAAATTAAGTAGTGTTGCTTGATGTTTGATTCAAAGAAAAATAATATCTATTCCTGAATCCTTTAGAGACCTGCCAGAGCCATTTGGTCAACATATGGAGCTGCAGAGCTTTCACACAGACCATAATGATTCCCATTGTATCAATGGATACCAGTGTGGCTTTGTACTATGTAGCAGTTCTCCTTAAAGCCCCAGCTCCTAAAGCCAGCTATTACGTAAGAATCTCAGCTTTCACTTTAAAAAGTTTTTAGCCCTCAAAGTGGCATAAAAAAGCTTAAAAATGTGACCCAAGTGCACCCTAAAGGCAAAGAAAAAAGATCCCAACATTAATTTCTTTTAAAGTCTTGTGAATTTTTTAGATCTGACTCATGATTTTTGACAACTAGGGGCTGGCAATTCTGGGTGTCTGCCACCCTGGGGAATGGGGGATATATTAAGTATTCTAAGTACTTTACAGACATTAACTGCACATGTAGCAAAAAGTCTCATAAAACAGCCACCATACACAAAATAAGAATAGAGTCAGACCTGAAAATTAACCAATCATTAATAAATGTGATCATTCATCTATTCCCATCAGACTAGAAACACAATGTCTTCATAAGATGAAAAAAAGACCCTGAGAAAAGTGCCATTCTGTCTGACTGCAGCCTACTGCATAGCAACAGAGAACCAATGACTTTGACAGCATATGAGTCTGCCTTGAAAATGAACAGAAAGTGCTTTCAAAACAGGCATCTATTACATTTTGTTGTAATTTATTAACTGGAAGACAATAGATACGACAACCATATACCTGTAGGAAAGACATATGTAAATACAGCAAAGAATAAAGACTTAAAAACAGATTATTTGTGTGGTCTTGGGCAGACTGCACGACTCTAAGTGTTTCAGGGGAATGATTCATGTTTCACAAGGACACGCTAGCTTGAATCCATGTATATCTGGAAGGCACTCAAAGACTGCAGTGACAACTATATGGTCTGATCTGATGTCAACTAACACAAAAGCAAGGAAATGATCCATATGATAATTTGTGATGTACCAGATCTTACCTTGGTTGATCATTACCACTTCTCCATATTATCATGTCATCTCTACTTACTATTGGACAACGAAATTAAAGAAGTTGACCTAATCAGTCTTGGCTACTCTTTTGCTAACTTAAAAAAAAAAAGTTGTATATACAATTTTGCTGCTCAAATACTGAAGTCTCCTATACGTACGTATGTGTACAAGGGGCAAGGATATTTTGGGGCTCTATTTTACAGGACCAACTGTGTGGTTGGGAAACATTTCAGACAAGCTTTCGAACACAAAGTATTCAGAGGGGGAATATGCCTTGGAGGTACTGTGAGGGGAGGAGAGGAGCAGCTCAGCCATGGCATGATCTTGAGCAGGCTTTTCTGGGAGCTGGCGCTCTCATGACCAGAAATGTTGATTATCTGATTTGCAGTGTTTGTGTGTTTGATTTGTGCCTGTTTTGGAGCAACTGCTCAACAGGATTTGTGCTTGCAGCTCTGTGTGAAGTATACTTCACACGAGGCTGGTTTTGCTAATTAACCAGCCTAGGCCTGTCTGGCCCTGCCTCTCATAACAGGTAGTCCCTTGCAAGCAGAGTGAGCAGTAAACAGAGGAGAAGCAAACAGAGAGAGAGAGAGATGTGCACTGGTACGTGATTTTTTATCTCTTTTTTTTTTGTTTTCTATATACCCTAGGTGTCGTCCAGGAAGCACAGGAGGTATAAATGGAGACTGGATCAGCAGTTACCTGCGTGGGATGTACCATGTTTGTGTTCCTCCCAGAGTGTCAAGACTATTTCATCTGTACGAAGTGTAGGCTGGTGTCCACCTTGGAGGAAAAGATTGAAGGGCTGGAAGCACAAAGGAAGGGAAGTAGCAGGATGTGACTATTAAAAGAAAGAAGGTGCTAAGAATTCAAGAAGAACAGACCAAACCGCTTTCAAGCACTTTGCTGTGGAACAGTTAGGGAAAGGCAGAGATGAGGACTTCAGCAGGTGGGAATCAGAGGATCCACTGGTCTACACAGCAGGAAGTGCAGCACCCTAGGGATGGGGTCTTTAAGACCACTGCTCTAAGAAAAAGGAGGAGAGTGGTTGATACCCTTTTTCTGCTGAGGACAAAAGCACCAATTTGTCTGGATTTAGGATCCCAGGAGGTGTGTTGTTTGCCTGGAGTCAGGTTGCCATAGAAAAATTGCTAGTTCATCCACTGTCCTTTCCTGCTTGTCCATGTAGGCACCAATGATACTGCTAGGAATAACCATGAGCAGATGAGAACTGACTATGGGGCTCTTGGCAGGAGGATTAAAGAACTTGGAGTACAGTCATTAGTTTTCTCATTAATCCCTATAGTGGAAGGTAAAGGACCAGGCAGGGACTATTGTATCATCAAATTAAATATGCATGGCTGAGATGGTAGTGTCGACACAAAGCCTTTGGACTCTCTGAAAATGGCAGATGTTCTGGGGAGGAGTACTGCTATCCAGAGAGAGGATCCATCTGACCACAAAGGGAAAAAGCATCTTTGGAGTAATCTGAGTAAGGAGGGCTTTAAACTAGGTTTAAAGGGGAATGGTGAACAAAACTCTCTGGCAAAATAGCAAACAATACAGAGGAAGCAGCTCAGCTCGGAAAAAGGGCCACAGAGTCACAGAACAGAAACAAGGGATGTAAAATGGAAACTGGGAGGTTCAAATGCAAAATATATCTGATCTATGTATACAAATGTGGGAAGTACAGGGAATAAAGATGACGAGCTGGAAGTCACAGCCTGTTAAGAAGAAATCTGACTGGTATTTTAGAAGCAACTTGTGCCACCACATTGGTCTCTTGCCATTCTTCTTGTGCTTCCCTCATCTCAAAACAGCTTCTTGTTAGGTTTCCAGTACTGTGCCCTTTAGAAGCTTTCAGCCCTCCTGGGTGCCCTTACCCTTTAGTCAGTTTTCCCATGGCATAATGCCTGTTTAACTCCTTAAATCAGTTGAAATCCACCTTTTTGAAATCTAGCATCCTAGTTTTGCTGACCTCATGCTTTCCCCATCTTAGAACGAGAATTCTGTCATATCATGATCAGTTCTTCCTCCCCCAAATTTGCCCATCACCTTC
Organism: Alligator mississippiensis; assembly: GCF_030867095.1. Lineage (NCBI taxonomy): Eukaryota > Metazoa > Chordata > Crocodylia > Alligatoridae > Alligator > Alligator mississippiensis. The sequence continues at coordinate 278,388,887 of NC_081825.1, forward strand.
ACATCACATAATAATTGTTGCATATTATTTCTCATGCAGTTCTGTGTATTACTTATGTTGGACCTTTTTTATATTGGCAGAAAACAAATAGGAAAGTGAAGGTGGTATGGGTGAAGATGAAGTGGACGACTTGCGCAATATGTTGTGGTTGCAAATCTGAGTGCAGTTCATGTTCTTGTAGGTATTTGAAGCAGGCTGCCTTCATGGGGGAGGTCATCGAATACAAGCTGATGACATCCTGGTTGCACTTGTGGCAGTCTCACAGATGGCTGAAGTGCCAGATCTTTCTGAGGAAGCCTGCTGTGTCTTGTAGAAAACTTGCCCTTTGAGTGCAAGTGGTTGCATATGTGGTTTCAGGATAGTTTCTCTGAATCCCAATTGGTCTTTAGAGAAGGTACCAGAGTTGAATATGATGGGACTGTCAGGGTTACCTTGGCTTGTGAAGCTTAGGAAATATATACATTCCTGGGATGGGAGAGTGGGGAATTAGTGATAGTAATTTTTCCTGAAGCTGTGATAACATTTTGCTGGAATAAATGTTGGTGAGGGTCCTCCCCAAGTTTATAGCAGTTGTTTGTAGTAGTTGGTGTCAGAGAATTGTCTATTAGCCTCGCTGGCTGCATCCCCATGAGTAGGGGTATGCGATTGCTGCAGAGAAAAAAGCAGCGGCACAAATCTGTACCGCTGCTTTTTTGCCCCAGAACACATCCCTGCACATGGGATTAGTGTCGGGAAAATGCTATGTGTGGGGTAGGGAAGGCTGGGGGCAGCACCTGGGCTGGCCTTATCTGGGGTCCTGAGGGCTTCCTGGGGCTCCAGCAACAACGATCCAGGCACACAGAGCCTACCCAACAGCCAGAGCATGGCTCTGGCCAGCCAGGCTCCAGTTTTGGGTGATGCACACTGCTACCACCTGCGCTGCCACACTTTTTTCTGGCATGGGGTTTTTGACACTGTAAACCACACACACCACATATGTAGGCATTCGTGGTGCTGCTGATTTGCAGCAAGGCAGCAGGGTTTTTTGCCATTGGGAGATCCTAGTGTCAGTGGCACTGCAAACCACATATGCACGCTTGTCTGAACATGCCCTCTGATGTAGTCTTGAGAGCTGAGAATGACTAGTTCCTCCTTTGGCCGCTGGTTGGATTTTTATTTCTCTGAATGGCTTTTTTTCTTTGGAGGAGAGAGGGGTTGTTGTGGTCCTGGTTTTCAAGAATGTCATGGCTCATTTTTTTCCTAAAACAACCAGTCCACTGTATAATTCTGCTCCTTCGGAGGTATCCAGTCCAATGTTTTTTTTCTGGTTATTGGTCTTGTCTGTTGCGGCAGGAGGGAGTCAGAGGGGGTTCTGTCCTGGTTGTGGAAGAATTCAAGTGAAGTCTGCAGAAGCCTTCCAATTCTCCACATATTAATATCTTGTCAGGTATGTGCATATCTCTCTGAGCATATGTATTTATATATTTCTAAGCAAATCACCAAAGAAGCTGGTGGAAATTACTACAATGCATAATTGCACACCTTGGTCTTGAAGAACTTTGAGACTTTTCATGTTTGCAAACTTGCTTTCTTTGAGTTTGTTTCTCCATTTATAAAAATGACTGCAATTTAGTTGCAATAATGGCTTTGAAAATATGGCCTGTTTGCTTCAATTTGTTTCCACAGCTGCAGAGTCACATTATTTTTAAGTGGATTTGCTTTGGCTTTGGCTTCCATTTAATAAAGTGATGAGTTTACTAAAAATGGCCTTTCCAGTTTCACTGGATTAGTAAAGCAAAGCCTAATTTGATTGAAAAATTACTTCACCCCATGTTGTTTTACTGCCATTCATCCAACACCACTGACTACATCTGTGCTTGGCCACAAGACCTATTGGTTTCGCTCATTTGTTTGTTTTTATACAGTCTGTTACAGCAATACCAATAATATCCTTGCTCCACCTACACTCACTCCTGTGCTGTGCAATGTGCTCAGTTCAGAGTAAGTAGAAACTATCAAACAGGAGGAAAATGGGCCTTCAAAGGGGCATTCCTGCTATAATGTACGTCTGCAACTATAGCTTAAACCAGGGCTGTTCACTTCTAAGCACCGGGGGTTGCATGTCCCCTGTGCTGCCCCTCCCAGGCCATGAATAACATTGACAACCCCTGCACTCCATTCCCTCATCCCTGCTTCACCATGCACCCATGGGGGTATCCACCACCACCACTGCACTGCATGTCTACACCCCACTATCCACATTGTGCACTCACAACACCCCTCTCTCCCTGCCCCTGTGCAGCCCTGGGCTCACCCTCAACTCCCCATAGCATGCCACATTGCTCCACCCTGCCTCCTGGGGTAAGTGCACAAAGCAGAAGACAGGGAAGGGAAAGGGAGCCTAGAGACTTTGGCTGCTATTGCAGCTGGAACAATGGGGGTGAGGGGCACAAAGCAGCCTGCGGGAGCCTGGGGGCTGTGACTTAACCCCTTGTGGGTCAGTCCAGGCCACAGGTTGGACAGCCCTGGCGTAAACAACTCTGAAGAAGGGTAGACTAGTAAACAAAATGCAACCATCTACCAAGAAAGGCAGAGGAAGAAGAAGATTTTTTTATCCAGGTTTATAATAATGAAAAAGCCTGTGAGAAAATTCCAAGGCACACAATTCTTTGCTGCGATGCCACAAACGCCTTCTGCGAGATGCTGGGAATTCTGTTTCCATTGATTTCACACATGGCGCTCAGTATTTTGCAACATTGGGCTCTGGAGTGGGAGGGGATGAAGAGGAAGAGAGCGAGAGAAAGAGAGAGAGACTTCCTTTGACAACAACCATGGCAATGTACAAGTCCAAACTGTGATCGCTTTGCTCACTTGTGGCCCATGCAGTCAGTTTCCCTTGCAAATCAGACCAGTAGCTACTCAACCCTTTGACGTCTAACCATGCAGTTTAAAAGGCATTTTGGGTAGTTGTAGGGTTCTAGTTAATTCCAAGGGGCATAATTCAAAAACTGTGCTAGGGACACACAGATTAAATCATGAATACACATTAAAAACTCTGTAGCTTTTTGCTAAAAATGTCTAGCTTTAAGGGCCATTCAAATAAGAATTCTCGGTCTTCTCCTACTTGAAATAGCATCCTAAACATGAAGGCCCCAGCTACATGCATTTTAGGAATGCATACAATCGCTCTTATGCTCCTGTTAGAAAGCTACTGCTCCATTTATTGTCAAAGACTGAAGAGGAGAAACCTGGTATCTCTGAATAGGAAAATTACAGTTCACTAGGCAAGTACAGTACTTATTACAAATGCACAGTATTAGCAATTTCAACAACATTTAATGCTAAAGATAATCATCTCTGCTCCCTAAAATATTTACAAATATCCCACGGGTAATTCTTACTGGAAGTCTCACAATTCTTGTAAGGAAATCAAACCAAGCGACTAACAAAAAATGTCCCTTTCATTTTAGTGGGAAAACTCAAAGGGAACATTTTGGGCCAATGTAAAATTGTATTCTCATAACATCCTTTGTCTGAGGATCTCAGCACATTACTATATAAATGAATTAATCTATGCAACTCGGGGAGGTAAGTATTATTGCCTTAATTTTCCAGAGGAGTAGCATGAAGTAAAGTGAAGTTAGCTGACTTGCCGGAAGTCACAGAAATAATTGAGGGTGGAGTGTGACCAAGAGTGAGATCCATAACATAGGTAGAATCAGGCTCCCTCTTACTTGCCTGTGGGCTACCTGTGGTCTTGTGAATCTTGTACTCTCAGCTGCCCAGCAGCACAATTTCAACAGGAGAATGGAGGGAGTCTTCCACCCACCCCTAGCCTGTCTGGAGCACTCTCAAAGAGATGCAGGTTTGAACCTCCCAAGCCTGAGGAGGGAACTGAATGCTGCTATTCCACTTCCTGGGCCAGTCCTCTCACCACTTGGCTATTTATAAGCAGAGAGCACCTCTTCTACCTCCTCTGGAGTTTTAAAAGAAAGGGTGAGTACTGTTGTCTGTATGTGGAGATATAACATAGATGCCTAAACCTAGACAGTTTCATTTAGGCACCTAAGTCAAGGACATAGGTAGGCATCTACCTGCAGCCTAAATCTGGGAGATGCACAGGATTTTATTCCCCCCACCCCCTTCCTCCAGCAATTCCTATTGGATGGGTTAGGTACGTTACACAGTGTGCTGTGTTTTGAATCCCAGTTCTTGGCACCTAATTCTTCTAACATTTAAAGTATGGGAAACTCAGGCACTTAAATAAGGCTCATGAATTTTGCTTATGGAGCCTATCTAAACTGAAAAATGTTCTTTCTATAAAAAGAAAAGAAAAATCTTCCAACTTACCATTTGTCCCAAGAGTCTTCATGCCTTATGGTTGTCTTCCAAAGAAACTAATGTTTCCCTGGAAACATGTTTCTAAATAGAGTTCCTTTATTCATGTCTTGCACTAATAGTGTGTTCTGTAAATGCAGAGACAACTCATGTAGTACTGAGTTCAAATCCCCCAGACTTGCCTTCTGAAACCAAAACCCACTGGCCTTATAAGAACATGTTATACTCAGGGACTGATTACTTTTAATTACTAGATGTTAAAAAATTCTATATACCTATATCAGAAGTTAAAGAAGTATGACCTGTACTGCATCTGAACACACTTCTATAGTTTAACCCTAGGTTAGTGAACTATATTAGTCATCCTCATCTTAACAGTTTTATAATTCTCTTCACCAATGTGTATTTTTAATGTGGCAGAACCACTCTACAACTAGAGTGTATTCAACTCAAATGACATTCATTAGTTGAGCTGTGTAGGAGTCCAGAACGGAAATAGTAGGGGTGTTGCCAACTGAGATTGAAAGGCATGAGTTGAGTTGTGTGGGAGTCTAGGACTGAAATAGCAGAGGTGATCTGCTGAGATTACAGATGTATTAACAAGGTGCTGTGCAGAGCTGTATCTGAGGAAGGAAAGTATCCCAATGATCAAAACTGAGGTGTACAGTTGGGGAGTAGATAGCGTTATATCATCACTTTCTAAAAGTTCCCCAGTGTTTATTTAACTGCAGTCCCCCCTGCTCCCCTCCCCTCCGCACCCCACCCCCAAGACATTTATTTTCTTATAACATTATAACTTTTCAGGACAAGGACTTTGTCTATGTGTTTGTACAGTGCCTACCACATTGGCATACAGTGCTATTCAGGGCCTACAGATACTACTTTTATTAAGTTTTGAAGAGAACAGTGGTTTCTGAAGAAGGCTTGATTATCAAGAAAGACTTTCTAAATTATCATATGTAATGGGGCAGCTGTGGCACCCCCTGACATCTGTACTAACCTGTCCCATCTACCCTGCTCTCTGGGTCCATCTACACATGCAATTAGTGCAATGTGATATACTCTGATGCAGTTCATGCCAGTCAACAGGTAAGCCTAGAACAGCAACATGTTGAGCCAGCCTACAGTACATTAAACTCTGAGTTGATCTTCAGGACTAGGCTCACGTTTAACACTGGCTGCTTTAGCAGGCTATTACCTAATTAGCTGCCAGCTGTTTACAATCTGGAGCTCTGGAGTTTTCTAACTCTGCAGCCCAGCCCCACTTGCAGTAACAAGGCCAGCTCTCAGTTGGCCCCTGTTACATCATAGTCAGAAATGTCTATAGAGCCCAGCATAGTAATCAGGAGTCCTGATGTATGCTTGGGGCAGGCTCAGTGAGTAAAGGATCTCCAGGCAGGGTTGGAGCACACCTACCATTAGCAGAGTTAGCACTTGTGCTGCAGCCATTTTAACTCACAGGTGCGGTATCCTGGGAGCACACAGAATGTCTGCTGTTTCTAGAAATCTGTTCAAAGGAGAGCTGGCTCCCAGTACCACCCACTTTGCAGCAAGTTATGCCCTTTCTCCTCCATCTCTCATATGGTGGCACATGAATCCCTTGAAAAGGTGTTTGGCAGACAGATTCTTTTTCAGAATGCACTTTGTCCTTTAATGCTGGGGTACATGAAGAGAAAGCATTTGATCTCAAGAAATAGAGAAGATTATAGGTTAAGAACTGGAAAACCTGACAGATTTGACTACAATAGCTGGACCCCTAGGGTAAAATGTAACACCTGGATTAGTTCTAACATCACTGTGCTCCTTCAGCTATCCAACATGTGAGGCAGCAGAATGCCAAACCCTTCATTACTGATAAGAGGCACCAGCAGCTACAAAAAGAAACTGGATGCTTTCATAATATGCTGTTTGTACATGACTCCAGATGTACAGAGCTGGATGAGAGGATGATGGTAAGAGCAGCTGTGTCCAGTCTACAGTGGAGCTTACCCCACTGGCAGCAGTCATATGTGGATGCAGGGAAATGGCACTACTACATCAGCCTTCCTAATGGCAGGGTACATATATTTTAGGGCTAGAAACTCCAGAAAAAAATAGAAAGAAAGAAAAGAAAAAGGGTCCAAGGAAGAGGAAAGCATTAGTCATCCCACTCGCCAAGGGAGCTTTCAATTTACCTGTGGTGAGTAGGAAGTGAATTTTCCAAGCTCTGTCAGGATGCCACGTACATCCCTTTCTCAGCAAGAAGAGTTTGCGCTCCTTTGGATAGATGTAGCAGTGATTTGTGACAAATGTGACTGCATGATGTCATCACAAACTACAGGACCAAATTTCACCTATATAGAGCCTGTTGCTCAACAAACTGGGCAATATTTACAAATAGTAAAAATGTGCACAGCAGTAGCTCTCCACAAGAGGCCATTTGAAATGGCATAACCATTACTGAGCTCAGGAAAAAATGCTGGTAGCCCACACAGTTCAAACTGCGCAAGAAAAGGGGTGGGGGAAGTAATAAATATGAAAGCTAAATTAAAAAGACATCTTTCTTATTATCCCTGAAGGCCACCACACTGGGAGACTGCCAAGGGGAGCATGTTCCAAAAGCAAGGGCTGTCCTTACTGAGAAAGTTCCCAAGAAACTAAGTCTGACCCATAATCAGACCCCAGTCCATTTTGGGAAACCTAGAACTAGCCATGCTTTTAGGCAAGTGATTCAGCATATATTCTTAGCTAGTTTCCCATCACAGGATATTTGTGGAATGGAAACAACCTGCTTGATGCAAACCAGAGTGAGAATCAGTTCCTCTGTCTCTATACTAGACACTGCTTAAGCTTCCTGTTTCACTGACCCCACTCCCTTTCTTGCCATGAGATTTTCCTAAATTTATCCTGCCTTTTCTTTGCACCTAGAAAATTACTTATTTCCTCATTTTCAGGGCCCCCACTTTTCTCTGGCCCAGATGGGATGATGGGCTCTTTCTCTCTAAGGATACATCAATGTGACCTAGTTGCTTGTACTGCGCCCAACTATAACAGAATAGAACACTAACACTGGAACACGCTACAGCTACCTAAGGTTCCCTTAAGATTTTAATGAACTATGGCCAAGGCTAAGGGGTTTGGTTCCTTCATTGAGCATACTATAATGACATTAACTAAGAGGCATTTATAGCTACTTTCCAATTTGGGTAGCTCTCATTGCCCATAGGTCAATATACTGGACAATCAAGAGCATCCTGAGAAACTGGAGAAAGACCCCGGGCCAGGGATACTAAAGGGCCAAATGCTGCTCTATCATAAAGCTTTGAAAGTTTGGCCAGAGGCCAGTTCAAACATTCTCGCATCACTTGCTCCAAGTAGTTATGTTTGCTGCCAAATTTATTCGCTGAATGAACCAAGCATTTCATGAGTGTATGTTGTTTCATATACCACATGCTGGGGATTAATATGAAAGGACTCCATGTGTGCAAAACTAAACTGAGTCTTTATTAAGAGACTTACTTACAGAGATGCTATGGTTGCATCTAGTGTTCTGGACACACATACATGAATCAGTGCATTCCTGGTATCTCTTCCAAATTCTTCTGCAGCCCACGCTCATTCCTGCAAGTTCCAAGCAGGCTGCTACATTTTTTATTTTAAGAATTTATATTGTTTTTTTTGCTGCTGCTGCTGTTGCTGTAACTGTTGCATCTTTTATGCAGGCATTTTCCAACTTGTTGGGGTTACAAATTCTACACCTGCTCTTGGGTAACAGTTTCTTGTACCATCACACTGTGGCCTAGTGGGCTCACAGCTCTTTAAATGTGCTAGTCTTCAGTCTCTTATTTGTGTTATTTTGAGCGAGAGGGGTTGGGGAGGATACTTACGCCCTCTCTGTTGCTGCCTCCATCCAGAAGGAATGACATCCTGCTGACTCTCTACTGCTCAGGCCCCATTTCTTCTAACTCTCCCAATATCAGTTAAGGCTCTGCATTTTCTCAGTCCTGGTCCCGATTTATATGACTGGGTGGGCTGACTGGCTGCTTCTAACCAACAGTTATGTCTATGGTTTCATCTCCACTGTTGTCCCCACTACAGATTGCAATGCTGCCTTTCATCATCGCTTTGTACGGCCATTAGAAGTGAACATTTCCCAGTTAGGCTGGGATTCCATTGGGCTGTAAAACCACAGTCTTCTCATCTGCTGTATTCTCTGCATGCTTCACACCATTCCATGTATGCTTTTAATTGGGTATTCAAGCTTAGACAGCAGATACATGCTCTGGCTCATCTGAAGCTCACCTTTTTCCCCAGCTGTGAAGTATGATTCCATCTCACAAAGCTTGCTCTGGAAGCTACTGCAATTACTATTCAGTCCACTTAAGAAAAAAATAAAATCCCATCCTACAGATACAGCTCAGCTGTGTCTCCTCTTCAGAGCACTTGTCCCTTGCACCAGAGTATCAATGGTTCCCCTAAAGCAACCCAACCCATCTTGTACTTTGTTGAATTGCCAGCAGCCACCCATAGGAGATATGCAAAGTGTGGTCTGTTGGCAGAGCCAGTTGTATGCTGCTCTGAAACATGTGTTGTGCTCAGTGTACTTGCCACCAGCAGTGACCTTCCTAGGGAGTACCTTACTCTTATTTGATAGTGCTGTAACACCATCATGAGCTGTAGCAGCGGCAATAGTTCTTATGCTGATTTGCACCCGAAGGTGGATGGATAGAACCACTCCATTCCAAAATTCCTCAGATCCTTTTCTAGCTGAGTATATCCTCACATTCTGTGTCTGTCAGGGTTCCCCCCACCAAAACTACAGATTTCTGTCATTGCATCAGTGATGCTTCTGGCTCTGAGGCACCTTACTATAGTTGTAGCTGTCCTGAAGGGCTTACATGTTTTAGGAGTGGTACCAAACTTAGGGTTTATTTAACTCTAAAAATGTCTCTTATTGAGCCTTTTAACATGCAGTGGCACAGTGTGACAACTGTCTCCAGGCTTCACAGACTTCTGAAACGTGCACACAATCTGCACGGATACGTACACACACACACCTCCTGGATTCCCTCCATGTTACTGTGAGCATTTACATAACGGCTCTTAGTTTCTCAGTGTATAGGTCATGGCCCTCAGAAGTCAGATGTCCAATACAGTAGTGACCTTGGTCCCCCAAGCTGCATGCCCCAAGCACACACATGCTCTCCTTTCCAGTGCTACGCAGGTGCTCCAGGCTGCTGGCTCCCCAAGTACTGTGGACTGTGCCACACCATGCCAGTGTGTTGCCCCACCTCTTGGATCAGGGGCATACAGCAGAAGTCAAGGGAGTAAGAGGGAGCCCTGAGACCCTGGCTGTTATTGCACCCAGGGCATATATAAACACAGAGGCCACGTATTAACCCCTCATGGGCCTCATGAGGCCCACAGGCCACCACAGGAGCTAACTCAATATGTTAGAACTGTTCTTGACTACAAACTGTGAACACATTTACCTTTTAACTTTTGCATTTGCTCTTTACCTTTTAACAGGCACAAAAATGTGTAGACTTAGGCAACACATGTGCCTACAGGCATTCAAAATGGAGTTTGCCATTTGACAGAGGTACACAAAGTCCCTGGTATCAAAAAACCCCCAACAAAACAAATCCATAAATTGTACATAGATTCCATGTCTTCACAGTAGGATTGCTGCAAGTCTAGTACTAATCACACCAACCAATAATCTTTTTGTTGGTTTCTTAACAGTCTATATTTGCCCACTGACTCAAGAACAATTTTACTGAACATAACTAGTACTTGGTCCCATTTCTCCAGTCCAATATTGCTGCATATTACTGTTGCTGGTATAACCCTTCAGCTGACTCTGCAATCAAGCTGGAATTATTTCAGTTGTATCTAACGGTATAACTGAAAATATGAGTCGAATGGTTGGCAACCTTCCGCAGGGCATGTATATTGAGCATCTTTGGATCTGTTAGTCACCCTGCAGATGCCCCCTTCTTCACTGGGAATCTAATTCCTCACACACCTACATGCATTTTTTCCTGGGGTTGCTACAACACTCAGACATGAAGTTTCTGTTTTTCAACATCCCCAGGACTGACAACTCATGGACACAGCATGTTTCCTTCAGGTTTTCTGATGTTTGTAGAATATACGATGGACCACGATGCCTGCAATCTTAGTCAGCCTGTGTCTGCCCTACTTCCCAGTTTTTGGAGTCTGTGCATGTATTCTGCACTTGCAGTTGTTTTCATCCCTTCCCTGTTCAGTTCTGCAGCCTTTGCTACTTGGATGCAGTTCTCTAGGGTTAGATCTGTGTCTCTCACCAACCTCTCATAAGAACTAGATTCATGTGTCCCATAGTGTATGATTGTCGCTAATTAGGGAATCGTTAATATCTGTAAAGATACATGTGGTACTAGAATTTTCAGCTCAGTCTGTCTGTTCTCTCCTGTGATTACATAAGGAAAGGGGCAGGAAATAAAATGGTCTAATGCCTCTGTCTGTACTCAAATGCCTCTATCAGCTATTCTAGCATTTTAGGAATTAAAGCTGACTTCTTAGCTTCCCCACCACGAAATACTAAAAACAAAACAGAACAAAATAACCTTCCTTTTCATCCCCCATGGTCAGGCCTGTGTGGAGGCTGAATTCTTGCTTCCATGCTTATGCAAAACATTTTTATACTAGGAAACTAGCATTCCTGGCAATCTAAGTCTCTTTATGCAGTCTGTTGCTGTTTCTAGGAACCGCTTTTTTTCCTATTAATTATAGTCTTCTTCTTCCTTTGGATCTTGCTAGACTGATCACTGACTTTACATTTCACCTATGAACATAACTGAGAAAACAACGTATTTTCAAGGCTAGGTGGTCTATTATGAAGTAACTATTATGAAGAGAGTGCAGCCACAGCTAGCGTTCTAGGCAAGTCCACACAGACTGCCTTTCTGGTACTCCCTCCCATACTTTTTCTTCCAAGTCGTGTACCAGTACTTCTCTCCTCAAGGTCCAGGTAGGTAGCTGGAAATGTAAGCACAGAAGCTAACACAACCCTATCTAGAACACCTCTTTGTACAGTTGTGACAGAGCCACCACCTCCTGTGCATGGGAGGGGAAAATGGGTACATAAATCACAAACACTGGGCATTTTACATGCAGGATGTAAGTGAAAGGCAAGTATGACTAATAGACACCTAGTAACACTACAAGATAGATCATTTCCTCTGGGAATCAAAACTACAGTTTGAAGACAGCTGCGTTTGTCACTCTTAATTTCTATTCTTAGTAGTAAATAAGATGATACTTCTAGCAGACAATTGAACAGTTTTCAAGTTGCTGTATGCCTCTTCTTCAGTGGGTGTGAAGGCACTCAGTCCCCTAGGAAGGGGTTAACCTGCAGAGGCTGGGCTTCCAGTCTGGCCACTACTCCCACTATGGCTCCAGCTGCTGCTACTACTACTGCTAGAGCTTCTGGGTTCCCCTCTCTCCTCCAGTTTCCCTCTCTTTCACCCCTGAGGGTGCATCAGGAAAGCAGGACTGAAGGAACCTACAGCTGGGTGGAAACTAGGGACCCCACACAGTACAGAGACACTAGCAGGGTACAGCTGAATTGAACCTGCTATGGACACAGTGGAGACGGGCAGGAAATATAGTATGGCACAGTATTCAAGTGTGGGGATGCTGGCATGGTGCAGGGGGTCTTGTGGACCCCGCCACTCAGAAGTGGGACAGCCCTGCCATACCAGATAAGGCCCAGCTGACTAAAATGTGTAAGTGTAACATACCAGTATGAACCCTATAACTTGACAGTGAAGAGAGACACTACTGTTCACCAACCACAAATAATCTTTTGGAGGGGAGATAAATGTGTTTAAGTGCATCTATAGTCAAATTTTCTTCAACAATATAAACACAAGAGAAACACCTGCAATGCCAAACTCAATGTTTTAAGTTGTCTTTAATGATAGATGTTGCTAATACTGCATCAGCCGAGTGTTTACAATCCATACCAAATCTTCTGAAGAATTACAATTTCAGATCCTTTCTCAAAGACATTATGTATATTGAATCATCTTAATTTCTGAGGGTTGAGAAGATCCAATAGCATACCAAATTTAATGATTCAAACTATCCAGCAAAAAGGAATCTTTTTCCTAAGCTCCCATTGTACCAACACAATTGTCAGACACTGGATTTGCCTGAGTCACTGTGGGTATTTCTGTCCTAGAACCTACCCACTTGTACTCCAAACTTGCCTTATAAAAAAAAAAAAGAGCATTAGTCGTTAACCCTGTTCATTTCAAAGGAAATCTTAAAAACGTGAATGATATAAACTAATGCAGTATGTTTACTTGAATCTACCAAAGTCACTGCTTCAACCTGTATGTAAAGTTGAGAATTCTTCCTGTTCATCTCAAAGGAACAGTTTGGTATTGACAGAAAAGCAACAGGAATATGGAAGCCCTGTACAAACCATAGGGATTGTAGGTACCCACAGAACAGCACAGATATTTGTGTCTTTTCTGGGAATGATTCTGCACACTTGGAACTTCCAGGGCCCACAGAATTACTCATCAAACTTAAGACATCAGTAATTAAAGGGGCTATGCTATTTCCGTGCTCTTTGAGTAGTAACTCCTGTCAAAACAATTGATTTACTGGGAACTCTTTCTTAGCCTTTTCATGAGGCAGGAAAAGGAGGAAAGGATTTCTCCCATAATCCTTTTCCCTTTACCAGCCTACTCCCCATGCCAGGTTTCAATAACTGCTAGAGTATTTACATAATGTCTTTCCAGACAATATATCCCCCACTCTCATGACAAATATAACATTTGCATTTTCTATCTCAGATATGTCCAGTGCAAGAAAAGGCACAATAGCATAAAACTGATTCAGTACAAAAAGAATAGTGCAATACAATTAGAGGAACAATAGCTAGCAATTCTGATACAAAAGTATAGTTCTTTTGAAAATAGGATCTTCTCAACAATTAGAAAATTACAGAGCTTTCATCTTTTAAGCTTTTCATTTGCTTGTTCTAACCAAGGACCACCTCCTAAAGCATTTGTAAAAAGTGGAGTCAATTTGGAGTGAATCCACCTAGTTCATTTTTGGTACCTTGAGAAAAATGCAAAAAAGAAACTAAGCAACACAATCAGCAGAAATAAACAAGGTTTTAAAATTATCTCCATGACAATAAGCTGGACATTCGTGTAGCAACAAAGGAAACAGAGTTTCTTAACAAGCCATTATTCTCAAATCAAGCACAAGACCAGAAAACAAAGTCTATTTGAAGTCATTTTTGGATATCCGTGGAGCAGCTGTTTTTTGTTTGGTGCACCCTGGGAAGCAAAGAAGAACCATATCACAGCAGATATAGGCCATGAAAGTGAAGAGCAAGGTAGGATTAACTATTTGATCTGGGTATACCTCCTATGCCAGGACTGGGAGTAGAGCTGCGTAACAGGGCCGGCTCCTGTTACTATAGGTGCAGAGGAGCCCGAACGGCTCCCCAGCCTGGAAATATTCCCCTCCCCACTGTCTACTGTGCTTACAAGCAAGTTCCTATTCCCACCCCAGACCTAGAGGGACTCCCAGAGGCTGGGAATCCAGGTCCAGGGACATGGCAAGCTTCCCAGCAAGAAAGCTCACCCAGGTGTAGGGGATAAGGAGAAGTGGGCCCACGTGGGCCAGGGGGGCAATAAAAAACACTGGCAGCAACCTCTCAGGGCAGCTACATGGGCAGTATAGCAATGAACATTGCTGTGCTGAGGCCAGTGGAGGTCAAACAGCTGCCAGGAGGGGTCTGTAAGCAGGGCTTTTCTGTTTATTTTGTTTTAACAGAAGCTGTGAATGCTTCCTTCAAAGCCTCCAAGAGATAAGAGGCAACTGGGAAAGAGTGAAGCCCAAGGAGCCAGAGACATGTGGAGCCAACAAGGAACTACTCAGAAAGTAAGTGGCATTCTATTTATTGAACTCCATTTTTCTTTTCGGATTTCTTACAATCAGAGGGTGGCCTTATGGTGCTATACTCTATAGCCTAGCTCGGCTGCAGCAGAGGCAAGGACTCTAAAAAGTGGGTCCTTAGTTAATTCCAGCAACAAAAGTAAAAGCAGCCGGCTCAGGGTGCCCAACCAGACAGACATACCTAGTTCTGCTCTTCCCAAAAGCTATCCACAACAGTGTACTTACTCCTTTTGTATGATGGCCAGAAAGGGCCCATGAGCAACATATATTCTCAGGCAGTCAATTTTCCCCTATGTTGCTAGAAAAGAGTAGAGGCCTTAACACAAGAGAATTGGGCCTATTATTTTTACCTTGAAATTGCCCTTTTAACAGAATGATGACATTATTTTGTTCTGTTTGCATTGATACAAAAGATGCAGTTCTTTTGAAAATAGGATCTTTTTTATACATTATACAAGCACAGAATTGTCATGCCTAGTGATTGATGGGTGTGTTTTGTGTTACTAGCTAGCACATCAAATCCTCTTTATAGCCTCCCTTGTTAATTTAGATGGACTCCAACCTTCAGCCCTGAGGAAAGCTCGGAAATAAAAGAGTTTATCAAACTAATCTTAACAATTTACAAGCTGCTTCACCATCACTATAATATGGAATTCATTTTACAGCGGCCAAAGCCAAGCTAAAAAATATACCAATCGATATCTCACAGGGAGGAGAGAGGCAAAAAATACATACATAAAATAAAAATCGACCAAAAACAATGGACTACACGAATTAAGGCTTCTTTTAATACCATGTGACTGAACTGAATCTATGGTGCCACATGTTCCTTTCTAGTTCACGACATTACCACAGTATACACACCTTCAAAAGGCATGCAGATATCCTTTGTACAGAGACCTGGTCAACATTCAAGAACATGGCAAAGACTACCATAGCCAGGAGCAGAAATATAAGGACTCCACGACCAATGCTGTTCAGTCTCAAGTCTTTGCTGTCCAAAGCACCCAGTTGCCTATGCTGGAGACAGTGCACTTTTTTTTTTTAAGTCTTCATATGGGCTAGAAACCTGAAAAATGTTTAGCGAAGTACTTGGTACTTTAGAACTTAGGTACTCAGTACTTTAGCGACTGTACTTGGTGACTGTATGTTTTTAGAAATACCATTAGTCCGGTAGTTAGAACACAGACCACATGGATTCTGTTTTTGATGTTGCCATCAACTAAAAGAAGTGGACAAACCAAAATAATCAGTTGTGCCTCAGTTTCCTTGCCTTTCTAAAGCACTTTCCCTCCATGAGATCAATTTTAAAGTAAGCTATATAAGAACATAATATTCAGCTTTATATAAAGACAAAAACTTAGCAGAGTTTTATAGCTGAAGGAGCATATTTTCTGTTTGTGGTATCTTCTTAGCTGCTAATTGGGACCGTGCATTCACTAGAAGTAGAGAAATGACCTCTGTTCTGGAGAGTTTGCTGCACTCTGTTCCCTTTCAGCATTTTTACTTTCCCTGCTTTTAGTTTTAGTTTTCTTAACTTCACAATTAACTGCAACACAGAGAAGGAAGATGGAATATGCCAAGAACTTTACATCTCATTTTAAACTCATCCAATTTGTTTCCTTAGCCTGTAGGTCCAATCCTGCTCACACTGAAGATGACAGCTTTTCCAATGAGTTCAGAGGGAAAAGGATCCTTTTTGCATTTATCATGTTTCTTCATCCCTCTTCCTTATGCTATAAATTCATTTGCCTCAGACTGAGATCTCTTCTCCAATTCCTCTGTTCGTATCATTTGTTTCCATTTATGTCTTTGTACGCATTTTTCTTCCTGATGCTTATAATTCCTCCTTCATAGGATACAGAGTTTTGTACCACACAAAATAGCCCTTATAAAAACCTTTACCAGACAATCAGCTGGAAATTGAGAATTCCACATACACCCACAGCTCTGAGGCGCAGATTCTATGCAAGCCATGTTACAGATTTCAAGTAATCTCAGCTGTGACACTAATCAGGACGGGGACCATCCCTTGGATACCCAAGCATGACATTGCCCTGCAGCAGCTGATGCACAAGCTCAGGCTGCCTGGTAACACTATTCAGTCCTCTTGCGCTCATTAAAAAGCAGCATCACAAGGGAATAAAATCTTTTAATATAATCCTTTGGAGTTGCTCTGAAACAGAGAATTCTGTACCTTGATTATTGGAAGTTCTAAAGTCAAAAACCATTTTGTAACCACAAAACAATAGATAAGACAGCAATCAGATCTACTAATTACATACATCTCCAAGCTTAAAATCTCTTAGAACATTGAAAACTCCATTTTAAGCATTAAATGCTCTGAAAACAGGGCTAAATCCCAATTCCATACATAGATTAGAGAAAGGGTCTTGCCAGCATAAAAACTGAGTAAGGATTCAGACCAACAAATAAGTAAGTTTTTTGCTTCTACCAGGCCTCCTAGGAAAAGAATTGAGTCCAACATAGCAAAACTTCTATATACAAGTTTAATTTACAACTGAGTTAGTGTCAAGGATCAGTCAAACACATTTTAGAGATGGAAATTATTCAGATTAATGATTGGCTAGATATGAAGCACACATAGTACATAAAGTACATATTTAGGGATCCTGAATTACTACCATTCAGGGAATCTAAATCAGATAGTTTTTTCCTACACAGTGGAGTGCTGTTCTATAGAACTGGGATGAACAGCAGCCACATTTTACCCAAAATGTTTGCATTTCATTGGTGGATCACCTAGTTTAGGATACAACTGGCTTAGGGTACATCCCTGTATTTAAAATGGGAAATGTCACTTGAATGGATAATAACGAGGAGGGAAAGGATTTTGAGGTGCATTAAAATAAAATGTTTCACATCTGAACGATACGCAAGATTCTGGAAGACAAGCTCTTCAGATTCTTTTTTTTTTTTTAATTCGGAAGTGCAAGAACACAATAGCCATAAACTAAGATTCTTGTCTTATTCAGAATCAGCATTACCTTGGGTACAACCTCACAGTTAAACAAGGTGAAGGGATTCCAATTTGAAGGTTATGGTAAAACATCTTCTTGCCATGTTTCTTAATTTGCTCCTGTGATTTCTGATGATTTCCTTGCAAGTAAAACTAACATTTTCAGAAAATCCAAGTTAGTAATGAAGTAATATCAAGACAGAAAAAAACAGGTCACCGGAAGGTCACTTCTACTTATTCCTCTTGTTCTTTGGAAGAGCTAAGATGTCTGTCTACCAACATTGGGCTCACTGTGCTGCTGTACACATAGAAAGGCTATTGTTTCAACTATCAGTAACTACTCATTAAGTTTTTCCTGTCTTTGGATCTTTAATTGGAAGTGTAAACAGGCAGAATCAAAATGTAATGATGGGAGAATACAAAGAACTTGCCAAGCAGAGAAGAACAGTGGTCATTCCTCAAGTCCTGGAAACAGACTGTGTGTTGTCCTTCTCTTCCGACTCTTTCTGCTTTATCAGATGGCCATTGTTCACTAACAGGACCTGGAAGCATTATTCATTTCTTATACAGGTGAGACTGAAGATATAAGCAATATACTCTGACCTATCACCCTCCCTGCGCTGGAATTAACTTTTCAAAGCCCAAAATAAGTGCAGTCAGTCTTGAAGATACAGCCGCATATGTGCCGTTTGGTTTACTGAGTCAAAATGTTAAGGTTTAACAAAAGAAAGAAAAAGTAGTCTTAGATTTTCAGATGTGTATTTAATTATCACTTTTCAGAAACAAATTCAAATGTGCATTTGCCAAAGGTAAGCTATTCTCACTTGATTTATTTTTTCTTTCAAGTGTGGAGAATATTTTCCATTCAGTATAACAAGAACTCAATGGCTGTTGTGCTTCGTGCTGACATCAGTGTGTACTGGGTATGAACATGTCTGGTGAATCATGTGTCAAGGGACTGAGGTATGGGATGCCTATTGTGAGAATCCCAAATAGTTTTTAGTGTGAAACGGGTGCCAAGACATTCAATTCAGCCATGACAATGGCACCTCTGGCCATGCCTAGTTGCAGAACTTTAGATGCCAAAGTAAATTTAATGGTGAAAACTTAAGAGCACCTATACAGTTGCTCAACACCTGCTCCAATGCATGCTAATAAGAATGAGTTGGAGCAGACCCAATTAATCGAGTCTGTTGAAGTGTGCTAATTAGTATGATTCAGTAGCCTAGTGCCACATGTATTCAGTGTCCCCTCGCTTCAAAATAGCAGTGGGGGCACTTTAACTAAAGGAGCTTTAAAGTGGTTCTGCTATCATTAAAGCACCATTATAGAGTGGCCCTCATCCTGGAGCACACATAAAGACATCTTTAGTAACCTATTGACTCTCAGACAATGCACTTAAACACCTAAACATGCAATGGAGCTTTTATGGACTACCTACCTGTACGTAGGTGCCTATATGCCAATTCATTTTCATTTTTGGCATGTAAGTGCTTCTTTTACATCTGGCCCCTACTGTCAATTATAGCCCACCAATGGTCACATCTTGGACAAGCCCCCTGCACTTTCCAGAACCCTCAACACTGACTCAGGAACTAAACAGCCCTTGCTATTTGCAGAAAGCCAATACCATGGCACAGGGTCCATTGCACAAAAATAAATTGCTTGGTCAAGTTTAAGTTAGAAACACGAAATACACAGTCCCTGAGATTCGGACATTTAACAGTAATGTGAAAGAGACTAAACATATCCAGACCTAGGATTAAATCCTTTCACTGGAAAACTTCCTGGTGATTTTGAGTAATCTACCCTGACAACATTTCCTGACCTGAAATTAGAACTGTCCAGTTCAATCTAGTCCTGGTTTCTGTTCTTTCCTACATGCTTATGGAAATTTCAAGGTGAGCTTATTATTGCTGCCTACAGCAAACTAAATGCCCCTTTGCTAAATAGAGCCCACTCTGACATGTAGGGTGGAAGGAGGATGGATCTTGTCTATATGAGCATCTTCTTTTATTAAAGTGTGCTAGTTACAGGTGAATGCAAGCTCAAAAGAGCACAACTACTTCCCCCGTGAAAGTTTAAGCCAATGCAGTCCCAGTAACAGAAACCATTTGTCTGTTCACTCTAAAAGAGGTGGGTCAAAGTCACGGGCAACTGGTGCCACCTTAGTCAGGGGGAACATGTGCCCCCCCAGTGACCAGTCAGCAGGGGGGTGGGGGTAGGTCGGGGTGTCTCCCTGCAGCCAGTCTCACTGACTGGGGAGTGACCATAGCGCTCCCGGAAGTGGCTGCGGCACTTCACCTGGTGCTTCCACTCCCTGGCCGGTGCTTGGGGGGGGGGGGGGGGGCAGGCACCATTTCTCTCTCCTGCCCCCCCAGCCATCGCCTAAGCAGGGAGCATGGCCTGTCAGGGGGTGCACCATTGCTCTCAGGGGGTGCACGTGCACCTCATGCACCCCCTACATGTCACCACTGGTCAAAGTGGAAAAGTGGTGATCATGTCCCGTTCTAGTTCCAGAGGCACGAGTCTGAGCCTTCATCTGGACTTGCATTCAAAACCATTCCCAGCTGAACCAGCTATAAATTGGATTTGTGGGTATTCAGACTGCAGGAGTCAAAACTAGCTGGTCTGATCCAGCCATATCACTCCTTTGTGTGGGTTGACAGCACACACTGGCATACCAGCCCAAGGAGCTGAGTAGAGATGTGGGTTTTCCGGAAAATTTTGAATTGAAAAATTTTCCAATGCCCTAAATAAAACATGATCTGATTTAGCATGTTTATTTGACTTATATTTAGAAAACAAAACTAAAAAAGTTAACCTCATGTTAATTTTATGTCCCAATAGCCACAAGTATTTGAACTGAAATATTTGATTAGGAAAAAAAATTAAATACAGCACACTTAATGTGGTTTAAATGTTACATTCAAACAAATTCAAAGCTTTATGTGAAAATAAATTATTTTTATTGGAATACCTGTAAAAATGTAAAGATAGTACACAAATAGCATGTACATCCCTTACATTGTTTGTTTAAATTTAAGAAAAAACATCAAGGGACTGAAAACTGTTGACACTAATTTTAGCACACCCAAAAAACTGTGCATGATATGCTGTACTTTGGTTTTGATTTGAACCTGCACAGCCAATTAGGCGAATTCAAAATTTGATTTTTGGTTTGGATTATTATGTAAGTGTATTTACTCACTTGTTTACAAATCAGTAAAACATATATCTACTCTCCCTCTCATTTCCTAGGAAAAATCACCTGAAAAACATTAATTATAGCTTTGAAACTGCCAAGCTTGCCTAATATTGTATTGGCACCCATTCATTGTTACTAATGAATTTCATGAAACAATTAATTTTTAGAAATGGAAACTTTCCCACGGAAAAATAAAGCACTGGAAAATTTTCACATCTTTGCCCCTGAGGACAGTTGAAATGAGTGCCAAGCATGAAATGGGCTTGAAGAAGAGCATCAGAAGACATCAGCTGCTGCTGCCATGGTACAGTTTCCCCTTATACTGGGAACTGCTGCCACTGCTGCATGTGCTTCTTGTACTCTTGTGGCTTGTGCGGCTACCATTGCTGCTGCCGCTACTATGCAGGTTCCCCACATGCTGGTGGCTGTTCCTGATGCTACCCCTAAAGAAACTCCCTGGGGGGACACTATTCTGGGGCCCTATCTAAATTTGCAGCCAGGATTGGTGCCCCACTAAACCACCCATAGTTAAGATACTGGTTAAAGTTTATAGAAGAGAAAGCAACCTGCTTCTAGGTGCACAATACATCACTTTTATTAGTCAAATGAGAGAAAGCCTGAATTTGAACACAAGTGATTTTACTCCCACCTTCTTCAAAGTGGGCAGTCTACAGTTCCAACAACCTAGTTGCACCGAGGTTCTTCAAAGAGAAAAGGAAAGAAGCTGTGTGATCCCATTTGGAAACCTATTCCTTGTAAGTGTCTCTTGGAATTCGGAGTCTCCTTCCATCCCTAAGAGAACTTCAATGTAACTAGAATTTGTACCTTGCAATGCAAAATATATATATATTTCAGGCCATTTGGTAAATTCTTGGAATCCAAGAACTCCCCATTTCTAGTCCTAGCAGCATCACTGGCTTACAGTGTAGCCTCGGGTAAATCATTTAAGCTCTTTCTCTCTATTTTTTATGGATTTGGAAACTGATGTATGCTTACCTGTTTCCTAGTGTAGCCCTGAGTAAATCATTTAACCTCTTTCTCTTATTTTTATTGATTTGGAAACTGCTGCCCGCTTACCTGTTTCACAGCATATTGTGAGAATTGCTTAGCTCCTGTCTGTGGCTCCCCACAGCGTTAAGAAAAAATGTAAAGTGTTTTGAAGAATTAATCCACTAGAAGAAGGTTCCACTCAATATGAACGTGGAATGGTTGGAGACGACAGTATCCTACAGAAGAGTTGATGCTTAGGTGCAGGAAACATGAAGGAATTACCCTTCAGGAACAAGCTGTAGAGAACTACCTGGTTGCTTGGAAACAAGAAATTAGCTGTAGTTCAGATCCCACCTCCCTTCATACATGAACTCGAGGGAATGGCTATAAATTGGCTGCTTGGGAGATATAGGACAGACCTTCTGTGGAGCAAGACCTCAGGTCACAGCACTGGGTCAGATAAGCTGGAGGAATTTTCTGTGACTACTTCTCCCTGCCCCCTCAGCATAGGATAGTTTGCTTTGATTTGTAAAGAAAACCATTGCCAGCTACCTCTGCATTTTGTCCACCAGATGATAGACACTAATTGGATAGCTCAATTACCCAGTGGAAAGCCAGCAGAGGGAATTGCCCACTACTACATGTATGTCGTTGGAGCTAAAATACTGGCAATCCATCAAGGAAATACAATTAAGGGAAAGGAAATAAACATTAAACAAGAAATGTAAGTACAGATGATGATTTAAAGCAAAATTACATTAATTTCTATCATGTGCTTGTTAGTCATATTTCTATGTAGGCTGCCAAGCGTCAGCGGTCTCAGAAATAATTTGGTGCCTATTGCATGTCTGAATATTACAAATATAGTGAAAGCGTGAAAAGTAATGGCGATCAGAAACTTAGGGTCTTACTGCTCTGCTTACAGAGCTTCACGCAGCACAGGAGGAATACTGTTAAATGACCAAACAATTATTGTATGGACATTTTAGCAGCCATCCATAACTTGATTAGACTCTTGAGTGCAAAGTCCAAGTGAAGTGGACATGACATAGGATATATTCCCTTGACATCACAACATGGAAACTCAGAGGAGAACTACTATGAACACTGTTGTGCTGAACAGTTACAATCCAAGTGTTAACAACAACTAATGATGCTTGGTGCCAGTAGTTATTGTGACCCTTACAAACA
Source organism: Alligator mississippiensis (assembly GCF_030867095.1). Classification (NCBI taxonomy): domain Eukaryota; kingdom Metazoa; phylum Chordata; order Crocodylia; family Alligatoridae; genus Alligator; species Alligator mississippiensis. Next base: position 278,411,521 of record NC_081825.1, read on the forward strand.
GACACAAGCTTTTGCTTCCAAGAGCCTACAGTCTAGTTCAGATGTAGACAACACAGTTTGGGCATGTGTTACACAGAATATCAGGTGAAGATTTAGACTTGAAGTGGCTGAGAAACTTTGCATAGGTTATGTTTGAAATTATTTTGAACAGAAAAAAATGGGTATATTGTATGGCATCCAACCTATTTATGGCATTGTTTTTATATTCCTGGGTTTTCTAATGGATGTTTTTTATTCCATGGTAATCTGTAAAATGGGCATAAATATATACCCTCACTCTCTTAAAGTGTTTTGACATTTATAAGTGAAAAAAACCCTCAGTAAACCACATAATTAAGTATGGCTAGCTCTACACTACTTCTATTATGAGGGTTTCTCCCTACTGAAGGGAAAATACAGAGGACTCTTAGTTTACAAACACTTTTAGCCTGTAGTATGAATGAATGAGACAGATTAGAGCCGCTCGTTACAAATGAAAACATAGTTTGAAAGTTCATTTAGGCAGCTTTCAAAAAGGATCTGCCCCAAAAGTAAACAAAGCTGACACATTAGCTTGGCTGACTCAACTGTAATGAGTACAACTTTAAAGTCTTTATAGCCTTTTGGTACTGAAACAAATTTTCTTGCAAAACTAAAGGAACTGAAGTGCAAACAGAAATCACTACATTTATGAATACCTGTTGGCCAATATAAAAAAAATGGACCTCCTCTGGTTTCTTGACAAGGTACCCATCATAATTCTCACCCAGACGTGCACCTTGTCATTTTCTACGAAATTTCCAGTGCAGACATAGTAAGCAGGAACCTCACACAGTTAATAGAAGAACTATAGTCTTGTATAAACACCACAAGAAAAGCCAGGAATTTAGGCAGCCAAAATTAAACAAAAATAAATAGCAAAGCTACCTAAACAAGACTACATTTGTATATGCTGGGGTTAGGTGCAGCCCAGCAGAGCCCATTCTGCTCTTTGTTTCCATACCACATACTGTATATAAACACAGGCTGAAATGACCAACTGCTCCCCACAGTAGAAGACAGTTTTCCTTGAACAGAAAGAGATTAATGTTTACCATTATTATCAGCAAAAGGAAATCAAGATGACCTTTGCCTTTCTCCACCTCAGCCAAAATAGCAGGGAGGCCGAAACAGGAGAACAGAGGGGGAAAAAACCCTATCTTCTCTCCTGCCCAGTTAAAATGACTGAATTTGACCCATGTGTCTACATTAGCTGAGTGAATGGTGATATTAACAGTGCAGTATATCAAGGACACAGCTGATAGTACCATCTCTGACTAAGGTGCCCTGACAGTTCCCATTGTCACTCTTCATTTTTTAGTTATACTTTAGCCAGTTTAAAGTATAAGTAAATTCCAGCCCAGGTTTTTTGTTTTATTTTTGTTTGTTTTATCCAACTTCAGCCAAAATAGTTTAGTCATTTCTAAAAATGAGACTATGGGGAAAATATGTTGAACTCAAATAAAAGAATAATGGAATTTTTTTGTTGTGAGAAGGCCTAGCACCCTTTTGGACTGGAACAAGGACTTGCTGCTTATGGGTCTTTAGCTTACAAATGCAACTTGCATAAGGTCAGTGGACACTTGCTAGGAGCCATTTAATTAAATTCCCTCAAAAATTCCATCCACATTGGGCATGCTTCATCTCTCAGCCAATCAGAATTTTTCTTGAAGTTAGAGGTTCCAGCTCCTCTGGGCCCAACCAGGAAAGCAGGGGTGTCTTTTGGACCCTGGTCACCTGGAGGAGAAAGTCTCCTGATTCAAATACAAAAGAGACAACAGGCAGAATGGAGCAATGAACCTAGGCTGGAGAGGAGAAATACTGCAGAGGAGGACTGGGAGCCAGGGGAAGGGGTGGGAAACAAAAGGTGGAACCAGGAGCTAATTTGGGAGTGTAGAACAGTGATTTTCAACTTGGAGAACTAAAAAGTTAAGCAAATAATCTATATGTAGGCATCTGGGCTGGGGACAGAAATGACACATAAACTGGTATAAGTGATCAGAAATGGGTTCAAATCTATAACACAATAGAAATTCAGTGCACATGAACCACTTTCAAAATCGCCAAAACCAGTTTAAGATAAACCTGGATGGATGTAGGATCAGACTTAACTGATTTAAGTTAAATCAGTTTACTGAGTTTCTGTCCCAAATCCCCTCCAAATTCAAGTTAACTCACAGTCCCCCCCAGCATCCCAGGATGCTTTGAACCTGCACAGCAAACCCCCCTTCCAGGGTGGGCAAGTTAGCCTTGGCCCAAGCTGTCTGCTCAGGCCCAGCTAGGAGGTGTGCCTATGCCACTGCAGGCATGTAGATTTCCACAATCAAAAGTAAATGTCTGTCCACTTGCTTACTGGTTCAATCTATGCAGCTCAGACTAACCTGTGAAGATTGAACTGGTTCAAAGCCTTGGGCTTTTTGACTGTCTGTACTTAGCCCTGGAGGAAAAAAAAATCAGATTAGGTATTTAGGTATCTAACTTTGGCTAATGAAATTGGAAAGTTCTGGTCTAAGAGCAACTTGTCCACAATATGCCAGAGATACAATAGCAAGCCTAGGAACAGAACTCAGCAGGCCTGATACCAAGTTCTGTTCTGATCAATAACTAACACAACAGCAAAGGCCACTCATTTGTCACTGCAAAAATTTCAGTCAGTCACACTATGAGTAAAGTATCCTTTATTTTCTAAGCAAATATTTTAACTTCATAACAAACTAATTATTTAAAACTGAAGCTCACTCTTTCACACTTACTACACTGGACATATAGAGCGAAACTGTAAAAATTTAAGGGAGTCTTACTCAATAGTGGAGTGGGTGGTGTTACAAACACAAGGTAATTAAAGTCATGCCCATGACAAACACATTGCTTTAATGACAATAAAGCGGATGCCAGTTTTTATAAAGCCTACCCATTTAAGTAATCCCATTGATTCCTTCATAAGTGGACTAGACTCAAGGGTCAGGTCCCTAGTTAATAGTCTGCATCATTCAAAATGAAGCTGTCTCCTGTGAGTTTAGAAAAGAAAATGTCTATATAAATTACTACTCAGTTATTCTTAAAGAACACATTACAAGCTCATGCAGTTGTTTCTTGAAGATATACAGCTGTACCGTAAGAAAGTCAACTCTGTAAGTAGTGCTAGGGAAAAAGTCTCAAGTAAGTACCTTTCTGTCCAAACTCATAAGCCTCCTTCCTGTAATACCTTTCAAATATTTTTCATGCTTATGTAAATTAAGGTGAAAAGAACAGCAAACACTCAACACAGTCAAATAACCTAGAGAACATATTTGTTTACTTTATATTTAAAACAATACACTTCTAATTTTAACATATTACACATATTTGAACCAACTGCCCATAAATCCTGCACCTTTACTGTAAATAAATTCCTTTTCTTAATGCAAATCACCTCTACGTAATCTATTTTCTGACACATCAGCCAGATTGCAGAACACAGCAGCATTACTAATTACAACTGTCCTGCCCATAATCATTAGTCATAAGTTTTCAGTTTTATAATCCTTATCACTAGTAAGACTTAGCAATTTGCATTTTGCAAGAATATTTACTTTCTCTGCGGTTAAGATTGAGGCGGGGTGTTTTTCTTATGTGGTATTTTCACATTGTAGTGATATGGACTATTATAGTGATATGGCCTAATTGTAGTGATATGGCCTAACTGATATTATACTATGGAAGCTCAATAAGAATTCAAATGGTCACAAAATATTCTATGGAAAATAAAAAGCCCAACATTAACAATATGATGACATTAAAAAGCAAAAACAACAGGCTTTTTAACTGTGCTCCTAGTTTAAGAATCTAGACATTCTTGACCTGTAAAAATAAGCCAGAAATGTGTTAGCTTCACAATTTGTAGTATCCAGAAATGTGACCATTCACATTGTACTGACTGAGCCAAGTTCACTGATTTCTAGGGGCCAATTTTTTGTAGTATATCTACTTACAATATATATGTACCATCATTTCTTTCCAAAAAAAAGATTAATAGCAATATGTAAAATAATGTAGAGCCTATTAAATCAAAACCATTATTTAAAAAGAAATATACAATAGCTCCAAACTGTACAGACTATGTTGGGTTTAACTATTCCTGTGAAAACAGTCTAGCAATTTGTTGCAGGGAAAGGCAAAAGACTGTTGGAATAATGGATTGAAGCTGAAGTCCTCTATGTGAGCAGCACATCTAATGGTTCTGCAAGATTCCTCACCCATGTGAGTGCACCATGACTAAAATGCAAAATCAGTGCTGAATTTCCTTCAGTAAAATGAAAATTAATTCCTCAGAGCCCATCAAATCACTTCTCTCCTTATTGCAATTGCCCACAATTAACATAATTGTGATATGGACTTATATCCACTAAAAATTAGGTGGAGAAACTAGTAGCCTTAATTGCATATGTGAATGCCCTGCAAGATCCATCTGGGATTGCAAGTGCAGTTTTGTGAAATGGTGCAAAATAGGTTTTAGTCTGTACTTAACAGTATGGTGTTAGAGAGGCATTTTGAAAGAGGCTAGGAACATAACCAGCTATTATAAGGTCATCCAGGCAAGCACATATACACATGTAGCTCTGGCAGCTCCACATTATTAAATAGTGCTTGGACATGTAGAGTGGATTAATTCTTGCTTTGGATAGAAATGAAAAGAAACACACATAGAATTATCTTCCTTAGTCTATTTTTATTTACGCTGGCCACACAGTTCCCTGTTATTGCTTTAAGTAATGTCACAAGACAGCAGCAAAGCTTATATACAAACATGGTCCCACTTCCAGCATCTCCAGCAAGACTCGGCTTTGTTCAACACTGCCAGCCAAACTGTTCCCTGGAAACAGCTTCCAGCTGCTGTATCTGCCTTAATCTTCCTCCAAACATTAAATCCAGTTATCGTAAGTGTTTGGCCTAGCATTCCAAAATCACTACCCTTGTCTCCCCAATCTCTCTTTCCACACGCCTAGGCTAGGTACAGCCAGTGAAAAAGCCCAAGGCTGAATCAATTCAATCTTTGCAGGTTAGTCTAAGCTGTGTAGATAGAACCAATAAGCAAGTGAACTGATATTCACTTCTGATTCCGGAAATGCAGCCAGATGCCTGAAGTGGCTCAGGCCAGAAGCCACAGTATGCAAGAGCATGTCTCCCAGTTTAGCTGGAGCAGACAGCTTGGGCCAAGGCTAGCCTGCCCAGCCAGCGAGGGGGGGAGGGGGAGTTTGCAGGGAAAGTGCAAAGCATCCTGAGATGCTGGGGGACTGCGAGTTAACTGGAGGGGATCTGGGACAAAAGTTCAATAAACTTATTTAACCTAAATTAGTAAGTCTGATACTATATCCATACAGGTTTATCTTAAACCAGTTTCAGCCACTCTGAAAGCAGTTTATGTGCACTGAACTTCTGTTGTGTTACAGATTTGAACCGGTTTCTAATCATTTAAACCGGTTTATGTGTAACTTCTGTCTCTAGCCATAGCAGCTAGTGCTAAGACATCTGGGGTTGCTTTGCAGACATAGCTAAACTGAACCATGCCTCTCTTCAGGTGCAGACTTGAAGACAGCACAGAAGGAAAATGTCTCCCAATTGTGGTTTCCTATTCAAGACCCAAGCACAAGTTACAACAGTTGGGCAAGGATTGTGCATGACCAACATCTCTAGCCATTGCTAAATGCCTTGGTTACATCAGGTAGCCATGCTAGAGACCATTTACTTTATCCTCTCAGGAAGTGTAGCAGTAGCCACAATCACCCTGTATTGCATGTGGTTAAGATACACTACACTTTTTGCAGTTTCCACTGAGGCCCAGCTCCCACATCATTTCCAGAGCAGTGTTTAAGTTGTTCAATCTTGCCCAAGGAGGGGCCTATTTTAGCTTTTTTCAGTCAGAAAGTAAAAATAATCTTTTTTTCCTTCAATTAATATGGCAGTTGCTTTATTTTAGCCATAATATTCATGCTAGTGCCCCAGGCTCATCTATCTATACTAGAAAAATGAGCCCTTTCCACATGAGGAGAATTTTCTACCATTCACTATTACTAACATTGGTAGTGTTTGAGAACTGCTGCTGTGAAAGTTTTAACAATACTACAGCACCATTTTAGCAAAGGTGACAAATATTTTTAAATTCCTCCACTGCAGGCAGGGTCTGCAGAATCCAAGTACAGCCTCTGGCAATGAGAAAGGGATGCTTGAAATGGGAGCTAGTACACAGAGCACGGCAATGATTATACCCAGCCTAAGGCCTTTGACATGAATGTGTAGCTATTGAAAAATGTTATGAGAGCAGCACCAGGATAATGCAAATTTAAATTGTCTCCCATTAACTCACAGTGGCTGAAGAAACGTATACGCTGACAATGTGTAGAAGCACACTTAGGCCTCATTTTTCAGAAGCTGGCCACTAAGCTTTGGTGCCTCAGCTGAGATACCACGGGTCTGATCTGCAGAAGTGTTGACCATCTCCAATTTTAACTGAAGCCAAGCTGTAGAGGCTTAGCACTGTTTAAGAGATGGCCCAAAGCATCTCAACATCTAAAAATAAGATGAGATACTTCAAAAAACTCAACAGTTTGTTTTTTTTCTGCCTTACTGTCTGATCCTACGTAGTCAATGGCAAGATTCCTGTTGGCATTCAAAGTTCAACAGGACAGGATGAGGACCATTGTGCTAATACTGATAGCTTCTCTACATGGGAATATTCAGGGGAGTTAGTCTAAATTAACTTTTAAAATGGATTAACTAAACCACAATTAAACTTCCATGTGAACACACACATTCAGAATTAAAATGGATTTGTTCATTTTAGTTGAAAACATAAGATATTCAGAATTAAAGCTACTTTAAATTCCCATGTGAACACTTATTCAGACTTAATGTAATTTAGCTAATTACTCAAGAATTCATCCAAATTCGCTTTTAATTTAGCACCCTAAAGTAGACAAACCCTAGACTTTTTAGCTACATTACATCACAGTGACTGCAGTTGTGGTATTTTTAGCCTGTCTCATTGCTATATGGTGCACTAAATGAAAAATATATCTGTATTTTAATAATATAAGGGAGGCAGCAGCTGCTGTTGCTGCATGCCTACCAGACTGTTATTGGCTCTTAGGACTTTCATTGGTGAAGATACTGAATGGCCTGAAGGTATTGTTGGTTGCCACACTATATTTTCTTTCATAAACATGACCTATGATTTTTAAATGTTGTATATGTTGCAAAGAGATGAAGAGATGACAGAAGAGCTTTCCTTTTCTACCATGCTCTGGGGACTAAGTTGTCAAATTTCATGGGGAGAGCGGGAGTGGAGGGGGGGAGGGAAGTCACTACAAGATCTTCTGAAAGAGCATGTTATAGAAAAAAAAATCTAGGATACCAAATGAAATGTCTAATCGGTTGCATGTTAGAACCCAGAAACAAGTCCTTTTGGACTTGCTAATTACTTTTCAGAAAACCAGGCCAGAAATCATCAGAATTCCTTCCCGAAGGAAGCAAACAGCATTAATATCCACCTGTGGACTCCTGCAGCACCCCACTGTGCAGATGGGCTGTTAGCACAGTACAAAGCACGTTAACTATGGATGCTATGGAGTCACTATGAATACGGAGCACTGGAATTTGCACTGGAAGTGGGCTGCACAGTGGCTCCTTAATCTTGCAGTTTCCTCCGTGTGGCCCCCCACTGCTGATTGGCAGAGGGGTCCCATCCACCCCACTGCTCATCGGGAGGCAAAAACTGCAGTTTTAAATATGCTGTGGTTTTTGCCTCCCATCTGGTCAGCTGCAAAATGTGGAGCCACCAGAGCCCCTCTGCCAATCAGCTGTAGGAGGCAAAAATTGCAGCATATCTAAAACCACGATTTTCACTTCCCCACCAATCAGGGGTAAGCAACAAGTAGAAGGGCCCCTCCACCAATTAGCAATGGGGGGTGTGCAGAGGAAACTGCAAGATTAAAGAAGCCACCACACAGCGCAATTCCAGCACAAAATCCAGTGGTCCTTAATTATGAATGTATGGACTGGCCAGAGGGAACTGCTGCATAACTGCAAGAACCTTGTTTCCATCCTTCAGACTGTCTCCTAGTTACTGCTTCTACTCCAACTAATATGAGATTCATATTAGTTGGGACAGATGTATTAAACAATGGGCATGTCTACACATGCACGTTACTATGCAGTAGACTAATTTACTGTGCAGTAAAGCAACACTGTCTACATGTGCATCGCAATTAGAGTGCAGTAGATTAATTTACTCTGGTGTAGGACAGTCCCATCAGACACAGGTACTATCGAAGAGTGGAATAAATTACTGTGCGTAAATGCACTTGTAGATGGCGACATCAGGATTAGTTTACTCTGGCTCAGATCGCACTGGAGTTTATTCAGTCACACTAACTGCGCATGTAGATGTGCCCACTCAGAAGTTAAATAGGGAAGAAAAGCAAACTCTGTTTTGCATTCATGATATGTTCCAATTAGAATTACCCTGTGTTTTTAAAAACTTCTGTTGACATGTCCTTGTGTATTTCAAGGGCTCACCTCCCCAAAGACATCAAGTTCCTTGATTTTTCCAGATTCTGCAGACCATCTGCCAGTTGTTCATGTAGGAGGCTTCTCCTCTGCACAGCTCCACCTGAAAAAGTCATCCTGTGTCTCTTCCTTCGATTGACTTCAAATCTTTTCATAGAATCATAGAAAATGAGGGTTGGAAGGGACTTCAGGAGATCATCTAGTCCAACTCCCTGCTCAAACATCAAACAAACAATCTTTCTCACTCTTGTCCAAGCTCCTTTGTCTCTTATTGTAGTATTATATTTTATGTGAGGTTACACAATTATCAGAAATCTGAGTATCTCAAAACCCTATTCTACGATTAGGGCCAAGATCTTTATCAACTGCACCTCTGCAACCTCGCTGAAGTCAACTATATTACAAAGGAGCTAGAGAAGATAGAACTTCAGCTATATGTCATCCAAGGAAAAAGTATTTTGTGATATCTTTTATTGGACCAACTGCATATCATATTTTCTCACAACAACATGCATTCCACCCTTCTTACCCCACCATCAAAAAAATCAGCTCCCCAAAATTGGGACACGTATTAAACAAAGAAGTTGATTGTTTTGGCTGAGGCAGAAGCACCCTGCTTTGATTCCTGCTCCATGATATAGCAACATTATTATTTAAGCTACTGAGAGAGTAAATTGACTTAATGGCCCATTGGTCTTCACTTCACAGGCATTAACAATTGTCTCACCTTTTTAATGTTCTTGATGTCCTACTAACCAAGCTAACCTTTTTAGAGCAATTTTTATGTCTGCTAGCTGCTCTTGTTAGCCTAAATTGGGGGCGTGGCAGCTGGAGATTAAGCTCTGTCCATGCTCTATGAAGCCATAACTCTGGAAACATTTTTTTTCCCTTCAAAATCAACTAGTTAGCAAAGCAAACAAGATTTCCAGAATGGTTACATTTCTACCTCATTATTTACAGAGCAAAAGCAAACAGGAGAAAAATCCCAGAAACAGGCAGACTGTCCTTTTTCCAGGGCCAAAAAGAAGGAAAAATTGGAAATTAGGACATGTGAATAACAGAACTTCAGAGTAAAAACACCTCTCAGGTGGAAGCCATTAGGGAATTATAAGAACTGGCACAGTTAGAGATATACAGAGATCTATTGAGTACATGGGGGGAAGACATTTCAAAAGAATACAGCAAGTAGAACCATGCAGCAGAATGCAGCCAGGCCCGGCACACTATACATTTATACTGTCTGTCTCCACTACTTTATACTTCGTGTAGTATCTCAAATAAAAAAAAATCAAAAAAAATCTTCCTGTATTTTTTTTTAAAACAAACAGTTAAGCCTCACAACCCTGCTACCATTTAGTGCCACTTGATAAATGAGGCAAAGGGGTCAAGGTCATGCAGTAGAAAAACAGTAGAAGCAGAAAGAAAAGTGGAGAGTCTCTAGTTATTCAATACGGTTAGAATTAAAGCATTCTGTTTAGGAGAAAGAAGCATAATACAACTTGAACAGTGTCTAATAAAGGTACAACATCACACAAAGTGAGTTATAATTTATTTATCAGCCTACATTAGGGTTTTACACCAATGCCTCTCACCACAGTATCTGAGTATCTTATATTTTTAATTAAATTGGTGAGGCAATTATCATTTATATAATAAAAAATGTAAGCAATTTATTTTTCCCACTTTTAAAGACCTACAATGTGACAGTTCCTTCCATGAGGGGCTGACAGTCAAACTAGGGAGAAGGACATGAATGCATCATAAAAATAAAGTGACTAGGTATGGCATGCAGCTTATGAGTTCCACCTTTTAGATGCCTTTAAGGACTGCTGTTTCTTTGTATAGTGAGTACTTTGACACAAGCTGGTGGCAGCAGTAAGTACCTTTAAAATAAAAAAGTGCATGCAATTGTAAATCCTGGGGACAAAATAAATAAATACGTAAATACATACATAAATACATAAAAAAACACTTGCTAACCTTTCTAAAGTTTTCCCATTCTATGTCATGTATGTGATCAGGAACAAATAATTTCTTAAATAATGATTTACTACTCATTGCAACTGCAGGGCAAAATGGGGATTTAACAGCAGATATGATCTTCTTGTACAAATACCCACATAATATCCAGATGGTAAATCAGCTCTCTCTGCAGAAAAATCTACATGCTTCCATGTCAGTAAGGAACGGGCCAGGGATAACAGCATTATATTCTGCATTCATTGCATTAGACATGATTTGCTGCACAAATGTGTATATTCAGATGGTATAAAAAATACCCAAACTTTCAATACACACCTGCTTTTATTAATGAGAAATAGTTTAGTCAGAGGACTTATTACATTTGTTTCCCTGCATAGACCTTCATTTTGTCTGTGACCACTTAGCTTCATCCTATATGTGGACCACAGTGTTACATCGTGTTACACAGTGTTACACGACAATGAACATCGTGTTCATTAAGTATATCCACTATAAACGCAACAGGTTTATTATACAGATGGGGAAAGTGGTTCTGCAAAACAGTTATATGCAGCCAATGTTCCTGCCCCTCCAACAAACCACATCTCTACCCAAAATGCCAGGTAGGAGGGACTGGAACGAGAAGCCAGATTAATGCTATAATCCCCTACACAAATTGGTTTATCTAATGATACACCAAAGAAAACAAAGGCTGGTTGCCCTATGGAAAGCACGTACACGCTGTGTGTGTGTACCTGTGTGTAGAGGCAGACTAGACTGACACACATTTAGTGGTTTTAACACGCTATAAAAATGGAATAGATGTGTGGCTGCCACTTCTCTAAATCAAGTTGTATTTCACCCTCGCTGGCATAAAGCCCAGCTGCACCGACTTTACACGGGGGGAGTTAACTCCATCTTTAGTTTGTTTATATTGTTTATGCAGACATTTTAGGCAGGCTCACTGAATAGCTTCCTGTGAGAGAAATGCTTTCTTGTAATCTCACCTTGAATGAACAAACCTCCCACAGTTTTGACTGTATTGGATGTATTTTAAAGTAACTGCTCTGTCTGTCAGAAAAGGCTCACATAGAAAAAGACAAACAAATAAATAATATTAGTCCAAATTTTCCATTGATTTCCCCATCTTTCATGCCACTGCTTCTCAATGCTTTTAGGCTCAAGTCACCCTTCAAAAAAATACCAGCGTGGTTAATAAACAAGTGAGAACTATAGAAAAATATTAGAGCAATTTTTCTGTTGCAAAGAACTCAGAACAACCACAACAAGTCAGACTGCTTTTAACACACTGGTTTCCCATTTGAAATCTCTAGGTTTATCTTGTGAATCATGTTTGCACACCTAACAGTTCTAATATATAACAGGGTGTTCTGTGGCACCCTTCAAGGAATGTCAAGGTAACCTAGGGTGCTACAGCATGCTTGCTGAGAATCTGTTTCAAGCCCAAAAAAGAGCATTTTGATGAGAAGCTAACACCTCTTCTATTCACATAGATTCAAAAATATGCAAAGTAAAGAGAAGATGCAAAGAAAGATGTCAAAAGCAGGGAGGAAGTGAGTGGCAGAGTCTGTTCCTTATTTGAAAGCTGAATGGTTCAGCTCTTTTCTGCATAAATCCTTGCAGAGGGATCCAATTATTTTCTTCCTCTTGTTCCAACATTGTCTAAAACAGTCTTTTCCCTACTTTATTTTAGCTTTATACAAGTCAGAGCACAGAAACACTATTCTCCAGACCTTTCAGATGACATCAGCAACACAAAGATGACTTAAGCTCACTCTCTTCCATGCATGTGTTTCTTGCAGAGATTTGCTCAGCCTGACAAAGGGTTTTTAAACCCAAAAGCTTGCTAAAAAAAATTTTCCAACTATTTAAGTTGGTCTAATAAAAATATCAGATTCACCCAAAGAACCTAAATCTTTGGGTCTGCCTAAATGCTACAAGGAGCATTTATTGGGTAAAACCAAGCCTAATGATGACAGAGTTGATCTGGGCAAGGAGGAAAAGGAAGAGCTACCCATTGAAGTACTAAAAGCCTAATTCATAGGTTTCTTACCATTCTTTAGTTTAACAATTAAGACTCAAAAAGAGGCTTTGCTCACAAAGTATTGCAAGGCAATTTCAAATTAGGGTCATGAAATTTATGTAATATCTTCTGACACCAGGCAAGACTCCAGGCTTAATTGCAGGCTGCAGAGCCAGCTCTAATACAGGGGAAAGTTATTTTCAGTTACCAAGCCAGCAGTCATAGTGAATTGAATTGAGGACTGAGGAAGTTCCCCTCTAAACTCCACCTGAAATGTAAACATTTACCCTTTCTCGTCACTCCCTCCTCCTGAATAGCTACTTTTTTTGTACCTCACTGCAGCCTTGATTCCATTCTTGAATCGATATACTTTGTAGTTTATTTATTTTCAAAGTATCATCTAGGTGTGGAGCTAGAAGACACCTGAAGAACTCATCTAGTCCAGTGGCATTCAACCTTTTGTTGACACCTGCTGGATGAGGGGCTCGGAGCCAGTCCATATGCCAAATCAGGCCCTGTGAGCCATTCTGCTTCCTGGGGCCCTCTGCCACCTTCCTCAGCCTTGTGCCACCTCCTGGGGCCCCAAGCTGCAAGATCAGGGTCCACACCACCTCCAGGAAGTCCCTGTGTCCCCAGATCAGGCCCTGGACCACATCTGGCTCAAGAGGTCCCCACAGGTCCAGAAATTTGGCAGCAGGGGAGCAGCAATTGCTGCCATCACTTCCAGGCCACCAACATTTCAGGCCCCTGGGGGTTGGATAGCATGGCTCCGTGGGCTGGACCTGGCTTGTGGGTTGAGCAGGCCTGATCTAGTCCATCCCCCTACAGTGAGGCTAGATCAGGTATACCTCAACAATTCCTCTTTTGTGCCTGTGCCTACTTCCTAAGTCATTCTGAGCTTTTTTAGTCTTATATAGAGGAAGGCACAATTCAGCAAATGCATCTTACCCAAACTATAGGTAGCCTGAAGCAAAGACTAAAAAAGCCAAGCAGCAAATGAGGCAATTAGCTGCACCCAGTTCCTGGGTGCAGAAGATCTGGTCACATGGCTAGAAGGAGGCTGGACTTGGGGATATAAACCCAATCTCTAACTATGTAAAGGGTCCCTACATACAGCAGGGAGAGAAGCTCTCAGAAGAGAAAGGCTACTGGAGGTAGGCTGGCCGGCCACCCACCCATGGGCACTGGGGTGAGATGGCTTCAGTGGAGTTAAGGCCTGTGGGCAACATTTACCTGGAATGAGGGAGATAATTTGCTTTGTGAAGCTCGTGACTTGTGTTTATGTTCTGTTATGAACTTGAGACTGAAGGACCAGGTTGCACCTACAGGGGTGTAGGAGGCCATACGTGTGGGTGCCTGGGTGGCTCTTGCCTGCTATAGGTACCAGAAGTTAGTCCCAAACCAGAGGGGCTGAGATTCCTGGGATGAAACTGGATCCAGAAGGACTGCTGTCAAGATAGGGCTGATACTAGGGAGCTGCAGCCTTAGACAGTGGACCAAGGCTGATGGTGAGGCTAGAGAAAAAAGGGGCCAAGGCTGTGACAGTTGAAGCCCTGGCAGGTGCTCAGAAGCCTGTGGGAGTAATCCCTTAAAGAGGAAACACTTGTGGGAGAACACTGGCCCCAGGCTGGGCAGGCAAGACAACCAGAGAGGTTACTACTGGCCCCAGGATTGCCTCCCTCATTTCTTCCCCTCTCCCCCAAGCAAGCAAAACAACATCAAAGTCAAGACAGGCAAGAGACTGGAAGCAAGGTGAGGCTGGAAAGGATAGGTAGGTCAGACCACAAGGGGAGACCAGGTGCTGGGGCAAGGAGGGGAGGAGGCCCCTTTCTCCCCTTGCAAGGTACCACTGATGCATTATACAACTTATTCTGCAGTATATCTACCTGGCTGCCTCTGGTTCCAAGCAGCAACTGTTCCTTTCCCTTTTGAGCTGTGTCCTTCTGCCCTCTGCCTGAGAATACAACTGCCTGCTGCCACTCTATTTTGATGCACCAAACAGAATATGCTATAGAGCAGTGTTTCTCAACCTGTGGGTTGCAACCCCAAAATGGGTTGCAAGCAAGTCCTAGAAAAATGTAGGAAAGCATGGATTTCCCTTTGCAGGATGGCAGCACTCCACCCTGCAAGGAGCTGCTTGGGGCAATTGGAGGGAGTGGGCACATGTGTCTTTGCATACATGCATATGGCTGGCATGCAGCCAGGCAGGGTCGTGGGTGCACCCCAGCAGCTGGATGCAGGTAAGTGTATGGGGAGTGGGGGTTAGAGGTCTACGGCTCAGGGGCTGTCTGTGGGTGAGGGTGTGTGATGGATATAGGTGTGGAGAGTGGGGAGGAATAGGGGGACGGGTGCCTGTTGGCTACTGGGGAAGGGGGCCATGCACCAAGCCCACATCAGGGCAGGGGGAAGGCGCCTTCCCCTCCAATGTGGGAAGGGAGTGGCACAAAGTTGCATGGCTGGGCTGGTGGCACCAGGACTGGTGCCTGTACTCACAAGGGTGGGGCATGATGGCCAGAAGATGTTGGGCAGGGGTGCGGAAGGGGCTGTGACCAGGGTGTCTGGTGTGGCACAGGAGCCCCAGCCCAGGACAAGGAGGTGCCACAGCCCTCCCCTCCTCCTTCCTCTAGCCCAAGCTGGGGCTGGACTTGCTCTGCTGATGCCTGCATGAGCTGGAGCCACTGGAGCCACCACACTCTGGCCCGAGGGGATGGGCAACTGGGGCCCCCCTCAAGCAGGGCTTGTGGGGGCCAGGGGGCTGTGGGTGGGGACTGGCCATCAATGTTTACAAATGGTCCTGGAACAAAAAAGGATGAGAAACACTGCTATAGGGAATGCCAACAAGAATTGACAGGCCCTCTAAGGAGTGCCCCCAACGTCAACACTGGACTTCATTTCTCTTGCACAGTAGTTACCCAAGATGAGGGGTATGAAACTCAAATGGGTTGGTAGGCCTGATCCAGATGGTGGCTTCTCATGGGCTCAATAATCCACCTCTAGATTCAGGCCATGGACCTCCAGGAGTTCCAGAGGCCACCTTTATGGGCTAGATCTGGTCCATGGACCATCTATCCAACATGCCTCATCTACACTAGTAAGTGTATTGTTGGAGTGTGTTAGCTAACACATTCTAAAAGTAGGCAAAGTGGTACATAATCTTAATGTGCTAGATGACCAAGTTGAATTAGTGCAGTGGGAGCAAGGGTCTAGTACTAAAAGAGGGTCAATGGTCCAGCAGTTGGGACACTAGCCTTGGATTTGAGAGACCTCACTTTAAGATCTGCTCTGTCATGGACATACTGTATGACCTTAGTCATGTCACAGAGGTATCTAAATGCCTTTAAATATCTGTCCCTTAACTTTTCTGTGACTTAATTTGCCACATGTTAAATGGGGATAGAAGTACCACTCTACTAGTTCCAAGAAGGAATGCATTCCAAGCAGAAGGATTGCTGGGAATAGATGGGATCCACTTGACAAAGGGAAGAACATCTTCACACACAGGCTTGCTAACCTAGTGAGGAGGGCTCTTAAACTAGGTTTGCCAGGGGATGGAGACCAAAGCCTTGAGGTAAGTGGGGATGCAGGAGACCTGGAGGAAGAGCAAGCAGGAGGTGGCAACAGGGGAACTGTTCTCATACTTTCTGAGAAATCTGGGCAATTGGCTAGCTACCTTAGGTGCCTGTACACAAATCCAGAGAGCCTGGAAAACAAGCAGGAAGAACTGGAAGTCCTTGCACAGTCAAAGAACTATGATGTGATTAAAATAACAGAGACTTGGTGGGAGCTCACATGACTGGAGCACAGTCATGGGTGGATACAAACTGTTCAGGAAGGACAGGCAGGGGAGAAGAGGAAAAGGAGAAGTTGCACTTCATGTGAGAGAGCCATATGATTGCTCTGAGCTCCAGTATGAAACTGGAGATAGGCCTGTTTAGAGTCTCTGGGTTAGGGTCAGTTGGGAGAGCAACAAGGGTGATGTTGTGGCAGGGATCTGCTATAGACCACCAAACCAGGAGGAAGTGGTGGATGAGGCTTCCTTCAAACAGCTAGTGGAAGTTTCCCGATCACAGGCCCTGGTTCTCATGGAGAACTTCAATCACCCTCACATCTGCTGGAAGGGCAATACAGCAGTGTGCAGGCAATCCAGGAAGCTTTGAGAGAGTGTTGGGGACAACTTCATGGTGCAAGTGCTAGAGTGGTCAAGTAGGGGCCATCCAGGAAGAGCACACACCAACTGCTGAAACTTCCTTAGCCTGACGAAGGGTTTTTGAACCCGAAAGCTTGCTTAATAACTATTCTCCAACTATTTGGGTTGGTCTAATAAAAGATATCAAATTCACCCAAGGAACCTTGTCTACATATGTCCTTAGACCAACATGGCTACAACCTAAACCCCTGCAAGTAGGGGCCATGCTTTTCTTGTCCTGCTGCTCACAAACAGGGAAGAATTGCTGGGAAATTTAGTAGTGGATGGCAACTTGGGCAGCAGTGACCATGAGATGAATGAGTTCAGGATCCTGAGAGGAAAAAAAGGAAGGAGAGCAGCAAAGTAAGGACCCTGGACTTTAGAAAAGCAGACTTTGACTCACTCCAATCTCATGGGCCAGAACCCCTGGAAAGCCAGTGTGAAGGAAAGAAGAGTCCAGGAGAGCTGGAAAGAAGCCTTCCTGAGAGTGCAGGAACAAACCATCCTGATGTGCAGGAAGACTAGCAAGTATGGCAGAAGACCGGCTTAGTTTACCGAAGAGTTCCCTGCTAAGCCAAGTCGCAACAAGAAAGCTTATAAGGAGAGGAAACTTGGATGGACAAATAAACAAGGGGAGCATTGCTCAGGCATGCAGGAATGAAGTCAAGAAGGCCAAAGTGCAACTGGAGGTGCAGCTAGAAAGAACAGGTTAGCAACTAAGCTGGATGTGTACAAGTCCCTGGGGCTGGGGGGGATGCACCTGAGGGTGCTGGCTGATGAGACTGCAGAGCCATTGGCCATCATCTTTGAAAACTGATGGTTGTCATAACCCAAGGGTTTGATTTTGTGTGTGCTTCAGCACTGCAGAATTATTTCCCGCCACGAGGAGCTTTCTTTGCATGGTGCAATTCTCAGTTGCAAAGAGAAAACCCCGGTGCAAAGGAGTTCCCGCCACCCACATGCATATTTGTTCCCCACTATTGGCTGTTTCTAAATTATTCCCACGTGGCGGCTAGCGATTGGCTTGCTAGCTGTATAAGAGGCTTGAGCGGTTTCCGCCCAAGTTGGAGAACTCCAAGGAGAACCCCGCAAGGGAGGACTCCACAACCATCTGGAGGAGGAGAAGGAGGACTTCACATCTTGTGAAGAACTCTAAGCGCTGCGGAGCCTAACAAACCCAGCGTGTGCCTTAAGAAGGATATAGGGGCCTGATCAACCTCTATCCTCTCCCCGTCGCTGCCTAATCCCTCGACGAACCCTTCCCTGCGCGCTCATTCCACGGAGCCTAGCAAACTTC
This sequence comes from Alligator mississippiensis, assembly GCF_030867095.1. NCBI lineage: Eukaryota > Metazoa > Chordata > Crocodylia > Alligatoridae > Alligator > Alligator mississippiensis. The sequence goes on from NC_081825.1 coordinate 278,429,572, forward strand.
GTGTGTGTGTATCCAGAGCTCTTTCCGAGTTATTTCAAGAGGCTCGAGTTTTTCTACGGGTCTTGTTCGTACGAGTTTTGTAACTGCAACTTAAGCGAAGTTTTCTCCTGCCTGCACTGCGACCATCTACGGTGTAAGTAAAATAATCTTTAATCAACCGCTACGCGTCCGTGCCTAATTCTAGTCCGCCGGTCTGCATTCCCCGACCCATGTGCCAGGGCTGCTGGCCACAGCCCGCCGCGCGCCCCCGAAGGCCTCAGACCGCTACCGGCCCGCACAATGGTGATCAGGAGAGGTCCTGGATGATTGGAAAAGGGGGGGCACAGTGAAGGGGGGAAAAAGAGGATCCAGTGAACTGCAGACTAGTCAGCCTCACTTCAGTCTCTGGAAAAATAATGGAGCAGATCATCAAATAATCCACCATTTTCTTCTATAAGTGCTTAGAAATTATTAGGAACAGCCAGCATGGATTCACCAAGGGCAAGTCATGCCTGGCCAACCTGATTGTCTTCTATGATGAGATGCCTGGCTCTGCAGATGAGGGGAGACCAGTGGATGTGGTGTATCTTGATATTTATTTATTTTTTAAACAAGGCTTTTGATATGGTCTCTCACAACATTCTTGCAGGCAAGCTGAGGAAATATAGGTTGCATGAATGGACTGTAAGGTGGATAGAAAACTAGCTGAACCATCAGACTCAGAGGGCAGTAATCAATGCTCAATATCTAACTGGCAGCCAGTATCAAGTGGAGTGCCCCAGGGGTCAGCCCTGGGGCTGGTTTTATTCAATGTCTTCATCACTGACCTAGAAGATGGCATAAAGTGCACCCTCAGCAAGTCTGTAGATAACACCAAACTGGGGAAGTAGTAGATACGCTGGAGGGTAGGGCTAGGATTCAGTGACCTAGACATGTTGGAGGATTGGGCCAAAAAGAATCTCGTGAGGTTCATCAAGGACAAGTGCAAAGTCTTGCACTTATGATGGAACAAACCCATTCGCTGGTACAGATTGGGGGCTGACTGGCTGGGATGCAGCTCTGCAGAAAAGGACCTGGGGGTTACAGTGGACAATAAGCTGAATATGAGCCAGCAGCGTGCCCTTGCTGCAAAGAAGGCTAAAGGCATATTGGGCTGCACTGGTAGGTGTGTTGCCAGGAGGTCAAGGGAAGGGATTTTTCCCCTCTATTCAGCACTGGTGAGGCCACACCTGGAGCACTGTGTCCAGTTTTGGGTCCCCCACTACAGAAAGGATGTGGACAGATTGGAGAGTCCAGCTGAGGGCAACAAAAATGGTTCAGGGGCTGGGGCACATGACTTATGAGGAAAGGCTGAGGGAACTGGGCTTATTTAGTCTAGAGAAGAGGAGACAGAGAGGACTTAATAGCAGCCTTCAACTACCTGACGAGGGGGTTGGAAAGAGGATGGAGTTACACCGGGGCAGGCAATTATTTTGGCTGGAGGACCACTAAAGAGCTTTGGTGAGCCCTTGAGGGATACCAGGGTAGCCCTGCCCCATGACAGGTGCCCCACCCCCTGGTTGCCATCTTGGGACTCAAAGTCCTGCCCTCTAACCCCTGACCTTTGCCATTGGAAGTCTCTCCCCTTGCCCCTGGAAATACTTCTTCTGAGAAGACACTGGAACAGGTTACCCAGAGAAGTGGTGAAATCTCCATCTTTATTCAGGTTTTAAAAACCTCCAGACAAAGCTTTGGCTGGGGTGATCTAGATGGGGATGGCCCTGCCTTGAGCAGGGGGTTGGACTAGATGACCTCCTGAGGTTTCTTCCATCCCTAATTGTCTATGATTCTACTAGTAGCGCAGGGGCATATGGCGGATGAGCGCATTAAAGACTATGGAGTGCTCAAATGCTATATAAGTACATTAGACAGATACCACTCAATTGATTAGCATGCACTTTTAGAACATACCATATAACACTTTTGAAACATACCATTAAGTCCTTTTCAAGGGAAACTCCACATAACTGCTACATGTGGGAAGGGGAGAGTGTAAATGCACTCATTTCATCTGAGTCCTAAAGTTAGGTTAGGGCCTCACACTTAGGTCCACAACTATATAAGATAGTCTACACTTTTTAAGTCTTTCTTTGGGATTCTGACATGGCACACACCCTGCCTCTCGCACAATGTGCCTGACAAGGCAAAATGCCTCCAGGCAGCCCATGTGAACATTTTGACTGCACTGAAATAATATTTGAACATCAAGTGCAGTGTGTTCTGTGCCATTCTTACACAGGAGATCCCAACCTGACCATTACGATAAGCAAAATGAAGTTGCAATTTGCTTCTTTAGGCTTTACTAAAACAAACTGTAGCAGCTCTGAAGAAGCTTTAGTTCATTGTCATTTTAAGTTTGGCTAAAAAAATAAGAACATAATGGACTATTTACATTTTATATTGATATTTTATGCTAATCAAACATCTAAGTGGATAGGTGACCTAGGCGCCTGAGTAACGAGGCAAATACTTCAGTCCAGCTCTTTGTAAGTAGGTGTCTACACCACAGAAACCACCTGTGTAATTAGCACTGTCAGTCTCAGCATAAAAGCTAAGGGCAGAACATTCATGAAAATAACATGTTCCAGGGCCAGCTGCAAAACAGCCAACAAGATGGTTGCAAAGTCTATGACTGACCCACAATGCTACTTCATTTTCTGATCCAGCCACTGCATTTGTAAAGGTCTCAAAAGACATAAGGCACTTGGAAATTAGCTTTGCAGTTCTCAGGAGGCCAGCTCTGAACTTCTTAATGTTAGGGCAGGTACTTTTTAGTCAAGTTGAGAAGTATAAAGGAAGTACATATTGATATCCTTCTGTTGATTCAGCTTATGTCCAACGGTATGATTTTTTCTGACTTCATAGTAACAGAACTAGTGCAACCTTGAGATGTTTAGACTAAAATAAATGCAGAACGTGTGATGTTTCTATCATCAAGTGAACCATGCAGCAGGCATTTAACATTGCTGCCTAACTGTATTATCTACCAAAAAGCGGTACCTCCTTTGCATGCATTTTTAAGGCAATTAGATCTCTTATTCTTTTTGAGCCTTCTGATGAACATAATGTTTTCAAGGTTTGAAAGAAGTAATTAAGAACTTCAAAAGATTGTCTGCCACACAAGAGGAAGAAACTTATGTTACCAAGCAAAAATCATATTCAACCCTGCTTCAGTCAAGGTCAATAACTGTATCAACTCCCGTAAGAAAACTGAACATAAGGGGTTTTTAAAACCTTCTAACCTTTTGTCCTTTTGAAAACTTTTTAAAAAGTTTAAAATACTAAGAAAAAGGCCCGGGGGGAATGAAGAGTATATATAAGACTCTCATTGCTTTGAAATGACTCTCTCCTTCCTCCAAGAGGGTCTTTTTAAAAAAAATTAAACTAAGTATTATTCAATGCAATTCACCAAGGACAGAAAATCCCCTGCCAGAAAGATGGGAGTTTTAAGATCAAGGACCAGATTCTGATCCTAGTTACACTGATGTTACCTTAATGTGTATCCAAATGTGTCACTCTGTTGAAGCCACCTTGCCAAGAGGTAGAATAAAAAGGCCATACACTGCCTACCATACAGGTGGAATTTTAGGAGTTATGCCTCAATTAACAGGCAAGGCCAAATCCTATTTCATCTTTATACATCTAAGTGGCATGTACATAGCTATGCAATTTTTGGCATGTATGCAGAGTTTGGATTCCATTTCCACCTGGGTAAGTATGCTTGTCCTACACTTCCCTTGTTGACAGGTTCAGAAATTACCACTCTAACAACACATAGGCCCTGGGACAGAACAGACATGTCTGGGTACATGCATGATACCCTGTAAGTCCCTGAAACTTCAGCTGCAGAGAAAACACACAACTATCAAGTTTTTGGTGCAAGAGAAGGGTCCTACCTATCCAGGAGGAATAAAAACCAAACAAACAGCCCTCGACATTGCTCCCTTGCAGCACAGAGAACAACTAAATATGCACTATGTGGTGCCACAGACATGTGATGTGGCCAGTGTGACCCCGGTGCTGGCTGAGCTGGAACAAATTGCTCCCAAGCAGTGTCTACATGTGCACCCGGGATAGCAGCAGTTTAAACCAGGGAGGAGCAGGCCCCTGTCTAGCTGGGCTAACCAGGTGCAACTTACGCCCATGGTCAGCATCCACATAGTTTTATAGTTGGTAGGGTCGGAAGGGACCTGAGCAGATCATCAAGTCCGACCCCCTGCCATGGCAGGAAAAAGTACTGGGGTCAAACGACCCCAGTGAGGTGTTCGTCTAACCTCCTCTTAAAGACCCCCAGGGTAGGAGCCAGCACCACTTCGCTTGGAAGTTGGTTCCAGATCCTAGCCGCCCTGACTATGAAGTAGCACCCTCCTGATGTCTAGTCTGGTGGATAAAATTCAACAATTAAAAAAAATAATTAAAAAAAAATCAGATTTTATTCAAATCAGATTTTGTTTTAATTTAAAGTTTCAGAACAGTAAATTACTCCACCATAAGACAAGACTGTCCCCAACAGTAATATCTTATGGTGGAGTTAATTAATTGACTGTGCCTGAATACCATCACATGATAGATGGTGACACTTTACTACGGAGCTAATTAGTCTACTCTGCAGTAAAGTGCACATGTAGACGTACCTATTGAGAGCAAAGGCTGGAGTCAGAATCCTCCTCTCCAAAAGGATGTGCTTTTGTTGCCAAGAACTCAGAAAGACCACAACAGATTAAAATGCTTTTGATCTCATGTAGGTGTTTGCACACCTAAAAGTGCTAATATTGCATGGCACCCCCTGGCACCCTTAAGAGTATCTCATGGCACCCCAGGATTGAGCATCACTAGTCTAGAAACTTGGTGTCTTGCTTCTTAGGTTACTGAGCTAAAAGGTAGGAGGGGCCTCCTCTACTTTATTTCAGGCAGTACGTGCCTGGATGGTCAATCCTATTCTACCACGGGTGGAAAAAAAATCTAGGCATGTAAAAGGTGAAATAGGATTTGGCCCATAATGATCAACCAGAGTATAAGAGGCTAAATTTTGTACAACATATTTGTCAGATTCTCCTTAGACCAACACTGAATGCAGTGGTTTACATCTTCAAAGTATTTATAAATATTAACCCTTAAAGCAGGTTTATATGGCAGAAGAATATTATCTTCATTTTACAGTTGGGAGAAATGAGCAGGACAGGTAATCAAGACTACACAGCAAGGCAGAGACAGGTTTCTTAGGCTGTGATTAATTTCCTAGATTGTTTGGCTGTCATTTTAAAGCCCTAAACCAATGGTGCCTAAGCACAATGTCCTTGTGCCTCCAACACCAAGCTGAAACCAAGGGGATAGCTCTGCTCTCTGTTCCAAAATTCTACCAATTTGGGCAGGATTTTTTTGGTTTGGGGACAGTGTACATATATACATACATATACAAATACCTATATATAGGAAAATGAGAGGTGCCTGCAGTCCACACAGAGCTGTTTTCAAGCCCCTGGCTATAAGGATCCTACAGTTGGGCCTGTAAATGGGTATTCTGAATTTCTGTTCTGTAAACAGGGACATCTTCCCTGTTAACCCACTTCTGTTTGTCTTGCTACATTCCCTGGGTGTTCTGAGCCAGTTTGATTTAGTTTTTAGTCCCTGCATATGTCCCAGATACTATTTCTGAAACTGGCACTTTATAAATTAATAAATATGTTTATAAATAAAATATTAGAACCACAGCTCATGTAATAATGAAGGTGTTTATAATGAAGGTCAGTAAGACATAGAAAGTACTAACTGGGTGCATCTACACAAGATGCTAATGCGCAGTCGTTACTGCACATTTATTTAGCACTTGTATTAGCAAGTACTAAATAAATGCACAGTAACCATTACCACGCAGTAGCAATGGCAAATGTCTTTTAAGTGAAGCTACTGCACAGGAGTCTAATAATACTGTTCAGTAGCATATTAGCACTTTCAGTGCTGTTATGTGCTACTGTGCAGTATTTTTCAGCTACTGCGCAGTCAGCATCTCATGTAGACATACCCACAGTGAACCAAGAAACATTTTAAGGAAGGATTGGCCACCTGGCACAATTAACCTTACATCAGTGAGGGTTTTTATTTTTAAAGGTGTTTGATCATTAACAATTTGCCTCTCTTCTGATTCCCACTGACTTTCCACTAGTGCAACTCAACCGAATACAACTAATACACCCAAGTAGTAGGTTTAACTTAGTTGCCCATAGAAAGCCTAATCTAAATACCATTGAAAACAAAGAAGTAAAGTCTGTGAAGTTCAAAAGTCTGAGAGGTTTGGATTACAGGATTGGGGCTCTGCAGTAATTCATGAGAACTAGGATGTTTACTCTGTGACTGCTTTGTTTCCATTTAGTAAGGGGCCATAGGGAAAAACAAACAAGAAAGCAAAAGACCGGCTCAAGATAAGTCACTTCCTTGCAAACACTTGAGGGGCTTCACTCTGAGCCCTATAACTATTATAGAGCCTTTAGATTAAGTCCAAAGTGCACAAACACAAAGTATGGAAAAGTGCAAATTCAGATTGCCAAACACAAAGCAGTACACTACCCTGTTTTACTACCCTGAAGCCAAGGTACTGATCTTGTACTTAATATTTCCATGAAATATCTGAGATCTCAGTGGGACCCTCTGCTGTGACTTGATGTACACCGGTTTGAAGAGCCTCAGAATGAGCTGATGTGCATGGACTGCCACTGAAGTCAGCAAAGTTTGATGTCTGAGAGGTTTGGACTGCAGGAGTGGGACCTGCCTGACCAGGAAGTCTGACTTGGGCTTACAAAACAAAATGACAGATGTTCCATTCAGTTCCTTTGCAAATGACAGCAGGCAGCAGAGGAAAAAGATTTGCATCCCCTGCCTGTGTAAAATTTCTCTTCCTGCTCTTCCACTCATATGTCTAATTATGTAACAGCAATTTGTGGTGGGAGGTGGTGAGCTGACAAGATTTGAGATCCGGGTTACCTATGAACAAACCAGCTTTAAAAAAAAATATCCTGGACTAAAATAAAAATATTTCAGTGATTTTAGTCTTGTCAGTTTTTGTACAGATATATTATAAGCAAATATGCCTTTTTCTACTAAAGGTCATAGAAATTAATTCAATATTCTACAGAGATCTCATAGATTTATTGAGTCTTATTCTACTCTAGATTATACTAATGTAAATGGGGAGTAAATTGTAAAGTATGCCAATATAAAAGCTCTGTGAAGCAAGACTTGGCCCCTTAACTACCATGCCTATCAGAATTAGTCCAACCCAGGTAGCAGTATCCCCAACCACTGTGCTATTTTAATGATTACATCTTGAGTCATGCCTGCAAAATAAGATGTACAGAGGTCTGTCATCTATTAAGTATTATTGATAGTATATTTTCAGATTCTGCATGGTCTCTAATGGGCCTTCTGACTGTTGAATAGAAATCTTGTCTGCTTGAAGAATTACACTCCCACAGGCAGTCATTTTGCAGAAATCCAGGCTGTTGCTATTATGAAATTCATTAGAAGATTCTGATTAACAATTGTGACTGTGGATCTGAAACCTCAAACCATTGTTCTAAAATGTAGCTCAGCTGTTTGTCCAGAAAAATGCAGCAATTCAGATAAAGTAAAATCCATCCTGCAGTTCCAATAATTACAGTAACCTGCTTTCACTATATTTAACTTCAGTTAGATAAAAATAGAATAAAAGATATGTATCCATGTATAACCAGGCTGCTATTTATCCAAGTGTTCTTGTGACATCATCTACCACACCATCTTTGGCACAGATGTGACCATTTATCTGGTATGTTTTCTCCATATGTGGATTTCAAAAATCCATTGTCATATAAGCAAAAGATAATATGCCTTGACTTTTCCCCTCCCTTTTACTGATCTGACCTTAACATCTGCCCTACACAAGTAATAACTTTGATCACCATTACACATAACCAAACTAATGTTTATAAAGACACTGTTAGGTTAAATAAGGCCCCAAATTAAGGGTTTTTTCTTTAATTCCAATTGAAAGGGCTTTTAAAAAAACATTCCTTTGTAGCATTTGAAAAACAAACATTACAGAATTGTCCAAATACTTGAGAACATGAAAGTGAAACAGCCTTGAAATTGTCTTTAAATGCAAAAGAAGCTGACTGGTTTATATTTTTGTCCAAGCTAAACAGAAATGCAAAAAGTAACAGAGAGTATTAGAGAATAATGACAAGTAAATTAGATTTCTAAATTGCCTTCAAGTCTAATAAGGTATCATTGTTTGTTATTTAAAAGGACATGATGTTTAACTGGCTGTTGCTCTTTTCAACTTCAGCCAAACTATCTAGGTCTGTAACCTTAAAGTTTCATAAGTAAATGGGGATAAACTCAGTCAACACTTAGATGGACAGACTACACAGAAAGAAACAGGAACTGACATTGTTGACCATTGCCTTCATTCCATCATTCTTAAAATCATTAGATTGCCCTACTTTCTCTCATAATTTACTGTCACGCTTAAAGTTAGTCACATGCTTAAGTATCCTATGGAATCTGATTCAAAACAAGTGAGCAACATCCTGAGAAGGATGATTTTTGAATCTATCATCCAAAAAGTTTGGATTGGACTTACAGTGGCCTGATACACCATTTGGCTATACCAGTTTTACATTCAAGGCCCATTTTTCAGATTAGATGGAAATGTAAGGGCTTGACTTGGGTTTTTCCCGACTTTTGAATATTTAAATGTGAAGCTTTAATTCGCCCTTTTTCTCTTGCCAAGGTTTCCTACGTTCCATACAAACATGGTCTGCCTTCACTTTTATTACTGAAAGTTACTTGTACCAGAAAAAAAATCCTAAAATGTAGATTAAAAAAGCCATAGAGCTACTAACAATAAAGGAATTAATCTAATTTTTAACCTTCTTATATGAATTTCTGAGTTTCTCTCTATTTGGGACTTTGTTATACCTTGCATTCCAAATTTGGGTCTTCACAGATTGAGGTTAATTGCTTACCTTGGTTTTCGTATGGAATTACAATATTATTTAGTCGCTCTACCACACCATGAATCCAAGATTTTTCATGCTTTTTACAAGATTAAATGCTTTCAAAAAAGGTACCTCCAGACAAAAATGTTACAAACTTGCTCTTGCAAATTTCCAGGCACATTACAAACATTCTGAGCAGAACCTTACCTACAAGCAGTTCCACTGAAAACACTGGATCTACTTACAGAATACAGTACTGCTCAACACAACTAAGAATCAAGAGCTCAATTGCAGAATGGACAGTTTAAAGCAATTAATTTCAGAAACATAAAGTTCTAATTGTGGAAACCAAAGTTCCAGTGATGGAACCTTAAAATTTCATTCCATTTGAAAATTTCTGTCTGTGTGGGAAATACAGTCTAAATTCTAACAGGTGAATGCTGCTGTAACTAGTAGTAACTATAAAAAATAATTTTGGGGGGAGAAGGGTAACCACTATAGCTAAATACAGACAATCAAAAAGCCTGAGGTGCACTTGATTCAGTCTTTGCAGGTTAGTCTAAAATGAAGAGATTAAATTGAAATAGAAGTGAGGAGACATTTACCTTTGAGTCAGAAAATGCAGCCACATGCCTGCAATGGCTCAGGCCAAAAGCTGGGGATGCTAGAGCATGGTTCTCTGGCATGCAGCCAGCATGGGCTGTGTGTTCACTTCCTCTTCCTGCTCCCCCCAAAGTTTCTGGGATTTGTAGTCTAAAATCACAGTACCAAGACTCTGCAGGGCTGCTCATCTCTTCCTCTTCCTTCTTCCAGGTGCCTCTGGATTTTGTAGTCCACAGTTGCAGCCAGCATTAAGTTTGGGTGGGGAAAGGGGTGTTTAACGCCCTCCCCCTGGTCCCAGACCCCAGTCAGGGTTTGCCTGGTGGGGGGCAGTCCTCCCCACCCCCGCCTCAGAGACTGGGCTGTATCCCCAGTCAGGCTTGCCCAGTCCCATCAGCTTGCCCTCCCCTGCCCCCCCACCCCATCAGCTAGCCCTAACTGCTCCAGCTAGGGAGCAGAGAGCTGGGCTGGGCCAGCCCTGCTCTCTGGAGCAGACAGCATAGCCCAGCTCAGGGCTGGAAATCATGCACAGATGCTGGGGGATCATGATTTAACTTGAACCAAGAAGGGGTATGAAACAGAAATTCCATCAACAGATTTGACCCAAATCAGTTAAGTCCGATACTACAGTCAACCAGCTTGATCTTAAACCAGTTTTAGCCATTTGGAAGCTGGTTTGTGTGTACTAAGCTTCTGTTCTATTACAGGTTTAAACCAGTTTCTGAGTACTTACACCAGTTTGTGTAATTTCTGTCCCTAGCCTATAAACATTATTATACTCACTATACAGATGGATGAACAAAGATAAAAATAAGTTAATATTCTGAGAAACAATCCTTTTATTTTGAATGTCTGTTGCTAAGTATGCAATTTGAGACACTTCGATCCAGGTTCTAAAATATCATGGATTACTAACCCATACTGATTCCGGGGAGAGTTAGGTACCTAAATACTTCTAGGGTTGTTGGTTGTAGCTGTGTTGGTCTAAGGACATAGGCACACAAGACTCTTTGGCTAAATGTGATATCTTTTATAAAACCAACTAAATATTTGGAAAAACTGTTCTTTGCAAGCTTTCGGGCACAAACACCCTTTTGTGCCTGAAATCTTGCAAAGAACAACTTTTCTAACTATTTAGTTGAACTAATAAAAGATATCAGATCTACCCAAAAAACCTTGTCTGTCTAAATACTTCTAAACATTTCAGAAGCCAAATTTGTAAAACAAATACATAGCTTTTATTGGACTGACTTGTATATGTGGGGGAGAAAGGAGACAAGCTTTTAGCTTTCAAGAGTCCTTCATCAGGTCTGAAAAAGAAGCTGCCACAGTCCAAGTTGGGTACAAATTAGAATGACTACTTTAGTTTAATCTAATTAGATTAATGAATTTGACCACTTGAAATCTTAGTTTTAGGGTTGAGCTTTCAAGCACATTAGGGTTCTGAAGTTCATACTGACAAAGATGATGGTGTGTATGTCCAGCACCTCTGAGAATCTGACTGCAGGTCTTAAGTTGAATACCCACAACATGATCCACACTAAAATTAATGGGCATTTGAAAATATTAAAATTACAAACTGAGAACATGATTCAAGGTTTATTGAAATCAGCAGAAAGACTCTCACAGGCTTTGAGTTAATGACGAAAGTAAAAGGAAGAATCCAGAAGTTCTGGCTCCAAGTCAGTTTAGCAATTGTAGAATTCTACCATCCAGTACTATATGGAGCATTATAATCACAATGCTCAATTAAAAATCTAATTGGAGTATGATATTCAGTAATTATGATGGCACTAAAATTCCTAAAGGTGTAGAAATAACTGTTTTGTATCATTTACTGTAAGGAAATACAGAGACCACATAATCTACATTCAGAGTACTATCAAGCACTGGATTTAAGTACAAAATATGCTTTCAGAAATTATTTCCTTTAAAGGAATGTTGCCTAGTTCTAGCGAACACAGTTACCCACATGAGCGCACTCTCACGTTCCAACACTAACCTTCCAGTCGGGAAGAGTTTAAAATATTCTTGTATTATAACAAAATGTTCCTGCTGTTAAAATAAAAAAAAATAATCTTCTGGCTGAAAATTAATTATTGAGTGTGCCACTGTTCTGTGGGGTACTCCTACATTCTGTGCAGCTTTTCCGTTTTGCCATTCTCCTCCTCATATTTTGAGAAATATGCTATGGAGAATCTATAAACAGAACAAAGAGCAGTAGGAAAGAAATATATCAAAGGCATCTAGCTACATCATCATCTTCAAAAGAAGACGACAGGAAAAGGTGCATGATTTGTATGTCAGTGAGCCTGGTGCTTATTCCTTCACTCTTACTACTTTCTGTTGCGATGCCCTGAAATCACCCCTGCTTCACTGTCTAAAATGGGAGCTGTTCTTTTGGCTTTTAACAACACTTAACTGCAATGGCTTCTACCTTTTACTCTCTACTTAATAAAAAATTGAAAACCTGAGTTTTTAAGTGAAAAAGCAAATGTAAAAACCCAACATGATTTGGCCATGTTCAAACATCCAGCTGGCAGTTCCATTTCCTTTAAACTGGCATTGCTTTTCTCTGTCCCACCAGTATTATACTTCTAACACAATGCTGTGCTGGTTTTATTCTTAGTTCAAAAAAAAGAAAAAAAACTATACATTATAATCCAGCCCAGTGGTGCTCAACCTTTTTGTCTGGCAGGCCAGATGGGCAGCGCCTGATCCATCCTCCGTTCAGATCCAGCCGATGGTCCTGATCTGGCGCCTGGGGCACGTGTCGCAAGGCCCCATCCAGCCATGTGAAGGAGGTGGAGGGGCAGCCCAGCCCCAATCCACCATGCAGGGTGAAGGGGTTTGGCTCAGCCCCAACCCAGCTCTGATGTGGCCCAGCCCTGATCCAGCTACAGAAAGAGGGGAGGGGGCATAGCCTAGCCCGACAAAGAGAAGGTGGAACAGTCCAGCCTCAACCCAGCTGCACTTAGGGAAGGGGGTGTGGCCTGGCCCTAATCCACCTGTGTGGGGGGGATGCCACGGCTCCACGGGGTGCATTTGTCCCACAGGCCAGAGGTTGAGTGCTCCTGATCTAGCCAATTAAGTTGATAATAGAAACATAAAGTTATCAGGCCTAATTTTGCTAGTCAGTTAATTGGCCTGGTTAAATACATCAATCAAATCTAATTGTTGAACTCAGTAGAATTGCACTACTGTAAATTGGTGTGTAAATGAGAACAGATCATTTCCAATAACAAGCATGACCTGCTGGCAATGTCAATTTAAACATGGATTTTCAAGTTATATTAGTGTTATTTATAAAATCAGAGTGTGAATGAGAAAAACAGGGGAAGCGAGAGAGAGACTGCTGATATCATAAACCATGGTTGTTCAATTGGTAGCCCTCAGACTGCATTCAGGGTTAATGTGAGGACCCTGGCTTCCCGACCAGCTGCCACTCCCCCATTGCTCCTTCCTTTCCCTTTTCCATGTCCTTGTGACAAAGTATTAGCAGAATTCATAGATTCATTGGAATCTGAGCACTTCTACTATGGCCTTGAACTTGCAATCTCTGGGCCATCAACCTCCCCCTTCCCCCATTGCTTCCACTGCTGCTGCAATGGCTGGAGTATCAGGGGTAGGGCAGCAGCAGACAGGAGGGGAAAGTGGATTTCCACTGATCACACTGTGGCAGGCCTGGGCTCACGTCGCAGTGGCAGTAGGTAGAAGCTCATGCTGCTCACGTAGTGAGGGTGGGGGCAGCAAGACCTATGCTGCTTGTACAGTAGGAGTCCTGGCAGCCTGCACAAGAAGTGCCACCACAGCAAGTGGCCTGCAGTGTGTGACTCGAGGTGTATGCGGCCCCTGGCTGTTCTGAAGTTGGACAGCCCTGTCATAAGCCATTAAGTGTAGAGTTCAAATAATGAGCCACACCACAGAAATTCCCCAGTTTAGTTATGACAGAACTAAAAATGTCAAAAATAAAACTGAATTGGAAGAATTATATTAACCATTAAAAATACTCTTCTGGGATGAAATGTTGCATAGAGGGCTTTTGATTGCAAGATTTGCTTTTGGTCCCTAAGGCAAATGCCATCATGTCTACAGAAAAATTGACAGATAGGCTGATGATGTTCTAGCACCTACTCCCTATCTTGGGGCATTTTTACATGTGCTCCAGGGTAGAGCGGGGGGCACTTTAATTAGAGTGGATCCAAGAGCTGCTCTAATAAAAGCACCTGCAGCATCGCATGTATTCAGCCTCCTCTGCTTCACAATGGCAGCAGGGCACTTTAACTAAAGCTTGTTGAATGAGCTTTAGTTAAAGCACCCCCGCCACCAAGCGCGGGGATGCTGAATACACGTGATACGGAGGCTGCGAGAGCATGCTAATTTGCATGCTCCAGCAGACTCACTTAATCGAGTCTGTTCTGACATGTGCTAATTAGCATCTGTTGGAGCTGACATCCAACATGTGTACAGATGCCCTTGCTGACTGATGCTATTCTATTCTTTTCTTGTGCTCCCAAGCCTGTTTCTATCCATCTCTGTTTCTTTTCTTAGTTTGAAAGCTCTCTTCCTACTATGATAACAACACCGCTACCATTGAAGTTAATGGCAAAACTCCAATTGACTTCAAAGGGATCAAGATTGGGCACAAAACGTTTCAAGTGTTCTTAACCCCCAATCCAATAAAAACATTCTTCACCTTATGCAAACAGTGAGGTCTGCTTGCAGAGATAATAGTTTATTGGTAGTGACCAAAACAATGTGTTTATTCTGCTAATAGTCCATAACTCAGGGTTTGGATGGAAAAAGTTAGCTTTGTACAGTGAAGGCCAAATTCAATTCTCAAAAAAACATGTAACTGAAATAAAATTTGGCCCATTTTAAAAGAAACTGAACTTTCAACTAGAGAGGTGGCATATTGCAATGAATATAGCATTAGATGTAACCGGAGTCTGGGCCTGTATTCCTGGCGCTGCTACTGAGTTCCTGTATGATGCAGAGGTCACTTAAATTCTCAGAGTAGCAGGTTCCACATCTGTAAAGTGTGGATAATAATTCTTATTTGCGTTTACAAAGTGAAGTGGGATCTACAGGTTAAAAGTGATATATATATATAAATGCTAGGCACCATTAGGTATTCTAGAGCTGCATCACTGTGCATATTCTCACTGGATATCCATAACAGCTCAATTAAAGCTTATCTCATAAACATCTGGTGTGTGCAGCCACTAGTGAGATTCTAGTTCAGATGTACCTCAACCACTTGCTCGTGCACAGAAGGCAAGAAAATCCCGAAGTCACAGTGCAGTTTCAGGAACAATAAATATGATCACTGTCACCTGACAAATCCAGGAAAAGCACTGAGGACAAAACCAAGGTCTCTACTTGTTGAGAGTTCTGATGATATTAAAAAGGTCATGGCCAGTCAAGTCAGGCTCTGGATCCTTATGGAGAGGCGCTTGAGCCTCACAGAGAACAATGTGACAAGTCCCAAACAGTACTTAACTCCACAAAGACAGATGCAGCTAAATCAGGACCACCAGTGACCTTTCCCTGACATGAATGGATTGAAGCCAGGATGTACTCTTGGACCAATTCTTTTCACACTAGTCTATACAGCTATATGGGACAGAACAAAAGAGCATGTCTCCACACCACTGGGAAACTGCTCAATCTTTCTAGATGTGAGCAAGGTCAAAGTTACTAAACAAACCACCCAGGAACTCTAGTATGTTGCTGACTGGGCATTGGTGGCACTAACAGGGAGTTTAATCCCTTCACTGATTCCATTCTTATTCAGTGAATCCGCCAAGCTAAATGGAGAGTCTACAAAGCAGTGAGACTCACAACTCTGCTGTATAGACATGAGAGAGTATACAGAGGCACAATCAAGCTAGAGAGACCACAACAAAGCTTCCTGTGATCTTGCTCCAGTTCGCTGGCATGTTAAAGTGATAAATACCGAGGTTTTGCAGCACACTGACTGAAAACTGAACCGTTAATTACAAGGGCTCAGTTGTGTTGGGCTGAACGTGTGCAAGAATGACCTAGTAGATGCTTTGCAGCAAGCTAGAACTCAGCAAGAAAAAGTGGGGCTGCCTAGCAAGATTTAAGGGCTCTCTTACATGACATGCTGCAAAGGCACACAGTAGCTCACCAATGGTGAATCAATGTAGAGGTAGCTGCTGTGCATTTCAAACACTAACTAACCAGCCACTGAGGAAAATCAAAAGATGAGGAACAATCACAGCAGCAGGTAGATTTAAAGGATGTGTGGAAATGTGAGATCATGGAAGGGGCTACTTGTCTCATATTGGCCTCCTTAGTTACTTGTGTAACCAACACACCTTGATTTGACCACCCACTAACTATCACAACACAGTCATCCTTCACCATGAGACAACAGACACAGTGATAATCACTGTGCATATGGTAAGGTAATAGCAAATGCACCTTTCAAATTCCCTCCTGTGTTTCTTTTCATGAACTCAGTACTAATCTATGGAATTTACCCTGAAGGGTAAATAATTCCTTTGCTGAACTACAGGAATTTTAATGGAGAGGGCTCTACATAGCAGTGTGCTTTTGTACAAATAGACTCTTAAGTCCCATAGAAGGAAATTATTTTAATACTTCCTTAAACAAAGGACTGGGAGGTAAAAAATAAAAGAAGAAGAAGAGATACTATTTTCAATTCATACTTCTGCTCTAGAATCTTTCCCTCAAATATTACCAATAACTTCTGAATACAGCTTAGTTGAGAAATCAGGGATAGTTGTGGGGTACAATGTACTCAGACCACTGTAAAAGAAAAAAAAACAACCAACCAACAAACAAACAAAAAACCAAACAGCAGCAAAATAGAGACAGACAAGAACAAGAGAAATACTGGAATTATGTCATAAAGGGAGGGACTTCTCAAAATAAAGATAAGTCCAAACACTTCCCAAGCACTGAATGGGTTCAGAGCCTGAATTTTGTGGAATGAACCTTTCTCAAGTTAATACACTATTACATGCAAACAAAGTTGCCAGAAATGATGGTTTTGGTCTCATTTTAGGTAAATCATACATTTTGTTAAAAAAACACAAAACAAAAATAACTTTCCAGCAATTGCAATGTCTCTCAGTATGTATTGCTTTAATATCATTCGGTATAAACAGGAAGAGATAATAGCCTATAATCCAAGCCTATTATTTTAATTGGAGAGCATCATATTGCAGTTGAATGCAAATTGTTGATTAAGAAGATTGGAAAGTTGCATTAAACAAATTGTTTTCTTGTCCCCGAATGCAAAAACTGTTCAGCGTGATTATGTCAGTTCACACTGTCCCTACCACCCCTGGCTGGAGAGCAGCAAAGCTCATTTTGGAGGAAATCATGCATCGGTGCTATGCAAGTTAAAAGTTAACACCTGAATCTCTTGTAGTGATTGCACTAGCAAATCCCACAGCAGAACAGTACAGATATCTGGCAGCCAGTGTATCAGCTCTGCCCAGGCCCATTCAACAGTGTGTCCCGTTTTAATCAGATAACGGTCCAATGTCTTCTCAGGCAAACGGGAGTAAACCCAGAGCAGCGCGGCTGCCTTCAGGCAGGGTGCTCCCCACGTCCGGCTGCCACACCCGAGTGGAGCTGGGCTCGGGGTTCAAAAGCACCTTGCACCTGTCCCCGATGAAGCGCAGAGGCAGAGCTCCCCCCGGCCCGGCCCGGCCCGGCCCGGCCCGGCCCGGCCCCGGCCCCGGCCCCCACCTCCGCGGTCCGGTCGCGCGGTTCACTAGCTCACGCGGCCGGCCGGCCGGCCTGCACAGCCGCGGCCACGGCCACGCCGCACGGGCGGGCGGACCGGGAACTTTGTCCACCCCGGCTGGAAGGAGGGAGCCCAGCATCGCCCGGGCCGGGGGGGGAGGGTATACTCTATGCAGCCCCTCACAGCACAGGCCTCGGGAAGAAACTTGCAAGGAAAGATCAGGCGTGAAAGCAGCTCCGGCAGGACAGGACAGGACAGGACAGGAGAGGAGGGGAGGGGGCGGGTCGCGCCGTGCCGCGCCGCGCCGGGGGGTGAAGCCCGGGCGGGTGCGGGGTAGGGACCGGGGCCGGGGCCGGGGGTGGTGCTTTACCTTGCAGGTTCTGCACTCGGATGTCGCTGATCTGCCCGATCAGCTCCTCGCGCTGGAACCAGTCCCACTCGTGCCCCGCCATGCGGGGTGGGCAGCGGGACGCCCCCCGCCGCCGCCGCCACGGTCCGCGCGCGCTGCAGCACGGCCGGTGGGGCCACGCGGGTCCGGTCCGGTCCCGCCCCGCCCCGCCGCGCCGCGCCGCGCCCGGCCCCGGAGCAACTTGTGCGGCTTCGCTCGTCCTCTCGGCTCGGTCCGGGGCTGGCGCAGCCGCAGGTCGGGCGGGAACAGCGCGGGCAAGACGCGCGCTCCCTCCCTCCCTCCCTCACACACTCACACTCACACTCACACACACCGCACCGCACCGCACAACGCACACCTAACACCGGGACCGCGGGGCGGCACCTGGCTCAAGCCTGCGGCGGGGCCGTCACCCTCCCTCCCACCTGTGCCCGGCTCGGCCCGCACCCCCGAGGAAAAGCCTCCCCGGCCTGACTCCCCCGGCTCTGCTCGGATGTGTCCGCACCGGGCCCAGAGGCGAGACCCCGCTCCCCAGGCTGGAGAGGGACAAGCCCTGCCCCACCTCGCTCTGCCCCCCCCGCCTCCAGCCGGGCCCTTCGCCCCCAAGGCCAGCGGGCTCCCCCAGCCCAGAGGGGCTGCTGCCAGGATGGGGGAGAACAGAAGGTGGCTGGCTGCACCAAGGGCAAAAAATATATGGGGGGGAGGAAAGAAAAGGTAGGATATTTTTTTTCCTTCTCGGGGTTAAACAAAAAATGAGCCTGTTTTGATCAAAACACATCATGGGGATTCTCTTTCCTGTTCTTATGGCCCAGTCTGGTCCCGCAAGCTTCGTTTGTGGGTAACGGGGACCTTTAAGAATACCTGCGCAGGCCTAAGCCGTGAGCTCCATGCCAACCTTGGGCAAATACACAGCATGGATGCCGAGGCAGTGATGGATCAAGTACAATACCTGGAAACCAGGACATACTCTTTCTTTGGGAGACATTGCCCAAAGAACCTTGTCTTCTGTATAGATAAGCATCTGATGCGTACAGGCAGTCCTCGACTTACAACGTTTCAAGTTACAGTGCTTCGTACTTACAGTGTTTATAAATTGACACCCTGTTTCAACTTTCTGACCTCAGTTTCGACTTTATAACGCTTGAACTGATGCCACGCCATGCCAGCGAACAAGTTAACTGTGTCGCTCATCTCCCCAGAGAACAGCTGTCCAAACTTCCTTGGACACTTTCTTTAAGAAAAAAGACAAGACTCCAGAAAAACCTGCAGCCAAGACTCCAGCCAACAACCCTTCAAAAAGTTCAACCAAGAGCCCTTCAAAAAGTCCAGCAAAGTCACCTCAAAGAAATCCTTCCAAATCAATATGATTGCTATTTACAATAAAAATGCATTAATTATCATACATTCTTACGAGAAAATTGGTTCCGAGTTACAATGTTTTGACATAAGACATGGTTTTCAGGAACCAATTGTGTCATAAATCCGAGGACTGCCTGTATATATCATCATTTAGAGCAGCGGTTCCCAATCTCTGACAGATTGGGCACCAATTTAAAATGATACAATCTTAAATACATTTTTCAGTTCAGCCTTAAGTACCTTAAGCAAATTTTTGTCATATAATTATCCGTTAATGGGTACCACTGATAGGTTGTCTGTGTACCACTGGTTGTACCTGTACCACAGATTGGGAATCGCTGATTTAGAGAGTAAATATTTTTTTAACAAAAAAGAAGGCTCACACACGCTGTAGCACTAGTACAGTATTATCAGCAGGACTACTGGGATCTGCATATATCCATGTATTGAGACTGCAAATTTTAATGTAAGTGGCCTGGTATCTGTGGATTGTGTCACTTTAAAATAGAAAGCATTTGTGTGATCCCTAGCCTGTTTCACCCACTTCTGGAATGGAGTTGTTCCCAGAGCCAGTCAAACAACATTTTATCGTAAGCCAGAATCAGATTGGAAAGGTGGTGAGGCCAGGTTATAAGTGCAGTATGCATTAGGCAAGCTACTTATCCTAGGAATGAAAGCTACCAATCAATCACCCCGTGCAACAACCTGCAACCAGCTCTAACTGTTGTTATTATTATTTACGTTAGAGTAGTTCTTCAAATCTTTTAGGCTCTGTAAAGACAAAGGGAAAGATGCTGACCCTGCCCTACAGGGCTTACAAACCAAAGGACAACAAACAGGTATAATGAGAAAAGGGATGAGTGTGCTAGGTTAGGTTCTTTTTTCATTATTTTAATCAGTATCTTTGACTCATAGGTCTTGAGGAAGGACTGAGGATTAAGGATAGATCTGAGAGTGCAAGAGTAGCCTGGAAATTCTGGAAAAGCATTCTTTTTTTAGGGATGGGACTGACAACTGAGAAGAGATAACTGTTGTAGGAGCAGGTGAGTAGCACAGCCAGGGACAGAAATGGCTGAATATGAAAGGGACAAGAAGCATGGACAGAGCAGTCAGAAGAAGCAGAGATGCATGTGATTTTGAGGCCTAGATATTAAACCTACATGGATGAGTAGAGGGAGGAAGCTTCAGCGGGACCAATATTGCCATTGTCATCAATCCAAAACTTTGTGTTGGATCCACCTTTCTTACACCTTGCTCAAAGCAAATGCTGTCTTTGCTAAACATTGTTCAGCAAAGACCCTGATTTATAGAACCAAAAAATATGCTCCGTTCACATGAAAGGGAAAAAAAAGCGGTATTGCCAAATCTAAGTATTACAAAATTATTAGTCAGGTCTGAAAGATCATTAAATGGGCTTAAATGCCATGAAATTTAAAAATACCAGTAATAATAATGTTTAGCTGCTTGTTGTCACCTCCTTTCAGTCTTTGAAGGGGAACATTAGCAAGTTCTTTCCCACAACCATAAGCCCTACAAATTTATTTCTAAAAAAAGAAGGCTAAGATTCTCACATCTTCACATGTTGCGAGACTTGCAGTAAAATTGCTAAAAAACGTGTGGGAAAATAACTGAATGTACCATGTATGTACTCAAAAAGTAAATGATAGTATACAACAACATGGACTGAGGTTGTTCTTTCGGGCAAATCACTGATTCAGTTTTTGATTCATAAAGCTTGCTTGCCTTTTGTTTTTTAAAGACGATTCTATGACAGACAAAGCAGATGATGTTGCTTTAATTAAATCCCTTGGCTCTCTCTGGTTGCTCAGAGCAACACTGTAAGTCCCTGGAGAAGAATCTGAAATATTATATCAGGTTCATAAAAAAAAACAACAACAAAAAAAGATTTTCATGGCACATTGGAAGGTGATATCTAACAGGAAGTTCTTGGTGAATTGATGGCATTGTTCTGCACCTTTTCTTTATTTATTCTGCAGGCTTCATCTGTGCATAACTAAGAGATGTGTAAGGTTTTATTTATCAACCTGTATTTATTTTCTTAATACATGTTATTCCTGGGTGGATGAATAGTTCATATTCCTAATTTAAGATGACAGTCTTAAATGTCTTAAAGATGACACTTTTAAAGATAAACTGGTAAGGACAAAAAGCACAATACTCACAGGCAGTCCAAGGGAGGTGGGGTGAAGCTGACTCAAAAGTCACTTTTGTAACAAGAACAGCCCATGTGAGGAAAGAATGTTTAATGTCTACCTGAGAAATGACACAGTTGTGTTTGTGCCTTTTCAGGTAGCTTGCTATTGTGATACAGGTGGAACTCCCTCTGCGGATACTCCTATTCCAGTATAAAAGTGGCTTTTATGGCTTAGCTAATATCAGTGATATAAACTATATCCGAAAAAAAGCTCTTTTTATCCTGGAACAGAATTATCTACCTGGGCTTTTGTACTATTATAGCTATAGTGGTAAATGCCCATAGTATAACTTCCCATGCAGACAAGTCTTAAGTTATTCCAGCCGGTCACCTGGCTCCCTGTGGGCCACAGCATTGCCTATACCCTGGTTGCATGCTATGACCCCACTTCCCACAATATGGATGGTTACTTGTCAAGCAGCCTTACAGTTGTGCTTCCAAGTTTCTAGTATAGGAGTATCTTTCACAGGCTGCAATTCAGAGCTTTTAGAGCACTGTGATGTCACTCTAGCCTCTTTTCCCGCTAAAAGGAGGGCACTGAGGAATCTTACTCAAAGTTTTAATTTATCTTATATTGCTGGGGATCTTCTCCAGACCAGAGAATTGAAGTAGGCGCTTTCTCAACCTAAAACTGAAAGAGGAGAGGGGATGAAGTTTAAGTCTTTAGAAAAGGAAAACAGTTAAATTATGTGGTTGGAATTCCAGCCTTGCATACACACCATAGGATCGCACTAAAACAAGCATTTCTTTTCAAAGGGACAACCTAGCTTCAGTCCTCCAGCTTCACCACTCAGCACCTCTGCTTCCCCATGCAGGCTATACCTACAACGCTCAGACATTCCAGTCTTGGGATTCTCTGGAGTAGCAACTAATAATTGTGTCAAATGGACAGATGAGCACAGATGCCTTCTGCTTATTCTGCTTTCCCCTGCCCAGCCTACACCCAATGCAACTACATTTATTTGCATCTATCCTCTTTGATTGCTGCAGACAGTTTGCAGCAATTTAGCAAAGTGTAAACTTTCACATGGGCAGCAGCAGCTGCAGGACTGTGTCTTTCCTGATGGAAATGTGAATTCTGTAATTGGAGAACAGTACCTACCAAATAGGCTTGTTGTGTAGGCAAGATGATATTTCTGCTGATATTCTGCTTGAACATGTCTGATGTGGCAAACTCAGGCTTTTGAGTAGGAGTTATGTGTTGTTGTTAACTATTACTCATTCTCTTGCTTGTCCTTGCTCTGGATTTCATTGTTTTGGGTGTGGTTTATCTTAAGGTGAGAGTTATTTAATATACTGTGGTTTATTTTAAGGTGAAGAGGAGGAGAAGTTTCCTCTCTGTCCAGGATGCCATTAAATTTTTGGTGCAGAGATGCATTTTTTGTTACTGAGATTTTAGAAGGTGCCAGGTGGGAGCTGTCTCAGCTTAATCTACATTTTACATCTTTACTGGGGCAAAGCATCTCAATGACTGCTGTGAGTTTAATTAAGTAAAAACTGTATAGAGATCTTAGGATTCTGCCTGTTTTGTTCTGTAGATCTGTTAGGCTAGGGACAGAAATTGCACATAAACTGGTATAAATGTGTCACAACCCAAAGTTGTGAGTTTTTGTTTGTGTGTGCTTCGGTGTTGCTAAATTATGTTCCTGCTAAATTGCAGCTTCCTTGCATGGTGGAGTTCTCTGCTGCAGAAGAGAACCCTAGTGCAACGGAGAATTTCCCGCCAATTTGTAGCTTTCTTTGCATGGTGCATTTCTTTTGCATCTCAGAAATGCACGGTGCAAAGGAGTTCCCGCCATTTGTATGAAGATTCGTGCCATGTCATTGGCCGATTCTAATACATGCACACGTGGCGGCTAGTTATTGGCTTGCTAGCCGTATAAAGAGCTTGGGTGGTTTCTGCCCAAGTTGGAGAACTCCGAGGAGACCCCCGCAAGGGAAGACTCCACGAACACCAGGAGGAGGAGACTTCGCACTGTGTGAAGATCTCTAAGCGTTGCGGATCCTCACGGACCCAACGCATTTCTTAAGCAGGCAACAGAGGTCTAAACAGCCTCTGGCCTCTCCCCGTCGCCGAGCGCAATCCTAGATGTATCCCTTTCCTATATACTCAAGATCCGAACCCACGGAGCTTTAATAACTCCGGGGCCAGAGAGCCGAACCAAACCCACGGAGCTTCGACAACTCCGTGGGAAAGAAATTGCCGAACCCGCGGAGCCTTAACAACTCCGGGGCCAAAAAAACGAATTTGTCGTAGTCCTCCAACGAGGATTTAAGCGGAGCTGCACCTGGAAAACTGTCCAGCCTACACCGCGACCATCTTGGGTGTAAGTAAATAATCTTTAAATCAACCATTACGCCTCTGTGACTAATTCTAGCTCGTGCGTGCCTTGCCGCCATACGGTCTCCTCCAGCCCCACGTGCCCGGGCTGCTGGCCACAGCCCGCGTGCGCAAAGACGGGCCCGGCTTGCCCCCGGCCCGCACAAAATGATTGGAAACTGGCTCCAACGTGTAACACAACAGAAGTTCAGTGCACTTAAACTGCTTTCAAAATGGCCAAAACCGGTTTAAGATAAACTTGGATGGATGTAGTATCAGACTTAATTGATTTAAGTTAAATTGGTTTATTGAACTTCTGTCAAAGACCCCCTGCAGATTAAAGTTAACTCACTGTCTCCCAGCATACCTGGATGCTTTGCAGGGTGGGTTGGCTAGCCTTGGCCCAAGCTCATAGATTCATAGATGTAGGATCAGAAGGGACATTGTAGATCTCCTAGTCTGACCCCCTGCCATGGGCAGGAGAGAAAACTGGGTTCAGATGACCCCAGCCAGGTAAATGTCGAGCCTCCTCTTAAGGAGCCAGCACCACTTCCCTTAGAAGTTGGTTCCAGATCCTAGCCACCCTGACTGTGAAGTAGTGCCTTCTGATGTCCAGCCTGAACCTACTCTCTAGCAACTTATGGCCATTATTCCTTGTTACTGCGGGAGATGTTCGGGGGAACAGAGTCTCTCCCATTCCCCGCTGGTCCCCCTGCTAAGTTTATAGACAGCTACCAGGTCCCCTCTCAGCCTTCTCTTGCGAAGGCTGAACAGGTTCAGGTCCCGTAGCCTCTCCTCATAGGGTCTGCCCTGCTGTCCCTAGATCATGCGAGTGGCCCTCCTCTGGACCCTCTCGATGCTGTCCACATCCCTCCTGAAGTGTGACGCCCAGAACTGGATGCAGTACTCCAACTGCGGCCTGACCAGTGTTGCATAGAGGGGGAGGATCACCTCCTTGGCCCTGCTTGTGATGCATCTGTGGATGCAGGACAAGGTACGGTTAGCCTTAATGACCGTGTTCTCACATTGTCGGCCCATGTTCATCTTGGAGTCAATAATGACTCCAAGATCTCTTTTTACCTCCATGCTTTCGAGAAGGGAGTTCCCCAGCCTATAGGTATGCTGCTGGTTCCTACTGTCAGTATTGAATCCCATCCTATTTTCATTTGCCCACCCCTGTAAGCTGTTTGCTCTAGGCCGGCAGGAAAACATGTTCTAGCACCCTCAGGCTTCTGGCTTGGACCACTGTAGGCATGTGGCTGGATTTCTACAAAATGAATGTCTGTTCACTTGCTTATTGGTTCAATCTACCAGCTTAGACTAACTTGAAAAGATTGAATCAATTCAGCCTTGGGCTTTTTGACTGTCTGTACTTAGCCTTAGTGATGGCTGCAGCTGGCCACACATCCTCACCAAGATTTTGCTTGCTTGTTCCATTTTTTGATGGTTTTTTGTTTCCACTGTTGCGTGACTACTTTGATGACCCAAAAGTCAACTTCCTCCTGTTCTGCAATGTCATGAAGCTTCATCATCCCATTAGACATAAGACAAAGGTTGTAAAGCTCTATAAGAAAGGGACAATTATAAGACAATTTCCCAGGAATAAGATTTATATCCTATCCAAAAAGCCAGAAGAAATGAAAAAAAAAATCATACATAAATAAGGTATTGTCCTTTAGAGAAGTATCTTCTGTGAGATGTTCAATTCCCTCAGTAACTAGCTTGGTGTGGGAACCCTACTAGCCATCCCACAAGCTGCTCGGCTAGTAGCAATCCAAACATGGGGGCAGTGACAAAAGTACAGCATGAGCTTCCCTCAAAGAGGTACTGATGGAGTAGACCACGAGAAGGTTGCCACAATCTACCCTTCTCGGAATAGACCATGAAAAGGTTGCCACAATCTAGGTGGGACTTTCACAAAGCCAGGTAGGAAAAATTCAAAACTGATACAAACTCCATTGCTGAATCACTGCCGACCCATGGAATACACACAAGAATGTCTTTCACACTGCACTTTGTGATGTCATCCTTAGATATGCCAAGAATAGTATCCCCAGAGGGTAAAGGAAAAATTATATCTCTGGCTGGGATGATGAATGCCAACAGCTGTATGGAAGTTTCATCGCAGCTGAGCCAGAGCAAACCAACTATGATGCCATCTAGACAAAGTCAGAAAAAGCTGGATGAAAAGAAACATTGGAATCAATTAACTTCTTACTCTCCAGCCGGAAGGCTTGGCAGAGGATAAACCAGCTCACAGGAAAGAAAAAAAGTGTAAGGAAGTGTGAATTCAAAGCTGATGCCATTGCAGCTGAACTTTCATATAATGACTGCTACATCAAACCTGACAAGGAATTCACTAGCCACATAACAAAAGAAGTTAAACAGCTCTGGAAGACTCATGGTCCCAATGCTTATCTGCTTGGAGAATTCAGTACTGAAAAAATGAAGGCAGCCCTTAAGCTTTTAAAGACCAACAAATCACCAGGGCCTGATGCCATACATGCTGAATTTATCTGTAACTCTGGGGAGATGATGATCATTTGGCTTTGTGAATTCATCTTTAACTGCATCAAATACAACAAGATCTCTCACATTTGGAGAAAGGCCACAGTCGTTTTAGTCCTAAAACCTAACAAGCCCAAGGATGATGGACAGAGCTATAAATCTACCTCCCTCCCGTGCACTTTATTCAAGCTACTGGAACACCTCATTTATGCCCAAGTCTACCCCATAATTGATCCACAGCTGCCTAGGAAGCAGGCTAGTTTTAGACACAGAAGGTCAACAATGGAGCAGGTAACTCCGTACTCAAGACACTGAAGAGAACTTTGAGGCTGGTGAGACGGTCGGTGCTGTCCTGGTGGACCTCACTGCTGCATGCGACACTGTCTGGCTCCATGGCCTTTATTACAAGCTCCTTCAAATGATAACTGACAAAACTATCGTCAGCTTTATTATGATCATGCTTCAGAACCGCAGTTTCACTCTCAAGACCACTGACAGACATGAAAGCCACTCTAGGAGTCTAGAATAGCATCCCACAAGGCTCTGTACTTTCTCCACTGCTTTTCAATGTGTACATTGACAACCTGCCTGACAACTAGTCCAAGAAATATGGCTATGCCAATGATCTGGCTCTCACCAAAAGAAGCAAGCAATGGGAAGCCATTAAATCCACTTTTTCATCAGCCATGAACACCCTTGCTGACTACTTCCATAAATGGCATCTCCAGCTAAGCTTCGCTAAAACAGTGGCAACAGCCTTCCATAGCCAAGCGAAGGAAGAAATAAAAGTCAAGATTAGTGACCAACACTTGAACTTTGTTACACCATTACTTATTTAAGAGTCAAGCTGGACTGGACTTTTGCCTAGTGCCAGTATCTGGAAGGGGTCCAGGGTAAGGTTAATAGCAGAGAAGCTTTATCCTTTGCCTTGCTGGCACCACCCGGGGTGCAAGTTTCCAAACACTTTGCACCTCCACTTTGGCACTTGCATATGCGCCTGCTGAGTATTGTGCACTAGTAGGGGGCTGGAGCATGCACACTAAGTTAGTGGATTCCAGCCTTAACTTAATGTGTCATGAGGACTGTGCCCTGCAGGGCTAGACTGCTTTTAACCATCTCAGAACAGGTGTTGGAAGGTTTAAGGCAAGCATGCAGTCTTGGGGCCTCTCCAATAATGATGACTACAGCTGTCGTGCTCAAACTCAGACAGCTGACTACATCATCTATGAATGCCCTTATGTCTGGCCCTTGTTCGGGCACCCAAGGTCTTATTTACATTGACCACTCTACATGTGCTGGCTTTCTGGCCCTCACACTTCCAATATATCAGTGTAATGATGCTCACTTCATCATCAGCAACTGGCTGCCATGTAACTGTCTTGTGCCTTGGTTTGATTTTAACATGAAGGTGCACATGCTCCCAGCAGAAAACAACTGGGTGAAATAGTGACCCAGGAGAAGGATCAACTTATAGAGAAAATGTGACCACAAACAAACAGACAAGGAGAGAGTGTGGTGGAGGGAAATAGAGTAAGGATTTTAAAAAGTTATTTCTGATTTTGTATGGTTGGCATATTTGAAAATAGCTATAGCTTAGGGTATGTCTGCTCTGCTGATCATTCAGTGCACTGTAGAGATACCTGAGCTAGCTTGGATACTGGGACCATTCTAGCTCTGGGTAATTTACCCTGCTTCTCAGTACACAGCCTCATGCTACTGTATATAGACTTCTTCAGTAACCCAAGCTAGCTCATTTAGAGCAGGCTTCAGTATCTCTACAATACAGTACAGATATACTCTTAGGTCTCTGGAATAACTATTAGGTTTGCTTTGTCAAATCCAACTACAGTATTTATCATCTGTCACTGATAAAATCTGATGAGTTTTTCTGCTTGGACAGACCTATAGTTCATCTTGTCTCTAGCTTTAGCAAAAGACAAAAAACCTGGATGATAGATATATGGACTATTTACATGAACAATTGATGACCATCCTAAAATGTCATAAGGATGGGTGAGTTGTATTACATCTAACCTGTGTAACAGTTAGATATAACAGTAGAAGAAATTTTTATCTGTAGATGTCAAATCACCTTTTTATATTGTAGTTTTGTGCTATTTTTTGGTTTAATCAGGTCTGAAAGAAAAATCTGAGAGCCCCAAAACAATACTGTATTATAGAAAATGGCCTTTATATTTTAGTTATTTGCATGTAATTTATGCTTAGCACTTCTTCATAATAACCAACAGGCACTGGCCTATTACAGCACTATATGCAAGTAAACAAGTTCCTCTTAAATGGCCTGACCTCTATAATAACATTGGAAATGTAAAATATACTCCAAATGCAACAGTCTGCTAAATTACCTGTCATCGCCTCTCACTTTTGAGGTAACACAACCTTTCCTGTTTATTTCTATATGAAGATTCATGTCAGCTCTACAGCCAGTTTCAAATTAACTTGTTTGAGACAGAAATAATAAAAATTCCTTCTATTTTCCTCCGTTTACTTGTAACAAAAATGTACATGGGTAGGGGCAGGGGAGATGCCCCTTTTTAATAACATGGCAGTCTTGCTATAAACTTTTGAGGTGAAGTTTGGGTGACACCTAACCATTGAAATCAGGTTTTAATATAATAGGAAGCACTGTGAAATGGCTCCAAGTACTTGAGACTCAGGCATTTTCATGCCCTAATTGTATTTCATCCCAAATTTAATTTAATTTATTTTTAATGCCAGAAACCAGCCTCCAAAAATAGAAAAAATGAACTAGAATCAAAACCTACATTTATTCCTTAGACTATCTAAACACTTGAAGGAGAATTTTGCCAGAAAATCAGGTCATTTTAGAGCATGACCTAGAGGAAGTATACTAACTAGCAGGATTTGAAGCATGACTTTGCAGTTAAGAGTAGACTGCAGTTTAGAAATTATGTTTAACGCTTCTTCTTCTTCCTCTGTCCTTGTCATAAACTAGATGTTTTTCCAGAACCATGCAAAAGCAGTGGTTCTTTCTGCTGTCGCAGTGAGATCCTCCTTTGTACAAGTTTCACCAGGGAGTTGGCAAACAACTGTGTGCTCCATAGTCTGTACTTCACCACACTCACATATATTCATGTCATTAGAGTAGCCCCATTGAATCATGTTTGTTTTTGATCTTTCAGTTTGCGTGCATAGGCATTTCAGGCATCATGTTGGTTCATCTAGATCAGCCTCTCTGGGAAGGTACTCCTGGGTCCAGGTCCATTTCAGAGCACCTGATCTTTCCATAACATCAGTCACACCCTGTCAGCTGTCGTGTCCAACAGCGTAACACTGGTCACAAACTCCTCTTGCACCTTAAGTTGTTTAGATACTTCTGTGTGACCATACAACGGATGCCTGGGGTCTTCCATCTGCCTTGATCATTCTTTCTGGCTCACTACCTTTCTTCCAATATCAGGTGGTGCAATACCAGTTGGTAAGTACAGGGTGTCCTTTAGAGTTGGCTTTAGACATCATGTTATTTCATGGGAGCTGTCATTTAGAACTGATAAATGTTGCGGCATCAGATAATGCTTATATGCCTCCACCAAGGCTTACTACATGATAAGATGTCAAAGGATAATTATGTTTAATGCCATGTTGGGAGAAAGCGTCAAAATCTAACATGACTGACCTATTTTTCTGAAGTGAAATCCTGAGCGCACTGAGTCAGAAGAAATGTTGCCATTGATTTCACTAGAGGCAGCATTTTGCTTCAGTGATGAAGCACTCTAAGTGCAAATTGAACCTGATACTTATTTATGCTGTTCACTAACAGGGACTTAGGGACACTCTGCATCACAGAGTGATCTTCTGTGGGTAAAAGCTCTGGCAGCAGACAGTAGTCACCACAGGGAGTCTCCATCAGTGCACGCACATGGCTCTGGACACTGCACAGCTCCTGGGCTGGCTAGGGGCCAACTGTTAAAGGGGCCAAGGCAGGCAGTGAAAGCAGGGAACGTATACACATGCCGTCTGTGGTTTGCCAAGTGGCAGCAGAAGCTTTCTGTTGCTTGCAAAGCTGATGTCACTCTCTTGGCAGAAAATATGGGGTTCTGTGGCCCCAGGGGAACTATGAGTGTGCATCAACTCATAGTTTTGCCAGGAAAACTGTGTAGTGTGAGACCTTAATGTAAGTGAGGATCAGGCCTCAACAAAGGACTGCAGGGTTTGTCCTTTAAGCTGGAAAAGCAACAGGGAACAGACATTTGCATTTTCAAATGCGGGGGCAACAAATGGAACCTGCCAAACTATGAATGCAAGCTACACCCTCAGAGGTCTGCATACAAGCTGGCATTTGTATGTTTGTGTGGGCCTGTTCAGGGAAAACACAGGCTGAAGTGTTGCAGTGCCAGTATTTTAACATGGGAAGGCCATTAAAATTCCCCCTCCTGGCCTGTGTTAACTCTGTGTCCCAGTGGTGTACATGATGTAAAGAAGAGTTGAGGGCCTGGGGAATGTATTTATTTTTATTAATTTATTCACTGTTTATCCCATTTTAGCAAAAAGGTTTTTTTTTAATAAATATCAACAAAGGAAGGAGGCGATACTGTTTGCCAAACAATTTTAAGTTGTTTTTAATGGAAATGTTTACACTTTGTTCCTAAGAAATGAACTGGAACAAATTAATTTCTGCTGTAACTCCATTGATTTACACTAGCCCACAGGGTACAGAAAATTCAACTTGTGTAATTTGAAAAGGAAGTTTGGGAGGAACTAGAAGATCTCACAGAATGATTTGGGGATACCTCCTCTTGGGAAATAGTGAAAATGTCCAACTCTGGGTCCAGTCAGATATATTCTAAAGCTAAATCATGTCCTCTCCAGAAATACTTCAGAGGCTTGAAGGGATAAAAATGAATGCAGACAGATCAATCACTGTATAGAAAGGATGTGTTCCATGTTAAGGATGGAAGTAATTCCTATGATTCCTTCAGCGTGGTGATGGAATTTCAATGTAAGTTCCCTTCAGCACATCACTATTTTCAATCCATTCCATAATTAAAGTCTATCAAACTTGCCAAAGTTAAAATCTTCCAGGGAAAACTCACCATTGTTGGTGAGACCTGACAGTGTGCCTAGTTTCTCAGGGCCTGGAATTTCAAGGATTTCTTTGCTGAACTTCAAAAATGTCAATACAATTCAATGGCTTATCAAATTTAATCCAAAATATGAGGTTGAAAGTCAACAGTCTGACAGCATCTCTCAGTTTCACCATACCATGGAATCTCTAAGAGTTCCTATAAAACTCTTTATAGCATTTTATAGGAACTCTTAGAGATGTCATGGTATGGAAAAACTGAGAGATGCTATCAGACTGTTGACTTTCAACCTCATGTTTTTCAACGCATCTAGCGTGTGGGATGATACCTCACAACTTTAAACATCCTTTTGTGGCTTCCTTCATCTTTGAAATGGACTTTAAAATACTTTGACTGCTATGGTGATTGCTCAGCAGCTGTCAAGCTGTTTAATGAAAAGGCATATAAATTTTGTGGCTCTTCATGTTCATTGATTATAGAATATTTTCTTCCCAGGGAGAAAATGCTAGGCACTAAAGGGCTATTACATTTAGCAGAGAAAGGCATAACAAAAACAAACAGCTGGAAGCTTAATCTAGATACATTCAAATTAGAACATTTTAACAGATTAACCATTGGAATAAACTACTAAGTAAAGTGGTGGATTCTCCACTTTACGATGTTATCTGATCAAGAGTTGATATCGTCCTAGAAGATATGCTAGAGTCAAACATAAGTGATTCAAAATAGGAGTACTAGGGTCAAATATAATGGCTAGAATATAGAATAACACAGATGGAGTTAGATTAGCAGGTCAAAGGTTCTCTTACAGATGTGGAACCCTCCCCCCAACTCTAAGCTCAGAGCACCTGGCACGCAGAGTGCAGAGTGCATGCCCAGAAGAGCCAGCACATTAGTTGGACCCGGCTTGCCCAATGTCTGTATAGATTGGAAACTTTAGTGGGCTTTTTGGCGCTTTTATGTAATAGCTGATTCAATCAGCTTATATAAAAGCACCAAAAAGCCCCACTGAAGTGCCTGATCTATACAGACACTGCAGAGCTGGGTCAAACCAACATGCTGCCTCTTCCAATAAAGCGCTGTTGGATTTTTTTCCATGTCTGTCAGTGGCCATAGAATTTATCTTAAAAGAGTCTTTTTAAAAAACATTTCTAACTCTGAAACATACTGATTATAAAATGGATCATGTAAAATAGTTTAAGATAATGCTGACTTCTACCTTGAAAAATGAAGCTTCTGTTCATCAGCCTGAGCAGTAGCAGCAGTTAAACCTTCCCTTATGAATAAGAATCTTCTGGGTGCTTAGTGCTTCTGCTGAGAGAGACAGTCCATGTATTAGAAAATGAATAAATCATTGAATTCCACTTAAATCACCAAGCTGATTTTTATTATTACCTCTGTAAATACAAAATAGCTACTATATTTTGACCAAAGAAAGAAGAGTCAGTAAACAATACTTTTTTCAAGTATATTTAAATCTTCCTGTAACTCTTTGTTGCTCCCTTTAGAGTAATTCATGATACCATATTTTCCTGCATGCAACATGCACCTTCCTCCCCTTAAAAACAGCTGCTGGAAATTTAGGTGCATTTTATAGGCAAGGAGATATGATAACAGCAGTTTCTGCCACTTAGACTTCTGTAGCACAGAAGTAAAAATAATGCTGCACTTAATCCACAAGGAACAGAACAATGAGCAGGCTTGGCTTCCTAGCTGCTGCTACTCATAGAATTATAGAAATTTAGGGCTGGAAGAGACCTCAGGAAGTCACATACTCGGGGAGTCCAACCCCATCTTCAAAGCAGGACCAGCCCCAATTAGATCATCCTAGCCAAAGCTTTGTCTAGCTGGGTCTTAAAAACTTCCAAGGATGGAAATTCCACTACCACTCTTGGTAAGTTTTTCCTAATATCTAACCTAAACTTCTCTTACTGTAACTTGAGACCGTTGCTCCTTGTTCTGTCACCTGTCACCACTGAGAACAGTTTAGCTCCATCCCCTTTGGAACCAACTTTCAGATAGTTGAAAACGGTTATAAAATCCCCCTCAGTACTGGAAACAATTTTGTTTACTTTGGTCTGCCTTTCAAAAAACAAGGTAAGTATCTTATTCCAGGGCACATTATATGTCAGGAAATATAATATGGGCATGTCTGCATGAGACTCTTAATGCCTACTGGACTAATTCCACCGTGTATTAGCGCAGCTGGCAAAAACCGCACTAATGTGCTAATGCCCAGTAGATTAGTCTAATGAGCATTAAGTGTCACAAAAAAGCATTCATTTGTGTTAATGCACAGTAGTACTGATTACAGTGCATTAAGTTTAGTATCTGTAATGACAGGTACTAACTTTATGCACCATAATTAGAGCACATTAATGAACATGTAGACATGCCCTCTATTACCTTACTTTAGTCTTACTGGACTCTTATTAGTTCACAGAATATTTCATTTTCAGATTGCTCTATACAGGTGTCAGGGAAGTTCTGATCAAAATATAGGCAATTCTCACAATTTCCCTATGGGTGTTGTCATATATGGTGTTTTCTTAAAGTGCCAAGTTGCTGCATTCGGGAGAATCTCATTTTTTCATAAACAACCCCCCCCCCCCAAAATCCATTATGGTTGAAGAGGAAAGCTAGAAAACATGACTTGAGTGCCCTAGAGGGTAAAAAACCAGAGGGCAAAGAAAAGAACCTGAAAAACTTTGATTGTTAAAAAAACCCCACTCTGTGATGTTTTTAGCTAGGCTCATGATATTTGCAGCCCTATAACTCATAATTTCTGAAGACTTGGAAGTGTCAGCATTGCAACCAGCTTGCCCTTCCTGAATGACCAAGTTAGAGGGAGTCCACAGCCACATCCAAGCTAATGGAATTAAGTATGGGACAGATTAAGAATCGCTGCATCAAGGAAACCAGTGGCATAAGTTATAAATAATTTGATTAAGGCAATCAGGACTCGTAGTAGAGATGATATCTTTTATTAGACGAACAAGATTTTTGCAAGGTTTTTAGTTATTGGTCTAGACCAATGCAGCTACAACCTGGATACCTGACACATGGAAAATAATTTGATTTTAATTTGAATGAAAATCATAGAGAACAATAATTTCTAAGGGATGTAAACGCAACTATACATACAAAATGCCTGCCTGCAACTAACATTCTTTGGAATATGTGGGGAAACATTCCTCATAGTAATAAGTATAAAACATAACCAGTCATTATCAGGTCTCTCCCATAATAGACTAATATATTTTCAGATACAGGTTTATTCAAATCCTGTCATTAACCTTTCTGACATTTTAGCTCTTTTTCAAGGGAGACTGAGTCACCACTAACAATGAACAATATGATGCATCTTCCAATGCTCATTTCTTTTGACAAAACAGCCATTGAGCATTGATCAGTGGCCATTAGAAGCCTGTTAAAATGCATGTAAATTCTATGAGAACTCATTGTTTTTACAAAGATCACATGCAATTTGTTGCCAAGCAGCCTACACAAATATTTAAAGCCTGCCTCTTTCACCAGCATAGTTTAAAAACAAAACAAAACAAAAAACAAAAACAACAGGATTTTGTGCCATAAGGATAGAGAATTTAACCCCTCTCAGCACAGAGCCAATGGAAGGAAGGTGTATGAGAACAATGACAGAGTCAATCACTTCAGTTTACAGATGCTGCATAGGATTGTAAGCTATCCTTTCTGTAGCTGCAACCTAGTGAGGTTAGCAACTGTCACCCTTGTGTACAGCCGCTTTCTGAGAGAAGTGTCTTACCGAGCAGAACTGCTGAAGTGATGCACGAGATTGGATTAGAACCAAAGTTTTTCAACTCCCACCCTTTTTCATTCCCTTAGGTTAGTATTTCTCAATATTTTTGTTTGCTCAACCCCATATTTGAAAGCAAGACTTTTCTTGAGACTTTATAAAAGGCTTTATAAGAGTAAAAATGAGTGGTGATAATGACAAGTCTGTGTAATTGCTATGTGTACTTCAAGAAGCTGACAGAAATCTCTTTGAAGTGGAAGAGTACAGGAAGAGGGAAAGGTATCATCTCTGAACCAAGAGTTCTATTGTTTTGCATTTCAGGAAGAGGAGTGAATTTTTCCTTCTGTTAAGACTGTAATAATTTTTTCAGAATCTAACTTCCTTTCCCCTTACTACTAAGTTTGCCATTCATAACAATGCTAGTGGTCCTGACCCCCTGGTTTAGAAACACTGCTCTCATCCCAATTCAACAAGGCTCTGGCACAGATGCTTAAATGCTTTGCTGAATAGGGATCAAACTTAAGTGCTTTGCCGAATCCTGTCCTCAGACATTAGGCAAAGTTAAATCTAGTCAAATGGGAATACCAAGTCTTCAGTTTTTTGCTGTGGGAGCTGGAAAACACTCAGATTTTCTTTTATTCTTGGCAAACCTGTTTCCCCAATACTGAATAGTTTGCAGCCCAATAGTAAATACCTAATAGTTTAATAGTAAACAATGCTCTCAGTATCATAAAGCACAGGCCTGTTATCAAAAAGCAGAGAGACTATAAACATCAGCTCTAATCCCAGCCTCATTTTTTCAGAAGAACAGCTCTTCTTACAGTTTATACATCTGTGCGTGCAATTAGAGCACTCAAAAGGAATCATTTCCTAACTCAATGAAGGCTTGATGCCCTGGATCAATGAACCGAGAGTCTGAGTTCCAAGGAGACATTTACAGTCTATCCTCGGTCAGGATTATTAAGCTCCATGAGTGCTGTAACATGAAAATTTAGGAAGCCTCCCTGGCGAACATCTGCAGAAATCCTATATCCTGCTCAACTGAGACCTGTATTGTTAAGAGGGTGATTAACCAATTGCAAAGCAGCTTTATGAAAGCCTAATGACATCACAAGGCAGCTGTACTACATTAAGATTGATGCCACAGACCAGATTTAAAGCTAATAAACGATGACCTTAAGAACTTCTTGTATATGCCCAACTCTTATTGATGGGCTATATTAAATGCATAATCAGTCTTAATATTGTAATGATTCCTCTGAATGCATTCATCTGAATCCTCCCCATTTCTATTTCATATATGATTTGATAGGTTCTATTATTGCTTTATTTTTTATATCAGTCTTTAATGGTACACTTTCAGGTTGAAGTCATGTACTGTACAACCTCAGTGACCTAAAAGCATATACACACTGATAAGTATTTAACCCAGTTATAAAGCTAGTTCACCTACACTGGTTTCAAAACTAGTTAAGGCCATAGTGCAAATGTAGTTTAAAGTGACCTGTCCTATTGGACTAAGTGACTCTTGAGGTCCCTTCCAAGAATATGTGTCCATGAATTTTGCTCGACCTACTTTAAAATTGATCAGAAAATGTCCTTAACATAGAAATAAGCTTGTTATCTAAAATGGGGACATGTTCCTATAAAATCTGTTAATTATATTCTGTTTGAAAAAAATCTCATTTATCCACACTGGTCCTCTCCCTTGCATCTCTGGAACATATTTTAACAACAATCCAACAAGGACTTCCTGTCCTTGCAATGGCAGGATATTGACAGTCTCCCAGTGGCATAGCTAATTCATTCTGGCCCTGGGTTTGGTGGGGGGAATGGTAGGCTGACCACTGTAGAACAGGGAAGGGAGGTCCTACCTGCCTGGGGCAAAGGGTCCCAGCAGATTTTGACACCCCGCTAGTCACTTGACGCTAGTGCCACACTCGCCTTGTCCTAGTACCACTACTCGCCCTGTCCTAGTACCACTACTACAGTCCTGCTGCTTTACCTGTGGTAAGTTCAAGGGTTTTTTTCCATACTTTGAGCAATGTGGTTGGTAGCTGTGCACGCAGGTTTTTCCTGAAGTTCTTAAGAACAGGTTAGACAGATATTTGTCTAGAATGACTTAGATGGCGATGATCCTGTCTTGAACAGAGGTTTGGACTAGATGACCTCTTAAAGTCCCTTCTACCCTTACTTGCCTACAATTTAATGATTTACACTGTTTTAATAACCCAACACCCTGTAAAGCCTTAAGTTTCTAAAACTGAAAAAATGTTATAGATTTATCTCATTTTTCACTATGTCAGTTGATTTCTACCTGTTTGCATTTCCTTCACTTAGGACAACAATAATAAACTAGCAATCAATTTCATTTTTATTTCCAATTAATCTTACTTTTGGATTCTCAGGCATTAGCAAAATGCTACAATGTCTGTGTTGCAAACATGATGATAAAATATTTATATCCCTATAGAAGACCTGAAAGCAACTGAAATAAAATTATCCTGAACATATTCCTGTTAACACAAGGTTTAGGCCAGAGAGACCTAATGTGAAGACAATGTAGCATGGTGGGAAGGGCATTCACCTGCAGAGGAAGGAGATCTGGGTCTACTCCCTGCTCCAATAAGTGTTCAAGTCTGTATATAAATGTTTCACAAGTGAGAGCCCAACTCATAGTATAGAAAGAGTTGTCATCGCTCTCTGCATCTCAATAATTCTTAAAATTTTAGAGCTAAGGTACCTCTCATTAGACATAAGATACCCCTCTGAAAGTGCCAGCTCTTAATTTACACTCATTTTTGACTGCAGAAGAATATTAGAACAACTCTTCTGTTGAAAAGAATTCTGCTGTGAAGAACTTAGAAAGCAGGTCTGAATGTTTTTGACACTATGGATTCCTATTTGAAATAGCTGGGTTTTTCCTGTGAATCATATGGATGCTTGCACACACTAAAAGTGCTAACATTATGCACAGTACTCCACTACACCCTTAAAAGTATCCCATGATGGCACCTCAGAGTTCACCCTGGTTGAGAATCGTTGCTGTAGCTTAGTGCAAATGTCATTGTTCCCTGCACAGTGGGACAGCTTCAGTAGGAGAGACTGAGGTCATGCTTGTATGGAAGATTTACCATGCTTCAGAGCTCTGTCTTCAGGAATACTGTGCAGCTCTGCACAGGCTGCTTCTTAAACCAGAAGCAGTGTGGTCATATCTGCCGGCTGCTATAGGTTGGCTAGTTAGCAAATGGTGGGTTCATTACTGTTGTGTATGTGCTGTGTGTGGCTGCACTGCTTCTGGTTTGGCCAGCCACCCATCCAGAGCAGTGCAGCGTGCCTGAGGTTGCCATTCATGAGAAAGTTACATTTATTAATGAAAATATGGCCAGAGATCTCTCATTTTAGAGCCTTTTGCAGCCTGGTGGTGAGAGCGCTTGTGAGGGAGACATGGATTCAAAACCTCTTTGTCAGGGGATAGAACCAAAACTGGGTCACCTCCTGGTCAAGTCCCTTAATTGCTTTGTGTCACGGAAAACTGTCTTTTGAAGGGAAGCTGTCTCTCAGATCCCCCCAGAAAGAAGCCTTTGCCTGGTCTCCCTTCTGAAGGACCCTCTGAAGCCAGCCCTGGCATGGCTTCACAAGGTACACGTTCCTAGCTTTAAGACCTTAGCTTTTCTTTGTCCCTGGCTTCCCCAGCTATCCGTGACACCCCACCTCCAGGAACTCCTCCTTTGGTCAGCTCCGGGGAAGAGGGTCCGCATGCCCATGTCTCAAACAGCACAGCAAAAGCCTGTTCCAAGCCAGCAGTTTTTACTGTGCCACTCCCGGTCCCCCGTCCTCCTTTGGACTCCTGCTGCCTTCTCTTCAGCTTTCTCAGAGCCTCTCTCCTTCTCCTCCTGCAGTCAGCAACATTGACCACAAAACTGTTACAAAACTGCAGTAGTTAACCCAGGGACTAAATGCTCACCTGACAAAATGCAACATGATGTTATCAAGAACCAATCAGAGAGAAGTCTCCAGAGCCTGCTGCCAGGCGCAGACTTCTATCTTCTCCTGGGATGAAAAGGGCATCTAGATGACCTACTTTGGGAAGTTTCACAGAAACTATTTAGAGCAAAACCTAAGGTGTTTCCCACAAGAACTCCCCGCCAAAACGTAACCTCTTTGGGCTTTTAGGCCAGGTATAGACAGTGCGATGTTACTGGTGTAAGTGGTCAGAAACCGGTCTAAACCCATAACAGAAGTTCAGCACACATAGATTGGTTTAAAAATGACAGAAGCCAGTCTAAGATGGGCAGCTTGCATGCCCTCCCCCCCACCAAAGGGTGAATGTGTGTCCTGTTCACTACCGAGTTTTTGAATGTCTGTATCTAGTGCTAGAGAAAAGCCCCTCACTTCCTCCACCTCTTTTTGGCTGTATTGGTGAGAAAGGGTGAGCACAAGAGCCTGACTCCAGGACAGAGTTCAGGGATGAGACCCCCCGAGTTGAGGGAGATACTTCCTTCCAGCTCAGGGTTCATTGCCTGAACAGCAGAGTTGAAAACAAACTCCTCTCCTCAACATTTGCTATCAACTGGCCACAGTGAATCCCTGATCAGCATCTACTGGCCTCCTTGGGCCTCACTCTGAGGTATCTAACTCACCCTGTGCATTGAAGAGGGATCCTCGGTGGATTCCACAAAAACAGTGATTCTCAGCCAGGGGGTTGGGGCATTTTGGGATGCGGTCAGATCCTTTGAAGGTTGCCTTGAGTTGTGAGAAGATAAGCGAGAGATAAGCAGATAAGCTAAGCAGATAAGCCTGGCTCAAGCTTATCCCTGCCTGGATGATCCATCACCCTTACTGTCCAGCCCCCGTGTAAGAGGTAAGCACTGTAATATATAAATTAGTTTTGCAAACTGGAGCTATGGAGGCCTGCCTCAAGTCCAGTGAAGGCTGCTTCAAGTCTAAAAAACCTGAGAACTGTATTAAACATTAAGGGCTGCAACACATAGCACTGCAATACCCAAGTCCTTCTGTGGATCTAGGCCAAAGTGTTGGCAGGATTTGTTCCTATATTTGGATATACTTTGGGGTAGTCCTTTAAGACAAAAAGTTTAATCTAATGTTATTGCTTTGGGTACAAGTCCCTCTCATATTGGAAAAATCACAGAGCTTTCATCTGTTAACAGAAGGCAAATTATTTTACCTATTTTTAAATATACACTTCAAGCACAGAGACATAGAGAGCACATTCAGCACCTGGGGCAGAGAGCAGGTATGCCAACCACTGTAGAAAGGGTTGTGGGGATGAGGGGAAAGGAAGTCTTACCTGCCTGGGCTTTCTGTATACTGAAAGCAACTGATACTGCTGCCATTACTACTGATCTAGCAGCATCGGCTTGGGAAGTAGCAACTCCATGATGTGGCCTCCCTGGGAGCTGTGTCTGGTGCCCTGTTTGCTCCCTGTCATCCAAATATGCTATCGGGTGCAGGTCTGTGCCTGCTGTGACACAGCCTCCTTTGGGGAACAACATCCTGCTCACCCTCCACCTCCCATATACACCGCTGGATGTGGGAGTGTGCTGCCTGGATCCTGCTGTGGCAAAGACTCCTATGGGGGAGATTCTGGCACCACCTCATAGCTGGTGCCCAGGGCTGATGCCCAGCTTCTCCCCCGAGTTATGCTACTGTTCAAACAGTAGAGTGCCAAACAACCGCACTCCAGGCACCCACATATCTAATAGCACATTGCCACACATAGGCAGGCAGACAGGAGAGCAGCTCTCCACTGTAACTTATGGCAGTTTTTGAAGTGCCATGAGTTACAACAATCCATCAGACCCAACAGAATTTCACTGCTAGGCCCAGGGGGATGGGGGAACCCAGCTACTGGTGGCAAGCCTCTCAGGGGCTCCAGTTCACCCCACCCTTCAGTGCCTGCTGAAAAACACCTAGACTGAACTCCCTCTGTTCCCTTTTCCTCCTCCCATTCTGAAAGCAGCACCAGGTCTGGGAGGTGGTGCAGACATAAGTTACTGAAGACACTGTGTTTTGGAGCATCTTCATCTGAACCCTCATTGCATGAGGGTTCAGATTTTTGTGGGATCAGGCACTTTTAAAGCACTCTACAGCTGTGCACTTCTGGTTGGTCACGGCTGTAGAGTGCTTTCAGGGGCCAGATCGGGTGAAAACTGTCACTTCTGTCTGTGCCTACATTGTTTCTGCAGTGTAGTCTCTTTCCTTCTCTTAAGTTATTACAAAGAGTCCCAGATCCTTTCTGATCAGGAAATCACTTGTTATTTGTTATTTACAAAGTACCTTTGTGAATCCCCTTACATTTTAACAAAGTACTTTAAAATGCAATCTGTGGTATGGATGAGGTTCCCAAAGTGTGGCCTATGAGCAAAATACAGCCCCTTCGATGAAGCTTGCCACCCAGGACTGCCCTTTGGAGGCAAAATGTCAGGAACCCTGTTTTAATCACTTTAAAAGGGGAAGCAGCAAGGCATCAGCTCTTACACTGTCACTCTTGCCTCCAAATACTTCTGAACAATACAAATGCATTAAAAACTGGTATTTGCTATACTTGCAGCACTACAGAGGCACAGCGCACTACAGAGGGAATAGTTACATAATACAGCTACCCATCAATCACGTGTTTTCATAACTGCACAGTACAGTTGTTTGGGGTTATGTTGTATTGAATGTATCTGAGCTAGACTATAAGCTCCTTGAACCAGAGAGCAGTGGTATAACTGGGGCAGGGAAATCAGGGCATCCTTCTGTCAAGCCACTGATCTGAGGAGGGCGGAGGTGAAAAAAAAAAAACAACACACATGCCACTTCAGCCACCTGATCACTCTGGTGGTTCAGTAGCAGCTACAAATTACCACTGCCCCTATGTGTGGCAGTTGTCTCAGGTACCTGGCCACATCCTTATGCCTCTGCTAGAGAGTCTGGGACAAATTCTCTGTTGCTATAAATGGATGGCACTTCTTTGGCTTTAACAATGACTCACCTATTGATACCAACAGAGAACTTGGCCCTTTTATTGACTTGCAGTCATAGTCACATGTATCCTGATACAGCTCTATAAACATAAGTAATAATATATGCCTGTAACTTCTATTTGCTTATATGGGGAAGAGGAAAATTAAAGTGGAAAGTACAATTTGCTTTACCATAGCTAGGGTCTCTCAGAGCTCTCATGATGTCAGCTGATGTCAATATATTGACACATGCTTAAAAATGGCAAAGACTTCATGACCTCACTGAACTGAGGCCATAGACTCCTAGACAAAAAAAGTTTAAAACATTTCTCATAGCATTTTTCTAGATTGAAATAGCTATAATAATTCAGGCCATAACACTTAATCAATAAATAGGGACCCAGGCCAACAGAAACTTCCATGACTAGCTCTTTTTCGTGTAGGAAAACAGGGGCATAGGAGTTGCTATACTGAATCAGACCCAAGGTCCACCTAATACTAGCCTGTCTCTGACAGTGGCCATTATGAGAGGCATCAGAAAACAATGCAACAGCTTTGCACTATCAGATGTGGGATAAATAGCCCTGCATGTTAAAAGGTCTCCTAATCCCTTGAAGTAGAGACTGGAGCAGACCCTGAAGCACAAGATGAAATAGCTCTTCCATGTCAGTTCTTAGCATTAATTGCTGTATCTCTACATAGTTTCCCTATCCATAAGGTCCTATCCTTCTTTGAATCCTGATAATTTCTTAGTCCATGGGGCATCCTATATGATGAGTTTTCCAGGCCAGCTGTATACTGAAAGAGAAGGGGGTCCCTTTTGTCATTTATTTAAATTACCACCTTTCATTTTTCAGCAAAATGACTCCTTGTTCCTGTGTTCTGAGATGGGGAAACAGAAGCTCCTGTTTTATTACATTACTTATTTTAATATACCTTTATTATGTGCCATTGATCTTGTAAACTGGTCTGGATAGCCAGATATCTGTACCTTCACCAGGAATAGTGAAGGCAACTTGTGGGTTCTGTCATGAAGGAAATCTGGCTTTAAGATCCATGACTTTTTACCAAAAGTTTGTCACACATCATTAGACTTCTCTATATTCCTCAAGGTGAGCATTCACAATGAGCATCAAAGAAAACAAGGGACCTAATTCAGCAAAAAATCCACCTGTCGGAGCCATAGGTAGAAGGTACCTATGGTGTGTAGAAAATACTCCTGGATTACTTGAATGAAATGCAGATTCCACCACCCTCTCCCTAATGCCATGCCAGCCAATTCCACCCATTCAGAATACTGAATGAGCATGCTCAGAATTTGCCTTGGCTTAAACTGCTGTACTTATAGGTACTGCTGCCCTCTCCTGGCTGGTGCATGCATATGTGTATTTATCAGATGACCTTATCTCGACCAGCTGTGGGAAATCTTTGCAAACTTTTACATGCACTACATTATGAATTATATGAGTAGCACAGCAACCGAGAGGTGTACTAGGTACTTAGCAAACAGAAAAGAGGCCTGGTTCCTTGCTTACAGCCTGGGTGAGCATTCACAAGTAATTACAAAGGTAAAAAAAGGCAAGTCAACTTTCAGAAATTAGCCTTTACAGTGTTTCTTTAAATTAAAAAGGGGCCTAAGTCAACACCCCGAGACCAAATAATTTTGTGGGAGCCTGGGCACAAGCTGAGGGCAACAGAAGAGACATGCTGCTGCATTCAAAGCCTGGAATCTTTCAGTGAAGAACACATGTAATAGAAGGGCTTTTTCACTTGTTAGAAGTCTTAATTTGGTGAAGGTGTAAAGCATTTCCCCACTCCTGCAGTTAACCTGAAACCTCTAACACATGCACGGCCAGGCTCCTCTCTGTGGAAAACTAATCATATGTTCAGAGCTGCAAAGTTCCAGAGAGACTTTGGGGGAAAAAATTGGAGTACAGTCCTGTCCTTGCTTTGCACACCAGGTCAAAGTACAAGTAAAACTCCTGTTCTTACTTTATAACTCCTAGCACTGCTGTACTTAACTAAACAAGGCCTGAGTAATGAAGAACTGAGCCCCATGTATGTATTTCCTTCTGTTTTGTCCTCTCTTCTTCAGTGCTTCTTCAAATCTCTCCCTATTCCAAATCCTTTTAGGGTTTTCAGGATGATTGGTTTTGTGGCAATGCTGCACACCTGTGAAACAACAGACCTCCTTTTGCTCACTCAGCTAACTATCAGTACTCCATACTCTGCCTCTATACACAAGGGGTCAGAGCTGTGCCCCAGGTACCACCTAGGGGAGTACAAAAAAGAGACATGAGAACAATTTCTTAACTGGTACTAAATTCCTCAATCGAGTCCTGTGTTCCAGAATAGCTGAGGAGAGAGAAACAGGTAGCAAAAGATAATGCAGAAGCAAGGGGAGCTAATGTAGTTGAGAGTGGTCAGGCAAGTTAGGGGGCAAGGGAAAGAAAGACCCCTAATGGGGAACATTTCTTCCATCAAACAATAGGACAGACTCTGAAATAGAAAATTCAGCATTCAATTAACATCCATTTCCTTCTTAAGTGACTACATAACTGAAGGACAAAAAGGAAAATAACCTTCTTAATAATTATTACAACACACTCATTCCCTTTTCTACTTCACAAAAATCCAATTTATTAAGCAGCAATATTTGAGATTATACCCACCAAGCTAATTCTCAAAGGAAGCCTCACCATCTAGGTGTATTTTTCATTTTACAGTTAACTCTGAACTCCACCAAAGGTGTTTTCTCATAATGTTAAACTCAGTGCCTGACAATTATTATCCAGCTTCATTTGGTGCCAGAACTGCATTCA
The DNA here is from genome assembly GCF_030867095.1 of Alligator mississippiensis. NCBI lineage: Eukaryota > Metazoa > Chordata > Crocodylia > Alligatoridae > Alligator > Alligator mississippiensis. The sequence continues at coordinate 278,474,336 of NC_081825.1, forward strand.
GTGGTAGGGTAATAAATCCTTTCATGCTGTTTAATAAAACAAGAAAATGTGTTGCTCACACTTGGATGCTAGACTTTATTATACAAACACAGCTAAAAAAATAAATGGAGTATTTCCTGTTTAGAAGTGCCTACAAGTCACATGATGTTGATTTTCTCCAGGTGCTGCAGTTCTAAATGAAAATTGCACTGAAGTTATTCCCAAATAAATAAACGGGATTTAAAAAACAAAACAAAACAAAACAACTAAACATGTTGCAAAAAGAATTGTAAAACAAAGAAAAGTTGGGGGGTATTCAATATACTACACTGAAATATAACGTGGTAGAAAGTGGTTGCCAAAGTATATGGAATTTTTGAGAGACACTAAATGAGTAATCTGAGTCTGTTCCTGACCAGGTCCCCTAACAATTTACATCAGAAGTGTAACAATGTGGCTGGGCGCCTGGGTGTGTGGGTCCGTTGCCATGCACAAGGTTGACAGTGCAGGGACTGGTATGATTGTGCAGCAGTGGCATGTATATTTCCACCATTCCCCACCCCTCATTCCCCAAGTCAGTGCCTGGGGTGGCTGCTCTGATCCCCCTGCCCTAGTTATGCCATTGATTTATACACTTATTTCCAAATGCAAGAGAAATTCAGAAATAGACTGAGAAGTCTCAGTATATTTGGTCTGGTCATTTCTATTTGTTTCATGTACTTAGATTTTTAGTTCTTGCCACAGAAGTAGGGGGCATTTCTACTCCATACGGTTCCTAGCACAATGGTGTCCTGCTCTTGATAAGAGTTTTTAGCAACTATTATAGCACAAAAAAAATAAATGGACTGACTTTATTGAGGTGTTCAGAACCTCTCAGAATCAGGTCCCTAACTTGGATTCATTATTCTCTGTCTCATCTGTTATCTCCATGAATATTACAAATGACAGAAGTTATCACAGATAGGTAGCAAGATTCTTTGAAAAAATCATTCTCTTCTCTGTAGGATCTCATGCTACACTCCTCACTGTAGTATCTGAGTGCTTTCCAATAATGCATGAAACAAAGAGACTAACATCTGTCCAATTTTGCTTGCTCTCTCTCTCATATGATTCCCAAGGGAAGATTTGTGTGTACATTGGTCAGTGTTTTGTTTTGATAGGATTTTGTTCTGGAAGAATTTTTTTTAATGTTCATGTTGCTCCGTTGGTATTAGAGAAGGCATTACCAGAGGTGTACACCTTACACTTGGAGCAGAAGGTGGAAAGGTTTGTGATAGTCCTTTGTTCCTTTAGGATTTCACATTTCCTTCTCTAAGAAGCACCCAAGAGAGTTCTATCTTTAGCACAGATGAACTTTAAAAGAACAGCTGAAAGCTCCAGTATATTCTTTCTCTCAAAGTTTTAAGCAATCCTGCACATATTTTGCACCCAGGCCATTAAGCCCTTTGAAGGTAAGGACCAAGGCATTGAACTTGATTTGACAGTGTATGGCAGTGTTTCTCAGTGGGTGCCGTGAGTTCCTTTTAAGGGTCCCATGCAATATTATTGCTGCTAGATATGCAGACACTTACACGACTCACAAGATAAAACCAGAGATTTCAAATCAGAATTTATAATCAGTAGTTCAACTAAGGGGAATGGGTGGTGGAGCTGGGAAAGTAGCCCCAAGCCCCGCCTTTGTGGGGAGGGTATACACAAATAGCCATGATGGCACTGCTACAATCAGTACTACAGCAGCTGCTCTGGGCATCATATGGCTGCTTAGGGTATGGAGCTAATAGTGTCCAAGATGTTCTGACCTGTTGTGATCTCTCTGAGCTCTTTATAACAGCATTGCTCTATATTTTTGCACAGTCAAAAAATGAATGAAAAAATGAGTGGAAGTTAGGACCTGCATTTTCCAAAGGATGTTTGGGGTCTAAAAAGGTTGAGAACCACTGGTCTATGGAAAGTCAGCGTATACAATGGAAGACAGGTTTGGTACGCTCACAGCAGCCCGTGCTTCTGAGGTGGGTTGTGGCATTCTTTACTAGTTCAGGCTCCTGAAGTACTGATGGTTTCATACTCAGGTAAATACCCTGTCAACCAGAGAAGAGATGATGAAGGTCATCATATACCAGGATGGGACAGTCTTCAAGCCAATTAGAGATGGTAGAGAGCATCTCTAGTTGTTCTAAACTCTTCTGTGAGAAGCTTCTATGGATACTTTTATGCAATGGACCAGTTACTCCTCTCAATTAAGGGGAAGTAAAGCCCTTTATGTTATGAAAAAGAAAAGTCATTATGCTTTAGTCAGATTTCTTACAAAAGGTCAAAGGTAGAAATACACACACACACACACACACACACATATATGTGTGTGTGTGTGTGTGTGTGTGTGTGTGTGATTTATCTTCCTATTGGTGTTTACCCTTTGGGGGCTTCTGTAAAAAGGTTGAGAAATGTAAATATGGTGTTTCCTTGATCTTTGGTTGCTTGGAAGAATAACACTTGTATACAGCAATTGTTCTTTCCTATTTTTATCATTACTACTATTTGCACTTCTATATGGACCAGGATCCCATTGTGCAGAGCACTGGACAAACACAGAACAGAAAGAAAGTCCCAGCCCCTCACATTCATAAGCCTTTTGGTGCAATTCCATTTCCCATATTATCATTTGTTGCACTCCATAGTAGCTGCTACTTTTGAGGAATAGACAGACTCTTTTTGTGAAGGATACCTCTCAGGAACTTTCTTATCATTGTCTATCTTCTTGATATTGAAGGTACCTTTCTTTTCTATTAACCTCTGGATCTGACCTCTCCTTGTGTGACCATTTTAGCAGCGTTCCACCTGCTGGGATAATCACTGCTGCCAGTATTTCTCTCCAGATTAGCAAGCAGGGAGTTCTCTTATGGTCTGTGCCCATGCCCTTCCTTTCCCTTCAGAGACAAAATCCTACACATCCAGACAATGTGTGCATGTTTCACCACCTGCATTCTCAGAATAGTTTTGTTTCTTTAAATGCCGTTTTTTAACCTAAACAGTGTTGCCAGCTCATGATTTTTTATGTTGTTCTTGAAGTCTATGCTTCGGGAATATGAAAAATGTAGCTCTTTCTTTTATCTATATTTATATATATACACATATCAAAAAAAGAAAGTGCTATGTTTTTCACATCCCCAAAGTGTAGACTTTAGGAACAATGCCCAAAATCATGAGCATTGACAATAATGCCTAAAGGCCATTGATATGAAATCATAGGGTGCGTCCACACGAGCGTGCACGTGCTTCCTGCCCCGCCTCAAACCCCTTTGAGGTGGGGCAACAGGCACATGTGGGAACAAAAAAATGTTCCCTGCACTGAAAGTTTGCAGTGTAGGGAAAAAATTAGACCCCCAGGGGTCTAAAACAACCAACGTTTTAAAAAAGCACCTGAGGCAACCAGAGTGGGTGTGTCGCAGGGCACCTCGGTGCCCCTGCTCCTAGAGTGGAGAAACTGCCAGGGAGCGAGTGAGCGCACCCCGGCCTGACATAACGAGCCCAGCTGAGGCTTGCTCAGGTAATGAGCGCAGCTGTGGGTTGCCGGGGCAACCAAGGGGAACCAGCTGCCTGTAGGAGGCAGGGCCTGGCCCTTATAAAGCCTGGGGCTGAGGCCAGGCTGGCAGTTCTCTGCCAGCAGCCTGGGAGGCAGGAGCTCTGGGAGTGAGGATGTGGAAAGGAGCAGGATGTGCAAGTACAGTTCATGATAGCCCTGAGAGGATGGGCACTAGAGTTTAGCCATGCGGCTTGTGGTTATGTTACAGCCTAGGGGCTTGTGGTTTTGCTTTGTGTTTGTGCTATTACATCCGGAGGCTTGGGTGAGGCTGTAGGGTTTGGAGGAGGCCTCAACTATAGGGACCCCAGAGAGTGTGGGGTGCCCTAGTGCCAAGAGGGCGCATTATTTTCATAGCGCCAGGGAAGGCGCAGCTCGCACACCAGTGCGTGAGCAACTGGCGGTGAGGAGCGCTGCCAGTGGGTCGCGGGCGCAACCCGTAGGTTGCGGACGGGGACCTAGACCCCGGATTGCGTGTGGGGGGGAACATAGACCCCGGCCCCAGGAAAGGGGCAGTATTATTGAGTAGCCCAGTGTGGGCACGGCGAGCCCCAGAGAGGGGGGAGCGCCATTGTACGTTATTGAGTAGCCCAGTGGGCACGGTGAGCCCCAAAGAGGGGGGAGCACCACTGTACGTTATTGAGTAGCCCAGTGTGGGCACGGCGAGCCCCAGAGAAGGGGGAGCGCCATACTGAGCAGCCCTAGAGAGCAGGGCCATACTGAGAAGCCCGAGACGGGCATAGTGAGCCCGGCCGCAGGCTAGTGCGGTAACACCCCTCAGACTGAGGCAGGGCGCTGCGGTTGCCCCGAGAAGACAGGGAGTAGCAGCGCGGGGAGCCAGGGTCAGAGAGGGTGCCCGTGCAGTTGGCCCATAGGACCGGGGCCCACTAGGGAGTCCCTGAGCGGGACCGTACCATCAGGGGAGGCCCAGTGGGAGGCTGGGCACGAGAGAGACAGACTGGACAACGTCCATTACATCTGCGAGGCTTGGGGCGTGGTATCAGGGGAGGTAGGAGCCACGCATAGCCCACAAGGCTAGGGTGTCTGGGGAACACCCACCATATCGGGAGACCCCCAGGGGGTCCGGAAGAACCGCGGGGACAGAGGTCCCGAGTAGCCGTGCCCAGGGAAAACACAAGGCAGCCTCCCATCATTATATTTACCATTAAAGATGTGGCGGGCGAGAATGGAGGGTGCCCTCGGGCCTAAGTAGCGCGGTGAGAGGGCCTCAAGGAGATCACGGCCCTCCGTGAGGACCCCGCCGTGACAGGGTGCTTCACAGAGATGCTCTGGCTGCCAGAACGTCTCTATCATTGCCCCTCGCCCTGGTGCTGAAACATGCACCAGGGCTCTGGTGCCAGTTAGTAAGGGGTGGGGAGGCTGAAGGAGGGGGGAGGGGACCATGGGGGGACCCCCTATCTGCCTGTAACAGGTATCCACTCTGGGCAGAGCTAAACGTGGCCCGCACATCTGTTCCTGGGGCAACCGCCCGCCTTCTCTCCTGCCACGACTTGCTGTTAATTAATTAATTGATGTTAATTAGCGTGAGGCTGCCCTTGTACTGCCCCGCTGCCAGGGGGCACTATCTGTGGCTCCATTTCCTCCCCTACACCCCAGTCCACACCTCGACGATGGAATAGCCGTTATGTCTCAGCCCTATCACAATCTGGCCCCTCTTTGTCCTCTCCGGGCCTTCCTTCCTTTGATACACACCCTCTCTGGCGCTAGGGCTCTCCCCGGCCCTATCTCATTCTGTGCCGTCTTCTCTGGGCCTTATCAACAATGCTGCCCCCTCTTTGGGGCCTCCGTGTCCACACTAGGACTTCTCAGCCACTGCCCTTTCCCTGGGGTTTCTCAGTAATGCTGCCCCCTCTTCGGGGCTCACCGTGCCCGCACTGGGGCTTCTCAATAACGCTGCCCCCTCTCCGGGGCTCACTGTGCCCTCACTGGGGCTTCTCAGTAAGAGGAGAGCCCCCTCAGTAAGAGTAAGAGCCCCCTCTCCAGGGCTCCTCAGTAATGCTGCCCCTCTTTGGGGCCTTCTCAGTAAAGCTGCCCCTCTCTGGGGCCTTCTCAGTAATGCTGCCCCCTTCTCTGGGGCTTCTCAGCAATTCCCCCTCCCCTCTCTGGGGATTCTCAACTGCCCCTCTCTGGGGCTGGGGTCTGTGCACCCCGAATGCTGCACCCCCACTGGTGCTGGGGTCCTCACACTCCGCTGTGAGTCCCCTATGAGGCCTCCTCCAACCCCTAATAGCCTCACCCAAACCACCGGTGATAAACAGCAACACAAAACGCAGACCTATCGGCTATAACTTAAACAGAAGCTGCCTGGCCATAACAACACTCAAGCTTACCGGGAAATACTCCATCCCTTCCATGAGAGAGCTCCTTCCTCCATGGTTGCTGGCAGGGAACTCCCTCTGGCCTCAGCTCCTTGGGTTTATAAGGGAGCCAGGCCCCGCCCCTTCTGGTCAGCTGACCTTCTCTGGTTGCCCTGGCAACCCACAGCTGGGCTCTTTATTCCCTGCTAGGGCTTCCTCCCTAGCAGTTTCCCCTCTTTGGGAGCAGGGCACCTCAGTGCTCTGTGACTGCCTTATGCAGCATTAGCTAGCATGTCACATGCTGACTACAGTCTGTGCTGTGGGAGAGAGGAGGAAGGGAACTCTGCTTAAGCAACAAGTGGGGGGGGGAAGGAGGGCACAGGGAAACCAGCAGACCCTGCTGTGCCTGCAAGTCTCTGATAGAGCTCCAGCCAGGGAGCATGGGGGGGGTGGGCAGCCCTGCTGTGGAGCAGAGAGCCCCGCCCAGCCCAGAGAGCATGCTGGGATGCTGGTTTAGCTTAAACCAGCAAAGGGTCTGGGACAGACATTGCATAAACTGGTTTGACCCAAATCATAGGTTCATAGATTCATAGATGTTAGGGTTGGAAGGGACCTCAATAGATCATTGAGTCTGACCCCCTGCATAGGCAGGAAAGAGAGCTGGGTTTAGATGACCCCAGCTAGATGCCTATCTAACCTCCTCTTGAAGACCCCCAGGGCAGGGGAGAGCACCACCTCCCTTGGGAGCCCGTTCCAGACTGGCCACTCGAACTGTGAAGTTCTTCTGAATGTCTAGTCTAAATCTGCTCTCTGCTAGCTTGTGGCCATTATTTCTTGTAATCCCCAGGGGCGCCTTGGTGAGTAAAGCCTGACCAATTCCCTTTTGTGCCCCCGTGATGAACTTATAGGCAGCCACAAGGTCACCTCTCAACCTTCTCTTGCGGAGGCTGAAGAGGTCCAGGTGCCCCAGTCTCTCCTCATAGGGCTTGGCCTGCAAGCCCTTAACCATACGAGTGGCCCTTCTCTGGACCCTCTCCAGGTTATCCACATCCCTCTTGAAGTGCGGTGCCCAAAATTGCATGCAGTACTCCAACTGCGGTCTGACCAGCGCCCGATAGAGGGGAAGTATCACCTCCTTGGATCTGTTCGTCATGCATCTGCTGATGCACGGTAAAGTGCCATTAGCTTTTCTGATGGCTTCATCACACTGCCGACTCATGTTCATCTTGGAGTCCACTAGGACTCCAAGATCCCTTTCCACTTCTGTGCCACCCAGCAGGTCGTTCCCTAGGCTGTAGGTGTGCTGGACATTTTTCCTCCCTAGGTGCAACACTTTGCATTTCTCCTTGTTGAATTGCATTCTGTTGTTTTCCGCCCATATGTCCAACCTGTTCGGGTCTGCTTGTAGTTGTTCCCTGCCCTCCAGTGTGTCCACTTCTCCCCACAGTTTTGTGTCATCCACAAACTTGGACTTCACTCCCTCGTCCAAGTCGCTGATGAAGACATTGAAGAGTATCGGTCCAAGGACGAAGCCCTGCGGGACTCCACTGCCCACACCCTTCCAGGTCAATACCGACCCATCCACTACGACTCTCTGGGTATGACCCTCTAGCCAATTTGCCACCCACCGGACTGTGTAGTCATCCAAGTCACAGCCTCTTAACTTGTTCACCAGTATGGGGTGGGATACCGTATCGAAGGCCTTCAGTTAAGTTTGATACTACATTCAACTAGGTTTATCTCAAACAGGTTTCAGCTATTTTCAAACTGGTTTATGTGCACTGAACATCTGTTCTGTTACAGGTTTAAACCAGTTTCTGATCACTTAAACCAGTTTATGTGTAATGTCTATATCTAGCCTTAATGTCAATGCTATATTAAATCAGGATGCATCAATTTTCAATTATTTCTATTAGTAGAGTTTGTGAAATTGATTCTAGCAAGATAGGGCTTGTTATTTAGTTACTGACCAGAATATTGCATCCTAGGCATCTGAAGTTATACTTTCAAATCCCTGCTTCAGTCCCTAAAATAGAAATAGCTTGTGTTCAGTCTTGCTGAGCATCCTGCACAATTCCTAATGAAGATAATCAATAGAAGCTGCAAGTGTTCACCACCTTGGAAAAGCTGGGTATTTCTAATGGTAGTGAATGGGGACCTACTCAAGCTCAGTCCTTCACTTCCAAATCAGGGCTTGGAGCAATGCAGATGCTATATCCACATCCTGAGGATAGGTTAACATCAGATTGGGAGAGGTGATTTAAACATATAAAGAAAAGCTGAAAATACTCAGGTAATACACAAAAAATTCCAAGACTTTGAGAAGGATTTAGGGGACACTCCAGCAACACTAAATTTTGGGCATTGCCCAATTCAATTAAGCCATTTGCCATCATAAAAAGAATCACCCTGCCTGAGTTTTAAGAATAGAGGCATGGTTTTCATGCTATAGAGGAACTGCATTTGGAAACAGAATAGCTACAGAAGTTAATCATTAACCATTACTCTTTAAAATCTTTAACCAAATTTGTAAGGACTTAATGGTATAATTCACTTTGCACATGACTTGCCACATACCACCTGGTTAGTAATTAGTAATTATAACAGCTGATAATATTTCACCCTCTACAGAGGCCTAGACTAGCAATAGCCTTTCTGGAATCAGTTCAACTCACTGCCGGCTTAAAGAGGAGATATAACTCCTTAACTGTCCTGGTGTAACCAGTCACTGCACTCCTCCTTCCTCCCAGTGTATGGCCCTATTTCCTACTGAGGCCACTGTGTCTTTGAGCACGTGTCTATGTTGTGTCAGATATAAACTAGATCAGTGGCAAGAGCCACTCAGTCTAGGGTTCCTGGCAGAGAACTGGAGGAGATGGTCGCTACACTTCCAGTGTTCTTGGCAGGAAGTGACATTGCCGGAAAACTGAAGTGAGTGAAATCCTTTACACGGGGGAATGTGCCCAGCTTATAGGCATTGAAGAGCTATAAAGCATTCTAGAGGGAATATAAAGGGGGCTGCTAACTGCTGGACAAAGTCATTAAAATTTTTCAAGAATATTGTGCTAAGAATGGCACATTTCCTTTTCAAGAAACCAGCTGCCAGGTGAGTCCACTGATCATTACATTACAGACCTTGTTAACAAGGTTAGGGGGTGTGAATTTAAACAGTTACAGATGGACTAATTAGAATGGTATAACTGAAAAGCAGGTCTAAGCAAGGTTATTGCAAGAAATGGGTATGATCTGGCAGAGAACTGAATTGGAAAAAAGAAACTCCAGTAGGTTCAAGGGATCCTACTTAAGAGCATTGCAACACACTCAGTACCATTTTAACAGGATCATTGGTTGATAGCCTGGTAGGTAAAAAGCATAACAACTTAACTGCCAACTTTTAACACGTTTTGGAGGTGAAGTAGTTAGAGGATAACTCTGCAAGAAAAATATTGTGACAAGAATAGAGCAGAGCCATTAAAAGCTCCTCAAAACTTCAAAATTTAACTTTTTCAAAAACTTTTTTTTACAAAATTTCAAATCACATTTTCTCCTTCCTTTATAAACAAGTCCTAGGCAAGAATACAAGAGTCAGCCCAATTGAAGGAGACAATGTTACATTAAAAAAATTACTGATAACTTGTTAAGGCATCATCTGTACTGACTGTCCATCATAACTATGCCTAAGGGTCAGCCTTACAGGAGAATCCAAAAACATCCAAAAAAACCCAAGAGGGACATCGAGTCTCCGTTTCTTGAGGACAGCTGTCATGCTGCTGACCGTACCCAAACACAGATAGAACTAGCTTATGCCTACTCCAGATATTAATAATGCAAAACAACAGCAGTGGCCATTACAAGTGCCAAATAGCAGATCCACCTCCATCTATCCAAACACATGTCTGCAGGAAGAACTGTTTTGAAATCAAAGTGCCTGTATAAGCAGGAATCCTTGAAGTTCACAGGGGATAGGCACTGACAGATCTCCATCCTAGGCAGTTTTCTGCATTTCGTTTATTAGTTTGTAGTTGCAGTTTTGGATTGCTACTAGGTTTTCCTTGCATCTGATTTTCAGGAAATGAGAAGATGTTATAATACCAGGGAAGGCAATGATTACTGATTTTTGCCATGTCAGGGATATCATCTTTTGTAACCCTAACCTGTGCCATGTGACCAAGGCCAAGAAAAGAACATCTACTTACCAACCTTTCTCTATATCACTTCCTTAATAAAAGAAGACTCTTGTATACCTGGTTTTAAATTACTGTTTGTTAGAATGTTTAACAATAACTTACAGCCACCCATGATTTTGGGAGCCTTCACAATATCCTAGCATACAAAACAAGGCAGATGGATTGAATCCTTAATTTTCTTGCGCACTTAAACAGAAATGCTCTAATCTCTTTCTATACTTATTATAAAAGTTACTTTTCTGCCCAATTAAAAACAATCATGGATGTGTATCATATGTCAGCAATGTGGGGTTTTGTATTTAGTGTAATTCTCTCTGACGCACACATCCAGCCCCTGGGAGGCCCCTGTTTTGTCACCTTTCACAGATTTGTCTCCTAGGTACCCTCAGAGTTTACTGCAGCTGACATTGCTTCCTGTGGACTTTCTCCTACGTGCTTTCTTTATGTACCTGCAGGAGTTGATCACTTTGCAGTCATTATTCTTTTCCTATTTTCCCATGTGCTTTTACAGCAACTTGTGCTGAATTTCTAGACTAGCCTATGTATCTGGGCCGCCTTTGTGCTGTGTTAGATGTTTTGTTTTTCTTACTCTTTCCCCAATGGTGGTTACTTTATTGCATCTCAGCCTGTGTCTCCAAGTTTTATGCTTTAGGACTCTTGTTTGGTTTTCTCATGGAGCAGTTCTTTTCCCTTACCATTTCCCTGATGCCTTGTATTGCATTTTTATTACAGCAGAGGCTATGTCTACAGGTCCTTCAGGCTATTTGTTCTGAGACTTTTATTGGATTCTCAATAAATATGTTTGCCATTGGGGGTCCTTAGCCGGTTTCCTTACCTATTTTATTGAAGCTGTGCTTCCAGACGCGATGTTAAGCAGCTATTTCAATAGCAATCTGGTTTCTCTTCTGAGCTCTCACACAGTTTCTTACATGTTTGAGTTGGCTGAGCTACATCTCCTGGCTTTTTTGATCTTTCCCTCACATTCAGGTCCTTTGTTGGCTGTGGAGGTCGTCTAGGTGCTTTTCCGCAGTCATTTCCATCTTGCAATAAACCTTTGTGTCAGCTGGCAGGTGGAATGGAAACTGTTCACGTCCCTTCGGCAAATGCAGAAAAGTTCTAGATGTTGGGTAGGCAAGGAGAAGCAGACAATGTGCGCGTGGAAACGTACATCTTTGATAAGTAGGTCATGTTACTTCTGCTTCAGTTACATCATGTTCCACAGAGGGTGCAAGGAGGAAAGGAGGGAGGCAGATTTTATGCCTGACAGGCTGACAGATTTAATGTCCTGTGGAGGATCCTACAATGAGAAACGCCAGAGTAGGCTAACATTCATGATAGCATGATATTCTCAGTGGAAACATACAGTATTCACAGAAATTTAAGATGGGCCTGAGCCACAAGGTCTGAACCAAATCAGAAGGCCAACAGAGATTGGGGGCATGTAGTTGTGGGTTTTGGTTTGGTCCCATCTCTAACAGAACTACAATATATAATGAAAGGTTGGCCAGCAAATGTGCTAATCTGGCCAGATGGCTTTTTGTTGTTAGCTTGATAAACAGTAACCAAGCAGAAAAGTAACCAGATACTCTTCCTGTCTAATGATTAGAAAATAGATTTCATAGATTTCATAGACATTAGGGCTGGAAGGGACCTCGGAAGATCATCAAGTCCAGCCCCTGGCCCAAAGGGCAGAAAGTCAGCTGGGGTCCTAGGATCCCAGCAAGATAAGCATCCATTTTTGTCTTGAAGGTGTTCAATGTAGGTGGTTGAACAGTCCTGCATTGGTAGTATCTGTCCACTAGTATCAATCAATCAATCAATCAATCAATCAATCAATCAATCAATCAATCAATCCATTAGTGGTATCAATTCAGGCTCTCCTGGATAGGGATTCACTACATTAAAAAAATTCACTTCTACAATCAGCACTAATTGGCACCCTGTTATTACCTTCAGCAGAGAGGCCAAATACTGAATAACAATGACAACTGAACTCAGCTCTAGGAGTTATCTCCTAATTTTTATGTTAATATCAATTTTTATTTTTAATTTGTAAGCTTCTGTGTGGTGGTAACAGGTTAGTAGCTTTGTAACTCGCAACTATTAATGAATTCATCTTAACAACATTCTTATGAAGTGCACAAATCTTAATATTGCTGTTTCATAGATGGGGAATGGATGTACAGGGATTATGTGTCATAAAGCAGCCTATGAAATCTGTAGGAATATAACCTATGTATCTCCTGAGAACTAGCCCATTGTCTTAACCACAACAGCATCCTTCCTTAGGTTAGTTAAATATGCAACTACAAGCTGCCGTAAAGGCTCCCCCAGAGATGAAAGAATGCAGTGATTTAAGATTGGAATCTGGGTAATTCAACAGAGCCGTTCCTACATTCAGAGCAAGATTGAAAGGGTTCACAGCAATCAAAAAAACCTGGTGAAGATGAAGGCATAGTTCTCTCATCTTAACTTTTCAATACCTTTCCTGAGGTGTACAGGTTAAAGGCAGGGCAATATTTTTAGCAATATCATCAACATCAAAAGATAGTCTCTTCAGTACTGGCAGCCTGTTGGCAGTATGTGGCCTACATGGGGCTAAACTGTGGTCTCTGGGCTCTGACCTGGCCGCCACTTTATCATTTTGGGTGCAGCAGCATCCAGGAGCTCTGGGCTTCCCTTCTGGCTTCTGCTTCCTGTGCCTGCCTCAGAGGACAGTGTGGCACAGAGCCTATGGCTGGTGAATTGGGAAGGGGGATACCCACACATATGCCCAGTGAAGTGGTTGCCTGCATGTGCTGTGGAGCAGTGAGGGGGAAAGCTTATGTGCATGGTGGAATGGAGAAGACAGCTTCCCATGCACGCCATGCAGCAACAGAGGAACTGCTGGGGAAGGTGAGGAGGGGGTCCTGACTTGCAATATTGTGGCTTGTGCAAGCTTTGCCCCTCCCTTGCTGTAGTCAATATGTGGTGTGCCCCCCTGCCCCATCCCCAGTGCGATTCCTGGCTACTGAGAAGTTGGACAGTCCTGTCCTATAGCAAAACCAATACCTTACCTGTTCTAATGGAGGCAGGGACATCCTCACCTAGATATGAACTAACACCTTGCTGCCTCCCTTAACAGATGTTAATAGGCAATGAAACATGGAAGAACCTTGTACATCATGTTTCAAAGATCCATTTCAGTACATCCAGAAACCCAGTAAGCCTGACTGACAATCAGAGAAATGTTTCCTTTATCTCACAACTGACTTAGATCGTTCCCTACTGCAGAATCAGCCATTTTGGTCCAAACATAACAGATATCATCTGCCAAGCAGGCACAAATTATTCAATTCAATTTCTGAGGAAAGATCATTTAGATTTCCTAGCATAGCCACTCTCTGGACAAATTGCAACAGAGTAAGGACCCTGGACTTCAGAAAAGCAGACTTTGACTCACACAGGCAACTCATGGTCAGGATCCCCTAGGAAGCCAGTCTGAGGGGGAAGGAGTCCAGGAGAGCTGGCTGTACTTTAAAGAAGCCTTACTGAGAATGCAGGAGCAAACCATCCCGATGTGCAGGAAGACTAGCAAGTATGGCAGACGACTAGCTTGGCTTACCAGGGAACTTCTCAGCAAACTAAGTCACAAAAAGGAAGCTTATAAGAAATGGAAACTTGGACAAATAACTAGGGAAGAATATAAGAGCATTGCTTGGGCATGCAGGGATGATGTCAGGAAGGCCAAAGTGCAATTGGAGTTGCAGCTAGCAAGGTGAAAGGTAAAAAAAGGGTTTCTACAAGTATGTCAGTAGGAAGAGGAGGATCAGGGAAAGTGTGAGTCCCTTACTGAATGGGGGAAGCAACCTTGTGCAAGAGGATGCAGAAAAGGCTGAAGTGTTCAATGCCTCCTTCACCTCAGTCTTCACAGGCAAGGTCAGCTCCCAGACTACTGCACCAGGCTGCACATTTTGGGGAGGAGGTGAGCAGCCAACAGTGGTGAAAGAATAGGTTAGGGACTATTTAGAAAAGATGGACATGTACAAGGGTACATGTCCAGAGTTTCTAATAGCACCCAACTCCCAAGGGTGCTAAGAGAGTTGGCTGAAGTGATTGCAGAGCCATTGGCCATTATCTTTGAAAACTCCTGGATGATTGGAAAACGGCAAACAGTGCCCATATTTAATAAAGGGAAAAAAGGAAGATCCAGGAAACTACAGACCAGTCAGCCTCACCTCAGTCCTTGGAAAAATCATGGAGCAGATCCTTGAGGAATCCATTTCTAAGCACTTGGAGAAGAAAAAGGTGATTAGAAATAGTCAGCATGGATTCACCAAGGGAAAAGTCATGTCTGACCAACCTGATTGCCTTCTATGATGAGATGACTGGCTCTGTGGATGCAGGGAGACTGGTGGATGTGTTGTACCTTGATTTTAGCAGGGTTAAAAAAAAAAAAAAAAGAAGCCTCACCCTCCCTGGCTTCTGCCCGGCAGGGGGCGATCCCCACTGCCCACCACTGCCCTGCTCTGCATTGGGGCCTCTACCATGAGCCCCCATCTCCCAGCCCCATCAATGGCTGCCCCACCCAGCCACAGCGTCTCCTGGCTCTTTAAAATAAAAAAAAGGCCCTGCACTCACTGGTTGCTGCAGTGGCCCCTGGGGCTTCTGGGGGCTCGTGGCCTAGCCCCCCATGCAGTGCGGGGCAGTGGGGGGCAGCAGGAATGGCCCCCCTGCTTGGCAGCAGCCAGTGAGATTTTTTTTTAATAATAGCCGGGAGGCCTGGGCCGGGTGGAGCAGCCATTGATGGGGCTGGGAGAGCGAGCCGAGGGGAGGGGGTGGCACCTGTTTAATTCTGAGATTCGGTCGATTTGGCAGTGGCCAAATCTCTGAATCAGATTCGGCCAAATTGATTTGGGCCAGTGATTCAAATCACTGAATCGAATCACTGTCCCCTGAATTGGCTAAATCCGAAGTGAATACTAGACACTTTGCACAGGCCTAGTGGTAGTACTATGTTCAGTTTTGGGCCCCCCACTACAGAGAGGATGTGGATAAATTGGAGAGCATTCAGAGGAGGGCAACAAAAATGGTGAGGGGGCTGACAGACATGACTTACAAGGAAAAACTGAGGGAACTGGGTTTATTTAGCCTAGAGAAGAGAAGACTGAAAGGGGATTTAATAGCAGCCTTCAACTACCTGAAGGGTGCTTCGGAAGAGGATGGACTAGACTAGACTGTTCTCAGTGGTGGCAGATGACAGTGTGAGGGGGGGGTCAGTCCTAGCTCAGTCTCCCTCTGGATTTTCCTGCCACGACTTAGGTTGAAAGAAAAAAGAGAGAGCTTCAGTGGTAATTTCGGAGCGAGGAATCACTGTATGCCACCCAGGTGGTAAATTCTCACAATGTAGCCTTTATTTCTCAGCAGGAGGTTACAGGGTCACAATAGTCTTGCTAATTACTTCATTAACAAGGGAAGTCTGAGTGGCCGATAAGGGAACTCGGCACCGGATGCCTCATAGATACTTTGTAATCAACATAGTCTTTGCCACTAATTGCCTTATTAGCGGAGCGCATTCTCCACGTCTTTGACATGTCTCATGCTGGGAGCTGCCCCTGCTGCTCCCTCGCAGTCTGTATCGCCATCTTGGCATCATTGCTGTCCCAGTGGGGCTGGTGGCTTGGTCTAGCTCCTGTCTCCTGTGCGCTGCCCTGGGAACACTCTGCCTCTGGGCTCCCCTCAGTGCTGTCTCCCAGAGCCCCGGTTCTTCCCTGCACTCACTGCAGCAGCTGTGGATCTTGGGGAAGTAGCCTCCCTTGGGGCTGACCTGCCATGTTGTCCTGAGTCCCATGGTCCCAGCACCCTTCTGGATGGCAGGTCAGGCCTCTTGTTCTCTTTCTTCTGGGATCCGGTAGTCCCCCATCCATCTTCTTGTGCCCAAAGGCCCCGTGCGTTTGCCCAGCCACTGGATTTATACTGGCCATGGCAGGCTGTAGCAAGAAACCCTTTTGTCTGCCCCCCTCTCAAATGTGAAGCTCCTCCATATGGCAAAAGCCCCTCTTTTAGTATTTGCCCCCTTTCAGAGATGCTTTCTCTTTTTTACCTTTTCTTCCTTCCTCTCTCTTTTTCTTTTATCATATCATTATTATTTTTATATAAGGTGTATTTGTAGTGAAAATAGAGCTTGTAGATGCTTTTACAAATGTACTTTAAGTTTAAAAGTAAGTTGTACCATGTAACATGTTAGCAAGAGCAGGAATCTCTGTATGGAGCAGGTCCCTGAATGAATCATGGTTGATTGTAACACAGTTTGGATAAGTATGTTAATGAGTGGCAATTAATGCTTACAAAATCAGAGACCAAGGAGAAGAAAGAAACAATAAAGAGCCAGGAATTCCCAGAAACTTCATTGTTAAAGGTATGGAAGCTCCTGTTTGAACTAATCAACGCTAGAAACAGACCATTGGGGCTGAAATACCCCCTGATCAACCACTTCCAGAGCTCTATTCATCATGGCAGTGAATCAATCAAAATTCATCAATGGACTCCTGAGACTGCATGTACGTGTGGACGTGACCCCTGGGGCTGACAGCTGCCATCCAGCAGCTACCAAGAGGGACGTCCCTCAAGGTCAACAACCCCTAGATTGGGTAAGCCTGAGAATTGGGGAGTCACCAAAGTCTGCCAGAGAGGTATAAAAGGCAGTGAAGAATGACCCCCTATGGCGCCCTCTTTGACCTGACCAGCACCCTGCCTATCCAGCCAGAAGGACCAGCCAGTGGCCCGCTTCTGCAGCAACATCGCACTGAACAAAGCCTTGACTGGCCATCGACGATGGACTCCAGCACTTGGAGATAGGTATATCTTGACTCCAGTGCTTAGTGTTCAGAGCTAGCTACTGTGAGTGTGTGTGCGCATGAATGTGTGTGTGTTTGAGGGGATTAGCACCAAGGTTTATGGTCTGACTTTTTTGCATCCGTCCAATAAACTAGAATTTTAGGATGATCCTGTGAGCTGGTGCTTTGTAGCCAACAAGGCTAATCACCCTGACCTTCCTCCGGTGTGTAACTCCCTTCACCAGGCAGGGTGCGTTCGAAGGTCATCCATGCCCAAAACTATCTCAGTAACAGGGCTCCCCTGTTACAGACAGAACAAGTAGTAATGATTTCATGTTGCAGCAAGGGATGTCTAGGTTAGATATTAGGAAGAATTTTATCACTAGGAGGGTAGTAAAACACTGGAACAGGTTACCCAGATAGGAGGTGGAATCTAAGTCTTTGAAGGTTTTCAAGACCCAGCTAGACAAAGCTTGGGCTGGGATGATCTAGTTGGGGATGGTCCTGCTTTGAGCAGGGGGTTGGACTAGATGACCACCTGAGGTCCCTTCCAACCCTAACTTCCTATGATTCTATGATTCTAAGTTATGCTAACAGGGACCTTGCCTGTACAGAGCTGGAAGCCAGTTTAACATCTCTAATGTCTGTCTTGCTATTACTTCTAATACATAACTACAAATGAGAAAAAATATTTGATTTGATCAAGAGCAAGAACAAAACAGACTCAAGCACATGTGTAATTTCATCCATACTGTGGATAATATTTACAAAGATAAATAGGTATTTGTAATAAACCACTAGACACCTCTTGGTCAGAGGAGCCAGAGTTTCTCCGATGTTTTACCTTCTGGCCCAATTTTATTCAGATATGATCTGCTTTGCAGATATACTGAGGAAGAGTCTTATTTAAGGGTAAAGTGCTTATTATTTCAAGATTGCATACAAAGAAGAAAAAGAAGTGCTTCTGATTTCAGGCAGATTAAATCTGTTGTGTTCCAAATGTTGTATCATCATTGTCTCCTCCCCTGTCCCCCAGACTACATTGCCTGGTCCAATTAGTAGGATCTATTCTCATTTTGTGTGAAAATTCAAGAAAGTCAAGGTAAAGCAGTGTGGCAATGACACATGACTCCCTGTTGATTGCAGAGGACATGTGGAACAGCTTCTAACAATATTGGTGTGAAAGTGGGCATATTTGACCATTATACCACTACTCTAGTATACAGCTTTGAATAAATAAGTTCAGTCTCCTGCTGTCTCCTTCTGGGAGTATTTGTTAACAAAATATAACCTGTTGCAGGAGGACAGTTGATTTCTCATATTTCAGTGGCAGCAAGATATTTGATTGCTGTATAATAAAAAAAACCCAATGTGTTCCTCTTTATTAGTTTCAGTATGGATAATACATGAGATATTATTACAATGGAAACTCCAGACTGTGTTAAATAAAATCACTAGATACTTCTTTAAATGCATGGTTTCTATTCTTGAATTGTTTTGAACAAACAGAGGACTCACTCTCTAAGCCAAAAATCCTGTACACTTTTTCATTTTTAATGACAGTACAGCTAGGCTAGGGACAGAAGTTGCACATAAACTGGTTTAAGTGATCAGAAACTGGTTTAAATCTGTAACAGAACTGAAGTTTAGTGCACATAAACCAGTTTCAAAATGGCTGAAACTGGTTTAAGATAAACTTGGTTGAATGTAGTATCAGACTTAACTGATTTGGGTCAAACCAGTTTATGAACTTTCTGTCCCAGACCCCTTCCTGGTTCAAGTTAAATTGCAGTCCCCTAGCATCCCAGTATGCTTTCCAGCTGTGGGCTGGGCTGTCTGCTCCAGCAGAGAAGAGTTGGGGAGGGGCAGGGGAGAGGGGTAGGAGGCAGGAACTGCCCCCCTCAGGCTGGGGTCAGGGTGGGGTCTGAGTTGAGATCTGCTCTGCCCTGCCTTGCTAAAACTGACTGCTGGCTGTGACTGTGGACTATAAATCCCAGAGGCACCTGGAAGCAGGCAGAGGAGTAATGAGCAAGTCCTGCTGCTCTGATTCTGGACTGGAAATCCTAGAGAGCTCAGGGGAACAGGAAGAGGAAGTGAACACACAGCCCATGCTGGCTATGTGCCAGAGAGCTGTGCTGTAGTCCCCCTGGCTTCTGACTTGAGCCACTGCAGGCATGTGACTGCATTTCCTGAATCAAAAGTGAATATATGTCTAGTTGTTTCTCAGTTTAATCTCTGCAGCTTAGACTAACCTGCAAAGCCTGAATCGATTCAGCCTCTGGCTTCTTGACTGGGTTGAGGCCTTGGAGGTGCAGGTAAGGGAACTGGAAAGACTTAATCGATTCACGGGCAGGTGAGGGAACAGGGGCAGGTGAGGAACCTGCAAAGACTGAATTGATTCATTCTCTGGCTTCTTGACAGGATTGAGGCCCTGGAGGGGCAGGTGAGGGAACTCCAGGCAGAGGTGAGCAGGCTGCAGAGGATCAGGGCAATTGAGGAGATTGATGGGTACTTCCATTCTCTGCAGGTTGACATGCTTGGAGGGAAGAAGTCACAGGAGGGAGTCAATGTGGCCAGATGGCAGACAGTCACATCAAGAACTAGATGTCACAAGGACAGGGCAACTCCCTTAGTGCAGCTAGAGAACAGATATGAGGCCCTGGCATCACTGGCAGAGAGTGGAGCAGTGGAGGCCACTCCCACAGCCACCACCAAGCAAGCTAAGAGAGAACTGTGCAGCTGGAGGAGAAGACGTTGGGTCATTGTGGTGGGTGACTCCCTCCTGACAGGAATGGAGGGAGCCATCTCCTGCCCGGATCCCATGGTACAGGAGGTATGCTGCCTGCCCAGAGTCTGGATTCAAGACATCACAATGAGGATTCCAGACCTGATTAGGCCCTCCAAGTATTATCCCATGGTCCTCATCCATGTAGGAATGAATGATGCAGCCCAGAGTAGTCCAGGAGGGGTCATGAGTGACTACATGGTGCTGGGAGCCAGGCTCAGAGGTTTGGGGGCACAGGTGGTCTTCTCATCCATCCTACTGGTCAGTGGTCAAGGACAGCACCACAGCAATTGTGTTAGAGAGGTCAACTCACAGCTTCAGAGCTGGTGCCATTGTGTGGGGTTTGGATCCCTTGACCATGACCTGCACTTCCAGGATAAGGTCTTGTTTGGACGAGACCAGCTACATCTCTCTCCAAGAGGTAAGAGTCTCTTCTCTTAGAGGTTGGCTGACATATGCCAGGCTTTAAACTAGGTTCATTGGGAGATAGGGATGTTGACAACAGGGAGAGGCCAGGAATGATGAACCTCAAGCCAGGTGCTGGAACAGTCCAGGTAAGTACCAAGGGTCCCGCTAAGCATCAGAAAGGGGAAGTAGCAAGGGCACCTATTCGGGAGCTTAGATGCTTCTATACTAATGCTAGGAGCATGGGGAACAAGCAGGAGGAACTTGTACTCCTGCTTGCAAGTAAAGAATTTGACCTGGTTGGGCTAACAGAAACTTGGTGGGATCCTACCCATAACTGGGCAGTGGACATTGAGGGCTGCAGGCTGTACAGACAGGACAGAGTGGGGAAAAAAGAGTGGGGGCATTGCTTTCTATGTTAAGGAGCAATATACATCTTTTGTAGTTAATTTGGGCCAAGAAGAAGGGCAAATTGAGGTACTGTGTGTCAGGTTACAGGGGGGTCAGGGTGCAAGGGACTTGGTAGTGGGGATCTACTACAGACCCCCACAACAGGGGAATGAGTTAGACCTAGAATTCCCAAGACCATTCTCAGAGGCAGTGCGCTCAAAGGACCTGGTCATCATGGGTGACTTAAACTTTCCAGACATCTGCTGGGAAAAACAGGTAGCCAGGTCTGCCCGTTCATGAAAGTTTCTAACCTCCTTACAGGACCTTCACCTATCGCAGGAGGTACACGTTCCCACTAGGGGAAATGCCTTATTAGACTTGGTACTGGCCACAGGGGATGACTTGGTGGGGGATGTGCAGGTGCAAGATAACCTAGGGGATGGTGACCACCTATTGATAGGGTTCACTATCTGAAGAAAGGTGGGGAAGATAACTAGTAGGGCAGAAGTGCTAGATTTCAGGAAGGCCAACTTCAACAAGTTCAAGAGATTAGTTAGGGAGGGTCTGACTGGTAAAAGCCTTGGAGAGATGGGAGTCCAGGAAGGGTGGGTGTTTCTCAAGGGACTAATCCTGCAGGCACAGAAAAGGACCATCCCAATGTACATAAAAGGGGGCAAAAAAGCAAAGAAACCCTCTTGGTTGAGCAGGGAAATCCATGAGATCCTGGAGGGGAAAAAAGTGCCCTACAAGCTGTGGAAGCAGAGAGCTGCCACCAAGGAGGAGTATACCTGCTTGGTTCAAGCTTGCATTTTACGACCAGGTCACAAAATGCTTGGCTGAAGGAACAGAGATAGATGCTATTTACTTAGATTTTAAAAAGGTCTTTGACACAGTGTCACACCCAAGTCTTATAAATAAACTAAACAGTTGTAATGTAGATTATTACACAGTCCAGTGGGTAGAAAATTGGCTTATGGGATGCACCCAGATAGTGGTGGTGGATGGGTCAGTTTCTACCTGGAGAAATGTAGGCAGTGGAGTCCCCCAGGGCTCTGTCCTGGGACCGGTACTATTCAATATCTTCATTAGTGACTTGGACGAGGGAGTAGAAAGCACCTTGTCCAAGTTTGCTGATGACACCAAACTATGGGGGGAGGTACACAAACGAGATGGCAGGGAGTGAATCCAACTGACTTGGACAGGCTGGGGACATGGGTCGAACAGAATAGCATGCAGTTTAACAAGGATAAGTGTCATGTGTTGCAACTGGGAAGGAAGAATCATCAACACTCCTATAGCCTGGGATGGACCACTAAGTAGCACAACTGCGGAAAGGGATCTCGGAGTCATAGTCAACTCCAAAATGAACACGAGTCACCAGTGTGATGAGGTAATAAGTAAAGCTAATCGCATCCTTTCTCGCATAAGTAGGTGCATCACAAACAGGTCTAGGGAGGTGATACTTCTTCTCTATGTGGCATTGGTCAGGCCACAGCTGGAGTACTGCATCCAGTTTTGGGCACTGCACTTCAGGAGGGATCTGGATGGCCTGGAGAGGGTTCAGAAGAGGGCCACTCATCTGGTTAAAGGCCTACAGAAACCCCCCTATGTGGACCTATTGGGAGACCTGAACCTCTTCAGCCTTTGCAAGGTGATCTCATGGCTGCCTACAAACTCATCTGTAAACAAATGCCCCAGCTTCATAAACGGCTACCAATAGAACAGTCCCTCTTCCTTATATAATCCTCCATGGCGCTCCTTGAATTCAGGATGGCAGTTTATAGAGAATAAAAGTCACCTCCCCTGAAAATCATGACAGGAAAGTGTAGCAGTATAGCATGGAAAACATTAGGGGTGTACAAAGCGGGCCGTATTCGATTTGGATTCAGCCTGATTTGGGGGACAGTGATTTAATTCACTGATTTGGATCACTGTCCTGATTCAGTTCGGCCAATCCGAATCTGAAGATTTGATTCTGATTTGGAGAATCAGCAATTCGACCATAGACACCGCCCTATATGTTTTTTCTACATACCTCAGGGTACCAGGTGGCTTGTGAATGCTGAGATGCTGGGGTGGATGGAGCATCCCACAGGAGCATGGGGGGAGGCCCTGTGTGCTCGGTGGCAGACCCAGAAGTGGACCAGAAGTACTTCCGGTCCACTTCCAGGTCCACTGCTGAGTGCACAGGGGACCCCCGCGTACCCCCCCCAGCTCGGCAATTGGCCACGGGGGGGACCCTGGGTGCTCCCCCAGACCCAGGAGGCACCAGTCACTGAGCTGGGAGGTGTGTGTGGGGGTGGGGTTCCCCGCATGCTTTGTGGCGGATCCGGAAGTGGACTGGAAGTGCTTCTGGTCCACTTCTGGGTCTGCCACCGAGCACGCTGTGCTCCCCTGTGCTCCTGTGGGATGCTTCATCTGCCCCACCATCTCAGCATTCACTAACTGCCTGGTACCTTGAGGTATGTAGAAAAAACATATAAAGTTGTGTCTATGTCCAATCATCAAATCTCTCCGAATCTCTCTGAATCATATCAGAGGCATCCGATTCAATTTGGAGAGATTAATGGGTCTCCTGATTCAATTTGGATCTGGAGATATGGCTGCTGACTCAGGCTGAATCTCCTTTGAATCGAATCAATGACCAAAGCTTCGCACAGCCCTAGAAAACATGCACCATGGACATTTATCTCTAACCCTTTCTCCAGAGCAGAGTACCAGGCAGAGTGAAAGGCATTCTGGGAGCCATAGGTCTCCACACTGGCAGTGCAGTTTGCCAGTGTGTTCATCCCATTTTTTGCCACCAAAGCCCCTATGTCCAGAGGACAAAAAAAAAATGGTGAATTGGGCAGGGGTAGTTCTCGCAGCAGCAGCAGCAGCAGCAGCAGCAGCAGCAGAAAGCTCCACTGCTGCTGTATAGCACTATGATTCCTAAAATGTCTTGCACTCTCTGGCACACATTGCCTGTGCTTGTGTTGCTGTTTCCTGGAGCTGGACAGTGCCAGCAGAGTGAAGCAAGGCGGCAGAGAGGCAGCCATGAAGCAGGCCTCAATGAGTAGCCTGGGGTGCAGGCCCTGCTCCGTCCTTTTGGCACCCCATTCCACCATGTTAAGCCATGGGTAAATACACCTGTATTCAGCATAGTATTTTCTATGATTGCCACCTCTTGAGCTGAAGTTACTCAAGACCACAAATGGAAATTACTATGCCTCAATTACACCTTCACTCCCCACTGGGTGTCCAGTGAGACAACGGCTGGTGAGAAGTTGTCAAATCTTTTCTCAAATGCTATTAACCAGATATAGTTTTCCGGTTGCAATCAGCCCATGGAGTAAGCATGCCAGTGACATTGCCTCTGGTAGATCTGTGTGTATAAATCTAAGGTTTATTCCTGGTTCGATGCTGAATATACCATGAAAAAAGCATTGGCATTGCTATGGTTGGGTCTGGATGAGCCACAACCTACCCAGTTAGCACCCAGACCCACCCAAATCTGAGCCTGGTTAAATCAGTTGCAATATAAATGATTTGCTATGATTTCAGACCTTTGGTCATTGCCTATCTACTGTATGCTGTGGCCCATCCACATCTCTGTTATTATCTTTGATATAAATGTTGTGTCACTTAGTTTGAGCTATTTGATATATATTGCCTTCTTGCCGTGATTGCAGTAGAAATTCATTGCTTTCTTGTGAACAGAGTTTTAGACCTTATTTTAAACCTTTGTTGTGAGGAGAGTATTAGACTATTGAATGGAGTCAATGATCCATATGACCCTCTATGGCTGTGTATCTGTCTACTATGGGATAAATAGTACTTGTAGGTCTTTGCTTAATGACACGATCCACTACAACACAAAATCATAGACTGTTTGACCCTGCATTTAACAGTGTGTACTAAACTGCTCTGCTCCAGGGTCCAATTGTGTTTGCTTAGATGGTAATCAGTATGTACACAGATGTCAAACTAGGCAATCTGCACATTAGATCAGTGACAATGAAAAAGGCATGAGGAATCTGAATCAAGTACACAATCAAAAGCAGGATCCAGATATGGGATTAGGTATGCATTTAAAGCTGCTTGTGTGTGTGGGGGCCGGAGCGCTCCAAAATTCTCCTAGTTAGACTTGCAAGGCCCAGATTTAGGGACAGGCAGGGGAGGAGGACTCCTAATGAAAACTATCAGCCTCCTGCTGTAGAGAAATGCCATTGCAGAGGAAGAGATGCATGGGCAGTGCTCCCAGGGAGTCTTTTGCCAGAAACAGCCCACGACATATTACGCAAACCATGTTTAGCAGATAAACATGCCTGGATCTAATGCTTTCCCTTAGGCCATTGTTCCAATGTAGCAAGCATACATATGTCAGGAGCGGCAACAACTCCAGAACAATGTAAACAAAGGAAGCCTTATAACACATAAAAACACTAAAAAGTTGACATTTTGACCAAGCAAGACACTAAAATCCATGTTTAGATGTCTCAGTGGATACTTTATATAATTAAACCAAAAATGTAAGCACCTGAAGTAAACTCCCATTTATGTAGGTGTTTATTATACTTACACTTGAAGCTTGAGCATAAATACTTAATGGAGAGCTTGTTAAAAATCAAGCACTCAGCATCTGTCATCAATCTACAGTCATCTCATATTAGAACTTCGATTGAATAAGGAGAAAATAATGTAACTTTACAATTAGTCATGACGATTTGTATTTTTTAGCTTTGCAAATCCTTTTTGACTACTGCTTCTAAATTGTTTCATGTCCTTCCCAGAGATTAAATCTGATTTTGAGGTCCTTGTTCCTGATTTCTTAGATAATGGAGCCAGCTCTTCAGCTGGTGCCAATCAGCATAGCTCCATGGAGGCTTGGGCCTGGAAAACACTATCAGTGGGTGCGCTATAAAGGGTAGGATCATAGTCCTGCTCAAATCAACAGCAAAACTCCCATTGAACTCAGTGGCAGCAGGAGTAGGCCAAAGGCCTCTCGCACTGAAACAGGAAAGCTATTCTACAGGGATGTTAGCTTCTTTCCGCTAGAATAGATGTTACATGAAATACTGAATAAATAGAGTCCCATGACTAAATGTATCCTGAAATGTGATAGGGGAGTCCAAAGAGAACCTATTACTGTTCAAAGAGCGCATTGAAGCTATTTGAGCAGAAAATGTGTTACTTGATAACAGATCTGCCTTTTGGCAGGCTTATCTAGTAAGTCTACAAGGTCATCAAAGTTCTGCAATAGTTGTTTTATAATGAGGTAAAAGCAGTAATTAGATCCCCTTACTCTGGCAAAGCAACAGATGCCTCCTTGCCTGCAGGTTTCAGAATCTTTAACCCTAAAACCTACATAGTTGCTTCATATTGAAGTTTGTCACACCTCTTCCTGCATTTTGCTATTACACACAGAACTTAGTAACATACACATAGAGCTTAATGTCTTTTGTTGTGGTACCAACAGCAATATCTGAAAGATATCATCCAGCTCAGTGGTGTTCCACATACCTGCAGTTGTCCTCCTTACCTGTCACAGCAGATGGCAAATAACTCCATCCTACAGATTATTTGAAATAACTTTAACCCTTAAAAAGAAACCATTTTCATACTGCTTTGTGGATTTTGTTTAGTCAAAGAAAAGAAAAAAATGGTAGTTGTATCTGCTAGTAGCTGTAGTTGGGATGGAAAACATTTTGCGTGACAGCTGAGATTAAACAGAAAGATGATGGGCCTCAGTGTAAAATAGACAAGAAAATGTAAATTGCTCTTTTCCAAGTCAAATGCACACAATATAGACTTCTCTCAGCCAAATGAACATGGATTTGATTGTAGCTATATTTGAGGCAAAACTCTCAAATGTGGCTCATCTGAGCCATGTGCCAAGAAAGAATCAAATCAGAGCCCAGGCAGGATCCCTTCATCCTAAGACACAGGCTTTGGTTGGTTTGGGGAGGATTTTATTAAAGTTCCTTTTTCACTTCTTGCTCCTAAGGTAACAGAAGAAAAATCCTGCTTCACCCATTTCCCAAAAGGTCAAAGATGCTTTTTGTCTTTATGACTGGGGGAGAAAAAAGAGTAGGAAATTAAATGCTGAAGTTGCTCTGCCAGCCACACCTCTGGCACTATGCATTTGGCCATGAACCCTGTGTTCTTCTGGCAGGTGCCCCATGTTCTTATTTACTGCCGAGCTCTTTAGAGAACTTCAAGGTACGCTGGTCAAACACTGAGGCTATTCTTTGGTGCCCTACCCACAAACAATTCATGACGTGAGCATAGAATAAACACAGGTGTGAGAGCACAACTCTTCCTCCTACTGGCAATGAGCATTTAGTGCTTGATCCATATGAGTCAAGTGGTGCCAAAGTGGGACTTAGGAGGAACTTAAGTGCCTAAGTTGGTAAAAATGACCAACTTGACCATATTCTAGGAGCTGCAACGTTCCTTAGATATACATATCATTGGGCACCTCCATTTTGGCTTGAAAAGATGCAGAGATACTTGGACTTAGGACTTTGACCATATTCAGAAGCAATTTAGCCTGAGCAGCTAGGCACCCAACTCCACCTAAATGGCATTGAGCTCTACATTGGAGATGACAGGTACCTAAATTGCATTTAAATCCTCAATAAACTGAGTGCTTATGGAATACCTCTAAATCAAACTGACAGCATGGGGTTGAGTATGAAGCCCAGTGCCTACGCTCACTTTCACTCAAAAGCGGAGCAGGTGGTAGTGGTGGCGGCTCCCACCTTTTGCATAAAAGCCTAGTGGTTAGAACTCTCACCCAGGAGGCAGCAGGCCTAGATTCTAGATCCTCCTTAAGCTGGGGGGGTTCAAACCCCTATCTTCCACTTTCTAAGGACAGTATCTTATGGCTTTGACACTAAATCATAGACAATACTGGTTTCTCAAACAGGAGCAATAAACATGAAGCTGTTATTCCTAATTATGTGTCACTTTTCTGTAACATGGTGTTACAGAAACTCCACACTGCTGTACGTTAATCTATTACCATCAATTCTTTCTGCAGGAAGAACAAAATGGATGACAGGCATTTGAGAATTATGCAAAAATAACTTGAAGGAAAAAGAGTTTTTGATGCATCTTTCCAAAAGCGTGAAACATTTATCTGATAATATAATTAGAAGTGGATGTTACTTAATTAACCACATAGGTAGCAAAATTAGAAACATTTGGGGGCATCTTTTGAGAGGAGCTGAGCAACTCCAATTGACAGTCAACAGCCAACACAGATGCTCCATATCTCTCAGGATGTGACAGTCCAGAAGTCTGAAGAGTTCAGATTTCTTCTTTTAGAGAATACATAATTCTACTCCAAGAATTCTCTGAACAACCAGGAAGGAATGGACCTCATTGGCTGGATCCAAACAGGATGCTAGCAACCACTGTACAGAGTATGATGCCACTCACATATTGTTTCTGATGCCCCTCTCCATATAATTCAGTCAGTTTTGATTGTGCAGCAAAACATGATGTGACCATGAGGTCTTAAACCCACCCAGATTCAGTGAGGTTTGTAATGGCCCGATGCGCAAGAAGAAGCAGACTAATCCTTATGAGACAGGAGTGGTCATTAAACGCATGTTTATAAATCCTGCCAGCCAAAACTCATCTCTTCTGATGGATCGCTGCCCCCTGAAACATGCTTGTGAACCTTCTGAGGCACAACATTTGACAGCAACCAGGCAGAGAGGCCTGCTTCCCTTCTGGTGCCGTTTCCTGCCAGTCTGCCCACCCATTAGCCAACTGGCAGCAGGAAGACAGGCTACCCCAGACTCCCAACTTCCCCAAAGGGAGGCTGCTGCTTGAGAAGCCAGGCAGCTTGGTGAGGAGGCTGTTTAGATAAGAATGTGGTGTCACCACTCAAGGTTTCAGGGGACTGGCTGTCCAGGGCAAAAGACAAGCAGGGAGGCAGGGGGCTGTCTCACTAGTAAGTAAAAGAGATTCATGTTGGTTCCATTGCTTCTGCTGGGAAAAAAAATCTGATTGGAGATAAGTGTTCTCCCCACTCTGCCCACCTCCAAATAGTCTAGATTTATAGCAGGAAGGAAATCTCCTTTCCCAAACAGCTCTAATATGGACAGTTAGTTCACAGCCGAGGAGCTGGGAGCTATCATCCAAGAAAGCACAGCTAGGTGACTGATAGGATCAATAAAACCTATTACTCGCCATTATTGTTTCTTCTGTATAGATCTTCACCTGGAGTCCCTAACACTGATAATCCACTAGGGGTGATGTGAATATGTAGCAGCCACAGGAATCACTGGATTCTGGCCATGGTATGCAACATGCCTGTGACCTAGGAGCAGTACTGTAGCAAGGGGGGTGAGCGGGATGACCGCCATGGGCACCAAAGTGAAGGGGTGCCAACGAGATGGAGCCGCATGCAGTTCATTTAGGGTGGGGCGTGGGGATGTGGGGAGGGCAACTCCTGCTGCTGCATGCAGTCCTGGGCAAGCATGAGGAGGCATGTGCCCCCTGGATCTGTGCATGGGGCAGGGGCAGGCTGCCGCTGTGGATTTGCCCAGGGTGCCAAATTTCCTTGTCTGGTACTGCCTAAAGGTGACATTCTGGCTGCACTGAAGACCGTAGATGTTGGATCATTGATTTAAAAAGACCAGGAGAAGAGTCTAGATAAGACTAAACAGCAAGGTGCTTTTAGCTCTTTAAAATGTTACTGGTGTGTTACTCTCCTTCTCTGCTGTCTCTGTGCTTTTGCTCATTTTTTAAACCTTTTCCTTCCTCTTCAACTCCCACCTCTTCCCCCAGTCTCTTGTGTGTCCCCTTTTCCCACTAAGGCAGGATTTCCATCTGCTGCTGCTCCAGTTTTCCTCACTTTGGTTGGAAAGCTGTTACTTATTTTTTCACCCCCTTTCCTTTTATTATCCATGTGTAAATGCTATTATTTTTTACCCTCACTGCTTGTCTCTTTCATTTATTTCCGTTCTCTTATTTTTGTCACCTCTCTTTCCTGACAAGTTTCTAAAGGCCTTTTTGTTCTCAATGATTTTTGTTCTTCTTTGCTTTTCACTGAAGCTCTCCTGGGACAAAATTGCTTCCTTTTAACACATTCAGAGGCACCTCTGAAGTCTTTAGTGCATCAGGCTGCTGTCTCTCTCCAAAGACTTAGGGTCACCTTCACTAATTTTGTGAAATACGACATGCAGTAACCAGAAGTGGGAAAGCTGAGCTAAGTAGTTTCCTTTTGCTAAGGGACATATTCAAACTCACAAATGATGCCCATATCCATTAAGGTCAAGTTTGCAATAGAATCATTGGCTGGCATGGTTATGTGGGTCAAGGGCATGATGAGGTGTGACTTCTTACTGTCATAGGTTTGCCAAAAAAGCCCTTAATATTGTTCCCATGATTATACTAACAAAATTGCATTGTCCCAGTGTAGCTTTTTTAGCATGGGAAGGGAAGGGGAGTGGAGAAGGTAGGAAGAGAGTCGGCAGAAATGAGCTACAGCATTTTACAGGTTTATTCTCCCAAAAAAGGAAATCTAATATCAAGGTGCATCTTATATTACAATACTATGTAATGAAAAGAATTATAAGAAAAGCTTATCAGAAGTCAGTCACATTTATCAGAAGTCAGTCACATTTATGTTAAAAACTCCCCCACATCTTATGGTGGTGGGGGGGGTTGGGGTCCTATGCTCCATTTTCATCCTCTGTACCAGTAACAGTCTGGCATGGAGGCTGTGGTCATCCCCTTGTGCCTGGTGATCTGGCACCTTACTAGTGCTCTCCCAGTACCACTTGGGGAGCCTGCAGCCATGGGGGCAATGCCAGGTCTGCTGGGGGGGATTAAACTGGGGAGAATCCCAGTGTCTGGGATGGGCCAGCTCCTGGGTCACAGAATCATAGAGAAGTAGAGCTGGAAGGGACCTCTAGTGGTCATCTAGTCCAACCCCCTGCTTGAGGCAGGATTATTCCTATCCAAACCATCCCATACAACCATAATCTAAACTCTATACAAGACTACTATCAACCCTGACACAACATAGGCCTAACACCCTAACCTGCCACAGGCAAAGCACGGGAACCACAGCAACCAATGTCCTGCTTCTATAAAATGTTGTCAGTATATGCTCAAGAGGCCCCAGGCAGATGGCTATGCTCCCTGCTGCAGAGGAAGGCAAAAACCCCCACAGTCCATACCAGTTTGTCCATGGGGTAAAATTCCTTCCTGCCCTCAAAAATTGGGCTGACCTGAGCAGAGAAGCAAGACAGTCTTGCCAGGAACCTCTGGTTTTGCTCATAACAGGAGAATCAGCACATCCCAGTTGAAGTCCCTGGCCCTGTAGCCAACACCCAGTGCCTCTGGGAAGGCTTAAAAACACCCTGATGCATATATAGCAGAAAGGGGGTGGGGAAAAAGGGAGCAACCAGCAAAACCCAGACCAGGCATAACTACATGTAGATAATTCTCAACTAGTGGCTGTCCAACCTCTTGAACACCTCCCGTGATGAAGAGTCCACAACTTCCCTAGGCAGTCTAGTCCACTGCTTCACTATTCTCATAATGAAGAAGTCTTTCTGGATATCCAATACAAATTTACTTTTCTGCAGCTTCAAGCCATTGGCCTGCATTCTCCTCTCTGAGGCAAGAGAGAAAAGGTGCTGTCTTTTTTCTTTCTGGGAGCTCTTCAAGTATTTGAAGACTGCTGTTATCTCCTTTCTTAAGAGCTTTTTCCACAGGTAAACCAAGCCATGTCTCTTTCCAGTGTTGCCTTCCCCCACATCCAGATGTTTGTCCTTGCCAAGCCTGGGTCCATCTAGACAGGGTTTTCCTTGACCCCAGCCACTTGGAGAATCCGCCAGGAAAAGAGTGGCTCCATGAACCCCACGGATGGGGAAACTGAGGCAAAGGTTACACGTCGAACAGTTCCTCTGCCCAAGGCTGGGGCTCAGCTACATAGGGCTTCCCATCTCTCGAAGCCCTAATGCCCTACTCCTAGCTTCCTACCCTGATGGTCCAGGAAATAATTCATAGATTCATAGATGTTAGGGTCGGAAGGGACCTCAATAGATCATCGAGTCCGACCCCCTGCATAGGCAGGAAAGAGTGCTGGGTCTAGATGACCCCAGCTAGATGCTTATCTAACCTCCTCTTGAAGACCCCCAGGGCAGGGGACAGCACCACCTCTGTTGGGAGCCCGTTCCAGACTTTGGCCACTCGAACTGTGAAGTTCTTCTGAATGTCTAGTCTAAATCTGCTCTCTGCTAGCTTGTGGCCATTATTTCTTGTAACCCCCAGGGGTGCCTTGGTGAGTAAAGCCTCACCAATTCCCTTCTGTGCCCCCGTGATGAACTTACAGGCAGCCACAAGGTCGCCTCTCAACCTTCTCTTGCGGAGGCTGAAAAGGTCCAGTTTCTCTAGTCTCTTGTCATAGGGCTTGGTCTGCAGGCCCTTAACCATATGAGTGGCCCTTCTCTGGACCCTCTCCAGGTTATCCGCATCCTTCTTGAAGTGTGGCGCCCAGAATTGCACGCAGTACTCCAACTGCGGTCTGACCAGCGCCCAATAGAGGGGAAGTATCACCTCCTTGGACCTATTCGTCATGCATCTGCTGATGCACGATAAAGTGCCATTGGCTTTTTTGATGGCTTCGTCACACTGCCGACTCATGTTCATCTTGGAGTCCACTAGGACTCCAAGATCCCTTTCCACTTCCATGCCACCCAGCAGGTCATTCCCTAGGCTGTAGGTGTGCTGGACATTTTTCCTCCCTAGGTGCAGCACTTTGCACTTCTCCTTGTTGAACTGCATTCTGTTGTTTTCTGCTCACTTGTCCAACGTGTCCAGGTCTGCTTGCAGCTGTTCCCTGCCCTCCGGCATGTCCATATCTCCCCATAGCTTTGTGTCATCTGCAAACTTGGACAGAGTACATTTCACTCCCACGTCCAAGTCACTGATGAAGACATTAAAGAGTATCGGTCCAAGGACCGAGCCCTGTGGGACCCCACTGCCCACACCCTTCCAGGTCGAAACCAACCCATCTACCACGACTCTCTGGGTGCGACCCTCCAGGCAATTCGCCACCCACCGGACTGTGTAGTCATCCAAGTCACAGCCTCTTAACTTGTTCACCAATATGGGCTGGGATACCGTTTCGAAGGCCTTCCTGAAGTCTAAGTATACGACATCCACCCCTCCTCCTGTGTCCAGGCGTTTCGTAACCTGGTCATAAAAAGAGACTAGATTGGTCAGGCACGATCTGCCTGCCACGAACCCGTGCTGGTTTTCCCTCAGCATAATTTGTCCTGCCGGGCTCTCGCATATGTGATCCTTGATAATTTTTTCAAAGACTTTGCCAAGGATGGAGGTGAGACTGACTGGCCTATAGTTGCCCAGGTCCTCCTTCCTCCCCTTCTTGAAAATGGGGACCACATTGGCCCTTTTCCAGTCCTCCGGGACTTGGCCCGTGCACCACGAGCTTTCAAATATTCCCACCAGTGGCTCTGCAATGATGTCGGCCAGTGCCTTCAGCACCCTCGGATGGAGCTCATCCGGGCCTGCCGACTTAAAGGCATCCAGTTCTTCCAAGTGACTCTGCACCATCTCAGGGTCTATGCGTGGTAGTATGGTGCCTTGCTGCTGCCTCTCTACAACCCCAGTGAGAGACTTGTCGTGCCCCTCACTTAGGAACACTGAGGCAAAGAACTCGTTGAGGAGTTCAGCCTTGTCCCCCCTGTCTGTCACCAATTGTTTCTGTCCATTTAGCAGGGGTCCTATTCCTCCCTGGGCCTTCCTTTTACTCCCTATATATCTAAAAAACAATTTCTTGTTGTCTTTTACTTGGGTTGCCATCCTCAGCTCCATGGTAGCTTTGGCCCGTCTAACTGCCTCCCTAAAAGCACGAGCAGAGGAGGTATATTCGTCTTTGGTGATCTCTCCCTGTTTCCACTTTTTATGTGCTCCCCTTTTGGCCCTTAGGCTGCCCTGGATTTCTCTGGTCAGCCAGGGAAGCCTCCTGGCCCCTTTCCCTCTTTTGCCTCGCTCGGGGATCGTCTTGCTTTGTGCCCGAAGGATCGTTTCCTTAAGGCACAGCCACCCTTCTTGGGCTCCCATCCCTTCAAAACTCCTACTCTGCAGTGCGTCCTTGACTAATCGCCTGAGTTCATTGAGATCAGCTTTCCTAAAGTCTAGTACTTTCACCCTAATCCACCAGGGCTTCCTCAACCAAGGTTCCCTGACAGCTGGGCTGTCTCAGGCAACACATTCTGGCAGGGGCATGCTACAGCTTGTCCCTGAGCACTGCACTACCTCATTGTGCTGTGCTTCATCAGTGTGCCATGCCTCCTTTGCCCACACCTCACAAATGACTCCTCCCTGGCCTTGCAGGTGTTATGAAGGACACAGTGGCAATAAAGCATGGCAAGTCCTCCTCAGATGTATTGAGGTACACATTCTGAGCCCCCAGTGTGCCTTGGGGCAACCAAATGCACATGTAGTGTTCATGAAGCATCTGCTGAAGAGTTGTTGAAGTGTTCTTTCCTGCATTCCAGGTGCTCTGTGTAGGGCTTTGTGAGCCAGGGGAGCAGAGGATAGGCTGAGTCTTCAATGATGAGGGGTGGGATGACAATTCTGTCGGCCTTAGTGCTGGAGCCCTGGGAAATTTAGCAAGGGCCAAACCCGACCAGGGCAAGGTCTTCAAAGTGGGAGTCTAGCAACCACTTCATGCCCAGCGGGAGCTTCACGTGTTTCGCGGGCTGGCGCTTCCTCCAACGTGCCCACCTCAACTGCCCACCTTTGAACGGCACTGTCTGCTTTGGCCACCAGGACAAGAGGTGCCAATGGTGCGGCTACATGGTAGAGACCCTCACCAGAGCCTGGCAGCTTCGCCACAATGCTGTCTAGGATTGCCTGGTAAGGGCCATCCCGGCCACAGCAGGGGAGATCTCTGTGAATGGCACCATCCTGGGCTGTGAGAGCCAGATGTGACCCGACATTGTGATCACCAACGAAGAGGCCAAGAAGATCGTGATCATGGAAGTGACCATCTCCTTCAAGAACCAGCACCAACCCTTCACCTACGCCTGGGCTCACAAGCGGGAGTATGCCCTGCTGGCCAACATCCTGAGGGGCCACAGCTATGACATGACAGTCAACACGCTCATTGTGGGAACGCTCGGAGCCTGGGACCCCAGCAACAAGAGCATCCTGCGTGCCTGCCATGTCTCCCACATGGAACAGGTTAGGGATTCTTTAGAAAAGCTGGATGTGTACAAGTCCATGAGGCTGGACATCATATGCCCACAGGTGCTGAGGGAATTGGCCAATGTGATTGCAGAGATACTGGCTACCATTTTAAAAAATTCTTGGTGACTAGGAGAGGTCCCGGACAATTGGAAAAGGGCAAACATAGTGCCCATATTTAAGAAAGGGTAAAAGGAGGATCCAGGGAACTATAGACCAGTCAGCCTCACATCAGTCCTTGGAAAAATCATGGAGCAGATCCATTTCTAAGCACTTGGAGGAGAAAAAGGTGATTAGGAACAGTCAGCATGGATTCACCAGGGGCAAGTCATGCCTGATGAACATGATTGCCTTGTGTGATGAGATAACTGGCTCTGTGGATGCACGTAGACCAGTGGATATACCTTCACTTGATCAAGGCTTTTGATATGGCCTCCCACAACATTCTTGCAGCCAAGCTAAGGAAGTATGGGCTGGATGAATGGTTTGCTAGCTGGATAGAAAACTGGCTGGATTGTTGGGCTCAGAGGGTAATAATCATTGGCTCAATGTCTAGTTGGCCGTTGGTATCAAGTGGAGTGCCTCAGGGGTCGGTCCTGGGGCTGTTTTTGTTCAATATTTTCATGAATGACCTGGAATGGCTTCATTGTGGGCAGGTCTTGTCTTACCAATCTCATCTCCTTCTACGATCAGGCATCTCGCCACCTGGGTAAGAGAGAGAAGGTCGATAATGTATACCTAGATTTCCAAAGGGCCTTTGATCTGGTATCCCATGATGTTCTCATGGGAAAATTGGAGGATTGTGGGCTTAACTGTTTGACAGTTAGGTGGGTACAAAACTGGCTATGAGGTAGGACCCAGAGAGTTCTAATGAACGGATCTGTGTCATCCTGGCAAGAAGTGGCCAGTGGTGTCCTTTAGGGGTCCATGCTAGGTTCAGTGCTTTTCAACATCTTTATCAATGATTTGGATGAGTGGGGAGGATCTCATTGGCCATGTTCGCGGACAACACCAACCTATGGGGGAGCCTTGTTGCAAAGAAGACTAACGGCACACTGGGCTGCATTAGTAGAAGCTTTGCCAGCAGATTGAAGGAAGTGATTATTCCCCTCTATTCAGCACTGGTGAGGCCACATCTGGAGTACGGTGTCCAGTTTTGGGCCCCCCCACTACAGGAAAGATGTAGACAAATTGAAGAGAGTCCAGCAGAGGACTACAAAAATGGTTAGGGGGCTGGGGCACTTCTGAGAAAGGGCTGAGGGAACTGGGCTTCTTTAGTCTGCATAAGAGAAGACTGAGAGGGGATTTAATAGCAGGCTTCAACTACCTGAAGGGAGGCTTCAAAGGGGATGGAGCTGGAGTGTTCTCAGTGGTGGCAAATGACAGAACAAGGGGCAAAGGTCTCAAGTTGCAGCAAGAGAAGTTTAGGACAAAACTTTCTCATTAGGAGGGTAGTAAAGCACTGGAATAGGTTACCCAGAAAGGTTGTGGATTTTCCATCCTTGGAGGTTTTTAAGACGCAGCTAGACAAAGCCTTGGCTGGGATGATCTAGTTGGGGATGGTCCTGCTTTGAGCAAGGCGTTGGACTAGATGAGCTCCTGACATCCCTTCCAATCCTAATTTTCCATGATTCTGTGACATATAAAATGCTTCCATTCTATTGATAGGGGTTTACACTGCTCTGCCTAGCGTGCACCACTTAGACTGGTTCATTTGAATGCTTGCACACACCTTTAGGGTGTTTATACATGTGCTCCAGGATTGTGGGGGGGAAAGGCCTTGGGAAGTGGGGCACACTTTAATTAGAGCAGCTCCAAGAACCACTCTAATTTAAGCACCCAGAGTGTCTTGTGTACCAGCATTCCTGTGGTGAAAAATGGCAGCAGGGGCACTTTAACTGAAGCTCGTTGAATGAACTTGCCGCCATTTTTGAGCACAAGGATGCTAATACACAAGACACTAGAGTCTGCTGGAGCGCGGTAATTACCATGCTCCAGAAGACTTGATTAATCAAGTCTGCTCTGATGCACTGTAATTACAACCTGTCAGAGCAGCCTCGCTGCACGTTTATAGGTACCCTCAGTGAACAAGCAAGTAGTTGCCTATTTACTGCTCAAAGCCTATGGAGCTTGATAAATTAAGTCAACGTTTTACGCAGTGTTACAGATGCACAGTTGGTTGGTGCAGGATGATACCATCTCCTTGCTGCAGGGACTACTGGAGAGTACTATACCATTGAACACAGGAGCACTCCAGTGGGAGGTCTGTGTTCTGGCATGACCTTATGGCTTTTCTACCCCCTGCCAAAAGAGACTAGAAATGTGGCATTAGTGACATTTTGAGGGATGGAGCAAAGCAATACATTGTTGTACTTGTGCCATGCTTCATAGGAGTGGTGTCATGGGGCCCCCTGTCTGCATTCATAAAGCAAAGTTGATATATTAGCAGTTTAAAAAGCCATGAATTATGGAAGAGGGGGTCAGTACAGTATCTGTAACTAAAGAGCCAGGATTAATGGTTAGGATTAAGCCCCAGTCCTGTTTCCTGTTCCCTTCCCAACCCCTTCCATCACCCATCCCAACAGACACTCCTTTACTGCAATCACTGCTATGGAGTAAAACGATACCTCTTTGCAGACACAAGATTAGGTCAGATGCCAATAGAAAAGCTTATAAAGAAGGGAACTCTTTTCCTGGTCTCTGGTGGGATATATTGTGAAAACAAACTGGCGGTCCTTGACACAAACCCCACAACTCTCCAATGGGTATGTTGCTTAACATTCAACATAAATGCTATCTCCATGAGCTATTGTGGGCTGAATGAATTCTGGCTGTATCTTGCAAATGAGAGGGAATTTGACACTTAAGGCCACCCAACTTAGTGACTGCTCATGAGGAAGTGTTACTAGTTATGTTTATCAAATGTTAACAGTGCTATGAAAATACTAAGCACATGCTCTGTGTGTGCGCACATATTTTTGGAGCAGCTAAGGCCATAGATTACCGCACTCATTTCAAAGGACAAGCCAATTGTTTGTAGCTTGCCTGAAAGACTCTTCTGGTCTAATGTAAAGCACGTATGGGCTGCTGGCACTTAGAAAGCAGCAGATGAAGCAAGAAGGTAATCACAAATCATGACCCTTCAGAACAGCTCCATTGTGTATGAAGACCAACTTCCCCTTACACTTCCAAGTTATTTGCAGCAGAACTTCTTCCAAGCTAAACAATTGTAGAAAACTACTTTTAGGAATGGAGAAATGTCTGCTTACTTTCAACTTTGATAAGCCCCTGCTGCAGCTCATTCTTAATGTATCAAAGTTAAATGTTTTAAACATATTTATCTGGTTGCTATGGCTTTGCCTAGTGTGTCACACACTTTATCCATCAAACATGACAACTGAAAAATATTTGTATTTTCAGACATGGATCAGAGATTCTTCTCCTCATAATATTTTTTTCCCTTCTCTCCATGTTTGGGCTCACTGGAAAATATGTTTTATAATGCTGTGGGCAAATGAACTGCTGTCCCAAATGGCCCGGGGAGATTGCATACAGGCTGCAATTCATTTATTTGGGAATGAAACAAAAAGAGCCCCTTGTCTTGTGCGGGTATTATCAGTGACAGGTCAGAGCTTTGAGGAGGTCCCTGGTACTCTGAATTCTACTGACGTCTTACATTTTTTTGTGACTTGGCATTTGCCATTCTGAGATTGAAATAAATGTTAAATTGTACACTGCAAAAGATTTATGGACGTGAACCACAGTATTTAGCAGTTACAATCCATTTTATATTGCTGGCCTAACCTGTTACATGCTGTTGCAGTGTATTGCAGTGTTCCACTCCAGCAGTGGCTGCATTTCAGCAGTTGGTAAAGAGATCTTACCTCCCAGGTCCTGAGACCTGCAGATGGAAACTAAGATCTTGGTCTACAATGCAGTGGTTATACCCACTCCTCTATGGGTGTGTGATGTGGGTGACATATTGAAGTCATCTTAAGTGCCTGGAATGTTTCCATCAGTGTTGCCTCAGGGAGATCCTTCACATTAGATGGGAAGACCACTGCACAAATGCCAGCATCCTTTATGCAGCTAACAACCAGCACTGAGGCAAAGCTCATGAAACAACTCTGCTGGGCTGGCCATTGTGTGAGGATGGCTGGCAATCATCTCCCAAAGCAAGTCCTCTTCTCTCAACTCAGTCATGGTAAGAGGACCTGCAGAAGACAGAGGAAGCTCTACAAGGAAAGCATACCTTAAGAAGGGTGGCATCAACCTTACAAACTGGGAAGTGCTGGCTGGGAACAGGTCTCAATGGCACTGCACCATACATCAAGCTACAGCCCACTTTGAAGAGCACCGTCTTGCTTAGGAAGCCGAGAAACGGCAGAGGAGGAAGCAAAGCACCGTCCTGGCCAACAGTCGTGTCCCCCACAAGGCACCACCTGTCATATCTGTAGAAAACCTTGCAGAGCATGGATCGAACTCTTCAGCCATTTTAAAACTCACCAGTAATCCACCGCCCCCTCCCCACCCCAGGCAGACATCACCCTCATATCGAGGGATAGCTCAAGAAGAAAGAGGTTTTACCTCCAAGGTAAGAGGCTTAGTTGGAGTTTGCAAAGTGCTTGGAGATCTTTAGCTGCTATAGAAGCAGAAATGTGTGTTTGAACATAACACAAGATGCTCTGAATGTGTTGGTTAAGTTAGCAGCCTATCCTCAGGACACTCTGTCACTGTCTAACATGCACCTCCAAAGCTGAATTCAATCTGGTAATACTGAGCATTCAGGGACAATGGTCTGATACGTTATACACTAGGCCAAAAGCTCATCCATGCTGCAACTACAAAGACTTCTGTGGGTTTAGTCACAGGGTAGAATTCACCCAAGTTCAAAAAATAAGAAATATCTCTCTCACATACCTACTCTATTGCTGAGTTGGCCCAACAGCAAAAGGCTAAGGGGAAAATGTTTTTGGACCTCTCTCAGTCATATTTCACAATCTACATTCTTGAGTCTTCTGGAAGACTTGGGCTCGGTAATTGCTGAGAAACCTAACCAAGATACTTCAGAAAATTTCCAATAAAATGTCTAGTCATTAAAGCCAAGTGATTGGACTTTACTCTTGGATCCATTTTAGACTTGAAAAAAACACTGGACAAATCATTCATGTCAACATTTTCAAACCTAGGTATCAAAGGTTAAATACATGCATCCAAACCTAAGAGCTCAATGTAGGATTGGGATCTATGATGCTGGAAAAAGGT
Source organism: Alligator mississippiensis (assembly GCF_030867095.1). Lineage (NCBI taxonomy): Eukaryota > Metazoa > Chordata > Crocodylia > Alligatoridae > Alligator > Alligator mississippiensis. Next base: position 278,514,280 of record NC_081825.1, read on the forward strand.
AGCCTGATTTTCAGAAGTATTAATTACCCACAAGGCCAAGAAGGAGGCTACACATCTATTTACAGGTCTGGGTACCTCAGGCTTGAAAATGCTGAAGTAACTTCCCCCCCGCCAGTATCAGTTTCTCTCTCTGTAAAATGGGTGTAGTGAGGCTTACTTAACACATTGTAGAGTTGTGAGATTCAAAAAATGCTGTTTGAGAAAGGGCTTTGAGATCTACAATGAAGGGCCAAGTGGTACTGTCAGCTATTGAATTTCCCACTGCCCTGAGAAGGAAACAGTTTGGGTTAGAGCTGACAAGCAGTCACTGTCTGCTGCCTGTCTCCGTCTGCACTTCATTGAGCTATCTTCTTGCAAGCAAAGAACTCCCAGCTGATTGAACAGCACATTCATCTTCTGGATTTTTCCCATATCATGTTTTATATCAATAGTGTAACAAAAGCCCACCAGAAAAGTTTGTGGAGATCTACTCCAGATTCCTTTAAAAGCTCTAGCGGAGACACTGTGAGATCGTCAGTTAAAAAATACAAATCTATTCACCCAAATGTCAATCAAGGAACATTAAACAAAAAGATTAGTTCTGTGTGTATTTGTTTGTAAAATGAAAAGCATGAAATATTTAACAGCATTGTAATGAGTACCAGATGGGAATAACGCATACTTTAACGGGATTGTTAACCGCCTGCCTTCCACGCTGCTGCAACAGCAAGACAAATCAAGCAGCCCATTAGAACAATTTACGAACTGGACTTCCACCGAGGGAGTTCTATCCAGAGGTCCACAGCTAGTGCATAGCCACCCTGATAACATCTGTTAGGGTTATTCATTGAAGAGGATTATATTGCAATCCTTCATAATACCATGAATGCTACAGTAAAACCGGATGAGGCTTCATTTTCTTTTGCTCCAGTCATGTATGTTTATCCGAGTGCTTTTCCTCAGTCGGACGCTGAGGCTGCATTCATTGAATGTCAAGAAATTAATTTCAGAAAGCTTGAAATATTAACTTAAGGAAAGAGAACCCTGTCTTTTATTTCTGCTGGATGCAATACTCATCCCCTCTGTATAGCATCATCTTAGCCATTAGTATAAAGTGATTATGTCCTAAAGTTCAGTTGGTCTTAAATCCTCACTATTGACTTTAGCCTAATTTAAATATTTATCCTTCTGTAACCTTACTTAATTCTTTCTAATTTAGTAGGTTTATAATGATGGGGTTTTTTTTAGTATTATCACCTAAACACATAATGAGTATTCATATCTGAAATTACTTCACTGTACTGGAAAGAGCTTTTGACCAATTATAATTTTAAATCAGTGCTTTAGATAGAGAAGAACTACAGAATGGATGATTCTTTTAGCTTCCTGTTGACTATGAACCAGATCCTCCTTGGCTGTAAATCAGTGTAGCTCCATCCACTTCAATACAGCTCTGCTGATTTACACTATTTGAACATCTGAGCATATTTTTATTTATTGAACTTGCCACCTTTCAGTGGTGTGACCTGAACAGCAACCTTTGTCCTCTTGCAATGGGCTGACTATCTAAAACAGGTGTTTCTTCAATAATATTCAACTTGTATATTTATATGTGTCTAGGGTTCTCCAATGCCCTCTAAAATCATTTACAGTAATTCTTGTTGACTGTATCAGTCCCCACTGAGCAGCTGCAGACTCCGCTGATGCTTGAAACTTAGTCAACAAAATGCTCACTCACCCATAAAAGCGTGTTTTTCTTTTCAGGCCTGTGAAAACCTTGTGCACTATTCTCTCCTCCCAGCTAGAAGCAAATCCCTGAATTAACTACATGCAGAACAAAATCTCCCCAATTTTATTTGCCTATTTCAGAAGAGCTGGTTTGCCTAAAACCCTGTGGCTATGAAAGGACTTTTATAAGTCCCACAAACATTAAATAACCCATGGGAAAGACTGCTTTGAAAAGAAACAAGCTGCTAGTGACAGTAGTGATCTCTGTTGAGCTCCGATTAAAGCAGACAATGTAAGATGGTGATATTATCTTTATGTCACCATAATCTGAAATTCTCCATGTCGTGGCTCCCCATAAGGTGGAAATCACACATCCACACAGTACAGCACAAGAGTTTAAACTTACATGACAGAAGGTTATTAGGTGAAAGACATGAAACTTCCCTATAGGAGTACCTTAAAGGGGACACAAAAATCTAGGTAAGGGTCCATGTGACCCAAGCACCAACAGGCCTTCCAAAAATATACCCCAATATATGACATTTAGGCAACACATGTGGAGAGGTTCTCCCCAGCTCCAGGATGAAATTGTTTTTTTGGAGCCCTTTAACTTCAGAGGTTCTTTTGGAACACAACTTTTCAGAATTCATAAAAGAAACAGGAAATTATTTGGATACCAAGGAGATTTTTAGGTCCTAACATACATGTCCCAATTAGTGGTCCGGGAAATTAGGATACAGAATACAGTACGTACCTAACTATGATGATGCTCATCCACTTGCATAGGTAAGAATGATCACATTTGGGGGTAAAATTTTCTTTTTTTTTTGTGCGAGGTATTCCCCTTTCTCTGGAACACGAAGCAGGGATTATCTATTCTTTAGAATCCCAAATAAAGTGTAACAGGGTTCTATGAATTTGCTCCTTCTAAATCTCCTGCAGATTTCTAGTACAGCAGTATATATTTCTATTACAGGCACCAGTACAGCCTCTTAGGAAAGGTGGCCTGTTGCATTTTACAGGTTTAGTATCATGTAGGTGCCAAGTTACTTACCTGTAGTGTGAGGACAATAGACAAAGAAGAAGGCAGACATAATCAGATTCTAGTCCTACCTATCTTGTTCTTTTTGGTTTCTAGGTCAGCACAAACACACTGATGGAAAGAGTTTGATACTGAGAAAAAAGGTACAAGCAACCCACTATAATTGAGAAGTCCTTAAAAAGAAAAACACATAGATATTTATTTACTGTATTATAATGGCAACATTGCATACAATTATTTTTCTATTAAAAAAAACATGCAGTAAAATATTCTGATTTTACAGTCCAGTTCAACATACTCCGTTGATAACAGTGATAAACATCACAAAGCAGTCACAGGGGAAGAGTACTGAGTGATGAATTACCAGTCTCTTTTTCCTTCTTGCAAACACCAAACCACATCAAAGGGTAAACTTTCAAAATACTGGGGCCTGGTCCCACAAGGTGGCAGTGCCCTGGACTCTGCAGTGTAAGACCAGCCTATTTTGTTTAAAGATATAGGTGCTTATGGCCAGGTTGAGGCACAGAAACTGTTTTTTAGTCAGAGAGTACAATCTTCCTCTGCACACTACTTATGAATCTTTTAAAAACCCAGGTCCTTGTTTTAAGAGGTTCTGAGAACCCATGCCTCTTACTGACTTTAATGGGAACTGTTATTTCAAAGCACTTTAAAAATCAGGCCATTTTTGCATATTCTGCAACATTTTACTGTAGATTTCTATCGTGTTCATCTGTGCACAGGACTTGAATTAATTTAATCTGGAGCTCCAGCTATGGAATGAGTCCAGAATACACAAGAAAAACCCGTAGTGCAGAACACAACCTAACATTTCACCCTGTAATATTAAACATATAACCCTTTCTCTACTTGAAAAGCTGGAGGTACCCATTAAGAAAAGACCCTACTCTGTCACCCTCATTTACATGGCATAGTGGCTTACTCTTAATAATTCTGATGAAATTAATGGGCATACTTATAAAACAACATTCAACACAGTATGACTAAGGACCACAGAATTAGGCCCCAAGTGGCTATATTTCTATGGAAGTTTCCTCCATAATCTTCAGTTGGGACTTTTGGGGAAATGTTACTTTACTACAATTCTGGGTTTTGAAACAATGCACCATATTCTTTCCTCTATGTATGATGAAGTAACATTAGAAATGCATTAGGTCCCATAATATTTTTCATTTAGACTAGCCAGTCTCACATTACTGCCATTAGAATGTTATATGTTAGGTATGGAGGCATGACAAAGAAGCTTACAGGTTCTTCAGGATATATAAGAAGATATTTTTAAAAGCAAGAGTTTAAAAACTACATGTCATTTTATAGCATAAAAATATGTATATATTATTTTCAAACACAAAGCAAGTGGCAGTTTACAAAAATACTATTGTTACAGTCTTTCTGCATCCAATGAGTGTAGGAGCAAAGGGTTAAAAAAATAAGTATGACATTCCAAAAGACCACAGTTTTTATAAGAAAATAGGCTGGTCCACATTTCCCTGAATAAAGCCTGAAAGGTTATGGAAAGGCAAGACAAGGAGTCTGGGTTGGACTTGATATCAACTGTGATAACTTGCACATGTACAAAAACAACTATTTGGCTCCAATATTATTTACCTTAGAACTGAACCTAATTTATCACAAATGCGTTAAAAATCATAAATAAGATGACAAATGTGTGACTGGTCCCTGCAATCCCAGTGCTTGTGTACATACAACAGAAAAGGCACATCTGTCGAGTTCGTTTCTTTTGATGCCCCAAAAGCATTTTGTATCCAATGAATAAGCTGAACTGCACATGCACAAAAATTCATAAATACAAACATTGGTATCAGCCAACGCGCAAGAAGAAGATGTTCATTTTGTAAATTCCTCTAACACTTGTTTTGATTGCATACTAGCATGTAGGGCAGAGCAGAGGTGGGACTGAATTACAAGACTGGGACTTGGATTCAGGTCTGGGCTTCAAAACCCTCCCAGCTTTTAGGTGACTTCTGATCCAGTCAGAGACTACAACCTGGATTTGTGCTGGTCCCCCAATGGCTAAGGACAGAAGTTACACATAAATCAGTTTCAGTGATCAGAAACTGGTTTAAGCCCATAACAGAACAGAAGCTCAGTGCACATAAACCAGTTTCAAAATGGCTGAAACTAGTTTAAGATAAATCTGGTTGAATGTAGTATCAGACTTAACTGATTTGGTTCCAACCAGTTTATGAAACTTCTGTCCCAGACCCCTTCCTGGTTCAAGTTGAATCACATTCCCCCAGCATCCCAGCATGCTTTCCAGCCCTGGGCTGGGATATGCTGTTTGCTCCAGAGAGCAGGGGTGGCCTCACCCCTCTGCTCCCTAGTTGGAGCAATGAGGGCTGGCTGACAGGGATGGGGGGGCAAGCCCAGCTGGGGATGTAGCCCAGTCTATGGGGGGGGAGGGGGTGGGGTATCCCCATCCCTGGCAAACCCTGACTGGGGTCTGGGGCCAAGAAGGGGAGTTAAACACCCCTGCACCTGCTCAAACTCACCGCTGGCTGTGACTGTGGACTACAAATCCCAGAGGCACCTGGAAGCAGGAAGAGGAAGTGATGAGCAACTCTGCAGAGTCCTGCTGTAATTCTGGACTCAAATCCCAGAGACCTTGGGGGCAGAAGAATTGAACACACAACCAGAGAGCCATGCTTGAGCACCCCCTGGCTTCTGGCCTGAGCCACTGCAGGCATGTGGCTACATTTCCTGAATCAAAGGTAAATGTCTGTTCACTTCTGTTTCAATTTAATCTGTGCAGTTTAGACTAACCTGCAAAGACTAAATTGATTCAGCCTTGGGCTTTTCGACTCTCTGTATCTAGCCCTAAAGTTCAGTAGCATTCAGGATCAGGGAGCTGGTATGGCTTGTTATAAGTAGAGCTGTATTCATGACATGTGGATCCCAATAGAAATACACATGCCACACCTCCACCCTATAAAGTTCCAGGAAGTTCAGATTTTGTCTTCCAGTTAATCTCTAAGACAAAATGAAAAAAAATACATTGATATTTAGTTCTATCTTTCAATTATGAACCCCCCACCCTCAACCTAAAGTGTGATCAAAGAAAAAGTCATCGCACCAGGTTCTTTTTTTTTCAAATTCTGGGGAAAAAGACTGCTGTATGCAAGAGAGACTCTCTTAATTTTGTGTTCTTCCTTTTTTGGAAAGCACCCTGGGTACTTTTTCAATGTACCTTGCATTGAAAGCAATTCTTAGCAATTTCTCCTCAACTTTCTTTTTAGTTTAAGAGTAAACAAAGGCATAAAGCAGCCAGATATATGGGATGTAGATTACTATAATCTCCCTTCATCTAATCTTTTAACTAAATTGGGTTTTGAAGTGAGGGCATGTGTAACAAAATGTATACTGACAATAATGCAACTTCCATGTTTGGTAGCAATTCTCAATGTTGATGAAATGTTATGTCCTATGAAGTGCAATGCCAGAAATTTTGAACACCACATTATTATTCATATAATTGTATCACACATGTCCTGTGTACACAAATAAATAAGTGAGGAGAAAGTAAGCAGTTGGAAATCTAGCTGTGATGCATTTCAGGTGGAAAATGCTCACATGGAACTATCTGAGAAACTGGAAAAGCATAGGTTAAAAAGAAATATAAAAAGCAAATAAAAATAATGAACATTTCAAGTACTTACACCAATACTGAAGTGAACAAGCTAAAGTAGGACTCAGAAGAGTTGAGAATTCTCTTTTGACTTCCAGTCAAATACACAAACAATATAAGTTGCAGATTTGATTTAAAACATAATAGTAATGTCTATACTGGGCATGTCTACATGTACATTTCTGCTGACTTAAATTTACTGTGTAGTAAGTTACTGCACAGTAAGCGGGAATAGGCTGGCATCTACATGTGCAGGTGTTAAAGTGCATTAATACTGTGTCTGGACTGCACAGTAAGGTATTTACATGTGCCTTGCTGCACAATAACTAACTGGGCGTAAATTTGATACCAGCATGATGCAGGTATCAAATTTACACTCAAGTCAGTGTAAGTCATCATATTTACTGTAGATGTGTGTCCGTACTATGCAGTAATTTATGTGTAGATGGGTGCCCCTACTGCACTGTAATTTCAGTTATTGCACAATAAATGCACACATGTAGATGTGCCCACTGTATCTAAACAGCTTACACTCTTAGAGCCAGACCCGGGAATTTGCTGAATGGGAAATAACTTCTGGGGGCCAATCAACTCATAGGATCAGGCCCTTACCTGAAGAAAATATTGAGAACTTACTAAAATAAACATCTTTAATCTGTATGGCTTTTCCTTTAAGAAACACAATCTCTTTTAAAAGCTGTGCTTGATAATTATATTGATGTGGAATGTCACCTTTCTTCAAGTAGTATAATTCTTACACTTCCTATTACACATAGATCACAGCAACAGATAGATGGTATTTGCCAAGTACAGGGACACATATTTGCAACAAAAAACCATGTCTGTGGTGTTTTACTGTTATTGGAACTGATCTAGGAAACATTGAGATTTTGGGGGCCTCAGTTTATGAAAACCACCACCTCAGAAAGAATTCAAGAAGGAAGAGAGCAGCTCTAGGCCAAAGACCTAGTAATGATGGGAGGGGCTGAAACTGGCCTCCATCCTCCTCTTGTAGCCTTTATCTACTATTATTTATTTTAAGAAATGGATTGCATTCATTTTTTCAGATGAACAAGGGAGCTACTATGGTTGATAAATGGGTTTTTAAATTGGTTTGTTAAAAGCGACCATTTTTCAGTTTGAAAAATATCCCAGCTTATTATGATGTAGAATTGCAATGTTCAAACATTCCAGGCAGCTCAAGAACAGGCAGACTCCAGGCTGCAAGGCACCTGGTAATGCTTATACCGTCAGTGATGATATTGAGATAACACACTAGAATTTGAAATGCTGGCCTTCCTTTCTCAATAAATGGTAACCATTTGTATCTGGTAACTGGATTAACCATGAGTACTTGCTTAAAGAGAACATAATAAAAATCTTCAGGTGTGCTATTTGCATGGTTGATGGCAATATAATTATTATTAATGATACTACTACTAATAATTTGTGAAATGTCAACCACGTGATGTGATCTCTATAAAACGCAAATATAAAAATGGTCCCTGATCCAACACAAAAGGCAGATTAAGGATAGGGCAAGATGGACAGGGAGATCTAGGGGAGATAGCTGAAATACATCAAATTAACTTAAAATATGCAAGAGTAAAACTATGCAAGAGTAAAATAATAACACGGGTGACTGTCAATCACACAGGTGACCTTTTAAAAGTAGTGAGTCTTCAGGAGGGATCTGAATCAGGAGGACAGGGTTGAGGGCCTGGCCTTTGGGGATTCAAGAGGCTGCTCCATTCCTGGGGCAGCATGAATATATGAAGACAGGAATGGGAGAAGCCAATGAAGAGGGTGGTAAAGGGCATAAGAATTAAGATCTGAAATGGAAGCTAGGGCCGAGCTGTGCTGGGTGTGAAGATGAGGATAAGAGATTGGGAGACCAAAAAGCTGCAGCTGTGGAAAGACTGGAGCGGAAGCTGAGGAAGACACAGTTCAGGCTGTAGTAACCCAGTGAGGCAATCTGTAGTAACCAAGAGCCCTGATAAATGTTTGTTATTGGGACAGAAAGGACAGGCCAGATTTTTGCTGCACTTGTGAAAAGAAGAAGGGTTCAGAGGAAGGAGAGAAGAGTAAGGGTATAAGAAAAATTCTACAAAGAGAGATTGAAAAGGCACAATTCAGAGAAAAGAGGTGTTGCAGAGTGGACACAGAAAAAAACAAAACATTGTTTAGAGCAGGGGTTTTCAACCTTTTTTAATAAGTGTACCCCTGGTGGCCCCCTTTTTAATAAGTGGACTCCTGAGGGGGGTGGCGAGCAGCCAGACGTGGAGTGGAAGGGGGAGTGGAGCAGCTAGATGCAGAGCCGGGGGAGGCGAGCAGCCAGACAGAGCTGGGGGGTAGGGGGCGAGTGGCTGGATGTGGAGCAGGGGGGTGGTGAGTGGCCAGATGTGGAGCAAAGAGATATGTGGTAAACATACACGGTGGACAAGTTCACCTAGCAGAGGGCACTGCCTTCCCTCACACCACATAGACTGCAGGGAACTCAATGCAACAAGATGCCACTGAAGCTAAAAATTTTGCAAAATGTATAATATAAACATATCCAGTTATATTAGTTCATGCTAATGCCTCTTTTGAAAATGCCACAACACCTCTTCTCAGTACAGCCCTATGGTCAGCCTCTAGGTGGAGGCCCTTATGGGGAGGGAGTTACATCACATGCGCCTTTCCACCATTCCCTGTATCTTTCTTACAGCATAGGGTACTGGCCACTCTCAGGGTCCGTGCCAGCATGGCAAGACCTGCGTTCCCACATTCCTATGCAAAAGTGTCTGTAGCCTGGGTATGGTGTGTCTGTACTGGGGAGCTCCTCACAGGCCAAGACTGCTGTGCTGTGACTATACCTGTGTCTTATCCTGAGCAGCAATGACATGAGCCATCATTATGGGGTTACAAGAAATAATGGCCACAAGCTAGCAGAGAGCAGATTTAGACTGGACATTAGGAAGAACTACTTCACAGTTAGAGTGGCCAGGGTCTGGAACGGGCTCCCAAGGGAGGTGGTGCTCTCCCCTACCCTGGGGGTCTTCAAGAGGAGGTTGGATATGCATCTAGCTGGGGTCATCTAGACCCAGCACTCTTTCCTGCCTATGCAGGGGGTCGGACTCAATGATCTATTGAGGTCCCTTCTGACCCTAACATCTATGAATCTATGAATTATGCCTTCTGGGTGCCATTAGGGTGCTTCACCTCCATCAGTGCAGCTCAGTCCCAGCAACAGCAAAACAGAGCAAGGTGGAGGAGGGTGGATAGCTTGAAACTACCTATTACCAGCTAAAGTTGCTGAGGTAACAATGGTTCGCTTGTGAATAGCAGCGTAATTATAGTGGTGCCGGTTAGGCTACCAGTTGTCTGCCTATTCATGATAAGGCCTATTCTTTAGGGGCTGCTGATAACTCTTCTATAAACAAATGCTCCAGTTTTAAACTAAACAGGCCAAGGTGAAACTGAAAAAAATAGAGTGCACATGAGAATTATTTAATCCTATTTCATATTTTTGGGAAAACAGAATGATTTTAGCTTCTTGGGTCTGGTTTATTTTAACATTCTGCAAGTGCAAAAGGAATGAAAAAATGTTTATGAAATAAAAAACCTCTGATTAAAAAACCCCAAATCTCCCTCTAGTTAGTCCAATTATAATCAAACTCTTTAAGATTACATAGAAATATAGTAGAGATGTTAACAATGGTAACTGAATAGCTCAGTGTCTGTATAAGTAGTGCTATCTACAGGGTCTTAGCAAGCAGACTTTCAGAAGTGGCCAAGTACCAAGAGCCAAATTAACACAATACACTGTAATGGCTCAGAGCAAGCCAATGGTCTGAGAAGGACCACCAAGAATTTGCCTGACAGCCCTCCCCCAAGGGCCCTGGAAGGAGACCTTATAATTCATGGCATAAATATGTGTTTTCAGCTGCAGAACAGCAATTTAAGCAATGGACAGTAAAGTTGTCAAGAGCAGCAATTCCAGTCAATACATGCACGATGTTGATCAAAGGAATTTATCTGGGTAAGTATCCCAACTTTTTACATCTCTATCTATGCCAAAATAAATATTGAATATGGAACAAATGTTTTAGTTATTTTTATCTTTTAACCATTATTCAGCATTTCCCACAATGCCCAAAGGCTATAGTTGCACTAAGACTTGCACTCCATTGCACTATGCAGGACTGTTTTTTTCTTGGGGATAAAAAGGGGAGAAGTGCATGCTCCATAGACATGAATGAAATTTGCAGAGAGGAGTCAGGCATGTGGGTGAACTTTAGTAGAAAAGTAGTCATAAGAAAGGCTCTTTAGTTTAAACACGCAGGTTTCCAGAATTCCATTTCCCCCTTTACATATTTGTACAGCCAAATGTTTTAAGGCCTAACTATCCCCTTGGATATGAAGGAAACATGAATGGAATTACATACTCACATCAAACACAAAATAGAAAACTCTGTGTTTGAAGTTGTGGAAGTGATCAACATAAGCAAATTCCTGAGATCCCAGAGCAGATGTATATAGCAGAGTGGGGCATGGGCTTTTTGAGATGTCGAACACACTTCCGGGCCCAAAGCACCACCAGTAAAAGTGATGACAAAAACCCCTTGCATGTCATACATATCCTGGACCATCGTAGCTACAGCAGTTTTCCAACTCTACTATAACTGAGCGAGTATTTTTTATATTGTGCTAAGAAGCCTAATGTTTGGAGAAACTCTAGCTCTTTCCTGAAGATTTTATTTATCCCCAGTGAAAACAATTAGGCTGAGATGGAAAATGATGACAAGAAACTTGAAAATTATTCAAAGTTATCCCTATACAATGATTCTTGTTTTAAATAATTATGTTAGTATTTTATTTTCAATCAAAAATGCTTGTCTAGAATAAACATAAACAGCCTGGGCAAATAAGCTAATATGTAGCTTAGAAATCACAATAGTAAGGCACTGTCTGTGTTGTTAGGAGAATATTACTTTTTTATATGCTTGCATATAACAGAACATATTTTTTTCTCACAAAGAACAGGAGGAGGTATTATATAAATAGTATTGAATACAGTCTAAATTGCTGGTTGGAATTGGAGACTGATCTATAAATAGGTATGTAGCATAATAGTAATTTTCTATGTCATTGTACTGAAGCTGCTGAAAACTGTTGAAAGCGTCTGGCTACAGAATCATAAATTCTGCAATTACAATTCATAAATTAGACTGAGGTCTTTCTCTGAAGGCTGTGACTGAAGTCTATCCTTGGGAGAACACGTGGAGCTCCTACTAACTTTGATGCGTGTGCAATGGAGTGCTTGTCAAGCTACTGTTTCAAAGAAATATTGATATTGACCTGGCTCAAATTGTGTGTGCCATTTTGCATGCCAAGGGACTTGGATACAATACAATTTTCCATGCACAAAACTTAGCCTCTTGAACACAAAATGCATTTACATGCCAGGTGAGTAATTTGGTACAATTTAGATCCACAAAGGAGCCATGTCCAGATAAGCACGAACATCTGGTTCCCCGGGGACTAGTAACAATAGCACACCCTGTGATGTTGCTGCTTGTCCCCAGGGAATGCCTGTGCCACGTGCATTCTGGCACGTGGCAGGTTACCTTAGGTGGGGTAGGGAAGGCTGCGACCAGCATCTGTACTGGCTCCAGCAGACATACCTGGAGTCCTGGGAGCCAGAGAAGCTGCAGCCACAGTGCTCCTAGAGCTGGGAGCCTGGCTGGTGGCCAGACTGTGGCTCTGACTGGCCAGGCTCCAGATCTGGGCAGTGCAAGTTGCTGCCATGTATGCCACCCTGCTTTTTTCCATGTGCAGATTTTTCTGACCTTGGGATACCAGCAGCATGGGGAATGCCTGAATGTGTCGTGTGTGGCGCTGCAGAGAGGTGTGCGGCACCACATACTGCAAAGCCACGCTTATCTGGACGCAGCCAGAGTTTGCAGATTCAATTGTATTTAATTTATTTAAGGACTGCTGCCTTCCTTGAAGGTGGGCTGGCTGTAAAAGAACCATACAACAGTCAGGAACTTGCTAGGCCTCTGCTTCTGAATTAAAGCAAGAGACATGGGGGAAGGTTTCACTCTTTCTTTTTTTTTACATCTTAAATTTTTAACTTTTTTACATTTTAATTTGATTTTCTAATGTCTTAAACTTTTACATTTCTTTAAGACAAGGATCTGATTTACTTCTTGCTTATGCCAGTAAAAATGGAGAATTGCTTCACTGAGATCAATAAGGTTACACCAGAATAAAATAGGTGTTAGTGGGTGCATCTACATGTCCTATTCATGTGATGAAATACATTCTGGCACAGTTTGCACCTGAGTCAGCTGCTGTCGAGTGCAGCGTCTGCACGTGAGCCTGGGACTGCAATAGTCCAAGCCAGGACAGAGCAGCCCTGGGCTGGCAGCAGGCTCTGGGGGTCGGCCCCAGGCTCTGGGTGGTGGCGTCAGGCAGCAGAGGGGCCGGCTGGGATACGAGACTGTTAAAGTGTGGAGCTGTGCACAAAGCCCCTGAACTTTAGCACCCTTGTGCCGCAGCCAGCCTGTCACCATCTACACCATCTGAATTTCAGTGCACATAATTACTCTGCCATAGGGTAGTACTGTCAGGGACAGTACTATCCTATGATGGAGTTAGTTAATTTATTGCACCCTAATACCAGTGCACGTGTAGATAGTGATGCTTTACTGTACAGCTAATTAGTCAACACTGCAGCAAAGCACACATGTAGATGCACCCAGTGAGAAAGAAATTGGGGCCAAATAGTTTAGCTTATTTTCCATTACAAATATGAGAAAGCTTCATGTTTACCTGCTTGAATGTAAAAAGGAAAAAAAAACCCACTGATTTGCTGCGATTTACAGCAAAGTAAAGCAGACTATTCTAGGATTTATAATGGGAATATTTAAAGAATAAATCCAATGGAAACCCCCAGGAGCAAAAAGTGTGTTTCTAATTCTTTTTTTTTTTAAATCTGCCACAACACTGAAGCATTAAGGTGACATTACAGTTATTTTCTTCTGACCCTCTGCCTGGAAAGAATTTCTGTAATGTCTGCTCCATTTGCATTGCCAATCCTTGCAAAATCCACAGGTGAACTCAGGAAAGCAATCCAGATCAGAAAGGCCAATGCCCAGAAACTCATGGGGGATTCTGTAATTTTCATGTAAAGAAAATTGGCCATTTCCTCCTTGATCTTCCCTTTGCTATACTCCCCCTTGCCATAGTTCTTTTTTTGTTGCCTTTCATGCTGTTTTACTTCATTCCCTGACCACAATGGAGCAGCCCAGCAGCTCTTAAAGAAGTGGAATGTGGCAATCCACAAAAATTGCTACATCTCTCCCCTCTGCCTTTGGGGTTTTTTTGTATATGTTGAAACCGTTTGATCTGAAAAGGAGGCGGGAGTAGCGCATGGTTCAGATCTTCGATGATTAGATCCTTGCTGTGCAGCCACAGGGTTGTTCCTTCAGGGCTGCCAACAATTTGGAGACAAGTACTGTGAGGAGAATTCTATGTTTTCACAGTGAGGAGAATTTGTATGTTTTCTGAACTAGCTCAATTGGGGAGTGGAGAGAAAGAAGCCATGACAGCCTTTACTGGAAAGAACAGTTGCAAAGAAACAATCCATGTGCTGCATCTCCTGTGAATTACAGCTGCTTTCCAACCAGCTCCTTCACAGAGGAAGACAGAGCTTAATGCCTTCCTTCCCCTTCTAATTATGTTTAAACACCTTTATTTCTCACAGTTTATTTTCTCTTCCTGTCATCCTTCTGTCTCTGACAGGTTTCTCCACCCCACAGACAGCCAGTTTTTAAACAGCACTGTTCCTTTCTTCCTCATGCTTCTCTCCCCCGTTCCGTTTTGTCTCTGCTAGCATTTCTTCCTAATTCCGTAGTTGCACACTAGTTTATTAAAAAAAAAGGTACAAAAAAAGTTGTGTTCCCTCTTTTGGATTGAAATCTAAATTTCTATAGAAGTATGAGTATGAGTTTATTCCACCCTGTTCAAGTCCCTGAAAGTCCATTCCTGCATCTGCTTTTGTAAAACACCATCACTGTACCCTTAAGACTGAGTCAAAAAAAGGCAGCAAGGAGGAGGAAGAGAAAGTGAAACCACCCAGCTTTTGCCTTACTTGCTTTTCAAAGACTTGATCAGGGTGGAATAGAATCATGGCTAATAGATAAAATAAAATCTGGCCCCTTCTCCTCTACATCAGCTCTTAGCATGTTAGAAGACATGTTGGTTAAAAGTTTGGTATCCTCTCCAGATTAGCACTTCTGCCACTGCTGATGCTGGCCTTGTGCAATTATAGGAAATAAAGAGAAAAATGCTTGCACAGTAGGCAACTGTTGATCCTCTGGATCATGATGCACATGTAAGAAGTCTATAGTCAGATGCCTGATGAATCCATTTGTGGCTGACCAGCCCAATTCGAGAGCGACACAGCTTGTTACAAGTTTCACAGATTCACATGTTGTGTAAGTTGGAGTTCAAATTTACAGCACACTGCTTTCTTCTTTCTTGTTTTGCTTCCTTCTTCTGGATAAAAGCAGCTTCATGTTGAGCTGCACCCAGTGCCAGACGGTCCCTCCAGATTGGACGGGATTCTACATGCTCCTCCCGGCTTTCTGCGCTGATGTTCAATGACTTCATATAATTTTTGCACACACTGTGGTACTCCCATAGAAGGCAACCCTGCTTTCTAGAGCCATCTCGAATCTCACTATAGAAAAATATTATTGGGGATATGTCTCCCATTCTCCAGACATGGCCGATCCGTCACAACCTCCTCTTCTTGATAGTGATTTCTAAGTGCGTCACTCCTGTGCTCTCCAGAACCTCTGTGTTGCACAGACAAGACAAGCCTCCATAACAAGTGAAAACTTTCTTCCAACAGAAGTTTCCACAGAGAAAGGGTAGAGGCCTCCTTGCTTGAGACATTTGAAATTCAAATAGACAAAGCTCTATTTAATATCAAATAGATAATAATACTAATTATTATCAAAGGTGGACTAGAGGGATCCTAGAAGTTATTTTCCTTCTCTAGAATCTAGTCTCTTCTCCTGTTTTATGCTTCACACCCTCCATTTTAGTGTTTTTTCTTTAGCACTTTCCTTTTTTTATTTGAACCCTATATCTTTGTCTCTTTCCTTCCCCGCTTCTGCAAATCAGTCTTATATTCATCACCTGTCACCATCTTCTCCTGTCCATCCTTCCCCATCCTCTCTGACCAGATTTCTTTTCTTTTTATAAAACATAAAAGTGAGCCCCTCCATAAAACAAGTACAAAATAATTTAATACAGAATTGATATTATTTTGGAACCTACTCTGGGGGGAAAAACCGACTAAAAAAGGCCACCACTGCTCCCAAAAGTCAAATTTCACTCAAAATAGTAGCCAGGATAAGAAAAATATCTTTTTCTTGGTGATTGTGATTCGGAGGATGAAAAGAGAGAGGAAGAAACGGACAGCCCCTAGAAATGCCACAAAATATTTTAAAGTAATCTCTTTGGAAAAGATGCATGATCCAATCAGGTAAAACACCACAAAGAAATGGTTATTTCACTGTAGTGAAGCTGTGAATTGAGGTTACATTTAAAAGGGTAGTGAAAACGCACATTTCCATTAAACAAATGGCTGATAAAACAAACATGACAATTCAGATAAACAGATGGCATACTCATCACTGGGCACGTCTACAGGAGACGCTGACTGCGCAGTAGCACATCACAGCGCAGACAGTGTAAATACACTACCATGCGGTAGCATCACCTAAAATACATTCACCAGTGCTACTGTGCAGTAACTCCAGTTACTGTGCATTTATTTAGTACTTGCAAGTACTTTATACGTAGTAAATAAATGCACAGTAATGACTGCACAGTAGCATCTTGTGTAGACATGCCCACTGTCTCAGACTTCAGACTTTTTGGAAACCTGTAATATAATTGTGGTTGACACTATTAGTCTATGGCAGGTTGTACTGACCACCATTAATATAACAACTCGTCTTTGGAAGGAGTCAGGTTTAGATTCTGAATGTTAATGTCTGTGCGTGGCTTTGCTGATGCTGATGCTCAATCAAGCTACATTCCAGACAGAAGACTCTATGGTCTATTCCCAAGGAATCTCCCCAGGAAAATCAGTGGGTGATCTATATATTTGAAAATGGGGAAATATCATCACATTTTTTTTCTTTTACACAGTTCACCGGTATAGAGCTTTGTGGATAGCTGCATATAAAAATATTACTCTTTGAGTTTAAAAAAATGCTTCACTAGAGCTGCGATTATGAAAAATAGACTATTACTTTCAGATTTTCCACCAGCCTATTCTACCATTCCAGGTTCTGGTATGACAGAGAACACAGGATCTGGAGAAAGCTGGTTAGAAGGTCAGAAAGCACATCTGAATATAGTATGGCCTGATTCCATTCCAGCTGAAATCAACGGGAGTCCTTCCACTGGCTTCTGTGATTGCTGGCTCAGGCCAAAGATAAGCTAACTGATCCTAAATATAATTTTCCAACTTTTGCTAGGGCTGAATGTTAAACAGCTTATTTCAACATGACTCCATTCATCAGTCTCTCAATTCTCATTGAGAATATTTTTCTGGCACAATTCCATGAAACATCCCTTATTTTCTCCTGCTTGTTTGACTTCAGTTGTAAACATCAAAAATGCAGTTTTAAACATCTGCTAGTCACTGCTGGGCAAAGGCAGAAGAAAAAACATAGCAGGATCAAATCAGAACAGTGGATTTTAGTTTTGTCATATATATATAAAATGTATATTTTTATACTGATATATACATACTATATATATATATATATATTCACATAGTATAAATATACTCATATAATATTGTAAAAATATTAATTTAGCTCTAAATGTTAATACCTGATTAATTTAGCTCTAAAAGCTAATACCTGATTATGTGGATTAGCCTTATGCTGCTTTGATCTGACCACATTTCCAGTTAATAAGGTGGCCTTGTTAGAAGCCCTAAACCTAGAAGTACTTGGAAATTGTCAAGAAATCAAGGAGAAAGCAGACTTGATTTCTGAGTGTCACCTCTTGCCATGCAGAGGAGTTAAGTTGGAGGAGGACTTTCGTATCTCAGCATCAGGCTGAAGGAACGGGCAAAGTTGTTGGCAAGCTTGCAGCTGTGTGTCTCTTCCGCCAGAGGAAGCAGGAATGCCAGGAGCAGCAGGAGTAGCAGGAGTAACTGTAGTGGCAACGCAGTCCAGCACACACGATGCAGGAAGGAACACATTCCCCCCCGGCGTTTCTGAAAGCCAAACAGGGATGATTGATTTATTCAGTGTAACAAAAACAGATTAATAAAAGGGTGGAGGAGAAAGGGAGGGGGAAAAGGTAGAGGAGAAAACCCCTCAAACAGCACAGAATCAGAACTAATGGTGCTCATCTTGTCTGTGGAGAATCAGTCCCTATGATCCATATTCTGGAGTGTTTTGACACTAACTCTCGTGATGGAACTTAAATGACTTCTCTTAAGATCATTCCACTTCCTAACAGACCTTGATGTTAGGAACATATTTTCCTCTACAAAAGGTTACCAGGCTTCGCTAGCAGAAGCCTTTAATCAGTGTGTAGTTGTTATAAATCCTCTAAAACACCTATCCCAGGGCTGCCAGTGGATCTCTTCACAGTGAACACAGGGGGAAAAGTCTAACAGTTATTATGCACAACCCAACAAAAGAATTGCCTCTTGGAAGAAGCCAGACTGGTTTAAGCCCTCCTTCAGAAGAGGAGCTCTGCATGTCCCTTGACTTCATTAGGCAGAAGTCATTCCAAGCTTTGGTTTGACCTCCCGGCCACAATCTGAGCCCCACTTCTCTTGTGCAGAGGATCGGTTAGAAAAGGCTTCTTCATTACAGCATCTCATGCTTTGTCAGACAAGTCCTGTCCTTACGAGATGCAAGAGAATGAAAAGGGAAAGAGGGGGAGGCACAACAAATGGTGAAAGCTGAATTTCTTGTGGAGAACTCCTTAAAATCACATTTGTGGCTTGGTGATTGTTCCCTAAGAAGGAAAAAAAGAGTCAAAGTCTGCTC
Organism: Alligator mississippiensis; assembly: GCF_030867095.1. NCBI lineage: Eukaryota > Metazoa > Chordata > Crocodylia > Alligatoridae > Alligator > Alligator mississippiensis. The sequence continues at coordinate 278,532,782 of NC_081825.1, forward strand.
TCAACCATAGTGGAATAAGTCCAGAATAACTCCATTAACCATCTGGATTTAATCCAGATTTGGACCGATGTCACAGAATATACTTTGGACTTCAGGAAATACAAAGTAAGGGGGTTTGCAATAGGATTTCTAAAACTCTCTTTATAAGTACCTTACCTAATTTTAAAAAGACTTACTTGCATGTACACATGTGGGTGCATGCCCAAGATTTGTCATCTGTCTCTAAGAGGACCCTGAAAACACTAGGTCAAAAGAATCCAGGTACTTGGACAAGACAGCTTCTTCAACAAACATGGATTACATTGGGATCCCAGAAATGATATGAAGCACTTACAACACTATTACTTACCTGCATACTTTTCAAGTATTAACTAATACATTTTTTACAATGCCCTTGTGAGGTGCTGTTAACTACATTTCACAGATAAGGAAATGAAGGCAGGGAAGTTCAGTGACTTACTCAAAGCCACAGGATCCTCAGAATGCCTGGCTCCTATTTTTGCCCCGAGTATTAGGCAGTATCTGTCTCCTACTGTATTACCCTATAAATGGCCCTCTGGACACATCGGAGAAAGTAATGGCAATGATCCCAGACACAGATCATTCTACTAGGACAACTAACACTGGACATTTCCAAGGTCTTTCCATCAGTAGCAAAGCTCCTCACTCCTGCTGCTCTATATCAGGGTGTCAAAGATATGGCCCAGAGAGTTCAGGGGAATTCTTTGGAATAGAGGGCCCCAATGGACATGGCCCTTGGCAGCTTGGGGACTTGTTTTGTGCCCAGACATCCGTCACTGCCATTGGGCTCCTGCCGCTACTCCTGGATCCCTGCCACCACCAGATCTGCTTCAGACACCACTGCCCTAGACCCACCACAGCTGTCACTGGCCCTGCAAATCTGGCCTGGAAGAAGCTGTCTGGTCCAAATCCAGCCCAGAGCCGGAGGTGAATTTGACACCCCTGCTTTATATAAATGCTGGAACACTTATAGATATTAATTATCAGCGCACACAATCCACATACAGCCTTAAAGCATGAGATAGTGATGTGGTGAAAGCATTCTGTTACATCTGCTTTATTTCTGTTATCAAATGACTGACAGAGATTTAATTACTGTGTGAGTTGCTCTGCCATTTCTGATCTGCTGCACTGTCCTGGGTTAAGGCCTGTTCTAAAGCCCATTCAAGTCAAGGAAGATCCCGAGGCCCTAGGAGAACAGACAGAGTGAGTGTTTCATCTGTTTGGGTTCATCTTTGGCTTCTGAGAAAATGTTAGAAAAAACTGACAGTCTAAATTAAAACATCCCTCAAGGAATGCATAGCTGGCATTTTCAGGGCAGATCTTCGCTTCGCTGACCTTGGCAGCATTGCAGGGGTCGTTTCTTCTCATGGATGAACTATTTCTGAAGAGTGTCCAAAGTACTAAACACTGTTAGCCAGCCTAATGGGATTTTTTATTTTACTACTATAGGCCAATCCTGTAACTCTGGAATGAGAGTTTTCCCTGAGTAAGGAGAGATACAACTAGAAGAGCTTCCACTCTGCACTCTTACGCTGACTGCAACAGGACTCTGTGAAGCAGGGTACAAGGCAACATTGAACAAGGCTCATGTCCCAGACTTTTCTGGGACATCAGATACAGACAGACTGATTCAAAACCTCTTTGGTTTGATCTATGCCAGTCAATGGAAATTTTACTAAGTCTATCTGAACTGATCACAATTCTTTTATAATTTTCCACTGATCTTCTCATATACTGCTCTATTGTACAGCAGTATGGCAGAAACACTAGGTCTAGGATCCCAATCTTTTGGGTGCATCTTGTGCAGAAGTGTAGCAGTAGATTAATTCCCCTGCTGAACCCAGGATACCCAGGAGAACTGGTCTCCTAGGTAGAATCCTCCATGCTCTCTTTAGGCTGGTGTGATGCTATACTTTACCCAAGAGAGCGGCACACTTAATAAGCTAGCTAAAGTGTTGATTGAGCTTCACGCAGCGTTTGCCTGCAGGAGATGTGGCCACACATGCATTCGGGCTAGAAGAAACATGGTTTCTACTTTGGCTATAAATGACTCAGTATGTAACCTCGGACAAATTGCTGTCTATGGCTCAATTTTCTCATCTGTAAAACAGGGGTTGGTAATACTGATATAAATTGCAGACTATAGCTGAAATATCATTGCTTGTATAGAGAAACTGTAAAATAGTATTGACTTTCCAAGTATTCTCCTTGAATTTCGCTGAAACTAATGTATTTCTTAAGCTATGATTTAATTTCATTGGGGCTTTTTGCAATACAAGATACTGTCATGAAGACTAATAGTAGATGAATATGCCATTAAATAATTTAGATTAGTGAAGAAGGAAGAATTTTTATGCTAGATCAAAACTTGGAGGAAAGCGAGTTCACTGTGCCTGAAGCTGCTAGCCTGTAACTGGTACCACTGTATAAAGAACTTTTTCCTTCTATACCCGACTTCTCTGTTTTGCCTGATCACACAGAGGGGTCATAATCTTGTGTTTCTGACTATTTGTTGCCATGGAAATGACTGTATTATCACAAACACAGCATTATGATGTCTCTGCAGGATCAAAGAGGGGGAGCACATGGGCTGTGAAGGTTTGTGGCTTACATCAAATTTGAAATGATAAGTCCATAATACCTAGCTTGTACACTGAAACCGACTCCAATTAACTTCGCTGGCTGCAGCAGGGTTTTGCACTTGGAAAACTAAATATATTCTGAAATGGAACACCTAAGTCATGGAAGCAAGCAAACGTATTGATTTCAAATTCAAAATAGGGATGCTGACTTCTACTGGGCAAGATCCTGATGTCCTGGAGGATGCTGAAGAGTAAACTACTCCCAAGTTAATGCTGTTGCTGACAGCTGGTTGGGACACTTTCAACAACATGAAATTTTAGTACATTTAAAACTAGTTTTGAAAGAAGACTTTGTCAACATGGCTTCCTAGGTGTGCAGTGGGGAGCAAAGGTCTTTCGTGCCATATATTCCTGGGAATGTGGGAGACTCGGGCTCAAACCCCCAGCTTGGCCTAGATTACAGTGATCAGGAATGAAAAACTCTGCTTTGAATCAGGCAGAACATGGCATCGTCTTCATCTTCAGTCACTGCCCCATCACACTCTCATTCTCTGATTTTGTCAAATGACTTCTTGAATCAGAAAAGGGACATTATTTATCCAATTTTGCAAAAAAATGCCTGAAAGGTTTTGGTTTCATGCAATGACAATATATTTTGGAACCTCAGAAATGGAACCTTCATTTGTCATGCAGCTCTATTTCAGGTTCAGTGGGACTGCTTTCTTGGTTCAGTGGGAATGCGGCTCCTATTCTTTCACAATGGGAATGGAGGTGTTGGAAGTATTTTGGGGCCAGACCCTAAGCTAGTGTCAACTGGCAAAGCTCTACTGAAGTCAAAAAACCTATGCTAATTTCCATCATCTGTAAATGAAGATGGAGCAGTAGATGAAGATCTACCTTAGATGTGACCCATGAAGAGGCAGGAGAAATTATTAAATACACAGGGACAATAGACAGATTAAGACTTAAATGAAAATATACTTTAGAAGCTTGTTGTACAGAATGAAGCCTCCTCCCAAAATGTCAAGGTGAATTTGAACAATAGACTGAGCAATACATGAAGCGCAGGTAGCCGTGTATAAGAAAACACACTTAAATAATATGTGCTTGCTACCAACCATAAGATACATTGATACTGTAGCTGTGAACATGCACATTTGTTATTTATTCATACTGTAGTTAAAGAGCTGGTCTGGACCTGAGGACTTTCACCCATTAAGCCTGCATGTCACTAATAACTGCTAACCACATATACCATGGGCTAGAGACAGAAGAATAAAAGGTTGGGGATAACTTAGTTATGGCCAATGTTCCTATGCTGGAAACCAAAATATTTTGCTACAATCATGCTCCTCCTGCCCTCGTACCGACTGGATTCCAGAATACAGGAAAATACTTTGTTAATCTGTCCCAAGGAACCAGTGGCTTCTTAAAAAAGTCTTTTAAAATTGTGTGTGCCAGGAGGCAGAGGAGAGGTAGGGAGGTCAACAACTTACAGAATTCCCTCCTTCCCTCTCTGGTAGATTCTGGAGTGCACAGACTCTACTAGACTATGAACTGGCAGCCTTGTAGAAGGCTCAGTGTAAAAGAAAGAAAGAAAGAAAGAAAGAAAGAAAGAAAGAAAGAAAGAAAGAAAGAAAACCCAATTCATATTTAGCACAGATTCATGGGCCACATCCAAATTAGCACGGACATTTGGTTCCCTGGGGACAGCTTGTGCTGCTGCTAGTAGTCCCTGGGGAACACCCATACCATGCGCCCTCTGGTGCATGGCAGGTTACCCCTGGTGGGGTAGAGGAGGCTAGGGCCAGCAGCCACATTGCTCCTGCAGCTTGGGGCCTGGCTGGCAGCTACAGCATGGCTCCAGCCATCTAGGCTCCCTTTTGGGTGGCATGCATTGTCCACATGTGCACCACCCCACTTCTTTTCTGCATGGGTTTTTTGACCCCTGGATCCCCAGGGGTCAAAACCCCTGCCCCCCTGAGCTACAAGGTAGGAGCAGAGGAAACATCTGAATGTGAAGTATGTAGTGCTGCAGTCGGGTCTGCGGCACCACATACTGCACGGCCATGCTCCTCTGGACGTGGCCACTGAGGGTATTTCAGTTTCTCCTACAGGGTCCCTTGGGATTAAGTACTGTGCCACGTGTTACTTTGACAAAAATGGATTGCTAAAGGTTATCTTCTACTGATAGATCTGGCACAACCTAGGATAATACAATGCCACAGATAAAGGGGTAGCACACAATTTGGTAGAGCAACACTGTTGCAATTTGGTAGAGCAACACTGTTGCAACACTGTTGCATGGCAAACTATAGAAGCATTGGCTATATTGGCCAATTAGCATTGGCTTCTATAGTTTGCCATGGCAACATACACACAAAATCTCAGATTAATTTTGTGGGATCATTTTGAGAGCAGCTGAAGATGAGTTCTTTTTAGTCTAGAGGCTGCCTAACGTTTAGTAAGAATACAGGAAACAGGGAAAATTAGTAAATGGACAAGTATGGCTGCAAGCTAGAAATATCCTGGTGCATCCCGATGATAGACTACAGTGCTGTTGCAGAATGGAAGCCCAATTTTCCATTAGGATAACTGCGGAGCGCAGTTCAAAATTAGGAACAGCCAAAGATTTATCTTCAATCTGCTAAATAATCTCAAGCAGACTGATTGAGGAAATTTCTGAACAGAATGAGGGGTATTTAAATCTGTAGTGCTCAAACAAGACCACTGATGACCCAGTGCCAAAGACATCTTAAATAAAGGTTGATAGTGATTAGTAATCATTAGGACACATTTATTTGCAAATAATATAGATTTTATACTATATCTGATACTGTTTGCTAACAAGGATACATTATCCATAGACAAGTCATGCAGCTTCACATACATTTGTTCAGATTCTTTAATTTACCAGTTCATTCTACTACAGTAGAAACTAGTGAATGACACTCCTTATTTTCTAGATGACTAATTCTTTACTTGTAATTTGCATCAAGCTGTTTTTGGATAGAATTAGAATTAAATTAAAAATGCAGAAACACAGCATTTAAAACTTGTTTTTGTTAAATAAAGCCAGTAAATATACTGGGCAGAGGAATGTTTATCCAAATATCTTTTGTATTTAAAACATACTTATTACCTGTATAAGTTGAACAGGTTGTTTCTGGTCACCATGTCCTGTAAGTTTAGAACTAGTAAATCTCAGAACTCACACCTAGCTTTTATACACAGACTGAAAGAGGAAAATAAGCTTTCCTTCTTTTTCCATTCAGAATTAGTTTTTAAGCTCTGAATGATTTAGTTATTGAACTGAGTTGCATTGAAAAAAACTGAAATAAAGAAGATACTCTTTGTACCTTCAGAAGAGACTACAGATGTCAGATGCTGGCTTCTTATTACTTCAATAAACTTTGGTTCCATGGGGCTTGCCATTAGACCTGTGCAAAGCAGCTAGTATTCACTTTGGATTTGGATTCGGCTGATTCAGGGGACAGTGATTTGATTCAGTGATTCGAATTGCTGTCCCGAATCCATTCGGCCAAATCTGATTTGGAGATTTGGCTGCTGCTGAATCTCTGAATCACACAGGCCCCATCCCCTGCCCACTCTCCCAGCCCCAGCAATGGCTGCCCTGCTAACCCCAGCTCCTGGCTCCTTGGAAAAAAAAAACCCCAACTCACTGGGTGCTGCTGGGCGGGGGAGCAATCCCCCGCTGCTCCCCACTGCCCCTGACTGCATGGGGGGGCTCTACCACGAGACCCCCTTTCCCCTCCCTCCCCTAGCTCCCCCCATGGCTTCCCCACCCGCCCCAGCTCCGGCCCTTTAAGGAATAAAAAAACCCCCAAACCCCTGGGCTCACTGGTTCCTGCCTGGCTGTGGGCGATCCTTCCTGCCCTGCACCAAGTGGGGGGCTCTACATGAGCCCCCTCCAAGCCCCAAGGCCACTGCAGGAGCTGGTGAGTCCTGGGTATTTTTCAGGGTTCTTTTTTCTTAAAGGGCTGGAGCTGGGGCAGGTAGGGCAGCCGTAGGGGGGCTGGGGGAGTGGGCAGGGGGTCGGGGGGCTTGTGCAGGGCCCCCCATGCAGCATGGGGCAGTGGGGGTCGGAGGGGTCGCCCCCCCGCCAGGCAGCACCAAGTGAGTGGGGCTTTTTTTTAAAGTACCAGGAGTTGGGGCTGGGCGGGGCAGCCATGGGTGGGGGCTGGGGGAGCAAGCAGGGGGTGGGGCCTGGCAGGGGTCCCCCCATGGTCCCCTCCCCGGTCCCTACTTACCAGATCCGAGCCTGGCTCCAGCTCCCTGATGCAGTGAGTTGGGACTGCCTGAATCATCGAAGCTCTCCAAATCTTTTCTGAAGATTTGGAGAGCTTCGAATCAATTCAGACCTTTTTACTGGTCCTTGATTCAATTTGGATTTGGAGAGTCGGCCACCGAATCAGGCCAAATCTTCTCTGAACCAAATCAGCACCTGAACCTTTGCACAGACCTATTACCAGTGTCTTTCCAAGTTCAGTGGTTTGATTTTCCTTACATTTTCAGAAGTAAACATATACTGAGAATTTTTATTTAACATTTTTTTTAAAACTATAGCAAATATAAGCCCTGTAGGTTGAAAATAAATTTAGAATTCTGACAAAGAGGTTTAATTTTATAAAGAAAAAGGTCAGCAGGGAAGTGATTCTGTCTTGCTATTTTAAGAAGTCAATTTTGTCTGCAGGTTTGGGCCACCCGTTGTGCAGTTCCTAAATTGAATAGCTGCCTTGGGTGCCCATGAAAAAAATGAAAATATCCAGGTCACTTCTTCAGGTTTTATTGCTGAGAAAAAAAAAAAAGACCCCAGCCCCAAACCAAAGATCCAGAGCTGAACTCATCTAAAGTTCTGGGGAATTTGGACCCTTGCTTTTGGTTCAGAGCTGCTTTATATTCTGCAGGAAAGATTTCCTCCTGTTTAGATGACAGGCACTGAACTGGAGAAAATGTGTTGCTTCAATGCACTATCTAAAAAGCATTTTTCTTCTCACCAAGTACGTAATTTTATAGCAGACTTCAAATGACCAACACCCACCACAACTTTGAAAACATGAATCCACAGTGCATTTTTAACAGGAAAGCATTAGCCGCAAGCTACTCAGTGTTACTGTAAACAGATTTTGCTTCTTGAATAATTCTTGTAATATCTTAACATGGACTGAGCTTATTATGGTTTTTCCCCAGACAAGCAATAATTGCTATAGCTCTGGGCACAGCTTCCTGGATGGCTGCATTAATTTGATTGACTCAAGATCAACGATGACTTCTAAATAAGATTAAATTGCATACTCCCTCTGCCCACATGTTGCCTGAGATTACATCCAGCAATATCTCAAAGGGAAGCAATTAGGTGACCACAAATTTAATAAATCCTAATTATTTTGTTTGCACAAACAATAAAGCCAAAATCATTTCTGCAGCAAGGAAGCGTAATTACTCCAAACAGTGAAGAATATAAATCAAACAGAGCTACCTAGACCCATAAATAACTAGCTTTTGATTTCCTATTTATGCTAAGAATTATTGTGGAATATAGTCAGCAGGGAGCCAGCTTTTGAAGAAAACTTTTATCTTCTATTACTATTTAGCATATGCTCTATGATGTGCCAAATTATGCTAGGTATGCTGCAGAAATGTCTGCCGATAAATTCCCACATCGCTGCCTCCTGAGAAAACTCCAGATACTTGATGCAATTCTCTGAAAAGTTTGGGGTTTGGGGGTTTTTTTGTTAATCAACAAGATGTAACTTTTATAGAGCTCATCATCCCATACAGCTCACCTAGGAAACATGTCTCTTTAGCAGCATGACTTCTGTGGGCAGGGAGAATGGAAATGGGAGTAAATGGGAAGCAGCTCAATCATTCAAATGGAAGAGGCTGTAGCTTAGCTAGTATTCACCCATGCAGACAGAAAATGGAATGGGGAGGAAGAATATGGGCTGAGATTGAAAACACCTGGGTCTCTCTCCAGTCCCTGTCAGTGATCTGCTGATACTACTAAAAATTAAGTACATGAAAGATAAGAAACCAGAGGCTTCACATCATAAAAGAGAGAGCAGTTCAGCACCTGGATTCCTGCCTCTTCTGCTGATTCTCCATTACAAGAGAGTTGACAAATTACTCAAGGGAAACAGAGGACCAGCACATGGCCCAGGCACTGCTCCTATTCCCCCCAAAGGCTTCCACTGAACTCCTACTGCCTCCATACTCATGGGAGTGGATTTGCAAGTAAGGAAGTGATGTGCCCAGCTATTGCAGATGCTTGTAGTGTAAATGGACTCATAACGCTAGTCATCCTTCCAGGGACCTTTCATTTGCTAAAGTTCTGAAGGGATACTTACAACACAGGATGCATACATTTAAAAAGTCCCTAATTCTATTCCTTGCAACACCTAAGCTCAGTCCATCTGAATTAAAAAACATCCCTGTAAGTTGAAAACACTTGCTTGCATGTTCACATTTATGCAGTTTGTTTATGTTTTATCTTTCTCTCTGGTTGGGTAGTGGTGTGACTAGACTACTTAATGTCACGCTCTATGTCACATAAACCAGGTCCTATGCTATAATGTGTGGATGATTAAATAAAAATAAAAAATTGTCTGAATTAAATATCATTACATAAACACACATATGCAAGTATACACACGTACACCCCTCTTCTTAGTGGATCAGATTCCACTTTCAGTTTTAATCTGAGAGAATTATACTGGGTTCAGTGGAATCACATTGGTTTAAATCAGGGTAAATGATGGAAATGTTTTATTTATTAGCTTTTGTTAATTATTAGGGACCCAAAGTCACTTGCCAATGTTTTTGCAGGTAACAGCCTTGGAGTATTTGGGTTTTAAGGTATTTGTTTCTCTCCTTTTGCACTGGGTAGCTATTCAGAAGTCAAAGAAGGGTTTTGGATGATTTGCCTTTTATAACTCTAGCTGGCAATTTTTCTAATCTGTCTATAGTTTATGTAGGCCTTCTCGGAACTTACCAGTGCATCTCAACCTTCCTCAGAGGAGAAGAGAGAGACTGAGTACCAGTCAACATTAGGAGAAGTGCTGATTTCAAGGATGGAATCTCAGTACTCAATGGAAATGCAAGAGAGATTTATGCTTTTTCTGCTACAGGCAACTCTAATCAAGATAAATCCTTGGTAAATTCTTTGAATTCTTCCTGTAGTGTCATTTTGAAGAGAAAGCAGTTTCACTTGACTCTACAGCAGGGGTGCTCAACCACTGGTCCATAGGCCAAATGCAACCTGTGTAGCCTTGGCATCTGGACTGCTGGGCTACCCGCGGGTTGGGAACATTGGCAGCAGGGGCACAGTGGCAATGAACCATGCCACCCAATCCCCACTGCCAAATTGCCAAAACCCATGTGGCAAGTCAGAGCTGGACCATGCTCCCTTCGCCCTAGCCCAGCCCTTCTGTGTGGCTGGGTTGGGGCTGGCCCATACCCTCTTCTTTCTGCAGGGACAGGCCATACCTCCTCCCCGTGGGGCTGGGTCAGAGCCAGGCCATGCCTCCTTTTCTCCACAGAGTTGGCTTGGGGCCAAGCCATGCCCCCTCCCCTTGCATGGTGGATTGGGGCTAGGCCATGCCCCCTTCTTTTGCATGGCTGGGCTGCCCCCCACCCCTCTCCTCATGGCCGGACTGGCAGAAGAAGGTCTCTCCATGCTCCCCAGGTACCAGGTCAGGACCATCAGGATGGAGCCAGCGTCCATCCTGGCCTGAGGATGGAGCAGACACTGCCCATCCAGCCTGTCAGACAAAAAGGTTGAGCATCACTGCTTTACAACAAGAATTAAACCACTGCATTATTTCCTTAGGCAGACTGGGCACTTGAGGATGGAATTCCAGGGACTTGGATATACAGCTAATGACACCCAAGGCAGGTCTACATCACCACTAGGGCGTGCTGAAGAGAAACAGCAAGCCCACTCCATGTGCACTAGATCCTGAAGTGTAGTGACGGTAGGGCAGCGCTGGGTCAATAAGTACGCCCAAGACAGAAAATTTATTTTCTGTCCTCCTCAGAGCTCCTCAAAGACCGCTACATTACATCTGTGAATTATGTGTGTGGAGTGGGAGTGCCATGATTCACTGCAGTACTTCCTTAAGTGCCTGACATTAAGCTACACATGCAACAAGGAATCAGCTCGGGGGTTGTCAGGAAGGCTAAAGATTGGCCAGAAGTTGTTGAGAAGTTAACAGTGTAACACTGTGTCCCTTGGGGAAATACAGCATTCCTCCATCTTTTGAACATCTGAGGACTATCTAGGCTGTATTGGGAAGCCTTGCCCAAGAGAAGGAATTCTGGACCTGTGAATTAACCCAAAGTGCCAGATCCGGCTCATGGACTGGCCCTGTACCATGAATCCAGCCTGTGGGCTGGAAGGTTGAGCACCACTGGGATAGGATAATGTGGTAATATACACACACAATTAATTAATTCATTTCACTTTGCATTGCTGTAACAGGGTACTTAGGATGCCTCTTACTTTAAGAGGAGGTAAGGATGCTGAGAAAGCTCAGGCAGCAATCAGGGGAGTCACCTGATCAGCAAGGGGCTTGGCTTAGGGTGTATAAAAGTCCAGGTCCTAAGCTGGGCAGGCAGTCTGGCCCTGGACGCTGATGTGAGAAGAGCTCCTGAACAGGCTCCAGAGAGAGACTCCTGATGGAAACCAATAGTGCCTGAGGGTAATACAGCTTTTGGGCTAGGTTAACAGCAGTGGTTTAGGGTGGGAGTAAAGGGAAGTAGATATGCCAGAAATTGGTAGTTAAGGGGTACTATTGGCAGGAGAAGGTCTCAACAGTCCCAAAAGCAGAGACAGAGGCCTAGGAATAAGGCCAGAGCCCATGAGCAGGGCAGGGAAGGGACTAGAGTGCCTAGGACCCAGAGAGAAGCAGGGAAGGGGCTAGAGCGCCCAGGGAGGGGCTGAAAAGGATGGGGCTTGAGAGTCTAGTACCCAGAAGGGGGAAAAGAAGGGGCTGGAGAGCCCAGCCCAAGGAGGGGCTGAGATGGATGGAGCTAGAGAGCCCAGGGCCTAAAGAGGAGCCGAGAGAGTGATGTGGGACTGAGGCTGAAGGCCCATTAGATTGATTGAGAATAGGGCCGAAGGGCCACAGAACTGACTGATAATTTACTGATTGGTAACATATGTAAGGCATTGCATGACTAAAAGGGGAAACGTGGAGGCCATGAAATTGTCCTTAAGGCATTGAGCAGGTATGGCTCCTAAGTGGATGAGATGTCGCTCAGGAATCCCTGGGGAAGCCTCCCATTTCTAAATAAATGTTAACATCAAGGCATGGCAGAAGAGCAGAAGGGGAGGGGGCTTAAAAGTCAGGATGAAACAGGCTGAGTAGCCACCTGGGGGCAACACAGCCACCACTGGGGCCAGACTCTGTTACAGTTGCATAAATAAAGCTTCATTCTGTACCTTCCAATAACAGAGGAGATATAAAATAAATGGGAAGAAGCCAACATTATCTATAAAGAGCACTGGTAGAGATTCAATACCATTATGATTAAAGACTCACTGACTTTAATGGAAGCAGGTTCAAGCCCTAAGAGAAGAAATTCTCCTTAAATATACCAACTTCTGATTAATGTTTTCTTTTCTGTAAGCCTGTGCCTTGTCATAATCCCTTTTCTTCGTTATTTTGACTTTTTCCATTACTGGTCCCAAAGAAATGTCTTCACAGAATGCTGTGCAGGATCAGGCCTTATTTTGATAATGTTAAGCAAATAACCTTAATTTATCTAAAAACCTACACCAGAAGGGAGATACATTGGATGATCGCAACTAAAAGTTTCAAGACCACCCAAATAAGCTAGGAGCTGAAGTCCCATTTTCAAAGGTAGTTTAAGAGATTTTGGAGACTTAGTCCCATTGGCTTTCAGTAAGAGTTGGGATTTTAGGTGTGCAAGTTCCTCCTGAACTAAGACTCTCAAATCACTTAGGTACTTAAGAAAATTTCCCCATGTCTAATGGGTGCTGGACATCTAGCTCTCATACTTTTGTGATTGTAGGATAAATACACCTTCACCTCTCTTATGAAATATGAACTTTATTTCTACCTAGGAGAAGTTTTACAGTCTTTTCTCCTGTGCCTGGAGAAGGGTGCTTGTGTCCAAAAGGTTGCAAATAAATATTTTTTTTTCAAGAATCTAGTTGGTCTAATAAAAGATAACACTTCTACCATGAGTTCTGATTCCTTGAGAGCAAGAGGAATTTATGGGTGGCTATACACATACTCCAACACATGTCAGCAGACCTGATTAATCGAGTTTTATCCATGTTCTAAGTAGAACGCTCTAGCATTGCCGCAGTATCATGTGTATAATCCCCTGTGGGTTTAAAAATGGCCACTGGAGTGCTTTAACTAAAACTTCTCCTTTAGTTAAAGTGTCCCCTGGCCATTTTTAAACATGCAGGGGCTTAATATACACGCTGCTGTGGCGTTTTAATTAAAGTGGCTCTCTAGGAACCATTCTAATTAAAACATCCCCACCCGTAAGCATGTGCATAGGCACCCTATCTTCTTAAAAAAGACAAGTTACTTTTTGAACTGGTAGAAGATCAACTTCACTATTAAGGTATTTTACAGGCATTTTTCCTCATGCATTGTTTTAAATGTTTTCATGAACCTTAAAAGCAATCTGATTTAAAAGTAATTACCTGTGAAACTTCTAATATAACATTTTTAGATTAATGATAGGAAAATATTGTACCTTTCTGAATCCATCTGGTTCTTCCAAAGATACAGGAGTCTGCTGAAAAAAAAAAAAAAAGAATAAACTTGAGATCCCACTGGAACCTATAACTATTCATTTCACAGGGGAATGTTTCTTTAAAATTTCTGGTCATCTGGACAGACTGAAACAGCAGGTGATTTCTGTTTAATGAGCTTTTTAACACACATCAGAAATAAAGCCCAAATGGATTTGGTTTCCTGACAATGTGCTCAGATGCAATGCCACCTCAGAAATAGCTTTGATTTTACTGACACCTATTGACTAAAGGTATGTTTACACAAGCTACTTGGACAAAATCAGCCCACATTACAACTATAGAAATACTAATTTCTATAGTATTATCTGATTAGTATTTCTATAGTATTTCTGTAGTATTACAGAGCCCATGCTTCACCATCTCTGCAAATCAAAGGGTTTGTCATGTAAAAAAACTTTTCAGTTTAAAACCAACTCTTGTCAAGCTTTTTAGAGGTAAGGATAAAGATTTTCTTCTACACCTTAAGGTGAAGATTTTCTAAAATGCCAAACGATTTAGGTGCTCTGATATTTAGCTGATGAAGTTAAGACCCCTTAAAGAATTGTCTGAAGAAAGTGCCAAATATTAACATTCTGAAAACTATATTTCCTTAAGGTATCTTAGAGTTGCCTGACCAAAATCACTTGTCAGTTTAGAAAATCTACATAAATGTATCTTAAGCTAAGTGAAAATATATTATCCTTTAAATTCTATAATGCATAAACTCTACCTTCTGTAGAATGCTCTTATATATAACATTCTTATATAAAGCTACTTTTTGGTTCTTTTATGAAAAGCCATTACAACTGTCATCCTAAAATATTACCTTTTTACCCAAATCCAACTCTGGGGTCTCCCACTGCAAAGTACCCACCTTCCTCAGTCCTCAGTCAGATACAACCCCAGCAACAAAGGAAGGAATATTATAAATATTATACATTTTATAAATACCCCATTATAAAGGATGTGCAGGAGATTGGTTTCTTTTAGAGTTACTTTCTGCAGCAGACAGGTCAGCTCTTGGCTATAATGATAGCTCTGACATGCACCATAGTGCAGGAGAGATTTATACTAAATGGAATCTGTGTGGATATAATCTGGCTTTGGTAGCTGTGTATGGAATATTTTGTGTATAGAGCAACAGGTTGCTGAGGAAGGCAAGGAAGCCTCAGAATGGGATTTCCTCATGTGAACAAGGTAGAGTTACATACACATGCACACACTCACCAGCTCTAGGCATATTTGAGATATTTTGACTCTTGGGCCAAATCTTTACTCAGGCAACCAGCATACGTTGCTTATCTGTTGTGTATGCACATGCATTTCAGCAATTCTTCTACACTTCAAGTTAATGGGAAGCTTGTGTATTTAGTTGGATTGAGACCAGACCACTCAGCACCCTGAAGTTACTTATGGAAATCATGGAAAAAGTTTACAATGTATTTAATGTTATGAATTTTGGTGCCCAGTCACTTACTAATGAATCAAGGCTTTCTTTGAGCTTAGACTTGTAGAGCATCCATCGGTAGCGCAGGTCCTCCAGGTCTTCAGAGTTCCCGACAACTGGATGAAGATGAAGAAGATCTTCAAAAAGATGCTGACCTTCAGGAACACGAGACTGAAGCTCCTGCAGGGAAAGAAAAGTTAATCAACAACCCTGCATTCAAATGAATCATTGCCTTACTCATCTCAGAGACTTATTCATGTAGAAGCACACTAGCATTAAATTAATCTGTTATGAACACTGGGTTTACAGTTATCATTTTATTTAAATTTTGCTCTCAAACATCCATCATCTGCAGGGTCTCTCACGAGCAGGACTTTTTTTCACTAGCTAGGTTTACTGCTGCTACGGTTTCATCACTGAGGGATTTGACTGTATTTATCTGACGTTAGAGCAGTGAAGGTAAATAATTAAATCGTATTTTAGCCACAATATTATGTTTAATATCTCTGCCATACAACACTGCTTGTAACACTGGAAAGTGTAATCTGCCACTTGACAGAGCTGTGGCTTTTATAGACCATTCTTCCAGGAGTTGAATATCTGTCATAAATGCCAGGGCTCCCCAGTCCTCTGTTCTTCCCTCCCATAGGTTTTACAGTAGTTGGGGTGAGGATGGGGAGAGGGGAAGGAAAGAGGGGAGGTGGGACTGTAAATACCCTAAATGAGCCTTCCCAATCTTTTAAAACATGAAATCAACTGTCCTGCTGCACCTTCATCATAATTTCTGCACACGCAGCAAACTCATGTCTGAAAACAAACCTCCAGCTTGCTGTATTTTGCTTCAACTTCATCGACAGAGGAGGATTTTGTAGCAAGATTTTTGGTTAGCTTGGCATTTTCTGCTTCTAACCACTGCTCAAAGTCCTTCATGAGTTTAAGATGGTTGCTATTCTTTCCCGCTTTGCTCATCTTCTCCTGGGTACACAGCACAAAACAACAAAATACATTTGTAAAAGAAGCGCATGTTTTTACTGCTACCCTCTGTCACGAACAGTATGATCATGCTCCTGTTCAAGTTAATTTTAAAATTCCCATTGGTTTCAATAGTACATTTACAGGGCCCAAGTCTGGTGTGTCCCGTCTCCTCTTTTCTAGGACAATTCTGCAAGATGTAATTACTTCCTGTTAAATGCTGTGTGCCTTCAACTTTCACCACAGTAAGTCTCACAGGCTTGCAGTTAAGACATTTTAGGGCCTACCCATGGATTCCCTGTGCAGACAAAATCCCTATGATTTCAGTTGAACTGATTCATGCATACGAACAGAAGGACAGGAAAAGGAACAGAAGGAGCCATCCATCCAGCAGGCTTCTGCTGAATCATCACAAGGAGGAGGGGGAGGGCCAGGCTCCTCAGTCTGGGTAAGCTAGCATCATTGCCTCCCTATTAGGGTTGCCAACTCTGTCTGAATATATTCCAGGTTTCATCACATGATGTAATGACATTAATGACTTTACATCAGGAAGGTAAATGCACATAATTACATTTTAAAAACCCTCTGGACTACTGTATAAATTAAATTCAACATTTAATATTTATTTTAATGAATGCCCTATCATTTATTTCTTGGGTGACTCTCAGTAGTCTCCTGGTGATTTGCATCTAATTCCTGGAGACTCCGGGGGCATCTTGGAGGGTTGGCAACTCTGCTGCCTATACATGTGCTTGTTCATTGGAGCAGACTCGATTTATCAAGTCTGCTCCATGATCTAAACAGAATGCTCCAGTGTCACCTCACTGTCATGTGCATTAAGCCCCCATGCATTTTAAACTGGCTGCGGGGGCACTTTAACTAAACCTCATCGGATGACCTGTCATTTTAAAACATGCGGGGGCTTAATACACGTGGCGGTGAACTATTTTAATTACAGTGGCTGTCTGGGAACTGCTCTAATTAAAAAACACCCCCCTCTACCTGTGAGCATGTGGCATTATGCTTATTTACACTGTTTTCTTCTAAAACACTGTCAAAGCTAAACAGCAAGTATTACAGCAGTAGTATACAAGAGTCTCTATTATAACACATCTAAGGCAGGACACTGGAGTTCAGCTTAGGGACTTCCGCTGACACATATGGGAGTCATACAGTGGTACCTATGCACCAGCCACATTTTGAAAAATGAACATGTCAGGCAGACTCCTAAACCCGCTAGCAGGATTCTGGTCTTAATCAGCTAAGGGCAAGCTGTATTTTGTAGAACATCAGACTTTTTATATTCAATGCAGCCAGTGGGAATCTGTTTGTATAAAGTTGCTGTGAAAACTGATTCAAAGTCTCTCTCTCACCTGCTTGTGCTTGGGATCTGCATCAAATGAATGGAAGCCAAATGTAAGTGGCTGCATGATGGTTATTTTCTTCCCTGTATCAACTGCTGTTCTTTTTGGTTGCAGCTTTTGGAGAAGGCTTGAAAATACAAATGAGAGAAGTCAATGCAATGACACCTGACAACTGATACATCCCTAGGTGGTCTGAGGGTGAAATTGTTATTACTACACAGCTTTCCTTATTATAAATAAAATAAGGAGAAGCAGCCAGTCAGTGGTGTCAACAACTATTCTTAGCACTCAGTGCTGACTGTTAGATTGTAGTGCTCTAGAAAAGCAGCTGAAAGATGACATTTAGTACATGAATAACGGGCTTTAATACAACTGCTTGTCTTTTGATCTACCCTCTTTGCATCCTCTACAGTGCTTCGAGCCACTGTTGCTCCCCTGGGAGCAAGGTAAACTTGGGACACAAGCTTGAATTTCTTTTGAGTCTTCACCCTGCCAGTGACATGCCTGGTGCCTACAGTTCGAAAAGGCTCTTTTGGTAGCTGAGGATCCCAGAGCATCACCAGCAGCCCTCATATCAGAAATGCTGCTGCACACTATATGAGTTGTTAATGGATATTTATGTGGATATACAGATCTGTGCATGCTGTATTAAAAGTTCAGTAGCAACTAGCAGATATGCTAAAACTTAAGATAATATAGCTGAGGTTGATATAAAAATACTGGCACAGAGAGGATATTAGCTCTATTCAATGCTGGAAGCTTTCAGAGCATTCAGGTCTACATCCAGAGCTGGCTCCTTGCATATATACTTACAGGGGGGAGGATGGTCTTTAGTTAAGGTACAGCAATGGGAATCAGCTAAACACTGTTACCTTCCCCCCTATCACTTCCTTCCTGTTTAACAGTGGGCCAGTCTCATAAAGGGAAACTTGGAATTGTAGCTAAAGCTCATTTCAGGTACTATTCCTGCATCTGGATCACCTACTAGAATCTTCTTAAAAGGACTGACAAAGACTTACCTTGTTATCCTTTCTTTGACTTCCCTCAAAGATTCCTTCACCTTGTTCAGTTCAGTCCGGATATCTGCTGCCTCTTCTGAGGAAGAATTCTCCATTACCATCTGGCCATGAGTTTCAACAAGGTGCAACTGGAACTCCTTATCTGGGAACTCAGCCAGCAATCTCTGAAATTCACACCATTCCCAGTCACTTCCGGGGCTGCTGGTATTCCTGAGGCTTTACCACAACGCATGATACCTATGTCAGATTAAGGGCTTTGTTTTCTCCAGGACTTGGTGGGCTTCTGCCAGCACCATACCATTGCAAACAGCAAAACGTTGGCTATGGATTTCTACAGCCCAAATATTTGGAGTACAAGTTTGGAGCATAGCCAGGACATCCTTGTGGTAGCATCTGCTGAATTCAATGAAAATTAAAGTTGCTGCCACCAACTCAAGGTCAATTAAAACAGAGAAGAGTAAGGGAAAGAATACAGCAGAGAGTAATAAAACAATCAAAGGCCTGGGAAATATGATTTATGAGGAAAGGAGGAAAGAACTAGGATTGCTTAAGTCTGGAGATGAGAAAACTGAGGGGGGATTTGACAACAGTCTTCAAATACCTGAAGGGCAATTACAAAGAGGATGAAGATAGCCTTTTCTCTGGGGCTGTAGGGGACAGAACTAGGAGGAGTTGCCTCAAACTGCAGGAGGGGGGATTTAGGCTGGAGATACGGAAGAATTTCTGACTACGCAAGCGGTTAAGAATTGGAACAGGCTAAGTATAGGAGTCATGGAATCTGTATGCCTGGAAATTTTCAAATCCAGGGTAGACAGATATTTCACTGGGATGGTTTAGTCAGTGATGATCCTGCCTTGACCAAAAGCTGGACTGTAAGACCTCATGAGCTCCTGTTCATCCCTACTTTCTCCTAATCCTAAATTACCAGTGGAAGTGATTCTAGTCTCTAATATACTTCCATGTTTGAAAATCTGAACATAAGCAGAAAAAGGGAAGTACCATATATCCTTCCATCAAACACATCCTAGAATATAATATGTACCTCATTTTGAAAGGCAGAATGAAGGAAAAAAGATCTTTCCTGGTAGTAAGTAATGAACAAGCAGCAGCTTGGGAGGAGTGGAGGTGGTAACCTGGTCATTGTTGTACTCCCAGGTTCACACTAAGTGACAGAAACTGCTCTTACCATATTTCTCACATGTAATGCACACTCCAATTTCCAGCAGCTGTTTTTGGGGGAAAAAGGTGCATGTTGTTTGCAAGAAAATATGGCATCCCCTTGGATACCAATACATACATACGAGGCAAAATAAGCTGATAATATAACACACAACTTAGTCCTGTAGTGTTTTCTGCTATTAGAAGTAAAGGCATGTATTTGTTTGCCTAGAGAGGCCTTCCTAACAGAAGGAATCTACAATACTTGCAAAAAAGTTTTTTTCCTTGATGAGGATGCAGGTATTTCAAAAGCAGCTTAGTGATTCATGGACCTGAGCCAGCCCCACATCTTCACTACACACAGCAAAAATCAATCCCCTAGTTGATATAGCAAAAAAGTAGGAGCCCAGCAACTCAAACCTTGTCTCAAATGTCTTCCCACAAGGGGCACTCTGAATGTCCTCCCACCACAAGGATAACCTTGAACGCCCACGCACCAAACAGATGACATTGCATGCTGATGTGTTCCTCACCTCAAGGTCTGCAACTCTACTCTCCATGTTTCGCTCTCCATTAGCACCCTGATAGGATTCCAACTTCTGTTCGGTCACTGCGATCCACTGCTGAAGGTCTGATAGCTTCTCATTAAACTTCCAGTGTCTCTGAACGTGCTTCTCACTCTGTTCTATTGTCTCCTAAAAGGATCAGGGATGACCAGAATATATCAGCCACAGAATGCAAACAGACAGCAGTTTCACTCCCGAGACAATGATGATAGGTTCTATACAGATCAAACAGAGATAGAGAAAGGAAAGAAAAACACTACTAAAGCAAGCAGGTCCAGACTAGTTTTTTAGCAACATTCCAGGGAACAAACCTTGTCTTCAGCCTCCTGCAGATCTGCATTTAGCCACTTGGTGGCGCATTAGGTACCAGAATAGTTTCCTTTTTCACAAATGCAACATCCTATAATTCGGTATCGGCTTCTACAGAGGAGGTCTGCTGCTCTTTTCACCAAAAGTCATACTTACAATACAAATATATAAAAGAGAAGGGGATCTGTCCTGGGATATATAGGCCTGGAAAAATACTATTTCAGTGATTATTTGTTTACTAAACTAAAATTCTGCAGCATACATTAGAGTAATGTTTTGTTATGGATAACCATCTACTGAAGGACCAAACTGAGGGCATTTTCAGGCTTTTCTGCTAAATTTGCTTTGGGATGGAAGATTTTATCACTATGTTGACAAGCAACTAAAAGTATTTATGCCAGCCATTGAAGTAACTGCAATGTGGCTTTGATTCATTAACTTTTAGGTATATAATAAACATACTGATGACCAGGGATCCTGGTTTTGTCTGTCGAATAATCCAAAAAATCTCCGACTAAAAATCTAAAATTCTCTGATTTAAAAACTCCAGATCCGTGCTTTTTCTAATTAAAATGAAACGCCATTATATATGTTGGTATCAGTTGAACACAATTTTTTTTATTGATGTAGTTACATTTTTAAAGCAATATGGAAGCTTACCACTGCCTCAATCATTATAATAAAATACATTCTAAATACCTAGATATTTTGGTGTTTGATCTTTTTTTTTTTTATCATAAAAAATCACAGCTCCTCTTGCCCATGCATCACCATTAAGAGGATCTCATAGCATTACAGGATGCCAAATCACTATGGTTGAGAATCACTCGTTTACAGTTTTTAAATGGGAATCGATTCCACTCCTCAGGGCCTGACCATGCATAAAACACATACAGCTTTAACAACAGTGCTATAATTAAACAATGAAACTGCTTGAGTGGACACAGCTGTATTAGTATAAGAGTGCTTATGCTGGATAGCTTATTCCTGAATATTATGCTGATCCAGAACACTTTTATATTGGTAAAAATGCATGGGCTCTAGGGGTTGTAGTGTACAATTATATTGTTAGACTCTCCTGGTCCAACATTTGCAAGTTAAACAATAGTAGTCCCAATGTACCGTGGGAAAGGTTAAAGTACAGAAAACTGGGAAACCATAAAGACAGATCAGGCTACAAAAACTCAGCCCCATTTTCCCTGCAGGAAGAAACATCAGCAGTTTAAAGTAGACATCATCAACATACAAAAGGCTCCTTTTTGTAACTGTCCCTTTATGTTCCTCAACAACTGACAAATTACCTCCAGAGATTTCTTCAGTGCCTTACAGTCAGCTGAAAGCTGGTTCATTTTATGCTTGTGGGTGGCATTAGATTGAATGAGGCTCTCTAGGTCTTCCATTTGAACCACAAGCTCTGCCAAATCATCTTGGATCATCTGTAAAAGAAAACGGGCATTTCACATTGATTCTTTATCTATGGGCATGACTTAGGCTATGGACAGACACCTTTTAACTCAGGGGTGGGCAAAATATGGCCTGCCAAGGGATTTTGTCTAGCCTGTGGCAGGACCCTCGGTCCCATCTTGCCCAGGCGCATGGGGCAGCCCAGCTGTGTTGCACCCCAGGGTGCACAGTGGGACAGGGGTAGCATGGCAGCTGAACTCCATTTCCCAGCAGCCACTGCAGTGGTGGCAGCTCCTTCTGGCTGCTGCTGCTGCCGAGGCCAGCCCCGCTGCCAGGGCGTGCCAGTCTGTCCGCCCTGTACTCACTGCTGGGGGCAGAACCCAGAACCCGTGTGGGCAGGCTGCTCAGCTGGGATGGGGCTGCAGGCCAGTGGGGAGCAGTGTCTGGGAGCAAGATGGGCAGCTGTGGCTGGGGTAGACCTAAGGATCTTGGGGCAGTGACAGTGCAGGGCCAGGGCAGAGCCGCGATCAGCTGTCCGTATGCCCCTGCGACAGGTGCCGGTTCCGTGGGCAGGGATGAGCAGGGAGCGGACCACAGCTCTGCTCCATCCCCAACACCAGACCCGGCCCTGTGCTGTTGCTGCCCCAAGATCCCAGACCCAGCCCTGGATGCAGCTCCACACCCACCCACGGCCGCAACATGTCTGCCTGGTGGAGCGCCCTACCCACATAGCTCCTGGCCAGTCTCCATGGAGACCCCAGGATCATGGGATGGTGACACCATGGGGCTGGGGCAAAGCCCCGGTTCTACGGGCAGGAACACTGGGTAAATTGCAGCTCTGCCCTGGCCCCGCTCTGTTACTGCCCCATGATCCCGGGGTCTCCATGGAGACTGGCTGGGACCCACATGGGCAGGTGGAGGGGATGGGGCTGCAGGCAGGCGAGGAGCTGTGTCCGGGGCTGACTCCAGGATCTTGGGGGCAGTGACAGTGTGGGGCCGGGGGCAGAGCCGCGATGCACTCCCTGCACATCCCAGCTTGTGAAAGCAGCACCCATCGCAGGCACGTGCAGGCAGCAGATTGCGGCTCTGCCCCAGGCCCTGGCCGCGGCCCCACACTGTCACAGCGCTGTGCCCCCGCCCCATGATCACAGCCTCGCCCGCCTGTCCCACTCCTGAACACTGCTCCCAGCCCCATCCCACGCAGGGAGTTTTGGTGAGTTGTTGCGCAGGGAGGTGGGGGGAGGTGCTGATCTGGCCCATGACAGCTCACCAAAATTCCCCATATGACCTGCAGGACCAAATAGTTGTCCATTGTGTTTTAACTGCTTTAAAAGGGGAGGTACTTGGGAGCACACATCAGCTGTTATGCCGTTACTGTTAAATCTGCATGACTGTGTTGTAATACAAGTACTAAATCACTGTAACTTTAGCCCTGAATGAAGTATGGTATCGCTACAGAAATATGCAGACCTGACAGTTACATTGTAACAGTTTATATTAGTATAACATGCTATCAATAAAAATATCACATCTGCCTGTACCCTTAACAGATAGTTAAGAACGCTGATTCTGAGGTTGGCTGACACTGTTCTTTGGCAATCCCTTGCAGTTGAGGATGATTGTCCTCTCTGTATATCTGAAGATGGCTGATGAGGCCCATCTGGGATCAGCAAACTCTACTGCAGCTTGGACATGTGTTTCTGTGTGAAGTGGGTGGCAATGGATTCTTGATTTGCTCCACAACACACGGTTTCTGCCACTCCTGCTTTTCCATTTTCTGTTGCTGTTGTGAGACTTCAAAGTACTGAGATCCCTGCAGCAGACTCTTCCTCCATTTGGGGTGGTCCTGGGTGATGGTTTTGCACAAGTTGACACTGATGCTGCATTTTTTTAAGTTGGCCTTAAGGATGTCCTTGAAGCGCTTTCTCTGCCATCTTCTTGAGCATATGCCTTGGCTGAGCTGGGAGACTAACACTTGCTTTGGGAGTCTGGAGTTGGACATCCGGATGACATGGCCGGCCCAATGAAGTTCATGTCAGATAATCATCGCCTCAATACTTGTGGTGTTTGTTTGCAGGAGGATGCTAATGTTGGTGCATTTGTCTTCTCACTGGATTCAGAAGATCTTCCACAGGCAGCATTGATGGTACTTTTCTAACAACTTTAGATGTTTCCTGTATGTTGTCTGTGTCTCAGCTCCATACAGCAAGGTGGGGATCACGATTTCTTGATAAACTGTAAGCTTGGTTTCAGATCTGATGTCACAATCATTGAACACTTGGTTCTTCAGGTATCCAAAGGCTGCACTTGCACATTTGAGGTGATGTTGGATTTCTTTGTCGATGTCAGCCTTCTGCAAGAGATGGATCCCGAGGTACAGGAAATACTCAACGTTCCATAGTCTCATAGTGGATCTGGATTTCTGGAGCTAAGGACTGTTCATTAGGAGCTTGTGGGTGGAGGACCTTAGTCTTCTGAATGTTAAGCATTGGTCCCATTTTCTTGTATCCCTCAGTAAAGATGTTGAAAATTGCCTGAAGATCTGCTTCTGAGTCAGTGTAAGACATTGTTGAACAAAGCAATTAATTTTAAATAAATGAATCTTCTGATGACCACAACTGAAAATTTCCCAGAAGAAGTTGTCAGGCATTCATATGCATTAGCAGATGATCATGAAAACACCAAGTGGAAAATAAGCTGCTAATAGGACCGTGAAAGCTTTGCAACACATTGAGGTAATGGTACAATTTCTGGACCTGGCACTGCTTTTAAATTACACTAGTTTTACACCAAGTACAAACCAGCTAATTTCAATGGTGTTACTCTTGATTTGCACCACCCTGACATCAGCTTCCTTGTGAGAAGCCAGGCAAAAAGAGGTTTTCCCCTCTTTCAACTTAATCCTACTAAAGCAGGTGTCATGGTGGACATAGTCTTTCTGGACTTTAGGAAGGCCTTCGACACTGTCTCTGATCCCATTCTCATTAAGAAATTAGGTGACTGTGGCGTCGATGCCTACACAGTCAGATGGGTCGCAAATTAGCTGGAGGGCTGCACCCGGACAGTGGTGGTGGATGGGTCTTTTTTGACCTGGAGGGATGTGGGCAGTGGGGTCCCCCAGGGCTCGGTCCTCGGACCTACACTGTTCAACATCTTCATCAGTGACTTGGACGAGGGGGTGAAAAGCACCTTGTTCAAATTCGCGGATGACACCAAGATGTGGGGAGAAGTGGGCACGCTGGAGGAGAGGGACGGGCTGCAACTAGATTTAGACAGGTTACAGGGGTGGGTGGATAAGAACAGGATGGGATTCAATACTGACAAATGCAAAGTACTGCAACTGGGGAGGAAGAACCAGCAGCAGACCTACAGGCTGGGGAACTCTCTCCTCATCAGCGCAGAGGCAGAAAAGGATCTTGGAGTCACTACTGATTCCAAGATGGACATGGGCCGCCAATGTGGGGACATGGTCAGGAAGGCTAACCGCACCTCGTCCTGCATCCACAGATGCATCACAAGCAGGTCCAAAGAGGTGATGCTCCCCCTCTATGCAACACTGGTCAGGCCGCAGTTGGAGTACTGTGTCCAGTTCTGGGCACTGCACTTCAGGAGGGATGTGGACAGCATCGAGAGGGTCCCCAGGAGGGCTACTCACATCAGGGGGCAGCAAGGCAGGCCCTACGAGCAGAGGCTACAGGACCTGAACTTGTTCAGCCTCCACAACAGAAGGCTGAGAGGGGATCTGGTGGCCGTCTACAAACTGGCCAACGGGAACCAGCAGGCTATGGGAGAGTCCCTGTTCCCCTGAGCACTACTGGGAGTAACGAGGAATAACGGCCATAAGTTGACCAAGAGTAGATTCAGGCTAGATATCAGGAGGCACTACTTCACAGTCAGCGTGGCTAGGATCTGGAACCAACTTCCAAGGGAAGTGGTGCTCACTCCTATCCTGGGGGTCTTCAAAAGGAGGCTAGATAATCACCTAGTCAGGGTTGTTTGATCCCAGTACTCTTTCCTGCCCTTGGCAGGGGGTCGGACTTGATGATCTGCTCAAGTCCCTTCCAACCCTACTTACTATGAAACTAAGGAGAAATCAGGCAGAGCAACTGTGTAAGCATGATTAACATCAGGATAGCTCAGACAATTGTTCTTGTAACATACCTGGAGTCTCTGGAGTCGTGTCTTTTTTCCTACAAGGTCAGGCTGTGGCTCTTTCTCTAGATCTACTTTGGTTCTGATAGCAGAAAACTTCTTCTGCAAAGGTGCAAAACCTGCATCAAAGTCTTTGTGCTGAGAAATCAAATTCTAGGAGAGACAAAAAATAGCATTTGTGAGTTGCATTATGGGCCCATTTCATCCTATGAGCAAATAATTAGCTGTACTACCCAACAATTCACATTTCTAGTAATCATTTATCAATCTATGAAGTGCATTCAACACAGCTAGGTCTTACTGAATTTATTTATTAAAGCAGTTTTATATAAAAGTTTAACCATACTCTTTGACTTGGGTTAAAAATAGGCCTTGAGGTGAATAGGCTGCTCACCTGAAGTTTGCTTTTGTTTTGCAAAAGACTTTTATGCAGAATTTCTCTCTCCTTTGCTGCTTCAGTCACCTCTGTCAAGAGGGACCTTGCTTCCTCCTCACCAAAGACACTACCGAGCAAATCCTTCTTCAGCTGTATCATCATCATCCTTTCCTTGAATTGGGAGCTTTCTGCCAGACATTCCTAAAACAACACTTCGTTTGGTGAAATGATAGCACTAACAACTACATGAGCAGACCAAAAGCCACACAACAAAAGAATATATGGACATCAGCGCCACAGCTTCAACTAACAACATAGTGTGCATGTGTGGTATAATGCAAGACACTGAAAAAAGACTGCATCCTCCTCCATCCCTAATAGGGAGGGAAGGCCTAAACAGTATGAAGGTAATTGTATTCCTACTTGCAGGGCCCTTTTGTCTCTTCAGTTGCAGTTATGAGGGAAGTTGGGCTACACTGCAGACCTAGTTCAGTCCTGCTGTAATGGATAATGCAAGTTGCTTTAGCACAAGTGCACCAGGAAGAGCAAGTTCTGCTTACAATATTTCTTTTAGCTTCTTGTCTCTGGTTCCTCTGCCTTGCATCAAAGAAGCTAGCCAGCTACAACAGAACTTGCCACGAAGCAGCCTTATCTGAGTTAAGGTTAAGTTTGATCCTTGTTTCTGAAAGCATTTGTTTCAGAGATTGAAGAGGTGAAGATACAAGCAAATCTCCATATCATGGGTGCATACATGTTCTTAGATCAACATGGGTACAACCAACACACTACAGAAATTATGTACTTTATTCTCTATTATGGCCAAAGCATTATCAGAATCTACAGATATCCTGTCCAGAGATCCAGAGAGATCTGTGGTTACTACCGGAGGCAATACTATTGTTGTTATTAATATGTAGCTCTGATATGACATTTGTACCTCAATTGGCAACTGTATGTTACCAAATTGAGTGCTGAAAGTGACATATTCTGTTATTCAGCTGATCTTCAATAATGTGTTATTTCCTGTGGTAATGGGTCAATCTTCCCAGCTGTTGCTGTCAGCATGCTACACACATGTAACTTGTTTACAAAGCGTGCACAGTACAAACAAGATATTAGGTCCCCAACTTAGCAGCACCTCATTACCTCAAGCTGAAGTAAGAAAGTCTGTGCCGCTGTGGGTTCAGTAACATTAGCAGTCATATCCAGAAGTCTCTGAACTGATGGCTTCCACAGCTGAAATTCTTGCATTGGGTTTTGAAGATGTTGCCTTAGCTCACTTCCAGCTGCAATACTCATTTTAAATGCTTTCCCTTTAACACTGCAAGAGCAAGCAGATAGA
Source organism: Alligator mississippiensis (assembly GCF_030867095.1). Classification (NCBI taxonomy): domain Eukaryota; kingdom Metazoa; phylum Chordata; order Crocodylia; family Alligatoridae; genus Alligator; species Alligator mississippiensis. The sequence continues at coordinate 278,560,295 of NC_081825.1, forward strand.
CAGAAGGATTATATTAAAATCCTAAACACAATGTCTGAGTTTATCAAAGGAAAAATTAGCACAGTTCTCATGTGTATTCTGTACTTAACACAAAGAACCTCAGTTTTCTCCTTATGTAGTCCTGGCTTCATGAACCCTTGTCCTTGGCAGCTCCTTCTGCCAGTCAGGTGTCCGGCAAACTTTGCTTAGCTCTAGAAAGATGTGTCAGCTCTTCTGAAGCTGCACTGTATTCAGTGCTGACTCACTAGGGGTAAATCTGGCCCTTCAGTTCCAACTGCTGAACAATCTCCGTTTGCGTACATTCATTACTTTATGTTCAGTTATCCATGCAGTAAGATCAAGAGAGAAGTACAGTTGATGGTTGGCACAAACTAATGCTTATATAGAAAGTTAGAATTTATCTGTATCCCCATGTCATTTTAGAAATAAAAAGTAAAAAACTTTATTTTTTTAAATCTTTACATTAAAAATAACTGTTTGATCATCTAAAATGCCCAAAAGAAGGCAGGAGAGAAAAGTTTTCTTTATCTGTAACTAAATTTCTTTAAATAATTTTTAAATGTCAAATAAACTCAGTAGCAAAATGTAAATAGCAAACAGTCATTAGTTTAAACCTCCAGGCTTTCAGTATGAAAGCTGGTGTTCAGCACAGTGGGGCCCAGCAGCACACGCTCTACAGCTGCTTGTTGGTTCTCTGTGCTTGAATCTTAAACCAAACAACACTTTACAAAACATATCTATGCACAACAATAAGCAGTGCCCTGTTCTGCTCAAAACAGGAAGTAGAAAGACTGCTGTTCTACTCCACGCTACAACACAGCTGTCCAGCGCAAGCTCAGCTAGTTTCACCTTTCCATTAAAAAAAAAAATTGTTTTTGCTTCTGCATTTATAAAATTAAGATGGTAACAATCCCTACAGCAAAGAGGTAATACAAATACATGCATGTTTAGAGGACCCCCAAATCCTCAGCTGGAAGGTATCTATCTCCTTTGCCATCTGCTTTGTGATCTGTGCCAGTCTCTGCCTGAAGCTGCCACGCCTGCAAAAAAGCATTATGAAAACCCCAGCAACTTACTAAACAGCTGCTGTTTCCTAATCACAGACCAATTTTCCAGTCTTCTGTACTTGGCTGCCATGAAGGGAAAACATCCCAGTTTTTGTCTGATTATTCCTTTAAAATTTGATTTGTTGGTTTTCTGTGATGACCAGGCCCACTTCAATTGACCAGCACAGTTGGCACTCAACATAATGAAAGAAGATAGCAGATAATAAAGAAAACTGACCTTTTCCCCCCCAAAACAATCCTTTCTGGAAATCTGCAAAAAGTTTTACTGCAGTTTCTGTAGTTCCCGATTCCAGTGAGCCTGGAAGCGGAAGCACCGGAGCACAGGGAGAGGCTAGATTTTGCAATGTTTCCAGCCCAAATGTAGGCAGGAAGCAGGAGGTACGTAGTCAGGGGAAGGTGGAAACAGCCCTGTCAGAGAATTGCAAGGGGACTGAGTCATCAAAACAAAGTTCCAAAAAAGGGCACTTGTGGCTCACAGCCATTCCTCCAAACTATTTAACAACTGCCATTCCTATGCTGACTTTGGATTGCTATTGCGAAAAGAAAGCAACACATAAAACTACCAATCTGCAAGGTTAAGATGAGCTAAATTAGCTAGGTAATCGAACCAGGCTAAATGATTCAGCCTGTGTACAGCACAATAACAGAGCAATACAAGAGCAAGAGATAGGAGTCCGTGTTCCTAGTCATTATGGAAGCTTAGAATACAACACACAGGCAAATCACACCTCCCCAGGATACCCTTGGCCTTGGGACAATGAAAACAGTTTTCTTTGACTTTTTAATACTTGCTCCTGCTCCCTGTCAGGCAAAACTCCAATTGGGAGCAGATTTAGGGCCTAAGAGAGATTTTTCTAATTGTTCAACAGTCAGATCCATAGCCTGATTTTTAAGCGCTCAGCCTTCTCACCTACAGCTCCTATCAGGATACTTATGCCCAGTTTTCAAAACAACTCTACACTCTTGTGTTGAGCTCCTCTGAAAATCTAGCCCTTTATTTTGGTGCCTAATGGGAGACAAAACCTGGCTCCCAGGGCTTTTAATGGGACTACCCACGAGTTGGTATTTCTCAACACAATTAAGAGTTGCAAAACCTGGCTGTAAAATCACAGGTAAAATGTAGGATGTGGATATAACCTATAAAAATCCCTCTTTTTTAACCCTGCTACTTCAGGTCCAGCTGCATCTTGCTTTTCTGTCGTAGGCTCTTGCCAACCCTTGGACCCATCCAGTCCCTCACTGAAATTTTAGCCATATTCCCAATTTTCAAATACCTTTGGTATTCCTGTATTGCAGATACAACACTGTCCACATGTGGCTGTACATCCTGTGGAAACTGGAACAGCTTGTTAAGCTGAGCCTTCAGCCTCTCAACCTTTGGCTCCTCTGTGGCAAGAGCTGCTCGTGTTGCCTTAACCATAAAAGTAGCAGTCAGTTTAAATCACAAGCACAAAAATCAGAGCATGAAATATACTGACTGGGCTGACTCTTGAAATGGTTAATCTGCCTTCTGTGAGCAGATACATAAATGCATCAGATTCAACTGTCCCTGTACAATTTAATGAAGAGCTATGAACATCTTTTGGATATGTGTTATTTTGGAAAACTTCCACATCACATCCTTTAGTGAGTCTGTGATATGCACAACTCACTCTCTAATGTGTGTCAGCGGTCAACAAAGCCACATGCCTTAGTTCCATGCTTGGATTGCATGACTTGAGTAGCACTTTGGATGCCACCATGATCCATTCTGCAGGCACTAACAAACTTCTCTTCCACAGGCAGTTATAAAACAGAAATTATAGAGTTAGATATGGAACTTGGGGAGCAGGGGGGAGGGAAGGGTGTGAATATGACTGGATGGAATCAGTTGTATTTAGTGCATGTCTGCAAATATTCTTTCCCTACTATTTGCACGATTCTTGTTAAATACAGCATATTAAAAAGCATTTGGGTTAATAATAAAAGATATTATGCAGAAATAAACATGATGATAGATACATGAACTTTACAGCTGTTTAAAGAAACACAATGACAATGATTGTTTCATATTCCATATGCAGAGAACCTCTTCTCATGCCGTCTGGCTTTTTAAGCAGTTCAATTTTTAAAAAAATATAACATTTCTACTACCAGAAACTTGAAATTATAAATGTGCTAGTACAAACACACATGTATGCACATGCACACACACTTTATTTCAGTGGGACTATTTATAGAGTAAGAAGACATCTGGAGAGGAGCCAGCAATCTGATTGCCAGAACTACAGAGAATCAGAGTGTAGAAAATGTGAAGTGGAGACCATAGAATTATTGGGTCTATTGTCTCCATTCAAGTTTCTTTATTTATGTTCACGTTCTGGCCTCCTCTCCAAACTATTTTGGTATCATCCAGTAGTGCATTAAGTGATCATGTGTAATACTTGTGGTTGGTGATAAATATTCAGTTAGTCAAGTATGCTAACTACACTTTTTATCTGTTGTGTTTAACCTTCTTCATTGCAACTTACCATGCACTTTCTCCACAGGATCAATAACTCCTCTTCATTCTTTGCCCTCTCCCTTGGCTTCAGGTCACTTTCAAGCCTTTGTATCCCCTTTCTGAATTCACTAACCTCTGCTTCTAACTCTCTGACTTGGGACTGATAGGCACTTTTTGACTGGAAGAACTTATGCAATCTCTCCTGTTCCTCGCTACACATTAGTTTCAACTTCTCCAAGGCTTTCCTCAACTCCTCCAGCTCGTCCTTCATCTTCTCAGCCCCTAGAGGGGAGGTATTCTGGATGACACCTATAGACTGAACTTCCAGGCTTTGCAGTTCCTTTTCACCGCTCTTAACATCTTCGGCAATGGCCTGTAGTAAGAAGAAGGTCAGGGAATGTTACTGGGAAAGGGGATAAGGGAAGGCATTTGGCAATATTCACTTCCTATAGTTATTTGTATTTTCTTCTACAATTATTATTTCAAGGCCTATCATTTATAGAGTGGCTAGCTTCCAAATTTGATATACCTATTTGTAATTTGTAGCATATGCATTATGTAGCCCAGGGGTGGGCAAAATGCAGCCCGCGGGCTGGATGCGGTCCACCAGGCCATTCTATCTGGCCCACGGGACCCCTAAAAACTTAGAAAATTAATATTTATCTGCTCCTGGCTGCCTGTCATGTGGCCCTCAATGGCTTGCCAAAACTCTGTGAGCGGCCCTCCACACAAAATAACTGCTCACCTTTGATGTAGCCATATGCATTATGTCCTCCAAGAACTAGTGGATCTTTTTGAAAATGTGTCCTGATTTTCAAATGTGTTCAGCATTCGTAATTACAACTGAATTCAAGAGTAGCTGCATAAGTCAGGCTATAAAAGCAACTAAAGCTGGTCGGGCCAAACCAAGGCATGAAACACTGGAGACTTTGCCTCTTCTAAAATGACATCATTATTGCTGACCCTAAGGATTTAAATGTCATGAGCGAAGCCCAGCAGAGTCATAAAGATTAGTTTAAAAATAATGAGCTTTTTAAAAATAACAAATTTGATGCTTTTCTATTCACCTTCCAACTTTTGAGCCTATGGTTTGCAACCAGGAGGGACAGAGTTCCAGTTTTTAAATGATGGTTGAGAGGCTCAGATAATCACATGAGGCCTCTGGGAGCTGAGGCTTAAACACCCCCCCCCCCCCCCCCCCAAAAAAAAAATATGATGGGGCAAATATGATAAAATTGTGAGAACTGGCAATGCTGTGGTAATTGTATCAAAGAGCCAGTGGCAGACCTGAAATAATTCGTTTTCCTCAGCACCCTTCTTTAACCACTATAGAATAATTAGTTTTGAATTCTTTTCTTTTAAATATATTACTCTACTAAAGATTCATATGGTTTGAGATACACAAAGAGTAATTTTAGTGTGGAGGATAATGACTCTCCCTCCTCCTAGTATGCATGTATCATTAAAAGGACCTGCAATGCCTTTAGCTTGTTTTCTACTGTTGCTTCTTCAATGCAGCAGTTTAAACTTTCAGTCACACCATTCAGCCACGTTTGAAACTGGTTGACACGGGTGCTGTACTGTTCATGTTCCTTTGTTATCTTCTTAAGCAGTTTCACTCTCTTCTGTAACAAGAAACATCAGCAATGGTAAGGATACAGCTTATCTGTCTTTTCATATTTTGCATTTCTGAGCAAATAACAGTCCATTTCCCTCCATCCACCCATTGCTCAGTCTCTTCAGGAACGCGCAGCTCAGCACAAGGACAAAATATATAAAGCTTTGTCCGACCTTGGCTACGCTGTAGTGTGTCAACATTTAGTCTGTGAACAAAAGACTGAGAGGTCCTGTGTGGTCAGCTTTTAGCTTCCCTTTTCAAAGCTTTGTATTCTTTCACTGAAAGACTGTATTCCCTTTCCATGCATTGCTTTGGAAAGATAAACAGTGTGTTGATCCATGCTCCAAACTGGCAAAAAAATACAGAAGTAAATCTGCTTGATCAGATTGTCCTGGCCAGCCAGGAAGAGAAACACTGACAGGCTGGAGGCATGCAAATTATTTCACAATAAAAAAACAAACAAAACCCAAAACATTTAAACTTAAAGGAAGTAACTAGAGGATCAGAAAGAAATGCAGGGATGGAACTGACCTCAAGAAGTCATGAAGGCTACTCCTCTACAGAGGCAGGATCAGGTATCCCTAGGCTATCCCTTACAGGTGTTTCTCTAGCCCAGGTGTGCTCAACCCCCAGCCTGTGTGTCAAAAGTGGCCTCTGTAGCCATGGCATCTAGCTCACGCAGCTTCTCTTAGGCTAGAAAATTTGGTGGCAATTAATACTGCCGCCCCCACTCCACTAACTAATTCCCAAACCCTGCAGGATCAGGTCAGGGCCAGGCCACCCTCCCCACTGCAATGTAGGGTTCGGGCTGGGCTGCCTCCCATACAGCTGAATTGGGTCCCACTGTACCTGCTGTGTGCCGAATGGGCCCACCAGCCAGACCCAGCCTGTAAATGGACCAGGCACCACCCATCCGGCCCGTGGGGCAAAAAAGCACGAGTACCATTGCTCTAGACTGTTCCTGGAACCTCCCAATGAAAGAGATTCCACAAAACCTCTAGAAAACCTGCTCCCATGCTTCACCAGCCTGGCAGTTAGTAAGATTCTCCTGATATCTAGCCTAAATCTTCTCTGATGCAAATTAAATTTGTTTCTCTTTGTTTATCTCCCAGTGAACAAGGAGAACTTGAGTTACATTATAATCACATTAAAAAAGACAATCCTTCTCTCTCTGCAATATTGTTAGCATCCACTGTAACTTCCAGAGGCTTGACTTTCATTAGCAATTGTAAAATATATTATTAGGTAGCATCTGGCTCTGCACAAGCTGGGAACAGGCTGCAAACATGCAACTCATGCCCCAGTGTAGGGGCCAGACACAGGACTAGAACTTGGGATTTGACTAACCTACAGTGAATGCAAGTCAATGCTGTAGCTTCCCTCCCCATGTACCTGAACATGGCATTGTTCTGTGCAGATCCCTGTACCAAGTTAAAGTAGAACAAACAGCACCAAGGGCCTGAAATCACCATGGCCTAGGGGCATTTTTGCCATCTGTGGCATCCTTCCTTCAGCCATGCCAACAAAAGAGTGGCAGAGCAATCTGAGGGCTTGATGCTGTCTGTACTGCAGAAGCAGCATGTCCCCAGACCGAGGAGTACACCCTACCCAGCTGACTCCACTAACGGGCTCTAGAACCAGGACTCACCAAGTGTCTGCTCCAGGCTCACCCCCAACACCAGGCCAGTGGGCCAGGGAGTAATTACTGGGTACAAACCCAGAGAAACCTAATGGGTGAGCTTTCAGTTCTGGAGCAAGTCAATGGACTTGGGTAGGCAAGGTGTGGGTGGGGTGTGCTCGGGATCTCCAGCACTGATGCCATGGTATAAACAAGCCCTAAGAACCCCTATCCACCAGAGGGTCATCGTTGCTCTGGGTGATCCTCTTAGGGCCAATCCTTCAGCTTCATGGCCAGATCTAGCCAGGGTGCAGTACAAAGTAGCTACATTGCAGTCGAGACTCCAGCCTACCCTAGTAGTCTTTGCACTCTACAGGCAAAATTCAGGTCTCAGTTACACCTATGTAAATCAGAAGTAACTCAACTGACATCGAGGTAGTTGTGCTGTGAGACTGTGGTCATCAGGGCTGTTAGATTGGTGGCTGTCAGGCTGCATCCAACCTGTGAGAAGTTAATGTTCGGCTTGTGGGCTCCCACTCAGTCGTCATTCTCCCCATTGCTCCTGCAGTGGCTGGGTCTGTGGAACAGGTCAGGCATGGCCTGGTGAGCCGGCTGCCTCTGTGGTCATGACACAGGCTCATGCTGCCTGCATGGGGGCACTGGGAGGAGCTCACACTGCTCCCGTAGTGTGGCAAGGATAGAAGAGCTCAGGTTGCCCATACGGCATGGCAGGGGGGCTTGCATTGCCAGTGAAGTAAAGGGGCAGAATTGGCCATCTGGCCCCCACAGTCTGTGAACCAGGGCCCATGCAACCTGCAGATGCTGCAAAACTGGACAGCCCCTCTGTAAGTGATGGGAAGATCTAGCTCAAAGCATACAGGCTTTTTCTTTTGGGTAGTGAGTCACCGCACCCCTAGAGCAGGCCGTCCATTAAGAGGCACAAGCCAGCCTACAGCTGTAGGCAAACACAGGCTTGAGAGAAAAAAATTGTGACTTCAGGTTGAAAATGGCTAAGGTGCATACAGCAAAGCAGCTGATAACTAAACAAAGCCATTAGGGTGTGCAAAGTGGGCCCTATTTGATTTGGATTCAGCCTGAATCAGGGACAGTGATTCAATTTGTTGATTTAGATCACTGTCCCTGATTCAATTTGGCCAAATCCGAATCTGAAGATTCGATGCTGATTCAGAGAATCAGTGATTTGGACACAGCCACAGCTTTAAATGTTTTTTCTACATACCTCAAGGTACCAGGCACAGCTTGTGAACACTGTGATGCTGGGGTGGATGGAGTGTCCCACAGGAGTGCAGGAGGGCCCTCCACTCAGTGCTCAGCGGCGAACCTGTAAGTGGACCAGAAGTACTTCTGGTCCACTTCCGGGTCCGCCGGGGAATGTGCTGGGGCCCCCCCCGCAGCCCCCCAGCTCAGTGATCGCCGTGGGGGGACCCCAGGTGCCCCCCCAGACCCAGGAGGCACCAGTCGATGAGCTGTGAGGGTGTGAGGGGCCCCCTGTGCGCTCTCCGGAGGACCCAGAAGTGGACTGGATGTGCTTCTGGTCCACTTCTGGGTCTGCTGCCAAGCGCGCTGGGGAGCCCCCCACGCTCCTGTGGGACGCTCCATGTGCCCCAGCATCGCAGGATTCACGAGCCACCTGCTACCTTGAGGTATGTAGAAAACACATTTAAAGCTGTGTCTATGTCCAAATTGCCAAATCTTTCCAAGTCTCTCTGAATCAATTCGGAGGGTTCCGATTTGATTTGGAGAGATTAAAGGGCCCTCTGATTTGATTCAGATTTGGAGATTTGGCCACCAAATCGGGCCGAATCTCCACCGAATTGAATCAGGGACCGAAGCTTTGCACAGCCCTAATAGACACATCTTAGGGCATGGAGCAATGTAACGTTTATACCGCTTTAAACAATGTTAAAGCACTACAAAAAACTGAGCAGATAAATGCCATGCAGTGCAATAGTGTACAAACAGGCCAGAATCAACTAAAAATGACCTGGGATGAAACAGAGATCACACTGAAACACTTCACAGGGACACTGTGGCTGGGAGGCAGTTGTACATTATACAGTACTGAAGTGTTACAAACTAAAAACACTTCCCAAAAGTGCAGAATCTGAAGTGCTGTATATGTATGTCTGCCCATCCCCCTGTTGTGACCCAACAGGCCTATATTACCTTGCCAGATTCTGAGGTCAATGAAGCTGTGCAAGGGTTAAGTAGTATTTGCTTGCATCTCTTGCTCCCTGGTACAACTCCATTGATTTCTCTGGAGTCCCTGCAGATTCATATTGGGGTAAATTAAGTCAGAAAAAGCTTGCACATAGCCAGCCAGACCTCTGATTGGTATAATTCGGGACACCTCTACTGACTCCACCACAGTTATGCTGGTTTACACCAGGTGAGGAACTAGCACAGGGTAATGAAATAAAATGAAATATGTCTGGGCCAAAAAGCAGACAATGCAGAAACTTCTGGGAGAGTCAGGATGGAGTATGGTAGGGAGACGAGCAGAATTCTAATTAAAACCTACTCCCGTATCTCACGGTAAAATTAAAAGGATAATTAAAGCTGAAAGGTATAGTCTAAATAAAAGAAGTGGCTTAACCTCTTTCTAGGCCGAGCAGTGAAGCTATCTGTGGCTTGGACATTGCTGCTGAGAATATTTACATCAATCAGGTCATGTGATAAACGACACAGATTTGAACAGACACAACACTGTGCTAGCTGTCAAATGAAAAAGCTGACCACAAGCAGGCTGGAACCCTGCCAAACAGTTAGCAAGGGCTACTTCCTAGTGCAACATTTTAATGATGAGAAAGATGCAGTCAGTTTCTTTATGAGGGAGCAAGGGAAGGAAAATTCATGCTTTCGTTCAGGAGAGATTGGAGATTATCTACTCAAAGAAGTACAGCACATCAAGGAATAATTGCACTGACATAAAAACAAAAGATACAACTTAGGCTTCATGGGAAGGCACAGAGAACTGTGATGAATGCACGCAGCCCTTTAGTTTCATGGACCAGACACTTTATATCTGGTGTGTTAATGCCCAGCTTCCAGTTCCAGCTTCCAAGGGCTAGAGAAGAATTTTCCCAGTGCACTTTCTCTGTTGGCTCCCCACAAAATGGCTCACACAGAGCGTTGGCACAGAAGGTGCACAAGGGTCGTTGTAGGGATGGAGACGGAGGGTGCATCTACACGTGCAATTAATGCTCATTAAAGTGCTCCCAGGCACATGTCTAAACATGTGACCCTGTCAAGAGCAAATTTGCTCCCAATGGGAGCAGTTCAGTCCAGGGCCGCTCCTGCCCCTCTGTCCTGCTCTGCCCCCTTAAAGCAGCCAGGGGGAGCTCCAAGCTCCCCCAGGTGCCAGCCTCGGGCTGGCAGGGGCACAGGGATTCAGGGAGTGGGCGATAGGTGTTTGGAAGCAGGAGACGTGGAGCTTGGGATTGCAGCCTGGCTTAGCAGCACTGACTTGGAGCGATGTCCCGTGCCCAAGTGTGGGAGTAAGCAGCGCCGGAACTGGGGGGGTAAACATGAGGGGAAGCAATGCTGGGACCAGGGGGCAGATGTGCGGGGGAAACAGCATTGGGACTCGGGCGGGGGGGCACAAGGGGGAAGCAGTGCCTTGCACCTCCCCATTGCTCCCCTGGAGCTCTCTGTTCCTTTTACTGCTGTATAGGAAGGATATTTTCTCTTTACCATTTAGACTTGCAGAAGGAGCAGCTGTGTTTAGGCAGGGGAGCTGTTGTTTCCCTTAAACTCCAGGTTTTGTAAAGACCTGTCAGACTGGGCATCTTGAGAACAGAGCCCAATCCTGCACTCATGCAAGCAGTCTAACACCCTATGATGCCAGACTCAAGAACTAGGTTTAAGTTAAGAGAGCTAATGTGAACTGAACTGGTTTGGTTTTGTACTAGCCTAGATTGAGCATATACTGAAATTTCAAATATCACCACTTTTCCTGCTAAACAGGTAAGACAGGATGTCCTCAGAGATTCCTTCTATTCACATCACATTCCTGCTCTTCAGCAATAACCCAAGGAATATAGGTGGGCATGATGAGGGAGGAGGGAGCCAGCTGTCACAACATTTCAACCATGGTAACTAAAAGAAATTCCAGCAAGTGTTCTATTAAGTTTGGAAGTAATCAAGACACTCATAGACACAAGGGGAAAAAAGGATCACCGGAGGAGCAGTGTCATGGCAAAACCATGCGAGAAACGGAATCCAAATACTCAGCCTATGATAGAAAACAACAACTGCACCAGATCTAAAAATGTTTCTGGAGCACCAGTGAAGTCTGCAAGTACCAGTAAACTTCCTCTTGCAGCCAGCTCAGGAATTCAGCTGTCAGCTCCAATTTACATTTAGCCCAGCCTCCCGTCATGAGAGGGGTGGGAGCAGCTCCTTTAAGTCCAAGGCCTCTCTCATTTAGTTGTCCCTTCCATGGTGAGAGGTAGCAGGGTTCCTTTAAACAGCACTATTTATTTCCTGGCATGATTCCCAAGCTTCCTGTAACCTTGGCATTAGCCAGTGATCGCCCCATTTATTTCAATCAAAAAAACTAAAAGCTCTTTAACCCCCTGTCTTGTTCCTCATCTCTTTAAAAAGGGAGATTTCACAACCAGATAACTTTACTTCCTTTCTCCTCTGAGAAGTGGCATTTGTAGGAAAGTCAACTGCTTTTTCTAGAGCTTCAGATAGTTGAAGATGTCATCATGTACTTTACCTAAGGCATCTGGGCCTCATTCTAATCTCATGTAAGCCAGTGTCAATTCACATCAATCAGTGAAGCCATACTGGTGCAAAATCAGTCCAACAGAGGCCTGTCCTAGGGTCCCTATATTTGGATAGCTATTTGAGAGATCATCTATTTGTCCTCTATCACCAAACCACTTACAACAAACAGCCATGGACCAAGAAGAGCAAATATTTGTGAAAAGGAAAGTCACTGAAAATGGCAACCTGGTGCCTTTAACACCGTCATGAGTGTAAAGAGCTAAAACATAACTTTGTTTTGAATGACTAGATTTGCCCTGTGGTCTGACTTTGAATAACTTTCTTTCAGTTCCTCAATAGCTACAAGTGTTCAACTGCAGGAGCCTCAGGTGCAGAATCTGTAATTACATTTCTGGAGGGAGCAGAGATGCGTGCGTAGGGGTGGGGGTGCTGCTTTTTCACAGTTTAAGAGAAAAGGTAATTAAGTTTCTGTTCCTAAAAGAGGCCAGCCTTGTAGACTCCAGGCTTCTGTTTCCCTTACAACCTGCACCGTACAGCGCCCCTCCAAGATGACTAGATGGAGGTAGTTAGCTGTGTTAATCTGAAGTCAGGCAGAAGGCAGGGCAGGGCAGCACCTTAGGGTAACAACAGACATCACCAAGTGAAGTTGATCAGCTGTGGTGGGATGTGTCCTACCACAGTGGAGCTCCTTTATTGGGAAATGTGCTTCCTTTCGCTGGGGATTCCCTGCATTTCTCACTGCCCCATGCCTCTTTGCCAACGTGAGCCTCATGCAGAAGTGGGGGCTGGCAGAGGTTCTGGTATGGGACAGTGTAGACCAGCACGGGATACAGGAAATCTCTGGTGCCCCATGCTTCCACACAGACACTCATGCTGACCACTGCCTCCATGGGGTGGCGTGAGTCCCGGCAAGGAAGCATGGGGCAGCACAGGACCTGGGAAGTTCCTGGCATCATGTGCCTCCATGCTGGCACCCATGCTGGGTCCTGTGCTGACCTCTGCTTCAAGCAGAGGCATGGATTAGAGCAGGTCTTGGTGTGGAAGTTTGGAGCACTGGGAATTTCCTGGGTCCCATACCACCCTGTGGCACAGGACCTGTGCCAACCTGTGCTAGAAGCTGCGCCAACCTGTGCCTTCATGCTGGGACCTGTGCCAACCCATGCCTCTGAGTGAAACATCGGTCAGTGCAGGTCCTAGCATGGGGGGCACGGGCCACTGGGAATTCCTGGGTCCCATGCCTCCATACCAGGATCTGCGCAGACTTTCCTCACTTTTGAAGAAGCACACCTGGAGATCTTGGGCTGGGTCTCCTTATGCAGGGAACCCTCACTTCCCCGCTTACAGAGAGGTGCCCTGAGATTCCCTAGGGCATGTCTCTAAGTAGGGAAAAGCTGGGCAGGCACTCCCCAGGCTTGAGGGGATGAATCCTGCATGGGAATTCCTGGGGTATGCAGGATCGGACCCCTCAAGCCTCCAGAGTACCCACCTGAGGTGGTTGGAGAATGCAGGCTGCTCTGGGATGCCTGTACTCTCCTACGATAAAGCAAATAGATGTCTGCTGCAATAAGGCTGCATTATTTTACACTGCATTTTGCTGCAGCCCCTGACATGGCATGACAGACGGGGTAGAGATGTATTTGGTTGCCATTTGTGCCGCCATAAACATTCTTATCATGGCACAAGCATGATGTCAGGTGACACCTGTTCCTATACTTAGAGACAACCTGGGTGAGAGAGGCAGTTCATGCCTGAACCAGTTAGTTCAGTTAGTTCCTAAGGTGCCACTCTACCCTACCTTCAGTGCTTAAGTTTGACTGATGACTTCTAGGGATAAGAGCATATACCATTTTTCATAACCAGGACAAATCCTTAGTCTGGGTGAAGCAGTAGGAAAGAAGAAGAAAAAGGCAGATGGTTAAATCCATGCAATGGAGTTCAGTTTTATTAATACCAGTCAGTTACTAGTCTCTGGAATCCCTGTTCTGCCTTGAGACCACTCAAAAACCAGAGATGTATCAAGGGAGTACAATCATCTGGATATGCAGGTACTTTTAGGATCAAGATCAGTGGTTCTCAGCTTTTTTGGAATTGAGGCACCCCTCATGGGACTCAAGACACCTCTCCATAATTTTTGTAAATTAAGTGGTACCCAATATTAAAAAAAAAGTATATATTACAGGGCTTACTTCCTTGCAGAAGGGTAGGGATCATCCAGGCAGGGATAAGCTTGACTTTATGCTTATCTGCTGAGCTTATCTGCCCATACCTTGCTTATCTCCTCACTTCTGGAGGCATCTTTTAAATTATTTGATGGCAGCCTAGTGTGTCCTGGCACCATGGTTGAGAATCACTGATCTAGATTATTGAACACACTTACATATGAATCTTTCCTACCCTCCAAAGGCCATGTCCTATCCCATCATTTTCCCAAAGCCATGTCCTATCCCACCGGTTCTGGAAGTAAATAATACCAATCTCATCTCTATCCTTAACCCAAACTAACTGTCAAAGCCACTGACACTAAAAGGTATCAGAGTGTTTTTTGCTCTCTTCTTATATGACCACTAGACTCTTGAGACTGATGCAGATTAGGAACTGAAAATCTTTTGGGTCTCAGGGTTGGCTGCTAATGTTTTTTATATGAGCAAGAACATTTGCTGCCTGCCACTTGGCTGGAAATAAGACAAGTGGCTCCTCATCTGTACTTATAAAGTAGCCTCTTGCCAGTATTCATTGTTGCATTGATGCCTCTGCTCTTCAAATAGTTTACTTAACATGAGTATCATGGTGCAGTCCTTGCTATACTAAAAGACAAGCAAACTTTCACACCTTCCTTATGTTAATACTGTTATTCTCACACATCTTGCTGAGTAAATCTTAGCTCTCACAACAGCGATTTAGGGAGCACTTAACAATGGATGCTACTAGAGACTGGTGAGATCCTAAACATTCTTGTCTTTTATAGTTGTTTTACCTGAGCTATTTCCTTTATTCCTTCATATTCCACCTTCATCTTCTTTTGGACATCCTCATCAACACTTGGGTCACCTATCCTGTTAAACAAGGAAGCTGCTTCCTCCAGGAGCCTTTCCAGCAGGACTGACTGATTTAAGACGTCATTCAGCAGCACCTCAGAGTGGCTCAGCTGCCACTGCTTCTCTTTCAAGCCAAGCTGCAGTTCTATGTCTGGCTCCAAGGTCACCTTCATGTTGTGAACCCACGTGTAAAATTCATCCTGGGCTTTCAAGTATTCATTCCAGTGCAGCCACACCCATTCAATACGGCTGTTGGGGAAAGTGAGGAACATGAGATTCTCCCACGACCAGTGGAGATTATGGCAAGTTTAAGATGCTTAAAAAAATGTCAGCACCGAATGGTCACAATCTCAGGTGGAATAACTTAGCTTAGCTCCTCTGGCTTCAGTGTGTCATGATCCATGTCCCAGCTCCATTCTGCTGTAGGGGGAAACACCCTTTGCCCAGCAAAGATTATGGGCTGGTGCAGTGTGAGGGGACATAGAGCCAAGGCTCCACCTTTTATCTGTTCACCCACCCCAACTATATGCATGGGACCAGCAGCTGCAGCCTAGAGAAGCCTACTTTCTCCCATACCGCTATCTACAATATGGCATTGATGCAGGGAGTGACAGAACTGCATGAGCCAGTCTGACCTGACACATCAAGCACATGCTTTATAGAAAAATAGTATATGTTTCCTACCTGTGACAGTGAGTAATGTATATGGCTGTTTCTTCCCACATGGCCTTAATGTCTTTCAGTTTGGAGAGTACCTTGTGCTTTTCATCCTCACTGATGCAGCGAAGAAGGGCCTCTGCTTTCTTGATAACAAAGTCCATTTTCAGTCGACCTTCAGGCTCCAGTACACATATTTTCTGTTAGGAAGCACAAAATGTAATGTGTTACAAATAGCCTGTGAAAGCAGTTATTGAATTATAAATTTGTTTTTACTTAGGAATCAATAACTCCCTCATGCAGAGCTCCTGTTGAATAAAAAATGAGAACTTTTCCACTGTTATTTTTTAACAATCCTAAAAGATTTAATTAATTAGAGACTTATATACTTCATCTATAAAAAGCAAATAGTTTTTATAGTTCCTCAGAGTCATTTCTATGGAACCCAATTATTTATGTGCCTACTCAGTTCTATAGGACTTGAATACCAACTGCTATAGTTCTATAATATTATATATCTATTGTATGCCTTGTAATTTATTTTTGTGGCAAGAATGTAGAGGCAGCAATATCCATGGGAAACACAGAGCAAAACACATAGGGTAAGGTGTCCCATAGCATGCCACAGGTTATAGACAGAAAGCCATTTGTTGCAAATCCTAGAAGACGTTTTCTCAACTACAAGTCAGAAGAACTTGCAATTATCTAGCAGAATTTCATCTCTGTTACCAAGTTCTTTCCTTGCCCCAAAATCTCTATATCAGATAAGACTATGGCACACACCTCAACACAAACCCTAAGGCAAAGAAATAGAGGTTTAAGGTCCTCTTCCACACTGAGGCATAAACCTAACTACTAGAACGACCATTCTGCACTGCAAACAACCTTAACTCCATCTCAGTAAGAATGTCAGTTTTTCACCATCACCTACCCTATGTTCCCACTACTACAAATGCACAGATCACCAGACTCCCTCTGCCTATTGTCCTGTCTGCACAGTTCAGAGGAAGTCACATGCACTCAGTTTTAGAGGAAGATAAAGCTAAAAGAAAAACATGAAGACACTAAATATCAGAAGCTGCTTATGAAGATTTAGGCCAAGAGACCTGTCCAAAACCATTTTTAAGCCAGTCACAGAGTGTAGAATAAAAGCCAGGTCTTCCCAGTCTTGTGATTTTAACAGAATCATTCTTCTTCCTTTAGGTCTTTCTATATAGCATACTTGACTGTGACATTCTTGAACCATTTGCAATGAATGCCTACTTTATAAAATGAATATAAATCCCTCACCCCAACAAACCCACATACTAAATACAGACTCTTGGAGTGGAGCAGGCAGTATAAGCTACAACCACCAAACAAAAGAAAAACATGGAAATAAATCAATAACTCTCAAGTTCAGATCTTTTTTCATGTTTGAAATGAACTGAAAGCAAAAAGAACTGTTAAGGAAGCTATGGTTGGGCGGGCACTTCAATTTTCCGGACTGTATTTTTTTAATGGTTGCTTTCTTTGGCGGGCATTTTCATTAGCAAATACAGAAAATGAAAACACAGGAAGCAAGCCAACTAGGACAGGGACACTTGGAACTGATGTTTTCATTTGACATAGCCAATGGGTGAATGAGCAAGAAGATTAGATGGAAATGTCAGCCAGATGGCAAGGATGCCATCCAGCCTGCTACAAAGGCAGGATGGGAAGACAAAGAAGGGAAGGGAGAAGCAAGATGAGAAAAGAGTTATTTAACTTTTTTCCTTTTCAGGTGATGGGTTTCCAAAATCCAAACTACAAGTGCCAAAACACAGATTTTCTGTGTGCACTCTGGGGATGCCCACCCCCATTGTAGCCAACAGGCTTCAGTCAGGTCATTTGAAAGCAGGAACAAATTCTCAGTCTGAAACAAAATAAATACTTCATGCCTTTGGGGCTAGTAGGCAAATCTTTCTGGCACCACCAGCTCCACAATGAGTCTCCATGTTAGACCAGGTACGTGATCTAACACCCTTGATGAAAAACCTGGGAAAATAGGACTGGATAGGATATGGCAATTCATACAAAATACCCCAGCACACACACCTGGATTGCAACTCTGTGCTAGCCATGCTATCTCAAATACCAGAAAGAGTCCAAACATGATTACAGGCATAAAGAGACTTTCATATGAAGAGAAATGAGAACTCATCTGCTGCTGCTGTCCCCCTGATTTCCTAGACCCTAATTTCCAAACCCACCTGGAGTGGGGGAAGAAAGAATGGGAGGAGAGAAAAAAGTGCTACCGAGTGTCAGGGAAATGGGTACCCAGAGCAGGGGAAGGCAGTGCAGAGATCACAGGGTTCAGTTAACACAGGCATACATGAATGAAAAGAACTACACAACAGGCTTTGTTTGGGAACAGTAAAGAAGCTCTGCTTACTCTGTTTCTCACTCACTGACTCCTAACTACCTGCTCCCTGAGGGGCCATCTCACAATTCCCTACTCCCTGAGCCTCCTGTTAGGGAGCATCTATACATTATAACTTCTGTCATTAGTTATATCTGCTTCCAGGACTCAAGTCCCTGGCAACTGCTGCCCTGGTGCTGTCTGCCTGCAGGGCTGGGGTGCATGACTACAGCCATCCCTGAAGTGCCAGCTGCATCTCCCAAAAGTCCCTTTTCAAAATCCTAGATCTGCCCATGTATGTGCGGAAAGCAAACTTCCCTATGATTGCAATCAAAGTCAGAAACACTCAGAGAGAATACTTCGCTTGCAAGCTACCAGGTAGGGACCACCTATTTAAAGAACAGGCCAATCATAAGGACAGACATTACACATAAACCAGTTAAAGTGATCAAAAAATGGTTTAAACCTGTAACAGAACAGAAGTTCAGTGCACATAAACCAGTTTCAAAATGGCCAAAACTAGTTTAACATAATCTGGTTGAATGCAGTGTCAGACTTAACTGATTGAGGTCAAACTAGTTTCTGTAACTTCTGTCCCAGACCCCTTCTTGGTTTAAATTAAGTCAGAGTCCCTCAGCATCCCAGCATGCTTTGCAGCCCTGGGCTGGGCTGTGCTGTCTGCTCCAGAGAGCAGGGCTGGCTCCTCCCCTCTGCTGTCTAGCCAGAGCAAGAGCGGGGGGTGTGGCCAGATGCTGACCTGGCATGGCCCCTGAAGGCAAAGAGGGCAGGGAGGGGGTTTATTCCCCTCTTTCCCCTCTCCCCCCCGGGGACTCCATCCGGGGTCTGCCTAGTGGGAGCACAGTAGGCCGTCAGGCATTACCCTCTCATCACTGCTCATGCAGCACGAGGTGTGGTCAGTCCTGGCAGCAGCCTGAAGTGAATGGAGAGATGGACGTGGGTTTAATTTCCCCACAATAGCACGGACCCCAACAGCATGGACCCCAGGCAGGATCTGCCAGGCAGGGGCACAGCAGCCTGTCAGACATTTTGCCCCACTCGCCGTTCAAGCAGCAGGGGGCTTGGCCAGCCCCGGCAGCAACCTGAAACAAACCCCCGCATTTGCTTCAGGCTGCTGCTGGGGCTGCCCACGACCCTTCTGCTCAAGCAACAAGGGGCATGGGTAGGAAATGCCTGGCAGGGTCTGCTTCCCCCTTCCGCCTCCAGGCATACCCTAGCTGGGGACCATATAGGCCAGGATGGGGGTTTAAACCTCTACCCAATCATACTCAGACTGCAGGGGCCTGGCCATGACCCCTCTCAGCTCAGCTTCCCTCCAGCCGAGGGCTTGCACTAGCACCCCCTGGCTTCTGACCTGAGCCACTGCAGACATGTGCTGTATTTCCAGAATCAAAAGTGACTGTCTATTCACCTGCTTGCTGGTTCAATCTATGCAGGTTAGACTAACCTGCAGAGAGTGAATTAATTCAGGCTCGGGCTTTCTGAATGTCTGTATTTAGCCTAAACCATAACAGAAGTAGAAAAGCAACAAGTTAGTGTTGGCCTTCTCTACAGGACTTCTACTGTATCATTGTAATAATGAGTGGGAGAAACAAGATAAATAGGAGTGCCCAGTTCTCTCATAAAACAAGAGAAAGGGAACACTAGGAAACTGAAAGGTAGCACATTTACAGTTAATCAAAAAGAAACACAGGCATTATCATTTTGTCACAAAACGCCAGTAAGAGCAAGAGTTTAGAAGGATTATTAAGGGATCGGCTATTTACAGAAATGAGATCATCTACACTGTTTACACCTATTTAGATCATCTACACTGTTAGATAAGTTGAAGAAGGCACGTGCCTTAAAACTACTAGTGGACACAGCTCAGGAAAAACTATAAGCAGCCTGCTCTACTATGGGGATTGTGGTACCTTTTCCTTTAGCATCTACCACTAGTGTGATCTGACTATGGCAATTTCCTGATGACGGCTGGGTGGTTGTAAATCCTAGAGCACTGTGTGCAACAGCTGAGATCTTATGAAAAGCAAGACTGATGCTACACTTCCAAATATCATATATTTACTCAAATATAAGATGCTTTATTTTCCCTAATCAGCCCTCGCATTCGCATACAAGGGAGCCTCATTAAATACACTGTCTATCATTAAACTGCTGCCAAATGCAGTATGTGCTCAGTAATGGAAACCAGCTATGCAGCTGATTAAATGCAGCTAGCACTGACCATGACTATAAAACACATGGCCCATATTGGGCAAACCTTTTTTTATTTTAAAAATGTTTTCATATTCCAGGTCAAATTAGTCAAATCAGTTCTGAATCCTCTCTATTGAGCAACACTCAATCATTCAAACACTATATGTGGCGCTACAACTGGCAAGTATCTTCCACCCCAGACTTTCCAGCCAGGGGCTTCAGATACTCCCAAATCCATTGGCGGGGATCCTACATGCAGGCCCAAGCCTGGAGGCTTGGAGTTTGGATGCCCTCACATCTTACTTGCCCTTAACCAAAGGCCACAGAAGCAATCTAGGGAGGAGTCCCCTATTTCCATAAAGTAGGTGTGGAACCAAGATCCTCCCAATGGAAGCTAGTCAGTAGGAAGCTAATTACAAGACTCATGGGCAAACCTACTTTTTTTTTTTTTTAAGGAAAATTTTTCATGTTCCAAGCCAAATCAATTCCAAATCTGTGTCATTCAAGAACCATATATGGCCCTACTATTGTTAAACATCCTCTACCCCCACCTGGGTTTTCAGATGTTTCCAAATCATTTGGCGAGCATCCTACATTCAGGCCCAAGGCCAATGGCTTTGGGTGGCCCCGGGGTTCGCTTGCCCTCAGTTATATGGCTGCAGAAGCAAGCTAGGGAGAAGTTTCCCAGTTCCATAAAGTGAGCATAAAGCCAAGTTCTTCCCACTGGAAAGGAAAGTGGGAGGTTAGATATACATTGCCTCCATGGGTACTACCCCATGCCAGAAAAGCAGTTATCTCAAGTGACTAGGAAAACTCCCTTAGCAAACCTACCACAAAAATAGTGTATCATAGAATCATAGAAGTAGGGTCGGAAGGGACCTTGTAGATCTTCAAGTCCGACCCCCTGCCTGGGCAGGAAGAAAACTGGGCTCAAATGACCCCATCCAGCTAGGCATCAAGCCACTTCTTAAAGACCCCCAGGGTAGGAGCCAGCACCACTTCCCTTGAAAGTTGGTTCCAGATCCTTGCTGCCCTAACTGTGTAACCTATCTGAGTAAAATATATAGCAGCGCCCATTGTGCTCAGTCCCCCTCAGTGCTAACTCTTTTCCAGGTCATGGTGAGCCACTACACTGAATACATTTTAACTTCCTTTTTACTCCCATAGCTGAGCTGTGCCTTTCTTTCCCATTTCCAATGATTCCTGTTTCTTCACCATCCTTAAATGTCTGGTAAATATCACCAAATGGGACCCCAAACATTTCACCCAGAATCCCTTTGCTGTCCCCTCTCTCAGCCTGTGTGAGGTGGAGCCGGACCAGGTTGCCCTGTGCCTCTTCTGCATATACATTATTGGAGCATCCCAGGACTTGTGACATGAACATGTGTTTCCAGTCCTAATCTGGGAGTTAATTAGCACATGGATCCTTTCTGGGGTTGTCTGGAGTACACATACTATTGAGTGCTGAGCTATGGGGTCACCATGTCTTTTAAATGCTGTTGACTCTTCCAGGGTCCAGCCCATTGAATTACATGGTAAATCATGAGCCTTCTGGTTTTAGACTAATATCATTTGTAATTTGTACTACTGAACCCCTGGCCCAGCACATCAGGCAGGATCCTGGGATGCGTGGAGTCCAGATTCCCAGAGGTAACAAGGAAGAGTCCAAGATCCCAGCTTACATGGATGACCTGAACATCTTGTGCCAGAATAGGTGTGCAGTAAAAACAGCCCTGTGGCACACGCAGGTTTATGAAGAAGCAGCTGGGGCCAAGCTCAATGTGAGCAAAAGTGCCTTCCTGCCCATGGGCGAGCTCTGGGACCTGGAGTTCCTGGGGATCTTGGTTCCCCACGAGTGGGTCAAGTTCCTTGGGGTGGATTTTAACCCTGACCTGAGCAGAAGGAGGGCCTGGGAGAAAAAGGAGGTCAAGCTGAAGCAGTCGTTGAGTCTGTGGCACACGCGACACCTCTCCATGGTGGTAGCAACACTACATGGTGCTCATGAAGGCAGTGTTGCTACCAGTGCTTCTGTACACTGCACTGGTCTTCCCCTCTCCAAAGCGTATCATTCACAGAATCCAGAGAGTCATGTGCATTTCTTTTTGGGAATCCAGAATGGAGAAGGTGGCAAGAAAGAACCTGTACAAAAAGAAACAGATTGGGGGCAGGGGGATGCCAGACATCCACCTGTTCCTGCAGGCATGGTACATGAGCCAAATCTGCAAGCTGGTGACCAGGTCAGAGTCCAAAACAGCTTGTCTAGTAACATTTTTTGCAGGTCACCTCCTAAGACAGTGGGGGGTGTTCACCCCAACCAACTGGAAACCATGGACCATGGAACACCCCTGGTTCTACAGAGTCCTGAACAATTTCCAGAGCGAGTACAGGCTACAGAAGGAAAGCCCGGTGACTATGACTAACCACAAGAAGATACAGAAAGCAGAGACAGAGACATACTATCAACCGTGAAGATGCTCCCCAAAGACAACTGCCAAGCTGTCTGGAACTGGATCTTCCACAAGGACCTATGAAAGGATCACAGAGACTTGAACTGGCTAATAGCGCACCACACTCTCCCAGTGAGGGCATGGAGACACAGAGAGGGATGAGGAACTGAACCCAGCTTCCCCAGGGAAACCTGTCAAGATGAGAGAGAGACCATCGACCACCTCCTATGGCTCTGTCCCTCTCTTCCCTGGAAAAAGGGAAGCTGGCTCCTGGAGGAGGTGACAGGAATCAGGCTGATGACAAGGGAGGCGGCACTGTATGGACACCTGACTAAACAACAGGGGTCCCAAACAGCTCGCTTTGACAAGTCTGTGTCCTGCATCAGGAGCACCCTGTAGCACATGCAGAAACCTACTGGTGTACAGACACGTGGAGCTTGTGGAAACAGTCTGTGTCAAAATGTTTCTATATGAACTCCAGTCCTACTGCTGGAAAGCGGTGGGAGAGGACAAAGAAGATGTGGCCAACTCCACTTGCAAAAGGGACTCTTGGCAAAGACTATTCAAAGACAGTCCGAGAGGTGGAGTGGTCAGCGATAATGAAGATGACAGCAATACAACTGGGCTTCAAAACAGTGACAATAACAACAGCAGTTTCAGCAGCAGCGGAAGCAACAGTGAGAGTGACAGCACTAAAAACAAAGATAAGGAATAAGCAGACAATGTAAAACCCAACAGTGGAGTGAAAACCAAGGGACTGTGTTATGGAAAGGACTGCGGACTGGTGCATGGGAGTGTGGGGGCACGGATGTGCAGGGATGACCATTGTAATGGGTGTGCAGGCTTTAAATGTGTTTTAAGGTTTGTGTAGAAATGCTTATCCAGGATGCTGTATATATATATAACTATAACTATAATTATAATTATATATATATCAGGGCTGTGTGAAATTTCGATCGCCGTTTCGTTCTGACACTGTTTTGACCAATTTCGAGGTCGAAACACCAAAATTGGAACGAAACAAAGGCTGTCAAAATAGCCTCAAAACAAACAAAGCTTACTGAAACGTTTCGAAAGTCAAAACGTTTCGACCATAGGTTGGGGATGGGAAGTCAGTCCAGCCAGCCTGACTTCCTATCCCCAGCGCAAGAACTGGCAGGGGGTGGGAGATAGCCAAGCTGGGCTGCTTCCTCGACCCCCGTGCATGATCGTGTAGGGGTCGGGGAAGCAGTCTGGCTCGGCTGCCTCCCACCCCCGGCGTGATCACGCACAGAGTTGGGGAAGCAGCCCCGCTTGGCTGCCTCCTGCCCCCAGCGCGATAACGCGTGGGGGTCGGGGAAGCATCCCGGCTGGGTGATCTAGCGCTGGGGATGGAAAGTCAGCCCAGCTGGTCTGACTCGCCATCCCCAGTGAAACTCGAAACAGTGGCGAAACAGCCTTTCTGTTTTGACAGTATGAAATGGAACAGCTGTTTCGACTCGAAATGAAATTTGAGACAAAACACTGTTCCCTCAAACCATCGAAACTCAAGGCGAAACGGAACAGTGCTGTTTTGCATAGCCCTAATATATATATATATATATATATATATATATATATATATATATATATCCCCCATATATATATATATATATATATATATATATATATATATATATCCCCCGCCCCCCCCCCAAAAAAAGAAAAAAGTTTGTACCATAGGTACTCTTCCTTAGCTTGCTCCTGCTGCCATAGGGCTGAGGGCAAGTGAAACTTGGGGGCATCTGAACCCTAAGCCTCCAGGCTTGGGCCTCCATGTAGGATGCCTGCCAAATGATTTGGAAACATCTGAAGCCCCAGGTGGGGGTGGAGGATGTTTGCCAATAGTAGGGCCACTTATGGTTCTTGATTGACTCACGGTTTGGAATTGGTTTGGCTGATTTGGCTTGAAACATGAAAAATTTTCATTAAAAAAAAAGTTTGTAGATTAGGTACAAAAGTGATGCTTAAAGGAGTGTTTATGAAGTACCTGTTCTAAAATTTGCAACAGTTTAAAAAAAGGCAAAATATATAAATTCTGGATGAATGAAATTATTACATCCATGTTTACTCAAATTTGCCCTTTACTACTATGTGCTCAGGAAGAGCAGGGTGCAACAGTAAGGGGCTACAGGGGGGCAAAACTGGAGAGAGGGCAGCGGGCAAGGGGGTCACCTGACTCCCCCCAAATTTATGTTTCCTGCTGTAGCAGCAGAAAGAAGACAAATTCAAGGCAAAACTCCTATAATTAGATTCTATAACTGAAAAAGTATAACAAATTTATAAATTTTCCTTATATTGAATCTAATTATCGGGGGATCATCTTATATTCAGGGTCATCTTATATTTGAGTAAATATGGTATATATGAAAAGACTGGAAACTTCTAATCTAACAGTAAGTTATATCCAATTTCCCCCTTCTTTATGCAGCAGTAAATGGCTTGCATGAGAAGATCTGGAAAGAATGCTGATATGAGCTGTTCCAAATGGGAATGATGCAACAGCCTCTGGGGATATTTTTGGCCCCTATTGGTCCCACTTTGATAGTGCCCTAACAGCAACCTCTCCATCAACTCTGCCAGTCACTGTGACAACAGTACTGCTCGTGACTATACCCAGACTAGGAATCTCAAGTCTTTCCTTACCTCAGTTTCCCTCAGTCTGGCTTCTAGAGCAGACCGAGGTCCCTTGGTGTTGTCATTAATCTGCAATTTCTCCTGGATGGCCTTCATCCAAGCTTCTGCATTCTCCACACTACTGTCAAATTCATCCTGTGGCGGCTGAGTCATTGCATTTGAAGAAACTGAAAGTATAAGAAATGAGGAATTAGAAAACAAACAATTTTCCTCTCAAGAAAGTGACTTACGATCTTAGGGAGCGTGGAAGAAAGATCATAAGTTATTAGCTTCTTTGGGAATATCCCCACGAGCATGTCTGTGCATCTCCTGCTGGACAAATAGCAGCAGAACATATTTGTGCCACTGCTATTTGTCCCCAGGTATGCCCTTGCATGTGCACTCTGGCATGAGGCACATTGCCCCACGTGGGGTAAGAGAGGCTGGGCTGGCCCCAGCCGCCTTACCTGGGAGACTGGGGCCCTCCCGGGGCAGCACCAGGGCCAGTCTGGCCGCTCAGAGCCTGGCTGGAAACCAGAGCCGGCCAGGCTCCAGTTTCTGGCGGCGCATGCTGCTGCTGTGTGCAACCACTGTTTTTTTTTAGCAGCAGGGTTTTTTTGGGCACCAGATCTCCCAGTGTCAAAACCCCACTGCTGCACTGCAAATTAGCAACACGGTGAACGCGTGCATGTGTACCACGTGCAGTTTGCAGCATCACAAACTGCATACATGCGCGCTCATAGGCATACGCCCTTTTTGATTAATAGCATCAAGCCACTCACCACATAATAGTCCTTAATTGCTAAGTAAGATTCAACAGAGTATGAAAGAAAAGCTTCAGTTTAAAGCTTCTAAAATGAGAAAATATGCGGGAAAATATAGGTGGAGAGCTCTGTCAAGCTCCATGATTTGGGTTGATACTGCATTTAATTTGAAACCCTTTAAATTAGCCTAATTTGTTGTTTAGGAGATATTGGCTGCCTTAGGTGCTAACATTATCTGCATTTTTACAGACCAATCTCCCTCATTGCATCTCTCCTTAGGCCTGTTTAGGACTTGGTGCTATAAGGTAGTGACCACTCAAGCACGTGCTCAACTTGCAAACATGTGGCTAGTCCCTGCTAAGGCTGCCCTGAATGCTCAGAGCCTTGCACTTAATCCACTTTCTTGCTTGCTTCTAAAGAAGTCACCTGTCAGAGCTCTTGTGGGGGTGATTTTATGATTTGGACACCACTTCTGCTGAGACCCAAACCATTTATCATTCTTTTCTTATCTTTTAACTCATCCCACCCTAACTAGCCCCCTCTCCTCCCCACTCAGATGCACACATAAATTATGGAAATAATCTGAAGTTAGCTCTCATCTCATTTTTACCATGCTTATATATTGCATTTCTTTCCCCATTAGGTGTCTATCCTATCTGTCTACTAATCTGTTTGTACAGTGCCTGTCACAACAGGGGCCCATTCTTGGCTGGTTGTCAGGCACTACCATAATAAACGTGACTAATAATAATGATGAAAGACTCTATGAGTCAGTGAGCCAAAGTCAACAGGAGCCCATTGACGTCAATTGGTTTTGAATCAGACCCTTCACCTACTGCCATTCTTGGTAGCCATTCATCCAGTTTCTCTCTATTTAAATGTCATTATTATTTGTTATCTACAACTGAATTATCATTTTTAATATGAGCTACAGATCAACACCAGAGTCTGATTTTGCTACTCTTACCCTGCAGGAGTAGTACTTTTCTCATGTAGAAAGGTGCAACTCAACCTATTGAAGGGGAGGCAGAGTTTGGGCAAAGTTGAATTGCAGCTGTGTAGTTATATCTATTCAGAGGGGGAAAGTGACTTGTTCTTGCTGAGCCACACAGAAAACTTTTCTGTCTCCTGATGATGTTTCTCTCAGTGGCATGGGCAAAATGCCCACATTCTCACAAACTTCCCCCTATAATTCCCAACTTCCCTTCCTGCCTTCACGTTCTAGATTAAATTGGGGAAATGCATCTAAACTCATACAGAACTAATACCTGGCAATACGGGAATTTAAACCTGCCGTTCCTCAGGATTCAGCAAGTCATGGAGCCACTGGATCCCACCCAGTACAGCATGAGAGAACAGCCTACATGCCCACAGTTCATGTCACTCCCACTAGGGCTGTGCAAAGCTTTGGCAGCCAATTTAATTCGGAGGAGATTCAGCCTGATTCGGCAGCTGAATCTGAATTGAATTGGAAGACCCATTAAAAGGTCCAAATCGATTCGGAAGCCTTTGAATCAATTCAGAGAGATTCGGTGCTAATTTGGAGAGTCAGACATAAACTATACAGGCAGCAGTCCTTGACGACGCTGGACAAGCATTTGGGTGGGTGTGGGGGGGGCAGATCAACACCCCCACAGTGAGGGAGGGATTGGGGCTGGGACAAGCTGCCCAGCCGGGGTGGGGAGGCACAGGACTCAGGGAGGGGGGCTGCACTTCTGGTGGCTCCCATGTCCGGGAGGGCATGGGAGCAGGCGTATGCCCCCGGATCTGCGTGGGGTGGGCTGGGCCGGGCTGCACTCTGGGAGGCTAGCCCCAGCCGCCCGCAGGACGGGTGGAGCCGGGGCTGTGCTCCGGGCAGCTGGTCCCAGCTGCAGTCTGGAGTGCAGCCCTGGCTCTGTCCACCCTGCAGAGTGCAGCCCAGCAGGGGTTTGCTGCCCAGAGCACAGCCCTGGCTCTGCCCACCCCACAGAGAGCAGTGGAGCAGAGGCTATGGGGGTGCTGCAGCCACCCTAAAATTCCCCATAGCCCCTGCCGCTGGCCCTGCCCCAATCTGGGTGCAGGTGCCCACCCCCATGCCCTGCCACTGCTCGCCCAGCTGGAGCGGGGTGGGGTGAAGCTGTGGCTTGTCAGGGAGGCACAGGGAGGTTGGAGTGGCTTCCGCCGCTGTGTGCCGCTTGGCCAAGGCCTCAGTGGCACCATTCTGCGCCTCCCCACCCCAGCTGGACAAGCAGCAGGAGGGCATAGCCCCCGCTCCCAGTGCCTTCAACTGCCCAGCCAGAGTGCAGCCTGGCCCAGCCCACCCCACGCAGATCCAGGGGCACATGTCACTCCTGTGCCCTTCCAGACTGGCGGTGAGAGCTGCTGGAGGAGCCACCACAAGAGCAGCTCCCGGACCGGCCATGTGCAGCGACGTGCAGTGGCAGAAGCCCCCCTCCCGGGTTGGGCAGCTTGTCCCAGCCCCAGCCCCAATCCTCCCTTGCTGTGGGGGCATTGACCTGTCCCCCGACAACGCCGCAGCTGTGTCCAGTGTTGTCGAGGACTGCTGCTGTATAGTCTATGGCTGAATCTCTGGATCGGGGCCGGATCTCTGGATCTAAATTGGCCGAATCAAATCGGGACAGTGATTCAAATCACCAAATCGCTGTCCCTCCAAATCAGCCGAATCCGAATCCAAAGCAAATACTTGCTGCTTTACACCGGCCTAACTCCCGCATAGCTGAGCAGAGACAGTGATGAATGGGCATTGCTTTGGCCCCATTCCTGATGCACAGGCCAGTATCACTGCACTTAAGTAGAGCAGAGAAATAATCTGTTAGTGGCATAGATCAAAAGGAACAGGACTGAGAACTGTGACTCCCTGAGATGCCTCTTACATCAAGCAAGTTGCAAATGCACAAAGCACCTAGCCTAAGGAATGCAACATGATTCACTGGCACAGAATCACCCTCTCTGACCCTGATTCTGTAATTGAGAGACATAAAAGTCTATGGTAACTATGGCTGATCTGTTGGATGGACTTTTCTGAAGAGTGACTTTCATTTTGTCTACAAGGTTTCTGTTCTTAGACACAGCCCTATCAGTTAAAGCTGGCATCAGGTCTCCAGTCTTTAGGCCAGAAGGCACCTTTACAATAATCTAGTTCAGTGTTTCACAATCCACCTCCATAAGGGTTGTGACCCATCTATTAAGGAAGACAATGCGGGAGGGGGTAGTGAGATAGCAAAATGCATTATGATTTAAGGCAGAGGAATAGCTGTTGATCTTACTTTTGATCTGACTGTACTTTTGACCTCCTGTATTTACAAGTCTTTGCAAATGACCTAAAGGCCAGACTAAGTGATTTTGGGGTTCATATTTACCATAAATTAAAATATATAAAGCCTTCCTGGTAAGTCACTAACTGAAGGACTGAGTAACATTTCTGGTGATTCAGCATTTAATAAACACACACACAACAGGGTGTGTTGATTCAATACACTCAGGTTTTAAGCCATGTCCTCAACACACCCAAGTGGTGAAAGTACTAATTACTGCAATTATAATATGTCTTATTAGAAGTCAGAATTTTATTTTTAATTAAAAATAAAATTTCTTCATTGGTCCAAGAAAACAAAACCGTCTCCTCTGGTGCTATGATGATATGGTGCAGTGCTCAGGCAGAAGCTTTTGTCCCAAAATCAACTGTAAAATGCCATGGCCTTGTGTA
The DNA here is from genome assembly GCF_030867095.1 of Alligator mississippiensis. Taxonomy (NCBI): domain Eukaryota; kingdom Metazoa; phylum Chordata; order Crocodylia; family Alligatoridae; genus Alligator; species Alligator mississippiensis. The sequence continues at coordinate 278,589,672 of NC_081825.1, forward strand.
AACAAGAGGAAATGACTGAGGGAAACATGCTCTTGTGGCAGAGGTGCTAGACTGGGACTCCAGTGATCTGGGTCCAATCCCCAGCTCTGCCATACATTGCCTGTGCCACTTTCGGTTAATCAGTTAACCCCTCAGTGTCTCCACTTCTCATCTGTACAATGGGTATACAAATGCCCCCTGTTGCCCATGCTTTATCTAAACTGTAAGCACCTTGGAGCTTATTTTACAGAAGCACTCATCTCAGCTCCGGGCCTGTCTATACAGCTGTAGTGATAGGTCCTGGTACTGGGGGAGGGTGGGGAATGGGAAAGTTTGAGCACACCCTGCCCTCCCAAGCTGCAGACATGCTCTAGACCAGCAACCCTTAAACCTCAGTCTTCAGTGCACCTGAGCCCAGACCAGCTTCACTGGCAAACTTCTAGGTCTACAATGTGCCTAGGGACTTGGATGGGCAGTGTGTTCAATGCTGCCCTCCCCCTGCCTGAAGTGCTGCACCAGTATAGACAAATCCTAAGCGTTAAGTGTTTACTACTTATCAGTGGTAACGTGTGTTTACTGATAACAATATGGATCCTACCCCTTTTCTGTCAAGCTATCATTTAACCACACTCTCACACATGCATTCTCTCTCTCTCTTTCTCTCATGTATTTTTACTAAAGGAACAGAGTAGACTTCATCATAGCTGTAGTGACGGTGCAAATCAGAGACTGAATTTGCAGTGCCAGTGCTGGCAGTAGTAACTATGCTGGAGGAAGGATTCACCCTAGGAAGGGAACAATACTGCTATCACCTTCCCTTGTAGGTTCTGCTGCTGAAGGGCACAGGCCATGGCTCTGTATAGCCTACTGAGGCAGAAGAGACAGGGTCAACACATTTCCCAGGGAACCCAATACCAGACGCATAGGAGCTGTGGTAGCAGGGTTTAGGCCCTGCACGGAAGTAAAGTTTGTGGATGGATTGGTCTGCTAGCCCTCCCCACCCCAGCTAATCTTTCTGTAGTGAGGAGGCCCAGTAACACTGGTCCCAAGTACAATAAAATGTGGAACTGTTTACATACATACTCCTTAACAGACAGGGTTCACTTGGAGTCTGGGTGTGCACTTGTCAGTGAGAATGCTGGAAGGGTTGTGTGGGATGAATTTTACCTACCTAGCAAGCCTCTAGGAAAGGAAGCATGTAGTCCTTGATTACACAAAACTCCTGTGACAGAACCAGCAATGAACTGATTCTCAAGGTATGGTCCAATTGAGCAAATTAGGGTTGGAGAATCAAACCTAGCACTTGTAGAAATATTTTAGAGAACTCTGAGAGCAATGATGGATGGCAAGGGGCACTACTGAATACATGTCCTTTGGGATGCCCAAAACAACTAGAGACAACCCAGAGCCAGATTTGTGGGCTTCAGTGAGGATTAAGACACTGTTAATCTGGTCATATTACTCTGCACAGTTCAGTCTGAAATGTGAGCCAAATGGCTTTAGCCTCCTATTGATCCTCAGGGACTCAATGGCTTCCTTTGGTCTATGTATAAACCCCATTGCCTATTTTGATAGATAAAACTTTCTCCCTGGGGATAACATGCAGGATTTCTGAGAAAGAGTTTCCATCTGTGTTGTAAATAAACCACTCAGAGTCAAGGAGTCTGAGACAGGTTTGCTTGATTCAGTGCCTACACACTAATGATAAGCACTACCTAACATGGGCCTCTGCACAACATAAGCCCCATCCCACTCACACCTGAGCCTCTTAGGGCCCCGCTATATGTGCAGAGAAAGGCACGATGGAATCTAATGTGTAATGCACACAATCGAACCACCTGCCATGCCACATGTGCATGGCAGGAGGCGTGATCGTGGGATTGTGCATTAGATCCCATAGTGCCTTATCACTGGTGCAAAAGGAGTCTGTGATCATGATCCCAGGCTCCTCTTTCATTGGTTCTTGTGGCTGCAAGCCCCAGAACTGACAGGGCTTGCAGCAGGAGCAGTGCTCCCCGTGTTGCCCCCACTGCAAGCCTCACAGTTAAGGAAGCACATGGCAAGGGGCAGTGCCAGGTATGCTGCTGACACTCCGAGCCTTGTCTGCTCTGAGGCTGGCAGCGGGTGCAACCCTGTGGCTGGGAACCCTCATTTGATGGGGCTTCCAGTCACAGGCCAGCATCTGGCCACACATTCAATTAATGGCGTTATTAGAACAAGCTACAAAATTATTCTACATTTTTGGTGGAATAACTTTGTAGCTCACTGCTTATTTTACCATGCCACTAATTGGTTAAAAGTGTAGCTGGGTCACAGCTTAAGGCATACCTGGTTAATCACACCTTAAGTGTAACATGTAGAGGGGGCCCTAAGGATAGTTTCCTACGTATTCATTTTCAATATCCCAATCACAAACAGCAACTACAGTTCAGAAACCAGTGCAGAATTTCCAAAAACTAAACTAGTTAACAACTTTCAATTAGTTTTTAGGCAGCCTATGCAGACTCATCCTGCTGCATTCACCCTCAGCTGTAGCTCTGGTGATTTCATTTGAGGCTAGACAGTTATTTTTCATCAGGTTGACAAGTACAAAATCATGCTCTAAATTGTGCTCCCTTGCACTTTAGCCAAATGCACTAGAGCATTTCTGGCTGGCGGGCCGGATGGGCAGCGCCCAGGCCATCTGCACGCCAGATCCAGCTGGTGGTGCCGATCTGGCACAGGGCGGTCATGGCAGGGCCCCATCCAGCCACTGAAGGGGGGCAGAGGGAATCCCAGCTCCAACCTGGCCCCACAGGGGAGGGAGAAGGGAAGGAGGGGGTATGGCCCAGTGCCACAGGCCCAGCCCCAACCCAGCCCCCTGGGGCGAGACGGTATGGCCCAGCCCCAACCTAGCCCTGTGGGGAGGAGGTGGCATGACCCAGCCCTATGGGGAAAAGGGGGTGTAGGTGTAGCCCAGCCCCACAGGGAGAAGTGGGGCTTGACCTGACTCCTTACAAGGGTGGGGAAGGGTGCTTGAGCCAGCCCCAAACTGGCCTCATGTGGGAAAGGGAGTGTGGCCTATTCCATCCAGCCCATGGGGAGGGGCATGGCCTGACTTCACCCAGCTGCAGGAGTGGGGGGAAGGGGGCATGAATTGGCCCCAACCTGTTGCACAGGGCTTGGGGTTTGGAAATTTGGCACTGGGGGAGGGCACCCATATTTACTGCCATTGCACCCACGCTGTCAAATTTTCTAATCCATGGGAAGCCCCACTGGCCAGATACCTATGGCTCCGCAGGCCAGAGGTTGAGCATCCCTGCACTAGAGCACATGTCTGCAGCCATCAAATCTTTCCCAGGTTTGATTTCAAGAACCAGGTCATACATCTGCAGCTGAAAAAAAAATCTCAGTATTTATGGTCGGGGAGAGGAGTGTTTGTCAGAGCCCTTTTGGAAGTAAGGGGATTTTGGGCACTATCAGTTAACATGGTCCTGCCATAAATGAATACACCAACATTTTATCCTCAAAGACTCATATCAAGAGATCCTTTTCTTTCTGAAACACTGCACTTTTGCTAGTGCCTGTGGTTCATATGCCACTGGCCTCCTGCTCTAACCATCCTATTGTAATCAAACTGCACCAATACCTTCATCGGGAGCTTAGTTCCTGGGTGCTGTCTGTCATAGTGCCTGTGGAACAACACCTCATGAAGATTTATATCCCTTTCCCAACTACTGGTTCTAATGTGCACACACCCAAGCTTCTTAACGAGTAGAAATTCTCATACTCTGCTTAAGAGAAGAGTTTTTTCTGCGTTGTTTTCTTTATACTGCTGGGACACTAGTGGAACCAATGGAAAAGCAATGGATGGATTGGTGCAGAGAAAAACAATGCTTCCTAGAAGATTACTTCTGCCTTTGCTTTCCACATTTCAGCTTGAGTATATAAGCCCTTGACTATGTCAGTTTGGCCCTTTATCCTTCATGTCCCTCTGCCTTTTGATAGCTCCCCTTTACTAACATGCATTATTTATTTTTCTCTGCAAAGGCCTTAGGGCATATGGATAAAGAGCTCTAAGGGAAAAGTAAGCTACTGGTGGTGAAGAGAATAGAAACTCAGGTCTCAGTCTACATCTAGTTTTTGTCATATGGTGGATAAAGTTCCTTTGCATTTAAGTCCTCCCTCATGAGTCTTGCTGAAGTCAGAGAGATGCTGCAAGGGGGTGAACACACTCACTGTTAAGCCACTGCTCTGTTTTCTTGTACAGACTTTGTGTAGGAATGCTTCTTGTGCCTTTCATTTTCCAGTTGTGTTATGTACTTAAGATAAGCTCTTACTATGTCAGCTTGGCTTTCAGCCTTTACATTCCTCTTTGCTGGCTCAGAATGCTTTCTGTTCAAATCTAAGCGAATGTATTGTTCAAACATATACAGAGGTTTAGAGGCTTCCCTGCTGTGCCTGGGAAAAGCATCCCATTTGAGATTTGCTAAGGTGACTTTTTAAGCCTTTGCCATAAACATAAAGCCTACTTTTATTCTAATCACTGTCTAATCTGGGAAGCTGTTTAAATCTGTTGTTGCTTTAACACCATTCCAATGAATATAAATTAAATCATGCTCTGTTTGCAAAGCACAATGATACTGGTGAAGAACTTAATAGTGTGTGTGGTAGGTATGTCAGTAGCAGCCCGGCTTGCCGGCTTGAAAGGGCTTTGAGCCATTGGTGGAGCATTTCCACCAATCATGTGGTGCTTAGGGAGTGGCTGTCCCGTCCCTATCTAAGACAAAGTCAGGAGCCTGGACCTGGGTGAGGACTATACTCCTCCTCCTCCCCGATTGGTCCCTTTGCAATCCATGGGTGGAGCCTCTGGAGGCTATAAAAGCATGCCTGGCACACAGCTGTGAGGGATGGGGAAGAGGGAAGATGGGCTAAAGAGCTGAGGAGAGCTGCCCAGCGAGGTGAATGTAGCGGCTCCAGAAGAGCCCGAAGGCTCCTTCCCGTTGCCAGATGGGGAGCGGCTGTGTCTCAGCCCTTCCACTGAGAAGTGAGGAGCAGTGCACAGCCCAGTGTATAGGCTTGGACGCTAGGAGCTGTAAGAAATGGCTCGGGTCTCCAGCCAGTCAGCGCATGGGCAGTGCACGGGATGGACCCTGGGAGCTGTATAAGGTGGCTCGGGTCTCTAATCCCTGGCATGAGGCCAGGCGGAGTTGGTGCAGGTGGCGCTGCACAGCAGATTCAAGTGGGACCAGGATCCTGAGAGCTGCTTGGGGCCAAGCCAGTCGGTGCAGGGCAGTGCACAAGCCGAAATCCTGGAGCCCCATGAGGGGGCTTGGGTTGCCAGCCCTGGCATGAGGCCAGGAAGGTGCGGTGCAGGCTGTGCTGCATGGAGCAGTCCAGGAGCAGACCGAGGCCCTGGGACCCACATGGGGCGGCTCGGGTCTACGCGCTCCCCCCCCCCCCCCCCCCGGCACAAGGCCAGGCATTTAAAGAGGAAGCCTTGCATGGGGGGCCCCGGTTGGAACCGAGACCCTGGAACCCTACAAGGAAAAGGAGTAAAGCCCTTGGGTGCACATACCCCATGGTGCACAGGGCCACCAGGCCCAGAGGGAGGCAGAGACAGCTGGAGCCTCAGCAAAAGAGGCAGCAAATCACCGGAGTAGACAAGGACCCTCCAGTGAGTCCCCGGGGTTGCAAGTTACCAGGGAAAAGGACTCCCACAGGGGAGGGGGAATTCACCTGGGTCAGTGAGTCTGACCATTGGAGGGGAAACCCAAAGAAATAGGGCTCTCTGAGTTTGGAGGTTTTGCTTTCGGGCATGCATTTTGGCTGGGCTGGGGGAAAGCTTGAAGGGCATCAGGGAAGCTTCTTCCTCCCCTCGTGGCCATAGGAGGCAGCCAAGACCCAGGAGAGCCTGGGCCTTGGGGTTCTTTAAAGAGCTAAGTTATATTTTAAGGCTTTGCACCTTGTATGTTGTATATTTAGATCTTATGTTTATAAGTTGATAAAACTTAAGATTGTTTGAAATATATTGAAACCTTTAATCTGATTCTGCTGGGCTAAGTATTTGTTGGAGTGTATATATCTGTATTTGATGTTTAAGTAAATTGGGATCTTAATAGAGTTAAGGTTGTATAATATCTGTTGAAACTCAGGCTGGGATCATATCTTGAAGGGTGGTATACAATTAGATAGATATAACCCACAGTTTAACTTATTATGTGTATATATATATAGTGGGTACATTTATATGTGCAAATTTGTAGTGTAATAGTTTTGAGCATATATTCCTTGTTGGGGCCCTTCCCTGCCATTTACCTGTTTGTCAGTACTTACCTGTTATTTATCTGTATTAGATCAAATTGTTTATGTATTATTTAATATCATTTAAGGTGATGCAATCTTTTAACCTCTATTAGTAGGGTATAGTGTTATGTAACAATTGTATATTTGTGTATATATATCAATATCACATTTTTTACATCTTGTATATATTAATACGTTTGTATGTAGTTAAGTTATAAAGTATCCTGGCTTGGTTTTCTACAGGGGAAGAAGGGAAGCTGTGTACAGCCAGCAGTTTTCCCCCACAGCACACCTGTCCTGCTAACATTTCTCTTCAATTGGAGAAGGAAGTACACAACCAGGTACACCCGGGTTACAAGTGTATAAATGAAGAAAACAGAAGAGGAACTGCTCATAAGAAATCCTGGTGTCACGGGCAAAGCAGTGAACAAAGACCAGTTTTATTCCTTAATGCAGTTGCCCTTTGTGGGACAGTAAAGGCAAAAGAGAGGAGAATATTTGATAGTGTTAAGTCTAATTGAATCACGACAGATCCTGAAATACATCATGGGGTAACCCCCATGGGGGGCCATGGAAATACAGCCCCCCAAATAATTATGCTGTCCCCCCCCAAATAATTATGCTTTATTTAAACAAGTGGAAAATGTTAGACATAAGCTGACACTGAAACCTTTTAGCTGATTTTGTCCCCATTACTCCAGTCCTCCTACTTTCTCCCTTTGGTCCTCCCCACTCCTCTCCTTCCCTGCAACCCTCTCTCACAAAATATTGTGTCATATAAATAAATAGGGACCCAAGTGAGAAGTAGCCAAAGTTTTACTTATAAAATATTGACCCAGATGCTGAGTGGTGGCCAAGTTGAGCTTGGCAGGCCTCAGAACAAGAAATACAAAGATAGTTTGAACATAGGTGTGTACCTTCACAGTCCTGGAACTGTCTGACTGCCAGGCCAGTCCCATACGTAAAGGTGAGTAGCCAGATGGCTGTTATATGTTACGTTGGCTGTGCACGGCCCCGGAGAACTGTTGTGACAGCCAGGGGTGATGCGTAGGGGGTGCACGCAGGTGCATGTGCACCCCCTGCATTTGGCAGTGCACTCCCTGCAAAAAGAGGCGCCGCTGACACTGTTGGGCCTGCGGGTGGTTGCCGACCTGTAGCTGGAGCTCGCCTCCCCCCACCCCCTCCGCTAATGACAGTGCCAGCGGCATCTGCAGGAGCTCCCTGCTCACCGCTGCTGGGCTCCCACCACCGCAGTAGTGCCCCCCTCAGCTGCTGGGGGATGCACCGTTCATGGTGACAGGAGAGGATCACTAGGATGTAGGGAAACCAGGCCATTTTTCCCTGGTCAGCCCCCTGCACAGTGGGTGGGATTGTGCTAGTGTAGTAGCACCCCCACAATCTCCTTTTCCAGGGATTCTATAACCAGCTGTCAGGCTTGGTGTCAGAGCACTGCAGACCCTCTTCTACACACCAGAGGATCTGGCCCACAATCTGCACTGCTGAGTTCTCCAAACTGCTCAGAGAATATTTTTACATGCATCCATTGTAACTATTTTCCAAACATATAATACAAACCACCCTAGGGTACTTTGAGGCTTAATGAGTTAATGTCTGTAAAGCACTGCTGAGCTCCTTCAAAGTAATTCTGTAAGTGCATACTGTTGGTAGCATTACCCCATTATTCTTCAACATTGCTCAATCCACATTTTCCCCCGCTAAAAAGCCATTCTATTTTTTTAACTTCTTCATGTTCTCACAACCACTCCCTTTCTTAAGCATACTTTTAAACCAAATGTTTACAGTGAACAGGCTTCTAAATGGTTTCAATATGTCTTGGATTCCTATACTCATGTACCACTTGACTAACTTCCAGAATCGAGTTCTTAGACAAATAAAAGAGCAGGGGAAAATGCTCCAGGAAATTCAAATCATTCACCATTAGGGACAGTATTTTCCAATTACTGAAATACCTCAAGCTTTTCATAACCTTTTTCATTTGGAAGAGATCAGGGTTCCGGGTTTGCCTGTGAAAAATATTAAAAAAAAAACACTGGACTGTGTCAAATTTTATACAAATACAAGAGGAAAGAAGCGACTGTGGTTCTGGGAATTGTTTGGTTCTAGGGTCCTGAGGTAATTTAATAACTTTTCAGCTGGCCTGGATATTGTAAAGAAAATTTTGAGTAGGAGCAGAGCAGGGAGTTCTGAATGAGCTGCTTCATCTTATTTCAAGGGGTCAGCCCGGAGATGAAATTAGCAGATTGCACTGTACAAACAATACATTAACCTCCAAGCTTTTCAAGGTGGATCATCTCTGGTGCACTGCCACAGCCCCCAGTCATGCTACTATTAAAACATGCATCTTGAGATAATGGGTTGGGTGATTTTAGTGGGATCTGCACCCACTGCTATATTTGGTTCAGTGTGAATAGGTGCCAAAACCCTTGAGATTATGGCAGAAATTAAACTGTACCTACTGTCTATAATCTGTATCTTAAGTGTTGTTTGGAGTTAATCCTAATACTTTGGCTGTATTCCACGGCAGTTTTTCCAATGTTATTTGTGGCAAGGTTTGTGACTCTCCAGGACTATTGGCTCATATTAATGGACACAAAGAATATATGCTGGATGCTGTGGATGTTTCTGTTCTACTTAAAATTGATGACCACAATCAAATGTTTGTCCGGCAGATTATGTGCTATATAACTTTCATCTTCAGTGCTACCATTTATTTTCCTGTCCGGATGAAGCCTATAACAGCTTTAACAAGGCTGATTACCATTGTGTGACCGCTGCTTAATTGGCATCGATCATGTATCATTGAACATCAGAATGAAAACTGTTTGTTGGATCTGTCCTGGACCAGACCAACTCCTAATGAATTTAATTCCATCCAATATCTATTGTTAGATCTGTTTAGATCTCTAGTGGGAATGAATGTAAATGTAGTATCTTTTCTCTTTCTAAAAACTTATTTTTATGCGCTTGTAATTCCCAGCTCTAAGCACCAATTTCCTAACTGTAGTCTAGTACTATTTCATAATTCTCCTGCAAATGGAAGCTAATTCGAAAAATGATCAGAGTTAAGTTCTGCAGCTACTTTCCTTTTCACGTTCGGGAGGGCAGCCAACAGATCTGACTGCAATGTTCTTAATGTAGACATTTCAAATCTTCTGAATTTCCAATTTTTCAAATTTAAAAAAGAGGGAAGGGATCACTTTTATTACAAATTTCCTCCGTTATCTTGATTCTGCACAAATTATCTGGCTGTAATTCAGATTAGGAACATCCTGGGTTAAGTAACAGCACAACAATTTCTTTTTACAACCAGTGAATCATTGTACATTTTGTGCTCAGATGCTCTAGTGCGGGGTGCAGTTCAGTCTTTAATGTAGTTCTCCTCACAATACCCCTGTGACGACGGGCAGAACTTTCCATTGTCTTACAGAGGAGGAATTGAAGTTCAAAGAGGCTCTGTAATTGCCTAGTCATATGAAATCCACTACAGATGTAAGGTTTGACCTAGAAACTACTATGCAAAGCCTAAGCAAAAGTGAATGTTGTGTGTCGAATGCCCATCTGCAATGATAAGGGGCAGACAGTCTTAGATAGAGGAAGCTTGAAAACAAAAAACAGAATCAGAGGTACTGGAGCAAAGAGCTCATTAAAATACTAAAAATCACACCCCGAGGCGGGGAAGATATATGCTAATGGAACATATATGTACGTTAATGAGCTACATAGCTAAAACACAGGTATAGAGACATGCTCAGTAAAGAACTCCTTGCGTCACTCCTTTATAACCAATTAGCAAACAAGGATGCTTATGAAGATTCAACCTCTGGTATATAAGGGGCTCAGTATTGAATGTGCTTGTGCTTGTCTTGGGAGATTATTCCGCTTGCACCTTTTATTGCTAGCAATAAATCATTTTTATACTTTCACCCCTGGTATCTTTATTGGCCTTTGCATACCGGGCACGAACCCAGACTTGGGCTGGGGCCTAACACAGAGAAGGGAATTAAACACAGGTACTAAGTTAGTGTCCTAATCACTAAATAATCCTTTATCTAATATGTTGGCAGGGATTTCTCAGACCCAGGTGTCTTTTATGGGCAGTCATAGGAGTGGATGTAGCTATTAACCTACCTGTAACCTTCAGACTGTGAACTTGGTACCTTGTCTGGTAAAATGGTCCCAGTTAGATATCCAGCTTCTGCTCAGCTCCCTAAAATAAGAGTCCCACTGTAAGTGAACCAGAGGAAAACCACTGCAAGCTAACCACAAAATCATAGTTCCTGGTGTCTGTGATTTATGGAGTTAATTAAATCCTACCTATCCTTCACTACTAGGTGTCATTTAAGGAATTGATACATTGACCAATAAAGCGCTATAATATCTGAATCTTGGCTAGAGCTGGATGAATGATTCATACTAAAACAGTTGATAAATTTTTCCTCTTCTGCTGGTTGCAAATTATGTGAAAATAATGACAATTCTCTCAAGCAGACTAGTTATTCAAAAGTATTTGCCAAATATATTCTGCAAGTTAATCTTGCTATGTAGTTTGTTCCCAGGTAGTTCATTGGGATTTTCAATATTCCAGTTGTGCTGGTTAGTTTTGATTGGACATAAAAGGTTGTATGGCAATGGGTCTAGTCCAGGCTTGTCCAATATACAGCCCACAGGCCGCCATGCAGCCCTCCAAGCTGTTTTCTGAGGCCCGAGGTGCTGCGACGGGAAACAAAAATAAACACTGTACTTTCATTTTGGGGGGGGTGATGTGGTACCGCTTCCTGGGAGGTCTTTGAATATGGCTCGCCGGCCCACTGGTAATAAGAAGTTCATGATCTGGCCCCACATTCAAAAAGGTTGGATACCCCGGTCTAGTTCCTAACTGGCGGGCAGTAATTCTTTTAGGAGCCAAAGTCATGAACCAGGACTCTCCTGTGGTAGGTACTGTTGAACAGAACAACTTATACAGCACCCAAAAATGAACCTATATACTTTACAGAACAAAAAAGAGACACCCCTCCATACTCTAAAAAGTTTCTAGCTCAAATATAAGAAAAGATTCAACAAGTGAGAACAGCAAGATAAAATGTGGGTAGGCATGGCAAAAAAGACCAAAGGACAGAAGAAGGGGCTTTAAAGGTTATAAAAACACTTACACTGGCATGCACCCATCCCAGTGGCCATTTATATACATGCTCCAGGAGTGAGGGGAAGTGCTTTAATTAAAATGGCTCCAAGAGCCGCTCTAATTAAAGCACCTATAACGCCATGTGCATCAGTGTCCCTGTGCTGAAAAATGTCAGCAGGGGCACTTTAGTTGAATGAGCTTTACTTAATGTGCCCCCACCGCCATTTTTCAGTGCGGAGATGCTGATACACATGACGCTGGAGTCTGCTGGAGCGCAGTAATTACCATGCTCCAGCAGACTTGATTAATCGCTACCACACTCCAACGCACTGTAATTACAGAATGTCAGAGCAGCCTCGCTGCATGTGTATAGGTGCCCCATAATTCTAATATTCTCCCCATATCATCTTGCTCACTTGCAGCCATAAGTACTCATACAAAGGATTGAAAGAGACATTCTTGGCCCTCAAGTTCAGTCCAAAGCTGAACTACAACATCATGGGGACTGGATGTTTTAGGATCTGGAAATGTGCCTGAAACTCCCAAGTTCACATGTCTGTGGATCTAAACTTTCCTGAAGCTTGAAAAAAATGTGGACCTGGGATTCTTGTTCACAACTGTCTTTTAGAGACATGAGGAGGGAGAGAAATAGCAACCTATGGCCTACTCCCCCCCGAGAAAAGACCTGCGCTATCTACAGACCAAGCTGTAGCTCAAGGTTTGGATTCTTAAGTCACCTCAAGACCTGTCAATGAGCTGTAGTAGAGACTATCCTCAAATCGAGGGACTGCCAAGACCTTTCTAAATGAATTGAGTAGGGTCATGTGCACCAAATGCTCTTTTGAGCTGGCTTTAAGGAACACACAGCATCTACATCTGAAGTCCAGGGCCTCTGTTGGCCAACTTTTAATATATATAGAAATAAATTAATTTCTATGTGCTGAAAGAGCACAGAACTGGGAAGTTAGACCTGATTTTTAATAGCACCCCAACACCTGTTCCCCCCTTTAAAATATTTAAAAGAATCATATAAGACACATTAGCCATGTCCAACAAACGTGGCCATGCGGCACCACGTACTGCACATTCAGCTGTTCTGCATGCTACAAGATAGTGGAGAGGGGGTGACTGGGAGATCCTGGGGTTAAAAAAAAACAGTAAAAAAAAAAGCGGAGTAGTGCATGTGGGGGCAACACACACTGCTCAAAACCAGAGCCTGGCTGATCAGAACCACACTGGCTGCCAGTCAGGCTCCAAGCAGCAGGATTGCTGCTGCTACAGCACCAGGAGGCCCCCAGGGTCCTAGGTAAGGCTGCTGGACCCCAGCCTGCCCTACCCCACTCTGACCTGCTGTGCCCCAGAGGGTGCATGGCACAGGCATTCCCCAGGGATAAGTAGTAGTGGCACAAGGTGTGACACTCCTTCTTTTCCCTGGGGAAACAAATGTCCACGCTTGTGTGGACACGGCCATCAACTGCAAAAGACCTATTTTGGCCAATATTAAAAGAAAAAAACACAACCCCTCACCCCAATCATATCCATACTTCAGCATCAAACTGGACCCTGCAAAGATTTTTATTAGGTTTTCATTTTTTTAAAGGTTAAAAAGAAATTGAGATCTATTGGGATGGAAAGGGAAGTTAGCAAGTACTGCCAAATACAAAGAACTGCCCTTGATGCTTAAAATAACTGTGAGATCTCCATAGGATTAAAGCTCACAATCACAAATACTTTAATGTGCTTCTGTTTACACCACACAATGAAGAGTATTCAACTGCTCTGGGGGCTAAAATATTGGAAATGTCTCTGGAATTCATACTCCAGGGTAATTAAAATTGCATGTAGACAGTTAGCCATTCAGACATTATTCATAACAATATTTGCATTGCATTAATAATGCCAGAGCTCTATATTGCAAAATGGTATTGGTTTGTGTTCAAACAGACCCCAGTTTCTGGGTAAGCTAAAACTTGTCCATATCCCAGGCACAATAAATTATTGAAGCTGAAAGCAACCTTAACCCCAAGCTCCTTTTTCAGAAACAGAATAAACCACTGCAAACCGTAAATTGCATCTAAATTAATTTTGGATGGTTGGCAACATTTCTGGAATTGAGTAAAATAGGCTGCTTTCCTGTGACTCATTTCTGCCTTCACTTTAGGAGTTTCTGTATCTTAGTCACCCTCCCACTGTGCATATACGCCAAGCTCTGGGGATCAGTAAGTGAGCAAGCATCTGCTTTCAATTTGAAAGACCACTGCTATTAGCCATTAGTTAGCCGTTACTTTCAGTTCTGCAAAGTAACAGAATCCCAACAGCAAAAAGTTGTTTAACTCAATTCTCTTAGCCAATACTAACCTATCTGAGAACCCCTCTTTCTGTTTCAACTATTATTAAATAGGGCTGTAAACTTCACAAGAGGTCTGATCCAGCTACCATTAAAGTTGCACTTAGTTTTGCCGTTAATTTCAGTGGCTGCAGAATGGGTCCTAAGTTTAGTGTGTCAGCAGCCCTTTTCCAATAGGTACCTATTTTAGGCTGGAACTGTGATTATAGATACCTGCTGCTGATGAATAGTGGTAGTAAAGCTAGCATTTATTCTTCCTATTTCCATTTAACTCAACTCTACTGGTGTTTTGGAAATATAATGATTTATGTATTATTAAGGCTGGAATTTTCAAAAGGTACCTACTGGAATTAGATGCTCAAATCAAACTGAATTTCAGCGGGTGCTTGGGGCCTAATTTCTTTAGGTCTCCTTGCAAATTCCAATTTAAATGCTAAGGGAGAGTTAGGTACTTTAAATTTTAACTGCAATACATCACAGGTGATACTAAAGTTCTGAAAATTTACACCAGCTAAGGTTTTGTGTACTTACACACATTCAAAATCAATGAGGGCTGTTGAGTGATGGTATTAATGTCACATCATTCACAAGCCTCAAAGCTTTAAAAATAAGGGGAAGGAAGACAGGCAGATATCACAGATTTTGCATATCCACATAATAAATATTCATTCATAAATAAAAGGCAATACACATTTCATCACAACTATAATTCTGGTCCAAAAGGAATTATATTATTCTACCAGTATTCTCAGAGCACAGTATAAAAAGTCATTACTGGGAACCTATGTAACTCTTGTTTCTTTTTCAAAAGGTTTCTGAGTCAGGAAATGTTTGACAGAATTGCTATTTCTCAAAACCTGGGGTGTTCCCCCTGGCCATCCATTCATGGGCTGAACACCATAAACTGAGACAGACTGACTTGAAAGATAGGTAAAACAAATGCCATCTGTCAAAAGGAAAATAAATGTGTCTGATATAGCACTACAGATAAGAACTAGAACAGAGCCCATTACAACTTCCTGCACAGGGCTCAGTGACAGTAATGCAAATGATGGTAAATGCAAATTATGTTCTATATTTGCAAGTATTATTATGATCCTTGCATTTCCTTTACCTTTTAACTTGATATATACACCAGTGGCCATGCATTTCATCGTATGCTTATGAAACCAATGGCAGCACTGACCTGAGGAGCGATATATTCTGTGTTGTGGGAAAAGAGAAAGAGTTAAAATATTTCATTCAAGTTATGCATTTGTATCGCACTCCAAATCCTAGCATATCCACTCTAATCTAGAAAACTGTAGGTTTATCTGCCTTCATTACATGCATGCAATCATTAAGAGATAGATCATAGACAAACCCCTTTTATACAAAACTTCATCCCAAAGGGCTCAGTCCAAAAGGGGACCTGAATCTGAATGTCTTGTTTTAATTTGAAAAAGTACTCCCTTCTTCTTTGTTATGCTCATCTGGAATTATAATTATTAGGATATGCACACCTGACTAAGCTGAACCGCAGCGTTCTGGGTAACAAAATTCAGTGTGCTCATACCTACACCATGTAATTAGGACAGGGGTCAGCAACCTACAGCCTGCAAGCTGGACCTGGCCAACAGAGCCACTAAATCTGGCCCACGGAGTGAGGGGTTCAGTGGCATTCCAATGGTGGCAGGTTTCAGCAGCATTCTGGCAATAGAGGACTCCACCCGCCACACCACAGTTGGGTGGTAGGATGCTTTGCCCAGACCACAGCACAGAGAATCAGCAGCAGCTAGGTTCTACTGCCAGCCCACCTTGGCCTGAGCTAGGTCGTTCCCGCCTGCTGCTAAAAAATGTTGCCAACCGCTGGGTTAAGAGACTGACTGTCATGATAAGAATCAGTCTGCACCTGGCCACATCTACAGTTTGGCTTCTCCACCAGTGTCACCTGTCAGCTCATTAGCCTCGACCAGAGCAGAATGAATTCAGGAGGAACAAAGGTGATGCAGCAGATCAAAACCAATCTGCTGAATGGTGGGGTTTAAAAAAAAAGTACTTAGTCCTGCTGACAGGACTTACTTCTGTGCTAGCAAGATGCCAATGACAAGTCACAGCATGGCAAAGTTAGCCATATGAGGAAAGCTGAAGGAAGCTTAAGGAGATCCAGGGACAGCAGCAGGTCAGATGAGCTTTTGACCCCTGCTACCATTTTGGCTGCAGGTCTTCACATAAATGTGGTGCAGGGAGATATTACTCAGCTTTGGCATCTGGAGTAGAGGTCTGGACCCTAGAATCCCTTACACAACACTCATGGTTGCATGTAGCTGCACATCAACCAATCTAATACTGAACAATCATGTACAGATTGGAGCATGATATTTTCCTAGTAAGAGAGAGTGAGGACAGCTGGTCCTAGGTGGATGCGACTCGACAACAGCTTAGAGTTGTAGGTCCTGGGTAGGTCCAAGCTCATGATAGAGTCAAGCTTCATCTTGCAAAGTCTAGATTAGTTGTTATTTCCTGCTAATGGATGCAGCTGCCATCTTTAACAACTCTGATACAGGTCTGCAATGCCTGGATTCCCAAATTGGAGGACGGGAGCCATGCATCCCCTGCTATGCAAGTACAGAAGGCAGAAACCACATGTGATGGACACATGCACAACTTTAAGCAACACATCACTGAGCTGACTACAGGCTTCCTCAGTGACTTTAGAGTGTCAAGTGGTGTTCCACATTGCCTTACAAAAATTTCATCTAGGCTTTGAGGCATTTGAATTAATACCATGCGACTAAGATCAAACTACATAGCAGGGCTAAGGGAAATAACTTACAGCTGCCATAAATCCCAGTTTGGCCCAGATCATACTAGATGCTAAAAATCAGTCTCAGTAATTTCAGTTCCAAACGGTGCTTTGAGGTTACAGCACAACACATGGTGGTCTGTCACGTGTACTTCTGTCAGCTGCTCAGCAACCTTCTCATCACAGCCCCGTGGCTGCCTCCTAACTGCAACTGCTTGCCCAGCTTCTGCTACCTACCTCCCCTGCATTAATATTTTAATGACTCGCCTTACATAAATATTAAGCAGTAAATGTAGAAGAAGGACCTTATAAACACAGCAGCAAAATACTATTAAAAATATTAGACTCAAATTGGGAGATTCTGGCAGCAAATACAGACCTAATCCTATTCTGGACTCACTAACTGATCATACTGCCACTGGAGGACTTGTTTTAGTGGAAGCTGTTACATTCATTCAGCGCAGTAACTGAAATTAGGAAGTCTGAGTAAGAAATAAAAATAGTTTGTTCCTTTTTAGTCATGCAAGGAAGAGAAAGAATTTCCCCTGCTGTACCCACAAGACTGTGTGGACTGGTGACAGCAAGACACACTAGACATCAGCCTGACCAAAAGAAATAAATGCACATGACATGATGCCACTGTTTAAGAGGTGAATAAGATTTAAATAGCGGTAATCCCCAAGAAACAATCTAGCATTCAGGTCACCAGCAACCAAGGTTGTTAACTCCTGTGGGGATTAATATTTAAAATGATTATGTCTGACAGATATTTGCTGAACAGGCACTAGCCTGTAATGCTCTGCACTAAAACAGCAAGAAACAAAAGTGTATTTATGTACAAATTAGAGTTGAGGTTTCAGAGATTGGACATAAACGTAACCCACTTGCCTCCTTCTCTTACAAGTTATCTTTCTCTTTCACTCACAGTTTCCTGGCAGGACATTTTCTCCCCTGTACTGATAAATAAAGGTTCTGACTGCTACAATATTTGGGGGCATTTTTACATGTGCTTTGGGAGGCGCTTTAATTAGCAAGTGCTTTTAATTAAAAGCATCCGAGCATCACGTGTGTCAGTGTTCCCCAAGCTGAAAAATGGTAGCGGGGTGCAAAGTGCCCTGCCGCCATTTTTAAGTGCAGGGACACTAATACATATGAGGCCAGAGTCTGCTGAAGCACGTTATTTCCATGCTCCAGCAGACTCAATGAACTGAGTCTGCTCCAAGGTGCTGGATTTCCAGCACGTCAGAGCTGTTCCCTGCACATCTATAGGAGCCCTTGGATTCTGCTCTGTTACAACTGTGACACCTAAGAAACAGAGGGAAGAATTTAGCCAGTTTTTTGTCAACACAAAAACTTCTGGTGTTTTGCCAGGATCTCCCACATGGAGTCCACATGTTATGCATCCTATTTTTCCAGTGCTTAAACTAACTAAGATCTGTCTTTTACCGGGAGTTAACTTATTGCATTGAATGTGTTGATGTTTCCAAGGTTTTCCCAACTAGTCCAGATTTCTTGGGCTGGTATTGCTAGTGGGCTTAGTGACAAGTGAAGCGTGCTGGTCTGATTCCCAGCCACCCTTTCATCTGCACTATCATCTATCTAGTTTGTTGATTCGGGTCTCAGTCACACCAATATAAATCCAGAACAAGTCCAATAAGTCTACAGAGTTGCCCTGGATTTGCACCAGTGCAATGAAAGCAGAACCTGGCCTAGGACAACTTAACTTTAATTATACTAGACAGGATATCTGGGGTCCTGGTACATATATATAGGAAATAAGATGAAGCAAATGGGGTGATGGAGAAAAGGAAAAAAAAATGAGGTCTGATTCTCCTCTGGAGCTATATTTATACTGTCATGAGTCCACAGGCAGAAACACGCTAGAGGATGCTCTGGCGACCCTGAAGGCACCTGGGGCCAGGGGAAGATCGTGTGAAATATTCTGGAGACAGTGACCCATAGTGGGCAGCTAGAGAGGGGGCTCCCTATGACGAGAGGGAACGGAGGTCCCTGGTTGAGGAAGCTAGCTGTGACAGAGGAGGAGTCTGACCCCGGGAGATCACAGGAATTGTTATTAGGGCTAGGCTGTAGTCTGAACATAGGGCAAGGATGTCAGTTTTGTTTTACCATGCTTTGTTGCCAAAGCACTTGGTCATTTTTTCTTTTTTATACCATTTGTTCTTCCATGTAATAAACCCTTCTGTTTTTCTGTTATTTTACTAAAGTACCAATGGTAACTCATGGTTTCTGGCAAATTAATAACCTGGGCATCCCTCTTCAGCAAATAATCTTACACAAATCTCTGGAAGCACTCCATTACCTCAAAGTTTTGTCACATATACCAAGGTATACATATGTCATCTGATTTCAGTGAAGATGCTCCATCTACTTGAATGGAGAATCTTGTTCAGTACATGTAAAAGACAGGTCTGGTGAAGAAGACAAAAGCAGCAAAGACGTATCGAATCAAAACCCACCCGGCAGACAGGTGGAACAGAAACCGAGTACCAGCCTAGCTCCAAACAGGCTTTCCACAAGGGTAGCATAACTAGGGGTAGGCGACCAGGCACTATCCCCAAGCGTTGACCTAGAGGGGGTGCCCCAGGTCCCCTCCTCTCTCTCATGCCATATCCCTGTCTCCCTGCCCTTTTGCTGCTTTCCCACCCCCCTGGTCCATGTACTCTCTCTTGCTGCCAAATCTGTATCTTGAAGCAGTTTGTGTGGACAAGTGGTAAGCGTAAGCACACCAGTTACCTTTGGTCATGGCAGCCCTCCCTGATCTCTCTTTCTCACCCCTTTACTGCATCCACTTCTTTTCTCATCACTGAATTTGCTGCTTGTGGTAGTCTGTGACAATGGGAATTGGTGGTGATGGCAACAGGGTGGTGGAGGGAGGAGCAGTTGCAGTAGGTGGGCATAAAAATGAGAGAGCAGGCCTCAGCACAGAGCTGGCAAGGCTGGAGCAGCAGCTTGGGTGCTGCAGAGAAACAGTTCAAGGGCAGAGAAGCAGGTCAGAAAAGGGGGATGCTGGCCCAGGGCGCTAACCATAGTAATTATGCCTGTGTCACTGCGATTACTAACTGAGGAATAGGACAAAAAATGAAGCTAGAGACTAAGGACCAAATTCTGCTCTCAGCTACAGCTGTGTGAGCACAGGGTAGTCAACTGAGGGTGCAAGTCAGAGCACAATTTGGTTAGGAACAGGAAACACTGAAAGAAAGAAACAACTTTTGAGTTAACAGCTACGTTCTTCCCAGGAACTGGTATTTGCTATATTTTTTTAATATTTGGGCTAAGTTTATACTCCTAAGAAGGAAATACATTTGAGTAGCTATGTTAACTTTTGGATAGGCATCTAGCTGGGGTCAACTGACCCCAGCAGTCTTTCCTGCCTAGGCAGGGGGTTGGACTCAACGATCTGTTGAGGTCCCTTCCGACCCTAGCATCTATGAATCTATGAAACTGAAGTACTCCGTGGGCGCATCTACAGGAGATGCTGACTGCACAATACCCTGATACTACTGTACAGTAGTAATGCATGGCAAAAACCATGCCGAGACGCTACTGCGCAGTAGTATTACAAGGCTTATTTATACAAGTACTAAATAAATGCTCAGTAACCACTGTTCAATACCACCTCATGTAGACGTGTCCCATGATAACAAGGGCCGGTGTCTCGATGACTAACCTAGAAGGTTCGTGGGCCAGGTACACAGTAAGGACATTTAAAATGGACCCAAGTCCCATGAAAGAAGCAAACTAATCAGCAGAAATATGCCATAAAACTTTCAGTAAGTTAGTACTGAAATATGTATTTAAAAATAAATCTCAAATATTCTGAGAAAAATCCCCTGGTCCCAAATTTTATTGATATTCATCTGACGTCTCAGCTGTTAGAAGTTCATTTCCCTCTGGCTTGAAGGAATCTGTTTGCAGGTTTAGTTTAAATATAAGCCTAAGCAGCACTTCTTCCTTGTGAACTCTCACAAACCAATCAATGTTTCAATCCTTTCTGAAAGGCAACAAAAATGGTAACCCCCTCTATTCAAATGTGGGTTCAATTACACCTGGAAGTAAAACCAGTTAGGTGGTTAGCCAGTAGTTCACACAATACAAAGAAAACACATTTCATTAAACATGGAATCCAGTGAAGTTACTTAAAGGATGACTTAAGCTTGTTGATTAATCTACTGCACTTAAAACAGTGCCCTTGGCAGACTGGCTTAATTGTGCTAAAATTATCTGTAACACTTCACTGCTATGTGGGTTTGATGTCCAGTCACCGGGCTACTGGAAAATTAGACCTCTTCTTATTCAAAGCAATGCCTCTAGTTGCTTAGGGGACTAAGTTAATAGATTCCAAAAGTAATTCAGGCCAGACAATCTTTTTCACAAAACAGGTCTGATACATCAGGGCCACCCCAGCAGGGTGGTAAGTATGTTAAAGTGTCCTCAGAGCTAATACAGAATATGAAAACCTCTTGAGGGAGACAACAAACTATTAGACAAGGGCTACACTGTGCAAGGTGCTGTACAACCTTGGAATAAAAAAAACAGACTGGTTTTACTTTCAGGTTCAACTCCAAAGAGTTTACACTAGAGAAGTCAAATTCATCTGGCCCTGAAGACTGGATGAGTGGCTTGGAGCTGGTTGGCAGACCAGACTGGACCACAGATTGGCCCCATATTCCAAATCCAGTTCATGCCCTGGAGCAGCTGGAATGGGCACTATGTGCAATACAGTTCTGCTCTGGCTGCTCTAGGGCTGTGTTGCATGCAGTAGCTGCTCTGCCACTCTGGAGCTATGCTGTACAGCCCTGGAGTGGATGCAATGTACAGCATGGCCCCAGTGCAGTGGAAAGGCATGCAGCTACTCCACCAATCCAAGATGCAAGCTGGAGTGGCTGCTAAGTGTGATACATGGGGCCATCCGGTGTGCCCCATATGTTGTCTGTGGATCAACTCAGCAACCTAACCTTTAAGTTTCTGTAGGCATGATGGCAAAGGGGAGTTTTGACAATGGCTATGAATGAGGACAATGAGATATCTTTGTGTATGCTTCTGGGTAGCTCCTCCCAAGTGGGTGCATGTGGGAGAGGGAAGCATGAGAGAAAGAAGAAAGGTGCTTGTTTGAAAAATCTAACAAGGAACAATAGAAGCTGGCAGCACCTGGAAGCTAGGGCACCCACAGGTAGCAGCAAACCTGAACAAGAGATAATAGAAAGGGTGGATATAGGTTTATATATACAGCTGAGTTAGGAGGGATATTCTGGCTCTATGGTAAATATATATATATATCATATTTCTAGAAAAAATCAATCTTTCTGAATTAGAATAAGATGGAAATGCAAGATTTTCACAAGATTTTCCACAAAATAGACATTAAAAAAATCCATTTTGGAAAAAAATCAAAACAGAATTAAAAGAAAGAAACCACCTCTGGGGATGGCTTTAGCTACCATACTAGGTAGTATTCTCAGGGATGCACAATTTTTCCTATTGAAGCTGTTCTACTTGGCACAAACATGCACTAAAGTAGGGACTGGAATTCAGGTGGCTACTTTCCACATGAATATCCTACCTACCCGGCTAGAGAGTCCCTTTCTCTCTCCCGAATGTTGAATGTTTAAGCATTCTATACATGGCAAAACTGTTCCAACAAGAGGAAACGAGAGTATGGTACCCCAGAATACCTCAAAACCTGGTGGTTAGGACACACATTTGGGAAGCAGAAGACAAATTCAAATCTACTCTCTGCCTACTTTACAGTAGCAATGAAAACCCAGGTCCCTTACTTCCCAGGACCACAACCCCTTGGCTACTGGAGAAAAAGGGAGGTTTCACCACATTTAGAGACCTAGGCCTTCATTTGCTTTGCTTTTTTTAAAAAAACAAGTGCTCCAAGTCAAAATGTTTGTTTCAGGTTGAAGGAAACATTTTGTTTAATATGAAGTGAAATATCAGAATGTTCAGTTTCTGATTTGGTGAGAAAACCAAAATATTTCAAAAGTAATGTGATCTGAACTAAATGTACTACTGCTGTTACTTGATTCAGCTGTTCAACTGAAAAGTTAGTGCCCTGCATCTCAGGTAACAGGCAATAATACCTCAAAAAACTGCACTGATATCATCATGCTAAGCATGGTATAAATGTGAAAGAATGTGTTTGCTAATGGTGGATGGGGCAAGCAATATGACTTTCAGCTACTAATTATTGTGGCCTCAAAATCTCAGGGATCAGGGCACTGTAAAAACCAGAACCAGAGACAGCCCTTCCTCAAAAACCTCGCAATCTAGGAGTTTCACAAACACTTTAGGCAAGGGTACTTCTATAATGACACCAGGGAGAAAACTTGTCACCGTTTTTGGAAGTTGGATCACTGAATCCTCCTCCACAGTTCTACTGATTGTACACACACTTTGGCTAGTTCATCATTTGCTAAAGCATAATAACCATATTTACCCAAGTAAAAGACAAGGTCCCCCCATGCCTGCCATTTAACATGGAGAAGAAAATCCTCATTTTGGATCTGAGTACTGATACAGGGCAGGTGTTGGCTGGTATTGCCCAGAGCCAGAGCTGCAGCCTGCCCCAGGCTAGGGCTGGGCCTGGAGTTGCTGCCAGTATTTCTGCCTGGAGTCAGCAGCCACAGAGTCAGCAGCAGCTACAGTGGGTCTGGATCTGGGGCCAACGGTGCAGGTCAGGAATCAGGCAACAGCATGGGTCAAGGTCAGATCTGCCATTGCTGCCTCGTCAGGACAGGACTGAAGCCAGAGCTGCTGCTGATGCCTGGACAGGGCTGAGGTCAAAGGCACTGTACACTCCATGCCCCTGGACTGAGCAGGCACCAAAGCACAGGGTAAGTGGTGGCAGGGAGGGCAGCTGGTGAGGATGGCAAGTGGAGGGAGGTTAAGTAGTGGGGAGGGCAGGTGGCAGGGGAACAGATGGGGGGTGGGGGAAGGGAAACAGGCACCAGGGAGGGCAAGTGGTGAGAAGGGCAGGTGGGAGGAGACAAGGGGTGGGGATCAGGCTGCCCCCCACTTATCCCCTTCCACTGCTTTCCCCACCAAAGCCATGGAGGGGTTGGATTTAAGATAATCCTCCAGTAATTAGATTCTATGCTGTACATGGAAAATTCTTAAATTGAAAGTTGTCTTGGATTTGGATAAATACAATAGATGTTAGTATATCTGTACAAATTATCACACTGAAATTTGCTCCTGATGTTTGGCTTAAAAAGGTACTGATTTATGCCACCACTAGCACCTGTCAAGCCAGCTGATGTTTGCAAATCTCTGGATAATTTTCAGATTTTCTTGGCTCAACAGAATGGATGATCAACTGTTCCATTTTGCAGAATTACTGTGTATTTTGGCAATGAGTGATTGTAAGAGTACCAAGCAAAAATCTTAACTTATTATTTTACTTATCATGTCATTCTTATATAGGGAGAACTCTTGAGTTTTTGTAAAAAGAAATTGTGCCTTCATATGGCATGCAATATACATCTCGCAAAAAAGGCTAACCACTGATAATCAGTCTTGTAATTAATCACAATTGCTAATCCCTTTGCAGTGATGTAGTATGGTCCAGATCACAAACATTTTATTATGAGGAAGCATCTATTTTCTATGCATCTGTACAATGCTTACCACAACTGGGGCTTTTCTCAGATTTGCACTTACTTGATGCTAAAACAACAATTTCTTCTTTTTTGGAGAAAGTTTGATCTTGGTCACACTGCCTTCGGACTTCAAAGCTTTCAAAGAGCAAATTTTCATGTTTTCACTGGAAAAGATGAGCAGACCATCTGTGAAATATTTGGCTGGCTGAGCCAGAGGTTCAGTCCTTGTCAGAACAACTAGAAAGAACTGATTGCTAAACTCCCCCAACATTTAGAAGCAGCCAGAAGTTGCTCAACCTGGTAGTGCTGATACACTTACAAAAGATTTCCTATGTACTGGTTGATGGCTTGATGGGATCAAAGGGAAAGATTAACTGAAAGTGAGCTTTCTTCAAGACTGCAAATAAACAAGGTATTCAATTACCTGGGAGGATCTGGAGTTACCCACCAGAACCAAAGACTTTCCTCTTGATACAGAAGAGATAATATTGCAATGTGCTGACTTGACATGTAGTCTTGTCTGTAGTTAGTATTTTATGTTGTGAACTATAAGGAAGTGAAGTATATAAAATACCTGATTTATGTAAGAATCTTTGGAATGCATGTATTCCTGCATTAATCCCCATGCCCGGCAGTCTGACAGTGATTAAGCCTACTCTGGTAAAATATTTATAACTTGTTGTTCATTCAAACTTACGGACAAAAAGACCATGAGGAAACGTACACATCTACTGGAGATCCACAGGCCTATAATCTGAATATACATGGTAAAGTCCTGGCCCCAAGATAATAGGAGTTTTGCCACTGACTTCTATAAGGCCAGGGTATTATGCATCATTTCTACTAATTTACAAGACAACAATAATACTTTTCCTTGGATTTTCTCATTCTTAAGTGCAGATCTAAATGAAGACTAAAACTTCTAGATATTTACAGTCCATATCCTTTGTGTTTGCCATTTAAACTATAAAAACTAATTACTGACTTACATAAGAAATACCATCTACAACATTTATCAAGCCTTGTAATCATCTATCAGCCTTATCACCACCACCACCACCACATTCCTTCAGGTTGATGTGCAGCCATGGAGTGAGACTTTTTGCATTCAGGAAAGTCAGTCCTTGAGTTGAAAGAAAATTGATTCCTCTGAGATGGTACTGAACTGACAGCCTAAGAGACTGTGTTTTTATTGTTTATTAACAAACTCTCTGGCATAGGCACATTTTACCACACTGCTCTGTCACTACAGTGACTTGGAAGGACAACAGGGTACATTAACCTACATGTGCATTCTGTCCTTCCCTCCTCTGTCAATATTTCCAATATACTGCTGACTGTAAGGAATAGGAAGTCCATTAGGAACTGGAAATCAGCCCCTTTCACAGAAGCCACCACACAATCATTAGATGGTAAGGGCTTTCCATCATTGCTGACACAATATGCATTCTGGCCAATTACGCACATGAGAAAGGCTTCAGATCCCATTCTTACTAATCTCCAGGCCCACTCTATCCCCCCGACTGCCTAATAGTGATGTCTCTGAGTAGTCATGCAAAGTCTTTTCTTATAGGTACTGCCTTTATACAATGATCAGTATTATAAGATTGTTCCTCAGTCTGAGATAGGGATACATACTTTCCTTCCATAAATACTTCACTGTAACAGAAAAATGCATAGATCTCTGTTTCTTTATATTAGGCATCACAGAAATGCAACACAGATAGATGATACACAATTTAAGAACAAGATCCTAACTTTTAACCTAGAATTTAAATGTCCATATTGCTGTAGCGTCACACTAGAAGGTGTCTTGGTTTACCTGCTTACTTCTAAGCTTTCTAGAGTGTCTGTTACTGTATTATCTGAACAGCTCCAACATCTGTATGAGATGGAGAGGTGGGAACTCTTATTCCCATTTTAAAGATGGCGAAACAGTAGCCTAGAAAAATTAGGGGCAGATTTTTCAAAAGGGAGACCTTACTTTATACGCCAAACATAAGGCACATAAAATCATTGGTCACTTCTTAAAATTTAGGCCATAATGTTTTGTTCAAGATCACAGAAGTCTGTGATTTACCTGGAAACAGAAACCAGAACCCAGTCCATCTTTCCTTTTTTAACAATAACTCATTTATAAATTGAGAATTGTAAATAGGGGAGCAATTCTTAGAATTATACCTGAATAAACTAGTAGAGGATTAATATTTATTCAGTAGATAAAAGGATTTTCAATGAGCTTTCAAGAAGCCTCCATCTCTGCCAAATTAACTTGTTCCTAAACTTTCTGTTTTACAGCTATGAAGCATGCTATTCAAAGAAGTCACAAGACACAGCAATGAACAGAGGGAATGTGCCCAAAGCAGAAGCCCAGGATTAGGAGCTTAGAATCTGCTTCCTGACTTTGCTACTGAACCACTGTGTCACTTGAGAAACAAGGGGATCAGGAGACTTGCCCAACTGTAATAAGGATATTTCATTATATACCTTGCTCA
Organism: Alligator mississippiensis; assembly: GCF_030867095.1. Lineage (NCBI taxonomy): Eukaryota > Metazoa > Chordata > Crocodylia > Alligatoridae > Alligator > Alligator mississippiensis. Next base: position 278,616,331 of record NC_081825.1, read on the forward strand.
CGAGGGTGTTCTAAAACATTTATGGGTCTGATTCTTCTCCCATCAAACTCAGTAGAGTTTTCCCAGTGGCCTCAATGGAAGCAGCATAACGCCCAGTATCTGTAAAGTATTTCTGGGATTCTCAAACAAACACAGGATTGGAAGGGGCCTCCTGGGCATTCACAGGCAACCATTTATCCAAAATGGTCTAACAAGATCAACCACTTCAAGCCTTCTCAAACACTGCAGTCACAAAGGGCCTCATTAAAAAAATTGCCAAAGGTAGAGTAGGAGAGACAAGGGCACCACCAATGCCATGCACCACCAAGGAAATAACCTAGTGCCCCATGCCAATCTGACCTGAGAAAAACTCCTTCCCAACTGGTGATTGGTGCAACCCTGAGCACACGAGCAAGACTTTCCAGCCAGGCAGTAACATAACTAAAGGGAGCAGGGGACATTTGGGGCAGCAGCCCCAGGAACCAACATGGCAGACAGCATGCAGGAATAACTGCTGCTGCTGGTTGGCTGCACTGCCACCACAGGCAGCTGGGAGCTGTCTCTACCTGGTGCATTGGCACTGCCCAGGTCACAGAGCTGCCCTGTCCCACCTCTGCAGCCTGATAACTGAGAGTGCTAAGTCACTGCAGTCCTGCACACCCCAGCCAAACTCCTACCTCCACTCATGGGCAATATTTTAGAGGAACATAAAAAGCACACAGAAACCAATGGTGCATGCATGGTGAAAACAACTCTTCCTAGCCCATACAGGTGACCAGTAGATGGCCTGAAGCACTGGCTTTCCAAACACCTCCCACAGAGACAAAGTGTCCTTCCTACCTCTTCATAGGAGACCACTGCTGATGTCTAGTTTAACAGTTACCGCAACTTTTTAAATACAAACTGGGCAAAAAGCAAAATCAAGACCAAAGCTCTTTCTGAAATCTATGCGAATGATGGTTTCATGTGTCTCATAGTCTTCTCGCCTTCCCTCATATGTTATTTTGCATTATCTGTGCAATTTAGGTAAGACCCAGAGGCAGGGCCTGTCACCTGAACCAAAATACAACGAAAACAAAGGGAAAAAAATCCCTCAGGATTCACTGGATTTTGTATCAGGACCCTGGTCTCCATCTCGGAGGTAATGAATGAAGAATGGAAACCAACAGTATTATATAAATAAAAGTCAATGCTACAAGGTAATTAGGCAGTGTAAGTACAAAGAGCTTAAGGAGTGCCAGGCAGGGCTGAGTTGTCTTTTAAAAAAATAAAAGACAGACACTGCCTTTTTTCTTGTAGTGCCATTAAAGTCCACGCCTCAATTTCTGTCCAGCAGACAGCACAGGCCCATCAAAGATTGCTCGTTAAGCCATGGCGCAAGTCACAGCATGGATGACCCTCCCCAGCAAAACTCCCAGGTTCTCTGTGTTTACATTGAACAGGTTGTGGCTCCTGTCATTATATAAGGCAGGGCTCTTTCATGCAGTAGGAGATGAACACCCCAGAGTGCATATCTCCATGAGTCATTTCCATTGTAAATGAAAGGGCTAAAGTCACCTTGGGACTCAAAGGGTCATTTAGCTAAGGAGTTTGTTTTCCTACAAGTGATACCAGAAACACTACAGAGCAACACTTCTCCTCACCCTGCTAATTCCATGAATCAAAACTGGCAAGTATAATGACGAACATATGTTATGAGTTTACTGTTTGTGCTGTGTGCATGTGTGTGCACGCGTGAGAGTGTGTTTTACAACTGAAAAAGAGATCATGGAATGCTGCCAACTCTTGTGACATGTGATGCTTTACTCAGAGCTCCAGTGCCTGGAGAAGAGTTATTATGACAGAAATTCAACTTCTACTTAAAAAGAAAAAGCACATCTCTACCAAGGGCCAGTTTGACTCCTGATGTAAGTTGGAGCAGCCCAAGGAGTTTTCAATCCTTGTACTTTACATAGGTCACTGAACTGCACCACGCTCTTTGTGAGACAGAGTCATGCTCCTGTAGCAATCACACCAATTACCCTATAATCATGTGTAGGCATGGCACATTCCAGTGGACCCCTATTCCTGTACATCCCTTTTAAGGATACAGCGGCAAGCATGTACAGCTCCGTTTCTGTGCATTTCTCAGGGCAGTTTTTCGCCATGCATGTTTTCCTGAGCATGCTAGGGTGGACAGGGCAGTTTTCCACCTTGTAAAAGATGCTGGATGAGCAAACTTTAGCTTTTTCTATACCTACTGGTAGATGTCAGAGCACCTAAACACCAGAGCCCATACACAACCAGGCACTTCTGGTAGCTCTGGGCAGCTCCACTGTAACAGCTGTGCTGACAGTGCATACAGGGAAGGCACCAGCTGCTGAAAAACTGCCTTTCTACATGTGCCTTTCATCAGCTGCCTTATAGCGGCAGAAGCCTTATTCTGCTCAGCAGAGATGGGGTGACTCTGTCTACAGAAATGAGGGCTCTGGTGACACAGAGGTGTTGGTTGTAGCCATGTTGATTTCAGTACATAGGTAGGCAAGATTTCTTTGGGTAGATGTGATATCTTTTATTAGACCAACTAAATAGTTGTCTCCAACTATTTAGTTGGTCTAATAAAAGATATCATATCTACCCAAAGAAACCTTGCCTGCCTAGTGACACAGAGGAATTAGAACATATGTGCACTCAAAGAGATTTTCGAGCAATAGACTAGACCAGACTAGACTAGCAATAGACTAGACTTTAAAGAACACAACCTTCCAGGTATGGTAAGGGCACCAGCCATACAAGTCCTCCTAAAAAGTGTGTCAGAGCTCTACACGAGAGAAAAGTTCAATACACATTCTGCTTTGTCTCTGCCCAGGCAATCCACAACCTCAAAGGCAATGAGGACAACTCAGGGGAGGGAGCGCTGTCATTCAAGCACCTAGTAAGAACTGTATGAAACCACGATGGTCATTTTACATAAGCCAGTTACCTGCCATGAAACGATAACTCCTGAACTTTACTCCAATTCTCAGTCTTTTGCTTGCTTGCATCACACCAGCACCACTCAAACATTTAATAAACTGAAAACTGATGTTTGCTTTTTCTCCCTTTCAAAGGAAATGCTGGTGAAGTTTGACATCCCTGTATGTTTTATTAGCTAGTTATTTTCTTCAATTCTTAAAGTATCTCTATAGGCCCCCATTCAGGACCTTGGGAGCTACTCCATAGGAGACAAAGTTATTTCACAAGAGTACCTACAAACCCCAGGTCCTTATTTTTGAGTACTTTGAAAACAAGCACTTGCAAATGAGAGAGGAAAAATCGCTTGTCCTGAGAAATGAATAATGTGAATAAACATGACATACTAGATGATGCTTAGACATAGGAAGAGACAGGGACATCAGAGAGACTGGTACATGAACTACATATTATGGGGAGAAGGGGAAGGTCTGGCCCCCTGGCAGGTGGGAGACTGTTGAAAGACTGAGGAGCAGCCTCCCATGGAGCCAAGGACCTAGGAGGAAAGATGGCACAGAGCAGGGGAAGAGAGCAGAACATAACATCTGATCCTGCAAGGTACAAGTGACTTTAGCAGAAGCTGAGAGGACTTCATGGACCCAGGATAAACCTGGGAGTGGCACAGGACTAAAGGAGAACAGCAGTCTAAAGAGGCCTGTATTGCAGTGTAATTTTATAGAGGGCCCATTAGCTCTAGCCTCCACTTCAAAGAATGATGGTCATGTGAGTCACTAAAAAAGTTAGGTTTTCCGCTGAGATACAAGTCACTATGAGAACATTCCTAGTTACATTTTCCCTCAAAACCCAGTTGGCACACATACTTGGCAACTTGACAGGCTGATATGCATTTCAGCTACCCGCAGTTCTGAGACTTTTCCAAACAACATATGAAGAAATAACTGGTTTTTTTAAAGTTCTTTTAAAAATTCCTTAAGCAGCAACAAAATCTCTAAGGACTCGTAACAGTTTATAACACACAGGGAAAAAGCAATATCCCAAGAAGTAACAAGTAGAGCTCTCTTTTGAAAACGGGGCTGGTCATAATATTTTGCAAGGTGCGCTTGGCTCCAAGTGGGCAGGTATTCCATCTGGCTCACCAGCGAAGTGCATGCCCTCAGTTCTGCACTGCCGCACAAAATGAGGAGAGAGTCCCTGCCATGAAGAGCTTGCAATAAAACAGCAAAGCCCTACAACAAGTGTTCACCTCAGTCGTTCCAACAGACCTGAGTAAGGGCTACTTGCATTTGTAGTGTTCCGCTGGATGGAGCCCTAAAATAGACAAAAATCACAGGCACAGAAAAAATTGGAGAAACACAGAAAATGGGGGGGAACAGACAGCCAATGCAATGCTAGAGCTTATAATTTAATTCCTTTACAGGAAGGGCGTGCTGAATCTTGAAAAAGGAGGACATATGCACACCCCAATGCACTTCTGCATTGATAGCAGAAGAAACCAGGGAGTTGCTTAAAGATTTTAAGGAAGGTATTACAGAAGTTATGATGAGGACTGCAGGAGGAAAACAGAAGTTTAATAGCAGCATACAAAAGGAGTGTCAAATTCACCCCCACCCCGGGCCCTGAATCTGGACTGCAGGGGGGTCCTCCTGGGCCAGATCTATGGGGCCACGACTGGGCAGCAGCATGGGCCTAGGGCTGGGCAGCTACACAGAACCACATTTAGGTAATGTGGAGCTCGGGGCATGCATCGACAAGGACGCACAGGCATGCAACCAAATGGAGCCCTGGCTGGGAAAAAGCATAGAGCCAGGAGTATGCAGCTGCACACAGCTGTGTTTGGGCAATGCCATGAGCTACAGCTAGGGGCATGCAGTGGCACAGATGGGCATGACTATGTGCTGCTGTCCAGCTGGAGACCCATGCCGTGGCATGTTTCTGGATCTTCACTGGCGCATGCCCCTGGCTCCATGCTGCTACACACCCGGGCACTACTGCCAACTGCCCAGAGTTTCATGCTGCCACCTGAACATGGCTCCCTGCAGCCGCATGCCCCTGGCGTGAAGCTCTGGATGGCCTCTAGTTCCAGGGATGTGCGGCAGTGCAGAACTGAGGGCATGCACTTCGTTGGTGAGCCAGATGGAATAGTTCTGTGGGCTGCATCCAGCCCACAGGCCATATGTTTGACACCCTCGACACACTGGATAGGTTGGAAATAAAATAAGCTAGGAGGAAGTAGGAGGTTGCAAGGTGCAACTAAGCAAAGACTCTGTCAGTGGGAATGGAAGCCAGAGGAAAGATACGAGCAACTATCATATTAGGAGATGATACCACAGTTAGGTGAGAACTAAATACTTCTGCCAGGAAACTGATGTGGTTAGGACTGTGATTATTTTTCATGCATTTTTATGCCAGCAGAATTTATGTGGATGCAGTGACACCAGCCAAAGGGCCTTTTACTGATATAGTTAATTTCATCTGGGGAACAAAACATAGCCTATAGTGGCAAAAACATTCTTTTGCCTGTATAGGCCATGTCTTCCCTTGGAGGCTGGCCAGGATGGCTGTTACTGAGGAGACATGCCATCAAACAAGACCCAAAACTGCAGGCCAGGGCAACCGTGTGGACTGAGCGGCTGTCATCTGTAACAGAGATAAGAGGGGAGAGGACAGGGCTCAGCAGGAAAGACAAGAGGTTCCGTTACTGACTCGTTTATTTTTGTGGACAATTATTCCACAGCTCAGTGGAACTAGAAACCCTGAAAAGTGTCTGTTGCTGGAGCACAATACCCAGCAGAGGAAGAATGGCTGATTTAGGAAGAGCCCCTCCAGACTTCATGCCAAACAACAGGAAACTGGCTTTAATTTTAATTCTCTTGGTGGCGCCTCTGCTCAGTTACTCACCCAACTGACAATTTTAAAGTTTCCTCTCCCTGCTCCTTCTGCAGAAGCCCTGCCCTTTCTAGAACTAGGATTATTTATTTTACAATTTTACTGGCCCAGAAAACTGTCAGTCACACACATGGGCAGGATCCCATGCAAAGAGTAACTTGCAACACATGCCTACAACACAGATGTATTTGTGCCAGGTTGTAATTACAGGGAGGGAAATGCCACCCTCTGTGTTAAACCCTGAAGGGAAAGTCAATTTTTTTTTTTTTTTTTTTTTTACAATAAGAGAAGATGGAGAGGGGATTTGATAGCAGCCTTCAACTACCTGAAGGGGGTTTGAAAGAGCATGGAGCAATGGTCTCAAGTTGCAGCAAGGGAAGTTTAGGTTAGATATTAGGAAAAACACTCTCAGTAGGAGGGTAGTAAAACACTGGAACAAGTTATCCAGAGAGGCTGTGGACTCTCCATCCTTGGAGGTTTTTAGGACCTGGCTTGACAAAGCCTTGGCTGGGATGATCTAGTTGGGGCTAGTCCTGCTTTGAGCAGGGGGCTGGACGGGGTGAGCTCCTGAGGTCCCTTCAACCCTGATGGTCTATGATTCTATAATATGGCAGGTTAATACACACACCTCAGAAACTCAGGCTCGTGATGCCAAAGGATTAGAACAAAACTGTGTCTGCCCCCCTGACCAAAATATTTTATACAATGACAGCAAATGATGAAGTGAGCTTGGGCTCATGAAAGCTTATGTGCCTCTGGCTGCATTAACCTACAAGGTGCATCCCTACCCTGCACAAAATGGGACACTATAAGCCAGGGGATGGCAACATTTTAGGGCAGCGTGCCAAAAACACTCACAACCTCCACCTGTAAGACGTGGGTGTGCCAGGGGCAGATGATGGGGGAGCCCCAAGAAGTCCAATCCTTGTTGTGGCAGTGCAGCCCCAGCCCCTTCCCTGCCGTCCACCCATTGGCTCACGTGCCAAGCAAAATGCCTTTGCGTGCCATGCCCTGGCACCCATGCCAGGGGTTGCCTACCGCTGATAAACCCTCCCATTGATTCTAGTTCAAACTCCTACTCTCCTTCCATATTGACTGTGCCTGCTGTCTCCTTGACTGCAGAGCGAGGCAGCGACCCATCCTAGAGGAGGCTGAAAGATCCTAACAATAACTTCGCACAATTTTATTACGTTATTACATGAGACATGTGAGCTGGGGACTGGAGAGCAGCACCGGGGCACTTTTATTTCTTTGGGGCATTTATGTGGCGCCTGTCTAATGCCGCCCCCTTCTCTGCTAAGGGTCCCCGCTGGCTACCGAGGTGCCGGCGCCGGGCAGGGCGAAGAGGCCGAGGAGCGGTGCCCGCACCCCGAGCCGGGCTGTGGCTGGTGCCGCCGCGCGCCCCGCTCCCTTCCCGCAGGCTCCGTGGGGATGAAGCCGGGCCCCGAGCCCCAGCATCAGCGGCGCAGCCCGCACCCCGGCCGGCCGCAGCCGCACCAGCCCGGCCCGGCCCGGCCTCGGCCGCTGGCAGGGCGCCGGGCTGTCCTGGCCGGGGCTCCCCGCGCCGCCGCCTCGGGGCTCCGGCCGGGGCAAGACGCCTCCCCGCCCCGCTGCCACTTACCCAGCAGGGGCATGAGCGGCGCGGGCGGCAGCTGCTGCGGCTCCTGCTCCGGCCGCTGCGCTTGCAGTGAGAAGCGCGGGCAGAGGCCCCTCCTTCCCTTCCCTTTCGTTCCCGGCCCCAGCCCGGCCCCCCATCGCCGCCGCCGCCGCCTGCCCTGTCCCCGCGGCGCCCCCGCCCGGCCGCAGCGTTATGTAACCGGCCCGGGGCGAGCGGCGCCCAAGCCCCGCCGCAGCGCCCGCGACGTCACAGACCGCCGGGATTGTGACGTCACGCCGGGCCCGGGCCCCGCGTTCGGAGCGGAGGGTAGGGGCGCGCCCTGCCCCGAGCCTTGGCAAGGCTTTTTTCCTCCGGCGCGGGGGGTGGGGATGCATTTCAGCGGCGTTTCCCGGGCCCGCTCTTCGTGCACGGCTTCGGGCATCCACTGCAGAAGGGGTTTGTGGTCCCGCACGGCTCCACCCACGCCTGGTACAAGGGAATCGGCGCAGAAATAAGACTGCCAGTGTCCACTGTCACGCTCAGCGCCATGGTTCCTGTCGCAGTGCCAGCCCAGACTGCACGGTGCCCAGTACAGCGGGGCTAGGGGCCTGCAATAAGATCATCCTGATCTGGGAAGCATTTATTCAACAACAGGAGAGCAAGCGTTGGAGGGAAAAAAAGGAAGGCTTCTCCTTACTTTTGCAAATGGGAAACTGAGGCAAAATGTCATAGGCTCCAGCCTTGCAAAGGTTAGAGACCGGCATGCCAGTTTAACCCCCTACTGGCAGCTGCACCCATTCACAAGTCATAGCTGATTTAAAAACAATACATAGAAAAATCACAGAATCCTAGAGAAGGGACCTACAGAGAAGGAGCAGCCCTATCCAAACCATGCTCTACAACTCCACCTAAGACTACCACCAACCCTGACACAACCTGTCACAGGTAAAGCAGGAGAACCACAGCAGCCAGCGTCCTGCATTCTCATGTTTTGAACCTTTGGGCTTCACGTGTTTAGGCTTTTCTCTGCAACTGTGAGAACAAGAAACTTCCTTAGAAACAAGGAAAATGGAGAGTCCCAGGGAACTGCATGACTTCAGGGGCCAGGCCTTTAAGTCACCAACCTCAAGAGACAAGCAAATCAGGACATTTAAAAAAAAAAAAGTTTCACCATTTAAGTAGCCCTGATGAAATCACACTTGGGTCTCCAGAGACCTACATCAAGCTCTTAATCACAAGCTCATCTTTTCTCTTGAATGACTACCTCCAAGGCAGAGGAACAACACTATAGGAACACCAAGAGAACGAGAAAGTCATTCCACACTACCGCAAACAGCAACAGGAGTGACCATGTGAGCATATGCATGTAAAACAGTTGATGATTCTTCAAAATAGGAATGAAGAGACTGAAAACTACTGACCATCGTAGTAGTTGCTTCCAGTGTCACTCAGGTACCATTTTTGATCAACATATATTCTCCCTTCCCATCTTCTCAAATATTTAACACACCTGTTCACATTAAATATTATTTTAATACATTATAGAAACAGTGACAAGTAGGGTCTTGTTTTACCAATATGGGAGGGGGTTTTCCATTAATATAACCAAAAAAGGACCAAAAAAGATGAACATCCTGCAGTTTGGCCTTCAGCAGAGAATTTAGCTATAACCAAACCACTATGTGTTAAATGCCTAGGCCTTTTTACATGATATTAAAGTGGGATAGGTACTGTAGCAAACTCCAGCTGCTGGAAGAAGGGATTTTTCAAACCTAGGAAAATTATAATATACTGACTGGGAAAGCTTTGACAAAGTCTATTTTTACATTTATCTGGAGTAAGGTTTTTCTTTTAAGTCCATAAAATACCATTTTTCCTTTAGCATCTTCATAGGAGTGGGGAAGCAAATTTCACACTTGGGCTGGTAAATTTTCTTGGCAGTGTTGTCAGTTACCAGTATTGAAAAGACAGGCTGCCTGCATATTTCAGCATTTCCCTGTGCATCACTGCATGCTTGTGTGGGGCCTGATGGGAAAGAACTGCAAGAGGCAAAAAAATAATACAGCTATTGCTGTGTCAAGCTGTAGATAGATTTAATGCAGCTTGTCCTCTGATTTAGCTTTCAATTCCTTCCCTGACATTAAAGTCCCCTAATTTCCCTGGCTTCACAAGCGACTGGTAGGGAGGGCCCTGGGGGTGGGGGAGGTGGGCACGTGTCCCCCCCCCCAGAGATTGGCCCCTGACTTGGCACCGCTCAGGACAGGGCAGTTTTTTTGCCATGCAGGCCAACAGTGTTGAGGGGGAGCACTAAGCCACAGAACAGAAGTATAGGATATGGGGCTTTTGGCCTCCCCCAGGCCCGCCCATAAATTGTGCCCCCTTCTTTCCCCCCCTGCCCCCAAGACTCAGGAGGTACCAGACACCCCTGCCTGGCTCAGTTTCTTCACAGGCATAATCTGGCCAATACTTAGCTCCCTAGCTCATTCAAGGTGCGTGAGGATTAATTTCAGAGTTGATCACACTGGATATATCCACATATAGACCACATGCTTCTGCACTGGCTCCTGTATTTTTTACCAGTGAACTGTTAAGAGCTCCTTACTTCTATCTTTGCTTTGGGTACTTCTTCAGTCTTACTCTCCCACCCTACCAATACACACACACCTAGGTAGGAGTGACAGAGTTCATTTAGAAATATGTTCTATGTGATTGAATAGGATTGATGACCTGGAGGATGGCCAGTCCATCCCTTGCAAAATAGGGGTGTCTACGATGTTCCTAAGGAAGTTTCCACAGAACTGGTTGATGGGAGTACAATGCTGGAGTAGTGGCACTTACCCCATTCCACAACTGATTTTCTTCTCCTTACTAAGGAAGTAGATGATTGATGCTAACTGTATTTATACTATGCATCTGTACTCAAGAGTAGCACAAATGCAAGTAGTGAGTCATTTACTATGAGTCTACCAGATAAGAAGAAAAGATTAGACGCTGATCTCTTAAGACAAAAAAGTGCTTTCAGAAAGGTTTCCTTCACAGACTACTTGCACTTGCCTGTGTTGTGCACATTAAGTGTTGTCTTTAGCATTTAATCAGAGTTGCATTCAAATTCTCTTGTAACATTACTCAGTGTTGATGCATTGTTATCCCTTACCAGCTTTTGATGCAGGTTCAACATTAAATAAATGGGGTATAGATTGATCAGATTTTGCTATAGCAAGTGTAGTTTTAGACATGCTTAGTTATACGGTTCATTATACAGGCAACCAACATGAATTAAACAAATCAGTCATTGTTTTTACAAAGCCAGTGCTTTATGCAAACCATAAAAACAATTTCCACCACACCTGTAGAACCAAGAAGGGATTAAAATGAAGTGGAAAAGTAAAGTACTTCTTAGAAGAAAGGAGCTCATTCTTGAAATGCATGCATTTCTTCCTTCCAAGAAAACATCTCTGTTTCTCACTGAGAAACATTTGTGGTTTGTTTTAATGTGCAGCAGTTTTGAGTGTTTCCTGTGATAGGCAGAATGCCCAAGAGACTGGTGGGAAGTACCAAATACAGCTGCTAGCATGCAAAAGTAACAATGGCATAACCACCTCTTCATCTTTAGGCATAGCCTGTGCAGCATCTTTACAACGAGATGGAGGTATTTATCATGTGAAAAGGTAGTTGGACTCCTATTTTTAATGCAACACACCCACTTATTTATTCTTGGAACTGATGCCAGGTAGGTGTTATACAAATCATGACATTTCTTTGTATGTTATTTGCAGACTGATATAAACTCATTATTCAAACATTACAAGTCACTTGGCAGACTTGCAAAAGTGACCTGCAAAGGGAAAGGCAGGGCTTAAGTATATCCTGCCAGTGATACACGTCTTTGGAATGATATAGGCGTCAACATGGAGGCTTTTTTTAACATAGTAAAGATGTTAAAGAGCTTTACTCTGGACTCAGACCTGCTAACAGCACCTGATTCTGTATGGAGTGTGTAAAAACACCAGAGGGTGCTACTAAAACTTTTATAGAAAGCTTCTTTTCCTCCTCAAAATTGAGCAAGGGACTCTAGCATTCAAATGCAATGGTACCATTACTTAAGGGCACTAGTACACAGCTTTATATGGGACACTAGTTATAATCTTTAATTCTGAGCTCTCAAAAATGACATTCATGGATAAGAGTGTCATGGTAAAGTTCCCTCGGCTGGACAGCTCTACACACTGAACCTACAGTCCAGTCCTATACTTAGACTTTCCCTTGGTCTAACTAGTCTTTCTAGCATCATCTCTTTTGTCTTCTGATATTTCCTGGGCAGACTCTTCTATGCCTTCACAGAAGTGAGGTTTCATGATTCAGTTGCTGGAGGACTCCAGCACCTGTTCAGACCCTGCTAAGACCCCCCTATCAGCTTATGCTCACATCCTTTCCCAGCACTCCAACTTTGGGCACTCCAGAGACAGCTAACCACTCTGTAGATATGACAGTTGAAACACATAAAACTTTCATGCTGAAAAATGAAGAGATATGGACGCTGACAAGAGTAAAACTCCCACTCACTCTTTGGTGCATCAGTTTCCTCACCACTCTGCAATAGTCTTTGGAAACAGATCAGGACCCTCTGAAAGTCCAAATTCCTCCTTTTGCATAGCCTTTCTTTCTGCTTTTCTTCTTCTCAAATTCCTGGTGAGAAAATTACAATCTTCTCTGGTCATGCAATATCCTGATTAGCCCTATCAGATAATTTGTTGCTTAGTTATTAGCCCACCTGGATGGCTAGATTTTCTTGGATTGGCCATAGATGTTTCTATTTGAGTAAAAGACCATCAACAGGCAACAAAGAAGGCAGACTTGCTTTAGAGTAAAAGTGGAGTTGTAGTTAGATTAAACTATATACAGAGAATTCATAAACTCAAGCAGAATTCATTGGGGAACATAATTTCCCAAATCATCTGGTCTACAGTTATTAAAACGGGAGTTTTTGGTCATAAAAGAAATGTAAGTTTGGACATATTATTGCAGCCTTAGAAATGCCCCTTAATAAAAGACACTCAATAAGGAACATAGGAAGCGCTTTTATGCATTTCTTTTAGGTGTAACACACATCTTTATGGGCAAGTGATAGAAGAAAGCCTAGCTCATAGAAAAAAATTAACACAACCGACTGGCTCTTCAGATGATGCAAATCACCATAATTTCATAATCCAATAAAGATTTGCCAATTTAAACACAGTAAGGAACTGGTCTGATTAGTTCTTCAGATATGCATGAAATAGATTTATTATATTGTATGTTACAGACTTTGAAGATTTTTCACGTGAAAATAACATTTCCATGAGTCACATGGTATGTTTTGGAGGGTGTCCACAAAAGTAACACTACCCTGAGTCACATGGCATGTTGGGGGGGGGGGGGGGGGCGGCTGTGAAGCAACAATCTACGTTTATATTTTGGCAACACTGGGATCTTTTGGCACATTGGAAAAACGTTAATAAAATACACTGATTTTTGTCTCAAAAACAGTGCAATTAAATTAAACTGGGAATAATAGTCAAATGCCTTTGTTTTCCCATAGAACTCTATACTGTATTTCTTAGTATTACATATGACAGTTACTAGGTTAGTTCTAACGCTATTACAACTAGCATAAAAAGTCAAAGTAGACTCCACTTTTGCCAGCAGTGAATTTGAACTGCTTTATTTATGCAGTGGTTCATTTTATACAGAGATTTTCTTATTCAGAGTGCTCTAAAACAGATGGTTGATTCTCAGAAAAGGTATTTTTCTCCATTATGTTAGTCTTGCATTCCAATGCACATAGAGGGACATGGAGGAGGGAAACTACGTTCCACATGTACCAGAAGGCAAAGTGCACGAAGAGCGAAGCACAGGCCAGACCCATCTAGTCTTGCATCTGTTTTTCCACGCACAAAGAAACCTTATAACCAAACACCAAAAGGTATTATCTGAGGGATGTAGTTATCCCTCCACCCCCATGACACTCAACACTTACCGGAACAAATATAGACCTCCAATTCTTGTTAACGATATTGTTTCCCCTGCGTGTTGGTCTTGCTGGTCCTGACCCTGTTTATTTTTGGTCTCCTGCCTTTATACCGTAAGCATTGTGAGAGGACCCAAAAGGCTTTTCTCCACTCAGCAACTGTAGGAAAAAGCCCTCTTGGTCCTCAGCAGTATATTATGTATGCTGGAAACTGATAAAAGAAAATAAATAGGCTCAAGAACATTGCAAGCAAATATTCAGGGCTTGTCTTCACTAGAATGCTATACTACTTTAAGTATCTTGGTAAAGTCATCATAGTGAGGATAGGGCTATATAATATGATGGTGTTTTATAGAAGAATAGCTAATCCCATGTGGAAAGAGGAATAAATCATGCCATTATAAAGTAATTTTATATAGATATTACTATTTCACTAGAGAAAGAAAGAAATTACATCCACTAAGCTGAGGGTTGGCAATTTATGGCTCATGGGCCGAATTTGGGCCACAAAGAGATTGGATCAGGTCTGCATTTTCCTGAAGGCGCACCAATCCCCAGCTGATTGATCCGGTTTCTGTTTTGCTAAGTGTGCAGTAATTGACTCTGGCTGCTCCACCCTGCACGGAAGGCTTCTTTTCCTCATCTACAGCCGTTCTACAGAAGAACAAGAACATGGCTTTCTCTTCCTTTAAAACAAAAGTGGAGTTAGTGTTTACTGGCTAATACACAGAAGCAGTGCTGGGAGGAGGTTAAAACAGAGGTGTCTCACTTCCCAGTTGAGCACCTTAACCTCTCAGCAATCCTCCTGCTTTGTCCCCGTCTAGGCTGATAAATCTTTCATTCATTTCTTCAGCAGGAAGGGTTGTATTCCAGCCCAGCCTTTCACTTGGTGTCTAGAGCACACTTCTGAAGTATCAGAAATGTGATTTGAACCTTCTCAGGCTAAGGAAGGCATTAAGTTACAGAGTCTCCCACTTCCTGGCTGAGTGATCTGTCCAATAGCCATTACATAAGGTGACCAACCTCATTTTAGCAGGGGCTGCTGCAACTGCATTTTGTAAGAAGCCAGACTCACTGAGAGATGCTCTAAGGCAACATCTACCAGATGAAAGCCTGTGGGGGATTACGCACAGGAATACTTTGTTTTTGGACCCCAGCTGGGGTTAAGATTAGGCTATGCACCAACCTGCTCAGCCCTCTCAAAACTGGGGCAAATTCAGGACAGGTGCAGATGCCAAACTCTAGAATCTTGGGGAATTGTTCGGGATGGCAGTAAGGTACCTATGGAGGCACCTCAAGGAAAAGGCAGCAGCTGAGCAAAGATTTTTACAACTGCAATTTTAGACTTAAGCAGAATGTAAGTGTCCTTCTCCTTTAGGCTCTCTGGGTCACCCCCACAAGCTCCATTTAGCTCTCTAAATTTCAGTTTCCTTCTCAATTTACTTCCAAAATATACCATGCTGCACAGTTCTCAATGCTTCCCCCCCAAAAAAGAAAGAATCCTTAGCTTATTTATTTTAGGAAGGATTCTATTAGATTTTAAGTGGGAAAAATAAAATATATGCTGGAAACATAGTAGAAGAGCAACATGAAGAAACACCAACATACTTTGTCTGTTTTTAAAACAAGGGGCAGAAAACAGATTTGATTTATAAGCTATTTGTAACACTTTTGTGCATTTTGCCCATGTTTCTCTATGACCCATAGTAAGAAAAATAAAATGAATACAGTGAAAAAAAGGTAGAATGAAGATGCAACTCTCACCACTACCTTTGCTCTGTTTTTTTTTTAAACAAGATGTCAATTAAACAACTTTTGATTTCTAAACTATTTTGCATTACTTTTATATATTACTGTCACAAATGTCTACTATCAGAGTTACAATTCATATACTTAATTGTTCATAGCTGTAAATTGTATTCAATAAAAAGGATGTTTTGCTCACAACCCAGAGCAAAATGCATCTTTATAAATGAATTACAGTAGCACCGAAGTCCAGATGCCCCTGGACTTTGTACTCTGCATACATATTTCAAATTACTCAACTTTTCAAAATAGGGACAATCTAATCAAAATAGCAAATGGATGAGAGAAAGGATGTACAACCTTCATTTTATAAATGGGTAACTAAGGAAGAGAAAAAGGGTTAGGGTTAAAAAAAAAAAATACTGGCTTCTCTTTGCCAAGTGTGTTGCTGACTTCAGGAGAAGCTGGATTTGTCTTAGGCCAAGTATTTTTGAAAATCCCTCCCCAGCTGTATTGTCCAGTCACAGAGATGCTAATGGAGAAAAATGTAATTAGTTGGGTTAGTTATCAGGCAGAAGGCAGGGTTCAATTTGCACCTTATATATTAATAAGGTGAGAGATGTATAGCATAAGATTTTGTAAGTAGAGGGCTTCATCAGATCCTGTGAAGGAACCGAGAGCAGAGCCAGGATTTGAAGCCAAATCTCTCCAGTCCCAGTCCAATGCCTAAACTATTTTACCCTTTTACTTACTCCCACGTAATTTGCTGTACATTTCTTTCCCTCTAGACTCCTATGCAAAACACATAGCAAAGATTAGTTTATTGAAATGGCAACAAATGGCACCCAGCTGCATTCTCTCCTCTCCTTTTACTGGCTTCATAATCCACAACATACAGTGGCAAATGTTAGTTTGGTACCTTGAACTTCCTGACACATAATAGCTTAGAAATGGTCTCTATCTATACCATTCATTCTGCTCTCTAGTATTTGAGCTTTATGTAGTACAGTTTCACATTTATATTTGTATGCAGTCTTTCAGCTGGTGGGAAACAGGTGCAAGGCCAAATGGCCCTTGCCAAATCATGTTAAGATTCTGCAGTTCCTGAAACAAACTTTTATTTCCACTTTCCTGCCTTGGTACATGTACCTTAACCCTTTCACAACTGAGGTTTTATGCCAAGGTAGAATGTAGCAGTCTTCCCTTGGATTAGTGCCCCCAAAATAGAGTCTATGATTGAACATGCATTTTTTCTCCAGTTGCCTAGCCATGTTTGGCTACAATCAAAAGCTAAAACCAAAACAAACCTGGGCACTAACCAGGTTACCATTTAGAAGCCAGAGGAGTAGGGAACTGCGTGCACGTGCACGCACACACACACGCGCACGCACACACACACACACTTATTATATTACACTGTCATAAATTACAGTGTAACCACTGCTTCCTCCAAACCCATTTTCAAGTGTTTATACTGGGATGAAGTGAGCATTTGTCTATGAGGTTTAATTGCCCGCTACAGGAATTTGGAAAAATAGTATCACAATGATGCAGTAGAGTCAAATTAACTTTCTACACGCAGACTTCCAGGAAATCCTTAGCACTTTTCAGGACTGAAATGTGCTGAGCAACATCAATCCCTGTTGCCTTCTACAAGTGTGGAAGGGGTTCAGAACTTCACAGGAAGGGCTCAGTATCTTCAAGCCTTGTGTCCTAACTCCAGTACTTTGAAACAGGAGTAAATGATTCCTTGTTATTCTGGAGAGAAGAGTTTGCTCTAAGGGAATATTGCCCAGCCCACATACTTCTGTGCTTAAGAGTTGTACTTATAACAGCACTTCTCAGTGAGCGCATCTACATGTGGTGATTTAAGTTACATCAGCCATTTTTAAGGCACATGAAGGATACAGGTCTACATGTGTGCACCCTTCATGCACCTTAAACATGGCCATTTTAGGTTAATCATGCCTAAATTTAATACCCGCATAAAGCAGGTATCAGATTTAGGCGCGATTAGTTAAGGCACCTTTACTTACGTGTAGACACCTTAAGGCACCTTATGCTATCTATGCGACTGAGCAGGCCGGAGCCAAGCCTGCAGGGCCCTGTGCTGCCACCGGGCACCGCCAAGACGACAACCCGGTGGATGCTGTTATGCAAGGAGCAGGTGCTGGATCTGGAGAAGCAGTTCTGGCAGCAGCGGTCCCTGCCAGTGTGCCAACCGACTTGGGACTAAATCAGCCAAGAGAGCAGGAGGCACAAGGCTCTTGTCAAATCACAAGGGAAAGGCCCCACCGTGACTCCCTGCAGGGGAAGGGGGCAGCATAGCACGGGCAGGGCCTTTGCTAGCGGCTCCCCTGCAGCTTCTTCCTTGAGGGGGTTTGCTGGTCAGCCAATGCTGCCCATCTGGGATTCAGGAGGCCCTTAGAAGCCTGCACTGGGGGGTCCATCTGGGACAAGAGCACCTGGCATGGCTTTCCCTGCTCTAGCCACCTCCATCTGAGGCAAGCGCCCAGCCCCTGCGGGACACTGCCTGTGGGAGATGTAGCATGAGCTCCTGGGGGCTTTGCACGGCTCAGTCTGGGCACAGCACAGGTGGGGGCTCTGCTCTTCTCCTTGGCCCACTTGATCCACGGCCAAGCCCCTGCCTGCTCAGCTGTGGGTCTCACGGCCCTGCTGAACCCAGATGAGGGGGTGCAACCCAGGCCGTGGTGCATGTGATGCGTCCTGCCACCCCCAGGCGCACAGCAGGGATGGGACATTGCAGTGGCCAGACTCTGCTTCCCAGAAGCAGCAGCTCCTTCCAGGTGCCACTGCCACTACTGCCAGACCCAGCCCTACTGCCTGGGCACCCTCATCCACTGGGGGCGCTGGGTGGAATGGAGGGGGGAGTGGGGTGGGTCACAGGGTCTTCATAGCAACCAGCCTGGGACCTGCCTGAGTAGGGTGCACTTGGCCAGGAGGATGACACGGGGCCAAGGCCAGGTGGGGAGCAGTGTCAGAGTGAGACGGGCAGGTGGGGGCTAGGATCATGGGGGGGTGACAATACAGAGCCGGGGGCCAGAACATGGCCGAGTCACAGCCCACTCCTTGCATGTCCCTGTGACAGGCACTGGTCCCATGGGCAGGGGTGGGTGTGGAGATCTCAGCTCTGCCCTGGTCCCCAGCTCCACACTATAATAACCCCATGATCCCAATCCCAGACCCAGCCCTGCCTACCCATGCCACTCCCAGACACTGCTTCCTTCCTGCCTGTGGCCCCATCCCATCTTCCCAGCTGAGCATAGGACAGAGCCACTTAGGGAGTTTTGATGAGTTGTTGCCAGTAAGGGGAAAGGGGTGCTGACCCAGTCCATGACAGCTCACCAAAAACCCTTAAGTGGCCTTCCAGCCCAAATAATTACCCACCTGTCTTACGGTATCGTAGAATCCGTTTTTCCAATGTATTTATTTTACACATTTGGCAGCAGTCTGGGTAGTCCACTTCACTGGTTCCCCAGGAAGTCAGTCACAGTGCCTAAGTGCAGACAGTCAAAAAGCCCAAGGCTGAATCAATTCAATCTTCACAGGTTAGTCTGAACTGCATAGATTAAACCAATAAATAAATGAACAGACATTCGCTTTTGATTCTGAAAATGCAGCCACATGCCTGACATAGACCAGAAGCCAGGGGGTGCTAGATCATACCTTCCGCTTGGCTGGAGCAGACAGCTTGGGCCAAGGACAGCTTGCCCACCCTGCAAGGGGGGTGGGGGGGGTGGAGGTTTGCTGAGGAGGTTCAAAGCATCCTGGAATGCTGGGGGACTGTGAGTTAGCTTGAATCTGGAGGGGATTTGGGACAGAAGTTCAGTAAACTGATTTATCCTATATCAGTTAAGTCTGATACTATATCCATCCAAGTTTATTTTAAACTGGTTTCAGCCATTTAGAAAGCAGCTTATGTGCACTGAATTTCTGTTGTGTTACAGATCTGAAACAGATTCTGATCACTTATACTCTGTCCTAAGTTAGTAAAGTCAAATTCCCAGTTTCTAACGACACCAACCGCCTCTATCAAGCAACATCACTGTAAGTGGTGATCCATATGGGAATACGAGCTGTTGAAAAATTTGGAAGCTTGGAACAGGCCAGTGTGTATCCTCATGAAATAAAAGTGAAAGAGATGAGAAATCAGTGAAGCCATGTTGTCTAGTTTCATTAAGTAACCTGACTGAAGATCAGCAAAAATTGGTTAACCCTGACTGATGCAGGAAGGTTCAAATTACACTTCCAAGCCTTCTTGCAGAATCAGCTGAGTTCTGGTGCTGCTCTTGTCAGATAAGAACAGCTAGCTTGTGGTGCTTGGCAAACGCACTAATTTATAGCATCCTCTGTTTGTCTCGATTCTTTAGGGCACTTCTGGCTAATGACCAGTTTCATAGAAGAAGTTGGTCAGTCAGTGCCAGTACACACAGGGATTAAACAAATCTCTCTCTAAATTAGGTGCACACATTTAAATCTGTGGTGGCATTGGTTGCATTTAATTTGACTTGAAATGTTTCCTCTCTGGAGGAAGTTAAAGTCTTCCCAAGTACATGCTGCATATTCAGTTCCTCAAAGCAAGTCTGTCACCACACAGCTGTCCCACTGCCTTAGGATATGCAGCTGTCTAAACTTCGACTGAAGGCATCATCAACAGGTGATCAAGAACCTTAGCTAGCCTCCCTCTTTAGGCCCCCCCAGCACACACTAGTTTTTGCATAGATACTTTTTTTTTTTTTTTTTTTGGAAACAAGACAGTTGATTAAACAGGCTCATATATCCAATGATCATAACAACATTTACTGTGTAAATTGTCAGGAGACTGACAATTTATGAAAAGTAAAGAGAATAGATAAGCCATCTAGCAGGACATGTTTAGATTTGTGCTTAATGTCTATTTTGTCCCTATTTACCATGCTACTATAAGTGTGAAAGAGTATTGCTTTTATAGACCCCTAGCATGTTGCTATTGCCGCTTGTTTAAAAGAGCTAAAAGTCACTGGTGTGATGTATAAATATATGCTCTATATAAGACTTATAATATATAACTTCCTTAGCCTGACGAAGGGTTTTTGAACCCGAAAGCTTGCTTAATAATTATTTTCCAACTATGTGGGTTGGTCTAATAAAAGATATCAGATTCACCCAAGAAATCTTGTCTGCCTATTTCCTTAGACCAACATGGCTACAACCTACACCCCTGCTCTATATAAGGACACCAGGGTTGCAAAGTCAAGTACCTGGAAGTTAAGAAATGCCAGAATTAAGGTAGTCTGCAGAACCATAATTTGGCCACCTGGTGCACACAGCTAATAGACGTTAATCACATCTTACTGTTTTCCCACAGAACATTTCCATCACTCAGTTCAAACCAGATTCTCAATTTTTGTGATTGCTTGATGTGTGATCCTTTGCCCTACCAACAGCATACTAGTCAAAACCTACTCCAAAGGCAGAATTACTAGTTTCCTCAAGGGCTTTCTTACAGTAGGAAAGGAGCTGTTCATAAACATTTATTTTCAGAGCATGCCTGTGAGATGAAGGAACATTTCCCTTATTTTATAGAAAGTGATAGGAGGCATGTCTGGCAAATCAGACCCCATTTCAAATCGGGCAATAGGAGTGATTGAAGAATGTCTTGGATTTAAAAGCTTGTCTATCCCAACTGCATAGCGGGTACTAAGACACCATCCTAAGAACTCCTTGCCTATGAAAAGCAGTTTAAGGGACTTGTCCAGCATCACACAGATTCCTTATGTCTGCGAAGGAATTCCACATTTCTCTAGGACTGCATCAACACTGCCATGAAACTGTTCTCTCTCTTCCTGCTGTCCCCTACCTTAATTGTTCTACACCAGTAATTCTCAAACAGGTACCCTGGGGTGCTGCCAGATCCTTTGAAGGGTGCCACAAGGTGTGAGGAGATAAGCCAAGCAGATAAGCCAAGCCCTGCCTGGATGATCCCCCATCCCTACTACCACCCCTTGCTTAAGGAAGTAAGCAGTCATATATAAATTAGGTTTTGAAATTCATCAACTGTGTACAACCTGAAGTTATGGAGAACTGCTCTACATCTTCTAACTTCTACAATGAAGGAGAAATCCCATTGATAGGAGTCTTCATTACACCACCCTGAGTCACCCTAAGATACAACATGCACTGAAGGCAGCAAATAGCCTCTGGAAAAGTCATATGCTCCCATCACATGCAAAGGCACAAAGGAGTCAGTTGCTCAAGTAACTTTAATTCTGGTAGCTCCCAGCTTTTGGGTGCTCAACTGTACAACTTCAGTGGTGTTCTTTTAAATGGAGTTGTTTCATTTCTTATTTTCTTTTCAAGGCACTTTTAAAAATAAATTGTTCATGTTCCAAGCAAAATCAGCCAAATCAAGTCCAAATCTATGAGTCAGTCCGGAACCATAAGTGGCCCTACAACCAGCAAGCATCCTCTGCCCCCACTGGGGGCTTCAGATATTTCCAGTCTTTTGGCAGGTATTCTATGTGCAGGCCCAAGCCCGGAGGCTTGGGGTTAAGATACCCCCAAGTTTCGCCTGTCCTCAGCCATATAAGCACAGAAGCAAGCTAGAGAGGAACTTCCCATTTCCATGAAGTAGGCTTTCAGCCCCAACACCTCGGCAGGTACTAAACCACACCAGAAGAAGTTTTTCCTTAAGCATTCCCAGAAATAACTGCCTTCACGGACCCAGATACATGGTGTTCCCCTGTCGTGATCTTAGCCTATAAGAGCTGCACAGCAATTCTTATGTGGTTTTTGGAATCCAGTAGGAACATCAGCTGTGTTGGAACTTAAACTGATCACACAGACCACGAGCCCCGATTACCTTTTCCTCTAGATCAATATAGCTACAACCTGGATACCTGACACATGGAAGATATAAAATTCTAGCTGATTTTTTTAAAAGAAATCTTCATAATTTCCCAAGAAGGAAGCAACTCTGATCACCCATAACCTGAGATACTGCTCCTGCCATTGTTCAAGGTAATTTGCATCATCACAGAGGCTCACAAGAGCTGAGAGACTCCTTACCAGATAAGAACTGCTTGCCCAGAGGCGTTTTCCATATATTGACTCCTCTGTGAGATCCTATGAAATATCATCTTTCATTTCTACCCAGGACAACTTTTACAATCTTTACTCTGATACCTGATGAAGGGAGTTCGTGCCCAAAAGCTTGCAATTAAAAGACATTTTTGGCAAAATTCTTGGTCTAATAAAAGATGTCACCTCTACCACAAGCCCCAATTGCCTTTTCCTCTAGGCCAATATGGCTACAACCTAGATACCTGACACACAAACTTCTGGCACTTGAACTCAGGATGAACAAATGGCTGTAGTAGCTTGCAGTCTTTGGCCCATAGTATAGGAAACACGAGACTTAAAGAAGTAGGGCTGGAAGGGACCTCCAAAAGTCATTTAGATCTTCCCTGCTTGGGGCAGGATCATCCCTTCACCAGTTTGTCTCTGATAACCAAGAGCAGAGGAATGCTGAGGCTCTAAGATGGATCTTGTATTCCATCCCAGGCTTGGGGTACAGACAGAGGTGGGAGGGAGCAGGGGGAAAGGGTTATGAAAGCTGCTGCTTGGAAGCAAACAGCAGCTGTTATGACTAACTGTTACACTTAAATAGCTACAGGCTCACAGAAAGTGTAGTAAAACTGCTCCACCCAGGGTTAAAACTAGGGCGATTTAGGTAACTTCATGTATTGCTATAGGCTCATACAGATGGAAGTTACAGCTGACAGGTTCTGAGCAGTCCCAAGCAGCAGCTTCCTCTTTGTTTTTGGAGCTGCTACACCTGTAGCATTGCCTATGTTCTCAGCAAGGGAAACACTTCTACTTGCACTGCCAGGTCACTTCGGTCACCTTTGCTGCCAGCTGTACATCCCAGTCCCATTCTTCTAACCCTTGTTAGTCTTATTTCCCCTGTCCCATCCCACATCACTTTCCAGACCAGTGAGTTTCCCCTCACCCTCGCAGCTGATCTGATCAGCCTCCATATTTGCTAGTTGCAGTCTGCCTCAGTTACACATCCAGATTCAATATCTCACCACTTTGGGGTGTGGAATGGGAAAGTAGTTAAGCAATCTCTCTCCAATCTCACTGGTTCCCAGCCTTAGCGTCACACCTCTAACTCATCTCACCAAGTGTCAGACTCCCTCTCATCCCACACTGGCTCCTAGTCTACTTCAGCCCCAACTCTCCTCTGCCACCTCAAAGCTTTGTTCCAATCTCTGCTCTCTTCCAACAGATCTACCCATTGTCTACTGTAGCACACGTCGAGCTCAGCAGGGAAGGCTCCCTGCACTCAGTTCTGGCGCCTGGTTTTGACAAAGCTCAAAGCAGCAGTGGCAAGAAAAGTCTTCTCAGCTTGAAGAAAAAACAACCTGGTAATTTAGCTCAAACAGCAAGAAGACTGCTGAGCATGTAAACTGCAGTTTTCAAGGACATGTAACCTAGTCAGTAAGCAGATTTTCAATACTAACCAGGGAGAATCCCGTGGAAATGCAGTGTCTCCTCCCCCACACATCCACAGTGTAGCTCCATAGCTCTGGTCTCCAGCAGCTGCAGATCCTTGGGCTCCCCAGAGTCTGACCCATCCCATGGGAGCAGCAGCCCCTGAAGCAGGCAAGAATCCCACCTACTCAACACCTTCTCCTCCCTCTCCCCTTCCCATCTCTACTGATGACTCTGGATGCAGGAAAGGGAAACCCTACCCATTGCTGTCCCTAGCTGGCCCAGGTGTGAAGTGAGCCCCAGAACTGCTCCAGCCAGGGCTGTAAGGCACAGCTGTACAGTTGAATGCAGCCAGGGACAGTTGGTGGCTTCACCCCCACCTCCTGCTGTCCCTGTTGGAGCCTAATTCCTCACAGTTCTCCCTGTAGGGCCTGGCTAGAGCAGGGAAGCAGGGACCAGGACATCAGCAGTGATGGGAGTCTTCTCTTCCTATGCCAGAAGTTTAAAGGCACAGAGGAGGGAGGGGGAATTCTTACCTGATTTTGGAAAGTCCTCAGCTTCTGCCATCACAGCATGGTGTGCCTGCCCATGGGGTGGGGTAAGGGGAGCACAGGGAAAGAAGCTAGGAGCAGGGGGTGCAGCCAACCTGGATCAAAATTGAATCTGCCTATGAGTACTGGTAAAGTGATATATAGTCACTCCTCTGCCAAATTTCCAAGTCACTGTTTCAAAGTATAACATTGTTAGACCTTTAAGAGAGTAACATATACATTTTTTTTTTCAAAAGGCAGGCAGGCAGGCAGGCTCATGGTGGTTTCAGTAAAGAAAAAAAAAATGAAAACCTGGAGCCCTGCTAAATTATAAGCAACTGATAACTAGGAATCCTGGTATTCCCCCGTGTAAAAATCTCAAATACTCTGGTTAACAGCCCCAAAATCCGTGATTAAAATGAAATACAGCTATATATACGCGTATCAATTGAACACAATGTTTTATTGATATATTTACAATTTTAAAACAATTTGGAAGCCTACTAGTGCCTCAATCACTATAATAAAATAAATTCTAAATACCTATACATGTTGGTGTTTGATTTTGGGTTTTTCCATCATGGAAAAATCAGATCTCCCTCTGCCCCCTTCGCTCACCAGGACAAATCCAAACCCTTCACTCCCCACCCACAGCCCCCCCAGCCCTGCCAGTGCCCCTCACACCCCACCCATGCCCCCCAGCCCTGCCAGAGGCCCCCAGCTGCCAGGACTACAGGGCGAGGGGCCTAGGTCCACAGACCCCTGCCCCCCACAGCAGCCCCTGAGCCCCAGCTGCCACCTGCAGGAGGCAGAGGCTGCTATGGCAGAGTAGAGCATGGGGCCTGGCTTCCCTTCCCCCACGGGCAGCATAGCTGAAGCGCAGCCCATGATAGGGAAGGGATGTGCGCAGGCTGCCTGCTGTGGGCTCAGGCTCCACGCCCTGCTCCCTGCCCCGCCCCCCCGAGACCTCTACAGCCCAAAAGGCAGGACCCAGTGAGGCAGAGCCAAGTGTGGAAGCTTGTTGCTGCTGAGAGCTCCACACTACCATAGCAAGGTGCCCACTGCCTGCCTGGCAGCAGTGAGGAGCACAACGCTGTACTGCCACCCCCACTGCTGCTGGGCAGGCTGGAGTGGTTTGCCAGGGTGGCACAGGGCCTGCAGCAGCATAGACCTTCCCTGCCTGGCCCCACTCTGCCCAGCCATGCTGGGTCCCACCTGCTCAGCTGAGGAAGACTGGTGGGGAGCCCTGCCCCATGCCCCGATCTGGGGGGCATGTGCCTCCCACATGCACCCTGGGAGCACGCAGTGGTGGGGAGTCCCCCCCCCCGATGACCCACCTACAGCTCCATTCTGCTCCCCGCCAGGGCCCTGCATCCGCACGCTCCAGCCCCAGGCCCCAAGCCCCATGTGCTGCCCCAGCTGGTCAGCAGCCCCTGCCCCTGTCCCCACCAGATTTACCAGCAGGAGCTGCTGTCCAAGCTGCTTGGCGGCCATGTGCTTGTGTACCTGCACACATACACATGATGCCCCCTGCTTGACCACCCTTCTCCTGCTTCCCCCAGCCTGCAGAGAGCTCTTTGCAAAACTGCAAAGTCTGCATTTTTCTTACGGAAAAGGGAAGCTCTGGGATTCCCCCCCTGCCGCCCCACCATGGGAAACAGAAAACCCAGATCCCTGTTGATAACATGATGTTCACTGGAAACTACAGGTAGCGTTAATAAGACACTGCTTATGGCCGCTTATAACAAAAAAATCATGATGTGTTTTAAATTGTGTCACAGGTAAGAAACTATTCCCTACCTACCTGGATTAGAGTACCATCTTACCATCACAAAACTATTCTAGAGTCACAATGAGGTTCCAGGTATATGTTTTTATGATGGAAATTTAAAATAACATTTATACATACCTATTTAAAAACAAATGCACATGCATAGTTTCATAGTTAATAGAGTCAGAAGGGACCTGAGCAGATCATCAAGTCCAACCCCCTGCCATGGGCAGGAAAGAAAGCTGGGGTCAAATGACCCTGGCTAAGTGATTATCTAGCATATGTACACACACACACACACACACACACACACACACACACACACACACACCTAAATCTAGACGGATCCACAGGAGTGTTCCTGACCATACTACACTGCTACAATTATCAACCAACTGCACTTATTCTTAAAGTCTGGGCATTCTTGAAAGATAAACACTGATAGAACAAAGGCATGAAGCACAAGCAATGGATACGGACTGAGTAAATTAAAGTTTTCACAAGGTTTCTCTCTATTCTTGTCATTACATAAAAGTGACACCAGAATATGAACTAGTTCTGATGTTATATGAATCACCTTAATTTTCTCCATCTCTAATCCAACTTTATTCACATATTTTAATAAAATATTAGGCTTTCAGGTGCTTGTTTTGGCAAGTTCTTTATAATTTAGCCTAGACAGAGTCAGATAATTAAGAATTAAGGTTTTACAAGTCTCTCTCAACTGCCTTCAATACCCTGCACAGCATACACCTTATTATGTGTCCTAACTTCATATGCAAGTTATGTTTTACAGTTGTTAAATATACACAGAAATAAACATACTGCAAGCATATTATCTGTCCCTTGCACATGGTATCATGTGGCCAATGTTGTCTGTTTAACAAGATAATTCATGGCAAGCTTTTGTCCAGCAGCTGGATAGATTTGCTTGCATGTGCATGGGAAGTCTCAACCTTAAAGAATAAAAATGTTTCTCCTACATTTTACTTCCTTAAGCTTCACATAGAATGTAATATGGTGCAATTCAAGTTTGCTCCTGTTCAGCTGCTTTGATGTTGAGCCTTACAAAAAAAAAAAAAAAAAGGGGGGGGGGGGAGGGGAAGGGGGATGCTGACGATTATAACTAGAGCTGTGGGCATTCAGTCTCTGTTAAAATGAAAAAGCAGGGACTTGTCTGTCCCAGAAGAACCTCTGCTGCTATAGGTATGTTAGCAGAGCCCCCTGGTGGAGAGGCAACATGTCAGCAAGTAGTTATGCCCAAACTAGATATTTTGCTGGTGTAACAGTGTTGGCTGGTGCCTAACTCATGGGTAGAAAAGGCTTTGGCATTTGCCCATGAGCCACAGAGAACTGACAAATACCGAAAGCAATTCAGAGTTACACAGCTCAGCTCTCTCAGATTGGTAGAATCTAAACACCCATTTACGTGCTGGAGACTTTTCACACAAGGAGTCACATCCACAGGCCAAAATAATCCAACTCTAGTTTCCCAGGTAAAAAAATTAGTCATGATCTTGTATTCAAAGATGCTCAAGCAATAGTAGTATCTATACATGTAAAGGGCCTGAAAACTGACTGGCTTTAGTCAGAGCAAGACAGTTCTATTTAGCATAGACCAAGTATGCCAAAGTGGCTGTGCAAAGATTTGCTTCTGCCAAAAAAGAGATTCAACAAGTTCATTCTTCTTCTATAAGACCAAGCAAGCCCTCAAGAACTGCCTTGCCACTGCTTCGCCTGGTTTAGCCACGTTCCATGTCTTACAAACCAAAAAAGGGGACAATGTGTTCCAGACTGTACCATGCAAGTCACACTTTAGATGCATCCATTACTGGAGATGGCCAAACCCTGATTAGAGGTTGTATATATCTATCTGTTCTGTCTGTTGGTTTTAGGAATTGGCAAAACATTTATCCTTTGACTAGCATATTACTATTCTACCTCATCTCCAAAACCTTACTCTTCCCCCTCCCTGTAAAAAACTAAGAACGCCTTCCTTGTGGATAAGGAAGAAACCGAAGGTTAGTGCAAGTTCAAAAAGAGCATCAAATGCCTCCTATCAAAGCCCAGGCATGACACACATGGAAATCTCACTTGAGGGGTTTTAGGAATAAACACTCATTCAAACCCCTCTGCCCTGTTACACCAAAACCAAAAACTGGATGACATGAAGCTTAGGTTTATTTAAATCTCATTTGCATTTTGGTAGAAAGGCTAGTATCAGTTCTAACTACTAGTAACAGGCGAGTCGCAGAAAAACGCATGTACTTAGAGCAAAAAAAGTTGGCAAGTGTCTACAGGTAGCATGAATCTTCAGTTAAAATGCTATCTGCCTGCTCAGTGTGCTGCTTCTTGTGATCCGTTCTTTGACGTCAAACTCTCTAAGCGTTGCTTTGTTCTTAGAGGTTAGGAATTCCATCAGATAGGGTCTCAAAGTTTCACCTTTGAAGGGTAATTGCAAAGATGCAGCCCTGGGCGGCAGACTACATACAGACAATTCCTTATAATATATTGCAATTCAGATAAAAACTGAAAGCACAGAACAACATTATTTTAAACTTTATTTTTTTTAAACTTCCCTTCAAAAACAAAACAAAAACTGTTATACATTTAAAGATTTACCAGATCTTAAGTTCAACAACCATAACTAGTTTGCCAAGTATTAAAAAATGAAATAAAATAAAAAAGCATTATAGAAAAGCCCTCTCCAACTAGATACATTATACTGGAAAAAAGTGGAAGCCCCATACCTAATTTTTTGCTGAATGAGATTTATGCAGCTGACTTCTCTTAGATGCCATGTTTTGCCATCTTGGTAAAATGCTTGACATTGCAATTCAGAGAACCGCATGAAGGTGACCATACATTGGCTTGGATCTTAATTTAAAACTGCTTTTATTCATTGTAGAGAAGGCTCTCATGCATGTACACGCTTCCAAACACAGAGGCCATGTGTTGTCCATGTTTGCATATTGCAGGGTAGGTTTTGGGGAGAGTCCTTTGTAAAAACTCAACTAGACTAAGTTCACAGTAAAATGCCCTTGCTTGAAAATATACTCTTACAAGATGATCAATTCTGACTGCATGTCCACTGGAGCACTTTTTTGGTTACATGGATTTGGAAAGATAGCCAGTGCTTGCCCATGAAACTTGAAATCCAAGAAGTGCTGACTGGATTGTTCCAACAAACACTAATAGTCTGCAAATAATTTTCAGACCACAGAACTTCCAGTGCACTGGGTTCTTCACCCACGAGCATTTTGGTGTAGAGACAGGAGAAGATGATCATGCACATTTGGCCATGTCGTTACATATGCCTGTGCTTGTTTTGCATGATGCAAAATGATAGACACTGCCTTCCTTCAGTTGCTTCTGTAATAGTATGAATCATCTTTCAAAGGACTCAACACTCTCAAGGAGTCAAAGAAAAGTTCTCATAGCCTTGAGGCTTCAAATTCAATTCAGCAAGATCACCAGTAATATGGATTAAGAATGCCAAGTTACAGCACCACTCAGAATCATGCTGCTGATGAAAACCTTGCCCTATTGCATTCATAAATTCAAAACTGCATTTTCCCTCAAAAGAAAAAAAATTTCAAAAGGTGGCACCTGTGCTTAGTCATCAAGTTGCTGTGAAATATACAGCATCTCTAAATTCAGCTTCAGAGTCTTCTAAAAAGGCCTTAAACTGCTGGTGATTGAGGCCTCTATATTTGATGAAGCTCTCTCACTCATGATATGGTCCATCTGGAGAACCTGAGCTACAAAGGCTTTTTGCTGGATAAAGCAATAGTAATGGATCATGTCAACACTGTGTTCATCAATAACTTCCTGGTTTAGGAGTGTTACTGGCTCCAGTTTTAGCTCCAACCATGGATAGAGCACCATATCTAGCAACACTAACAAAAGATGCCCACTGCATGTTGTTTAATGCAGTATGCCACGCATTTGACACAAACAAGTCTACTGCTCTGGTATGGCCTTTCAAGCACAAGAAATTCTTCACGTATTTTAAATTCTTCTATAGCTCCACAAACAAAAGTGATGACATGAATAATGTCTCTCTCAGCAGTCTCATCTAAAGACTCAATATGCCACAAACTTGTCACCAACGTTTTGAAGCTGCAACTTAAGCTCATCACTAATGTCCTCAACCATGCGACACATTTCAGACAAGCTGAGCTGACTAAATACACATTTTGTCTGGGCGACCCTCAACCACAACTTGCAACATGCAACCTTTGGTTAACCCACCATCAGGATAAGGTGTTTCCTGCTTTGCCATCTCATGATGGAAAGCAGAGCTGGCCAAAACAGAACCTGTGGTCTTGGAAAACTAATGCAACACAAGGCCTTTCTGTAACAGTTTTAGTTTCTTCTTTCAACCATCGCCAAACTCATTTTAATAACTATGATTTATATTGTAGTGCCATTTTACGTTGTATTCATTCATGGCTAATATATGTTGTTTGCAAATTAGCCGCACTACTTTATCATAGTGTTTCACAACAAGGCTAGAATCCCTCCGCTTTTCCTGGAACATTCTTTTTCTACTGACTACACTTCATTTCTTGCATTGATCCATGACCAATATAGGCAAAACTCGACTGCCGACTGACTCGGGGAACATCTCTCAGTGGAGCTCTGGTGTGTGCGCGTGCATGTGCATGTAAACTTAAAATCCCTCCCACCCCCATCCTGATTGGAAGCTTGGTACTACAGCCCCTGATACATATGTTATACAATTAACTGGCACATTGCACAATAAACTTAGGCTGGCCACACATGCTTTGTAAGTAAAACCGGTCACGAGTGCAAAGTAATTATCACACAATAAAAATAACCATCCAGCTATAAAAAGAGTCAGAGAGCTATAAATTAAGTGTTTGAAAATGTGTAACAACTCCATAGCCGGTTTCTATCCAGCTTTAATTTGAATGTGTAGCAGGGCCTCTAAGGTTGTTGCCAGTCACTAGCTGCAACCCCAATCTAAGACCCTCTTGTGAGCCTAACTTTGCATGCAACGACATGACAGCTTTGCGGAGAAACAGCTCCTTTTATGTTACTGAATTTGGCAAAGGGTCGAGAACCACTCCTCCATCGGGACACCTGCAACATAAGATGTGCTTAAAAACCTTCCTCTGAATGCCCCAAGGAAGCGGCATTAACATTTCTTCAGCAGATCCGCAACACCACCTGAAAGACAAGACGTGCTAATGAATCATTTCCGGACCCAGGTGGGTTTCATTTGTTGAAGACGCTGAACTACTTCCCCTAAACAAGAGCTTGGCTGTTTTGGGGCTGGTTTGAGGGGCCCTGTCCTCACACGCCCACCCTCCCCCTGCTTGGCTAAAGGTTTTGGTCTCGTCTCAAACAGGTTCCCTTTCCCAATCCCGCATAAGGCTGGTTTTTATTTTGCAGGACGCCGGTTAGAAAAAGCATTCGCAGCCCCTGACGAGCCAAGCACTTGCCTGCCGCGGCGGTGCCGGATCTGCCACGACGCAGGGCGCGCGGGGCCGGAGCGGGGAGTAGCTGTGGCGGCCCTCAGTGCCCAGGCGCGCGGCTCCCCGCGCTGAGCAACACGAGGCCGCGCCTTGCTCTCGCTGTTGAGTGATGGACGATGACACGGGGCCAGTCATCGCCTCCGCGGCAACAGAGCGGCGCTGTGGGAGGAACATAGCGCGGGAGCCGCGCGGCTCTCGCAGCCCCGCCTCGGCTTCCTCGGCCCGTGCTCTCTCTGCGGGCCTGGTGCGCCCGCGGTACGGGCAACCGCGGGCCTCTCTCCGCCCGCAGAGCCGCACGCCCCGGCCACCGCCGCCGCCCCAGTACCAGCGATGCACGTATCTCCGCACTCACCCTCCAAGCGCCGACCCCGGAAGCACTACCGCCAGTTCCACCCACCGCCCCGGAAACATAAAGCACTGCGAGACGCCCTGCTGGATGACGGACAGAAGCTACAGCCAATCATAAGGCCACATTCCACAACACTCACCAAAGAGGGGGGGAGGGAGGACTACACTCTCGAGTAGGCGGGATGCCGAGCGCTATAACTTGTCATTGGTAACTGCAGAGGATCGACGTCTACTTCATCCAATCCAAACGAGGCTACGGAACATTTCCCATAGGACAGAAGGGCTGGCAGGCGGGGCTTAGAAAGGGGTGTTAGGTTACTACTGGCCATTGCGAGTGATTGACAGTCCGCTGCAACCCGTCCGGAGCCCGGCCGTTCCCTAGCTGTGCCAATCCAGCGGAGCGGCGGGCCGGTGGGCGGTGCGGGCAGCGCCGCGAAGTCGCGGTTGACCGTAGGGGGTTCGGCGCCATGAGCGGGTCGCTGCGCTGCCTGCGCGCGGCTCTGCGGCCGCTGCCGGGGTGGGCGGCGCGGCCGCTCTGCCAGGCGGCGCCGGGTTCGGGCCCCCCCGCAGGCGGCGAGGGTGAGGGCTCGCGCGAGACGGTGGAGCGGCTGGTGCGCGCGCACCCAGTGGTAGTGTTCATGAAGGGCAGTCCCGCGCAGCCCCAGTGCGGCTTCAGCAACGCCGTGGTGCAGATCCTGCGGCTGCACGGGGTGGCCGACTACCGCGCGCACGACGTGCTGCAGGACCCCGGCCTGCGCCAAGGTCAGCGCCGCCCGCGCCCCTCCCCTCGGTCCTTATCGGTGCGGGGCAGCCCCGTGCTCCGCCTCCCCCTGGCAGGTGGCTGCTGCGATGGGCGAGGCATGAGAGCCTGGGGGCAGGTGCTTGGCAGACAGGACATGTGGCCCCTCTCAAACCCTCCAGGGTTTTGAGTACCCTGGACGTGGCTCGCTCTTCTCCGCCGTCCGCGTCGCTGCAGGACGCAGTGGGCCTTTGGTGCAGAAAAAGGCTGGCGTTGATGTCGCAGGGTTGCATGCGACGCCCCCCAAACGAGGGGGCCTTGGCAGGGGGAGTCTGGACCTTCCTGAGGGCCTTTGGAAACCGGATACGAGCCGGGTCTGGTCGCTGATACGTTACACCGCAGTGCCTCGTTCCATTTTCTTGTCTTTCCAGGGTTAGATCGGCTCCTGATGCCCTTTTCTCCTTGAAAACTGCATTTTCTGGTTCTCAGCAGTTTTAGGTTTTAGTCATGTGAGGTTAAGTAGACAGCACGGATAAGCTGTAATCCAGGAACAGTTGTTTTCATTGTCTTAACTTTTGCTGTGTTTTCTGTGGGCCTTTTAATTGCCCCCAGAACATGGTGATCCGTGTGCAGCGGTTCTGGGAGGCCTGCATGTTCCTGTGGTGCTGCTTGTCAGCCTGACTAATAGTTGCAAAATTGCATTAAAAGACAGCTGACTTATTTTCCTGACCTTCCCCCCCACTTTGTAACTGCTTCTGGGTTACAAAAGTGGGAGAAAGTGTCAGGGGAATTATGGGGATTTCCACGTTCCATTCACAATACAATATCTTATTAAGATGGGGGGAGTGGTACCAGTTGAGAGCTTGCAGGTATGCCATGAAATGTAAGTGTGCCGTGTATCAGCCCTGGTTGGTCAGGAGCTTTGTTCCTGGTGAAGAACCAAAATGTGCTGCCTCTTGGTGTCCTTAACTTGCACAAGACCATTTTGAATAGCAAAATGTTTACTGAAGAAATGTTTACTTATGGACTTGTTTTTACATATTGTAATCATTTTGTATATTGCTGGACTGCCACTAGAAGGTTGCTAATATGCCAACTTGACATTTTACTGTTTGCTTCTCTTCTGGATTTGCCTGATGTAACACATCTGGTTATTTGCGCATCAAGGTTGTGCAGTCTTTTCTTCTCCCCCGACTTTTTCCCAACATCTTCCTTCTCCCCTCCCTCCCTGAAACCCCCGCTGAGGATTGTAGGTTCATGGCATTAATAATGCTTAAAGAAAAGACTTTGCAACTTACTTAAATGGAATAAGGATTTAATACTTTGTCTGCATGCATAGATCTATCAGGTGCTCTCCTCCTTCCTTGTCTTTGGCCAGTGTTGGTTATTTTTTTCATTAGCTTTAGTTGTTAGAAATAAGATCAGATAATGTTCTTTCATGTTGCTTTTCAGGTTCATAGCTTTAAGTGTCAGGAGAGGCCATGGCTAAGTTAAAATATTAAGACGCAAAGCTCTTTTATACTATTCAACCTATTTTATTTTAGAGATCGATTAAAACGAAGTATTAAAATTTACCTTCTATGTGTTTTTTAACTGACATCGTTAACCTTTGTAAAATATTAAAGCTATTTTAGTTTAGAAAAGGCAGAACTGGCAGTTATTAGAGTGGCATGGTAAAGAAAAGTATCTTTACTTGCAGCTCAGTTCTTTTCATGAACTCTGAACATGGAAGTCAGTGCTCCACTCTGTAATGTACCTTAGGGTTCATGTCAAGCTCTGGAGCTGGACTGTCTGCAACACTGAAACAGACTGTTATGAAAGAAATGTTGCATAATTTTTATCCTGGGTGTAATAAGATCAGTTTGTATGTTCTCCATTTTTCAAAGCGTTTTTTTCCAAGTGAGGCAAGAGGCCCTGAGAGAACACTGATAATTCCCTCTCTATCTACAATCCTGTTGAGAGAGGGCATCAGCCTTGACAGTGCTTAGTAACCCAGTGTTCACGTGATTCACAACTAGGCTTTCTTTTGTCTACCTCATCTATGGGGCTTATGTTCTCTCTGTATAAGATGGAGGTGGCAGTGGTGGCAATGTCCCCTCTTTATCCAGTAATTAAATGGTCAGGGAGCTCACCCAGAAGTAGGAGGCCTCGATTCAAATTGCTCCTTTGTCTTTAGGAATTTAAGCCCACATATTTTAGGAAAGTGCCTTTATCACTGTACTGGAAGATATTCTGGTTTCAAGGTGATTTTTGAGCCCTCTCTTTGTAGTTATGCCATTTTGGATGACATATAAATATTCATCTACAGCAGTGATTCTCAATCAGGGAGAGTGATTTTTTCAGAGTGCCACAGCACCCAACATCCCACCAGATCCTTTGAAGGGTGCTATGCTATGAGGTGTGAAGAGATGAGCAGATAAGTGCAGGCTGAGGTTTGTCCCTGCCTGGCTGATCCCTTGCCCCACTGTCTAGATCCTCTGCAAGGAGGTCAGCACTGTAATATGTAAATATTTTTTTCTAATGGATGTTAGTCAATTCACAAAAGTTTTGGAGAGCTGCCTTAAGTCCATGAGAGGTGTCTTGAGTCCAGAAAGATTAAGAACTGCTGGTCTAGAAAATGCAAGAGTGGTCTCTAGTCCAGTTGTCAGGCCCTCTAATGGTAGGGGCAAGACCTGGGTTCCAGTCCCTGCTGAAATGGAATATTTAAGTGGGTTGGGAGTTGTGAATTTTATGTGGAAGGAAGTTCCAGAATAAGATTCTAAATCCTGGAGATGCCTAGGGGTTTAACATATGTCCTTATAGATGATTCCCTGCCCACCACGTTGACTCTTCTGGATCCTGTTCTTGGGTCCCCAGCTGTCTTGTGTACTGTACAGGGAGCCTGAGTCCCTGACCTAGGTGTTGTGAATTCTGCAGTAGGATCTCTTTGTATCACCTGGGACATGTAATAATATAGTTAGTTTTTAAAGATGTTTGTTCGTGTATGCCACGATGTAATTTGTATCCTGCTTTTGTTGTAATGCTCCATTTGCCTGTAATTTAGCTATTAACATTACTGTGGGTAGAAAAGTGATAGGCCAAAGAAAAATGTTTTAATTTTTTTTAGATCTAAGATTACCTGCACTGTAAAGTCACATAACTACTAAAAATGATATTGCCACATGATTTAACAGCATAGGCCAATACAAACTACTGTTGAAATAGCCTTTCTGTAACTCTCACAGAGCCCATTCAGCTGAACCAACAGTTCATAATCATTCAGTATTAGTTAATTTTGTAAAGTAGGCAAAATTCAAACATGCTAACATTTTAAACAATTTGACTTGGATCAAAAACACAACATGTGAATGGAAACAAATTAAATTGGCTCATATCTCATATCTTGAATTGATGTTGATAGACTCCTGGGGATACTATCAGTACTTATATGTATTAGGTTCTGTGAAGAAAGATCTCCTGTCACAAGAAAATCCAAATGTTAGTGTTTTGTACAAAGGTATGATATGGCATCATGTGTTTTGAAAGTAATACTTCTTTCTAGTACAGTTAGGTATGTTTACCTCACCTTTGAAGAATAAATTGAAGTAGTTAGCCATGTTAGTTTCAAGGTAGGCAGAAGGCAGGGCAGGTTAGCACTTTTAAGAATAAGTGTTCACCTACTGTAAAATTTTGTCTCAAAAGTTAAACTAAAAATTTAAGAAAAGGGGTGTAAAGCGAACTCTGCCATAAGGGGAATTTCTAAGATGTCTGCATACAATAGATTATCTTAAAAACATCATCCAGCGTAGAAACTTGGACTGCAAAGTGATTTTAAGACTAACAACACTACTTTCAGGTTAAAACAGTTTTAGGCTGGTTTGGTTAGAAGTTGTGTTTAAAGTAGGATTAAAAAAAATTAACTGTCTCACATCCATAAACTGGATTAACACAGTGATTAAATATGAAAAGGATTTCTTGAAACAGAAATTTAAGGGGTTAGATCAGATGATTATAGTGTAGTCTCTCTTGACATTGTAGTCTATCACTTTAACACTCTCTTAGCTTTTTTTTGTGTTAAGTTTCTTTTCTGCATGGTTATCTAAATTAGTTAGAATGTCCTGGGTGATGCTGATTCTGGTTCAAGTTGATAGATAGCAAACTGTTTTGCTGTGCTTCTATTTAAGATGCTGTATTTGCTAAAGTGTTAACCATTATAGAATCCAGTTATGCAGTTTGAATAGATGATGGGATTAGTTTTCTATTTCAGCATTGCCTTTATGTAGCTGTAATCCTCTTAAAAAGGAAGCCTTTGAGTTCATATAATATATACTTCAGAATAGGAATATATAAAGCCAATTAGCTAATCAGATTATTTTCTCTCAGCTTTGTCTTCTGATTTTTAAAGTCTTCATGGAAGCTAAAAAAAAAAAAAAGAGTGGTTTGGTGTAGGTCATGTTCTTTCAAGGGGAGGCAGTTTAAAATGGTTCAGCCTGATACAGTCATCATCAAGGAAGTGCTTTTAACAACCCTTAGGCATAATGAACACTTAACAGTACTATGTACTGTTGTCAAAATCAGGTAGAAATTGTGAGAACCCTATAAAGCCCTATTGTTTTTAAGGAACTGATATTTAACATTTTGACAAATCATAGAAGTTAGAGATAGAAAAGGTAGTAGCTGGACTCCAACCCACTGCTGCTGCAAAAGATTATTTTTTACATAAAAGCCATATGCTGTATTCAAGATTTCTATACATACATTTATATATAAAGGTTTCATTTTTTTTATCTTATTCTAGATTGACAATTTAAAGTATGCTGTGTCATGTGTTACTTAATCCTGTTACTTATAACCCTCTTATTTAACAGTAATATGTCTACTCTGTAACAGTGTGTTAATTTGGAGCATAGTCCAGGATCTGAGTGACTGACTGACTAGGTATGAGCATGTAGTAATAGGCTATTTTAAAGTACAAGGGGCAGAAAGTTAACTGTTAGGTCTCTTGCATTTGGTAGCACATGGAAAGGTGGTAAACTGGTATATACCTGCTCTTTCATCTGCATTCATTTTCTTGAGGGTCTTTTAAATTAGGGCTGAGTCATGGTTTAATTTGGCCTCTTATGTGGGATTGGTTTTATTTTCAAATTTACCTGGCTGTGATTAAAGATAAATTGCAGTAGTCTGTGTGAGCCTTTTATAACTTATGACTTCAGTTATACTTTTGTGGTGTGTTTCTTGGTGTTTCTTGCAGTGTCTTGTTGCCCCTCCCTTGAACTTCAGGGTCTGTTAGTGAAAGATAAGTATTCTGAAATTTATAGGCCCATAGATGGGGAAGAGTGGCACTACTGTGGCCAAGCAACTTTCCAGGGTAAAAAGTGCTGTAAAAAGTCAGTGAGAACATGGAGCATTCTTTGGGAAAGCATAGAGCATTTAGAGGTAAGGAGTACTAGATCTGCATTAAAAGTACTTTAGCTTTTTTTTTTTTTTTTAAATTGGCCCGAAGTCATGTTTAAGTAGTATTTTCTCATCCACAGTGATACTTCACAATTCCTGCTCAAGAGCTATACTAGTACTGAACCTAAGTTTCTCAGTGGGTGGTTCCTTTCCTCTAGGTGGGAGCCAAGAATAAGTTTCATAGAATGTCATTCTTATTGTTGTGGCTTCTGTTATAAATAGTATCAAACATACTGAGGAAAAAAGAAATGGAAAATGAACGTTTGTATGAAGCTCAAGTGATAGTATTCTTAAAACAAAAACCCAACCCATTTTGTTTGTTTGTTTGTTTTTGTACAGGTGTTAAAAATTATTCCAACTGGCCTACCATCCCCCAAGTGTACCTCAATGGTGAATTTGTAGGTGGCTGTGACATACTCCTACAGATGCATCAGAATGGAGACTTAGTAGAAGAGCTTAAGAAATTAGGAATCCGCTCTGCGCTTTTGGATGCAGAAAAAGACCAAGACAAGAAGTAAAACAAGCAAGAAACTTAATTTTAGAGGATGCTGAGACTAATGAAGAACATCTTTCACAATAACGGATTACCAGAAAAGCCTTATGTCCTCTACCATGAAGAAGGCGTTTTTCTGAATTGACACTAAGGTTTATCAGTAAACATCTGGTAGTTTGTGGTACAGTATACTTGGTATTTTGGTTTTAAGGGAACTCTGTTGTGAAAATTGGAGTGTAACCACTGCACTGTAATACATATATTTGTGAAATTGATGTAAACAAACAGCTCATTTTTGTGTGTTGTCTGTTATTTCTTGATTGAGGCAGGAGGAAACCAAAAGACTGTAGAATTATATTATTTTTACAGAGCTCTTGTGTATTTTGCTTATGTTGTCTGTCCTTTTGATACATAAATCTATGCAGACAGTGTTCGCAGCTCTCTTGCTCCTCTTGAAAATGTGTCAGTAACTAGTATCTGTCTTTACGTATAAACACCTGAAGATGGGACTTTCTGGGAGCCTGTGACCTTGTGTATACATGTAACCTGCAAACCTATTTTTAACAAATTAGAAGAAAACAATGAGATTATATGAATGGTGCATGGAATTCATTCCAAAGGGTTGAAATAAATACACTAGCACAAGCAAATGTATAATGGTCATTATTACTTTGTGTCTTGCAAATTGTGCCCCATATCTTGCTGATAGCCTTGGAAGACCGCTTGGAGTTGTAACTCAAGATTTTTATAGTAACTTTGTTTTCTACCTCTGCCAAAGTGGTTGCTTCCTTTTTTTCCACATTACCTATATTTCAGTTCTCCCATACTATTGATCAAATATGGGAATTCTTTTATATGAAGGCTCTAAATAGGGCAGGTGGAGAATAACTTGGAAACCATAAATGTAGCTTTGCATTACTATTTA
Organism: Alligator mississippiensis; assembly: GCF_030867095.1. NCBI lineage: Eukaryota > Metazoa > Chordata > Crocodylia > Alligatoridae > Alligator > Alligator mississippiensis. The sequence goes on from NC_081825.1 coordinate 278,655,737, forward strand.
GCTAGTGAATTCATAGTTTTATAGACGTTAGGGGCTGGAAGGGACCTTATAGATAATCAGGTCCAGCCTCCCTGCACTTGGGTAGGAAAGACTCTTTCATATGTTGAACGAATAGTCACTTCTTTGATTTCTGTGTCATAAAGAACGTTGTTGTCATGTTGGGAATAAACATAAACTAATATAGTTTTGGTATGGATAAACAAGAGAAATAAGAACACTGATGAGAAAAATTCTTCGTTGAGAAGTTTCTCAGCTTTCCATGTACCATCAGACTATTTCACAATTTTAAATATAAAAGATTTTCTCTTTAATTAATGTAGCAATGTTGCTACAATGCTGAGGAGTCTCTCTCCCTCAAGAATTACTTTTAAATGATGTTCAGTTTTAGTTCTTAGTTAAACATGTTTGCCCTCATGGGTTAAGCAAATAACTTAAACTACTGTTCTGTTTTGAGTTTGCCTGCCTCATTTCTTCCCATCACAAAGGACTTCTGAATTTGATTGGGATTCTTTTTTGTTTTGAACGCAACATTTAATTAGGAATTCTTTCATTATCTGCAATGGAAAGTTGCTTCTTCAAAGCAAGAAAGATTTTTGAAGGTTTAGAAAAAGAGTTTAGCTCTTAACTGCAAAGTAGAAGTGAACAAAATGTGAGAGGTCTGCAATAATAGTAGGTGCATCTACTGTAGGGTAGACTAATTAACTGCAGTAACATGTCACCTGTCTACGTGTGTGCCAGTATTAGGGTGCAGTAAACTAATTAACTTCGCTGTAAAATAGTAGTTGGAGAAAGTACCATCTTATGGAAGAATGATTTACTATACTGAAAAAGTTCTGTAGGCAGTGACCTTAGGTATAAACTGCCTAGTCAGCCCAGCCAGATGAGGGCCTGCTTTACCTGGTTCAAGCTACTGCTATCCTAGGCACAGTGTAGACACTGCATCTAGGAGCAGTTTACTGTGGCTCAAAATGCTCTGGATTTTATTGCTTTGCCTTGGGTGCATCTACATGTGCAATTAATGCAAAGCAATAAACTCCAGGGTTTAGTGCACCCAAGTGTGCTGTGTGAATGTGTACCTGGGACTGCAGCATGTTGAGCCAGGTTGGAGTAGACCAGGTGGCAGAGGAAGCTGGGGGTCAGCCTGAGGATGCTCTTGCCCAGTTCAGCATGCTACAGCAGGGTTAGCTGGAGAACGGGTGCTTCAGTGCAGGCCTAGCTGGCAGGCAGCCCTGATGCTGAAGCACCTCTGTGTCCCAGCCAGCTATCAGCATTTACACGTGTGCTGCTGCAGAGTAAAGAGACTCCATAGGAGGACAGTACTTGTAAATACAAGTACTACCCAGCTGCAGAATTTACTTCAGCTTATCCCAGCACATGTAGATGCAGAGATGTTTACTGCAGAGCCAATTAGTCTACTCTGCAGTAAACAGCTTATATAGACATGCTCATTAGTTGTGCGCATAGATGCACTCAGTGAGTACCTATTTTCTCCCATCTGCTGTTTCAAGCAGTAGTTCATTCAGCAAGTTGGTAGTTTCTTCAAAGAACTCTAAAAATATACTCCTGGTTTTGATAATGTTTTAGGAAGTGTTGTGAATAATTAGGGAAACACTTTCCATGCTATCTGTATTGGCATTATTAAATACAAGTACATTATGAAGTAGCCACTGAGAGCATAAGTTTGAGTTGTACTAGAGATGTACAACTCTGACTACCTTTAAAGTGAACAGTGATTGTGAACAACATGCAGGAGACGGAAAGGGAGCTGTTTGTAAAAGTTCAAATGGGTTTAATTAAACATCACTAGTATTTACAGTGGTATGTTTGGTTTATGAAACCACTTTAAGAGTACATCTGCACTTGTCTCAGTTCATGAAGGCACACTATTTGCTTTCAAAAATGGTAAATGTATACTTTTTTTTTTTTAAGAGCAATTATTAACAACCAAAAAAATAAAAATAAACAAGATGTAGCTTTATGGAGAGGGGGGTCACAGAATTAGTTTGGCAAGTAGTTTTAGCAGGAACAAGATAGACACCAAGTCGAAGCAAAATGTTTGGAATTCTTAAGTTTCAAAATGACTTTTGAAATTGCTTATGATTGAGATAAGAAAAAGGGGTAATAATCCCAAGATTAAGCAAATTTCATTAGACTTTAAATTGTTTTAAGCCTACTGAAACAAAACAAAACCTGAACAACTCAGCTTGTATTAAAACGTTGTCCTTAGATCTACCACCAAATCAATACAGCTATTAGGTACATGGCTGTAGTTACTCTTTCCAGAAAGTAGTAAGGAGTAAAGATTCACCATAATCTGCCAACATTTAATACAAAAAACTAGCTTCAATATTGGTTCCCCCCCCCCCCCCATTTCTCCTCTGCTCACTATTCATTCTGTGCGCCCCAGGAGGTCTCAGAACTACCCAACAGTATCCTTTGCAGAGTAAATATTTTTTCTACTTTGAGCCCATACACCAGATGGGTTCCAAACAACATCCTTGGAAGTGTATAAGCGTTTGTTCTGCAGTCAAGATCTTCCTTGTTGACTGAAGAGAATCTCTCCCCAAGTCAGGCATGTTTCCTGTGAGAAATTTTAACAAATTCCTGTATGCTCTTAGTTTCTGTTGGGAAAGCAGCAATTCTTTTAGTAGAGACTGAATACTGGGCAACAAGTTTGAATCTGTGCCAATATTCTGATACTTTACAGTGTCCTTGTTGAGAGAGTCACTGGATTAAACAATCCAGGTTGTATATATATTCACAAAATAAACATGTCCTAAGTGTGATCATATACAAGCTACCAACAGCAGTACAATTTTAAGACTACTCTGTGGGGCAAAGTGGGGAGGAAGAAGAAAGCTACAAGCGGAGTTCAAAGTGTTCAAATCTAGTGAGTGTTTTTAGAGTGTGTGGACAGAAGTCTTCAGTTTAAAATGCCTCTTAATGGGTTCTCAGGCATGAATACACACAGCTTCTTTCAGAGCAGCCTTCCACTTCTCAGTTATGCTAATTGTGAGTTTAAGTCAATTAATACTTACCATTTGTATCCTTGTCATGAGAAAAAAAGAACCAAGCTATTTGCCTCAGGTTAATATTAACTGAATAGTGGAACTTGCAATGGCTTCTGCTTGAGGTTTCAGGCATGAAGACTCGTTTGACACCTCTGAGTGGAGGCTGGAAATACTGGAGGAGTCTCTGTAACAAGGTACCCCTTGGTGGCTGCTCAGCTCTTGCCTGGTCCGCTGAGTTAGTTCCCTCTCCTGGCATACCTCGATGTTCTACTGAGAAAGGGAGGCTGCCCCAGAACTTCCCAAGCCTGGTCTCACTCCGTGGATCCTGGACCTAATTATGCATTTCTGGGCAATTGGCCCCAACTAGAGGTGAACTGATACATCATTCCATAACATGTCAGCACAAATAAAGAGGCAAGTTGACATTACTGGTAATCAGCTTTTGGCCAATGTGGCTGATAATGTCACCAATAAGTGCCATGTGCATGTGTGCACAGCCACAGCATATACATGGCCAGGAATGCAACTCAGCAACTTGGAGAGCAGCATCTGGCCAGTAAGTCTGTGCGAGGGGGGGGTGGGAAAAGGGTGGTGGGAGAGGCAGATCAAGGCCCCCCCATGGTGAGGCAGGGGCAGCATGGAGGATGGATCCATGGGTGGCTTGTCTAGGGGTTGCCAGGGGTGGGTGGCTCCTGCCACTGCACTCCCCCCAACCCCCCACAGGAGGGTTGGGGGGGGCGGGGGGGGGGGAAGGGCCATGTACCTACCAGGTACAAAACAAAAAAACCCACACACACTACAACGATATCAGTGCATCCCTAACCCTAGCCTGACACTGGGCTGCCTCAGGTCTTTATAGTCTTGTTGGAACTTGGCCTTTCCCCCCATCTTCAACCCCATTTTTCTGTTGCTGGTGTCTGTAGCCTAGGCCAACTGCCCCACTCCAGACACTCCGGCCCCAAACACTGCCCCACCCTGGGCTCCCTCACTATGCCTTGAGCCTACCCCTAGCAGGTCTCAGGGTGATCATGTGCCCCTGTGGCACTAATGGGACTGCCAGGCTGCCCTTCACAGCTCCACCTGCAAGCCACCAGCCTAAGCTCTAAACAAAAAGATAAGCCCCCTAACTAGCTCCATGCCAGGTTCAAACATAAACCTGGCCCAGGGGCTGTATTCCCCTGTAAACCATCAGCACCTTGTCAACTGTTCCCCAGGCAGCTCTGCTCTCAGCCAGGCAAGTCAGGAGTTCATTTCTCTGTAGTTCCTAGAGCTGATTTACCCCATTCAGGCTCAGGGCCTGGGTTTATATGGGTCCTTGAGCCCACCTCCTGCAGATCATCTGACTCTGAGCTATTGCAGGTGTTTTATGATTTGGCTTGCTGGAGCAATCTTAGGAAGGCTTTTTGTTATTGGATCCATACAAGTCTCTGATGTTGCTGTTGCTGGTTTTGTGGTAAGTGTTCACTTGAGTCTGTTCTACCTTTAAGTCTGCACCTGGGGGCTCGTCTGGCTAGCAGGCCCTGGGATTTGCCCCCTTCTCCCCCCACCTTCTCTGTAATGGGGGTAAGGCCCCTATTATACTGTTTGTCATGATCAACACCAGGTACTCTTTTGAAGTAAGACTTTTTGAGGAGGAAAATCTCATAACTTTAGTAAATTGTAAGGAGATAACTCTAAAAATGTTAAACTCAAGGATCCTTAGTAATGAACATGCTAGTTGCATCTCTTTTTCAGTGCAGAAATCTAAAGAAGATATTATTACTAACTTGTTTAGATTAATATTATTCATTTTTTATTATAAATATGGGCTAGCCCAACAAGAAATCTGTGTCTAATCCAGAAAATGTCCTCTTTTCGTACACAGATATTAGGTTACTTTTTTTTTTCTCTATTCAAACTTCCAAATGCATCTTTTACCACATACCCTACTAGATAAAATGCTCTGAGTTCTCATGCTGCCTTTGACCAAAGTTTTCCTTAGACAGCTACAGGTTGTCTTCTAGGATGACCTAAAGTTGAATTCTCATCCCCAAGTGGTGCTGTCCATTTTTTGTTTTTAATATCATGTTACATATGTTGTTAACTGGTCCCCCTCCATGCATCACGTCCATATCATATATGGCCACTTTGCTTATGGCTCTACCTACAGCCAGCTGATTTAATTTAATTTGGGTATCCCTCTTTGATGCAACTCTTAAGGAAAACTGAAGGCTTGTCTGTAGATACAGTGGGCCTGAAATAACTAAATGAGGTTTATCTCGCGTTCATTTAATTTCCTACAATTGTGTAGAAACTAATTTTGGATTAAAACCTTTTTTAAAGATGTAGTTTAACTTGATGTAGGGCATTCCTTATATGAAACAAGAGGGTGTGCATATTGACTAGCACTGAAACAAAGGTAAGAATTCAAACAGCCTTAGTTGATTCTAATTTGTGATTAGATGTGCTCTTGTTACTGGGCTGTATGTTAAAGATGGTAAAAACTCTGGTACAGGTTCTCTTTTGTGCATGCTTATACCAAAAACATCAAAGGCAAAACCATCTTTCCTTCTTTTGACTGGCTTACAATCTGGTAAATGAGATTCCAAATAAAAAATACGTGCAATCTAGTTCCATTACAGTTAATGAAATGTAGACCGTGGCTAGAATGTAGTTTCAGCTAGAAAGACAGCATTTGAATGTATATCAATAGCCTGGTAATTTAAGGTTGGGATGAGATAAAAAGAGTGACATGTTGCAGGGTTATGGAATGGTGATTCACAGGTATGGCCAAGAATTCACAAATGTTCATGTCAAAAAACACTTCTTGACCATGAAAAATAAGAAGTGGTTGCAGGGCATCCACCAGACTACTGTTACTGTACCAGCTCTCTCTCCCTCAAATATGCTTCAAGTCTTAAACAATTTAAGTATTTCAGCAATTTCAAAATTGAAGGGCAATAAATATATCAGGCTCTTCTCTTTCCAATGGATACTTTTAAATTCATCCAATAGGCAGGTGAACTTTGAGTGCATACTTTTCTAACTTCTTTTTGCGTGCCCTGGTTTCCAAAATATTTTGCCTACTTGCCTATTTGTTGCAGGGTTAAAGAAGAATGTTGGAGTATATTTTTACAGGCTGAATGTTAGTCCCTTTGCATATATCCTATTGTGCTCAGGGGGGTTATTCAGTGCCTGTTTAAAGAAACATAGATCTATAAAATTTAGTTGGCATTTTACTCTTTTTTTTTTTTTTTTAACTGAAAAGGGTTGGGCATAGTATTAGAATAATTTAATCATAGTTTTCTCTTATTATAATTCCTTCTATGATCAAAGGATAAACTGAGGCAGAGGTCATCTGCCAGGGAGCCAAAAAAAAAAAAAAAAAAAGCAGCAGAACTAGGAACAGAATCTCTACGAGTCTTTATTCTTAAGCTTTTTCTGTTATGACTGGATGACACCTTTTACCCAGAAGAAAAGCCTAAGATAGTTACAATATTTTTATTTAAAAACTTTCTCATTACAATGCCAAATATATCTCAAAATGTGGATTTGCACCAAACAATGCCTTCTATAGGCAGAACAGTACTATTCTAAATTCTCACAGCATTTCTGTTAGCTCTCAAGTAGGTTTAAAAAATGAACATCTCAAAATTAAATTTATTTTATTTTTTTAAACTCCCATGGGTAGGCATTTTCTAGAACAGCCATTTTAGTTATGAATGAAAGAGGACCACAAGGCCTCAAAGTTTGGATGCATCTTTTGGTTTCAGAGTGATTCGTTCAGGAGCTTTTAGTCAGACCTATTTTCTATTGGGATATTTAACATCACTTAGAATGTAATGTTTTTTCCACGAGTTTTACACAAATTAACTAATTATGCCTCGCTGTACTTCCTCAGAGCTAAGTAGTAACAGTAGTAGTACTCTTATTGTACATAGGGAGAAGTAGAGGTAGGGAAAGTAGCACTGCCAGAAAAATGAAAGGTAAGGAATATTGGAACCAAGATTAGAATTCAAGAGCTTCTAGCTTGTATAAACAGTTTTAAATAGATATTTACTTTACAAATTAATTTACCTTGCCAATGCTTGAATTGAATCATTGAATCCAACCAGCAGATGGTGCTGTCTAACTGGAAAAGGACAACTGTTCTCATTAGCACAAACTAAAACACAGGCATCTCTTTCACCGGTCCTCTTTCCCAGACCTCTTTTTGAATTAATATTAGTCTCCAAGGGTCTCACTTTCTGAAATTTATCTCTGTGAGATCCACAAAATACATTCCAGAATCCCAGTTCCATTTTTGGTCGAATGATCCTGCAACCTCCAGAAAATCAACACAGAAGCGTGAAGGCAATACAAAGGTTTCTTTGGCTATATGACCAAAATGAAAGTTAATCTGAAGCAGGAACGGTCTTCAAACACAATTGCTGCAAACAAAGTAGATGTATGAAAAATAGTATAGAAAAGCTCAGTATTAGTATGATTGCCTAATTCACGAAAGTAAATTTGACATGCTAAGCAGATGGACATGTAACAGGACTGAGTATGTTAGATCTGCAGAAATTCTGTGATGTATTCAGTCTTTGTGCTATTATAAGCTGTAGGTAATTGCAAAATGCTTCCCTGACAGGTAAGCATAACAGACATACATTCTTAGGCTCTTCTAGACAGGACAAGGACTAGTGATGCACACAGCACAAATTGCTAATCCATTAAAATCTCACAGTTAAGAGGTGCACAGCTAGATAACATAGAATATGACAGTGTTTATAATATAAAGTTAGTGTGCCATAAATGTATGCTTGCAAGTATAAATGTGTGCAAGTATGTCAGGATATATGGCTCACCTACTAAATGAATATTGCAAGTTTTTAGGAGAATGTGAGTGACTTCAGTCCTTGTGAAGTAGGCAGTGTTTATTTCCCCTTGCTCACATCCCCAGCTTAATAAGTGGTTCTGGTTCCTGCTCCAAGAAAAACGTGCATTTAAACTAAACACATTGGATAAAAATAAAATACTGGGATTTGCATCCAGAACTCAAGACTACCCCCGTCCTGGTGAATACCTAACTCAGGGGTGGGCCTGGCCATTTTATACAGCCTGCGGGGCCCCTAAAACATTTAGAAAAATAATATTTACTTGCCCCTGGCTGCCTGTCATGCAGCCCTTGATGACTTGCCAAAACTCAGTAAGCGGCCCTCCGCCCGAAAAAATTGCCCGCTCCTGACCTAACTACTAGGGAACAGAGTCCTACTCCACTGTGTGTTCTCTCCTTGCCCAATGAATCTTGCATCCATTTCTGTACAGCAGCACTACTTCAAGAGGCCTAAGATAGGCTGGAAGGGGGCACTGTCTATCAGTCAAGTTGATCACAGTGCTCTTTTAAGAGGCAGGAAATGGGTATGAGCCCTATCGGCTTTGTCACAGGTTATCCGCATAATGCCAGAAATCTGTGGACTGTTGTGATGTCATTAAGTTAGGGTGGTTTTAGAAAAGTCATAGATGAAGGCTTCATGTCACTTCAGACCTGGGCTACTGTGACTTGCCACAGGATAGGGCCTGGCAAATGGGGGCATGGAGACAGTAGCCAGGTGGGATGATGGGAGGGAGGCTTGCAGCTCAGAAGCAACTTCGCTGTGGCTCTCTGGTCTTGCCGAGACTGAGGTGATAGCTGTGCACTGTGAGTGGGGCCACTGGGACGTAGGTTTCAATGAAACTTGAGAACTCCAAGGAACCAGGGGAAGACTACTTGAGTTTTGGAGGGGGGAAACAGATAGAGTGGCTAGGAGCAGAGCTGTGTGAATAGGGAAGTATCTGATTCAGATTCAGCTGATTCAGAGGACAGTGATTCGATTTGGAGATTCGGATCACTGTCCTGAATCGATTCAGCCAAATCAGCTTCAGAAGATTCAGTGCTGATTCAGACAGATTCGGTGATTCAGATCAGCTGGGAGAGAGGCAGACACAGCCAGGTGGCTCCTCTGGCTGGGCCTGCCTTTCCTTGGGTGGGGGGAGCCACGGAAGAAGCCCCCAGGGCTGCCTTGCTTGGCCCCATCCCCTGCCTGGCCCCAGCCTAGTCCCGGCACTTAAAAAAAAACAAACCCCGTACTCACCGGCTGCAGGAGTGGCGAGTGGGGCTTCTGGGTCCTTGTGGCAGAGTCCTCCCCCCCCCACACACACACAGTGGGGGCAATGGGGATAGCTCCCTCCGCTTGGCACCTGTGCAGCAGCTGCCCCATGGTGCAGGTGCAGTGCAGCTCAGCAGGGCACCACACACTGCCTGGGAGCTGGGGCTGAGTGCTGCTGGGCTTCGGCTGACTGCTGGAGCTGCCCCAGCTTCCAAACAGCGTGCAGCGCCCTGCCAAGCCACGCTGCACCGGCAGCATGGGGCAGCCTCTATGCTGGTGTCACGCTGTGGTGGGGGAGCAATCCCTGCTGCCCCCGAGTGCCCAGAGGCCCCAGTTTCTGCTCCTGCAGCCGGTGAGTACAGGGCTTTTTTTTAAGTGCTGAGAAGCTGGGCCCAGGCAGGGGAGCCATGGGGGGTTTTCCTGTGGCTCCTCCAGCTGTGCCTACCTCTCCCCCGGCAGGGGTAGTGATAGGGGCTATGCCTTGCTGCCACTTTTCCCCTTCTGCCTGGAGCAAGCTGCACCTGCATCTGGTCCCAGCCGGCAGCACCAGCCTCCTGTGATCTGGCAGGCAGACTGGGGGCTCACATGCAGCCCTGTGGGGGCTGTGCTGGACTGCTCCCAGGGGGTCCAGCCCCCCAATCTGCCTGCCAGATCACAGGAGGCTGGTGCTGCCGGATGGGGCCAGTGGCAGCACCAATCTTCCCGGTGCTGGCTGCCGAATAGCCTATGGGCAAAATGTCGAAATAGCAAAACAGTTTTGATGAAACGAAATGAAACGGTGCTTTTGAAACAAAACTCGAAACGAAACACTGTTCCATCCAAACGTTGAAATGGAAGTCGAAGTGGAACGGTGCTGTTTCGCACAGCCCTAGTGATTTACTGTCACATAGGGAAGTGCACAAAGTTGTCTCAATACAGAACTAGTGTTGCATGGGACTAGAGGATGGAAAATATTGTACTTGTGTTTTGAAAAAGTTCCAGGGCCGATCTGGAAAGTCAGACGTGTAAGTTTCTCACACAACCTTGGCAAATTGGTTGAACTAATCATTAAAAACAGGACACCATGAACATGGAACATTGTGGTCTGGTAGGGCCTGGGATTCAGATAGCTTTACAGGATAGTGGCCCTGGCCTTTTTGTACGCAAAGATTAAAAGTAATTTTTTTGCTGTGGAGGGAATGGTCATGAATCTGTGGTCCCTTGATTATATTCTGAAATGTGCTTTAAATGCTCCATGATAATAGCTTAACAAAACTGAGGACATGGATACATAAACAATTTTGCAGCAGCATTTTCTATTAATCCACCGTAACCTCTTCGCCTGCCAGTTCCTATCTGTACTTGTTTACTCCTTATCTGCCTGGCATCGCTTTTGTTCAGTGGTACACATGCCTTCTGAGTCTTTTTATTATTTTTAAATAAGATACATGTTCTGTGGCTCCCCCCACCCCTTCCCCCCAGGGTCTTATCTCCTTTACTTTTGCGTTTGTGACTTTTTTGGCTAACCTTTTCATTTTCTGAAATTCCTCCTTCTGAAGGTTGGTATTACCATCAGTTTTTAGTACTGTACTTCCACTAAGATATCGAATTTTCTTATATTAATATCTCACTGCTATGTTTGCCTCTCGTTTCTGACTGATTTCCAGAGATGGGGAGCTGAATTCTGACATTAAGAGCAAATTGGCTCAGGTTTAACTACTGAGCTGCAACCAGCTTCATATATAATTATTATTTGAACTTCAAATTTTCTTCTGAAGGTTAGAAAGTGGGACTTGATAACAAGAAATTAACAACAATAAATAGCAATTATCTGTTTTTTTTTAAGTCATAGGGCTTAGTCTGGACATACTTAGAGTGCTGTAATCAACCTTTACACTGATGTAAACTGTTAAGGCCTCATCTGAAGTGCTATGTCCATTTTCAAGCATATGGATAAGAGTCCAGCACAGAGCAACACAAATGATTAGAGGCTTAGGAAGCATGATTTAGGACAAGCTGGAAGAACTAGGGTTATTTAGTCTGTAGAAGAAAAGACTGAGGGGAAATATGATAACAGTTTTTAAATGCCTGAAGGGGCAATTATAGAGGATGGAGATAGACTATTCTCTGTGGCTATAGGGGACAGGAGTAGAAGTAATGAATGGCCTCAAGCTCCAGCAGAGGAAATTTAGGTTGGAGATTAGAAGAAACTTTCTGACTATGAGAGTGGTCAAGTACTGAAATAGCGTATCCAGAGAAATTTTCAAGAGCAGGTGAGACAGACATTTGGCTGAGATGGTTTAGTCAGTGATTATCCTGCTGTGAAAAGAGGAGGGGCTGGACTGGATGACTTCATCAGGTCTCTTTCAGCTATATTTCTTATGATTCAATGATCCTATAAACAAGAACCACACATCTGATGTATATCCCTACAATGGCATAATTTACTTGAGTTCAATGTAGAATTGCCCTGAAAAATATCAGAGACAAAATTATATTTGTGTGAATTACACCAGTGTGTTTGGTTTATCTTAGGGTAGCCATTTGATCAAGGCAAACAAACTATTATCTGCTGTCTTCCTCCTAATGGTGGTTGGGCACTGTACTAACCACCTAATCCATACAGGCAGGTCCAAGTCTATCTGCTCTGGATCCCAGGGTAATTTACAATGGTGCACAAAATCTATGTTAATCTGCTGAAACACATTGTCTTCAAAGAGGTTAAATGTGTTTACTAGCATAATATATGGTTTTAAATAGTTACCTTATCAGGTGAATGGGCCAGACTATACCTTGCCTCTCTGTAGTAGTGAGTCTTAAACTAGACTTACCTTTTCTGTCATTCAGAACAAACCTACTGAACACTGAAATCAAATTCCTGTGGACGTATTTAACTTGGCATTCAGATCCCAGAGAAAGTTATAAAGTTCTAATTGGTTTCTCAGAGTTGATTTATTTCTCTCATTAGTTGGAATGGTTATTCATTGATGAATGCTTCATTCTTCTTAAATTTGGATTGGCTCATAAGATTAAAGAGCCCTTCCTACCTCCCTATATTTAAAGTGTCACCAGCCATTCTCTTCCTAACAGACACTTGAATGGTATAAAGTCTGAACCTACTGTACCATTTCTCTATTCAGAGATCTGATTGTACATTAACTTATTGCTGAAAACATTCAAAATTCAATGTAACTATAAAGAAAAATGATAGGCTTTCAAATTCTGCTGCTGCTTTGACTTATATGCCCTACTGGTCCTTAACAAATGTTGTATTTGTACAATAATAATTCAAGGGTATGCATGTTTTAAAGAAAGCAGAAAAGCTATCTAGGAATCCTTTCTCGTAATTAGGACTGAACAAACAATTCAGCAGGAGATCCATTCAGGCAGGTTTCTAGGAGGACTGTTGTCACAATATTAGGATTCCTTACATCTGTGCTGCAATTGATTTTTGCCACTGATGGGCTGACTGACTTTGTCAAGATCCTTGGACAAAGTTTTTTTTTTAAGGCAGTTTGATTTTTAGATGCCTGTTTTTAAAAACTTAGGCTTGATTTTTCACAGTAGCTGAGCAGCCGCAACTGGTCTGATTAACAGCTCTGAAAATCAAGCTGTAGGGTCTACAGCTTTTTTTGGACCAAAGAAAATCTTGTAAGATTCAATAAGGAGAAGTGAGAAGTCCTGGACTTAGGACAGAACGATCCCATGTTCAAGTATGGGCTGGGAACTGACTGGCTAAGCAGCAGCTCTGCAGAAAAGGACCTGGGGGTTACAGTGGACAATAAACTAAATATGAGCCAACAGTTTACCCTTGCTGCCAAGAAGACTAAGGACATACTGGGCTGCATTAGTACGAGCGTTGCCATCAGATTGAGGGAAGTGATTATTCCCCTCTATTCAGCACTGGTGAGGCCACATCTGGAGTACTGTGTCCAGTTTTGGGCCCCCCCACTATAGAAAGGATGTGGACAAATTGGAGAGATTCTAGTGAAGGGCAACAAAAATGGTTCGGGGGCTGGGACACATGACTTATGAGGAGAGCCTGAGGGAACTGGGCTTAGGGAGTTCGGAAAAGGATAGAGCTGGACTGATCTCAGTGGGGGCAGGTGACAGAACAAGGAGAAATAATCTCAAGTTGCAGCAAGGGAAGTTTAGGTTAGATATTAGGAAAAACTCTCTCATGAGGAGGGTAGAAAAACACTGGAATAAATTACCCAGAGAAGTGGCAGAATCTCCATCCTTGGAGGTTTTTAAGACCTGAATAGGCAAAGCCTTGGCTGGGATGATCTGGTTGGGGCTGATCCCGCTTTGAGCAGGGGATTGGACTGGATGACCTCCTGAGCTCCCTTCCAAACCTGTTTTTCTATTATTCTAATATTGAGAACCAAAAATAGGAGATTTTGGAATAAGTAACGTTAATATCTCTCCTTTGGCTCACCCTGTTATAAAACAGCTTACTAGCTGAAGTATTATTATACAGAAGATCAAACTAGATGGTCACAGGGGCCCTAATTTGCCCTTCAATGCTATAAAAACATGTGCTCATGTGGAAGTAGTTTTTCCCCTACTGCTGAGGTGTTATAAAGCTGAGGCCCTGTAGAATTGCCAAGCATTCATAAGACAAAGCCTTGTGGATCTGAGTTTGCCAGACTCAAATTTGCTGTATTACATAGTCACGACACCGCTTGTGCACTGGGGCAGTAACCTGTTTTAATTGATTTCAACAGTCAGGATCAAGTCCTATGAGCCCATTTCTACAGAACAGATGACAGGAAAAGGCAAGCAATCTTTTAGCTTACTCCTGCATTTGTGCCCAGCCTCTGAAAGTGGGACACAGTGGTAGAAGAGTCACAGTCATGATAAATATGTTGCAATTTCTTGTACTGCTAGGGCCACAGTTGGATCATAAAATTAAGCATCTCATTTTGCGGAGGCAAAGCATGGAGCAAGTTTCCTTGGAGCAGGCTTCCTTGGTTATGAACTAATAATTAGTCAGTTATTGAAGAGAGGACCATGAAATTCTGAAGCATTCAAAAGCATCTTCAACAGTTCTAGCATTATGCAAAGTGAAGTAGTTCTAATAAGTGAATTAGAACCTTGTTAAGCATTAAACAAAATTAGTCTACCCCCCACAACTTGCCAGCTAAAACTTTATATCTTGGTGGGATTACAAAAAAGCTGAATAGAAATAAACTGCCTAGCCTTCTCCATCTGCATCTGCTGGCTAATGCTAATCTTCACAAGTCCTGGCATTTTTTTTCTTCCCTCATAAGAAAATTAGAAATGTAGCAATCTCAGTCAAGTAACTGTCAGAGATATCCAAGTCACAAAGGTTGCAGTGGAAGAGGTTTTTGTGGGTTTTTTGCAGGGGGGGAGGGTGTTGTGGTCTAATGTAGATGTAATGGAATTCCAGAATTAAATGTGAAAGCTCCAGCTGCTTTCAAAAATATATTTATATTTAATTTACAAGCTTAAGAGAATGACACGGTCAAAATTGAAAAGGAAAAAAAGAATTGGAAAAGCTGGGACAATTAAACAGGCTAATGCACATGGAGAGTTAAGTTGTGAAATGTACTATGGAGCTGATTTAAAGCCATAACTCACTTGTCGGGTAAGAATAATAAACTAGATCTTTAGCTGACATCTCTCCATTGAGGCCAGTGGAATTACCCTGATTGATACCAGCTGAGGATATAGCCCTTGTTGTTTCCAGGCACATTTTCAAGGTCTGAATGAGCAGGAGACCAAGTCAGATCCAAATGTTTAGTTTGATTTGTTATTAAATAATTGAAAGTTGCTTTGGAAGTGCGGAAGTGAGGATGTAGTTGTGATGGTCCAGGAAGTGTGTGAGAGAAGATTTTCTGTGGGTGTTATTTTTATTGGATCAGCTGCATGGTTGGGATGGAGTTGGACAAGCTTTTGAATGCAATGTGTTGTTTAGGTCTGAGTTTCCTCATTCTCTGGTGCTGGGAAAATCCTACACCAGAAAGATTCCAGTAAAGGCAAAATACAAGATTTCGCTAACAAATACCCCTCTATTTAGTTCTCTGCTTTGCTGAGGGAAAGAGGTTGTGTTGGCTACAAGGACCAACTCACAGGATCATAATAAATTCTAATTTATTGGACGGAGTGCAAAGTGAACAAAGTCACAAGTCACAAAGGCAAACCTTCAGTTTTGAGGGGCACTGTCTCTTTAAATGCCTACACGTGCATACACACACACCCATGCACATGTAGCAGCTGGAATAGAGCACCAGTGTCGGGTATACCTATCCTAAGTGTTGGAGTCTGCTGAAATGGCCAGTCAAGGTTTCTTCCAAGGCGGTGAGGTCTCCAAAAGAGGGTCATCAGCTGGTCCTTCTGGCTGGACACAGGGTGCTGATCAGGTTGAAAAGGGCACCACTGAGGGTTACATTTCACTGCCTTTTATCCCTTTCTGGCAGACTTGCGTGATCCTCCAGCATCACCTTGCCTGCCCAATCCGGAGGTTGCTGTCCCACGTGGGTCTTGAGTAGTACATGACGGCTGTCAGTCACGGGGGTCTCCGCCTGCCTGTACAGGTTTCCCTCGATTTATGCAGGCTTTTCTATACGTGAATTTGCTCTTACACGATGAGCATACTTCACGCACAATGAATTATGGGTCTAGGTAAATTCACTCTTATGTGATCAGCATAGTGTTGCGGGGCACTAGGATGCCCTGCTCCTTTAAAGAGCTGAAACTGCTAGGGGAGGAACCCTAGCAGTGAGTTGGAAGCCCCAGGTGCTGGCTACTAGGGCAGCCGGAACGAGCTAGTGGGCCACATCTGCCAGCGGTTAGCTGTCCGGAAAGGGCAGGGCCTTGCTCACTTATAAACTCCAGGGCTGAGGCCAACAGGGTAGTTCCCTGCCAGCAGCTAAGGGGGAAGGAGCTCTCCCAGAGCAACCAAAGAGGAGCAGCCTGACTGCAGGTGCAGCTTTTGATACTGTTGAGGGACGGAGTACCCTGGTGTGGCTTGAATGATGTTATAGCCAGGTGGCTTGAATTTATGTTACAGCCCAGGGGCTCATGTTTTGTTTGTTCTTGTATAAGACTGGTGGTTTGGGTGAGGCTATTAGGAGAAGGAGGAGGTCTCATAGGGGGCCCACGGCAGCATGGGGACCCCAGTGCCAGTGAGGGTGCAGCATTTGGGGTGCACAGACCCTGGTGCCAGTGAGGTGTGGGCTGTAGAGAGCCCAGGGAGGACAAGGGGGCCGAATTACAAGAAGGCCTAGACCGGATAACGTTGGTACCATCTGTGAGGCTTGGGACATGGTAAAGGGGTGTTTGGAGCCACGCATAGCCCATAAGGCTGGGGTGCCCCGAAACACCCATCATGACATCTATTTCGAAGCAGGACACACCAGGGGTCCGGGAACCCATGGGGTCCACAGAACCAATCAAAACCATGTCTGAGAGGACTTAAAGGCAGCCTCCCTATTAATCATTCCATCAAAGATGTGGCAGGCGAGAACAGAGGGTGACCATTGGGCCAACTTGGCATAGTAAAGGGGCCTTTGGGAGATCACAGCCATCCTTAAGGACCCCAGCCTGTGACACATAGATGCCCTCCTGCCCAAGCAGGTAAGACTGTGAGGGGGAAGGGCCATGGCCTCACTCACCCCAGCCCTGACTGCGGTGGCCCCAGGAGCAGCCGACGCCAGCTGCCTGCACCAAGGCACAGCGCAGCCCAGGAGCAGAGGTGAATGGGGACAAGTGGAGCACAGTGCAGCCCAGTGGCTGCAGGCAGTTGGTGCCAGCTGTTCCTGGGGGTACTGCAGCCAGGGCTGGGGTGAGTGCTGCTCTGGTTTCCTCTGCATTGCTGCCTTGTGCAGCCCTAGGAGCAGCATCCCTCCGTCTCTCCTTCCCTCACCCCGTGGAAACCTATCCCTATATGTTACATTGTAAAGTGAGTTTGCTTTATGCAAATTCAATTTATGTGCCATTCTCTGGGAATACATTTACAGCATAAATCAAGGGAAACCTGTACATGCAGTTTTGGGGATCAGTTTGTGAATTTTTTTTGTGATTTAATTTAACAGTGGTACTGTTAAGGGTTGCAGGAACAATGGGTCGGGGGGGAACCAGTCTGCAGCATTGCTTAACTTAAACTGGATACCATATTGCACATACAGTGCAGCTCCAGGCAATGGCATTGATCTTTTCCTGTTGACAGTCTGTGGTAGGAGGTGTTAACTGCCACTGGTTAACTTGTAACTGCAGCTGGCTCTGCCTATTACTTAATCACTTACTCAGATTCACACCCATTCATTCAGGAAACCAGCCCCAATACAGCAATGCAATTCCAGTGATTCCTAGTCCAATCCATTCATATAATAATAGTTCTAATAATATAAAGTATGACTTTACATTAAAGAAAAATACATTTGTTAAAAGGTATAAAATACAGGATGCCAGGGTAAAAATGAGACACATGAAATATAAAAATGCCATGTGAGGCATAGGCCAGTAACATAGGCCACTGGGGACAATGAGTTAGGTTAGATGCAGTAGACTGATTTAGTATAAACTTTAGACGGATATGGGAAGTTTTCTTTGGGAAATTGGTTTTAATTTAAAGGGGAAATGTGTTCACCAGGATATATTTACAGTCATGTTTTCAATGTACCTTGGCTTTTCTTGTCTCTCTTACAGGCTTTGCTTTGAAGTGAATATTTTAGTTCTTTTGTTTCCTTTAGGGACACTTGGCTCCATTGATATGTAGATGTAGTTTGCAGGTTTTTCCTACAGAAAGCAACTTCAGCTCTTCTGGTTTGCTCTGAGCCTTGCCACATCCATGCAATAAGTTTGCTAGGTTTCTGCCAATGCTTAGAAGGAAAAAGAAATGCACAGAATGGGGTGGGGGGGAGGGGTGCAGGCAAGAAGGGGCTTCTTGTTACAGTTGATGTTCTGTAGGTGGTTTAAGTTGATAAGTTTGTGATACTCTGGTCTCCAGACAGGTGAACAGCCCCCATCTGATTTCAGGAATACTGATAAGAAGTATATATTTAGGAGCTCTGCTTTTTCATGGGGATCAGCTGTGGGCTGCCCCTCTGTAGTCAGTAGGGATCCCAGAGTAGAGCCCAATTTCCCTCCCTCCCCATTCTTCTCCCCCCCCCTTCCTATATATCTATAGATGTTTGTTGTCCTTTATTTCAGTTGCAAGCTTGATCTTCATGCCTGCCTTGGCTTTTTGTGTGTCATACCTGCAGACCCTGGTGATGTAAGTGTACAGTCCATTCTTCCATTGCTTATATTTTTCTTTTTCAATAGTTCCCTAATCCCTGTTGAGCCAAGTGGGTCTCTTAGCTTCTTTCCTGCTTTTTGACCATGTGGGAATAGCCTCTTTGAGCAGTGAGAATTGCTCTCTTAAGGAAGCACCACCATTCCTGAACTCCCAAACTGTCCGGGTGCTGGTTGCAGAGGGCCTTTCTAACTAGTCTCCTGAGGTTTGCCAAAGTCTGCCCTTCTGAAGTCTAGAACTTCTATTCTACTAACTGAATTCCCAGCCTTTCGGTGGATGGTGAATCTAATCTGATTGTGATTACTGTTGCCCAGAGTACCTCCAATCCTCAAGTCACCTATCCTGTCCTCTGCTTTGGTAAGCACTAAATCCAGAGTGGCTGTACCCCTAGTCAGCCCATCCACAACCTGTGTCAGGAACAGATTGTCTATAACTGCCAAGAAATTGGCTGACCGGCTGCAGTTGGCTGAATGGTCCTCCCAACAGGTGTCAGGGTAATTGAAGGCACCCATAATGATCATGTCTTTTTAGTGATAGCTGCCTCCAGTTAGACTCTTATTCACGGTCTCTACTACAAGCCTCCCTCCCAAGAGGAGAGTGATCAGTTATTCTCCAGGAAACTGTCTCCTAATCCCCACTGTATTTTGACCCAGAGGGTCTCAAAGGACCCTTCGCTACTATCAAACATGACCTGCAGGGGGGGGTACCGCTCTTTTACATAGAGGGCCATACCTCCTTCCTTCTTCCCAACCCAATCCTTCCTATAAAGCCTATAGCCCTCAATATCCACTGCCCAATCATGCGTGTTGTCCCACCAGGTCTCTGTCAACCCAATGAGGTAAAATACCTCGTTTACCAGAGGGAGTGCCAGTTCCTCGTGTTTGTTTCCCATGGTTCTGGTATTCTCATAAAGAGATCTGAGTTCTCCCCTAGTCGCCTCAGGTTTTCTGTCACTCTGCTAGTGTGTCTCAGGGTGTTAGCACCTATCTGGGGGCCCACTTCATAAATGTTCTTTCCTGAGTCATTATGGCTACAGGATTCGTGTACAGGAGTGGAATCTTCCCACTCTATACCCACTTCCCACTCTCCCCTGGATGTGCCTAATTTAAAGTCCTCTTTAAAAAGTCGGCAGTTCTCATAGAGAAAAGCTTCTTCCCTTTGCTTGTAAGGTGAATACTATCTCTTGAGTATAGACTGCTGTCATTAAACTGCATACCAAGGTCAAGGAATCCAAATCCTACGTGGTGATACCATCTTCTAAGCTTTAGTTGACCTCCTCAATGCACTCCACCCTCCGACAGCCACGGCCTCGGACTGGGAGGATTGAGAAGACCAGCTGTGCTCCTAGTTCTTTGAGCTTTGCCCCCGTGGTCTTGTAGTTCATCCTGACTTCTCCCAGGGCTGTTTCTTGCCATGTCATTGGTGCCCATGTGGACAAGGAGCATGGGGTAGTAGTCCATAGGGCAGACCAGTTTAGGCATCCTCACTGTAACTTCTTGAATCCTGGCTCCTGGAAGGTGGCAGACCTCTCGAGCAAAGGGGTCTGGATGACAAATGGCTCCTTCTGTGCCCCACAGCAAGGAGTCTCCCACAATGATCACCCTTCATTGTTTCCTTGCTGGGGTCAGCTGTTCCCGTCCTGTCTTCAGTGTAGAGGACATGGGTGCACCCATGTGTTTGATGGTGTGAGGGCTTCATAGCTGTTGTGCAGGGGTATTGGTGGAGCAACTGATGCATGTTGTGGCTTCAGGTGTGATGTGACCCACTGTTGGTTGGGGCACCTTGCTCAAGCCTGTGGCAGTCTCTATGGTGTTCTTCTCCAGATGTAGGGCTTGGCAGTAAGTATCAATCTCTGCCTTGTGTTCCCTGATGATTTGCAGCCTGTTCACTTCTTCCTGGAGCTCCCTCACTTGGCCCTCCGGAGTCTCTACCAGGAAGCATATCACACAAGTGGAAGTACTTGTGCTCCTGTTCCCAGTATCCAGCAGACATGCCACTCAGCCACTGCAGCCCAGAGTCGAGGGCTGCATCTGCATTGAGGCTGGAACTGTAGGCTCTGTCTGGGTGGAGGCCTCTGAGGTACCAAGGGTGGTCCAGCCAGATCAGAAATCCTAGGGGTACAGCACGTACTCCTCACCATATTGCAGGGCGGACCCCAGTCATGCAGCCCCCTAGGTATTTGTGTAAGCAGGAGACCAGGTGGGTGTAATTACCCCGACATGATTCCTACCAGCTGCTGCTGCCACAGCTAGGCAGGCAGGCTTGAGCAGCCACCTGCAGGAGGATCCACTGGCTTTCTGGGCTGCTGGAAGATTTCCTGGGTCCCTGAATCGCTTCCGGGAGTGGAAGGGTGAATCCCTTGTCCCCTTTACTGGGAGTGCTAGGGGTCTATCCTTCAGCGTGGGGGGGGAGGGGGCTTTGGCAGTCTGGAGGCACAACAGGCATGGGGTGTGCCATGTGTCACCATTGGGGGCAGCTCAGAAGTGAAGTGTCTGCCAACAGCCCCTCCTGTGCACCCTTCTGTACTAACTCCCACGCTAACTTGCATGCCAGGCCCAGAGCACACCTGCTTGCATGCCTGCTCGCCTGGCTCCCTGGGGGGCTGGGCTAAGTAGCAGCCGGGGAGGAGGGCATGTCCCTTCTCTGCTCTGCTTAGCTGCCTCCCACTCCTAACTAGTGCCCACCCACCGCAGGCCTTGCTTACTTCCCGGCTCTGCCTTGGGGGCCAGGGTCAGGATCCATTGGAGGGTCCACCGGGGTCCTGTACTCACGGGGGCGTGATGGGCTTTCACCTGTGTGTCTTGCACTGGAGCAGGGCCCAACTGTCTAGCTCAAGTTCAGATGTACCAGTTAAGCAAATCCAATCTCTAACACCTGTCTCCTGTTTTGCCGCTGGCTTTGTGTGGGTGGACTGCTAGTGAGGTACATGTGATTCCATACACTTGCAGAAATCTGTCATCTTAGACCCGATTGCTGTGTAAATGATATCACACTGCATTTGTGTGGCACTTTCCATAAAAACATGCCAAATTACTTAATATTAATGAAGTGTCTTGATACACCAGTATTTTGAGAACTATTATTATCCCCATTTTACAGTGGGATCCTGAGGCACAATAGGGGTTAAGGAATTTGTATAAGGGAAGTCCAGTGCAAACCTAGGAAAAGAAGCTGTAACTCTGTGATTCCTGGCTTCCAGTTCTGTCCTTTCTAACCAAGCTCCAAATGCATGCACAGTGTGTACCACTGTCACTGCCCAGCTGAGGACAGAGGAGGTTTCTGCCACAAAGCTTCTGGCCCCTGTTTTCTAGTGGGCCACTGTTCCACAGCCTGACTGGTGTGGCTGGATACAGGAGTGTTTGGTGGGGAGGGAGTCCAAAGATGGCCATAAGCCAACTTTGTCCTTCCTCTTTCCCAGAGCTATCTAGTGGCTGGACTAGTTCCCTGTTTTAAATTAGGCTATTTTAAAGCATAGAAATTGCTAAAAAAAAAAAAAAAAAAAAAAAAAAAAAATTAAGTGTGGGGAAAATAGTGTTAGAGGAAAAAATCCTGCAATCCTAGCTACTAGCACTTATCACAACATTCATTTTATTTAGCTTGTCAAGGATCATGCCACTAGCTACCTTTCTGGTGAATTGAAACATTCTCTGGTATACTGCATCTTTTATTAGGATCCATTTTGTAGCTAAATTGCATTAAGCTTTTTTATTTATTTATTTATTTTTCCCCATACCCTTCAGGCAATATTTTGTTTCCTTAATTCCTTCCTCTTATGACAAAGCACCCTCCTAGTTTATCTCCCCTCTTCTTTTCTTACTTCAGTTATTGTTAGATGTTAGCACAGATGTGTGGCTCCTGCCAGTTTGTTTAGTTGTTCTTGTAAATATTTAGCGTGCATTTCTTTCTCTGATGCTTAGACCTTTGTCAGAGAGTTTGAGAGATGGCAAAGCCAACTTTGTACGTGTTTTTTGTTCTATACTAAAAACATGGGTCTTCAAAGGAAATGGTTACCTTTCAGTTCTCTTGGATAATGAGCGAATTATGTTGCCTGTGTTAAACTAAACAGGAAAAGTGGTCAGGTAAATACAGTGGGAAGACGACAGGTATGGCTCTTTGAACTGAGCTGTCCATTTTTTTTTTTTATTATTATTTTTTTTTTAACTTAAATTAGGGCAGCTAGGGAGAAGCTCCAGGACGCACCACTAGAAGTTTGGCATGGTGGAGTTCTCGGTATACTAAGGATTGAGAGTGGGTATAGGGTAAAGACTTTAAAGACGGGTCTGTTTCCATTGGCCGTATACCAGGTAAAAGCTCTCCTACTTGAGGGGAACTGAATGCTATTTATGTCCAGTTGTTTCATGTAGCTCAAAATAAGCTTAACAGTCCAAAAAACCTGGTCCTTGAACTTTTTAATGGCATACCCTATAAAATTAGAAAGGATGTTATAAGGGCTGAGGGTGGATTGTGATTATAGAGCTGTGGAACTGGATTGCTTCAGGATGGTGGCTGAAATGGGGAGGGGGGGAAGTGCGTGAGTTATGCTTTTAGTGTTTTGACCAATGCCCTGCTTACATCTGTGGCAAAAGTATTGGCAAAAAATGATATTTGGACATGATCTTTGGCCTTGTGCTCCTGTTGGACATGTTTAGCAGTGCTTTGCTGCTAAACATACACAGAAGTGTCAGAATGACAAGGGAGATCCTGTAGCTAAATTATTCTCAAAGGGTGGGCCACTAAAGCTACAGAAGTGTGCTGCAAGATCCCCCTGTGTGAGGAGTTAAGTGCTCTCCTCTGTCTGGCACCTTGGGCGGTGACAGAAGTGACATTTATTGCATGATTGGCCCCTTGAAAGTGCTCTACAGCCATGCCCTGACACAACTGCATGGCTCCAGAGTGCTTTAAAAGTGCCTGGTTGTGTAACAAATTAACTCTCATGACATGAGTGTTCAAATGAATCCAGACCAGACCATGCCAGGACAAGAAATGCAAAGCCTGCCACCACCCCTACAACAGAACCATTACTACTCCTGGATCTTACAACATTTCTGGAGGTGCAAGTGTGTCTCTCATCCAGTGCACCAAATGCCTGATGGAAAATCTGCAGGAGAAACCAAACAACAACTGCAGACCAGAATGAACGCACACCGGAAATCTATCAAATCACAAGAATACCCAATTACCTGTGGGGGCCCACTCCTCGCAGGTCAATCGCCCCTCTCTGAACTCTCCGTTCTAATCCTCGAAGGGAACTTGCTGTCTACCATGCATTCAATCACTGCAATGTCTCCCTTTGACCTTCCTCCCCCCCCCCCCCAAACTTCCCCCTTTCTTACCTGCTTTACCTTTTTGTCTTTCTAATTTCAACCTATTTACATTCTCGCTGACATTCTGCCACACTCTCAGCTTCTCTCCTTCCTTGGAGTCTCAGACCAGCAGAGACCCCCTATGCCTGAAGAAGGGTGACTGCCCAAAAGCTTGCTAAGAACTCTTTTCTTACTCAGTCTAATAAAAGATACCACGTCTACTCAAAGAACCTTGCCTGCCTATGTTCAGATGAAGGCACTCCAAAGCAGAGTGTCTTCATTAACTTTTGTCTGATCATTAACTTTTTGCCTTGATGTTGTCTGTAGGATGGGAGAAGGGAGGTAAAGTAGTTTGGGGTGGGATTTCCCTCTCCCTTGCACGGGAGGGATGGGCAATGGATTGGAGTGCCCCCTCCCAGGGTGGCTAAAAGAAATAAGCTCCTCTCCCTTCAGGATGCCACTGTGTGGCAAACCCATACTGGGTTGTACTGTAATGCAAAATGTAGTATTTTGCTTGAAGGCTCTATCTGAAGATCCTTCCTCTCTTCCCCCAACTCCAAACACATGCACACACTGAGTCTGTTTTCTTTTCTGAGCCAATACTAAATTAATTATCTTGAACTTGAGCTTCCACAGGCAGGGATGTAGAAATGTGGAGCTCTTACATTTGTTTTTACTATTTTTTTCATAATTAATTGAGCTTTACTTACCACCCTATCATTCCTCTAGCTGCTGTCACAGGTTTCACCCATCATTGGGAAGCCCACAAAATTTCAGTCAATGTATTTCAGGACACCAGCTTGATCAAGTGGAATAGTCCCTTGAATAGAGGAAGTAGAGGCATGGGATCTGGGTTAACTCCTTATCCTACATGTTTTCTGGGAGCAGCTCTAGTTTTCTGTATTGCCCCAGTATTTGAATGATACTTTGAACTTGGTTACAGGTCTGCAATCCACCCTCCTCATTAATTTGGAACCTACCAGGCTAGTGAAGAGTACTAATACTCCATGTCCTTCAGTTATGTAAATTCTGTTCTTAAGCCTCCAGCTCCTGGGCTCCTTAAACTAAACTGCTCCTTTCTCTGTTTATTGCTTGTAAAATGTACGTTTTTCTCACCCTGTACATCTCAAAGGCTTTAAACTTGAGGTTCAATTTGTATAAGTGCACGTAATATAGTTGGAGTGAATTCTACCAGCACTGTTTGAGTGTATAACTATTAATCAAAGCGGAAAATCCTGGGATCAGTTGAAGCCATTGATTAAAATCTTCTATTCTAGTCAGGTTCTTATCCTGCCATTGTGACTGCAGTAAATAAGTGCCTTTCAGATGTGCACTAAGTGACCCAATACCTGTCATATGAGGCTTATCTTTTGTCCCCATTGATTCCAATGGAGCTTGATTTTTGACTACAGTGAAGAAAGGACTGCATCGTCCGTTGTTATTTGAAAGAGATCTGAGAATTTTGGGCTGCTTTGTAAAACTGAGCCAAACTCTGAACATTCAAGACTATGGCCTGCTGGGGTTGATAAAGGGTTGTGCAATTTCATTTTTTGGTAGTAATTTAATTTCCTAAAAAGCTTAAAATTGAGGAAATATCTATCTTCTCCCTCCCCTCATAAAGAATTAAAACCAATGAAGCTGCTGTCTAGGAGCAGGAATTATTTAATTAATGCAGATTACATTTATTTAAATTAAATTAACTAAATGTATTTAATTGATTAAGGTCCTTGATGATGACTGAGAACTGTGACAGCAGCTGAGGTGTATAGGGATAGCACCTGATGCATTATGATATAATTGGGGGGGAAAAGCAATGGTCCTAGTTGTATTTGGAAATAAGAAATTAAGTGTTTCTTCCTTAATTATGAAGACTCGACAATGAGATTGTAGGATTTGGGACTAGCATAGAACAACTGAAGATGAAAAACTGGATTGAGTTGGTGGGGTTTTTTTGTGTGTGGTGTTTTTATTTTATTGCCTGAATAAGTAGTACCTGGTATTAGGAAGAACTGCAGATTTGGGTTCTGTACAAGTAAGTATGTATAATCAGTCTTTCATTCTGCACATGATGATTCATTCTCTTGAATATACTAACTTGTGGTGGAAATCTTACAGGCACAAAACTCCTGATAGAATTTCTGGCACTTTAAGTTCCTGGCTGGGCTGGAATGTCCTAGGAACAGGCTCTTTTTGTCGTAGCTTAGTGTGTTTGCATCTGGTGCCAAGGCATGCTTTGCTCACTTTTGAGTACCACAGGTGTCTGGTTCACATGCAGCTGTGAGAATGGGGGCATTTAGCAGTGTGTTTTGAATTGGTTCACACCTCACTTACAAAAATGGAGTGTTTTTGAATTGGGAACCCTCCCATTTACCACGATCGAATGAATATTTTAATGTGTGGTAAGTATTTGTATCTAATATCAGAAAATTGATTAACTTTGCTGCGCAGCTGCTTTATGCATTAATTGACTCATCTTCAAAAAATAAAACTAACCAACCAAACATTGAAGTGGTAAGACTGTACTAAAGTTTGTGCTTTGAAATTACATGATGAATGGTGCTTTGTGTCAAGCATTTGGCTAAGCCCTCTCAACCATGGGACCTAATTCTGCAGATATAACTCACTATACACCTTATCATGACTGATCTTTTAATCAATGGAATTGTGATAATATGTTCAGAAATGAGGATTTTCCAGGATTTGTTGTTGTGCCCGCCTCTGCTCCACTAGGCGTTCTCAAGCCGCTTTTGCCTGGGCAGTTGATCGGGTTTGCCACGGACCTGCAAGAGGACCCCGGAGGGTGCCTTGGATGGCATCGGGAGACCCCCTAAACTCGCCTGCCACGACTTTGAATGGATCCTCAGTGGAGGGGGTCTCCTTCGAAGCAGCCTCCAGGGTCGTCATGCCTTCGGCGGGCACTCACGGGGCTCCAACCTCCCCTACACCCCGGCCAAATGCCACCTGCTGCCGTGGGTCTCCTGGTCGTCCTTTCTTACTGGCCCCATCTCGTTTCTATCCTCGACCTTCCCGTAGTCCCAGCTCAGTGGAACCAGGCGGCCTAGGCTGGGCTCCGGTCAGAGGGCTAAGAGACCCTTGATACCTGCAGCCCCTATCCTACCCTGCCACCGTGATGCCACCATGTGTAAAAACGAGAGAGAGAAAAAAAACAAAACAAAGCCCCACCACCGTGCCTTGCCAGGGAGGTCTAACCCTGGGCGTGTAAGCCCTGAGGAAAATGGTGCCCTAGCTCAAGGCCCTGCGACAGCCCAGTGCCTCAGAGCCCCCTAGGAGTCTACCCTCTGGGGACGTTGCTCCAGTCCCCTTGAGGTCCTCCTTCCTCGGCTCCTCTGCCGGTCCCTTCACTGGCTTCCCTGCTGGCTCTCTTGCCATCTTCCCAGCCGGCTCTCTTGCTGTCTTCTCTGCCGGCTCTCGCCGATTCTGCTGCTGGTTCCTCCACCGGCCTCTCCACCGGCGTTTTCCCCAGGGTCTCTGCTGGCTCTTTTGAAGTTACAGCTCTCGCCGCCTCTGCAGCGGCAGCAACTCTCGCCGCCTTGGGCAGACAGACCACGCGGGTGCACGCTCCTGCCCTTGGGTTTCCCCGCGGTCTCCCCGGTCTTCTGCCCCCTGCCTTTGCCCCCGGGGCTGCCCTTTATTCCGGCTGGGTGGTGTCTCTCGCTGACGTCACCCAGCCCCAGCTGAATATGAGCGCGGCTGATGAAGCACCCGGGTGATTTTTCCCGGTGTGTGCTCCCCTACTCCCTCCGGCTTCTGTGAAGGGTAAGTACAGGGTTTCTTCCCCTTTGGTTTTGGCCCAGGGTTTCCCTATAGACCCGGCGTCCCTGGGACAGTCATCTTAAGAAACCAAGTCAATTTATTATTTACTAGCTGCTTTATATTCATGTACTGGCATGAAGGCGGCAGTTACAAGAAGGTCGTCTAGCATTTGAGTGAGGCATGAATGTGATTTGGCAATGGTAATTGTGACTGAGCAGCACTCTTCAGGATCCACTCTGCTCACCCCACATGGAGAGGGGTTTAGAAAAGGTTCCCTAAGTGTAGTTTGCCTACCTTTTTCCTGATTAGATAAATGCATCCACTGGCATCACTTTTATTGTGGTCGAAATTAAGACACGCAATCAATTTCAGGACCTGGAACAGCAGGACCCTCATGGATAATATTATTGGTGATCTCCCAGAACTCCATACTGTAATCATGACTCAAACTTGGACAACACAATATTGATGTCACTGCACTGAGTGAGAACTGGTGAGCAGGAGATGGGCAGCTCAAAGAACAAGGAAGTGGCTATACCTTCTTCTGGAAAGGTAAGCAGGAAGGAGAACACCAGTTTCATGGAGTCGAATTATTATTTTTTTCCATTAAGAATGAACTTGTAAATCAACTTAATGAGTTCCCCATTGGTATTAATGAGATCCTTATGCCTTTCCATCTTAAATTGACAGGGAGCCAATATGGCAATGTCATCGGTGTGTGTGCCCTGACTCTAGATGTTGTTGACAAAATCAAGGAGGAATTTTATACCAGCACTGACCAATTCCTTACTGATGTTCTGGAGGGAAATGGACTTATGCACATAATCAGAAAATTAGGGCTAGAAGGGATCTCAGGAGGTCATCTAATCCAAACCCCTGATCAAAGCAGGACCATCTCCAAATTGATCACCCCAGCCAAGGCTTTATCTATTCCAGTCTTAACCTCAAAGGATGGAACTTCCACCACCTCTCTGAGTAACTTGTTCCAGTGCTTTACTACCCTCCTTGTGAGAGTGTTTTCTAATATCTAACCTAAACTTCCTTTGATGCAACTTAAAGCCATTGATCCTTGTTCTGCTATCTGCTTACAGTTGATCAGCTCTTGGACCTCCTGGTCACTCTTATTAAACCAGTCCTGCTGAGAACTGGTCTAGCTCCAACTACCTGAAGGGCGATTCCAAAGAGATGAAGGCCACTTCACAATTTTCTCTACTCCAGACTAAAAGAGGCCCACTTCCCTCAGCCTCTTCTCATAAGTCATGTACTCCAGCCTGCACCGCCCTCCAAGTTGCCCTCTGTTGGACTCTCTCCAACTTGTCCATATCCTTTCTGTAGTGGTGGGCTCAAAACTGGACACTACTTAAGATGTGGCCTCAGCAGTGCTGAATAGAGGGGAATAATCACTGCCTTTGATCTGCTGGCAATGTTTCCATTAAATGCAACCTACTATGCTGTTAACCTTCACAACAAGGGCACACTGTTAGTTCATATTCAGCTTACTGCCTGCTATAATCCCCAAGTCCTCTTCTGCAGAACTGCTTCTTATCTAGTTGGTTCCAAGCCTGTAGCAGTGCATGGGATCATTCTATCCAATGGGCAGGACTTTCCAATTGTCCTTATTGAACCCCATAAGATTTCTTTTTGTCCAATCCTCCAATTTGTTGAAGCCTTTCTGAATCCTAGCCCTACCCTACAGCATATCTACTACTCCCCCTAGCTTTGTATCATCTATAAATTTGCCAAGGATGCACTCTGTCCCATCTTGTGATCTGCTCAATGATTTCAAAAGGATCTGTGAAATCTGAAAGGTAATTTTGATGCCAGAGTCAGAGACTTGAACCTCTGGAATAGAATAATTGGCAAGGAAGAAGTAGGGAAGTTCAACTCTAGTGGCATCCTCCTATTGACCAAATACTCGGAACATATTCACCATCACCAGTCCCTGTTCCACCAGAAAAATGGGCACAAGACATCATGGCAACACCCACAATTTAAGCATTGGCATTTGATTGACTATGCCATTGTTTGCACCTAGGATCGCAAAGATGCCTGTATCACCTGAGCTATGCTAGAAACTGATGATTGTGGTACTGATATTGATTCATCCACTTGGTTATGTCACTCAAACTGGCTCCCAACAAACAGCTGCAGCAGAAGCAATGCTGATGAAAGATCAACAACGAAAAATGTGAGGACCCAATCATACAAGGCCTCTTTCACTGGTGCCTCAACAACAAACTGGTGAATTCCAATCAACAATGGGAGAATATCTGCAGCACTTGGGGAGCATTCAAGGCCACTGTCAACAGTGCCTGTGAAGTGACATTTAGATTCTCTACCAGGAAATGGCAGGACTGGTTTAATGAGAATGACCAGGAGATCCAAAAGCTGATTGACCACAAGTGCAAAGCCTCTTGTTCTTGGCAGAATGACATCAACTCCAAGCAAAAGAAATTGAACCACAAAAAATCCAAGACAGTGGTGTAAAGGAGGCCCTGCAATATGAAGAAAAGATGGTAGCAGGACAAGGTGGGGGAAAAAAAAATTCAACATCCATGATGTGTAGCTTTTTCAGTACCACCAAAGCCATCTAAGGTCAGAGCACTTGGGCACCAACCCCCTTGAAACCTAAGGGTGGAGGAGACCCAATCAAGGAAAGAGGAGCCATTTAACACCTGCTGGAAAGAACATTTTGAAGACCTTATCAATTGAGACAGTTGTTAATGAGTGCTTTTAACTCCATCCCACAACATCCAGGTAGAGATGATCTTGGAATTTCTCTAACCTTGACAAGGAGAGGAAAGCCATAAAGCAGATTGTGTGATGGGGATACCGCCATGAAGAGAAACTTACCCAAGGGAGGAGAGGCGCGGAGCTGGCGTGATGCTGGTAGGGAGTGGAAGTCCAGCCAGAATGGGGCTGTGAAGAGGAAAAACCACCATAACAGAGAAAGAAGAAGAAAACTGCAATGAGCTGGGGGACAGCTGGGGTCAGTTCCAGTGCTGGCATGGACCCGATTTTTATGGTGGCGCTCTGGCACCAATTTGCTGGCCAGCCCCCTGGAGGGAGCATAAAAACCCCACCAGATGAAGATCAAGGAGGACTGGATGTGAGTCCTCTGGAGGGCCCAGAGTGGCTCAGAGCTGTTTGCAGCCCCAGAAAGGGCATGTGGTGGCAGCCCCAAGAGGAGCCAGGCAGGGATAAGCTAAGCCCAGGAGGGCCTAGCTACTTACTGGAGATGGAGCAGTGGATCCTGGACACGGCCAGCTGGGAGTGGGACAACATCAAACCTGAGAAAAAATAGAGAGAAGGATCCATGGGCTGCCGTGGACCCAAACCAGAGGAAGACAGAAGTGCACTGGAGAATAAGGCAACTCAGGACTGGTAAAACTGCAGGCCAGTTGACGTATGGCTTAAAGCTGGACGGTATGCTGTCCAAATTGGACTTTTATGACTTAAAAGGAGACAACAAGAAAACCTCTTACTGTGATGAGTCCTAGTCATGGTCTGGAATTAACATCTGGTTGGTGCAAGGAAGGGTGTAGGGGAGGCAGAGCCCTGCCACCTAAAGCCAGGTGGGAAGATTGAAGAAGGGACTCAGGAAAGGCAGGACTTAATCATCCTCCTAATAACAAAGTTATTCCAACAAGATGTGGCAGGTGAGAACCCCTGGGGACTGTCCAAGATATCTGACTGAATGGCGAGCTGTCAACTGTTAAAGAGATGGTCATGCCCAAAAAGCAAGAGAGTGAAACACTAGTGAGCAGCATGGGAGGTTACACAGATGAAGAATGACAAGGCATCTGGAGCTGATGGACTCCCTATTGAAATCTTCAAGCAGGGAGGAGAGCTACTCGCATCACATCTCCATGCCCTCATCTTAAGGATCTGGAATAATGAGGAAATCACAGATGACCTTAGGGACACCATGATCATGACAATCTTCAAGAAGGGAGACAGGCCTGACTACGGAAATTACAGAGGGATCACCTTGCTGTCCATCACAGGAAAGATGATTACAAGAACCCTCCTGAATCATCTCTTTCCACTTGCAGACGAGCTCCCAGAATGTAAGTGTATGTTTAGGGCATCAAGAAGCACAATCAACATGATCCTCACCAATCATCAGCTGCAGGAAAAATGCCAGGAACAAAATAAACCTCTTTACATGTCCTTTTTGGCCTCTCAAAAGCCTTTTTGATTGTCAACCAAGAAGTCCTGTGAAGGATCCTTCTGAGGTATGGATGCCCACCAAAATTTATTACCAGTCTTTGCCTGCTCCATGATGCTATACAAGCAGTGTTTCTCAGTAATGGATCTGTCGCAGATTCCTTTGCATCATCACTCCAACACTCTCTTCAATATTTCTGACCACCAACAAGCTTCCAGTCAATGTGGAGCTAAACTACTGTATGGATGCTAAGTTGTTTAATCTCGACTGACTCCAAGCCAAAACCAAGACCACCCTGACCTCAATCCTTGAGCTCCAGTATGCTGATGACGCTGTAGTGCATGTTTACTTGAAAGCAGATCTTCAGGCAATTGTTGACATCTTTACTGAGACATACAAGAAAGTGGGACTAATGCTTAATGTTCAAAAGGCTAAAATTCTCCATCAACAAGTTAATGAGTAGTTTCTAGCAACAGTAATCCAAATTTACAGTGAGACTCTGGAGAATATTGAGTATATCCTGCATAATCAGAAGCCATCTCTTGCAGAAGGCTGACATTGAGGCGATTGTCAGATTTCTTCAGAAGTGCAAGTGCAGCCTTTGTACACCTGAAGAAATAGGTGTTCAAAGATCACAATGTCAGATCCAAACCAAGTGAAAAAATGCATCATTGATATCAACTCATGGGAGACTCACCCAGAACTGCCCCAAATGGAGAAAGAGTCTGCTACAAGGATCTCAGTACTTTGAAACCTTACAATGACAACAGGAGATGGAAAAGTGGGAGCAGCAGAAAAAACATGTTGTGGACCAAATCAAGAATCCAGGGCCACCCACCCCACACAGAAACATGAAAATAAGTTGCAACAGTCTGATCTTGGATTGGACTTGTTAGCCATTTTCAGACCCATAGATAAAGCAATCAAAGATGACTATTAACCTTGACTGCAAGGGATTAGTGATAGATTTTTAAAGGGTTTTGAAGTCTGTGCCTGTGTTTGCAGGTAAAAAACATTTAATAGAAAGCCAGAGCAGGTTGAACTACTCTTGCCCTTTTTCTAGAAGTTGCCTATTGGTGCACGTAGTAATGTAGCAAACTGCCATCTCAAGGAGCCTGGGGGCAGTTTGCCAGCTCAAAGGGACTGGGAGTAGTCTGCAGGCTGGTAAGGACTGCAATCCAGCTGCAGGCAGTGAAACCTGATTACAGGCTGCCTAGGAGGACTGGGCCAGATGACCCAGATAATTAGCTGGCCCACAGGAATTTCAGAGAGACTTTCACATAGTACTCAGAGAGGTGTGGGAGTTAGGTTTCTAGGGAGAGGAGCCTGAGACAGGCAGACAGCTGAGCTGAGAGCCAGAAGTTGAGAACCAAGTGCTGGGGCTGAAAGCATAGAGACTCGGCGCCAAGAAGGAGAGAACTGGCAGGCCAGCACAGTGGTGCCTGAGGACCCTGCTTGTAATACTTTTCTCCTAGGAGTCCCCCAGAGATCAGGAGTGTGCAGCAGAGACTGTGTATATGGCCAGTGTGAGCAGAGAAAAAGAGGGAGTGTGGGCTGGTGGCAGCAGACCTGAGCCCAGGCACGCTTGCTGGTCCAGGAAAAGACCACATATTGTGTGTTTGCATGGTGCAAAGTGCTTAAGTTGATTGACACCTGCCAGGAGAGAGCTTGCCCATGGGAGTACAGACAATAAACTGAAGCTGTGAGCTTGTAAAAGGACACTGAAAGACTGAGGTGGAGGTAGTTAACCCAAACCCACTACACCATGGGGGAGAATAAGTCACAATGACTTATTGCCTATGTGGTACAAATGGGGACATCACCTGGGTTGTAGTTTTCATCACCCACTACCCTAGCTTCTTCAGAACAGGCATTTTTTTATAAAGCTAATTAAAATTTCCAACCAGGTTTCATTTGTTTACTAATTATGTTCCTCTGCAGACTCCAGCAAAAACGAACGTTTTGTATATGCATCATTATCAGCACAATCGCAGAAGATGAACTTGAGAAATCAACGTGTTTGGAGTATTGTTGCTGCATATTTATGCAGTATGTGGGGAGGGGAGGAGGAGTTTGGTTCTGGAAATGGTGTAGATCTAAGACATTAAACCTATAAAACAAGAGCCCCTCCAAACTATCCCAACAGTTAGCTAACTACTGAAAGCCAAACAGTTCCATGAAGTTATCCCTTTGTGCATAAGGCCTGCTTTAGGCTTGCTCAGGCTCTGTACTTTTCAAGCTTTCTGTGTGGCAGTAGATAGGAGGGATGGGGTTCTGAGCTATTCTGGAACCATCTGGTTCAAAGCAGAAGGCCAAGAAACCAAAAGGACCACACATAGTAGCAAACACAGGATTTTTGCAAAGCAAAAATGGGAGCAGTGACCAGAGCAACAGAGGGGTGGTTGCAGTCCCTGCTCCCAGTCTCTTACCCCCTCTTTATCAGGGGAGGGCAGAATGCACCATGAAAACATCAGTCTTGCACTTTTCCCAAATCAGGTAAGAATCCTCTTTTCACCCTCCCCACCCTTTCCATCTGAACTCAGAGGTATGTCCCCTCCTCTCCCCTTCTCTACTTCCTTGGCTGCCACTGTCCTGGTGATGACTGGAGTTCCTCCAGCTGTGTTGCACAGGGGCCTTGCTCATCCTAGGACAGTGGCAGGGATGGCAGGCAGGTGGGTTCCTCCATCCTGCACCTGGTCCCGGGATGGCAGGGAACACCCAGAAGGAGCAGACAGGGAGGGGGAACCTGCCCACTCACTGTTGCTACTGATGTCCTGGGCCAAGTCTATTCCCTGTGCACCCTGGCTGGAGCAGGACAGCAGCTCTTCTCCCCACAGGATCAGCAACAGGTAAGGGAAAGGACATGCCTTGGACTCAGGTTCTCCCCAAAGTGATCTCTTCAAGGCCTTTAAAAAAAAAAAATGTATACAATGGCATAAGGAACAAAATAGGGAGAACAGAAATGAGTCACTTGCCCCAAAGTGCACGGAGGGATCGCCTTTTCTGGGATCTGGGGGATCTTTGTGTTTTCCTGGTAGCCTCATAAACTTCAGTCCTTGCAGCTCTGCTGTCCTGCATCCCAGTCTGACTGCCTGATGAGTTTTATTCCATCACATCCCCCTAGTTATTACTGTTCCCATAACTCATTTATTTGGGCTGTCTTTTATTGAATGTGAAGTCTTTTTGGTTACAGAGACATAGTCTTATGCATGCAGGGTAAATGGAGAACCCTTACCCAGAAAAAATTTAAATGCAAAGGTGCATTTGTTGCTGAGTGAAATACATAAAAGTTAAGGAGCGATTGGTATTTAATTTTCAGTAAGGGAACAAATACCTGTATTGCAGTGAAGGCTGTTTTTCCCCCCTTGCTGAACATCAGACTGGATTCGAATATAACCAAAACATTCAACTAATAATAAAAAGAAGCAAAAAAAGCCATCTAATCTAATCTTATCTTTCCAGGAGAGCCTTTGGTCTTTCCCTGCATATATCCCATTAATTTTGATAGATTGGTACAAATTAAAAGTGGGGATCTGAAGAAATAACCTACAGGTAAATTTAAGAGCTGAAACAGTTAATCTCTTCCCTTCTCCTGCCCACCATGCCTCTTTGTTAAACTAACGGCACTGGCAGAGCCAAGAGGCACAATGGACACGGCGGTAGACTGGAACCTTTTTCTTCAGTGGCTTTATCATTTGCCTGATGAAGAAAGTGATGTTAAAGATCTCTCCTTTCTGAGGTGGGCTGAGGGCTATACATGCAAAGTGCTTTACAGTAGCTATATACCACTAATAATTCATTTAGTAGATCCCCTCACTATACCTATTGTCCCCATAAGAATTAAATGTCTTCTGCATCTTTTAATACATCTTTTCCACAGTTAGGTGTCTGCCAAATATTGCTTATTCCCTGATGATTAATATATCCTCGTTGGTATTTTAGGATTAGATTTGCAGCAAAGTTGTTTCATCCATTGGGCTTCCCAGTGCATACTGCATTCCATATTAAATTGTAAGAAATTTGGAAGAGGTACAGTTTTATTTTGTGTTTCGTACAGTGGGAAATGCATTGTTGACAATTTGCATATAAAAAATAATAAGAGATTTGTGAGGGTGAAAGACTGGGCAAAGGGTATAGAAATGAAATGAGGACAAAATAATCTGGTTTAAATGTACTGCACTAATAGTAACTTGAAGTTCCCCTCTGGCTATGTGATCACTTGAGTCAAGAGCTCAGTGGTCTGCACTTGCTGTTGGAACATTTTCAATTAATGTGTTTTTGTTGAACTATCCTGCTTTGCTTAAGCAAAAACTTCTAGTGGAGTCCTACTTTTGGGAAAAATAAATGGTGAGGTTTCTGAGATCCAAACTGAACCCTGTGGTTCATCACTTCTGACTAGAGAAAGAAGAGATGCTCCAAACTGCAAATCTGACCTTGATCTGAAAATAAGTGTTTCAACAAATTCCATTTTGTACATGCTTGCAACAGGTTTTGTTTTTTCATTCCAAAGTAGAACAAATGGAGACAAAGTTCAAGACACTGGGGTCCAAGCTACCAATTCCATCTCATGACTTCCAAAGTTTTAATATTATACCAGAAAGACGACCCTGCCAGCTGTCCCACTTGTGAGGCTGTGAAGAAGAAAATTGCCTCTCAGTAATTCCTGCAATGAAGCCTATTGAAAGAGCACTTTAGGGAAGCTTCCATTCCTATCAATCACACTGCTGTTTCTTTTGTATGGGCAAACAGGGCATCCACCCAGGTCTCCAGTGATATGCATCCAGAATGGTCACCAATGCTCTGCTCTCATACATGTATTCAAAAACAACCAACATAATCCTGGGACATATAAAACATCTCATCATTTATAGAAAGTGTAACTATAAGCCAAAATGATGGTTGCCTCTTTCTGCCTTTCACTTACTTTCTCCCCTAATATCCTTAGCTAAAGTAGTTTATTTCAAAATCCATTTCAAAAGTTTGATAGTTCTGAACTGAAAGATTTCTAGAGGGCAGTAAATCCAAAGGGAAATCCCATCCTCCAGTGCAAATGAAGCCTCTTCTTTTATTTGAGTCTTTTTGTTGTTGTTTTTAATCAGGCACAGAGGTACATAAAGGTTTTCTTTCTCCTGTGTGAAAGCAGCAGTAATAATAAGATATCTCTGTAAGACTGAGAGGTATAATCATACCCTGGGGCAAAGTTTTAATTTGATTTAAACCTGCTGTTGTGGGCAGAGACTCTGAAATTCAGGTGTAGGTTATGAAGAAATTGCTCTGGCATCTAAAATCATCTCTGAAAGCAAATGTATTTGTAGAATGTTATTTAACAGCATGCAGTGTTCATCCTAAGTTATTTGCTCATAATTGCAGTTAATACACAGAGTATACTTAATTAGCTGTTGCGATTGTGCTTCTGGCTGCACTTCAGTCATTTCCTCTCTTTAGTTCAAATTATAATTGGTCAAGCAATAGTTGGGATCCATTAAGTGCAAGCAATAAAAAAAAAACAGGGTGTTCACATCTTGTTTTATTACTTACTGCATTTTTCAATGTGTTCTGAAACTATTTGAAAAAGTGCTGCTACATCCACATGTACTCAGTTTCCTCACCAAAGCTGATGCATTTTGAAAGAGCTTTTCCTCCATGCCATTTTAGGTAGGGAAATCTAAAGTTTTAGGTTGGCCATCATAAAAAATAAAATGTGGACCATAATAAAATTGTTATTTTAAAAGTATCTGCACAAAACATTTGTATCATGACATACTGTATTTGCATACCTTTATCATGATTATGCACGTGTATAAGGTATTTCTGTACTCAGCCAACTGGGCAGATGTGTGGCTATTTGCACATGCATATATGCAGTTTGTACATACAGTGGCAGCACTTGGGGCACAAAATTAATGAACAACTCTGACAACACTTAAAAAAACAAACAAAAAAAGGGGGGTGGGGGAGAGTTCTTGAAATGCAATTCTACTCTTAAAAGTAACACTGAAAAATATGACCATGGAGGTCCAGTGACTTCAGTACCATAGCTGGTGAACTTACAAACAGACTACTCTTCTGAGTGTCAGTGCTGCCAATTCAACATGCTATGTGAAAGCCAAATGAGGTTCTTTGATTCTCACACACCACTCCCAGTAAGTAAGAGTATCCTGCTAATCTAATTTTGTCTTCTGTTATATTGGTCTAAGGGAGACAATTCAGTCTACTGGATTGGAACTCAGGAAATCTCTGTTCTATTCTGCCATTACCTTAAAAATTGACCTTGGGAGTAATATGGGGAATGATGATACTGACTCCCTTTTTGTTAAGTACTTTGGAATCCACTGTTGGCAATCACCATGTAAGAATTAGATATTCTTATACATGAGAGTTCACCTGTAAAGCAGCAGAGTAGCACATGCATGAATGAATGCAGGATCTTTGTGATTCTGCTTGAGATTAAAAGAACTTCTCTTGAATTCCTTTAGCTTTTTTTAGTGGTGGTTCACAAGTATGACTAGGCAGGGTTTTCCCCTGTAATCGCAATTCTTTTGATACAAAAACTAAAATAAAAGCTCCACTCTCCTACATTGCTGCATTGACTTGGTACAGATAACAACGGTAGAAAAGCATTGTGGGTTGGGGGGTGGGGATTGCCAATGGGGGGAGGGAGTTGCAAACAGGTTACTGTAGAGCAAGAGAGGACAGGGCTTTACTGAACATCATCTCCTCCCTGATTACTGTCCATGCGCATGCCTTTACCCTGTATAAATAAGAGCTGACTTTTGGTAGCTTAGCCTGCTTGTGCATTTAGGCACCAATGGTACCACCAGGAATGACACGGGACAGGTGAGAAGTGAATATGAGGCTCTTGGCAGGAGAATTAAGTAGCTTGGAGCACCACTTGTGCTCTCATTGATTCTTTCTGTAGAAGGCAGGGGTCCATCATATCCTGAAGGTGAACACGTGGCTGAGATAGTGGTGTCAATGTGAAGACTTTGGCTTCTTCAGCAACAGGCCGATATTGATATCAAAACATTGGCTTCTTCAACAATGGATGGATGTTCTTGGGAGGAGGGCTGCTAGCAAGAGATGGGATCCATCTGGAAGGAATGGGGAGGAACATCTTTGGGTATGGCCTGCGCAGCCTGGTAAGGAGACCTTTAAACTAGGTCCCATGGGGCTGTTGATCAAAACTCCCCAGCATCTGAGCATACATTCCAGAGGGGAAAGGACTCAAAAAAGCTGCTCAACTCTGGGGAAAGAACCAAATAGCTACAGGACTGTAACAAGTGGTGCAAAAGGGAAGCAAGAAGGTCAAAATGCATAATGTATCTGATGCGTGTATACAAATGCAAAAAGGTATGGGGAAAAAATAAGGTGAGCTGGAAGCTGCAGCCCATAAAAAGAACTATGATCTGATTGGCATCACTGAGACCTGGTGGGGCAGCTCTTATGACTGGGATGTCAACATGGAGGGTTACACTGTTTTGGAAGGACAGTGTTGGGAGAAAAGGTGGTGGGGTTCATTTGTATGTCAAAAATGAATACACTTGTTCCCTGGTTCAGGTGGAAGAAGGTAGCAAAGCAGAATGCATCAGGGTAAAGATAAAAGTTCAAAGATGTGGCACCAATATAAGGGTGGGGATTTATTATAGGCTACCAAGTCAGGAAGAGAAGGTGGATGAGGCACTGTTCAAGCAGGTTGCAAATTATTAAGAAAATCTATGGGATGGTACTTATGGAAGACTTCAATTTTATGGATATCTGCTGGTAGAACAATGTAACCAAACATAAAATGTTATGCCAGTTCCTAACTTGGATGGAGGACAACTTTCTCTTCCAGAAAGTGGATGATACAACTAAAGGATCTTCTATCTTGGATCTTGTCTTGATCTACAGGGAAGAATTGGCTGAGGATGTGACGGTGATGAGTAACTTGGGAGGAAGCAAGTATAATATGATAGAATTCCAGATCCTGAGTTGGGGAAAACATGAGGTTAGCTAAATTGGGACACTAGATTTCAAAAGGCAGATTCCATCTGACTCAAGGAACTAATAGGCATGGTGACATGGGAGGATAGACTGAATGATAAAGTTGCTCACGAGGTCTGGGAGCGTTTAAAGGACACAGTATTGAAAGCCCAACAAAAAACTGTCTTGACACAAGGGAAGCACAAGTAGAATGGCAAGAGACCAATGTGGCTTCACAAGGAGCTTCTAAAATGCCTTAAATACAAAAAGAAAGCATACAGGCAATGGAAGAATTGGTAGATCACCAAGGAAGTGTACCAGCAAGTAGAAGAACCTGCAGGGACAAAATCAGAAGGTAAAGATAAAGAATGAGCTGCTCCTGACAAGAGAAGTTAAGGACAACAAGAAGAGGTTCTGTAAGTATGTTGGCCAGAAAAAAAGGAAGATGTGGGTCCTCTGTTAACAAGCCAGGGGGAGCTCCTAATTGAAGATGCAAAGAAGGTGGATCTACTAAATAGCTGCTTTGTTTCAGTCTTTACCAAAAAATAAGTTGCAGCCAGACATCTAATAGGAATTATTTGGATAAGAAGGGGGCAAGTTGAGGAAGGAGATAACAACAGAAATGGTCAGAAACCTTGTTGGGTCTGAATGAATTCAGGTCAGCAGGGCCTGATGAGCTTCATCCAAGGGTCCTGAAGGAATTGGCTGAGGAGATCTTGGAGCCTGTGGCAATTATTTTTATGAAGTAATTGGAGACAGGCCAGGTACCAGAGGACTGGAAAAGGGCTAATATAGTGCCCCTCTTTAAATAGGGGAAGGAGGAGGACCCAAAGAACTTCAGACTGGTTAGCCTCACCTCAATACCTGGAAAGTTACTGGAGTATATCCTAATGAAGGCCATTAAAACGAATCTGGAGGAGGAAAGGCTGATCACAAGCAGCCAGCATGAATTTTGAAAAACAAAGAGTGTCAAACAGACCTGATTTCTTTCTTTGACAAAGTAACTTACCTGAGTGTGTGAAAGGAAAGTTTTGGATATAGTGTATCTGGACTTCAGCAAGGCTTTTGACAAGGTCCTGCATGACCTTCTCAGAAACAAATTGGAGAAACACGGTCTAGATAAAACTATTACAAGGTGGGTAGATTACTGGCTCAATAGCTGCAAGTAAAGGGTAATTATTAATGGATCCGTGTCTGAATGTCAGGAGGTTTTGAGTGGAGTCCCAAAGGGGTCTGTCCTGGGCTTAGTACTGCTCAGTGTGTTTGTTAATGATTTAGATGCTGGCACAGAAAGCTTCTTGAGCAAGTTTGCAGAGCACATGAAACTGAGAAGGATTGCAAGCAAGTTGGAGGATGTGAGCATAATCCAGAAGGATCTTGACAGATTTGAAAGTTCGGCTAGAGCTAACAAGATAAAGTCTAATGCAGACAAATGTAAGGTGCTACACCTTAGGAGGGATAGTAAAAAACACAAATACAAAATGGGGGACACTTGGCTGGATGGGAACTCTATGGAAAAGTACTTGAGAGTCTGTAGTGTGATGCAGCTACACAAAAAGTGAATGCAGTTTTAGGCTGCATCAATAGAAGCATTAAATGAAAGACATCAGAGGGATAATGTCTCTCTACTTGGCATTGGTTAGGTCTCATCTGGAATATTGTGTGCAGTTCTGGGCTCTGCATTTTAAAAAGGATGTGGCAAAGTTAGACAGGGTCCAGAAGCAGGCGACAATGATGATAAAGGGCTTGGAAAGCAAGTTATACAAGTAGAGGCTGAAGGAGCCTCAGGGTTCAGCTTGCAGAAAGGCGCTTAAGAGGGGATGTGATAGCAGTCTTCAAATATTTGAAGGGCTGCTATAAAAAAGAGGGAAAGCACCTGTTCTCTCTTGCTGCAGAAAGGAGTACATGGACCAATGACTTAAAGTTGCAGCAAGCTAAGTTTAGATTGCATATCTAGAAAAACTTCTTCATTGTGAGAATAGTGAGGCAGTGGAATAGATGGCCTAGGGAAGTTGTGGACTCTCCATCACTGGAGGTGTTGAAGAAGAGTTTGGACAGTCACTGTTTGGGGATGATCTAGGTGTAGCTGTGCTTATGTTCTACCATGAGTATTTCCCATGTTTCTGGACTTTTTTTGCCCGCACCCCTCCCCTTTTCTGCTAAATGGATAGAGGTGTTTTTAAGCCTCCCCAGAAGCATTGTGTGTTTGGCTACAGCCAAGGCTGGGTATTTCAGCTGAGGTATGCCAGTGCTCCTGCTGGAACCAAAGCTGGAGGGTTCCTGGCTGGAGGGTCTTGCAGCTCCACTCATTCAGCCTGATCACCATATTTAGAGTCAGGAGGGAATTTTACCTCATGGTCAGATTGGTATTGATTGTGGGGGCTTTTGCCTTCCTTGGTAATTGGGGGTGTGTGTGGCCCTCTACTGAGGACCTCTTGAGCCATATATTAACAACATTTTATAGAAGCAGGACATTAACTGCAGTGGTTCCTCTGCTTCAGTTGTAGCAGATTAGCCCTACTTCTCTAAGCCTCTTTCATTGAGAAGAAAACAGCCGACTTGTGGTATAGGCCTATCCTTCTTTACCTTGTGGTAACTTTGAGCTGGATGTGTTGTGACTTCCAAATGGCCTTGAGAACTGTAGCATTAATAATGGTTTTCTCTTGTCTTTGGAGA
Organism: Alligator mississippiensis; assembly: GCF_030867095.1. Lineage (NCBI taxonomy): Eukaryota > Metazoa > Chordata > Crocodylia > Alligatoridae > Alligator > Alligator mississippiensis. The sequence goes on from NC_081825.1 coordinate 278,697,985, forward strand.
CCACTTCACTTGCAGCATGAGCTTCTTTGGTCTCCCTAACTTGGCTGGAGGATGTGAAGTATGGGGGCTGATAATAAAGTATTGATGATAAAGTTTAAGAACTAGTACTATGCTAGTTACCAACAATAAACATACTCAAATAGTCTAACAGGGTCTTTCCACTAGTTTTAATGAGAAGTGGATTAAGCCAATAATGACCATGTTCTGTGGCCTGTCCTTCCAGTAGATGGTGTACTTCATATTACAAGTCATCATGTAGATACTTTTGGTAAAAGACAATTAATCAGGATTTATTCAAAATTCAAATTTCACCCGTGACGGGTCCTTTCTGAAATCTACTTTGCCTCAGAGATTCTGCTGCAGTGAATTCTATAGTTGAAATATAAATATATCTTGGCATTTGAGTTTAAATTAAATTAATCACTGAAATAAATATATGTTAGGTTCATTTGATTCTAAACTTAAAATCTGTTTTCTTTTACTGGCAATCTTTCCAATATCCATATTTGTACCTTTATCAGAGTCCTCTTTTAACCATACTCATCCTAACCATTTTATTTCAAGTCCTTCACCTGAAAAAAAAATCTCTGCATAAAAAATAAAATCAGTCAACAATATATTGTATGAGAGAGAGAAAGAAGAAGGTCAAACATAGTCAGTGCATATTGAGAATAAAAATTGAAGCCAGTTGGTGTGGTTTGTTTTTTCTTGTTGCTTTAAGATATACCGGCCCTTGTGAAGGAGTTGTATTGAGAAGAATGCCTCATATATTTAATAAGAGATTGCTTCAGGAAAAGAAACGGGGGTTTGCCAAGTGCTCACAACATAGCAAAGCAATTACTTTTTTTTTCTTTCAAACAGAATTTTTCAACTTAAGATATGGAGGTAATTATGTGTCGTCTCCCCCCCCCCCCCCCCCCCCATGATCTTTCATATAAGTTTAGTCATCCTCGAGGGCAACTGTTCCATCTATGCAGCAATTACCAGATGATTACCGCACTCTTTCTTGCATCAGCAGGAGCACCACGAGCAGGTCTAGGGAAGTGATAATTCACCTTCCTGTGGCATTGGTGGGGCTGCAGATGGAGTACTGCATCCAGTTTTGAGCGCTGCACTTCAATAAGGATGTGAATAATCTTAAGAGGGTTCAGAGGAAGGCTACTTGTATGGTTGAGGGTCTTCAGGTAAGATCCTATGAAGACAGATGGAGGGATCTGAATCTCTTCAGCCTCCACAAGAGAAGGCTGAGAGTTGATCTTGTGGCTGCCTACAATCTCATCGGGGAGGGGGAGGGGAGTCAGGAGGGAATAGGGGACACTGTTTACCAGGGTGCCCCTCAGGGTTAACAGAAATAAGGGCCACAAACTGAAGGAGAACTGATTTAGATTGGACCTAAGGAAGAAATACTTTACGGTAAGGGTTGTCAAAATATGGAATGGGCGTCCAAGGGAGGTGGTGCTTTCCCCTACCTTGGAGATGTTCAAGAGGAGATTAGACAGGCATCTGGTTGGGGTTACTTAACCCCAGCACTCTTTCCTGCCTGGAGCAGGGTGTCGGACCTGATGATCTACCAGGTCCCTTCCGACTCTAGAAATCTGTGAAATCAGAACCCAGGTGATACTGTACTGGGATCTGGATATGAACTGCAGGGTTGAGCACCCTGGACTGAGCACCCCTGATTTGGACAATGAGATTGAGTATATGCTTAGTAAATTTGTGGATGACATCAGGTTCAGTGAAGTTGAAGACATTCTGGAAGGAAGGGCTAGGACCCAGAATGGCCTAAATAGATTGGAGAAATGGTCCACAGTCAGTCATCTGAGATTCAACAAAGACAACTGCAAAGTCCTGCACTAAGGACAAAATACTGTATGAAAAAAAAAACCAGAGTGGGGAATTTATTGGCTAAGCTGCCATGCTGTCATGCTGAGCTGTGGATAGCACAGTCTGGGACCACTTGAGGACTGAAGCACCAACTGGGGTCAGGAGGAACAAGTAGATTCCATGGGTTAGGAAGAATAGGATCTAGGAACAGGCTGAGTCAGGAAGCCAGGGGATCAGAGGGATAGCAGTCAGAGAGGAAGCCAGGTTGAGAAGCCAGAAGACAAAGCAGAGAGCGGAGCTGGAGCAGAAACCAGAGGGAACAGCGAGGCAGTCTGGCATCAGGTTGAGACCTGTTGCTCAGACACTGCCTGTTCACGGTCAGGGGTTTATACTGGGGAACTGAAGGGTCAGCTGACCCCAGCTGGCCACTCCAGTGTCAGTGGGTGGGTGGAGAGAGGCCCTGTAGGAGGCCTTAGGACAGCCTTGATCATCCTGGGTGATCAGCTGTAGATTGGCAGGCCTAGATAAAAAAGAAAAAAAAGCACAAAAACCCAACAGCAAACTTGGCTGTATGCAGCACACTGCTCCACATGTCCAAAATTCAGTCGCAAATTTGAGTTTTGATATCTCGTGACTCTCTGGGTTGATATGAACAAGAATGTAACTTGCAGATTGAGGAGAGTGATTCTTTCACTCTTCAGTATTGGTGAGGCCTACCTGGAGTATTGTGTCTAGTTTTAGGTCCCACATTTGAAGAAGGATGTGGACAGATTGGAAAGAGTCCAGCAGAAAACAACAAAAATGATAAGAGGCCTGGGAAGCATGACAGGCTTGAAGAGCTCCAGTTACTTCGTTTGGAGAAGAGGAGACTGGGGGGGGGGGGGGGGGGGTTGATAACAGTCTTTAAATGCCTGGAGGGGGATTATAGAGAGGATGGAGATAAACTATTATCTGTGGTTGAAGGGAACAGGACTAGGAGTAATGGCCTCAAGCTGCAGCATGGAAATTTAGGTTGGAGATTAGGAGGAACTTTCTATGAGGGTGGTCAAGCATTGGAACAGGCTACCCAGAGAAGTTGTGGAATCTCCATGCCTGGAAATTTTCAAGAGCAGTTTAGACAGATGCTTGTCTGGAATAGTTCAGTCAGGGATGATCCTGCCTTGAGGAGGGTGCTGGATGAGATGACCTTGCAAGGTCCTATCGAGCCCTACTTGCCTCTGATCCTATGATATTCCCTTGGTATCAACTTGTTTTTCTTCAATTAACCCTGACTTCTTAAAGCATACTTTTGCTTTATGCTGCTGCCTCTTTTTTCTGGGAATTAAATTAAACTTTCAATTTGAACCTCTTGTGGGGTTTTTTTTTCCTACCCAGAATAGACTATTTGATCTGTTTTGGTTGTGACCTTTCTGGAAAAAAAAATTCTATCATCATCTTCATTGTAGTAATCCTGACTGAATATTTAGAATTGTATTTCTTTCATTTGCAATGGAACTATTTGTTACCCATGTGAAATACTCCTATTTCACAACAGAGTTGTGGAACAGTTAATTAATATTATGACTTTATGACTAAATTGTGCTGATTTGAGAGTCTCTATTCTTTATGAGAAGTGCAGATATTCAGTGCTGTGGGCAAGAGTGAATTAGAGTTGGTCAAATGTCAGTTAGGGTTTTAAAAATGAAATCCTGTTGTGGACCCAATGATTTTAACATTGCTTGACAATCATTTTGTGTAGTTTGAGTTTTTCTTCTATATTTAATATGTGTTTTTTAATAAAAAATCACATTGTATTTGCAAAGTTATTAAAAAAAAAAAGTAGGCTCAAGTTCTGCCCCTGAAGGGTGCAGAGTTGTGGGACAGCTGCCATAGCTATGCACCTGGCAACATTTCTTCAGCTGGCAGAAGCTGACTGTGCTGGCTCTGCTAGGCTGCCTTTGCTCATTGGTGAAAGGGGTGTCTGAGTAAGAGGAACTTTGTCTAGGACAGGGGTGGGCAAAATGCGGCCCGGGGGCCAGATGCGGCCTGCCAGGCCATTCTATCTGGTCTGTGGGGCCCCTAAAAATTTTAGAAAATTAATATTAATTTGCCCTGGGGTGCCTGTTATGCGGACCTTGATGGCTTGCTGAAACTCAGTAAGCGGCCCTCTGCCCAAAATAACTGCCCACCCCTGGTCTAGGAAGTGCTATATGGAAGGAGGCCAGGAGTTGGTGGCCAGTACAGCCAAGCTCAATTTTAGTTGGGGTTTTTGTTGCTCCAAGGGCAGCCCTGAGAATAGTGAGAGCATAAGTCTCTCTAAAACCTCCTTCTGACCTGCTCCAAGTGGCCTATCTCTGGCATAACTGAGAATGTGGATCATCAGCTGTACAATTTTGAATCGGAAACTATAAAACACAGCAAGCAGTGAGAGCTTTATTTTTTCTTGCCAGCTCTGAGTGCTGAGTAAGGGCTTCTGCTTCTGCTTTGTCGAAGTAAAAGGAGCCAAACTGGGACCTTTGTATCTCCCTTTGAGATGATGAGATGTGAGGCAAGTGGTTACAACTGGGGACTCAAGAATGGCCTGTTGGGGAGCTGTGGTGTCTTTGAAGACGTTGCACATGTATTGAATGGTTGCTCTGGTTTATCAGGAGACCTTAAACCCCAACCTGCTGGCTCTGACATTACTGAATGACAAAAATGGGCGTTATGACCGCATTAACCCCTTTAACTTTTTTGTTAGTTTTTACTTCCATTTTGATCTCCCTAACTTATTCAGTATTTCAGATCTTTCACTTATTTTTATGGAATGACTTATGCACTAATAGTGATGGGAAAAAGCCAATAGGGAGGTAGATAGTTGCTTGCATCAGAACTTTGTTGAATTTCAACATGTGGAATTTTTTATTTACTCTAGTGACTTCTATTATCTTGTTTCAAACACTCTGTTCAGTAACCCACTCCCCCAGGACTGAAACTGTCTCTGAAAAGTAGTTCCACAATTTTGTTATCCCAAAAATCCGGTACAAGGAGCATTTGCAAAGAGCCATTTATGTTCCTCTTAGACACAATTGTCATTCTTACACAAAAAACATCAGGGCTTCTCAGCAGGGATCCTGGTATTCTCTGATTTAAATAAAAATCCCCAATTTTTTAATTAAAAAAGTAACCCCAAATCCACATTTTTCCATGTTTAAAATGAAATGCCACTAATATATAGATACATGTATAGTGGTGTTTAATTTTAATCACAGAAAAATGTGGATTTAGGGTTACCTTTTTAATCCCAAAATTGGGGATTTTTTTAAATCAGAGAAAACCAGGATCCCTGCTTCTTGGGTCTCATGCCACTGTTAGTTCCAGGCTCTTCAAAGATGGTGGAGAAAACATAGGGCTGTGGATAAGCTGAGTAAATATAGAGGGATAGCTGAAAGGAAATGTTTCTGGTGACAGTATTCTTCATTTTGCTTGCTGAGGCCTTTAAAGATCTCTGTCTGAATCTCTGAATCTGAATCAAATCAAAGGACCCCTTAATCTCTCTGAATGGAATCATAACCTTCCAAATCCACGGTCTCTCACCCCATTCTCAGTAAGAAACTAGGAGACAGTGGTGTTGATGCCTACACGGTCAGATGGGTCACTAACTGGCTGGAGGGCTGCATGCAGAGGGTGGTGGTGGACGGGTCTTATTTGACCTGGAGGGATGTGGGCAGTGGGGTCCCCCAGGGCTCAGTCCTTGGGCCTGCACTATTCAACATCTTCATCAGTGACTTGGGCAAGGGGGTAGAAAGCACCCTGTTCAAATTCGCAGATGCCACTAAGATGTGAAGTGAAGTGGGTATGCTAGTAGGAAGGAACAGGCTGCAAGCGGATCTAGACAGGTTACAGCAGTGGGCCGATGAGAAGAGGATGGGGGTTCAACACTGACAAGTACAGGGTAATGCACCTAGGAAGAAAGAACCAGCGGCACACCTACAGGCTGGGGAACTCCCTTCTTGTCAGTGTCAAGACAGAAAAGGATCTTGGAGTCATCATTGATGCCACAATGAACATGGGCCGACAAAGTGGGGATGCAGTCAGGAAGGCCAACCGTACCTTGTCGTGCATCCACAGATGCATCTCAAGCAGGTCTAAGGAGGTGATCCTCCCCCTCTACATGACACTGGTCAGGCCACAGCTGGAGTACTGCGTCCAGTTCTGGGCGCCGCACTTCAGGAGGGATGTGGCCAATATGGAGAGGGTCCAGAGGAGGGCCACCCGCATGATTGGGGTCAGCAGGGCAAGCCCTACAAGGAGAGGCCAAGGGACCTGAACCTGTTCAACCTCCAAAAGAGAAGGCTGAGAGGGGATCTAGTGACAGTCTACAAACTAGTCAAGGGGGACCAGCAGGCATTGGGAGAGTCCCTGTTCCCCCGAGCACTCCTGGGAGTTACAAGAAACAACGGACACAAGCTAGCGGAGGGTAGTTTCAGGCTAGACATTAGGAGGCGCTATTTCACTGTCAGGGCAGCTAGGACCTGGAACCAACTTCCAAAAGAAGTGGTGCTGCCTCCTACCCTGGGGTGTCTTTAAAAAAAGGCTGGACGAACATCTGGCGGGGGTCGTTTGACCCCAGTACTCTTTCCTGCCACAGCAGGGGGTCAGACTAGATGATCTCCTCAGGTCCCTTCTGACCTTACCAACTATGAAACTATGAAATCAATTTGGAGAGATTTGGAAAGATTTGGACATAGACACAGTTTTAAATGTTTTTCTATATACCCCTAGGTAGCAGGGGCTTGTGAGTGCTGCAATGCTGGGGCTCATGGAGTGTCCCACAGGAGCACGGGGGGCTCCCCAGCATGCTCAGCAGCAGACCCAGAAGTGGAACAGAAGTACTTCCAGGTTGCATCCCCCTGGCTTGGTGACTGGTGACTCCTGGGTCTGGGGATGTGGGGGGGCACCCAAGCTCCCCCCGTGGCCAATTGCCAAGCTGGGGAGGTTGAGGGGGGCCCCCCAGCGCGCTTCCTGGTAGTCCTGGAAGTGGACCGAGTACTTCCAGTCCACTTTCGGGTTTGCTGCTAAGCATGTGAAGGGCCCCTCCTGTGGGATGCTCCATGCGCCCCAGCATCGCAGCAATTGTGAGCCGGGCCTGCTACCTCAAGGTACGTACAAAAAACTTTTAAAGCTGTGTCTGTCTGAATCACTGATTCTCTGAATCAGCATCGAATCTTCAGATTTGGATTCGGCCGAATCAAATCAGGGACAATTATCTGAATCAACAATTCGAATCACTGTCCCTGTTTTGGGCTGTATCTGAATCAAATAGGGCCCACTTTGCACACCCCTACTGTTTGTGTTTCTGTAGCACTGAATGCAGTGGATTCCTGGTTCATGACTGGGCCTCATAGGTGCTACTGTAGTATGAATAATAAATAAAATTTGGTATTGGAGAACTGAAATGTCTAAGATCAGCCCATCTTTTGACCCTGTCATTACCATTGACTGATTTTTGTGAACACAATGAACACAAAGCATAAATTAAAACAGAATGAAGTTGCAATAATCTCATACCAGGTTACATTACAAAAATGTTTAAATGTTAGACACGTCAGAGTAATAACAGGATACCCCTTTAAGCTGTTGTTTACTTATATAGTAACCATAACTTAAACTGATAATCTTCACTAGAGGCATCAAAGTTTATTTAGCTTTGAACACAATTACTACCTCATAAATAGGAAGCACGCTCCTGTTATCAACTTCATAAATAAGAGTGAAAGTGAATTAAAATTGAATGTGTGATCAGTTCCTTGGAACAACACATTTGAGCTATTACCAGTTGTGTTGGCACCAGTGGTCATAGTAGCTAAGGGGCTTGGCGACATTTACATTATATAACCTCCATTTTTCAAGGCTTTATGATTTAGTTATCAACATTCACTCCAGGGTGAAACTTGCCACATAGTGTCTCATTCCAAGAGCAGACATTTAATTTTATTTCCAAGTAAGGTTTAAATACTGGTAGTTTTGGATGTTGAAGAAAAATAGTGCATGTAAGAGCAGTTTGATAGATTCATGACTGTGGTCTGGTAGTTTAGAAAATAATCTTTTTTTAAAATAATGACATTTTGTTAGATTATACAATCTATCTATCCATTCACCTTATTCAGGTTCATCCACCCATTTTGGTAATTATGCTTATTTACCCAGGAATACAGTACTGGGTCAAAATTTATGTCTTTTTTATTGTATAGCTGGATTCCGTTATATAAGTAATCAATGAAAGCTATAGTGTTCATTGATCTAATGAAAATGGAGAAACATATATATTGTGCAAGACAGGTTGCTTTCTGCTCATTTGGGATGAAATGATGGCCCTACTGAAATCAGTGCAAGTTTTGCCATTGATTTCAGCACAGCTGGATTTCACCTTTGGGCAATAGCAGAAGATTGTGCAGTAGCACCAGCATTATGGTTTGTGCCTGCTGCTGATGCATTGCTGTAGCAATGAGCTACATCACTGTACCTCATCGCTATGGTGATGTAACGCCTTGTATAGACACAATTAGTAAGCTTTACCTGGGAAAGCATCTACTCATGTGGTTGTCGGAAGCAAATTTGCTCCTGTTGCGAGAAGTTTTGTGCAGAGCTATTCCTGTCCTACTCTACCCTGCTGCAGCAGCCAGGGGGAGCTCCAGGCTCCCCTGGGTGCCAGTCTCCAGCTGGCAGGGGGCACCAGAGTCAGGCCTAGGCTCTGTGGGGAAGGGAGAACTGTCCCACCTCTGGGGCAGCTGCCTCCCAATCCTGTACCCTGATCAGCAGATCAAGGCACAGGCCTGGGAGACTGTCCCCTCCTGCACCAGCTGTTTCCCAGCCCTGTGCTCCAATCCACAGCTGCTAGGGGAGGGGACAGTTGCCTACCCCTGCACCCTGATTGGCTAATTAGGGCATGGGGCTGGGAAACTGCTGCTGGGACAATTTCCCAGCCCTGTGCCCCAATCTGCCAATTAGGATGCGGGGCTGGGAGGCAGCCGTGTGGTGGGAGGGGTTAGTTCCTCTGTTCCCTGCTGCCTGAGCTTGCTGGGAGCAATTTGCTCCCTGTCAGCTGTCTACATGTGCACTACTGTGCAGTAGTAGCTACTGCACAGTTAATCTAAAGGAGTGCATGAAGAGTGGTCATTCCTCAAGGACAAGATCTTCAAAGCCCAAAAGAAGTCCATTCCCATGTGGAGGAAAGGTAGCAGAAGGACTGGTAAGCTCTCTTGGCTTAATAGGGATATCATGGTTCTCTTGAAAAAGAAGAAAGAGACATACAAACAATGGAAGCTTGGAACAGTTCCCAAGGAGGACTATACAACAGTGCCCTGCATTTGTAGGGAGCAGATTAGAAAGGCTAAGGTGGCAACTGATTTTAAAGTAGCAATGGAAATCAAGGACAATAAAAAGTCCTTCTTTAGATACGTAGGGAAGAGGAGGAAAACAAATGGATGTGTGGGACCATTACTTAACAACTTGGGACAGCTGGCTATTGACACTCAGGAGAAAACTTAACTCCTGCATGACTAATTTGCTTCAGTATTTCACCAGACTAAGGGGAAAATCATACTAGAAAAGGGTCAGAATGGGCATGGTGGGAATGACCACCTTCCTACTGTTGACGTTAATCTGGTGCATGATCAGTTGGAAAAATTAGACATTTTTATGTCAGCAGGACTAGATAAACTTTATCCGAGAGTGCTGAAGGAGCTGGCTGAAGTCATTGCAGGAACTCTGGCAAAACTCTTCCAAAACTCATGGCACTCGGGCGAGGTCCATGAAGACTGGAAGAGGGTCAATGTTGTGCCCATCTTCAAGAAGAGGAGGGGAGAGGACCCAGGCAACTATAAGGCAATTAGCCTAAGTTCTCTCACAGGGAAAATCCTGGAAAAATTCATCAAAGAGTCTATGCTTGCAGAAGGTAGGATTCTAAATGACAGCCAGCATGGCTTAATCATGGGCAGGTCTTGTTTTACCAATCTCATCTCCTTCTATGACCAGGTAACTCTCTACCTGGATAAGAGAGAGGAGGTTGACATTGTATACCTAGACTTCCAAAAGGCCTTTGATCTGGTATCCCATGATGTTTTCACAGAAAAATTGGAGGATTGCGGGCTTAACTGCTTGACTGTTAGGTGGGTAGGAAGCTGGCTGCGGGGTAGGACCCAGAGAGTTCTAATGAACGGATCTGTGTCGTCCTGGCGAGAAGTGGCCAATGGTGTCCCTCAGGGGTCCATGCTTGGTCCAGTGCTTTTCAAGATCTTTATCAATGATTTGGATATGGGGCTGAAGAGCTCATTGGTCAAGTTCACAGCTGACACCAAGTTATCGGGGAGCATGGTCACACTTGAAGATAGGCTGCAGATACAGGCAGACCTACACAGGCTGACAAGTTGGGCGGATCAGAACCAGATGAAGTTCAACATTGAGAAGTATAAATTACTCCATCTGGGGATGAACAATCCCCAACATACTTACAGGCTCAATGGCGCCAAACTGACTGGCACTAGGACTGAAAGGGACCTAGGGGTAATAATATGAATAGTATGAATATGAGCCATTAGTGCAATGCTGCAGACAGCAGGGAAAACAATACTCTGGCATGCATCAACCAATGCATCTCAAGCAAAACCAAGGAAGTGATTCTTCTGCTTTACTCAGCACTGGTGAGGCCATAGCTGGAATACTGCATTCAGTTCTGGGTGCCGCACTTCAACAAGGACATGGAAAAGCTTAAGAAAGCCTGGAGAAGAGCCTCCCATATAATCAGAGACTTGCAAGGCAAGCCATACATGGAAAGGCTGAGGGACTTGGGCCTCTGCAGCCTAAAAGGCTCAGGAGGCTGAGAGAGGACTTGGTAGCAGCATCAGGGGAATACATCAAGGGCTTGGTGAACAACTGTTCACGAGGGCGCTCTTGGGGAAAACCATGAGTAATGGCCACAAACTCCTGGAAGACCAGTTCAGGCTTAACATTAGGAAAAACTTCTTCACAGCTAGGGTGTCCAGACTGTGGAATAAACTCCCTCCAGAGGTGGTATAATCACCTACCCTGGAAATCTTCAAGAGAAGATTGGATGGTCACCTCGCCAGTGTCACCTGGCCCCAGTTGTCTTTCCTGCCTAGCCTAGGGGGGCTGGACCTGATGATCTTGCATGGTCCCTTCCCTTACAACCTATGAATCTACTACCTGTAGCTAGACTAATTTACTGTGCAGTAAATGCTGTGCACATGTAGATGGTGACACTTTACTGTGCAATAAATTAATCTACTGCACAGTAAAGCATCTTGTGTAGATGTTCCCAGTATGTGTGTATGTATAAGCTTACCTATTAGTGTCCCATATTCCCTTGTTAGGTCAGCTACTAGAAGGCTATGCTGTTCACCCATCCTCATGCACAAAAACAGTAGGGTATTGGATGCTACATAAGGGTGAAATCATATGTGGGGAAAAATTCCATTGAGCATGGCTAGGCAGAAAATATTAGTAGGTGTCACTCTTCTTGGCAGCTGTGCATTCCAGCAGTTTCAAAACCACTTGTCCTCTTTGTGCAAAGATGAGGAGGATGAAGAGTGAAATTGATCAGAAATATTAAAGAAATCCTTTGATCATAGATGGAGATAGATTTATTGATTGTCTAGTGTGGATGGATCTAGGATTTTGAAAAGGAGGATGCAGATGTTGTGGTGCTTCATCATATATAACACAACACAGAATTTTCTCCAGTTCAAAATAAACTATAAGCTTTTCTATAGCTAACTATATGGTAGGAGCCTAGAGTTATATTAGTCAGTTTAAGACTGAAGCAAAATCAAGTACCATATATCCTTATAGCCTGTTTGAGCATCCAATACTTCACTGAAAATTATTTCCACACCTAAATTAGTATTTCCATACCCATAGTCTACAGGCTGTGAAATAGTATTACCAGGAGCAGCTAAAAGGCAGCAGAATTGCAGAAGCAAGGGTAGCTTGATTACTGGAACCATTAAAGACCATTGAAAAGGAGGGAGGATCATTAACACTTGTAGAATGAAAAGCATAGAAGGAATCAGGTAGATTATAAACCACAAAGTCAGTTGAATTCCTCACTGCTCCTAGAAGTGCTGCTGCAGTAGCCAGATGGTTGTTTTTAAACTTTGGGTGGACCAGGAATTGAAGTAGGGTGAGGAAGGCTGCACCATTGCAACCTTCCACGCCCTCCTACCCCAGATCAACCCCTGTTGTCTGGACTAGAGTTTTGGATTCATAGTTTAAACTGAATTAAAACTTAATATTTAAATTGAGATTGTCTAGTCATTCTGTGGTTAGTTGTATGAAAACATTAACCTTGACATTTTGATGACTTTTTTACTTTCCTTTCATTTAATATCTCATTTAAAGTTTGTTTCTATTGTCTTCAGTTTAATGATTCCCCAGGACTGATTACACAACTCAAGGCCTTTGAAAAATGACAGTTCAGTGTACCCAGTGACAGATCCCGAAGTGGAATGTTAATTTTTAAAATAAAGACAAGCAATATAACTTGAGTCCTGTATAAGAGTGATGGAAACAGAACCTCATAGTGCTTTTTGATTTTATGAAAGATTCAGTGTATGCCAACTGTTAAAGATACAATGAAGTCATGAGGGAACCAAAATGCTTGCACTGCGGTGCTTTCCTGTCATGCACTGCAGTGACTGTGTAGTGGAGGTATCATTATACCCCTTTATAAATGCATGGTGTGTCAACACCTGAAATACTGTGCCCAGTTCTGGTCTCCACACTTCAGAGAGGATACAGAAGAGCTTCAGAGAAGGGCAACAAGAATGATTAGTGGTATGGAGAGACTTCTGCATGAGAAAAGAGAAAGAGACTAGGTTTATTCAGTTTAGAGAGGAGACGTGATAAAGGTTTACAAAATACTAAATGGCGAAGAGAAAGTAAGTAGAGATTTATTATTTACTGTCACTCACAATACAAGAACTAGGGGTCACAAAATGGAACTAGTGGGTAGTAAGCTGAAAAGTAACAAAAACAAGTTATTTTTCACACAGTGGGCACATCTACACGTGCATTTAAGCACGACTAAATGTAATGCACATTAAGCAATTTTTGGCAGGTGTCTACATGTGCAGGGACTTGGCACTAAAGTTAGTCTGGAGTCACTGGAGCCCTGCCATGTGCCCCTGTGACCACAGGGGGGGAGTGCCAGCCTTCAGCAGCCATGTTGAAGCCAGAGCCAACTGCCAGCACCTGGTAGCCATCTGGGAAACTGTTCCCTGGCCAGCTCCTTCCCTACCTAGGAGCTGCATGCCCAGCACAGGGGCAGCATGTGGCAGTTCCCTCTTTGCCCACCCTACCTCCCTGCACCAGGGCTGCTTCAGCCCCTGCCCATGCCAGCAGCACCCAGTGCCCTGCTGCTCCAGCCTGGCCCCTGCTAGTGACGACCAGTGCCCCATGCTCCTGCTGGACGTGGTACTAGCTCTGGCCCCAGCAGGCGCAAATGCAGATATCAAATTTAGGTGCAATTAGCATGACTTAATATGCATTAAGGGTGTGCATGTGTAGATGCATGCTCGTAATGTGCATTAACTTAGGCTAATGTGCATTAATGCATCTCATTTAGATGCACCCAGTATGTAATTAAAATGTGGAGCTCATTGCCACCTGATGTTGTGGAAGCTGATACTTTAGCCAGCTTCAAAAGGTGATCGGACAAATTCTTGGAGGCAAGGGGTATCAGTAACCATTGAACATGGCAACAAGGGGTATAGCCTCTGAATTGGAACTTCTTAGACCTTAATTGCTTCAAATGTTCAACAAATCTGCTCAATGAGTTGAAGGAGCCTGTGGATGCTGACTCATTAAATTCTGCCTGGAGATGTGAGTGGAGGAGAGAGGAAGAAAACTTCCTCTTTTTCCTAGTCAGATACATCACTAGCTTGGCTAGGGCCAGGAGACGGTTGACTAGGAGATCCTGAGACTTGTTAGGGCCATGGATGGGAAGTGCATAAAAGAGAAGGTACAGGGAAAAGTGCCACCAGAAGAGACAGCCTCTGGAAGAGACAGCCTCTGGAAGAGGCAGAAAAGGGGCTGCAACCTGGCACACTCAAGGTAGGTGTGGGCCAGGTTCTTTCTCTGTTAGTGAAAGGAGCAGGTGTTGGGGGTGTCCTTAAAAGTGTCTTGGATGCATACCCATGGTGACAGCTCAATGAAGGAGTCACCAGCTGAGGTTCCTAGTGGCTTCTGAGATGAGAGTGGAATACAGATTTGTCCACTGGGGACCCTTGCCCCCATCCTCATGTAGGTTGTTCTACCACTTTTTGTCAGGTTGGGACATGAGTATGGGATGATGTAGTGTGCAGAGTGTGTAGAACTGACAGTGCTGAGCTGTTTGGAGATGGATCAGCTTGGTATCCCCCAGTATGCTAAGATGATGTGGCAGGTAGCACTGTTGGGCCTGTTGAGGCAGCAACCCCACAACTAGCTTTGGAGGGCTGGAGGATAGGACTGCCATTGTACAGGACCTGGTCAATATAGGCGAAGACAGTAGAGAGCAGGGCAGCCTTATCTCCTGGAGTAAGGCGCAGAGAGCATGTAATGTAGGCAGCTCCCATTGTTGGGGGTACCCTGGGTATAGTAGTGACAGAACTGGCTGATGCGCACTATCCCCACATCCCACCATCTCCAGGCCAAGGGAAAGATTTGTTGTGGCCAGACAGAACTCCCAGAAGACAGCCACAAAGCCTGTGTCCTCCAGCAGGCTGGTGTTAAAGTGCCAGTAGGCTACTGCTAGATGCTCAGGCTGCAGCGTGACCTGGGCATACACGAGATGGCGGTCAGTGAAGGAGGCTGGACTAATGCTGGAGGCATGAACTTGGCAGTGTTAACATGGAGATGTAAATTCAGTTCAAGTAGGAGTGGTGTACCTACTGCTCCTCCACCCTGACGAAAGTGAAGGCGATGGTGTTATCAGGGTGGTGGGTACATCATAGATTCATAGAAGTAGGGTCCTAAGGGACCTTGTAGATCATCAAGTCTGATTCCCTGCCCTGGTTAGGAGAGAAAACCGGGCTCAAGTGACCCCAGCCAGGTAGATGTCAAGCCTCCTCTTAAAGACCCCCAGGGTAGGAGCACCACTTCCCTTGGAAGTTGGTTCCAGATCCTAGCTGCCCTGACTGTGAAGTAGTGCCTTCGGATGTCTAGTCTAAACCTACTCTCTAACAATTTGTGGCTATTATTCCTTGTTACCCTGGGGGGCGCTAGGGGGAACAGGTTCTCTCCCAAACCCTGCTGGTCCCCCCCGTAGTGAGTTTATAGATGGCTACCAGGTCCCCCCTTAGCCTTCTCTTGCTAAGGCTGAACAGGTTAAGGTCCCGTAGCCTCTCTTCATAGGGTCTGCCCTGCTGCCCCTGGATCATGCAGGTGGTCCTCCTCTGTACCCTCTTAATGCTGTCCACATCCCTCCTGAAGTGCGGCGCCCAGAACTGAACACAATACTCCTGCTGCCTAGATGTCCACCAGGGTGTAGTGAGCGATTACTGTCCTCAGGAGGTCCACAGCAACCCAGCTCCATTCCCTGCCAGTGCAGTCCTGTTCCCAAGGGTGATATTAAAGTTCCTGCCAAGGACGAGGCACTCATGAGGGCCAGGGTCCTGAGGTAGGCAGCTGCCTGCCAATAGAAATGGGCAATCTCTGGGTCACACAGAGATGTAGATGTTCACCAGGTTGAGGACAAACTCTGTATTTGGACCTGGAGATGAAGCAGGTGGCTTGGCACCACCTCAGTGATGAGAAGGAACTCAGGCTGCAGACTCAGGGAGATCAGGGTCACCACTGCACAGGATGTCTCCGTGAGGTGGCTGAAGTAGACCCTGTCTCCCCACTCGAGGGATTTCACAGGAGACCATGCCAGTTGCAGGGCCCGTCAGCAATCCCACTGCCCTCCCACAGGTGTTGCTCTGCTTATGTCCCTTGCCTTCCATCACCAGAGCCCTCACCAAGTTGAGAACTTGGTGGAAATCCTCTCAGTGGCCCAGGGTGAGCTGCACCTTCTTCCAATGCAGCATGCTCTCTAGGAATTAGATTAGCTCCTCCCTGCATACTACAAGGGCCAAGAAGTCTGTGAGCATTATGGAGCCCGCAGACTCCCTGTTGTCTTCTTCCTGGTCCTGTGGCTTTGCAGGCTCCTCCTGGCTTCTGTGTGGAGTGGGTGTTTTCTCCTCCTCTGTCCCCATAGGAGAAGCTGCAGAGGCCTGCTAGAGCACCACCCAAACCATCTGGTCTGCTATAGCTTCATAGATTCATAGATGCTAGGGTCAGAACGGACCTCAACAGATCATCGAGTCTGACCCCCTACCCAGGGCAGGAAAGAGTGCTGGGGTCAGATGACACCAGCCAGGTGACTATCCAGCCTTCTCTTAAAGACCCCCAAAGTAGGGGAGAGCACCATGTCTTTTGGAAGCCCATTCCAAAATTTGGCCACCCTTACCATGAAGAAGTTTTTCCTGATGTCTAGCCTAAATCTGCTCTGACCATTGCTTC
Organism: Alligator mississippiensis; assembly: GCF_030867095.1. NCBI lineage: Eukaryota > Metazoa > Chordata > Crocodylia > Alligatoridae > Alligator > Alligator mississippiensis. Next base: position 278,714,329 of record NC_081825.1, read on the forward strand.
TTTTTATCTTAAGAGGCACCCTGGTGAACAGAGCATCTCTGGTTCCTTGCTGCACCCTGCTAATGAATTTGTAGGTGGCCACAAGATCACCTCTCAGCCTTCTCTTGTGGAGGCTGAATAATTCCAGGTTCCTTAGTCTCGCCTCATAGTGATTGGCCTATAAACCCTTAGCCATAAGAATGGCCCTCTTCTGGACCCTCTCGAGGTTATCCACATCCTTCTTAAAATATGGCACCCAGAACCGGCTGAGTGGGAGCTGGGCCGGGTCTCGCCCTGCCCAGGCCCCTACTTGTGCCAGCCCCCCAGGGAGGGAGAGAGGTAGGGGGAGGGTACATACCAGTCCCTCTTCAGTGGGACAGGGTCCCCCAAGTCCTGGGCAGGGCCCCCCCTAGCCTGAGAGCAGCTTCACCAATGGCGGGCCGACTGCACGTGCGCACAGTTTAAAAGGGCCCGCCAACAGCAAAAAAGCCTCAGGTTCTGGGAGTGGCGAGAGACTCGGGTGAAAGCAGGCTGTGCCCCCAGAGACCTCCAGAGACCCCCCAGCAGCTGTGGAGCCCCCCCACTGACCCCCAGCACAGCTGGAGGTAAGTGGGGCCCATGGTGGGAGGGGATTAACCCCTAGAAAGTGGGAGGAGGCAGCTGAGTGCGAGCCGGGCAGGGTCTCGCCCCGCCCAGGTCCCTACTTCCCCCAGCCCCCCCAGGGAGCCATGCAAACAGGCTGCACAAACAGGCACTCTTGTCTGCTGGCACGTGAGTTAGCGTGGATTTCGTGCAGGGGGGTGCACAGGAGGATCCGAGGCCCTGCCTGTGAGCCCCCTAGGGTAGGCAGACTAGGGCCCAGACCGCCTACCAGTGGCATGCTGTGGATGGGCACTAACCACATCCCGAGGGTCCCCTTGGACTCTGCGGCCCCCCCTTCTCTGGCAACTCAGAGACTGCCACCCAGACAGAGCCCATGGTTCCAGGCTCCACGCAGACAGAGCCCCTGGCTCTCGGCTGCGGGGGCTGCCTGTCCCTTTTTCAGGCTCTGGGACCTGGGAGCAGGGCTACCTCCCCTTGTGGGGTCTGCTCCCTTTTGGGGTCTGCTCCCTTTCTGGCGCAACAGCTGGAGGAGCTCCAAGCCATAGTCCAGAGATTGTGTGCCATTAGGGACTGCGAGCAGGAGATAGACTCCTACTGCCAGGCCCTTCTCCCCCGGGAACCAGAGGGTAGGCCACGGTCTCCCTCCAGGACAAGGGAGGACTCCGGGACCTCCCATTCTGTCCAGTCAAGGGGATGGACCATAGTGGTCAAGGGCCCTAAAGCCCACTGCACCAAGGCCCCTGCCCCGCCACAGCTTAGCAACAGGTACGAACCTCTTGCAGCCCCAGCAGAGCCTGCTGAGTTGCCAGTTCCTGCAGACAACACAGGCTCAACTGTAGCTACCACCCCTGCTCTCCCCAAGACAAAATGTGAAGTGTTTGTTGTGGGAGACTCCATCCTGAGGGGGCTGAGGGGGTAATCTGCCATCCCGACCCCTTAGCCCGGGAAGTCTGCTGCTTCCCAGGGGCCCACATCCGAGACATTGCGGAGAAGATCTCTAAGCTCCTCCAGCCCACAGATCACTATCTGATGCTCCTTATTCATGTGGGCGCCAATGACATGGCTTGGAGCACTCCCAGCTGGGTCATGAGGTGCTACAGGGATTTGGGAGTGGGGCTAAAGGGTCTGGGGTCACAGGTGGTGTTCTCTTTGATCCTCCCAGTCTCGGGTATGGGCTGAGGAGGGAGAGGAGGATCCAGCTTAACACAAATAATTACGATGTCATAGGGATAACAGAGACCTGGCTGGACTCTACCCATGACTGGACTATGGGTATAGACTGCTATACCTTGTACAGGAGAGATCAAGTAAATAAAATTGTGGGGGGGTGTAGCTCTCTATGTTAAGGAAAGCTACACATCAAGCTGATGTTGGCACCAGGGTGGATGACTGGAGACCCTCTGGGTTAAAATCCATGGGGAATACGACACAGGGGACACAACGGTGAGAGTCTATTACAGACCTCCCACCCAAAGCCAAGAGCTTGACCAGGAGTTCTCTCAGGAACTGGCTGAGGACGCATGCTCCAGGACCATGGTTGTCATGGGTGACTTCAACTACCTAGACATCTCGTGGCAGGATCACTCGGCAAAATCCGAGTGGTTGCAAAGCTTCCTATCGTGCATGGATGACCTCTACCTGACTCAAGAAGTCTACAGGCCAACGAGAGGTAAAGCACTGCTCCACCTGGTACTGGCTACTGGGGATGACCTAATCAGCAACCTAGTGATCGATGGGAAGCTGGGTGACAGCGACCACGAGCTGATCACTTTCCTCATCTGCCATAAAGCTGACAAGTTAGTCAGCAACACTGAAGTTCTTGACTTCAGGAAAGCTGACTTTGACAAGCTCAGGAGGCTTGTCAGTGAGGCCCTAAGGGACCACGAACCTCAGAGAGGGGAGTTCAGGAAGAGTGGTTGCTCCTCAAGGGAGCCATCCTCAAAGCACAAGCTAATTCTATTCCATCTCGGAGGAAAGACAGCAAGAGGGCACAGCAGCCCCCCTGGCTCTCCGGGGATCTAGCAGACCTCCTGAGGCTAAAAAGAAAGGCCTACAAAGGAGGGAGGATGGGATTCACCTCCAAGGAGGAATATTCTGCACTGGTCCAGTCCTGCAGGGAGCAAACCAGGAAAGCCAAGGCTGCAACTGAACTCCAAGTAGCTTTGAGCATTAAGGACAATAAAAAGTCCTTTTTCAGATATGTGGGGAGCTGGAGGAAAAGCAAGGGCAACATTAGACCCCTGCTGAACCAGATGGGACAACTGACAACTGTTGCCCAGGAAAAAGCCAACCTATTAAATGGGTATTTTGCATCAGTCTTTCATCAGTCCCATGGGGCACTCATGCCCGCTACAGGACAGGGAGGTCCGGGTGAGGGAGATCCCCTGCCCTCCATCAATGCTGACCTCATGAAGGAACACCTTGAGAGGCTGGATACCTTCAAGTCAGCTGGCCCTGACAATCTACCTCCCAGGGTACTCATGGAGCTGGCAAGCATCATAGCCCAGCCTCTGGCACAGATCTTTTGAGAAGTTGTGGCGCTTTAGTGTAGTGCCCGAAGACTGGAAGAAGACCAATGTGGTGCCTATCTTCAAGAAAGGGAGGAAAGTGGATCCGGCAAACTATAGGCCCATCAGCCTGACTTCTATCCCGGGGAAGGTCTTAGAAAAGTTTATTAAAGAGGCCATCCTTAATGGACTGGCCGACGCCAACATCCTGAGGGATAGCCAGCACAGGTTTCTTGCAGGTAGGTCTTACTTGACCAATCTCATTTTCTTTTACGACCAGGTGACCTATTACCTGGACAAGGGAGAAGAGATTGATGTCATATATCTTGACTTCAGAAAAGCCTTGGATCTGGTATCCCATGATCACCTCTTGGCAAAACTGGCCAATTGTGGCCTTGAGTCTACCACGATCCACTGGCTGGGAAATTTGCTCCGTGGTCGGACCCAGAGGGTGGTAATTGATGGAAGTCAATCGTCATGGTGCCCTGTGACAAGTGGGGTCCCCCAAGGCTCTGTCCTTGGACCCATATTGTTCAACATCTTCATTAATGATGTGGACATTGGAGTCAGAAGCTGACTGGCAATCCAGGCTGACCTGGACAGGCTCAGCAAATGGGTGGATGAGAACCTGATGGTGTTTAACAGTGAAAAATGCAAGGTTCTCCATCTTGGGAGGAAAAACCTGTGGCATCCTTACAGGCTCGGCAGTGCTACAGCGGCTAGCACTATGGAAGAAAGAGACTTGGGGGTCATGATTGACCACAAGATGAACGTGAGCCTTCAGTGCGATGCTGCAGCTAGTAAAGTGACTAAAACGGTGGCTAGCATCCATAGATGCTTCTCAAGCAAATTCCGGGACGTCATTCTCCTGTTGTACTTGGCCTTGGTGAGGCCACAGCTGGAGTACTGTGTCCAGTTTTAGGCCCCACAATTCAAAAAGGATGTGGAGAAGCTTGAGAGAGTCCAGAGAAGAGCCACGCACATGATCAGAGGTCAGGAAAACTGACCTTACAACGACAGGCTGAGAGCCATGGGGCTCTTTAGCCTGGAAAAGCGGAGGCTCAGGGGTGATCTGATGGCCACCTATAAGTTTATCGGGGTGACCACCAGTATCTGGGGAAACATTTGTTCACCAGAGCGCCCCAAGGGATGATGAGATCAAACAGTTATAAACTACTGCAAGACCATTTCAGGCTGGACATAAGGAAGAATTTCTTTCCTGTCCAAGCCCCCAAAGTCTGGAATAGCCTGCCATCGGAGGTGGTTCAAGCACCTACATTAAACACCTTCAAGAGTAAATTGGATGCTTATCTTGCTGGGATCCTATGACCCCAGCTGACTTCCTGCCCTTTGGGTGAGGGTCTGGACTTGATTATCTTCCGAGGTCCCTTCCAGCCCTAATGCCTATGAAATCTATGAAAATTGATGCAGTACTCCAACTGTGGTCTGACCAATGCCGCATAAAGGGGAAGTATCACCTCTTTGGTTCTATCTGACATAGGGGGAGGGAGAGTTGCAGGCTCTTGAGGTGGGGGAGGGGGCAGCACAGACGGCTGTGCAGGGTTTCCCTCAGGACTAGGAAGGTTTTCTGTGAGTGAGTGAGGGTGAGTAAGAGTGAGTGAGAGTGTGCAAGCCCCTTCACCAACATTTGCATGGCAGGCTCTATTGCAAGGTAGAAGATTCCTTTGGTATAGTGTCTGGAAGCTGCCATGATTAGCTGTGGGACTCTGTCCTGACAGTCATGGGGTGTTGCCAGGGCTGAGTCCCATTAGTTGTGGAACTCACAGCCCCAGCTGTGCATGGTGCACCCCTGCAGCTGGGAGCCTGGTCAGCTGATGGCATTCCCAGATGCAGGGAGGGAACCCTGCTACACATGCAAATCAAAGCCATATAGCAGCCAGCTGTAAAGTCGTTATACATTTTCTAGCTCCAACTTTATAGCTGGTTGGACCTTTTTATGGTGTGATCAGTACTTTGCACATGTAGGTAGTCTAAATTTAATTGTGTAATTTACAAATTAATTGCATAATATATGTAATGTATGGAAAGGGCCTTATGTTGTTATGACTTGCCTCAGGTCCCCTAAAGTTCTAAGCCTATTGAAGCCCATGGAAAATAATTCCTTGATCTCTATGTTCTAGATTTTTAAAGAAATATAAGTTATCTACATCCTGACATATCTTACTAGGCCTTGCTCTGCATTGTTACTTATCCTGATACCTTTCTAAAATCTCACCTTCTGGGCCAGGTTTTCTCTAGGTACTCAAATATTCCTTTATCCTACAGAGATGCTAAGAGCATGAATTCACTTATGTCTGTGAGGTGCTCAGACAGTACATAGGCAAGACAGGATGTGATAGAGAAACAGGGAGAAATCCTGACTGAGTTTGGTAGAAAATGTGGAGCTCCAAATCTATGTAAGTGTTTGATGGGAGATGGGTGCAGTTGCAGGGGTGGCAGGGATTAAAGGCATGTGGCACGTGCACTGGATCCTTCCATATTCTACCATAAAATACATTATTCCAGGATATTACCAGAATGTTTATGCACTTTGTCTTTCCAGTTCAATGTCATGGAAATGATAGGAAAATGACGCCTTGGGTGTTTGAAGGTGGAAGTGAAGGCAGCCTTCCCCATGTGCAAGAGAATATGAAGAGAATAAAATTAGAACACTTCTAGTTCTCCAATGTGGGACAAATCTTTTGTAGAAGATGCTGTAAATTTTGCCAGAATGGCTAGGTACAGGCAGTCAAAAAGGCTGAGGGTGAATCAATTCAGTCTTCACAAGTTAGTCTAAGGTGTATAGATTGAACCAATAAGCAAGTGAACAAACATTCACTTTTGATTCCAGAAATGCAGCCACATGCCTGCAGTGGCTCAGGTAAGAAGCTGAGGTGCACTAGAGCACACGTCCCTGCTGAAGCTGACAGCTTGGTCCAAGGCTAGCCTGCCCAACGTGTGAGGCAGGATTTGCAGGGAAGGTGCAAAGCATCCTGGGGTGCTGGGGGATGGTGAGTTAACTTGAATCTGGAGGGAATCTAGGACAGAAGTGCAATAAACCAATTTAACCTAAATCAGTTAAGGCTGATACTTTATGGATGGAGGAGCTGGGGCATAGGGGATTTAAGTGATTTAGTCTAATTAGAAGTCTGTAACAGGAACAGGAAATGAAGATGCATCACCTGAATACCCAGTCCAGGGTGCTTGCCACAGGATTAATTTTCCTGTCATGCAATGGGATCAGGAGTTTTAAAAGGGTGGTTTGTCCAGCTGTTTTCTGCCATCCAAGTTGATTGAAATGTATGTGGTGGTAGTGGTGGAGTGGGTGGGATGGGTGAGAAATGACAAAAAACACAAAGCAGATTTCAGTTTTACAAACTCAATTGGTTTTACTGCATTAAAGCATAATCAATCCAGGGATGATTTCCTTGCTTTGAATAAAGCATTTGAGGCCATCAGTAAACATCCAATAACAAAAAGCCTTGGAAAAGGAAAAATAGCAGATCTGAGTTTTTGATACAGGGCATGACTGTGGGATGCCCCTGGGGATTAATTAGGCAGTTTATAGACATACTTTCTTTGTTTTGCTTGGTAGGACAATGATTTATTGATGCCTCAATGTGTCCCATTTTTCCTTTAAAATTTACTCTACATAAAGCACTAGCCACAATCAACATGCACTCCCTACAGACCACATTATCTGTGTTCATAATATTCAGTTAGAAACAAACAAACCTGTCTGCTGCTTAAACCCTGCTGTTTTCCTCTGAACTTCAGTGAGTTTGGGATTATTGTCTGATTGCAGTGTGTGCGCGGGTTGGGGGAAAGATGCAGGGAAGGGTGGTTTATACAAAGCTTGTCAATAAAGTTGGCTTGACTTTTCATCTTTTACTGAAGAAGGAAATCAAAGGGAGGAACTTCACTTGGAGATTCCCAGGGATCTCTTACTAATAATCTAGTTTCACGGACCATTTCTGTTTTATCTCTGGACCTATGAATCATTCATCTTGCCACATTTATAAACATTCTAGCTATTAACGTTAGAATTTCATGTTCATTATTTCTTCATTAATCCTCTGCTTACATCACAGAAAACAGAAAATAGTGTTTGTTTTGCAGGAGGGGCGATACATTTATTTTTTAGATTCCCTTTTGCCCCTGTGTGGTCCAGGAATGGGTGCTGTTCTGTGGTTCTGCATGTGTTATGGCTATCTCCAAAAGACGTGCATGGGACACAGAATTAAGGTGGTATCTTAGCTATTTAGCACTAGGCTGTGCTTGTAAAGCAGTACTGTGCACGTATCTATCACACTTATCTTCTTGGTATCTGAGTTCCAAAAATTATTGTTACTAAATAAAAAAGCAGCAGTTAGGGATTTGTAGAGAGATTTGCTGGATTCATACCAGTTTGCCAGGTGTCTAAATGGGATTTGGGTGGTGTTTAGGTACTCAAATGACAAAGAGTGATTCTAGATGACTCTATGCTGGCAGCCACAATTTATTAGGCAGCTGATGAATTTATTATCTATCATTTTTGACTGAAATTCCCTGGTTGTCTATATGGGCTACACAGTGCTTGAACATTCTCAGAAGTGATTCAGGAGGAGCATCAAGTATTCTTTAGTACCTAAGCTCCATTGTGACTTGGATTGTTGAGAGGCACCTCAACTCAACCCAGAAAGATAACCAGAGAAAAAACATGATTAACTAATATCACCAGCATTTAATTCAGCTCAAAAACTGTGGGGATGCAAGTTCTATGCCTACTTTTTGTTTAGTGGTTACAACTAGAGGTTCACCAATACATCGGTCCGATTATCGGGTTGGTACCAATATGAAGAAAATTGTCTATATCAGATATCAGCCCTATGGGCAAATAATTTGGCTGATAAATGCCCGTGCTGCATGCAGCCGCAGCACAGCACAGCACAGCACAGCAGACCTGGCAGCATGGAGAGCTGCCTCCAGCTGGTAAGTCAGAAGGGGAGGGAAGAGGTGTGTGGGGGCAGATCAACACCCCCCATGGTGAGGGGATAGGGGCAGGCACTGCCCAGCCACAGCGGGGGGGGAGGATGAGGGATGAAGATGCGGCCTGTGGGATGGGGGTAGCTCCCACTGCTGCTTGCACCCTGGGAGGGTGGGGGTGGGAGTGTGTGCCCCTGGATCTTCGTGACGTGGGGTGGGTGGCAGGTGCAGGGTGGAGCTGGAGCCGGAGTAAGGGCTGCATGGGGCTGTTCTCACTAGGGGTTGGGCTCGGAGTGGGCTCCTGTGATGGTGGGAGTAGACTGCAGCCACCCCAAATTTCTCTGCAGTTCTGCTCCCAGCTCCACGCCAATGCCTGCAACCATGGCTTTTCTTGGTGCTTGGGTAGAGGCAGGGTGTTCAGCCATGGCTGTGCCGGGTGGCAGTTCATGGCTGGGAGCGGAGCTGCGGTGAAATTTGGGGTGGCTGAAGCCTACTCCCAGCGCCACCAGAGCCCACTCTGAGCCCAGCCCCTAGCAAGAGAAGCTGCGCAGTGCTAACTCTGGCTCCACTTCACAGCTGTAGCTTGCCCTGCACCATGCAGATCTGGGGGCACAGGCCCCCCCCCCACCCTCCTGGGATGGAAGCAGTGGTGGGAACTGCCCCCACCCGATGAGCCATGCCTCCGTCCTGTGCCCTGCTGGGTAGCACATGCCCCTGCCCTCTCCCTCACCATGGGGGGCATTGATCTGCCCCCCCCCCCACACCTCTTCCCTCCCCCCTCACCTTCCACCACACCGGACTTACCAGCTGGTGGCAGCTGTATCGGTTATTGGATCGGTGTTGGCCAATATACCTCCTTAAATATCAGCTATCTGTATTGGCCCACAAAATCTCTATTGGTGCACCCCTAGTTATAGCACTTTCCCAGGAAGGAAGAGATCTGGATTTTAGATCCACTTCACACTAAGGGGATTTAAACCAGGAGAATGTCTGACCTTACCAAGCTATTGAATAGGCTGAGTTCTATTTCCTGCTTCAAAATGCAAGGGTAATACGGTCAGAGGAAGGAGAATTGGGAAGATTGACTCTGTAACCAGTGGCTAGTGTACTCTTCTAGGATTGGGAGGTCCTGGCTTCAGGTCTATGCTACCAGATTTATTTCTGTTATTTTTTTTTCTGACTGACATGTGAAATGCAAAAACAATGCTTGAAGCAGGGATCAGAACTTGGGATGTCCCCTCCCAAAGGTATGCCATAACCTCTAAGCTGTAGAAACAGACTGCCTCTTTCTAGATCCTAGCCCTGTTTATGCATTATTGTCTTGAATTGCCTATCTTTAGAATAGGTGCCCATAGTTGTATGGTGATCTAAGAAATGTAGCTATGCATTCTGAATGGAGAGACATTTGATTCAGAGCCCAGGTTCCTGAGACAGGAGGATCAGCTGTGCTACCTTCATTATCTGTGTAGAGTGTCTATGGGTGCTGACAGACATGCAGCTCTCTGCTGTAACTCATGGTGCTTCACATAAAGCACTATGAGTTACAGTGAACCCTCCAATCCAACATTTTTGTTGTTGGGTCCAGGGGGGGAGGGGGTTGGAGGATCGAGCTTCACCTTGAAGCTGATCCAGAAGCATTTGTCTGTCTTCCCCCTATCCCTGCTACCCTGCCTGCTCCTTCCAGCCCCCCTGCCTCCAATCCACATGCCCCTACCTCCAGCTCAGGCTTGGCTAACCCCAGCCCAGAGATCCCTCTCCCTCCCTTCTGTCCTTCCCTTCCTTCAGGTGGCCCCAGCCCAGCCCTGATTGCATGCAGGGACAGACAGAAGTTAATGAAGGTGTTCCACTTTGGAGCGCCTTTATCTGAACCTTCATTATATGGTTCAGAGATAACATATGTCATGCAATTGGGCACTTTTAAAGAATTCTGCAGTCATGCACTTCTGTCAGAGTATGGCTTTAGAGTGCTTTCAAGGGGCCAATTGCATGACAAATGTCACTTCTGTCAGTGCCCTATGCCTTGATTACTTACTCTTGGGTATCCCCAGTCTTTCTATTGAATATATAGTAGGATACTAGGCACCTCATTGGATCATTTTGAATGGCATCTTAATGCAGTGCTTTATTATTGTTTGGGGGTATCTTGCAAAACTGTTAGAGGCACCAACTTACAATGTGTCTTTTTGAAAGCTCAAGCCTTGCTGTTTGTTATCTAAAATATTATTTCTTCATTGACATGTACAACTTATAGCAAATATGCTAGCAATCAGTGTTTAGCTGTAGAAAAGCACAGGAAAGTAGAGTGGGAAGAAACTGCCTACGTTATATAATTATCCCCTGCTATCACAGGCAGCAGCATCCCGTCACTTTCATTAAAATCTATCTTAAAACAAGTTAATTTTTTTTCCCCTCACTATCTCTACAGAGAGACTTCTCTAATAGTTAGGAACTTTCTTCTAATTTCGTTCCTAAATTTATTCATGATCAGTCCATATCCATTTTTTTTCTTTCTATTAATATTTTCCATTAGCTTAGTGGTTTTGGGTTGTGTTTTATTTTTCTTTGTGTCTTTCTTTTACCTTTTCTGGTCTTTCCTCCCATTATTACTTTTAATACTTAATCATATCCTCTATCAGCCTTTGTTTTGTAAAGCTAAATATTTAAGGTCTTTTTAATCTCGACTCAAGAAGGCTCTCCATTCCTCAAGTATCTGTATAGCCCTTCTCTTTACCAGTTGGAATTCATGTGTCCTGAGTGTGGGGTGATCACCAGAATTGTATACAGAGTTTCAGACAAGGTCCTAGCAATGCTCTGTGTTCCTGTGTTTATATGGTGTTCCAGAAGATCCTGCCAATAGTTTTAACCTTATTCCCAAATATAGGCGTCTATCTGAACATGTTGATTCATGCAAAAAATTATAAAAAGACCAGATACTCATGTGGAGTACCATGTGCCCAGAAGACGTTCTGAAGGAAATGACACCGAGCTAGCAATGTTCAACAGCATCTGTGTGAGTATCTGATGTGTGGTAACCCACTAGCTGAGGGAAGTAGGCCACATTCAGGCTAGTGGCCGGAGAGCTTAGGGCCCTGGGTATTATTGCCTAATTTTATTTGCCAAGAGGTCTTGGAGAAAGCTCTGGTAATGGAACCATGAGTGGTTTGAGAGAGGAAAGAAAGCCAACTGACACCAAGGGCTCAATGATGTAAATTGTTATAACTCTATCTCTGAGTGAATAGAACTTACCTGTAAGTGGGCGCATATACTTGAGACGCTATGTCGCTGTAGTGATGAGCTACAGTGACGTAGCTTGTCGCTATGGCAACATAGCATTGGCAGGCATGAACCATGATGCCGATGCTACTGTGGAGTAGCTTGTTGCTACTAAGCAGTTGGATATGGTGCTGGGACTGTGCAGTACCAGTGGTTACTGCACAGTTGTTTAGTACTTGCTTTAGTAATAACTGTGCAGCCTGGCACACATGTAGATGCACCCAGTGTCTCTCCAAAGGGCACTAGCAGGCAATGCATTTAAATCCCCTCAGTCAGAAAGCTTTGAATATTCCCAGCCTAGGCAATCAGGTTTTTTTAATATCCAAGAGGCACATACAGCTTGTCTTACTTGGGATGTAATCTGGAAGAAAAGGAAAAAGAAAATACCATGGGACCAAAGCTATCTATTCTGTGCTTCTCCCAACTGTGATTTTTTGGGGGTTTCATCTGATAATCTCCCTGCTTCAAAGAGGGAAAGAACAGTAAATAATTGTGCCTGTGTTGCTTTCGTAGAGTCTTGTTGTCATAAATGACATAATTCACACTGAGTTTTGCTTTTTGCTTAAGTGAATCTTGAGTTGACCTTCCTTTACATTTTTACATCTTAAGCATGTCTTGAAACTACAAGAAAATGCCTCTTGTTGCATTGTCCTATGGTTATTGGGTAAAGATCATGAATGAAGAAAGTCCCTCAGTGTTTGTGACTTTGTTAAGGTTACTTAAATTGTGCTTGGGTAACTGTGAGCCACCTCTGACTGCTGGAAGAGTTTTGTTTGGACGAGTTCAGGAATCTCAGATTTATAATCCTGGAAGCATGGGACAAGATCTCTGCCTTTGCCATCACACCTGCTCCCAAGGAAGCAAGCTTAAGGTTGAAAACGATACTTCTAATTTTGGCATTCCCTGACTTCTAAATCCTTCATCTTTTTAATGATCTTTTTATTTGGAGAGAGAACAGGTGACTGAATTAAGAGCTTTGTTAACAGAATGATTTTGAGGTCTACTGATAAAAAGAATGGTGTAAAAGCTATGTAACATTGTCTTTCTCAGATCTTTTGTTTATATTTAATAGAGAGAAGCCTGATCCAAGCACCCCTGAAACAGAAATGGACAAGGTGTTGGTAGTGATCCCTGGAATTTCATTTCCTAACTTCATAATGAACTAAACCAAAACCCCCTTCTCAAACTACTCTAAGTCTTGGAGGGGATTGAAATTCTGGTCCAAGTTCCATGCGCACTGGTGATCTACAATAACTGACATGTCTCTGTTTAGTATCACAGCTGATTTATCTCTCTGCAGGTGAACCACCTCTGTCAGTTTGGTTTGAGTTATTTTTTATGTTTTCAGTTTAATAGATTGAGCCACTTGCAGAAAATTTCAGGCTTTTCATTGCAGATTGAGGCCTCCAGCCTGACTTACTCTTTTTCTTGGAGCAGAGATGGTTTAGGCAGTCCAGTGAGTAGGCTCAGAATGCATAGCCCATTTCATCTAAAGTAGGAATTCCACTTGGGGAGATTTTGTTTTCTGATAGGTTTTTGTTATGACCTCAGGTGCAGTTATTTTTGATCTATAAAATCATCTGACAGATATTGTGAAGAGCAAAATGTTTGTGTGGTTAGACTTATGCACTCCTAGGGGATCCGGGGATGGTGTAATATATACAGAAATACATTTTTCTTCCTCCTTTCTTTCTTGTGCTTGTTTAGTGTGTTTAGTAGGACTTGATTCAAAGTCCTTCAATTGGCTTTGGATCAGGCCTTCAGAGGTATTGGGCCAAACCTTGCTCTACTTTGCATCTTATGTTATGCCATCAAAATCAATGTGCTATACAAGAGAATAGAACACTCCTGCTAATTGAAAAATGCTGCTTCTTGGAAAAGAAAACACTTATTTTACCAGTAATTTGCTAAAGTTTAGCCTGTTAACATCTTGTGACAGAGAATTCCTTTTCTTTTAACCAGCAGTTGGTGACCTTTTTAAGGCTGTTGACCAGACTGACTCAGTTCCAGTCATATGGGTGGGCAGGTGCTAGGAACCAGCGGCTACTGTTGCTTTCCCCTGTCGAACTAAGTGATGTATTATCCTATGCTGATCTCTGCATAGAACTGAATTTCTCTCTCTGTCAGGATAGTATTGTACTTCAGCAGCACCCTTGTCTCAGGAAAATCATGGAGTTTCATTATCAGCTGTCTTTTGTCAGGTTTTCTGATAACTTTAAAAAATAGTCACAAATGCAAAATATTTTTTGGGACTGCATAGTTTTCTCTTTTTTAGATTCCCATTTCTATGAACCTAAAATTTAGTCCAAAATCCCTCAGAAAAGAGCAAGTATTTAAAATCTTGGACTGATGTTCAGTCCTTTACCAGACCAAGCTCTGTTCTGCTATTTAATTATTTAGTTTGAAGAAGCATCAGCTTTACGTAGGAGAGGAACTTCATAATCCTAGGGGACTATGAATACCCTTTTAAAGTGTTTACTATTCATAGATTCATAGATTCTAGGGTCGGAAGGGACCTCAATAGATCGTTGAGTCCGACCCCCTGCATAGGCAGGAAAGAGAGCTGGGTCTAGATGACCCCAGCTAGATGCCTATCTAACCTCCTCTTGAAGACCCCCAGGGTAGGGGAGAGCACCACCTCCCTTGGGAGCCTGTTCCAGACCCTGGCCACTCGAACTGTGAAGAAGTTCTTTCTAATGTCTAGTCTAAATCTGCTCTCTGCTAGCTTGTGGCCATTATTTCTTGTAACCCCCGGGGGCGCCTTGGTGAATAAAACCTCACCAATTCCCTTCTGTGCCCCCGTGATGAACTTATAGGCAGCCACAAGGTCACCTCTCAACCTTCTCTTGCGGAGGCTGAAGAGGTCCAGGTTCTCTAGTCTCTCCTCGTAGGGCTTGGCCTGCAAGCCCTTAACCATACAAGTGGCCCTTCTCTGGACCCTCTCCAGGTTATCCACATCCCTCTTGAAGTGTGGCACCCAAAACTGCATGCAGTATTCCAACTGCGGTCTGACCAGCGCCCGATAGAGAGGAAGTATCACCTTCTTGAATCTGTTCGTCATGCATCTGCTGATGCATGATAAAGTGCTATTAGCTTTTCTGATGACTTCGTCACACTGCCGGCTCATGTTCATCTTGGAGTCCACTAGGACTCCAAGATCCCTTTCCGCTTCCGTTCCACCAAGCAGGTCATTTCCTAGGCAGTAGGTATGCTGGACATTTTTCCTCCCTAGGTGCAACACTTTGCATTTCTCCTTGTTCAATTGCATTCTGTTGTTTTCTGCCCACTTGTCCAACCTGTCCAGGTCGGCTTGTAGTTGTTCCCTGCCCTCTGGCGTGTCCACTTCTCCCCACGTTTTTGTGTCATCTGCAAACTTGGACAGAGTACACTTCACTCCCTCATCCAAGTCGCTGATGAAGACATTGAAGAGTATCGGTCCAAGGACCGAGCCCTGCGGGACTCCACTACCCACACCCTTCCAGGTCGATACCGACCCATCCATTATGACTCTCTGGGTGAGACCCTCTAGTCAATTCGCCACCCACCGGACTGTGTAGTCATCCAAGTCACAGCCTCTTAACTTGTTCACCAGTATGGTGTGGGATACCGTATTGAAGGCCTTCCTGAAGTCTAAGTATATGATGTCTACCCCTACTCCTGCATCCAGGCATTTTGTAACCTGGTCATAAAAAGAGACTAGATTAGTCAGGCATGATCTACTGCTACGAACCCGTGCTGGTTTCCCCTCAGCATAATTTGTCCTGCCGGGCTCTCGCAAATGTGAGCCTTGATAATTTTTTCAAAGACTTTGCCAAGGATGGAGGTGAGACTGACTGACCTATAGTTGCCCAGGTCCTCCTTCCTCCCCTTCTTGAAAATGGGGACCACAATGGCCCTTTTCCAGTCCTCCGGGACTTGGCCCGTGCACCACAAGTGTTCAAATATTACCACCAGCGGCTATGCAATGACGTCAGCCAGTGCCTTCAGTACTCTCGGATGGAGCTCATCCGGGCCTGCTGACTTAAATGCATCCAGTTCCTCCAAGTGCCTCTGCACCATCTCAGGGTTTACTCATGGTAGTCTGGCACCCTGCTGTTGCCTCTTCACAATCCCAGTACAATACAATATTGTATGTGAGTTCCACCTGTTTAACCCTGTAAACTTTAAGGGTCTCATCTGTACAGAGATCCAGTTTGTGCTTGATGCACTATGCACTAGAAGTAAGATCTCATTCCTGGTACAAGGTGGGTGCATCTACACAAGACGCTATGGTGCAATAGCAACGAGCTACTGCATCATAGTTCATTGCTATGGTGTCATAGCATTAAACTGTGACAGCGATGCAATTGCGCTGTATTAATGAGCTACTGCACAGGATCTGATTGCTACTGTGCAATAGCATCTAAAAATAACTGCAGTGATAGGACTGTGCAGTAATGCCAGTTACTGCGCAGTCATTTAGTACTTGGTTAAGCAAGTACTAAATGACTGCACAGTAATAACTGTGTGGTCCACCACGTGTAGACAAACCTGGTATTTTCTTGTAAACCTTCTGCTTATTTCATGTTTAGCTTTGGTTTCATCCATTCCTGCAAAGGAAGGTTAGAATAAAATTACAATGCTGACACTGCAGTGTTTTGAATTATTAATCTTGTAACCTTTAACATGGATTAAAGTTATGATAGATTCTCATTAGTGTTAACACACTGGCCATCTTGGCTGTCAGATGCCTATCACAGCTCTTTCATTTTTGATTCAGTCTGAGGCTACATTGGGTGAACATTTAATAACAGCCATTAGTGTTTAAAAAAACTTACATTTTAATCAACCTCTCTTCTTTTCCGTGGGGTTTTTGAGGGCTCTCTTAAATAACTTCTCAAAATGAAAGATGATGAAATATTTATTACTCTTTCTGGAAAACTCTGAAGACAGGATTTATTAATAGTGAAAATTCATTATTGATGCTGCTGTTTTCAATCGATGAGAACTTTTATGCTGGCATTTGCTAAAAGCTGCTTATTTGTGATTGTTCTACATCACTTCCTGGTTCTCAAGCCTGAAGTTAAGAATTGTCTTCAATCCTAAAAGGAGACAGTCTACATTGTAAACTTCATTCAGTTTCTACAAAGTCAGGACAAAAAAGACTTCTAAATAGGTACCTGTACAATGGTCACCCCCTGATCCATTACTACCACTGCTACTTCTGATCATTCATATCTCAGGGCATTTTCAAACAGCTCCCTTTCTTTAGTTCAATGGGCCATAAAAAACCCCCACTTCCTTCTTTTCTCCCAAATGAGGAGTTTCCCTTTGCATTAGCCCATGCTCCACACTTCCAAAATTCGATGGCAAATCTGAGTTCTGATATTTCATGACCTTGCTGGCATAGAATTAAGTGCTTTACACTTTTGTGAAGGAGCATTCCTATCCTCCACTTTCCAAAGAACACTTGTTCTTTAATATTTTAGAAGGTTCTAAAATATTTGAATTTAAAGATTATTTGGTTTACAGAAAATCTGTTTTGGAGGTATTTTTGAATGTGTTACTCTTCACATTGCTCTCTTATGAGTCTTGGATGGTTGAACTTGCACAGGAGTTGTAGAATACCCGGTTTGGATGGGGAGTAATGTAAAACCCAGTCCCAGAAGTTTATTTCTGAAACAGCACAGAGGAAAACTGTTAAAGCTGTCTAAACAGTGTGACATATAAAGAATACACAATGATGTGGTGTAGCATAAAGGCTTCATTGGAATTCATATGGGATGAGTTGTTTATCCCATGGCCATCCATGAACAATGCAACCTCACGCTGATAAAAACTTTTATTTTACTATCCTCCACACCACTTTTTATATTTAAACAACAACAACAACAACAAAAATCCCTAAAACAACCAAAACACTTTAAATTTAGGACATTTTTTGAAAAAATCCTACTTTCATTACTTGATCTACATTATAAGCATGACTTAACTCCTTTTCCTTATCACACATTTATATGGACCTATGAATGACAGCATGCTAATGACAGACCTGATCCTCCACACATCCACCTTCTATACTGTGGGATAGAAATATCGGTTGCGTCAACACGTGCAATTACGGTGCCTGAATAAATTGCAGAGCTTATTGCTCCAGAGTTAATTGCTCTCAGGTGTGCCATTTGAATGTGCAGTTTGTATAGGCTCCACAGTTTATACAGGTGCAGCATATGGAACTGGGGCTGCTCCCCTTGGCTTAATGTGCTGCAGAGGGTCTGGCTGAGGCATGACAGTGCGTCATTGTGGGGCTAGCCAGCAGGCAGCCCCCTCACTGAAGCACCCTTGTGCCCCAGCCAGCTGCGTCAGCGTCTACATGTGTGCTGCTACAGAGTCAAAAACTCCACAGCAAGATAGAGCAAGTATTTACAAGTACTATCCAGCTGCAAAGTAAATTAGTTTACTCCACCCTAATAGGGGCACACGTGTAGATGTGCAATGTGTACTATGCAGCTAATTTATTAACTATGAAGTAAACATCACATGTAGATGCACCCACCAAATAGTCATCTTACACTCAATGAGCTCTTCCTGATACAATGTCCTTTTTAACTTTAATCATTTTAAAAACAAATATACTTTCATGTCAGAAGTAAGGAATATAGACAAGCTTAGTTAGGCAAAAGTGCCATTGAAGCTCAACTTTATTTGGACCCATCATTTATCTAACCTACACTTAGCTGCAGTTACCAAAAGGAAAGCTGCAAGTCCTTATTTATCAATCATGCAGGAGGCATTTCTGAATTCTGGGATGCTTTTTTATCCTTTTTTCTGCAGCAGTTCTTTGTATTCTTTTATGCTTTCTTATTTTGCACATCCTGCTCTTCTCTGGGAAAGTGAATCTCTCTAAAGAATGTTTTTCTGCCAGATTGTTACAACACTACAGGAGTTAAGCTAACTCCATAGTTACAATAGATTCCATGGCTTATTATGCATCTTATAACACTGCTAGGCCTGGCTCATTGGCAAGTCTAATTGGTGCTCTCAGTACAGCTACAGCCCATCGAGGTTCTTCCACCCACGTATGGTGGATTTTCAGCCAGCCAGAACGTTCAAGGAGCTGTCAGGAAAGCCAGCTCTGCTTAGCTTGCGATCTCTGCTTATTGAATTGACATGAGACAAGTTATTACCATATAAATGAGATAAGGTCTTAGGTAATTGCTGACTGAAAGTAAAACTGAACTGGGTTGCTTTTGGCCGGAACCTTTAAATGTACCTTTCTATCTTCCATCTACTTTTCCACTCCCCTAATCTATATACTGCCCCCCTCTCTTCCCCCCTCCCCCCAATTAGCCACCTCTATAAATGATATCAAGAGCTGTTAGGTAGCTAGAAATATAATATAATTGCTAGCTACCAATTATGGATTTATTTATTTATTTTTTTTAAGAGATGGAACTTTGTAGAGCTCCTTTTATTTCTCCTGTTTGCCATTATGAAACCAGAGTTACATTTGTGCAGATATAAATACTTGTAATGAAAGTGGCATCTGTATTCTGCTACAGAGCAATCAGCATGATTTAAATTACCCGAGTTATATTATCCAACTTGTTTATTTAGTTTTCTATTAAAAATCTCAAAGATTTTTTTTTTTAGTTTGATCCAGTATAAAAAACCTTTTCTTGCACCGTTTTAAAAAAGTATCTGGGAGCAGTTACTATTGGAGGCAGACTATTGGATTATAATGGATTGCAGTTCTGCTCTGGCATGGTAATTTTATGTGCCTGTTGTCTCTAGATTTTGAGCATGCATTGGAGTGAAAGAGACTAGTGACAGAGCTGACCAGAATAATACATTCATGTTCCTCTTCTCCCACCTATGTAGTATGGAGATTTCAAAGGAAATGTGGGAATCTTTCTAACTTTTCTGCATGATGCAGTGAAATCCTGAACATCTCATATGATGTTAAAAATAAAGGGAATCAAATAATAAAATAAGAATAAAAATACTTTAATTATTGTTTCTATTAAACCCTGGTGATTTTTTTCTTCACTCCCTTCCCATCACCCATAACACACACACGCACACACTCACAAAGACTGACTGTAGCCAAAAAAGTATTTGGTCTATGAACCAAAATTTCCTAGAGAGTCTTTTGAGGATCAAGCTTACCAGAAGACTTTCTATAATGTGCTTGGCTGATATGCACTTATCCGAAAACCGGCACCACAACCATTATATACCACCTGCCCTGAAAATGTGGCAATTTACTTGAAAAAATAAATTAAAATTGGCTTGGGTTGGAACCGTGTGGATTCCAAACTGGCTAAAAGGTGATTAAAAACAAGGGTGGAGGTAAACATCAATGCCCTGAGCTCTGCTAGGTAGAGGTACAGCTAAAAGTGACATTTGTTGTGTGATTGGTCCCCTGAAGTGCTCTACAGCCATGCCCTTACAGATGTGCATGGCTGCAGAGACCTTTAAAAGTGCCTGATTGCATGATGATCTGAATCCTCATTACACGAGGGTTCAAATAAAGGTGCTTCAAAGCAGAGTGCCTACATTAATGTCTATCAGCATGTGCCAGGAGCAGGCCTGGGCTGATATAGCCTAGCCCTATCCCAGGGTGCTGTCTTCAGAATGGGAGGGGGAGAAGGGAGGGAAGGGAGTCTGTTGGGTTGGGGGTAAATGCTGTAACTCATGGTGATTCCTGGAAAGTTACAGTAGGAGCTGCATTGTCAGTGTCGTAGAGATTATGACTGGGATTGGTATTTTGTCCCCATGCACATGCATGTTAAAGACATGTATGCAACCTTTAATTACACAATCACATACCAGTTCTTTTAACAGGGCCCTTGTGATCCCTGTCTCGTTCAGTGCACAGGTTGGATACAAGATTAAATTGTTTATGTAACTATGCTTATAATTTCCTAGTCTTTAAGTACTCTGCTTTGAACCTATTAACTTGCTTTTTATTATAGTGTTTTATATACTTGAAGCAGGAAAATCAGTTTACAAATATTTGACTAGCTGAAACATCAAGCAAGGGGAGAAGTTTTTTTGGAATGCTGGAAGAGAAGAATATTAATAGTAATAGAATGATGTTAATAATGTGTGTGTGTTTTCTTGAATAACATGTTTTCTGCAACTCATGGTAGTTGTCTCTAAGTGACTGTAGATTCAACTTAGTCAGCTCTTTGTAAACTGATGAACTTTTATCTGATCTGTGGGACCTAAAAGTTAAGATGAACTATTTTTGCTCATACACTATCATCAATATAATAAGTAATAAAAATTCTGCAGGCCAGACTCTGGTTGCATAGATGTAACAGAGACACTGCAAATGTTGGTTGTGCACCCGGAATTTAGTTAACAATTCTGCTAGTAACACATAAGCCAGTTTACAATCCAAATCTCTTCTACTCCCTGGTTGATTTCACAATGACGTTTATATGGGGGAATTATTGCGGGGGGGGGGGGAAGGGAGCAGGGGTGTAGTTCTTCACTACCTTATCTAGTTGAATTATATTCACAAAATGTTCTGGATGGTGGCAGTAGTTGTCAGTAACACAGAATGTACACACACACACACACACACACACACACACACACACACACACAAAGAAAGGGGGCGAGAGAGAGAGAGAGAGAAATTTCACTTGGAAAACTCATTAATCTGTGGAATATTCTTCTTAGGGGAATATTTGGGGGTCCATTGTAATATTTAAAACTAGACTGGATGGAACAGTAGAAAACTTACTGTATTCAGGGAGATGTACTAGAAGATGTTCTGTAACTACAGTGCTGAGTGTTAGGGTGACAATATTTGGATTTTAGGGAGCACTGGATTTGTAGCTGAATAAAGGCTTTACCTGTGGCCTAGCAAAAGCTGCTAACCACAAGGCAGAATGATAGCTAAACTGGCCATTTGCTTATGCTAAGTAACCATCTTAACTGTGTTAACCATTTTTCTGAAAAAGCAGCAAGTAAGTCTCTGTGAGTCTATGTGCTGTGAATGAGGTGAAGCTTTAGGAATGTGGAAGATGGTACAAACTGAGACTAAAAAAACAGACTGGAATGTGAAAAACAACACATAATTGGTAACAGAATCCGAGAGGAACATATGCTAAAAGGTGACTGGTGACTGGTGAAGAAGCCTCCAGAAGCTTCCAGGTTTTGGTCAAAGTCCGCCCATTGACTGAAGAGAAGTCAAGGTCTCAGATGTGTGCTCATAGTAAAAAGACATGTAAATGAGTAAAATGCATAGGCAATTCCATGCTAAGGAAGCAAACAGTAAACAGAGGTGGAGCTTGAGATGGGAGGAGAAATGGGTGGAACAGAAGGAGGGATGGAGGTGGAGTGAATGTTAGTGAGTGTAAACCAAACTGTATAAATGTGGGAAAAAAACTATTGTTCACTGCAGGTCCCTGGTTTGTAGTTTTTGGGACTTGGCCCGAAGCTGTCTCCATTCTGAATAAAGTTGTTGTGAGCAATGTGTGCTGCTGTTTGCTCCCTGCTTGCTCTGGCTAATGAGTAACAGGACCCACGAGCAATTGGATTGTCATCCTCCTAGTCGCTGGGCGCCGCATGGAGTCAGGGATTAACACCGAGTACATTTAAAATGTCCAGGATATAACAATAGCAACAGATGATGTAGATCTGGAAAGAAGTGGGTCATCCAAATCAAGGCCCAGCTATCATCAGCAATCATGACCTATAATTCCTTTTATAAACTTAGAAGCTTGATTGAGTTTTTGTGCATTTTTCCTCTACTTCTCTAATTATAAGGTTGAGAACTTTAGTCCTTTGGTTAGAAACTTTTAAATTTCCAGCTCAAATTTATTCATGGACAGTTCATAACCATTAGTTCATAACAGATCGGTCGGGGGGGGGGTAATAATCTTATTGCGACATATAATTATATGTCGCAATAAGATTATTATATTTCTAAATCGCATCCATAATACAAAGTCATGCATTCCTTAAATATTTATGTTGTTTTTAGCAGATATTTGGGCAAATGGATAGACTGATTAAATCCAAGTGTGCTGGTAATATGATATTAACCATTTATTAAAGTGAACCTTAAAATTGTCCTTCCTTAACCCAATTTCTCTCTCATCTTGCAATACCACAGATCCAATGTTGATAGTTCTCTCTTCTTGCAATACTTCCAATCCAACATTGGCACTTCTGCTTTTTAACTTCCTGCAAAATGTCTTTCACTCCAGGCTAGCATCTTACCTGCAGCAAGAGGGTTACTTAGGGGTTGAGAGATTTTCTTTTGATTTCGCAGAAATACTAGAGAAACACCAGGGAGGAAGATGGTTATTGTTTGCATCCTGATGTCTCCATGACAGCACACAGACTTTAAAATAAGCAGATTCTCAATTTGTGGAGAAGATCATTTGAAAGGCAAGTCAGATCTTGCAGTGAAAACTAGTTCCAAGAGTATGAAAAAGGGAAATGGGAGAATTGTTGTTTGGGAATAAGATAAATCTTCAAGCACGGAAACCTCATGAAGTATGAATCATCCTGTGGGTGGGCTGATGTCTGGAGGATATTGGAGAAGAGACTGTGATGGGGGGAAACATCTGAGGGCATGGAAAGAAGAGTCACAACTGAGGCAGCATGGGAGAATAACGAATACTAAGATTAATATTTCAGGTGTCCTATTTAAAATTATGTTATTACAGTGCTAGAGGCATTACATTTGCCAGGGTGACTACTGTGAGAATCAGTTAGGTTTAAGCATGCTGCAGTTGTGGAGAATTCATAGAAGTTTTTAACCAGGCTAATACATTATGCATCTGAATTGGACAGAAGAAAACATAAATCCTAAACATAATAAAAATTGATAGAAGAGTAGAGAAGCCTGGAGTTTTAAAAATGCAATATGAGACAGATGCCAAGGAGATAGGAAAAGAAAGGACCAGTATGAGGGGAACATTACAAATAAACACCCAAAGAAATTTTAACTTTTTCCCAGGTGGAGGGAAGGCACAAATTTGTTTTTCCAATGGGAAAAATAAAGCATAACTTGCTATTGTCATGTAGGAATCCAGGTACAATTGGAACAATGGGGTTTGTAACTCCTGTTCCATGTTGCTGTCGATAAATAGTGAAATGTGCACATTACTAGTGTAGGGAACAGCAGTGTTTAAATATAGGAGTGTGATGGCTAATGGATGCAGGGGTGTAGGTTGTAGCCGTGTTGGTCTAAGGACATAGGCAGACAAGGTTCCTTGGGTGAATTTGATATCTTTTATTAGACCAACCCAAATAGTTGGAGAATAGTTATTAAGCAAGCTTTCGAGTTCAAAAACCCTTCGTCAGGCTAAGGAAGTTTCAGCAGTTGGTGTGTGCTCTTCCTGGATGGAATGAAAAGTAAAGAAGCCAGGGGCTGGGCTGGGCTGGGGAGTCAGTTGCCAGGCAGATTATAATGTGTCAAAAATCCAATGTCTATGTTTAGTCCATGATCTCTAGTATCCAGCAGGTTGATGAAATGGAGCTCATAGGCTCGTCTCTGGGATGTGTTGTGTAAGTTTCCCTTGAGGATCAGGACTGAGAGATTGGAGAGAGAGTGGCCCTCCTGTGAGAAATGTGCCCCCACCGATAATTGGGTATTTCTGTCTTTGATAGATCTCCGGTGTGCGTTCATTCTGGTGCGCAGTTGTTGTTTGGTCTCTCCTATGTATTTTCCATCAGGGCATTTGGTGCATTGGATGAGGTATACTACATTCCTGGAGGTGCAGCTGTAAGATCCAGGAATGCCGATGGCTCTGTTGTGGGGTGTAGTAATAGTGGGGGTGGTGGAGAGGTGTTGGCAGGTTTTGCATTTCTTGTCCTGGCACGGTCTGGATCCTTTTGGTGTGTTCTGGGGTTGACAAAGTTTGTTTCTGGTGATGAGGTTGGCGAGGTTCGGTGCTTGTTTGAAGGCTAGTATGGGTGGCTCTGGGAAGATCTTTTTAAGAATAGGGTCTCTTTCAAATATGGCTTGCAATTTTTTGAGGATTTTCCGTACAGGTTCAAGGGAGGGGTGATATGTCATAACCAGCGGTGCGCGATTTGTGGGTGTTTTTCTTCTGTACTGCAGCAGTTCTTCACGTGGTATCCAGGTGGCTCTTTCAAACGTGCGATCTACCTCTCTGGAGGAGTGTCCTTGTTGGGTGAAAGCTTTTTTAAGATTGGTGAGGTGGCGATCCCGGGTGTTCTCTTCAGTACAAATGTGGTGGTATCTGAGGGCTTGGCTGTATATCACAGCTTTTTTGGTGTGTTTCGGGTGATTGCTAGTTTTGTGCAGATATGTGTGTAGGTCTGTGGGTTTCTTGTATACTGTGGTCTGTATTTTACCCTTCTGGATACTGATCCTTGTGTCTAAAAAGGAGATGTTGGTGCTGGAGTATTCTAAAGAAAGTCGGATGGAGGGATGGTGATTGTTGAATTTCTGATGGAACTCAATCAGAGATTGCAGGTTCTCACTCCAAATGATGAAGATGTCATCGACGTATCTTAAGTATAGCAAGGGTTTGATGGTGCAGTTCTTGAGGAAGTCTTCTTCCAGGTGGCTCATAAAAAGGTTGGCATACTGTGGGGCCATTTTAGTGCCCATAGCTGTTCCCATTGTCTGGAGGAAGTGTTGATTATTAAAAGTGAAATTTTTGTGTGTGAGGATGAAGTGTATAAGGTCAGTAATATCTTTGGGTCTGTATTCTGAGTTGTAATTTTGTTCCTGTAGATATGTAAGGCAGGCTTGGATGCCATCCTGGTGTGGGATGTTGGTGTATAGGCTGGTAACGTCCATGGTGGCTAGGAGTGCGTTGCTGGGAAGGTGTTTTTAAGTTTCCGTAGAAAGTCTGTGGTGTCTTGGACAAAACTTGCTCTGTGGGTGATGAGCGGTTTTAGGATTGATTCAACGAAACCTGATATTTCCTCAGTTAGGGTCCCATGGTTGGATATGATAGGTCTGCCAGGGTTCCCTTGTTTGTGGATTTTAGGGAGCATGTAAAAAGTCCCCGGGTTAGGTAGTGGGGGGGATCAAGATCTGTAGTTTTTCTTGTAGTCTTGATGGAAATGATTTGATGGTATTGTTGAGTTTTTTGGTGAAAAGGGGAGTAGGATCTTCTTGTAGTTCTTTGTAGTAGGTGGTGTCAGAGAGCTGTCTCTTGGCTTCCTTTATGTAATCCTCACGGGATGACTATGGCTCCTCCTTTATCTGCTAGTTGTATTACTATTTGGTGGTTAGATCTTAGAGATGCTATGGCTAATGGATGGCATATGTGAAAGCTAAACTGTAAGGCTACCTTAACCCTTGTCCTCCATCAGCAATAGAGCTCTCCTGGGCAGAATTGTCCTTGTTGGGTCTAAGTGGGAACAACATTCCCCGTTTTCTTATTTCTGAGCAGAAGATTCAGAAGAGAAGTAGACAGGTGTAAGCTGCCTTATGGACAAAGCACACTTATAGCACAAGTAGGCATGAGAGGGAGATTGAAGTGCCTTGTAGATGCCAGCAGCAAGCAACATGAGAGAGGAGCATCAGGTCCTGCATACAGCAGAAAGTAGCTCTAGTTTCTGAAAAAAAGTTCTTTATTTTGATCACTTCACTCATGTTTTGAAGCAATAAAACAAGTTCATTGATCAGGATGGCTTCACTTTCTAAGTCTATTATTCTACTATGCATGTGTGTCTGCAGTGTGTGTTTCACTGTATGATTCTGCTGTATAGTAAAGGTTGTTGGCTAGGGTTTAAGTGTTCCTAAGAGTTTGATAGCTATAACAGAATACCTGTTTGGTTTTTTTTTTAAACCAAAGCAATTCATCACCTTCCCTCAAAAGAAGCAAGCAAATCAACAAAACCACATTCCCCTATTAACCCCAAACCAACAGAACCAATAGACGCTATAAATCCTACTCATGGAACTTTACTGCCATGCATAAGTTTCCTTTTAGATCTACAAAATGATGTTCAAATTAACCAAATGTGCAGTGCTTGCCTAGGAGATTTAAATTTATTGTTGGCTTGGAAAAAAACACACTACTCCACATGGAAGTTTTCCATCTAGATAAATCTTCCAAAAGATTAGAAGAGCAGGGCTGCTCTGTGACTTCAGGGAGTTCTTTCCTGAATACATTTTTAGTAAAAATACTTCTGTCAATAAAGGCTGCATCTCAATGAATTTTGTAAAAAGGAATAGCCTGGAGTCACCAGCTGTTTTGCTGACTTTCTCCTTCCCCCATCTCCTGGACTGGGATCTGTCAAAATGAAAGAAAGGGTGGAGAGGAGAGGGGAGAGAATTTAAAAATACTTTTTCTCTGCACAATAAAGCAGCCTGAAAAAGGTGACTAGAAATGTGAATGTCAGAGTTCAAACAAGAAGCATTAAGCAATATTGTTTTCTGTGTGGATGCACCAGCAGGATGCTAACGCTCAGCCTTCTCCAGTTATCTGAGGAGTGCTGGGTGGGGGGATATACTTTTGATCCACACTGAATCAAGTGAATGTATGCGAACTGTGAAAGCATCTGTGGCAGGGAGGCATATATGAAGTGCTGATTCAGTTGCTTACTGCCCAAGTGCAGAGAGATATCAAAGTAGCAGTAAGCAGAGAGGGCCTCTACCATGACACTCTTCTTTAGGCTGCTTTCTTCCTTTGTTTTTAAATATGAACTGCCAGCAAAGCTCCACCTACACATAGTGGTTTGTCCAAGTAGGGCCCATGACAAAATCCCCCTTGGTTTTTATGCATGTGCATTCCTGTTGAGGTGAGGGATTTAGAGAAATATTTCATGTTATTTTGGGTATTGGTTGCATTTGGTCAAGTTGCTTGTTTGAAATGCTTGGTGTTAGTTGTCCTCAACGTGTGGGCCGGGAGCGATCCGAGGACCTCGGGGGTTTTTTTCGTGTGGCGGGCTGTGGCCAGCAGCCCGGACACCCCGGGTCGGGGAAGGCAGGCGGCACGCTAGAATTAGGCACGGACGCTTAACGGTTGTTTAAGATTGTTTACTTACACCGTAGATGGTCGTGGTGTAGGCTGGAAAGACTTCCAGGAAAAGCTTCGCTTAAGTCCCAGTTTCAAAGGACTCGGACCTGGGTAGAGCTCTGGATTCACTCACACGAAGTTTGCTAGGCTCTGTGGAACTTGCGCGCAGGGAAGGGTACATCGAGGGATCAGGCGGTGATGGGGAGAGGCGAGAGGTTGATCAGACCCCTGTAGCCTGCTTGAGACACACGCTGGGTCCGATAGGCTCCACAACGCTTAGAGATCTTCACGAGACGTGAAGTTCTCCTCCTCCAGATGGTTGTGGAGTCCTCCAGCTTGGGCGGAAACCACTCAAGCCTCTTATACGGCTAGCAAGCCAATCGCTAGCCGCCACGTGGGAATAATTTAGAACTGGCCAATAGTGGGGCACAAATCTGAATACAAATGGCGGGAACTCCTTGCAACGTGCATTTCTCCGTTGCAATGAAGAAATGCACCCTGCAAAGAAAGCTCCAAGCGGCGGGAAATAATTTAGCAGTGCCGAAGCGCACACAAACAAAAATCACACCCTTGGGTTGTGACACTCAACACTCAGTGTCTTAAAGTCTGAGCATCTTTAAATATAACAGCGCAGCCCTAGAATTATATCCAAACCCTAACTTCTCACCTGAAGGTAATAGTTATTATTTATCTTGGTTAATTCTGTGATGGAGATGAATTTTCTTCAGTTTGTAGATTCCCTTCTACCTCTCCTTTCCTAGTATTTTCCTTCAAAGCCTCTTTTAATCTCCTTTTCTTTTTTTTCCCCTTTCATGCCATGGAAATTTGTTTTAAAAAAGTGTCAGGATTTGATTGCTGAACAAAGCATCTGCAGAAACAACTACTAAGCCACTAAACTTCTGTCAGACTAATCAGTGGCAAAGTCTGACTAGAACCTGATTGGGTACAATTCCCTATAAGTTGAATCCAATAATAATCATAATCATAATGAAGATGATGATGAACACCTCCCCCCCCCCCCCCCCCCCCCCCCCCGGCTCCATTTGTAAATGAGTGAAGTGCAAGTCCAAACAGAATTAGTTTTGGTATTATAAAGACTCTGATTATAATGCTTATCCAGGCAAAATTATCTTCAAAGGCAACTGAAATGGTGCCCCAGTAAGGACTGTAAGACTAGGAACTATGTCTGCCTATCCCACCCCATCCTTTCCTGCAAATATCTACAGAAATAGTCACAGTAGAGTGTGTCAGTACACAGGCTTACATCTTCAGAGGTACACAGGCACCAAATCCTGGAAGCTATGTTTGTGGATGTGGTCTTCAAGATTTCTAAACCCGCTGTTATTGTTTCTCTGTCATCTTATTTGCTTAATTTTGTATCTATAAGTACAGCACATGAAAGACAGACTTGGGAACAATGCATAGGCCTAGAATACAGGGACCCAAGATTTTATTCCTAGTATGTATTGAACCCTGTTGAAAATGTGACTTGAACTTTTGTTAGAAAAGTAGGCAATATATTGAGATTGGCATCATTACAAAGCCAGGGAGGATGAAGGTCAACATGAAAAGACCTTGGGGTAAATACCTAGGAACTAATTTTGTTATGTAGGAGCTTGAAAGCAAAGATGAGTAGTCTGGGCTTGCTGCTGCTCTGTTTAAGGTAGTCTTCCTGAATCTTGGATAAAGTCCTGTCTTTTAGGATTTATAGGGAAAAAAAAGTAAAGGAAAAATGTTCTATCTGCCATAGTGGCTGCATGCATTTGTATTTAGTATGAAACGGTCAAAGAGAGCCTAATGTCCAAAACTGGGAATAGCAGAAAACATGCTTGAGAAGGGGAAGAGGAGCTGACACTTGAGATAATGCAATGGCTAATACACTAACTGTTACATTTCCCTTCTCCTGTGGTAGTTTTAAGTGAGCTAAATCACTCTAACGTTGACCTTGAATGATGCAGAGTTAAAATTGGACCAGTTTTGCTATGCTTGCATTGCTACCAAATCATGATAGAATAGTAGAATCATAGAAAATTAGGGTTGGAGGGGACCTCAGGAAGTCATCTAGTCCAACTTCCTACTCAAAACAGGACCATCCCCAGCTAGATCATCCCAGCCAAGGATTTGTCAAAATGGGCCTTAAAAACCTCCAAGGATGGAGAATCTACAACCTCTCTGGGTAACCCATTCCAGTGCTTCACCACCCTTCTAGTGAGAGAGTTTTTCCTAATATCCACCCTAAACTTCCCGTGCTGAAACTTGAGACCATTGTTCCTTGGTCTGGCATCTGTCACTCCTGAGAATGATCTGGTTCTGTCCTCTTTGTAACCACCTTTTAGGTAGTTAAAGGCTGCTATCGAGTCCCCCCTCAGTCTTCTCTTCTGCAGACTAAATATTGTAACAGCTTGCATCAGTATTCTTCCATAGTGATAACACTTATGTCTGTCAATACCCTAAATAGGAACCACTGCCCAAGGCACAAAAAGGGATCCAGAAGAACCGTGCTCCAGTGTACCTAAAATCTCTTAGTCGCCTACATTCATTCAGTGCCTGCAATTTGGACTGCAGGGATTCCTCAGCTTCTGCCCATGTGCAGAAGTATCCCAGCCTGAGCATCCAGGTACTAAGCTCCTGCGTAAGCTCTGTTGTGATCCAGGGTAGATGTGTTGTGCTGTCCAAATCCTGCATAAGTCCCTGCAGAGACCAGATCTTCCTGCTGTGTATACCAAAATTATTGAATTCAGTGCAAAGCTCAGCCCCACATGCCCACTTTGACTCAAAAACGTCTCCAGGAAGTACTTCCCATCTTTCTGTTTAAAAGCTTTATTGATAGATCCCACTATCCAGAAAGGAGGGCACCTGGATTCTATGACTCTTCAACCTGAAGTTGTTGACACTGGATTTATGACCCAGATATTTGTTCCGGGCAGACCCAAACCATCAGATTGACCACGACCTTTCCATTCGATAATAAGCAAATTTTATTGATAGGCAGTGATAGCAGATAAGAATAATGCGATCAAGGCAAATAAAATAACCTCCCCAATTCTTTATCTACCAGTCCTACGGCAGTCACAGAGGGAAGGTACGTCTGGACAGTACGCAAGCTTTACCCTGTGGTTCTCTCTTGAATGTCAGATGTCAGCAGCCTGGAGGTCAAGGGCCAAGCCCCCCCCGGGGAGTGGGTGAGATGGTTTGGTGGTGTGCCTTAGGTTTCCCCCTTGAGGACCCTTTGCTGCTCTGAAATCTCTCCTTTTGTATTCTTTGTCCCCTCTGATGATTCTTCTTTGCTGGGCATCATTGATTGATTTCCCTGGAGTTGTCATACTGTCCACATTCTGTTCTGTCCTTTGTTCCAACAAACCCATCACATGCACGCATCTTAATTCAGTTATTTATTTACTGGGCCTCCTCATTTGGTCTGTTCACTAGTCCTGTATCTTTGTCTGGGTACACTGTTCATGTTATGGAACAGTATGGTACATGTTTTCAATTTCCCAGCCTGTGCATCTGTTGGCTTCAGACACAGTGGGCCTTGAAGGAAATTTTGTCAGAAACAGGCTTTTAGAAACCAATTAACCCTTACCATTATCCTGGACCATTGTTCAAATGCATATCTATTTTACCTACTAGCCAATTCCCAAAAGCAAACCTTTAAATAGCATTTTCTAGCCATCAAGGTGATTCAGACTGACATCTTGCACCTTCCAGGGGAGTGTCATAGCTTTCTGTTTGAAGAAGAGTCTGAGCAGAGGCAACTCCACCCTGCCAGTTCCAGTTGGGTCACTGTGCAACCAAGGCCGCTCCTCTACACATTACAGCTATTGTGACTCCCAGCCACAGGGGTGCACCATGTGTGGCCAGGGCTGGGAGTCATGCACCTGAGAGGACTCTCAGCCCCTGCAGTACCTGGCAGTGGGACTCTGTGTCCCAGCCCCTGTGAAGCATGACTGTGATCTCCCAGTTGTGGCAGGTTCCACACATCCCTGAGGCTGGGATACCACAGTAGCTGAGATCTTCCAGCCATGGGGGCACTCCATGCATCCTTATTGATGTAAAATTCATTCCAATCCTGGGAGAAGGGAAGAGCCCAGAACTCCACCCTCCCAGTGAGTGCCCTCATTCCTGGAGTTATATAATTAAAGGCTTCATCTTGCTTATTCTTCTTCTGACCTGAGTCTTGCATTCGTTTCTGGGTAGTGACCCAGCTTCAGCCAACGGGAGTTAGTGCCATTATTCAGGCTATACTTACAGGCTAATGATTTAGCCATACTTCTGTCAAGGTGTTTTCTACTGGCTATCTCTGTGGGGTTCTGTGCTCAGCATCTGAGCTCTGTAAATCACTGTTTGGAGGTGCTCCTACTCTAAGCGGATCCTAGAGGCATCACCCTCTTTTTCTGAATCATCCTCATAGGGCCAGATTCTACCTAATCTTTAGGAGTTATGATACCTAAACTGGAGGCAGCTAAAGGACCAATCGAGATTTTGCCCTGGGACCTGGTTTTAGGATTTAATGGCTGCAACCGAAGGCTCTGTTTGACCCCTTGAATTCATTACTTCTTTTTTACTCACCATAGACCTTTAAAATTGCCTAGCAGAAATGCCATTCTTAGTCCTTATGGCTAACTATAACTTGAAGCCACCGCTGGCTGGATTTGCATCAAAGTAAACAACCGTTCTATGAACCACTGCCAACAACAGAGAATTTTGCTTTGCTGAGGAAGACAAGATGCATCTTAAAGAAGCCTGTCATTTCCACCAGCCATTCAAGTGCCTTGTGAGGATTTTTGATCCTAAAGACAAATGGCAGGCAGACTTTAAAATAATAATATCAAAACAAATCTGGAGGACTCTGCTGAGGCAACATTTCTGGCCTCACAACAACAACTACTGTTTTCTTAGGGCAAGAAAGATAGACAATTAGAGTTTTAGAGTTGGGGTGAGGGGGAAGGGACTTACTGCTTGGGAGCATGTCAGCTGAATCCCTTGTACTGCTCCATCTGTCCGCTCCTAACTCACAGTAAGTGAAACTAAGCCACAGAAATTTATTCCCGACTGAGACAAGGCAAATTACTGTAGTTTAGCTTCACTTACTGCTGGTTAGGAGTGGACAGATGGCAACAGTTGTATCAGATTTAGCTGCATTGCAGTAAGTCCATCTCCCTTTTAAAGTAGTGTAATTGTTTCATTTGTCCATGCCTTTAGTTTACTGATATGTTGAACCCAAGTGGCCTTAGTCCCATATTTATCAAGCAGCGGCTGATTCTCCAAAGGTCCTGACACCATCCTCACCACTGATGTTAGCAACAAGCCTCATCCCAGGCTCCATGGTTCAGTTTTATTCTAGCATTAGTGAACTGGGGCAGAAGTTGAAGCCCTTAATTGCTTCCTCTTGTTTTAAAAAATGAAGGTGAATTTGACTTCTTTGTGTGTGCAGGTGTGTTTATTTAAGGTCACTGAGCTTCCCAAGCAGGTGTGGGGAGATGTTCTTCATTCGCTAGAGCAGGGGTTTTCAACCTCTTTTTGGTTGGTGTAAACTGGCAGCTGGTCAAGAAGCGGGGAGTAGTCCCCTGGCCGGTCGATGAGAGGGGTGGGGGCTTCCGCACCAGACAATTGAGTGTTTGGGGTGGGGGTCCCCGCACACAACAGTGAAACTGGAAGTACTGGTGGCAAAACCTGAAGTGCCCCCGCTTCTCTGTGCCACTGCCACATACCCCCTGGGGCCTTCCCAAGTACTCCCAGGGGTATGTGTACCCCTGGTTGACAACCCCTGCCCTAGAGATACTGCAGGTGGGCTGTGACTGAAGGAGGAGCTGTTAAAGAGAGTACTTTATAGGGCATCCAGCTGTAGACATGATAATATGAATGGCTGGTTGTACCTGGGGTTGATTAGCTAAAATCTAGGAAGAGATGAATGAGAAATGAAGACCTATATACAACATGTGATAGAAAACTTGCCTTTCCTTTGAGCAGGGGGCCACACTGTACCTGCTAACTATTACTTTCTCCATACTTTTTGAAGGCTGAGATCAAGGGAACATCTTTATTGCCATTTGCAGACAGATTCTGCATTTCACTGTACACAGGAGAGTTTGGGGTTTTTTTGTTTTTTGGGTTTACTTTTTTTGCTGCACTGAGGAGTAGACATTGCTTGATAGCAAGAGCATCATTAGCTGTTTTCTATAGTGACTTACTGTGACAGGGAGTCAGGTTGTGTGGCCTTATGAAGAGATGCAGAGCTTTCCTGGCAGTTAGGTCACATTCAGCTCCAACTCAAGAATGGAAAAGTCTGAGTGAAGAGAAAGCTAAAGGAGAAACAAGAATCTGGTCTGGGAACAGCCCTTTATGTTTGTATCCATTGCCCTGGTTTTTCTTAATATGGTATTTAAAGAGTAATATGGAAGCATTGATAAGCCCAGTGTGAGATGAATATGAGGGAACGGTGTTCAGTTCTCTTCCAATTCTTGTTCCATACCCAGAGCCAGCCTCTAATCTCTGAACACCACGGGGATTTCACTTGTTAACACAACCTACATGTGTTCAACCTGGGAAATGTTGTATGTGTTTTCATGTTTTCTCAGAACTTCCTGCTGCTCCTTTGGAAGATATGTACCTTTTGAATGGGGCCATTTCTCTGTTGTATATTCACCAGGCTGGGTAGCAGGTACATGGTTTTGACTTGTAGGAACTTACTTCCTATACCAACATCTTTTATTGCACAAGCTACAGGACCTATTAGGGGAAAAAAATTAAAATAATCTTAATTGGGTAAGGAACAAGAGAAGGAAGAGAAAACAATATTGCTGTTTTTGCCTCAATACATTCCTCTGAAGTCCCACTGTTGTATAATAGTTTTCCCAGGAAATGGCTCATCACCTCCTTGAGGCCCTTCCACTTCAATAAACTCCTAGTATGAGACAGCTAAGATGTCAATGTCCAGGCAATTGCCAACAGAGCCAGGGCATTCTGTGATGAAAACTGTCATCCTGGCTCTTTATCAGTTACCATAGGGACACTATCTGTTTTCTCCAGATACTTGTTTGGCTGACACACAATTTAAGCAGGTATAATCACAACTGTATTAAATACAAGACAGGCAGCCTACAACCACACAGATCAGTTTTCACTTATGTTACTGGAAGTGTTCTATGTGCCATTCATTCAGTTTCAATACAACTTTATGGCAAGAAGTATTTGGATTGAGAATCAAAAGGCAGGTTAAGCCATTACTGTAGAGCAGTACGCAGTTAGAAGCAGCATAAATTACCTTACTATGGGATGCTGAAGTAGGAAATTCCTGAATGCAAAGAACGGATAGGAATCACAAACCAAATCACGCAAGTTAATTCTCTAACTGACTTTACACTGAAAAACTGAGTCTGGTGTCTTAGTACATGACATTGGCTGGACTTCCAAGTGACAACAAATGTTACCTCGTGTCATTATGCTTCTCAAATAGCCATCCTGAAATTCTGCCACATTTCTCCACGTCATTTCTAGGAGTCCTTTTCTCCCACAATTCTCTGCTTCCTTATTTTCCCTTCATTTTCTCAATAAGCATCTTCCCTTTCCCCAACCCATTTCCAAAAATGATGCCACCCACATTTTCCTGCTTCTCCCATAAACCTGTCTGTGATTTCTTCTGTTTTACAGTGCTATTCAGACTTAGGTACTGCTCCATGACTAGGTTTTTATGTGACCATAATACTGCCATTTTTGTGTGGGTACCAACACTTCCAAATAGATGAGGGGGATCCACGTCTGAACACAGTTCCAACCCTGGATAGGTTTTGCCTACCTCTAACAGGTAAGTGAAGGATCTAGCTCTCTTTTCAACCCTGCCAATGCTGTCTAGTTTGTCATGCCAATAACACTTCATCAAATTGAGAGGGGTTCTCTCCGAACTAGTCCAGCTTGGCAACACTTGTTATCTGTTGCTGTCTAATTACTGCCCCAAATGTGATGGCAGATTGCTTTAGTGCCATGCCACTTCAACTGTCTCTCTTCTTTTCTGCAGTTTTCTCATTACTCTTTGTGGATGAGATTTTAATTTATTATTATTATTATTATTATTACTATTACTACTACTACTACTCCTATTGATCTGAGGGGTATTGAAGTGTCCCTCTCTCAATTTTCCTCTGTCATACTGTTTGCACAGCTTCTTCTCTGGGTTTTTACTGCCTTGCTCAACATGCTTTCATACCCAACACATCCCTGACTGTTGTCATTCATGTCCTCAAGCTCTTAAAATTGAAATGTGACATTGCATTCTTTTCTCATTTTCATCAGTGTCATTTTGTCAGAGTCAAATATTCTTCTTTTGTATTGCTCTCACTCAGCCTGCCCCCAAAAAGCCCATTCCATGCAAAATTCAGATGGCAAATCTGGTCATTATATTGACCTTTTTAATAGATAAATGATATCTACAGCTTCAGGTAATAAATTTTCAAGAAAAAGCAAGCAATCCATCTTGAAGTATTTAGAATGCCAATTGGTTTTAAGGTCACTGCAGCCTGTGCACTCATCTGTGAAGAAGTATTACAGCTGACCTTTCACAGAAAAAATGTAAAGGGAAAATTCAAAGCAATAGGGATGATAGAGTTATTCCTATTGGCATCCAACTATGTGTACATTGCTGTTATCACCCATCTGAGAAAGCAAACCATGATAGGGGTTTGTCTGTCCCATTGGCTATTTCAGTACATTTAGACAGGAAATGGGTATTCTTATTACTCAGTAGAGTAATACAGTACTAGTACTTTCATAGTACACTCTACATATGTTAAATATAGTTATTGTGTGGTAACTGTAACATATGGTATCATGCTCAGATTTTTGGCAAAAACATTAATTTTCACATGTACTTCAATGAAAGACATGGGATGTTGAATAGAATAGGATATTGTTATATAATAGTCTAAGAATACTGTAGTATTATAGCTTTATGATTTAATAATGTATATTAATAGTGAGGGAAAATTTGGTATGGTATATTGAATGCAGGAAAGTAATACATACCGGATAGGACGAATAAATAGTAAGACAAAGGACCCAGATAAGAGCACCTGTTATATCTGTTCTAACAGTTCCCTTCCTTCCATCAAATCACTTTCTGCAGAGAAATGGCAGCAGGTGTTGGATACAGCAGAAGAGTCAATCCTATGACTACACTACTTAATCACACCATGATATATCTTGTGTGGGCTAAAGGGAATGCTCTGGGCTTAATTTTTCTCCTACCTTGTCTGCACATTTATATCAATGCATTGCCTTTCCCCTGGATCATCCATTGAGAGCCTGATTCAAATCCCACAGAAGAAAGTTATTCATTTCTGTGGGGTTTTAATCACCTACTAGGTAGAGGTTTACTGCCAGGGCCTGTCAGCCATGTGTTATACAGCCTGCTGCTCACTGACTCACCACTCTTCTTTACAAGGGACCCAATCCCTAATATCCTGTCATAATTCTCCCCTGGTAAAGAATGACTTGCCCTCTATTTCTCCTTTCTCCCAAATACTTTTGATGCTATGTATCGTTTACATTTTTCTTGGTTTTGCTATGATATTGCTTAATTTTGTGGATATATCCTGTTGGCAGCTGTGTACTTGAGGGATGATATCAGTCAGAGAGATTCAGGGAGTCAGTAAACTTTACGAGCAAGATGCAGGGGTTCCAGAAAGGAACCACCACCAAAGACACGTAGCCTTCTTGTGGAAGAAGGCCTGGAGGAAGGTCCAGGTGGATGGACTATTATGATGAGAGGCCAGTGTAAAATGAGTGCAAAGTAGGTGGGAAGCTCTAGCATAATGATTTTCAACCTTTTTAGACCCAAGGCACCCTTCAAAAGACTCAAGATACCTTTTAGAAAATGCCAGCTCTTAGTTTTTCCTCATTTGTTAACTACAGAAAAATCATAGAGCAATTTTTCTGTTACAAGGAACTCAGAAAGACCACAATAGGTCAAAATGTTGCTAACACTATGGATTCCTACTTGAAATCTCTGGCTTTATCTTGTGACATGATTTCACACCTAACAGTGCTAACATGGTGTGACACCCTGTGGCACCCCTGAAAGATTTTCAATGCATCCCAGGGTGCCACAACACCCTGACTGAGAATTACTGCTCAAGAAAATTAAAATACTATGGTTTTACATCTACTGTTTGTGGGGGTAAGTAGCTGTATGAGGTGCTTGGACTCATTATATAGCTATACCATGTGGTAATTCCCAGTAATGTTTCAATCCTTAAGGAAAATAGTAAGAGAAGCTGTGGCAAGAAGGAATGACTTAGAAATACTCAATTTTGTAGTCTACCTTAGGGCTTTCCCTATTCATTCCATCTTACTCCATTTGGGGAGCTTTCAGAGGCTAGACTGCTGCCTACCACTCTATACTCAAGGGATAAGATAAGGGATTTTTGTGAAGATTTCTAAGATTCCTCATGAATATCTCCACCCAGGAAGTGGAAGCTGACACCCTCCTGAGCAGTCTGTTCCCTTGCCCCATCAAATTCCCAAGAGTCCCCAGGTACAATTCCCATGGCTATCTGTGTAGAGGCCCTGTGCTCTTCACTGATTGAGGAGGTACACCTTCACTTCACTCCTGGGATCTGCGTTACCATGGGCCCCTTGACCATCTTTGGAACTCGTCTCCTTACCGCAAGAATGGTTTTATAGGCCTGTGGCAGGGCACTGCTTGTGCTGCCACTTTAAGGTCCTGGAGCTGGCAGCTGCCAGGTGCCTGATGAGGGCAACCATTTTGGGAGCTGAGGCTGCCCATATAAACAGGACAGCTTGGCTGCTAGAGGCCAGGCAACAACATTGCCTGGCTGGAGAGCTGCTGAGATCATCTGGAGGTAAGGGAGGAGCTGTAGGGGATGGTCAGGAGGCTCCTAGTCCTGGATATGACCTAAAACTGCACCCTGCCGGGAGTGGGTGGCCTGGTGGGGCTCCCAGTGGTGCGGGAGCCCCCAGGAAATGCCAGGCCAGTTACCAGCCTGGTGAAAGGCGGGTTCGGGTGCCTTAACCCCTTGCCCCCACCACCGAGTGGGTAACCCCTTTGTTTGGAGGGCCCAGAGGGTGGACCCTTGGGGTGAGGAAAAGGGCCCTTGGGGTGAGGAAAAAATGCCTGTCTGAACTTCCCCTGACTGGTCCATGCTGGGGCCAGGACCGGAAGGGTCGGGGGCCCACTGTGAGGAACGCCCAAGAGCTGAGGGCCTGGGGTCCCAACTGGCCTGGAGGTGGGCCAGAGCTAGTAAGCCGAAGGTCCCAGTGGGGGGACCACACCCGAAGGTGAAGCGGTTCAGAGAGCTATGGTGCCCGGTATGAAGGCGCATGAGACCACCTGATGACAGGAATCCAGGAGGGGTTCAATTAGGAGGATTTGGGGGCCCAGAGTGGGGGCCGGTGATTTGTGTTAACACCTAGATGCCATCTATAGGCCAGTCAGTCTCACCTCCATCCTTGGCAAAATCTTTGAAAAAATTATCAAGGCTCACATTTGCGAGAGCCCGGCAGGACAAATTATGCTGAGGGAAAACCAGCACGGGTTCGTAGCAGGCAGATCGTGCCTGACCAATCTAGTCTCTTTTTATGACCAGGTTACGAACTGCCTGGACACAGGAGGAGGGGTGGATATCGTATACTTAGACTTCAGGAAGGCCTTCGATACAGTATCCCACCCCATACTGGTGAACAAGTTAAGAGGCTGTGACTTGGATGACTACACAGTCCGGTGGGTGGCGAATTGGCTGGAGGGTCGCACCCAGAGAGTCATGGTGGACAGGTCGGTTTCGACCTGGAAGGATGTGGGTAGTGGGGTCGCGCAGGGCTCGGTCCTTGGACCGATACTCTTCAATGTCTTCATCAGCGACTTGGATTAGGGAGTGAAGTGTACTCTGTCCAAGTTTGCAGATGACACAAAGCTATGGGGAGAAGTGGACATGCCGGAGGGCAGGGAACAGCTGCAAGCAGACCTGGACAGGTTGGATAAGTGGGCAGAAAACAACAGAATGCAATTTAACAAGGAGAAATGCAAAGTGTTGCATCTAGGGAGGAAAAATGTCCAGCACACCTACAGCCTAGGGAATGACCTGCTGGGTGGCACGGAAGTGGAAAGGGATCTTGGAGTCCTAGTGGACTCCAAGATGAACATGAGTCGGCAGTGTGACGAAGCCATCAGAAAAGCCAATGGCACTTTATCGTGCATCAGCAGATTCATGACGAATAGATCCAAGGAGGTGATACTTCCCCTCTATTGGGTGCTGGTCAGACCGCAGTTGGAGTATTGCGTGCAATTTTGGGCACCGCACTTCGAGGGATGCGGATAACCTGGAGAGAGTCCAGAGAAGGGCCACTCGTATGGTTAAGGGCCTGCAGACCAAGCCCTACAAGGAGAGACTAGAGAAACTGGACCTTTTCAGCCTCGGCAAGAGAAGGTTGAGAGGCGACCTTGTGGCTGCCTATAAGTTCATCACGGGGGCACAGAAGGGAATTGGTGAGGTTTTATTCACCAAGGCGCCTCCGTGGGTTACAAGAAATAATGGCCACAAGCTAGCAGAGAACAGATTTAGATTGGACATTAGGAAGAACTTCTTCACAGTTCGAGTGGCCAGGGTCTGGAACGGGCTCCCAAGGGAGGTGGTGCTCTCCCCTACCCTGGGGGTCTTCAAGAGGAGGTTAGATAAGCATCTAGCTGGGGTCATCTAGACCCAGCACTCTTTCCTGCCTATGCAGGGGGTCAGACTCGATGATCTATTGAGGTCCCTTCCGACCCTAACATCTATGAATCTGCAGGGCTTGGGCTGTGGCGTAGGGGAGGAAGGGAGCCGCAGATAGTGCCTCCTGGCATCGGGGCAAGAAATAGGCAGCCTCCCACTTATTAACATCTATTTAATTAATAACAACAAGGCGTGGCAGATGTGAACGCGGGTGGTTGGCCCAGGAATAGGTGGGCGGGCCACCCTGAGAACGGCCCCGGGTAGGCCCCCTGTTACAGACATAGGGAACAACCAGAAAAATTATACAGCCTGATGCTGATGGGGCACTGGAAGATGATGGGCTTTCCTCTGACCCAGTCACATCCTCCTGAACATGAATACCCCTGTCTCACTGAGTCCCTGCGCATTGAGTTAGTGAGAATCCTAACCCTACGTTTAAAAAACAAAAAGTCACCCCTCAAAGGTACAATATAGGCCAGAATTTAGACGTAGAGAAAATTTATTAATTGTAGAGAAAATTACTTCAACATACCACATAAAACATGGCTTGTCCAGGGAGTGTGGCTGGCAGAGGAGAATGGGAACACAAGGCCCTCAAGTATTAAATTTAATGATGTACTGGAGCCACTTATCTAGTTCAAAATATGTTGTTTTCAGCTGAAATATTTTGGTACTCATATTTTTGTCAAAATATAGGTATTTTATGTAGAAAGAAAACTCTACATGGCATTCTTTGAGGGAGAACTAATTGCTTGCAAGGCTATGGAGACTTTTTAATGACCATGGGTCAACAGCTTCTAAAATAAATTTATACTGGATAAAGTGGATAAATACTGGATATAGGGTCATTGCATGACCACAGATGAATGCTTGATTTACAAGAAATCCTTTAGTACTTTTGTTTTTAGAGTTATTTCTTGTGGTTGTATGTTCTTTAATATACCTTTTGCATTTACACAGCATTCATCTAAAAGGCAACAAAGCTCTTTCTGTGCATCTATTTTTAGATTTATGGAATGTGACTTTCACATGTTCTTTGACCAAAACCATCAAAAATAGAACAAAACCCACAGATGTCCCTCCAACTTGAACTCCTTCAGACCAATGAGCAAAGCAAAATACACAGCAGAGGGCTCTACACTGAAAATACCTGTCACATCCACTCCAAAAATATGGTTGGATGTGTTTTGAGCAGCAATATCCAGCTGTTCTAAACCAATTCATTGGTTTGGGCATAATATGCAACGTGTTTGTTATATGTCTCTTAGACTATACCTGTGCCAGAAAGGAAAGAGTGATGAGTGACCCTCCAAGGTTCAGTGTGATGCAGAAAAGCTCCCTAAAGTCTAGAACCTCGCTTGGGCCATATGAGAGCCCGCTGAGACTGACAAATTGGTAGGATTTACAGTAATGCTTCCCAAACTTTTCTTCAGCATGACCCATTTATGATCCCATTTTTTCAGCATGGCCACTTACTCCCAACCTGCAGCCCCTCGGCCCCCTACAGCAGCGCCCAAGCCCTGACTGCCACCTGCAGGAGGCGATGGCTGCTGTGGCTGGGGCAGAGCACAGACCCTGGCTGCCCCTTGCTGTTCTCTCTCCCACAGGTGGCACACGTGGGATCGAACTCATTGCGGGGAAAAGATGTAGGCTGTTCACTATGGGCTTGGGTCTCCCTGCCCTGCTACCCTCCCCCTGGGAGCTCCATGGCCCAGCGGGCAGGACCTGGTGGGGGGCGGGGGGGTGGAGTGCTGCGCTGCCATGGCCACCAGGCTGAGGCATGCCCTGCCTGCCCAGGAGTGGTGGGGGCAGAACTATGGGCCATTGCTGCTGCTGCACCTCACTTTGACAGCCATGCTGGTGTGGTGCTCCCTCTCGAACCAGGTCCTGCCCACTGGCTCACAGAGGCAGCTCCCACCTGGAGTTGCTCTGGCCTGGCTGCAGCCCTAAACCCCATGCCCTGATGTGGGCACAGAAATCTCAGGGCGTACATGCCCTCCCTGCCATGTCACCTTGGCCTTCTGCCCCTTTCTGCTGCTTTGCCTATGCTCCCTGCCTTCCTTCGCCATGTCACCTGTGTCCCCCTACTCCCCAATACAAAGCCTGTGCATCCCCCTGCCCCATAGATGTACTTGGAGGGACCTGTGGGAGCTGCTCTCTACCACCGCTTGGCTACCACATGCATTTGTACATGCACATCCATGTGGCACCCCCTGTCTCTGATTGCCCTCCCCCGCTCCCACCAGCCCCAAGCAGCCCCTTGCAGGCTGGAACTGCCAGCCCACAAAGGGAAACCCACATTTCCCTGCATTTTTCTCCTTTAAGGGCAAAAATCTGCATTTTTCTCTGTTAAAGGAGAAAACCTGCATTTTTAACATGTTTTTCTTTAGTAAATGGAAAACCTAGATTCTTGTTATCATGTCCCCATATGCTGATATTGCAAACCCATTTGGGGTCATGAGCTACAGTCTGGGAACCACTGATGGACAGTATTGTTTCTGGTTGGCAGAAAATCCTAAAAAAAATGTCTGAAGTTGGGTAGTTCAACATGTTTGCTTTAAATTAGTTGCTGCAGGAAAACATAAGCTTAAAAAATGTTTGGGCCACTGATTCTGTCCATCAGAATTTTATATGACACCCCTGTGCAACAAGAAAAGTTCTTTGCATCCTAGTTTTTACAAGTGGAGAACAAAGGCAAAGAGAAGTTGGGGACATAGAAGAAGTTGTTGGTAGGGTACAGAACCCAGGTCTCTGAGGTCTCATTTCACCATAAGCAATGGATCGTTCTTCTGCGTTTCACCCACCTGTAATAGAAAGATTCCAACAGGAGTAACTATTGCTGTGGTCTGACCATCAACATGCCAATATTTTGCATTTAAATAGGAACCACTTGCTGCATGGCATGGGACCTTCTTTGTAAAATAAAAGCTTCATCCTACAAGGAGTTTGCAGACATGCCCAAAGAGATTCGTGTTCATTAATGTGCCTTAGATACTGCACATTTAGTTTAGACTTGCTTAATAAAATACTAACTGAATGTGCAGTAATTAGAGTTACTGCACAGTGGCACTGCCGCATCATTACTTTGTGATGCTTACTGCTCATTAGCCTAATAACACTGCACAGTTGGCTATTAGCACCATTTTTAACCACCATGCTACTGCGCAGTGTTACTGGGCTAATGTGTGCAGTGTCTCATGTAGATATGTCATTTCACCATGTTTGTTAAGTCCTTCACTTCTGTTTTCTTCAATGAGAGATACAATTGTTAAATACGTTACAGTAGGCTTCCAAAGCTGTTCAGAATATTTGAGGAATGCTAGGCTGGCTGGTGAGTTATCCATGACCATTTACTTTTAAAAGGCTAGAACATAATAATGAAAGCTCCTTTGGCCCTTGGGAGATATTGCTATTTGGGTTTAAATATAGAAAAATGTAAATACAATTGCAATTTGCTCCTAAAGCAACACCCCCCCCCCCCGCCAAAAACAAAGACAAACCAAAACAATACCCCAAATCCCAAAAATGAAAAGAAAAGAAAAGAAAAAGAAAATGAGGGTCAAGACGCTGGGGTTTTTGGAACATGCACAGGGAACTTTCAAACACTGAGGTGATGGGATGAAAAAGCAATCATTTTGAATTCAAATGAGCTGCACAGGTTACCCATCTTGACCAGAAAATGTCATACTTTCCAATTAATGTACCTCTAAGGAGCTGCTGGAAACTGGGCTGTAGGAATTTATGCTGGAGATAACCCAGAGTGTTTTGAATGCATTTGTTTGCATATATGGTATGCATCTCCTGTAGTGTGATGTAATATAAGATGGCATGTGGTGTTATAAATAGAACTATGAGATCTTGCAAAAACCTGCCTGGCAGGCAAGCTCACTGTTTCTCTCTCTCTCTTTTTTAAAGGTTCTCTGAGCTCTCTGCTATGCTCTTCTTTTTGCCAAGAGGCATCCTCCTTTTTCCCACCCTGCAGTTCAGGTTCCTGTGAATCTGTCAGATTGGAATGCTTTTCTCTCAAATTTCCTTTCCTCATCAGCAGAGGCACTAAAAAGCCATAGGAGTGCTTTTCCATTCCACTCTTTGCTTCTCTGTGCTTCTGTGTCTAAACATTTCTAACACACTTTGCTATAGGCAAGATGCTAATTTTAGTAACCTTATGTAATTACATTGAAGTCCATGGAAATCATTCAAATGTACAATGGCATAGCTGAGATTGGAATCTTGCTTTATATTGTTTCTTCAGTGTTTGTTTTCCCCCTCTTCTGTCCTGGATGCAAATTTAAGGCTATATCATCCATAATGATCACTTTTTATTGCCTGAGTAATATGCAGATTAGAATAATTTAAACTGGCCAGAGAACAAGCGCTACCAAGCCCCACAGGATCTTTCATAACTATGGTTAGTGTGAAACTTAGTTGTGTGTCTCTTGGTACTTTGATATCCCTGGTGCCCTCT
Organism: Alligator mississippiensis; assembly: GCF_030867095.1. Taxonomy (NCBI): domain Eukaryota; kingdom Metazoa; phylum Chordata; order Crocodylia; family Alligatoridae; genus Alligator; species Alligator mississippiensis. Next base: position 278,758,793 of record NC_081825.1, read on the forward strand.
GCAGTTGTGCAGGGGCATTGTTTTAGCATTGAATGATAGGGAATATTGAATTACCAACATCCATTCCTGAAGAGGATTGTATTTTCCCTGGAGGCCTCTTCCAATTTAACTGCTATCCTGAAACAACTCTGTTTAGCCTGAGAGATGCCATGATCGTATCCTGAGTGATTTGGCTGCATATTTATAGCCTCCCAGCAATAATCATCAGGTTATGAAACATCAGACGTAAAAACTCTAGGGTTGTTAGTGCTACTTAAAAACAACTGTGCAGTTCTAATGTGGGAAACAGGTATAACTGGAGAGGTCCTGTGTTTGGTTTTCATTTGCTTTATGTGACTGTTTTTTTGTCTTCCCTTTTCCTGTCGAATATAGACAGTAAATCATCAGGATCTATTTCTGAAATGGAATGCAGAAAACAGGACAAACAATCTGCATTAATATTTATCAGTATGAGATTCCTCATGCTGCTTGCAGGTGCTTATCACAGATTATTGAAGAAACTGTAAATCATGGCAAGGTATGTTTTTCTGTAACAGCAAACAATAAGCTATGCTTGTGGTTTCTGAACTATAGTAATAGAAAACAATTGGAGACATGCTGAATTTTGGAGAGGCCTTAGAGCACGTTAAGCTCTTAAATGCCTGATAAATATGAGGCAACCTGATTGGAAGTATGACATAAGGGTAAAAAATGAATGTTTAGGTAGATTTTGTCTCTTTAAAAGATCCTTTTATAGAGTTCATTTCCCATCTATTTGATTGAATTTATTTGTGCAACCTCCTCCTCTCTGGCCCATCTGACTGCTATTGACTTGAGTGGGCATTAGATAAGGCCTAAAATAACTGACTCCTGATGATGCAGAACACATTTTTCAAACTCTAAAACGTTTTGTATCCTCTCCTTGCCAAAATGAATGTGTCAAAAGCAGGGCTATTGTGGCAGTCTATTATTGTAAACAATTACCATGCAGTTATTGCTATTCACCCTTTCTCCCCAAAATCTTAAGTATTCCTGATTATAGTGATTTTTTTGAGTCCATGAGAAAATCCACAGTGTGATATACTTTATCTTGCTCTGGCTGTGTTGTGCATTAGAGCCATCACCTGTAAACTCCAGAAGTTACTCAGGCATTGATTTTTTTTTTTTTTTGAAGTTTGTCTTTTAAAAGATGGCTCCACTCAGTTCCTGAAATGTCAGAAGGAAAAACTGAATGTAACCACCAAGGCAAGTGAAAACAATCAAAAAACCTGAGGCTGAATCAATTCAGTCTTTGCAGGTTAGTCTAAGCTCCACAGATTAAACTGAGAAGCAAGTGGACAGACATTCAATTTTGTTTCAGGAATACAGCCACATACTTGCAGTGGCTCAGGCCAGAAACCATTGGGGGTTGCTAGAGCAGAGCTCTTTGGCATGTAGACAGCATGGGCTGTGTGTTCACTACTTCTTTCTGCTGCCCCTGAGTTCTCTGAGATTTGCAGTCCAGGATTACAGAAGTAGGACTCTGCAGGGTTGCTCATCACTTCCTATTCCTGCTTCCAGGTGCCTCTGGGATTTGTAGTCTCCAGTCACAGCCAGCAGTAACTCTCAGTAAGTTTAACAGGGCAGGACAGGGCAGCTCTGTACTCAGGGAAGAGGGGTTTAACCCCTTCCTGACCCCTGATCCCAGATGGGGTTTGCAGGGGAGGGGGCAGTTCCTGCTCTCCCCCCAACCCCTTCTCTGCTGGAGCAGACAGCACAGAACAGCCCAGGGCTGGAAACATGCTGGGGACTGTGATTTAACTTAAACAAGAAAAGGGTCTGGGACAGAAGTTTTATAAACTGGTTTGACCCAAATCAGTTAAGTCTAATACTATATTTAACCAGGTTTATCTTAAACCAGTTTCAGCCGTTTTGAAACTTGTTTATGTGCACTGAACTTCTGTTCTGTTACAGGTTTAAACCAGTTGCTGATGATTTAAGCTGGTTTATGTGTAACTTCTGTCCCTAGCCCTGTTTTTCAGGCTGTGCATGGATAAATAGTCCCTATAAATGGAATAATTAACCAGGGAGAATAATAGCCTGGGATTGTTCCATTAGTTAACTTGCTGTATCTGGCTCAATAACCCAGGGAAAAAGAAATTTTATTCAGCCTAAAGCTACATAGGTCCTCATAAACCTCACAACCTATGCTTATGTCTATGTTATGAGTATGGTTATGTCCATCATCACATACCATCTTGAAACGGGGTAAAATTTTACCTCCCTCCTCATCTATCCAGCCACTCTTATACAGTGTTTGCTAGATCTCCTCTGCTGTGCTGTCATCCAGCTGACATGCAAATCCCACTTGTCTAGATCCATGTTCCATTTGGATATGTTACATTAACTGTTATCCTTGCTTTACTGATTTTCATTTTCCTGGATGATTTTTGCTTTAGAATTCCTCATCATATCCCAGACTTACTCTCTTCTATTTGCAGAATAATGGAAGAAGAGTCACTATTAGATTTCATGCTCATTAAATAAAGCACATTAATGCACGTGTAAATGTCATATTTCTTTATCTCTTGTCATAGAGCATTTTTCCTCCAAATATAAACACGGGTTGCTTTTCACCAGAAAAAGACAGAACTATAGTAGATGTGAGGCAGTGCAGGCTGAGCAGTTTTAGACTATGGTGCCTGTATGTAAATGTATATGTATTATTCCTAATAATAATAATAATAATAACTAATCTTGCTGCTTGGGGGCAATGTAACAAGAATTAAACATTAATGTCTGTGCACTTGCAAATCAGTTCAATCTTTGTAGGTTAGACTAACAATGCCCTTAAGCAGCTGGCTGGGAAGGACCCCTGGCACTAGCCTGTGGAGGCAGGGCCCCTCCCAGCCCACTGCCGCTGCATGGCAGTTCGGCCTGGCAATACAGGCTGGGGCTGGCCAGGGAGCAGGCTTCCTGAGCTGGACTGAAGCAGCTGTGCTGAAGATCCCTCTACCCCAAGCAATGCTGCATAGTATGACAGGAGCAGGAGCCACAGCTGGAGGTGAGGGGAGAAAAACAGCCCTGCTGGGCTTGGCAGCTTCTGCCCAGTGTGTGGAGCTCTGGCTGTGGCCCCCATATGCCTTCCACCCAGGTGCCTTCTGCCTCCAGTGGCAGCTGGAGGCAGAACAGCCCCCTGGCCCTGGCCAGCCCACACCTGGTTGTGTGCCTGAAGCCCTGGGTGCTGCATAGGACAGGGTGCAGTGGCAGCTGCCAGGCTTGGGGCCCGCTGGTGCCTCCAAGTTGGCCCAGGAAGCTTGCTCCCCAGTCAGCCCATAGGGCCCCAGCCCAAGATGGGCTGCTGTGCCTGCTGGGAAGAGCCCAGCTCTGGAGGCCCAGCCTGGGCTGGCCCATCTGCTTCTGTCCTCAGCAGCACTCGCAGGCTACCTTGACTCAGCCCTGCAGCTCCAGTCACTGGCGAGGCAGGTGAATGGTGGGGGCCATGCCAGCCAGCTCTGGCCCAGCTCTCCCCTGCCGCTACAGTGGGGAGAGGGGGAATGACTGACAGGGGCCACAGTCTGGTAGGCTGAAGTTCCCCTCTCTGCTCCCTTTGCCTCAGAGGGCCATGCATCTTGCCAGGCCCCACCCCTGCTTGGGCTAGAGAGCAAAGGAGTGGGGCCAGCCCTGCTCTCCGGAGCAGAGAGCACAGTCCCTGCCCAGAGCTGCAAAGCATCTGGGATGCTGGAGGACTCTAGTTTAACTTAAACCAGGAAGGGGTCTGGGACAGAAGTTACATAAACTGGTTTTACTCAAATCATTTAAATCTGATACTACATTCAACCAGGTTTATCTTAAACAGTTTCAGCCATTTTAAAATTGGTTTATGTGCACTAAGCTTCTATTCTGTTACAGGTTTAAACCAGTTTCTGATGACTTAAGCCGGTTTATGTGTAACTTATGTCCTAAGGACTCCCAGACCCATATCTTAGTGGTGACTCCTCTGTGAGTATGGGAAAAGGACACTATGTGTGAGTGTTGGGGACCCAACTGGGGCAAATTGCTGTGGAGTAAGACTGAATATATTTCAGTATTTTCTTGGCTTATAGGAGCGCTCATGTCAGCTGTGGGTAAAGAGATGGCATAGATGAGAGGTCCTTTGGAAACAACAGGAGTCTTCAGGAGTTAAATTTCAAAGGGATGGCACAAGCAGAGAGTAAAAGCCAAGCCTAAATGTGGCACTAGGTAGGGAGATATGTACCAAGTTGGCAGCATTTTTCTGAAATGCTCTCATCTACTACGGGAAAATACACGGCTGTTTGCCCAGCTCTGTTTAGCCCTGTCCCTGTACTTGACCAACCCTATCTGTCACATTCACTTTGGAGGATATATAAACACCCAGCAGATGTTGATTAAATGTTTGCTCAATGTTGTTAGCTACCCATGCTGCCCAGCATATGCCTCTGCTTGCCATCTCTGTTTTCTTTATTCTAATTTGTGCCTTTATTTGGTTTGTTTTCTCCTGGCTGCTTGGCACCATCTGTCTTGGCTGACAGTTTAAAGAAACCTCTGACAACAATCAGGCATTGTGTCTTCAAAGAAGATGGTTTCTGCTGAGCTATTCTTGCAGAGGGCTCCTTACTCTTGCAGATAAATAATTTAGAATGAACTCTCTGAGGAAAGAGCATCTTAGATGTGGGCTTACCAGTTCTGAAAGGGAAATGCTAGGAGCGGAAAGACAAACCTGGGGAGAAAGTCACAGGCAGGCAAGTCTGTCTATGTAATTTTATTCTTGTTTCTATGTTAATAAAGCTGAGAGAACAGAAGGGATTGTGCCTGCAGAGCCAATCGGGAAAGAGTCCCCGCTACATACCCATCTATTAAATGGCTATGCCAAACAAACGTTCTGTACATTCACGTTCTGGCAGAGGCTTGGCCAGAATCTCATGGCAAATAGAGAGAAGTGGGTGAACCACAAATGAGTTTCCTGTTGGCTAATCATGCTGTACATGTGTTAGCTGCAGAATGAAAGTTGTTCCGTTCAAAGCCTTTTGGGAGTTGCATAGAGAAACCAAATGTTGTCCTCAGTAGGTGTCTTTCAGTTTAGCAGCCAAACTGTGGAGCTAACCAGTTGCTAAATTTTTCTGTGCCTTGATGCAGTCTGCATATTACAAAAATTGGGGTGCAAACTTGGATATTTGGGCTCTACAGGCAGTAATATCAATTAAAATGAAGCTTGCCTTTGAGTGCATCTTGCATAAACTATGTCAGGTTTCCCTCAGATGCAAATCACTCTTTGTATATCTCTTAGATATCAGCTGTTTGGATATCAGCAGCTGTAGCCAGGCCAACTGCACTCTAACTTTTATTTCAGTATCACTTTTTCACTGAGTTTCTCAGGTAAAACTGAATGAAACACACATGGGGGGGGGTGTTTAACCTCCTGTTATTTTCCAGTTTATGAAGGTTGTTATTAAATGAGGAGCTGCTTCATTATCATATAGATTCCTGATGTAAATTATTAGCCCCTCTCATCATTGAGGAACAGCACAATAAACTATTCTTGAGACATAATGTGTCAAAGACAGGAGTTTAACAAAATGTCTGCCTCATGAGTAATTGCTTCCTGTGTTATCTGGAGAGAAAATAGATTTACATCCCAGAAACATCCATAGTCTGCTAAAAATGGCCTCTTTCACAAAGCCCAATTATTTATTCCCCCTGAAGAGTTCAGTTTTGATATGGAAAATTCTTTTGAGTTACAGTGATTCAAGGTCCAGCTGATCAGAGAATATTTTCTGGTCATTCATCATTGTGTTGTGTGCACCATTTCCTTCCACACAGTCACCTTATTTGTAATATGTCCATGCTTATTTCTAGAGCTTTGACTTTTGTCACATTTTAGGAAACCTTTTGAAGGACTAAATGCAAATTTGGATTAAAATTAATAGTTTTTCTCCAGTTCTCCAGAACCTTAGGTCCAAAACTTTCCAGCTCATGCATTCACTCACTGCTGCTCTGGAGCTTGATTTCATCCACTTCATTTTGGCTTAGATCATGGATATGGAGCTAGCGCCTAATGCTTTCAATGTAAAAGGCATGTGCCACTGCTGCTCAATTAACTCAAAACTGTATGAGCTTCATAAACTTCTCACATGTATCATTTACTAGAGGGCCAGAGAGTCCACCTCTCTTTATGGGTTACATGCCTGTTACTGCAGTACAGCTAACTAAGTTGGAAAAGGAATGATGATACGGTACCTGATTCTCCTGTCACTTGCAATGGCGTAATTGGGAATAGCCCCACTGTAACAGAAATTGCATAACCCTGGTGCGAGTGAGGGGAAAACTGAGCATTTTAGCTTTAATTTTTAGCAACTTTCAAAATCATGAGCTTTTTAAAAAAAACCTGCAAATCAGGTCTGTGATTTAAAAGTGTCTGTTAGATTAAAGGAGAGACTAGGCACAGCATGAATTGGCTTTTTAAGTTTTCAGGGGATTATTTAGATTACTTTGACCTGGACTGTGCAGGCTAGGTTGGTGGCTAGTATTTTTTGTTTGTTTGTTTGTGATGGCTTTAAGGTTTGTTCTGAGTTCAAGTCCAATCCACAGGCTGTTTTTTTGTGGCTTGACTCCATTTCTATTCCAATCACATGAGGATAACTAGACAATTTGGGGTTTTAAAGGATTTGGAAAAGTAATGAGAGCTTTATTTATGATTTTTATTGGTCTTCAAATGTAGGAAAAGAAATGAAGCCTTTGGCAGGAGGTAACTTCAAGTAAATTAAGCAATAACATTAATACAACTTTGTTTCACAAAGTGGATCTACTGCATTCATTTAGGGACCCTGGAAAATCTGAGTACTAGGAAAAAGTTGGTTAATGTTTTTAAAATAGACTTGGCATTTTGTTTTAATCAGCCTGTTAAATCTTCAGTTCTGAAGTTACTTAGTAAAATTGCAAGAGGGAAAAGATTTCTTAGGGAGATATATTTTAGTGGACCAATGGCATAGTTGGGATAGTATCATAGTACCATAGTAGCTAGCGTCAGAAGGGACCCAAACAGATCATCAAGTCCGATCCCCTGCCTTGGGCAGGAATGGATGCTGGGGTCATATGACCCCAGTTAGGTGTCTATCCAGCCTCCTCTTAAAGAACCCCAAGGTAGGAGGGAGTATCTCTTCCCTTGGAAGTTGGTTCCAGGTTCTAGCCACCCTAACCATAAAGTAATGCCTCCTGATATCTAGCCTGAACCTGCTCTCTATCAACTTCTGGCCGTTATTCCTAGTTACCCCGTGTGGTGCCCGGGGGAACAGGGTCTCTCCTATTCCCTGCTGTTCCTTCCTGGTGAATTTGTAGACGGCCACCAGATCCCCCCTCAGCCTTCTCTTGTGCAGGCTTAATAGGTTCAGGCCCTCTAATCTATCCTCGTATGGCCTGCCCTGCTGCCCCCAATTATGCTAGTGGCCCTCCTCTGGACCCTCTCAATGCTAGCCACAAAAAAGCTCCCTATGGCCTGAACCCACAACCTTGGCATTATTAGCAGCATACTCTAACCAACTGAGCTAACTAGCCACTTGGTTTTAGAGTTAGACGAGCTTTTGAATTCAAGACATTCTTCATTAGATCTTAAAATATCTGTAAAGTTATGCTTTTGGTGTTAAAATTAAGTTGATATCAATATGAAAGGGCCTTGTTAAAAAGACTAAGCAGAAAGAACTTTGTAGCTAGTTAGGAATATCCTTAGGAAGGGTTTATTATCTTCCATCCCACAAGATGGGATAAAATGAGTTTTGCCTATGTATGAGTGCAAGGTCCCAACTTTTATTTTTGTTTACAGGGGTGAGGGGTGGAGGCTAAGAGGATGGATATGTGGAAAGTTTTACACATTTTAGTTGACAGCTCTCTTCCCAAGGAGGGCCAGGGCCCTCAGGCCCCCCACATACTTGGCTCCTCTGTATGAGAGTCTGATATAGCATAAAATTAGGACCCAGACACTTAAGTCTTTTTTATTGTTGTTGAAAGGATGCTTTTCAGAGAGTGAAACTAGATTCCATGTGGTTTCACACTGACAATTGCCTTGGTATGCTTTGATGAGAACATTTTGTAAATAAGATTTAAGTTTGATTGTGCATATAACAGATGTAACTTTAATATATCAGTGAACTCCCAAACTTGATTGTCATAGGACAGGGGTTTTCAATCTTTTTTAGCAAGTTGTATCCCTTCTGGTGGTGGTGGTTGGACATCGGGGGGGAGGGGTGCCTGCACACAGCGGCCGCTGCCGCCACCCACCACCCCACGCCACCCCTACTGGTCAGCAGCCCACAGAGCCACAAGTGGAACCGGCTGTGGAAAATGGGTGCAGTGAGGTGGTGGCGGTGGCCACCACGTGCAACCCCCCCAGCGTTGATCACCCCCCAACACCTCGGCCCCCTCAGCTCTGCTCTTGGGAGCAGGCATAGACACACTTACCCCCCCTGCCATTGAGATCCTCACAGTGGCCTGGTGGCCAGTCAGGAAAGTGAGCTGGGTTGGGGGGTGGGGAGGTGCCATGGCATGCTGTGTGGGGCTAGCAGTGCTGGATGTTGCTCTCTCTCTCCCCCTCCCGCAGGTAAGAGGTAAACATGTTGGGGGAGATGCCGCCTCTGTGCCCTAGGGTGCACTCTGTCCCCGCCTGCCTGCCCACCCCTGCATACCCCCGAAGACCTTTCTAAGTACCCCTGGGGGTATGCATCTTTCCGGTTGACAATCACTGTCATAGGAAGTTATTAAGGATAGTTTGTAAGTGAAAATGAGCCAAAAGTTTATTGTAGTGTTAAAGCGATGTGGTAGGTCTGATGGTCCAGGAATTATGCAAGAGGCAAGGATTGCTTAGGGTGATATCTTTTATTGGACCAACTGCATAGCTGAGTTAAGAGTTAGGCAAGTTTTGTATTTTAAGACATTCTTCATCAGGATGTCTTGCATTTGAAAGTTTGTCTAATTTTATCCTAGCTATACACAGTTGGTCTAATAAAATATATCAGCCTAAGAAATCCTTGCCAAAAGTTTATTAGCAGCGAACAGGAATTGTGCTTTTACAGCTGTCTATTTCTGGCAGGCTATCTCCTGTTTGGTAGTAGTACATGAGGAACTGCTGAGATCTAGTTTTGCCAAGCTGTTTCTCTTTTCAGCTGTAAGATCCATAAGCAATGGGACCAATCCTAAGTTGGTATAAATGAGTATAGTTCTATTGACATAATTGTCTTTAAATTGTACTGATTTAAAGTTAAACGTTTACCCAATGTCTTAAGAAAATTATATATTAACCTTATGCTTCTGTGTTCTTATTGAATAAAGATGATAAAACTTATGTCTACACTCTGAAAGCGATTGAAAAGGTATCAGTATATAGTAATTCAGCCTCCTTTTGGATTAACTGCTTAAAAATAATAAAGTTTTATCATAGACGGCTGTCGAGAGATGCCACTTTGCTCTTGGTATGTTAGATAATGTACATTGTGAAGATCCAGTACCTAAGCAACATACGGAGTGACACCTCCCCCCACCATCTGTCTAATTGCCAGCTAATTATTGCCAGCTTCTAATTGCCAGCTTCTAATTATGGGGTACACAGTGACATCTTGGTGTGTCCCCAGGGCTTTGTTAACCATGTTTTTTTTATTTTCTCTTAGCTACACATGAGATACCAACTGGCTTAAACATATGTACCTGTGTATGGTCATTTTCCTAGGTATTACAGATTCCCACAGGGAGTGCTTGCTCAGGCCCCCCAACCTTGTATAGAGTCTCTGAGTATCCCCTGAAGCCAGCCCAGATGTTTTTGAGCAGGGTGACCCTCTAGCTCCTTTCATCTCTGAGATCTGGCTCTCTCTGGTTACCCATGGCCTTCCCTTGGGGAGCTGCCTTCCAGCTCAGCTTTGGAGAGAAGGAATTTACCTTTTCAAAGGGGAAAGAAATGCATCCCAAAGTGCCAAGCAGCAAAATAGACAGCTCATCTTCAACAAAGGCCTCGATTGGGCAATTGCAGTACAGCAAACAGAGTGCTTGTTCCCTCCAAGGCTAAGTACAGGCAGTCAAAAAGCCCCAGGCTGAATCGATTCAGTCTTTGCAGGTTAATCTAAAATGTAGAGATTAAGCTGAGAAACAACTGGACAGATATTCACTTTTGATTCAGGAAATGTAGCCACATGCCTGCAGTGGCTCAAGCCAGAAGCTGGGGATGCTACAGCATGCCTCTCTGGCACATAGGCAGCATGGGCTGTGTATTTGCTTCCTCTTTCTATTGCCCCCATGGTCTCTGGGATTTGCAGTCCACGATCACGGCAGCAGGACTCTGCAGGGTCATCACTTTCTCTTCTTGCTTCTAGATGCCTCTGGGATTTGTGGTCCACAGTCACAGCCAGAAGTGAGTTTTAGCAGGGCAGGGAAGCTCTGTACTCGGTGGAAGGGAAGTTTACTGCCCCCTCCCTCACCCCTGATCCCAGCCAGGGTTTGCCTGGGAAGGGGCAGTCCCTGCCTCCCCTCTTTCCCCCACAGCCATTCTTTACTGGGGTCTGGGACAGAAGTTGCATAAACTGGTTGACCCAAATCAGTTAAATCTGATACTACATTCAGCCAGATTTATCTTAATCTAGTTTCAGCCATTTTGAAACTGATTTATGTGCACTGAACTTCTGTTCTGGTACAGGTTTAAACCAGTTTCAGATCACTTAACCTGGTATATGTGTAACTTCTGTCCTTAACCCAAAAGGTTAAGCAGTCCCCTGTACCCAGTGTATCACACACAGCCCCTGAGCACCCAAAAGTTAGCTATGTTGTTTTTTTGTTCCAAGTCTTTAGAGGACACCCAGCTTTTCCATTTGTTCCATTGGTTTATTGTTTGAAGCTTTTTTTACCTTCTTTCCTTGATGCCTAGTGAGTCTTCAAAGAAGGATTACTATGCCCATCTTGTTGAAGTGTTAACAATGCTATTCAGTTCTTTGTGGTTGGATGTGTATTCTGTCACACAGGGAGGACAGCTCTAGTTACAATCTCTTAACATCCCCCTTTGCTGTTTGTACAGGCTAGTCAGGGAAACTGAAACATGCAACATTATGAATTCTTATAGTGTGTGTGTGTTCTTTAACTTGTGTAGCAGGATAGTGGGAAGAAATTTTCTTGTCCTTATAGTTTATGTTAAATAGATTTCCTGCACCTTTCATCCACTTAGTTGCTTATTTGCTGGAGAACATGAGCTAAGACTCCTAAATAGCTTTTTGAACGATTTGTGACAACAGCTGTCAGCATCATGTAAACAAGATAAATAAGAAATTTTCTTTGAAGCTGACTCCCTTGTTGCTATTTCACTTTGATTTTCAATTACAGGCTTGAAATTTGAGGAAAATAGGCTTGGATAAGAATGGAAAAAGGTATTTTCTCCAAATGGAATCCTTGCCTCATTGAAAAAAGAAATAAAACAAGCCATTTCTAATTTGTCTGACACATGTCTGATTTGAGGTAAAAATATAGCAAAAACATAACTCCCCCCAGATTTCTAATTCTGCCTGATTTAAGAATGAAAACCTTTTACTTTTTAAATTTTCACAGGTAAAAGGCACTTTTAGGATCTTTCAGAAATTCATATTGGCATATACGATACATCACGGTGTTTCAACAGGAGAAATTGAAACCCATTATTTGATGGCCTTACTCACTTGGGTACAGGAAATATAATTCAGTAGATTCCTGTTGTGAAGATAGAAATTTGTAGATTTTCTTGGATTTAATCTGTTCAACCAAGATTTCCTGTAATTCAAGAAGGAATGAGATCTGAGTTTGATGACCTTTGGGTTTAAATATTTCAGTTGATACCTTTCTTCATTACAGGCCTGACCAAACCACCTGTTTTTCTCCTCTCATAAATTAGAAGCAACTAGTATGAGAGAGAGAAAAATAAGGTGTCCCCAGAGCTGAACTTTGCCTCGGTCTCCTTTCTGAACCCAACATAAAGATTCAAAGGTTCCTAAATTTAGGATGACCTCAGATCCATATCTGAACTCTGCTGCTCAGGCCTCTCTCCTTATGATGTAGATTCAAAGTCTAAAATCTTTTAACTGCAAGGACTCCAAGGTTCAGGATTTTGGTAGAAGTCTAATGAGGATCAAAGTATGTGAAATTTTAGCCAAAGCATCAGATTTGTTTTAAGAAAGTATGCTAAGCAAAATGTGTGCGTGTTCTCAGCACTCTAAATAAGTTTAATAGATTCATAGATGCTAGGGTCGGAAGGGACCTCAATAGATCATCGAGTCCGACCCCCTGCACAGGCAGGAAAGAGTGCTGGGTTCAGATGACCCTACTGAGATGCTTATCTAACCTCCTCTTGAAGACCCCCAGGGTAGGGGAGAGCACCACCTCCCTTGGGAGCCCATTCCAGACCTTGGCCACTCGAACTGTGAAGAAGTTCTTCCTAATGTCTAGTCTAAATCTGCTCTCTGCTAGCTTGTGGCCATTATTTCTTGTAACCCCCGGGGGCGCCTTGGTGAATAAAACCTCACCAATTCCCTTCTGTGCCCCCGTGATGAACTTATAGGCAGCCACAAGGTCGCCTCTCAACCTTCTCTTGCGGTTCTTTATAATCAAAAGCAGTGATTGGCAGAGAAGAAAACAGAGACTATTGACAGTTTCCATCTCTACAGTAGGAAGCTATTGAGTTGTTTCGTGTACCCAAGTGATTAATGGGACCACCCACAGAGTCTGTTCCAAATGAACTGAAGAGGAAATTACTTTTTACTCTTAAGAACTTTTAAAGGTGTAAAATGGAGAGTAGATACAATGCAGTATCTCAATGCCAATCCTTGACCCATATCACTAAATACTGGGCGCATCTACATGAAACACTTTTTACTGTGCATTAGGCTAATCTAGTGCACAGTAAAGCATTACCATCTTCATGTGCATGGGACTTACTGCACAGTAAATTAGGCTAATGTGCTATTTGATAGTACCAGGAAATACAGGTATTAGATTAACAGCACATTACCTACTGGGCAGTAGCACATGTAGACACTGACTGGGAGTAGTTTGCTCTTGGTCAGCCCAGGCAGCAGGGGGCCCATAGCTACCTAGCTAAGCCCCAATGCAGGGGAGAAGCTGTGCTAGCTTCAGGGCATCTGTTTCCCTGCAATGTGGGGATTGGAACCTGTCCCGATCCCCATGTGGCTGGGAGAATTGTCCTGGTAGCCAGGACTTCTGCATCCCAGCCATGTGGGGATTGGGTCAGGACCCAATTCCCGTGTGGCTGGGAGAGCTGTCCATGCTCGGCAGGGATTCTGCCTGCCAGCCACATGGGGATTGTGAGATAGATCTCTGCTCAAACCTACCGATCCCTACATGGCTAGTTGGCAGCATCCCTGCCAAGTGGGGATGGCTGTCCTGGCCATGTGGGGATTGGAACTGCCCCCTGTACCACCTGCCAGCCCCAGGGCTAGCACACAGGGGAGCCTGGAGCTTTTCTTGGCTGCTGCATGAGGGTAGAGCAGAGCAGGAACAGCCCTGGACTGGGCTGCTGCTGTTAGGTGCAATTTGTTCCCAATGGAGGTGGGGGCCATGTGTAGACTTGTGCTCTGGAGCACTTTAATGAGCCTGAAGTTTTGGGGGCTCATTAAAGACATGTCCTCTGTGTGGGTTTAAACTGCTTAATATGTATGTATATCTAAATTTCAGACCCCCCAAAATTTGGAGGTGCCCAACTGTGGGCTTTCAGTTATGATCAACTGGCACAGCACTGGAGAAGTCATTTGGGACCAGTTATAACCTTACATTGTTTTTTCTGGCTCTCACTGGATCTGCATGAATGTCACCATATTTATGTTGCAGAAGGATCAGCAGACCTTTATGGTTTTGCCATCAGTGTTGTCACGCATGTATGCATAAGACTTTTTTATGTTCCAGGTTTTCATGAGCCCATAAAACTTAGAACTGCACTGTGGCAGGGACAGGGTCCCAGCCCTGCCATACTCCTGTGGGACAATCCATGTTGGCCAGGAACTTACCCATCCAGGTCCAGACACATGGCACAGCTCCAGAGCATGGGGAACCACTGCTGCTGGCAGTCCCAGGAGCTTGAGGACATGTGCTCCAGGGAACTGGCCCTGATTGGCTTGCAGTGCAAAGTGGGAAATTTAAATGGAGAACACCAATAGGACTTGGTGTTTGGTGTCCTCAGCATTGGAGAACACCACCCAGACAATATATAGGAGGAGAGACCTGCAAAGAAGGACACTCATGCCAGACCCTCAGGAGCCACTGGGACCAGGACAAGCCTGATTGAGGATTGTCCATCCATGAAAGATGAGTAAAGTGGGACAGGGGGGAGTGACACTGAACGTTGTTCCCACGTGAGCTGGGACCCTGGGAAGAAGAACCCTGTCGGGAAATGGTTGGTATCCACCAGCCAAGTAAAGGAGGGATAAGGAGAGAGAGAAAATGAGCCAGCATATCAGGAAGAGTGGGAAGTGAGAGGGAAACTGAGGCAGCCACCTTAAAGGAAAGAGTTATTTGGCCATGTTGGTGAAGAGAACTGAACAAAGGCTTGGAGTCTATGGTAGAGCATACCCAGGGGGAGGGAGAAGAAATCCAATTGATTTACTTATGAATTTTGATTTATAAAGATGTAACAGACTGCCAATGTGGGATCACCAGATTGGCTTGAGATACTTACCCTGGGCTAGAAACGGTGCCAGTGAACTCTGAGCGACCCCAAGGGTGGAGCAGGAGAGCCCTGCTCTTTGAAAAAGGAGAAGCCAATCGAAAGAAGGGGTTTTCAATTCCCTCATTCACATGGAAGGGGGATGTCCGGGGTTGGGGCCTGCTACCCTGAGCCCTCTGCCACTGACTGCCTGGTTGGCTGGTTTGCAAGCCAGGGGGGGACTGCCGGAGAGAATAAAAGCAGCAGCTGAACTGGCATGTGGGGGCTGCTGACAGTGACTCTGGGTAACAATGCAGGAGGACTAAGAAGAGCTGGGGTAAGCTGACACAGCAGAGGGAGCAGAGAGACCCCTCTGAAGAGCCTCAAAGGCCCTGGGAGAAGAAGGCACTGGCAGTTGGCTATGCCTCCAGCCCTGCAGCAGAGAGGGAGCTGCGGCCAGGGCATGGGGCAGAGAGCTGGTGCCCCAAGGCCCCACTGCAGTGTTCTGGACGTGCTGGGCATCCTGGAGGCTAGGGGTGCAGTTGGCCCCCCCATGCCACTGCGGAAAAGAGGCAGCAGCCAGGAGTGCAGGCAGCATCCTTATCCAGAGCAGGGAGCTGGGCCAGTGAGTTGAGGAAACCCCTTGCCTTCCCTGGGGAAAACGGGACAGCAGCAGGCAAGGCATTGGGATCCTGAGGAGCAGCAGAGCGCCAGAATGAGGGTCCCTGGGAGCTCAGGGCACAGGCCAGCGTTCGGAGTGGGATTGGCGAGCTGCGAGGTGTGTGGGGTGCCCAGCCAGTCATCTGGAGCAGGGATTTGGAGTAATGACCCCTGGGAGCTGCCTGTGCTGCTGTCTGCCACTGACTGCCCCAGAGAGGACTTAGTCTTGTCCCTTATTCTGCAGCTGTTTGTCATTGGATAGAGTCCCTGAGCTTTGTGCTTGGGTCATGCTGATTGCTGCAGGAGCCTACTTTGTTGCTTGCCTTTTTCATTGCCACAGAGGGTCACCCTTCAGCCTCTTTGGGGGGTTGGGGTTTGATACAATTTGATTGCTGCAGACCAGAAGAGCTTAACCTGTTGCAGTCTGTCACTTATTGGGAAGCCTGTTGTAGCTGCAGGGAGTGACCACCTTGCTTCCTTGTGGTAGCACCTCAGCAGTCACTGAAAGCTGCCAGTTACCCTACCTGTGGTTCTTGAGTCACGGGTTGACTAATGCATTCTGGTTTGTTTTGTGATTCTGGTTATGCCATATACGTTCATTTGTAAATAACCTTTCCTATTATTTTTGTTTTGTAAATAAATTGTAAATAGTTAAATCAGTTAAGTGTATGACCTTCTTGGGACCATGGGCTGCTCTGTGGGGAGCAGGGGCCAGCTGGAAAGTAAATTGGTGCTGGCTGGAAGCCCTGCCCCACTCTCACCACACCATCCCTGATATTGGGCAGGGGTGGCAACTATTGGGCCGCCACCTGGGTTACAAAGTAATAATGGGGATTGGGGGTCATGACTAAGAAGACTTTTCTTTGATTTAATTCATACTAGAGAATAATATAGTGGGGAAGGCACAGAAAAAGGAGAAAATCCTTCCCCAGAGATTTGATTTAGAGTTAAGAAAGAAGCAGGATCTGATTCCCAACAAAGGGATAATAGAGAAGGCCAGAGGCTTGCAAAGAAAGAAATGAAAGTGAGTTCATTGTGATAATTATTGTTTGGTCTGATGAGAGTGATTGTATAGTGGCTGACCCAGCGAAGAAGAAGAAGAAGATGCTGTGAGTTAAAGATTAGGAAGAAATTGACCAAGGATAGTCTTCATTTGCCATCTGTGGAGAACAGTGACCATCAACTCGAGAGGAAAGGGGCAGGGTGTAAGGAAGGTTGGAGCCCTGCAAAAGAACTGCCACTGGGATAAGCAGACTGTCAAATCAAGAACTTTCATTCCCCTGAACATCCATTTCCATCAAAGACGTGGCAGACAAACAAGAGGTAGAGACGGAGATCAGTGTAACCCAACGCGGTTCCAAAGTGTAAGCTTACTGCCCACTCGCATGGAAAAATAGAAGAATTGTTAATGCTTTCCACCCAAAACACATACCTCACTTCTCTGCACGTGTGGTGGAAAGTATCACCCAATGTTTGAACCTATGTGAAATTTCCATGGTCAGCCTTTGTTTTAGGATTTATATTGGAATTATAGTATGGAGGATGACCTATGACATTGACACCTCTGTCTAATTAGAGTCCAAAAATTCAATGTTTTCTTCATTTATTCCTTAAAAATAAAACCGGATCATCAGAGTGAATTGCACAAAAACTACTCATGGAATCTGCAATATGTGGATACTGCACCAAACCACATCATATTGCCTGTTTTAGGGAGTTACAATAAAAAAAAAAAATTAATATGAAAAAATTAGATAAAGTGGTGTGAACAATTCTGATGCTGGTGTGCTGAAGAGTGCTGTGACTAATTTCATTTATTTTTCTGTCCCAGCAGCTTGAACTTTTTTAGCCCTGTCTCACTAGAGGACTCATCAGTCTTGACTAATGGTGGGTGTTACCTAATTTTGAACTTGCTTGATTGTTTCAGTTCATTTAATGTTCAACCCTCCTCTCTTGTTATGCTGCATGGAGGAGAAAATGGAGGCTATTGGTTGCTCCAGAGGCGTTCTCTTTTCTGTGTCTGCTGTTTGGTTCCCAGGTAGGAGTACAACTGAATACAAATTTCTCCAGTCAGTCCAAGCATAGAATTGAAGGCCAGATGTTTTTTTCCAAAAGGCCTTCTGATGTAGCTTACTCCTGCAACTCCCAATCCCTATCTTATACATTGACAATAAAATGCCTTTGAATAGTTTAGCTTCCTCCTATTCCTTCATTCAATAAATGAATGAATTCACCTCTGCTATCCTGCATCTTCCAACCCATCCCTCCACCAACATTCAGCTCCACCAGGCAACATGCAATTCAATTCTAATCTCTCAGATGGTTTCCATGTAGCTGTCATTTATTGCCTGCCTATGCATTCCTCTCTTCTGTTGACACCTGCCCTTCTCTCTTTCTCTCTTCCTGATCTCTTGCTCTCATTTTCAGTGGCTTCAGTTTCTACAACAATACTTGTCAGATTGTTCAGCCTTCTGTCTCCTAATTTGACTTTCAAGCCAAGGTTTTCTTTTTCTTTATCAAAAAGATCATTCATTGTCTTTACAGACGTTTATCTCAGTTCCCTCTCTTTTGCACTTTTATCCCCTCTTATTGTTGTATCTCCTCTTTCAACTCTTTATTTATTTATTTTTTTACTTTTGGTGTTAGAATTATGCTTGCTTATTATACGTCATATAACATCTAACACATTCTTGGTATTTGCAATAAATAATAAAATTTAGGACATCAACCAAGTTTAATGTGATTCTTTTTGTCATGGAAATCTTAACTTGATGATGGAAGGTATAAAAACAAGGAAGGCCATCTTAGTTTCTGTAATGGATAAGGAGGAAATATGGTCCAGTGGCTAGAGGATTAGCTTGCAACCAGTGCTATCTATGTTCAGTTCTCTGGTCTACCACTAGTTTCTTTGCGTCATTTAGTGGTTCTACATCTGTTCCCCAAAGGAGAAATTATATTAACAGCACTGTCTTACTTCACAAGTGTTTCATGTAGATACATAGATGAAAGATGATGGGATGCTCCAGTCCCATGGAAATGGGATCTATAAAAATACCAAAGATAGAATAGTGAATATTCCTTTAATAACTTGGACCAAATCTTTATGTCCTTACTCAGGTGAGGTATTGTTGAGGGACTGGGGCACCATTATCCTACACATTCAGTTAGCAACAGCTCTCCTTATTCATAGAGGCTTCAATAGTATGACCTTGGTAACTAATTGATTCTCTTTGAGCATCATGCTGCTAGTTTTTATGCTTTGCTAGCACATGCAGTGTTAATATATACCTCACCTAAACAGTGTCTCCTTTCCAGGAAGACAAGGTTCCTTGGGTGAATTTGATATCTTTTATTAGACCAACCCTTTCCAGGAAGTTACTTGATCAATGTAGACACTGGGTAGTCCATCCCTTGCATGTCTGCCAGTTCAGAATGAAAGGGCTTGGCTTCTGGTCTTCCTCTTTCTGAATTTTATTCAGACTCTCTCTCTCCCAGTCAAGTGAGTAAAAAAAAAAAAAAAAAAATCCAGTAGCTCAAATTGTGATTTTTTGGAAACATACAGTTCTCCATGTGTCTATTTTTCTGTACAGATACGAATGAATAACTTGGTACTGTATGTCTAAACATGTTTTCTGTGTGTACATTTTTTCTTGAAGAATACTCCTCAGGTAGTTTTACGCATGTCTGATCTCATCAGCTAAACAGGATACATAAGCAACTCGGCTATTATACCAGTTATGGCACTATTTTCTGATTTATTATAAAAGTAAACCAAGTATCAGGCTTGAATATACCCACCAGAGGCTTTTATAAATGTTAATCCATGTTTCATCTCCATTCCAGTGATAAAACTTCTAGAAAAGAACAAGTGATACAATTTTCATTCCTGAAATGTTGCAGACTAGTGTATTGCTTTCATATGGCTTAATAAGTAATGATGGATGAGTCTCAGAAGGTTCCTGGTACTTAGTATTGCTTTATAGCAAAGATGCTTTTACAAACAGAGAAGTTGTTTAACGATCATGTTGAGGTAGTTAATAATGAAAAAATATTACTATAAAACCTGTCCTTCCAAGATTCTAAAATCTCTGCAACCATTTTTAAATCCCTGGGAGTTGTGGGTGTTACAGTTTTACAGTTAGAGAAGATAAGGTATGGTAAGGCTGTATGTCTTTACTCATGGTCATAGGAGGGAGACCTGGAATTAGAATCAGAAAGTTTGTGATTCCTATTTTTATGCTCAGACCAAGAAGGAGAGCAAAATATGGATATCCTGGCACCAGTTCAGCTGCTTGTCAGAACTATATCAAAACCTCTTCCTTGGCTGTTGCTCATTTTGTTTGCTGTAATTGAATATCAATCAAAGAGGGTAAGTCTCCCTTTTTTGTTAAAGGATACTTGGCAAGGTGATGTCTCTGATACTGTTCCATCTTCATACTTAAACGTGTCTTCCATATTGGTGTCCTATAATGTGTGTGGACTAAGGATGGTATCCAGATCTCGTCTGATTATGACATCAGCTTTAGCTGTAAGTCTATTAACTGCTGGGTTACTCAGGTACATTTTATATCCACACTGATACTGACATATTCATTCAAGATGTCTTTGAAATATGTATCCCACTCCCTTCAGAATTCTTGCACTGAGTTCTTGAGCTAACATTATTTTAGTGTAAGAGACATGTAGTCATGGTAGTCCAGAAAATATGCAAGAGACAAAAATTTCTTAGGTTACTATCTTTTATGGGACCAACTATGTAGTTGGGGTAAAGTCAGACAAGCTTTCAAATGCAAGACATTCTTCACCAGGTCTCTGATCACAGGAGCTAGGCACAGCATAGTGAAAAACAGAAAAGGGGAAGGGCTGGGAGAGATTCTGCAGGTTGTAGAGACACAATTAGCAGAAGAGAAGAAGCCAATTACTGGGAGATCAAGATCTATAAAGAGGGAAGAGGATCACTCTTACCTTGTATGGAAAGAATTAAGGAGGTCAGTAACATATTATGTGTCACTAAGCTGCTATCAGTGTTAAGTCTGAAAGGACTTGATTGAACGTCCATCTCATTTTTGTGCATATCCCTATTTCAACAAAGGATGATAAGGGAGATGAGAGAATTTGAAACTGTGCTAGCAGCTTTCCGCAAGTTTCACCAAATTCAGAGTCCTTTATAGCAAAATGTCAAAGTCACCCAAGGCAAAAGGTACTTTCAGATGAAGTGCTGCATTTTCCTAAAGCATGTATCTGGCTCCAGCAGGGCAGTTCAAACAAATGGGGGAAAGCACCCATACTACCTAAACAGGCCATGAGAAGGAGATTGAGAACCTAGATGCAGGGCAGAAAGCCATAGATTTCATAGATGCCTCAAGTCGGAAGGGACCTGGTAGATCATCGGGTCAAACCCCCTGCTTCAGGCAGGAAAGAGTGCTGGGGTTAGGTAACCCCAGCCAGATGCCTGTCTAATCTCCTCTTGAACACCTCCAAGGTAGGGAAAAGCACCAACTCCTTTGGAAGCCCATTCCATATTTTGGCAAACCTTACTGTAAAGTATTTCTTCCTTATGTCCAATCTAAATCTGTTCTCCTTCATTTTGTGGCCATTATTTCTGGTAACCCCAAGGGGCACCCTAGTAAACAGAGTGTCCCTATTCCCTGCTGGCCCCCCTGATTAGTTTCTAGGCAGTCACAAGATCACCTCTCAGCCTTCTCTTGTGGAGGCTGAAGAGATTCAGATCCCTCAGTCTGTCTTCATAGGGTCTTACCTGCAGGCTCTCAACCATACGAGTAGCCCTCCTCTGAACCCTCTCAAGGTTATCCACATCCCTCTTGAAGTGCAGTGCACAAAACTGAGTGCAGTACTTCATCTGCAGCCTCACCAATGCCACATAGAGGGGAATTATCACTTCCCTAGACCTGCTCGTGGTGCTCCTGCAAGAAAGAGTGCGGTTAGCCTTGCTTATTACCAGGTCACACTGGCGACTCGTGTTCATTTTTGCGTCAACCAGGACTCCGAGATCTCTTTCCACTGTTGTGGTGCTCAGAATGGCATCCCCCAGTCTATAGGTGTGTTGGAGATTCTTTCTCCCCAGGTGCAGCACCTTGCATTTATCCTTGTTGAATTACATCCTATTCTGATCTTCCCACTTCCCCAGTCTGTCCAAATCTGTCTGAATTCACTCGCTGCCCTCCAGTATGTTTACTATGCCCCATAGTTTAGTGTCATCTGCGAATTTGGACAAAGTGCTTTCAACACCTTCATCCAAATCGCTGATGAAGATATTAAACAGCACTGGTCCAAGGACAGAGCCTTTGTGGACACCACTGCCCACATCCCTCCAGGGAGAAACTGCCCCATCCACCACCACTCTCTGGGTGTGTCCCATAAGCCAGTTTTTCACCCATCTTACTGTGAAAAAATCCACATCACAGCTACTCAGTTTGCTCAGAAGAATTGGGCACGACACTATATCAAAAGCCTTTTTAAAATCCAGGTAAATAATATCTACTTCCTCCCCTGCATCTAAGCACTTTGTGACCTGGTCATAAAAAGAGACCAGGTGAGTCAGGCAGGATCTGCCTGCTATAAACCCATGCTGGTTGCCCCTTACCATTGTGTTACCCACTGGCCCCCTGCAAATGTGATCCTTTATGATTTTTTCTAAGGTCTTGCTGAGAATAAAGGTGAGGCAAACTGTCCTATAATTACCCGGGTCCTCCTTCCTCCCCTTTTTGAAGATAGGGACCACATTGGCTCTTTTCCAGTCCTCTGGGACCTGTCCCAAGTGCCAAGAGCACTCAAAAAGCTGCGCCAGTGGTTCTGCTATGTCATCAGCCAATTTCTTTAGTACCCTTGGGTGAAGATCGTCTGGGCCTGCCCACTTAAATACGTCCAACCCTTCCAAGTGCCCCTTCACTAGGTCAGTGCTAGCCATTGGTGGATTGATATTACTCTCACTCCAGACTAAAGACTCAATGGGAGGTGCATTTGTATCCATGTCCAGGAAAACGGAAACAAACAAATTATTTAAGAGCTCCATGTTAGATGCCTCTGTCATCTTAGGATCCAGAACTCTGAATCCCCATGTGAGGGAATGTGCCTAGTTGGTGATAGTGGTCCTGTGCTCTACCTTTTGTATAATTGTCTAGTGGTCAGAAGACTCCCACAGAGAGAGGGGGAAACCTGGGTTTGAGGCCTTTTCAGCCTCATGAGATTTCAAACCATGTGTCCTGCTCCACAGGAAAAGTCCTAGTAATCAGATTAAGGAATATTTAGGGTGGTAGGTACCCTCTACCTGTATTGCTGAAGACGGGTCAATTACTGCCACATCAATGGCATTTGTGAATGAGTGACTGTGGCTGCTGTTCTTGCTGCTGAATTAAATGGTGCTAATGTATGTTATCTGTACTCAGAACACATATAGGAGACTACCTCTTCAGGGGGCATAGGTGCTGATATGAATCACAGGGGACCTTTGGAAGGATGTAGGGGAGCTATCTGGATAGCAGGGAACCCAAGCTTAGGTGTCTCCTCAGCACTGTAGCTGCTGGAGGGGAGTGTTTTGGATCATAGAATCACAGAATCATAGAAAATTAGGGTTGGAAGGGACGTCAGGAGGTCGTCTAGTCCAACCCCCTGCTCAAAGCAGGACCAGCCCCTGCTTTGTCTAACTGGGTCTTAAAAACCTTCAAGGATGGAGCTTCCACCACCTCTCTGGGTAACCTGTTCCCGTGTTTTATTACCCTCCTAGTGAGGAAATTCTTCTTAATATCTAACCTAAACTTCCTTTGCTGCAACTTGAGACTGTTGTTCCTTATTCTGTCATCTGCCACCAATGAGAACAGTCCAGGTTCATCCTCTTTTGAATCCCCCTTCAGGTTGTTGAAGGCTGCTATTAAATCCCATCTCAGTCTTTTCTTCTCTAAACTAAATAAGCCCAGTTCCCTCAGCCTTTCCTCATAAGTGCCCCAGCCCCTTAACCATTTTTGCCCTCATCTGGACTCTACAATTTATCCACATCCTTTCTGTAGTTTGGGCCCCAAAACTGAACACAGAACTCCAGATGTAGCCTTACCAATGCCGAATAGAGCAGAATAATCACTTCCCTTGACCTGCTGGCAACACACCTACCAATGCAGCCCAGTATGCCATTAGTCTTCTTGGTGACAAGGACACACTGTTGGCTCTTATTCAGCTTATTGTCCACTATAACCCCCAGGTCCTTTTCTGCAGAGCTGTTGCCCAGCTAGTGAGCCCCAACCTGTACTGGTGCATGGGATTGTTCCCTCCTAAGTGCAGGACTTTGCACTAGTTGAACCTCATGAGATTTCTTTTGGCCCAATCCTCCAATATGTCTAGGCCTCTCTGAATCCTAGCCCTACCCTCCAGCAGCCCTACTACTCCCAGCAGCTCGGTGTCAAAACCACCCATATGCATACAGGAAAACCACCCAACTTTTAATTGTCTTTGAAGTATATTTAAAAATCTGTTAACCTGTTCCAACTCTGGTTACAAAGCTTAAAGTGATGTTGGAAAGAAACTAAAGAAGCTAAGGAGAGGTATAAGGATAAGTATCAAATTATCAGTATAAGAATGATTATGCTAATGTCTGTGCTAAGCCTTCAAGCATACTCTGTGGGAACTGCATGTTTACAGAGCCTCAAATGGGCTCAGTTCTAGCTAGGTGCTTATGAGCTTCATAAAATTGCTCTGCTGTCTTTTCTGACAAGCCCAGTGCCTGAGCACTTATTAAATATTACAGAGGGATTTCTGTGGAGGAGTTTGAAGGTAAGAGCAAAAAAGAAGGTGGATGTGGGATGAACTTGATGGCTAAGGATAGAGACTTGCACCAATGTTCACCTTTTTGGCTGCTGCTTCAGAGCTGATCCACCTTACTTAAAAAATATGCTAACAGAACAATGCTGTGTCAGAACAAGTAACCTTATCTAATGTTTTGCAAACTTCTCTTCCCCTTTTTATTGTCCACTCTAAGTTATAAAATTCTCTTTTCTTTATCTGTAAGATAAAGATGGGTCTTGTGGTATATAAATATATACCACTAACTTCCCTCACATACTGGTCTGTTAAGTATGGATGTTCTCATGCTTATTTATTTCTACAGCTAATATTATTCCTAGGTTAACATGCTTGTTAAATTGCAGGGGAGAGTGGAGAGCTGCATGTTTTTGGACAATATTTTAAGTCAGAGGTGTCAAACGTATGGCCACAGGCTGCATCCAGCCTGTGGAATAATTCCATCTGGCCCATTGGACTACTGGAAGTTGAAGGGGTGTCACCACAGAATTTGGGGCCCCTGAATCCTGCTGGTTATGGCTATAAGTGGCGAAAGGATGAACGTGAGCTATGCCAATATAGCCCAATCCACCTTCTGGTAGGCTGGTCTGCTGTCACTTGGCCCTGGTGTCACTGCTTAGTTTAATAGTGCTTAGGGTGGAAGGGACCTAAACAGATCATCAGGTCCGACCACCTGCCCTGGGCAGGAAAGAGTGTGAGGTCATAACACCCCAGCCAAATACCTGTCCAGCCTCCTCTTGAAGACCCCCGAGGTAGGAGAGAGTGCCACTTCACTTGGGAGCCCATTCCAGAGCCTGGCAGCCCTAGCTGTAAAGTAATATCTCCTGATGTCCAGCCTGAACCCTCTCCCTAACAATTTGTGGCCATTATTCCTAGTAACCCTGGGCGGTGCCCGGGGGAACAGAACCTCACCCAATTCCTGCTGATCCCCCCTGGTGAGTTTATAAATGGCCACCAGATCCCCTCTTAGCCTTCTCTTGTGGAGGCTGAATAGATTCAGGCCCTTCAGCCTCTCTTCATAGGGCCTGACCTGCTGCCCCTTGACTATGCAAGTGGCCCTCTTTGGACCCTCTCAATGCTAGCCACATCCCTCCTGAAGTGCGCCACCTAGAAGTGGACGCAGTACTCCAACTGTGGCCTGACCAACGCCACATAGAGGGGAAGGATGACCTCCCTGGACCTGCTTGTGATGCATCTGTAGATTCATGACAAGGTGCCACTAGCCTTACTGACCGCTTCCTCGCATTGGTGGCTCATGTTCATCCAGGAGTCAACAATGACTCCAAGATCCCTTTCTGCCACTGTTTTCACAAGAAGGGTGTTCCCCAGCCTATAGGTGTGTTGCTGGTTCCTTCTCCCTAGATGCAGCACCTTGCACTTGTCTGCATTGAATTCCATTCTATTCTCATCCGCCCACCTCTGTAACCTGTCTAGATCTGTCTGGATTCTAGCTGAGCATTACCTCCCCTGCTGGACCCTTGCAAATATGCTCCTTGATAATTTTCTCAAAGGTCTTCCCAACAACCGAGGTGAGACTAACTGGCTTATAGTTACCCGGGTCCTTCTTTCTTCCCTCCTTGTAAAAGGAAACCATATTGGCCCTTTTCCAATCCTCTGGTGCCTGGCAAGAGCCCCACGAGTGCTCATAGAGCTGTGCCGGGGGCCCTGCTATGACCCCCGCCAATTACCTCAGCACCCTTGGGTGAAGAGCACCTGGACCTACTGATTTAAACACATCCATCCCCTCCAACAATTCCCTGATTAGGCATGGCAGTGCCTCCCCTGGGTCCATCCGTAATCCTAGTGGGGGAAATGTCCTGGTCCCTGTTCAGGAATATGGAGGCAAAGAATTCATTAAAGGTCAGCTTTTTCATTAGCTGCAATCACCAGATTGTCAAGCCTATCCTGTAGGGGCCCCACTTTCCCTGATGCCTTCTTCTTACTTCCTATGTTTTTGAAAAGGGACTTTTTGTTATCCCTAATTCTGATCGCTAGCCCTAGCTTCATCTCTGCCTTGGCCTTCCTAACAGCCTCCCTGCAGTCACGAGCAAAGGAGGTGTAATCCTCCTTGGTGATAGGCCCTTGCTTCCACTGTTTGTATGCCTCTTTTTTTGCCCTCAGGCATTCCTGGATGCTTTTGCCAAACCATGGTGACTTTTTAGCTCTCCTGCCCCCCTTGGTGCGCATTGGGACTGACTCCCTTTGAGCTTGGAGGATTGTCTCCTTGAGGAACAACCACCCGTCTTGGATTCCCATCTCATTGAAGCTCTGAGACCCCAATGTCTCTCCTACTAATCTTCTTAGCTCATTGAAGTCAGCCCTCCTGAAGTCAAGGACTTTTGCCTTATTGCTTGCTTTCATCACCCTGTGCTGGATAGTAAATTCCAGCAGGCGATGATCACTGTCGCCCAGGTGGTCGAGTACTGTCAGACCCCTCACCAGGTCATTGCCTGTGGCAAGGACCAAGTCGAGCAAGGCATTTCCCCTGGTGGGACAATGAACCTCCTGGGTTAGGTGGAGGTCTGTATCCTGGCTAGGAACCTACGTGAGTGGTCGGATCTGGCTGACTGATCCTTCCAGCAGCTGTCTGGGTAGTTTAAGTCACCCATGACAACCATATCCCTTGACATTACAGCCTCCATGAGCTGACCTGAGAGTTCCAGGTCCAGCTCATCCCCCTGGTGAGGCGGTCTGTAGTAGATGCCCACTATCAAGTCCCTTTCTCCATGATTCCCCCTTGCATTCTAACCCAGAGTGCCTCAGTTAGCCCCTCTTTTGAACCCATCCTGATCATTGAGGACGTGTATTGCTCTTTGATGTAGAGTGCTACACCCCCTCCCCCTTTTTGCCCTGCTCTGTCTTGCCTTTACAGCCTGTAGCCCTCGATATCCACTGCCCAGTCATGGGTAGAATCCCACCAGGTTTTTGTGAGCCTCACTAGGTCTGAGTTTTTGCTAGGTAGAAGGAGGGTGAGTTCCTCCTGCTTATTCCCCATGCTTCGAGCATTTGTGTAGAGGCATTTGAGGCCTCCTGTAGTTGCTTGTGCCACCCCCTTGTTCTTAAACCTGCCCTGGCCCCCATTACTTACTTGGGTACTACTTGTGCATGTCACCTGGCTTGACAGCGAAGTGTCCTCATGTTCCTCTGCAGTGGGACAGGAACTCCCCTTGCCCCTAGGACAGTGGGGACACAGTGGCAGCAGCAGGGAGAGGAACTGGGAATTGGAGGGGGAAAGATGTGCCTCTGAGCACAGAGAAGGAGGGAAGAGGAATTCATACATTCTTTGGGGACTTAAAGTCCCCAACTGCTGTCAAAGCACCCCCTCTGGATCCACCCCTGGATCTGGCTAGGGAGAAGCCCCACAATCCAGGTCTGACCTGGGGCACAGGGTGAGTTTGGCATCCCTGTCTTAAGTGAATTCTGTGTGAGGCCAGTTTGACTGGCTTTCTGTGCTAGCTAGAACTTGTATGGAAGGAGGTGTTTACTAATTTTGAGCATTCTCTTCCAAAAACATTTCTTGAGGAGATGCCTTATTTTTTGCCTCTGTCTTGGCAATTGCAGTTTCCTCCTAACTTCCCCTCTGGGTAAGGAAGAAGGGGAGCGTCACTAGTTTCCTCCAATGAGAGCGGATTTTTGGTGTTCTGGCTCCAGCCCACCACGCAACCATACTCCAGGCAACTCTAGAAAGGTTCCCCTGCACCATAGAAGCAGCCGCTGCGTTGTTACCTACCACTCCCCTCTTGCTGCTTCCATGGGAGTGTACGAGTAGGCCTCGACATCCAAAGTGGGGAGGGTGGACTCATTTTGTCAGTACACACGTCTCTGCTTTTGAAATTAGTCCCCCTTCAATAATTCATCCAGAGGCAGACACTCTACTTCATCCTTAATGTTTATAGTTTGGTAATTATAAGTGACTCAAACAGGGCCTTGTAGGGAGTTTGGGGTGCCTGCTGCTGTGAAGGCTTTGTTCCCTTAGAGTCCTTCAGAGAGTCTAAACAATAGTCTGTAAATGGGCTTGTGTGCCTGCAGGCTTGGCACAAGCCTTGGTTACAAGGACTGGCTTTGCTCCCTTGGGAGCTCCTTGGCCAGTCCTTGTAACAAAAAAAAATACTCCTCAGTCCAAACAAATATGTAGAACAACCCTTTAGCTTTTCTCCAGATGACAGAATAGGACCCTTTTCCTTTGACTCTTCCTAGAGGCAAGCTCTCTGGGTTCAGTCTGCTTCCTGCCCACAAACTGCTCCTTCCCCCAGCTCCAGTTCTTTGCTCTTTCCCTGCTTGGGCTTTTAACTGCCAGCTAATCACTCACTGTTGGGCTTTTATCCCAGAGCTGGCTGGTCCATTTACAGAGCCAGACCATCCTGAGAGGGGGCTTATGAAGGGAAGTGCTTTAGTGACAGTCAGAATAACCAGCTCTGCCATTAATACTGGTGAAATTCTGTTTGTGGACATTATATGGAGGATTAATTACAATGCATAGTAACTGGGAACTATGAGTTTCATCCTGTGTGATGCTGATTCATAATTCCAGCATTAACTTCATGTTACTGTTACTAGATATGAGGCTTTTTAATTTCTCCCTTCATCCTTCCCAGTCCTAATATAGATTCTGTGTACTCTATAATTATAATTACTATAATCTCCCAATAGAATCTCCCAAATGCACCCTGACCTTTCAAAAATGTAATAGATATAAATGCAGACACAGAGATGCAGTAGATCCCATGGCAGCTGGTGCTCATAAATGCTTCACGAATCTCAATGTACTAACACAGACTTGAACCATGCTGTGCTACAGGCAGCTGGACGTGGGAGTAAGACAAGTACTAGACTGCTTACATTTATGTCCAATGATACTCCCCCTTCCCCACTATGTTCCCTTGATACAAATAGACTCAGAAGGTAGTGGAACAGATATGGGCATGGAATTGAATTTGCTTAGCCCATATAGTGAGTCACTAGCTTGCCAGCTTTGTGGTCTTTATCTGCTTTGTAGATGCCAGGACACCCAGCACATGTGTGACTATGTGGATCTACCAGCCAACCTCCCAAGTATCACATCATCCAGTAAGAGGACTTTAGTTACTCATCCATTGAGTGGCTTTTAGTAACAATCTGCACTTCTGGGAAAGAAGTTTGTTTGTGGAATTTCCCTGAATGCTGCATAAGTGTTTGGGATGCGTGGATGATCCAGAAACCTCTCTAAAGAAGGGTGCTCTGGCAAGTATATAAACAAAGAATGTATAGGCCACATCCCAAGATTTCCTAAAGGACACTCCTACCCTTCATCTCTCTCTCAGTCTCATCCATCATCCAATGCATTTCATAGACCAAAATATGTTGGATAAACTCTTTCGAACTACTTTTTCTTCAGAACTTAAGTACTTTCTGCATACGGTTGCTCAGCAGCCAGATTGCCTTTCTTGTAACTCAAAAGAAGTCTGTGCAATCTTTGAGGAGTGGGAATGAAGATGATGACATAAAAGAAGTGCAAGGTTTCTCTTTGTATAAATACCAGATCTAAAGATTTTATCAGCAGTTATACTTCACAACTCACATCGGACTTCTTAGGCCTAATTCTGTAATCATTCAAGGTCAGCAACTTCTATTTACTTCAGTACAATAGCAACTGCTTAATTTGGCCCTCAGTCTTCAAAGGGATCATATTCATAAGATGCATAATTTCAAAATTATGTTGAGATGTATCTTTATTGATATGAGATAAATTAGACATGGGAGTAATTGTTGTGTCTTGTTTTGTGCTGGATTAAAAAAAGAGTCTTTAAAGTTGGTTTTTTTCCCCACAGGACATTGGCACCTGAATGTAAACAATCTAACATGCCTTATGGTCAGGTTTGTGGTATATGTCACCCTGTTAAACAGTGTTCAGCAAGACTAGAGATTTTAAAAAGGCAATTGTAACTTGGAGCAAATATCAGCCTAATTATTTTTGATTGCATCTGTCATATATTTAAGGCAAGCCCCTGGAATAAGGCAACAGTTTTATTCCCCCTCTCATGCCTTTTCTTGTACTGTTTTTTAAATATTCTTGACCCCTTTGGTCATAAAAATTGATGATGATGTTTCTCTTCCTCCTGTTGAAATCCCTTGAAAAGACTCGAAAGAAATATATACTTAAAGTTTCATTCTAGCCCCAAGATATTTTTTGTGGACTGGCTTGTAGAGAGATTCTCCCATAGGCTTAAAACACTTAAGCAAAAAAGCAGGTTTCACAGTATGTCTTGTCTGCATTTATATCCATTCACATACTGAGGCTTCACTGTTGATTTTTGGGAGTCTCTTCATGAAACGGAGGTTGTGCAGTTTTACTATGATGCCCTGGTGGGTGCATGGTTTCCACTTTAGCTCTTTTATCATGGGTTTTTAAGTGTATTGTTACAAATAAGCTTGTTGGCAGACTTGTCACTTTGCTGTAGAATACTGAAATGTATGCCATTCAAAATACCAGCATCCTGCCTGCCTGGAAACTCCATCTGGAAAAAGTCTGATTGCAAAAGGCTTTGAATAGATAACTATGAAACACTTAGAAAGAAATACCCTGCCTCATGATCAAAACTGGAAAAAGCACTTCCTTCATCAAAGCATCACCATTAATATATCATCACTGATATGCATCTGCCTCTATTTCTAGGGTACAGCTAGCTGGCAAAGTCCATGAGGCAAAAATGTGGAACAAGGAAAATTAAGGAATTTGAGGCAGCCCCCTACAAGACAGAAGGCAGGTTCCTGACATGCCTGTGCAAAGCAATCAGGTCTTAATGCTTTAAGGTCTCATCCAAAACTAAAGAGGCTGAGTAGTCCTGTCTGAAATTTTAATGGGTAATTCAAGGAATGGGCAGATCCTATACTGTGCTGATCTGGCCCTCTGCTTTGCTCTGAACTTGGCATTCTGGGCAAACACATTCTATGTTAAATAATACATGTCTTTTTCAAGTTCTTAACCAACAACCTTGGTATGTCCTGACAATTTACTTATTTCAATGGACTTCAGCACAGGAGTTGATACAGAAGACCAACAGTAGAAACTGGCTTATGTTGTCACAGTGAGTAGATGGGCTGGGTTTCACTTGGGAAAGTATATGCATCCATGTGAGAGTTATAAGGAACTCCAAGAGAAAATGATTGTGTTTTAAGTCTGAATAAAAACGTTTATTTTTTCCCTCCTAAAGCGACTTGGAGACCTGCTAGGAATATTGCGTTTCATCTTGTCAGACTATAAGTTTAATGTGTTTTATGCATCCTCTTAGAATGAGGTATGTGCTCTTTCCCTTTTACTGAGGACTTAAAAAAGTGAAAAAAATATTTTAAAAGTGGCTTGTCTCTGAAAGACATTTTGTTGGTGCTCAGAGACTGCTGGGCTCAATGTGCCTTTTTGACTGCATTTTTATCAGCTGAATGGTATATGTGAAGCAAGTCTTAGTGTGGCACATCAGTGACTGAATAGCAATATCTGTGTAATTCTCTGTGTGCAATAGGCAAGGATTTCTCATTTCATACATCAATAGAAACTTGCTGCAGTAAATCTGCAAACTTATAAAACCATATCCTGCCTCCACATTCATTAATACAAAACATTTGAATGTATTTAGGTTTTCTTGAGAGAGATTTTTCTTTTTGGATCATCTGTGTATTCTGAATAAGGTGCGCTGAGCAGCTCTTTTAAGTTGGGAGCTGCTTGTAGGCATAGCCAAGTGCCAGCTCAGCCTAGCTTTCACAGTATTGCCTACAGACAGACAAACTTTCCTAATGCTTCCATGGGAGTTTTGCCTTGAATGAGAATGGCAGGTTGGACCTTAAGGAGGGAACTCCTATTGATGTATTATGTAAGGCCAGGTCCTCAGCCAACCTCTGCTGGTGTAGCGCTGAGTATGTTTGTAATGCAGCCACAGCACAGAGCTCAGCACAGCCTAGTTTGCCCTTCTCAGGCAAGGTTTCCAGATTATGTTGTGGTCCTTGTTGCTACTAGTACCTAAAGTAGCTAGGTTAAAACTAGCTTGGTTATGTGCACACTGGATACATGCCTCTCACTGAAGAACATAAGGGTCAGTCTTGCAGAATTCAGCACAGACAGTGGATTTTATCCATAGCTTGGCCTGGCTCAAGACATATTTACAATAGTATAATTCACATTTGTTCCGTACACTGACATAAATTACATCAGGATTCAGGGGGTGTCTTTACACACACTTTGGGGTGGGGGGGAGAGGGTGGGGCTTTAATTAGAGCAGCTCTCAGGAGCCGCTCTAATTAAAGCACCCACAGAGTCTTGTGTATTCAGTCAGCGTCCCATGCTTCAAAATGGCAGTGGGGGCGCTTTAACTAAAGCTTGTTTGATGAGTTTTAATTAAGTGCACCCACCGCCATTTTGAAGTATGGGGATGCTGAATACATGTGATGCTGAAGCTGCTGGAGAGTGCTAATTAGCATGTGTCAGAGCAGACATTGGGCACGGGTACAGGTGCTCAGAGTGAATGGACAAGCTGGATGCAGGAGGCTGCTCTTACTCCACCTCACCACTAGGTAGTACAGAACAGGTCATAGTGTGTTTGCCTTTAAAAAATGGCTATCCCAGGACAAGCCATAGAGAGATGCATATATACTAATGCAGTTTTGCCCCATAGTTCTACCCTTTGGACAATTTTATATTGGATTCAAGCAGGCTACACAGGCAGAGGCATTTTGTGTCTTTTTTTTTTTTTGTACAATGGTGACCAGGTTGATGTAACCATGCTATCTAAGATCTTGATCTTTTCAAACTAGAACATAGGTCCATGTATATCTGCCTCAGGAATGGTTAAAACAGAATGCCTGGTTTACCTTGCCTAGGGGTTCACATGAAAATACAAATATATGCATGCTGAAATTTTATATAACTATATTGACTGTGAATTTCTGTCTCATATTCCTGCCACTGCTCATGAACAGCTGTCTATTTCCCATGTTCATGTTAATTACATGCAGTGTTTGTTGTGTTCTTTTGCTTGTTGAATTGGCTAAGTATTCTACATTTGGGAATAGTACAAGTCAGATTCTTGTAAGAGTCAGCAAGTTTAATTTTGGCTGTAAGAGCATACTGTGGTTGAGTTAAAATTAGAAATAATCTGAGGCTTCAGTTAGTCTTAGCTAAAAATAAACTCCATTTTCCACAGCAAATAATAGAATGACAATTTGAAATAACATGAGGTCACAGGGCTCTATACCTCTGAGTCCTCCCACCTCCAAATGTCTCCCTGTGCTAGAGATCAGACTTGCACCGACAAGTTTTATGGCCTGTATTCAGTCCCCAAATGCATGAGCTAACAGATTCTTAGGATCATAGGAAAGTAGGGCTGGAAGGGACCTCACATGGTCATCTGGTCCAGCCCTCTTCTCAAGGCAGGATGGTCCCTGACTAAACCATCCCAGCCAGGTGTCTGTCCAACCTGCTCTTGAAAACTTCCAAGGCTGGAGATTCCACAGTTTCTCTAGGTAGCCTTTTCCAATGCTTGACCACCTTCAGAATCAGAAAGTTCCTCCTAATCTCCAACATAAATGTCCCCTGCTGAAGCTTGAGACCATTATTCCTAACCCTATTCTCTGTAGCCACAGGGAGACACTCATTTCCAGTCTCTCTGTATTTGCCCTTCAGGTATTTGAAAACTGTTATCAAATCCCTGTCTGTTTTCTCTTCTCCGGACTAAATAACCCTAGCTCTTTTAGCCTTTTCTTATAAATGTTGTCTCCTAGGCCCCTAATAATTGTTGTTGCTTTCTACTGGACCCTTTCCAAACTGTCCACATCCTTCTTGAAACACGGGGCCCAAAGCAGCTCACAGTACTCTAGGTAAGGCCTCACCAGTGCTGAATAAAAGGCACAATCGCTTCACTTGATTTGCAAGTAGTGCTCCTGTTAATACAAAATATGCTGTTGGCTTTTCTTGCAACAAGAGTGCACTGTTGGCTTATTTTCATCTTATGGTCTACTGCAGGTCCTTCTTTTCAGTATTGTAGCTTAACCAGTCATTCCCCACTCTGCATTTGTGCATGCAATTATTACATCTCGGGTGAAGGACTTTGCACTTGCCCTTGCTGAGTTTCATCAAGGACAAGTGCAAAGTCCTTTAATATCCAGCTTCAGGTTTCCATTATCTCTCCCTCCAAGTACTTTTGACCTATAAATCCCTGGTGTTATGCTCTGGTCGGTCCTTTAGTGTTTTCCTTTGCTGTTCCACTTTTTTGCTATGACACTGGATTTTGGCCCTCTTTCTAGCTTTGTCTGGTTTAGTGTGCTGTGTACTGATTTACCTGGCTGAATTTCTTTCCTTTAAAAAGGTTCTCTCCCACAATCCATTTATATGTAGTTAAAGTATCGCCTTACTTCTAGCTATGTTTCCCTGTAGAATGCTTGTAAGCTTTGAGTTCTGAGTGAGGGGGATTTATGCGTTTTGTACAATAATAGCTTGTGACTGGCCAGTTCTAGCCAGCTTTTACGTGACCCTCAGTTGCTGCTTTCTAGTGCCTTCAGGGATGTTGTTCACCTCAAAGAGATGGAGAGGGTCATGGCACTGCACTCTTTCCCATTGGCAATTCTCAAGGAATCCTATTAAGGGATAATGCAGTAGGTAGGCTACCTAGCTTTGAGACTGCAAGAGGGATTATTGCTTTACTTAGCCCTTTGGGGTTGTAATGTGAATACTATTAACACTAACAGGCTTTGATACTCAGCCCTATGTCTGTAGGTAGTTTCTAATTGTTACCAC
Source organism: Alligator mississippiensis (assembly GCF_030867095.1). Lineage (NCBI taxonomy): Eukaryota > Metazoa > Chordata > Crocodylia > Alligatoridae > Alligator > Alligator mississippiensis. The sequence continues at coordinate 278,793,646 of NC_081825.1, forward strand.
TGTAGTACTAATGCAGTAGTTACCACAGTACTACTGTATATATCATATACTTTGGAATTTTGCATATATTTACCCAATGGATATCTAGGTATTCTTTCCTATGTCCTACATGGCACTATCCTTTTGAGAGAAAGAGAGAACAGAATTTTTTTCTTTCATCTATGCATCAGTCAGTAAGACCAAATTCAAACTGTCCTTTAGACCTTTCTGTTTTTTGAAGACTCATATAAACAGTCTTAAGTAACCCAGATGCACGGTGCTTTATTTGATTACCAATCAAAGTGGGCCAAAACTAATGAAAATGGATGCTTTTATATAAATTCATCTTGTGGAGAAGCATTGGAATGTTTTAGCTATTTTTCTTCAAGTGCACTGGAAATGAAAAGTCCAGACCTTAGCATTTAATGTAAAAGTGTACAACTTTATTATTGCATTTGATGTCTTTGGAAAGATTTGGTTTAAGGGGGTGATGGGGGGGTGAGGGTAAGAGGGGAAATATAGTTATGTTCCAGCATACAAATAGGAGTCTGGAGTTCTGGATTTCATATCTTGTACTACTGGTGCTTGTGTGACTTTTCACGAATCACTTTAACCCTTCAGTACTTTGATTTTCCCATCTATAAACATGGGGGGAGGGGAGGGCAGGTAAGATATGGAAAGTGATTTGAGATCCATAGATGGTGTTATGTCATGAGGTATTGTAAATTAAGCCCAAATCCTAAAAAGCACTTAAGCAGGTGCCTAAACTCTAAACAGAGGCAATATACCAACTGATACTACTAGGACTGCATATGTAGTTAAAATGAAAAATGTATGCTGAGTTTGAAGTGGCTACAGCATAGCAGGGTCCATACACATTTGCAGGATTGGGACTTCCATTTTTAGTGCCCATTTCTAATATAAAGTTTGTTTTATTGTTTTCATTGTTTAAATTCGTTGTCTGTTATAGATTATATAATCTCAGGAGGACATGAGTTGCTTTAAAATTCTGTTAAAATTAAGTAGTTTGAGAGGACATTAAGAATATATTATCATTACTTGAAAGGGAGCCTTCATTGCATGTGATGCTTTACTAGTCATTCAGTAGGGCTCTCTTAGCACACACAACATAAATTCAACAAATCTAGTACTTGGGATGTCAGCTGGAACCCAAGAAGGTATGGAAATATTACCAGTGAGGCCAACAGAGATTCACAATTGAAGTGGTTTCTCAAGCCAGATTCAAAGGGCAAGAATGGTAACAGATGCATGGGAATAGGTAACATTGCAGCGCAAAGAACAGACAGTGATGATGATGTCAAAGGAGATATGGATGAGAGAAAAGAGAAGAGGAGAGGAGAGAATTAGGGCAAAAGAGTGCACAATGGCATCCTCGTTATGTCCTTACCCTTGATTCCACCCACAGACACAAACCTTGCCTGTATACCAAGCATCTCCCATCACAACTTCTACTTTTTCTAAAAGTGTCCCATCACTGTCTTTGACATCCCTTTTATAAACATCCCTTTACTAACCTAAACTCTTCTACCATAGCTAACCACTACACTAAACACCCCAAACTATTAGTGTTGGATTCAGTGAGTATGTATAGTGTGAGCAGTGGAGCTGAGGTTGCTTGGGTGATCTGTATGTGTGTTAGTGTTAGATGGCTTACTTTTTTACTTTCTTGCTTTTGGTGACTTTTGGGCAGGGTTGCTAGGCATATCGTATAACATACATTTGTTTTATTATCTATTAAGAATACATAAGGACCAATATACAATTACTAGTCTTGAAATTAGCATAATTCCTAGATGAGCTTTTGTAAAATAGTGAGGAAATGTCATTTTAGAAAGTTTTTCCATAAATACTTGAGAGAAGAAGAATCATGACAGTATCTTAAATGCATTAAATGTAGCAATTGGGACTGTCGTTCAACATTTATTGAGGAATTCCATTCTATTCTATTCTATTTTATTTATTTATTTGATTTATATGCTGCCTACCCCGGAAAAAGCACAGGGTGGCATACATTAAAAAACCCAACCGATACATTGTAAAAACAGATGCAATTATGAATAACAAATTCCCCAACAGAGTCCTAAAACAATCTCTCTTGTTAAAAGCCTGCCCAGATAAAAAGATCTTGCAATGTTTCCAGAAGATGCTTAGGTTTAGGCCCTAATATGGGGAAGGAGTTCCAGAGCTGAGATATGAATGCTGAGAACAACCCCCCAATGTGTTTTTTTCCAGACAGGCCTGGCACATACAGAGAACTTGAACAAAGTTGCTCTTGGCTGACCTTAGGGATCACAGTGGAAAATAAGGGAGAAGGCAGTCCCTCAGTTTATCTAAATGCTCTTATTGGTTACTTAGCTCTGTAATTCAATTTTAGCTATATGGGTGCACTGGTAAAAAGCTGCTCATTTTTTTTTTTCCTGCTTCAGTGTTGAATGAAAAGACTCCTTTGTTATCAGTGTTTCCAATAACTACTTCCAGGCAAAGCTTTACACTGGAGATTGGTAACCTGCGGCCTTCAGGCCAGATTTGGGCTGCAAAGAGGTCCGATCTGGCTGGTGAAGTTTCTAGGTGGCACAGAGCTGTGCTGTGTTGCTCATTCCCTCCTCAGTGCTCCCCTCTTCTGTGCAGCTTGCTGCTCTGCTGTGTTAGTGCTCACACTTGCTGCTAAGGGGCTAGGGTACAATGGTGAGGGGGAGCACAGACAGCTGGATGCTCTGGGGTGGAGACCTGTGGCCCGCAGCAGGACCTGGGTTGCAAAGTGCTGCTTCTGCTGGAAAAAGATTGCTGACCCCTGCTACAGCGTTTTTTTTCTATCAGTTTCCTAAACCTCCATTTTAGCAAGTTTTTTACCTTTCCAAGACCATTCCTTTTTTGGGCACATGTCACAGGCTTGGTTTACATTTGTATTTGTATACATGCTTTGGGGTTTTGCTGGAATGAGAATTTCTATAGGAAATAAATAAATGTAAGTATCATTCATTATTCTAACGCTGATGTTTTACCTGTAGTTGTCTTAAATCGAGGAAGGGAATAATATTCCAGTGCTATTCATAAGGATTCATTTTTCATTTTAATGACTTGTCTATACTGGGCAATTGACTGGAATAGCTATAAAGGAATAAACTTATGGTGTCTTAGTTATTCAAGAACAATATTCTCCCTGTTAACATTTTTATTCTGGAATAAAAATGTCCACATGGGAGGTATTCCAGAAGAGCTGCTGTGGTACAAATTCGAGTCCTACTTTTTTCTTAAATAATCTCCCCATGTATTCTGAAATAATCTCTCCTCATGTGGTCGTGAGTATGGATTAGGTGCTTAGCTAGAGTAAATTTTAAGCCATCTCAGGATCTTTTAAATGTTTCTTCATGGTATAAATGTCAAATAGATGGAGCCAAACCAAAATTTTAGATCCACATAGTTCCATTCTTCAGTAAGTACAGATTTCAAAATAAAATTTTAGCACTGCATTCAGATATTGCAAGAAGGCTTCTTTCTATCTTTACAAAGGGCAGGACCAAAATTTCTCTAAACTTTATGGGGTCAATTTCTTGGCAACTATGGATTAGCTGTGCCCTAAAATTGCAGAATTCAGCTTCCAGTTTCTGAATATTGGACACATTCCTACAGATCTACTCATTACAATACATTTTCTGGGGGACACTGTGGAACAAAAATCCTAAAGTGAGGAAGCAGAAACATTTGGGCATGATTTGGCCCATATATCTTATCTGCATACTTAGCAAATAGCAATTTTAGAGCGCTTTCCTCCTGGTTCCCCCTTTAACCTCTCTTCTGTGTGTGTACAAGTATTTTGACTTCAGCTGAGCTGCAGATTTTGACTGCTAAGGTTTCTTCTGTCTGCAGAGACTGGCAGCTATTTGGATTCAGCTCTGTGCACACCGTTACAGAGCACACACCGAGGCATGGTATCATCTCCCAGCCTTTACTTCTGTTCTTGTTTTCTTGCTCAAAAACAACAATCATCAGACTGCATGCATCTTGCTTGTATAGGAAGGAAAAGTAGCCTGCAAAGAACACAAGGCAGACAATTATGTATGCAAGAAAAGCATGACTCCAAATGCTGGACAGTAAATGCATTAAGGTGTGTGAGGTTAAGCCAAACTGAGAAGTATTGACAAGAATGCCAAAGACAGTCTGATTACAAAGCTGCCAGCTTGATTTAAAGTTAATTTAAGCATGCTTAAAGCGCCCTTTGATAGCGCTGCCATCAGGAAGGCAAATCCTGGAGCTACTTGAAATGTCAGCCTTGTATGCCCAGGTTGCCTCCGCTGACAAAAACTTGATGGCCACTTTGAAAATTGACATGATAGAAAACACAGGAAAGGATACAACTACAGCTCAACTAAACCCACCAGATCCCTTTTGACGTGGTTGCTGTCTTCTTTCTCTGCTAATGTAAGAAAATGTCCTGGCTTTTGTATTCACTAAACCGTGGGCTCCTCCATAATAGTGGAACTAATCCAAGAAGGCATGAAAACAAGGGCTTTGCTGTTCTCAAAAACAAATCATCTGTGAAAAACTTCCTAGCTCCTTCCACCCCCCCCTTTCACCCTCCTTTGAAATGTGAAGTTTTTATAATGTCTTCTTGGCTGTCATTGTGTAAAGGTCGTTTTCATTTCTCTCTTTCTTATGTTCTCTTCAATTTAAAAAGTTCTCCCAATGCATTTTGTATCTCTCAATTGCTTTTAGTCAGAATTAGACACATGGCTTTGTACCTCCTAATTTGTCTGGTACAAGCACCTCACGTGCCTGTCAGAGGGGATTCACTCTTCTGTTAGCTGCATTTATAAAAAGAGTCTTGACTTCTGCGGGAAGGTTTAACTGGCCTCGTAGCCTTCAGGAGAGAGCGCCACCAAGTTCTGCTTGAGACATTTTCTGCTAAACTGCAGGGAGGTGCGTACGCCGGGGAGATGAAAGCAGGGGTGGCTACATGAATTCTCACAAATGGGAAATCAAAAAGCAACGACTGATGCCTCATTTGTGATAGGTAAAGAGTGTGACTGTGAGCTGGTTTTCCTTACCATCCCATCCTTCTCCCCTCCAGTCCCTGTGACCAGTCCCTAAAGAGAAGCTATCTGTACACTGGAGGATCCATAATGCCCAATGCTTCCTTTGGGGGGTGCAGCAAAAAGCTCAGTACAAATTAACCACAAGATAAGCAAGAGTGTAACGTACAGCTCTGATTTTTCACCAAGAGCTGAAATCTATTCTAGGAACATTTAACCCCCCCCCACCCTCCCCAAACAAACCACCCCTCACAGAAATCCTGTCTGGCACTTCTTTGGGGGGTGGGAAGGGGTGAAGGAGTGGTGATAAGGGAAAATTTTGCAGGCTGTTGTGGTCTCAGCTGTTATATACTTTAGTAAATGGATGCCAGCCAACTATTTTTCTCTCCTGGCATTTTTCAGTCATTACACATTGATAACATTGAGGACAGACTCTTAATATACCTTGTATCTATGTATACACAGAGAGAGAGACTACATTAATTTCTTGGCTATGAACAAAGAGCAGAAAAGTCCAGTTATGTTTTTTTTCTTTGCAAAGAGGAGAAAGAGCAGGAGAGAGATCCTGGGCTCTTTGTCCATTGTCTAAATTGAGAGGGCAAAATTCTGTGGTGCCGAGTCAGGCCAAATGAGAATCCTTTTGGCACGGAAGAGCTGCTGGCTGGCATTGAAAAGGTATAACCAGCAGGTGGAGCACTTAGCGCTCAGTAACAGCTGTGAAATCTGTACAAATGCTGTGGGTTTGCAGGATAGTAAACAACAGAATTCAGTCTAGTGTGTTGTCAGGGACTGTATTTTTTTTTTCATTTTTCCTTACTTTTAGAATTTCATTTGAATCACTCAACAAGGAGACCTTGTGGTCCACAGGAGGCTCTGTTGGCCCTTTTCCTTCTCACTGAAGTTATGTGCTGTTGCTGCTGCATGTTCTGGCTACCGCCTGCCTGCCAGGGATGCTCAGTTGGCAACTCTTTGCAATAGGTCCTTGATGCACCTGTGTGCCAATGTATGAGAGACAGCACCTGCTAACTTTGCCTTGTGACCAGGTAGGAAGAAGGAAAATGCTTTTTAAAGTAGGAAAATACTTGGTTGAAGATGATAATGTTAGAGTGATGTTGTAGCCATGTAATCCAGGAATTATGCAAGAGGCAATGATATTTTTTTCTGGCCAACTGCATGGTTGGAATAAAGTTAGCTGAGCTTTTGAATGCAAGTCATTCTTCATCCCTGAAGATGCTCAGTTGAAGATAAATATGTGGTATTTATTAGGGCTGACAAAGGATTAATAAAAGTAATCGCAATTATTTGCAAGATTAAAAAAATAGTCGCCATTTAATCTCAATTTCAATTGCACAATTAAACACTAGTCAGCACCTCCCCAACCAACAGCCCGGAGCCCTTGTGCCCTGTGGCTCCTCCATGCCACCACCAAGAGTGCACAACCCTGCCCCCAGCCCACCCTGCACCTGCTCTGGACTCCCGCCAGCCAAAGCAGACCAGCTGGAACCAATGCGAACAGTCCTGACCCTGGCCCACCCTCTGTCTGCTCTAGACTCACCTGCCCACACTGAGCAGTGGCAGTGGTCAGGCAGAAGCTGCCCCATGCCAAATAACTGATTTTTCCTGGCTGCTGCTACTCAGCATCGGTGTGTGAGTCTGGAGCAGGCGTGGGGCAGGCCAGGGTCGGGGCAGTATGCGTGGGTTCTGACTGGTCTGGAGCTGGTCCACTCTGGTGGTCAAAATGATGTGCATGATTTATATGATTAAAAAATATTAATGCGTAAATTTGTTTTGGTGTTAATCGGGTGAGTTAACTGCAATTAACTGACAGCCCTAGTATTTACATAACCTACTTCATGTGCATTGAATTGAAAAGGGTACAACTATCTCCTCTTGTTCTAGACCTGTTTGGATCAAGCATTGATGGAATGAAATACAGATGGTCTCATACTGACTTCGATTGTCAGGCTGCTAACATATTTTTGATGATTTAATGCATCAAACACTATTTTGATGGTGTTCAGATCCAAAACTTTTTGCAATTACATTTAGCGCACTGCTGAAACCTAGATTACAGTTACTCAAGTGTCTTATGCAGCACCTACCTAAAAGAAAATACTTTTCTACCCCAGGAATAAGAGAAAGCACCTATGTATTACTTCTACAGAAATTAAGGGGTACAAGAGGACTAGGTTACATATATACAATTACTATTTTATGACCAATAGATTGTGTTTTCTGACCTGATATATCACAGGTCAATACAATTCACTCCAATATCTCTGCTATACCCAAATACTTCAGTTAAATTAAAGCATTTCAGTCCTCAGCAGTCTAGCTTGTGTGCCACAGGTAAAGAATGATTCCCACCAGCTTGATGTGGGAAAAGCCCTTTATGACCTCAAATTTGGTATGAACTTGAGCATATAAACAAGACACTTAGCCAAGCATCTTGAAAGAAGATTTAGAGCACTGATCCACCTCATCTATCTCAAGTTCTGCTTAATCTCTGCCACAGAGGAAGCAGAAGTAAAAACACCAGAATACACATGGCCAATTGTGCACTGAAGAAAACTATTCCTTCTGGATCCCCGCTGCTGACTGGGAGAAGCCCTGAAGCATGAGATTTAATTATAGCTACTGGGGTTGCAAACTGTCTGTAAATTTATGGGCAGTCCATGAAAAAAGACATTAACAAACCCTGTTAAAAAGCAAACGCACAAACCCAGTTTTATAAACCCTGGTTTGTAAAAATGCAAGAAATAGTACATACTGCTTGTTTAAAGATTTATCATCTCTTCACAATGAGGCTGGAAAGCAAACATCCATGGACAGAGAGAGCAGGGCAGCAACACCTCAAGTTTGAAAAGGAGCACTTCTCAGTGCCCTGCAGGGAGCTATATCAAGACCTTGTGGTCCACAGGAGGCTCTGTAGGCCCTTTTCCTTCTCACTGAAGTTATGTACTGTCACTGCTGCATGTTCTGGCTACCACCTGCCTGCCAGGGATGTTCAGTCCTCCCCTTGAAAGTATGGAGGGCCATGTAGTCCTGGGCAGGGCAGGGAGGAGGTGACTTTTAATTGGAAAGTGGCCAAGATAAGGTGACTTTTAATTGGAAAGTGGCTTGCTTGTGCTTATATTTTGACAAGACTGGAGTACTGGATTGGGGCTACAAAAGTGGAGAAGTCATGGACAGGGTGCTTGAGGGGCACTCTCTGCTACTGGGCCTGAGACCAAGGAAACTAGGATATGAGTGCAATGGACCTGGGCTGAAGAGTGTCAGCCAGATAAAAAGGGATGAAGGCAAGCAGAAGCCAAGACAAGGGATTTGGTGTACAAAGGGCCTAGTGTTGATCTGGATGTTGCGGTCTGCTATGAAGGGGCCAATAGGAGTCATCTGTGAGGCATAGGTGTCACTGTGGTATGGGCTGGAGGTCACTAGTTTAGCCCTTAAGACAACCAAGGCCCTCTTAAAAATTGAGTACACCCTTGAGGTGAGAAACAGAAAGGTAACAGGCACCAGGGAGTAGGCCACCCTGGCTTTTGTAGGTAGCCTTCCCCCTTATATATTTAACAGCAAGTCAGGGCAGGAAAGAGATAGGAGGTTTGGGAACACAGACAGGCCAGTCTAGCCACTAGAGGCACCAGACTGCAGGAAGGGAGACTACCCAAGTCTGTCACAGGTTGTCTAGTGGGGAGTGGCAGGGCTGAGACAGGGGAGAGGCAGCAGGTGGGAGTCTGTTTTAGGGTGGGAGGAGGTGTAAGGGTCAGGCTAGGGGGGGCTGCTTGGGGAGGCAGCAGGGTATGGAGTGCAGCTGGGGGTGTTGGTGTAGTGGTGGGTAGGAGACCCCTGTAGTGGGGGTAGCATTTTGTAAAACCATTGCTGCAGTTGCACAGAGTTGCCAACCCAAGTAGTGGGGGGGGTGGGTTGTTTTGTTTGGTTTGGTTTTTTTTTTACCTACAGTAAAAAATGTGTCACTAGAAAAGTTTGGTTGTCAGTAAAAGTTTTTTCAAATTATCAGTAAAAAAAAAAAAAATAGTGGTTGGCAATCTTGGCAGCCACTTGTAAAGCAGAGTTGCCAAGGACATTGTAGATGATCCTGTTCTCCCATGATTCATAGAGGAAGGGAAAGGACAGAAGGATTCACAGAGTCTGAGGCTGGAATATACAGCCCCACTCTCTGTGGTCTATCCCACACTCAGGCAGACAAAGGGAATTCCAACATGAGTGTCCATGGAGATTTTCATATCTAGTTTGCTCATCTAAATCTAGCCAAGACTGATTTGGGAGTAACTGAAAGTTGTCATAATATATTCGGAATTAAATGTTCTCAGACAGTTCTAAGTTGACAAGCCAACGCAGCAAAGCTATCATCACAAATTGCATTAACTAACTCTTGTCTCTGATGCACTCCAAAGACTGAAAGTTGCACTAGCCAGCTCTAAAAGCTGTGATTCAAAGAAATGATCAAAAGTGAAATCTGAATTGGACCATGTTTCTACTTATCCACTTGGGGGCAAGGGGAGGGATTCTGTGAGAACTGGCTTCTGAGAAGGATTTCTTTTCCTGTGAGTTGTCAGCCTGTTGCAGTAAGGAGAGCAGGTGGAGGCTTCATTGAGAGTGATTGTAAACATTCTGGAAGGGCTGAGGAAACAACTGGTAGCTGTGGAAATATGTTTGCTTTTGTCTTAATTAATGCAAGTGCTGTTCAATTGTAAAAGACACCATATGGATTGATATAATAAGTTTGGAGGCACTTTTATACTGAAGATGTGGATTTATTGCTTTGAACTATACAGATGAAATATTGCATCTATAATTTGAAAACGATTAAGGATAATATTTTCAAAATATATAAGATTATCACCACCAACTGCTGAGCCTGACGAAGGGTTTTTGAACCCGAAAGCTTGCTTAATAACTTTTCTCCAACTATTTGGGTTGTCTAATAAAAGATATCAAATTCACCCAAGGAACCTTGTCTGACTAAGATTATCACAGCATTTTGTAATGAAGATGTGAAAGCTCCATAGGGAAGGTGCAACTGTAATAAGTTTAGCCCATTAAGAAGTGATCTACCATATCTTATGCACTTATGTATCCCTGCAGTGGTATTATTTCATATGCTTCCATGCCCTATTGTTTCACTAGTGGACTGGCATCTCCCATGCCATCTTGTAGTATCCTAAAATACTATATGTAGCATGTTATTCTTATTTACTGCATGATGACTCTAAGACAGCAGGGCTTCCCAGTTACGTATTTTCAGGTGTGTGAATTAGTATTTTGTCTGGAAAAACTATTTGTAAAACAGTTTAAACTTTGTTGCTGGTTTTGTCACTGTGAGTTCCCTGCTACATGTTCAAATTAAAGATGGATAGAAATTATCTATAATGTTTTTACACATTTTCAAGCACTAACTTTATAGCTGGTTGGCTTTTTTTGTAGCTGGATAGTCATTTTTATCATGGGATAATTAGTTTGCCTGTGTGGCTGGTCTAAATTCATTGTGCAATTAAACAGTTAATTGCATGATATATGTAACGTGTAGCAGAGGCCTGAGTTCCTCCCTCTATGTATGCCTTCAGTATCTGTACTTGAACAAACGAAACTCTTATTAAGGCTAAGGAAAGAAAATAGGGGTTCATGTCAGCTTTATAAGCAGGCTAATATCATGGATTTTGATGGAGTTCATTAGGGACTAATCTGGCCTGCTGACTCATCCTCTCTTGTGTCCTGTAAATCAGTAGTTGGCAACGTTTTTCTATCAGTGAGCTACAATGACAGCCTGGGTCTGAGGTGGGCCAAGACTGGGACCTGGCTGCTGCTGTTGCTATTTCTCCCCAATGCCAGACCACACTGTGGGTGAAGTCTCCTGGCTTTGAAATGGATCCATTAGCTGTGTTGAGGGATGTAGGTTGCTAACCCCTACTGTAGATATCTGATTGAAATGATTGCCTCCATTCCGTCTTCCATTATAAACAACATCTGATAATGTGGATATGCTAGTCAGTAACCTAAACAAGATCACATAAACGCTTGCGTACACGATCAAGGCTCTTGCATATTTGATGCAAGCCATTTTAAGTTAACTTAATCATTCATTCAGGGAGAGACCTCTTCATCTCAACACACTGAACAATGTCTTTTTTCTGCATAATCTGTGTGCTGCTCCCTTCTTGTAGACTGGGAACACATATGTCTGGAGGAGAATTGTGAGTGATGAGAGGACTGTCTCCATTCCAGTCCTGGTGGACGAATGTCAGGAAAATGTCCAAATTGACGTCAGCAACAGGAGATGATTCATTTGGAAGTCTTTCATTTCTCAGTCAAGAGGCTTCTTTTGTTACTCCTTGTCTTCCTATTCTTCTCTGATGCTGCCAATCAAATCTCCCTGACAAGGTTGTCTCATTTAATAAGAGTCATTGAACAGTCTGCTTTTGCAAATGAAATCAGAATTAAATCTACATTTTTTTTCAAATGATTTTTTTTCTGGCTGTCTCCTATACTGTAATCACTCATACACGTTGGGTCATCATGAACAGTGTTACAACAGAATGTTAGTAGTTCTAGTGTCTTCACTAGATGGGAAATATTTTTACTGTTGGGATATTTTGCATTCTGTGTCTGTTAAGTGCCTTCTCTGGGGGAGTGGATCAATTTTAGATATTCCTGGGACAACTGGGCATATTTTGATTAATCTTTTATGAAGATAATTCCAAAGTTTAAGTGGTTTTTACTCATTTTATCCACTGGTCTTTGCTCAGTAATAAAATACCTGCAAAACAACCAAACTTCTTTGTGATTCAGAAGCAGGGGTTTACAATAGTCCATAAACAACTTGCTATAAGAGAGGAAAGATGCGAAGTGAGAGCTCTGAAAGAAAATGACACTGCCATGGCTAATAAGAATGTCAGTCAAATAAATATATAAGACCTATGTAACCCATTCCAGCAGGGTGTGTGTATCTCTGCCAGTAATGTCCACTATGGGCCCAAATCTTTTGCTATTTGGTCTATAGCAACAAATGATTAAGCTTCATTGGGCCAGAGAAAGGGACTTCATGACCCTTTTTCTCAGAACCCTCTCCTTGAAAGGTGGGAAATCACATTCAGATCCCTACAACCTGCAACAGCTTCAGAAGCAACACTTAAGAGAGCACCATCATGGAACACCCAACAGCTCCATGAGGAAGTCCCTCTCCTGGGAGGTGGAAGAGCTGGATTTCAGTTCCTGAACCAACTTGGGAAGAGGAAAGGATTGAACCTCCATCTTTTCTCCCAGGTGTGGGCTCTAACAACTTGGTCACTGTTACAAAATGACCTCCTTGGGCATCATGATTGGGTTTTCACAAAGGTATTTAGGATCATAGGAAAGTAAGGCTGGAAGGGACCTCACAAGGTCATGTAGCCCAGCTCCCTGCTTCCTGCTCCTTCCTCACTAAACCATTTTAGCCACATATGTGTCTAACTTGATCTATAAAACCTCCAAGGATGGAGATTCTACAATTTCTCTAGGTAGCCCTTTCTCTCTGCCTTGCCTTGCGACATCCTACTCACCCCTCCTCTTTCAAACTGCATGCTATTAGGTTTCAACCTGGTCACCAAGGTGACTGAGCTGTAAAGATTCCTGAAGGGAGGGGAGCTGCCTCTTCCTCTCTTTTGGTGGCAGTCATTTTGGGGACACTTAAAAGCTTGGACCTCCTCTCTGGATGATTTTACTATGTGTAGATTTTGAAATTTAGCCAGCAGATTAGGATTAAGTAATTTTAGATATGTATTAAAAGGGTCCCAAACCCAAATTTGATGAAAGACTCAATTTGTTTTGTATTGCTCAAGGTGTTTTGGTTTTCTCTTAAATTTCCTTTGTTCTAAACCTTCCCCATTCTCTCCCTCTCTGATCAATAAAAAGCTATCTGGCTCAGCATGCCTGGCTGTGAATGCCTGAGGGGAGAGGGAGCTCAGTTGATTATTAACTAATTCAGTCCTACCTCATATTATCCTGGGAGGCTCCAGGCTATAAGGAGCACCCAGAAATACTACCAGTGGGCAAAGCACTCCCAAAGCTGGCTGGGTCTGTGAACCCAAGGCTGCACAGAGCCCTAACAGAGACCAGTGCCTGGGTGGTGGCAGCATTACCCCAGGCTTGAAGGTGTGCTCCAGGAAGGAGATGGCTGGACATAGGTGCCGCAGGGGAGACTCCTGAAGCATGGTTTTGGGCCTGGGACAGTGAGGTGAGTGGCTTAGCATAGTAGTGCACCCTACTGGGCCTCCCCCAGCCTGTTCCAATGCTTGGCCACCCTCAGAATCAGAAAGTTTCTCTTAATCTCCAAACTAAATTTCCCCTGCTGAAGCTTGAGGCCATTGCTCCTAGTCCTGTACCCCACAGCCACAGAGAAAAGTCCATCTCTATCCCCTCTGATTACCCTTCACGTATCTGAACACTGTTATCAAATCCTCCCCTCCCCCCTCGCATTCTCTTCTCCAGACTAAATAACCCTAGTTCTTTCAGCCGTTCTTCATAAATGTTTCCCAGGACCCTAATAATATTTTTTGCTCTGCACTGGACTATTTCCAAACTGTCCACATTCTTTTTGAAGTGTGGGGCCCAAAACTGCACATAGTACTCAAGGTGAGACCTCACTAGTACTGAATAGAACAGAAGAATCACTTTAACTTGCAAGTGATGCTCCTGTTGATGCAACCCAGTCTGCTGTTGCCTTTTTCTTTTTTTGCAACAAAAGCACACTATTGGCTCATATTCAATTTATGGTCGACTATTACCCCAGATCCTTCTCTACAGTATTGTAGCTCAGCTAGTCATTCCCCAGTCTATATTTGTGCATGAAACCATTCAGTCCCATGTATAGGACCGTGCAGTTGTCTTTTATGAATCTCATCTGATTGACTGCAGACCATTTATTCAGTCTGTCCTGGTCATTCTGGATCCTAGCCCTGTCTTCCAGAATGTCTGCCACTTCACCCATCTTAGTGTCATTCTCAAATTCACTAAGCATGCACTCCTATCATACAATTATTAATGAAGATATTGAATGATACCAGATTCAGGACTGATCTCTAGGGAATCATACTTGATACCGCCTTATAGCTAGACACTGAACCACTAAGACTACTTGCTGAGCATGAAGATCTAACCAGTTCTGTATCTATATAGTACTTTCATCTACTCTGTATTTCCTTAATGTACCTTGTGATGTACCTTGACTTTAGCAAAATAGTCTTACTAAAGTCACCTTATTGTGACTTGACTTTAGCAAAACTTTTGACACTGTCAAGGTACATCACATCCACTGCTCCCCCCTGCATTCCATGGAGCCTTTCACCTTATTGTAGAAGGAAATTGGGTTTGTCAGGAATGACTTGCTCTTGGTGAATACATGCTGTCTTTTCCCAATCATTATGTTCTCCTTCAGGGGTGGAAACAGATGTCCTCTTTGGAGTTCAATCAGCTGTGCCATTGTATGTCATGGCACAGCTGATTCACTTTATAAACATCTAACAGGCATCACAAGAGCTGTCATCCACCAGGGCTGGTCTTCTGTCCCTCTCAGGACTTCAAGGGCCCAATCCTGGTGTAAAAGGGCCCAGGATATCCTGCCCAGATTTGGAGCATGCGCACCTAGTGTGCAAGTGTGAAACAGGCAACCTTCTGTGTCAGAATTATCCCTTCTGTGCTTTGAAAACATGTGCTGGGGGTATCTGCTGCAGGGGGCTTCCCTTATACCTCAACATGGGTGCACCTGGAAGTAGGGGGTTTCTTGCTTGCAGTTGTATGCCCCAATCCAGGGTGGACCACATGGGGACCTTTCCACCAGGATCAGGCCCATGAGGCTGGGGTAACTTCTGCCAGGGCAGCCAGAGAGTGTGAGCTGCCACTGGCTTTGTACTCTCCTGCCATAAGTGAACAGACCCCAACTGCTAAAGGGCAATGCAGATTGTCACTAAGTTCACAGCCACTGTAAAAATTTAAGCACCTGTGGGAGAACAAAGGACTGTGACATCTGTTCACTCAACTATTGTGCTGCCATAAAATTTTCATGGAAGCACAAAGCTGGCACCTGTTTTCATTCTGGGTATTTCACAATACCTTTCTTGAGGACCTGCTCTACAATCTTTCCAGGTATCAAGGTTAAATTGACTGGTCTGTAATTCCCTGGATCCTCCTCCTTTCCTTTCTTAAAGATAGACACTATATTTGCCCTTCTTCAGTCATCTGGGACCTCACCCAACCTCCATTAGTTCTCAAAGAGGTTATCTAATGGGTCTGAAATCACCTCAGCCAATTCCTTTAGTACCTAGGATTCCAACCTAGGTTGTTAGGTCTTCAGACTCTCTCCTTGCATTCTAAAGGATCCTAAATAATCACGTCAGGGTTGTAGTGCCTGCTACAGAGGCCAGAAGCCTACAAGTTAGGCATTGTAATGCTCAGTGCTATGACACTTAACTCCCTAACTTGGGACTAAGAATTTCACTGAGCAGCAGGCATTTAAAGGTAGGCATTAGATACTAATGATAAAGTTTATATGGAAATATTCCTTAGTCCCTCTGGGTGTGTTTACACATATATTCATGTGCTTTTCCTAATGTGCATTAAATTAATTAAATGTAGTACTTCCAATGTGAGGTGCTAAAGAAATGTGCACTAGGCTGCCCTAATGCCCAGTACCGCAAGGGCATGCTTTTAAGTTGCACTTAATGCACAGTAGCCTATTTTACTGCACATTATTGTATTTGCATGGGTTTTTACATGATGCTTTAATGTGCAGTACAATAATCTACTGCACATGTAAGCTTAAGCATGTGTGTAGACATGCCCTCTGTCTCTGTTTCCCATCATTAACATGAGTGAAAGATGTTAAGATCGTATGCTAATATGGGCATAAAAATGGCCTAATCAACACCAGCAAGTTGTATTGGTAAAACTTCAGTTCTGCTAGCAAAGTGAGTGCTTTCACACTCAAAGTTCCTCTGTGTAGCAAAACCCACCAACTGCTGGGTGGAATGATTCATCTGCTGCCACCTGGCCTCCAGCTGAAGGTGGGTATATATAGGCCTGGTGCATTCCCATTCAGCAGCTGGTGCATTCCCAGACTGCATTTCACTCTCTGGTGACACACCTGCTGAGTGGAGCTGCTAGAACCAGGTGTGCGTGCACTCTGGCAGTTTGATAGTCACGGCTTCTTTCTGGCACCAGCAAAGGCTGGAGCCTGTAAACATCGCTGAAAATAGGTAGTTGTGAGCCTATATGAGTAAACATGTTTAGCCACCCCAGCTAACCATAAAAGACATAGTCCATATCCCCTCCTGCCTCCAAAGAAAACTCTTTTCTGTGGCAGATTTTATTGTATGCATCCCAAAGGCATGCACAGATGCTATTCCCAGATGTGTTTATTCCAAACTTCTCATCCACTTAATTCACATTCTTCAATTACTCCTGTTAACTTACCATGCACCTTTAATAACCTCCATAATGAAGAAGAATTAAAGTAATAATACATCAATTACACGACTTATTCCAATAACCTTAACTATTAAAGTGACAGTGCATCAATTATACTGACATACAGCCAGTCACAACTATTAAAGTAACAATGTTAAATGGGTGACCCTTTAAAAAGGATTATCTCATCATGGCACTCTGAAGCTGATGATCACTAATTGTCTTGTAAGTGTAATTTAAGACTTCCTTCTTGACAGAGATGTACTGAATTTTTGAGTGCTGGAAAACAGCTGCTAACATCTTGTGATTCTATGAGGCCAATAAAACTCACCTTGATGGTCAGACTGTTTGAGATTTCCAGCCATGGACACATGAGCCAAGTTAACTCTTGGTAAATCAAGCTGTGAACACATGATGCAAAGTAAATTAGCCCAGCTCCAGCGGGGCTAAATTTATGTGTGGATAAATTAGAGCACTTTCCCTCTTGCTTTGCAATGCTTTCACCCCAGCTGCCCTGCTTGCACCATGGGGGGACTCTCATAAGGCCCCATCCCCTGCCTGCTCCCTCAGCCCCCCTGAGTGACCCCTGACCCCTGCCCACTTTCTCAGCACCCTCCCCCACCCCCATGACTGCCCTGCCTGGCCCCAGCTCCCAGCTCTTTAAAAAAAAATAAAAAAAACCCTACTCACCAGCTGCTGCCAGGCGGGGGGTGGGGGGAGGAGGGGGCAATCCTTGCTGCCCCCACACTGCCCCATGCTGCATGGGGGGCTATGCCATAAGCCCCCATCCCCCCGCCTGCTCTACCAACTCCCCACCCCATGGCTGCCCTGCCCAGCCCAGCTCCTGGTTCTTTAAAAAAAAAAAAAAGTCCCACGCTCACCAGCTGCTGCAGTGGCCACTGGGGCTTCTGGGGGTCCATGGCAGAGCCCCCCCACACAGTGCAGGGCAGTGGGGCTTGTCCCCCCACCTGGCAGAAGCTGGTGAGCTCTGGGCTTTTTTTTTCTCTAAAGAGCCAGGAGCTGGGGCTGGGTGGGGCAGCCATTGACGGGGCTGGGAGAGCAGGCGGGGGATGGGGCCTGTCTGATTCAGATATTCCTCCACTGCCGAATCTCTGAATCAGATTTGGCTGAATCAATTTGGGACAGTGATTTGAATCACCAAATTGAATCAGTGTTCCCCAGCTCAGCCAAATTTAAATCTGAAGCAAATACTAGCCACTTTGCACAAGTCTACTACAGATAGGTATCTAAGTCTGTGAGGAAAGAAGGGTTCCAAATACACCCCTCTCCTCAGCATTTCCTATTCATTGGTTTAAGTATTCCCTTGCTGTTAATCCCATTCCAAGGCACCTAACAATCCATGTACATTATATATGGAATTCAGGCACCTATTTTAAGTTGGTGAACTCTACTCCATAGTAAGTCTCAGCATAAGCTAAATCCCTTTTGATCTAGCCCTTAGTTTCTCCATCTATTTAATGGTTATGTTGATACTTACCTACCATATATTATGCTTGTTAGACTTGATTTACATTTGTAAATACTTTCTATTTTCAGATCTTTATTTTTTATCGCTTCAAAAACTTGTTGTTCTGATTTAATTCAGAAGTTGCTTTTCTGCCAGAGCAACAGCATCTTGCCAGTTTTGGGACTGAAAATGAGAATGCTTGTGTTAAAGAGAATTGGTGAGCTCTAAAAAAGCCCATCCATGAGATTTGCATGGAATCAATTGGCTTTGTCACCCAACACCATCAAAACTGGTTTGACAAAAACAATGCTGAGATCAAAGCTCATCTCAATCAGAAGAGAAGAGCTTTCTGACTGGTGAAAACATCTTACATCCACTCAGAAGCAGGGAACTTCTTGACAACTTAAAGCCAAAGCCAGAGGAAAATTTGAGAAATAAAAAACAAATAGTGGGAAGAGAAGACAAAATAAATCCAACAATTTGTTGACACGTGGAACTTCTATAGTACAATCAAGGCTGTATAGGGACCAAATTCTTGCAGACTCACCAACTTAGATGGCAGTATGCTCCTCAAAGATGAGTCCATCAAAACTGCTGGAAGGAGCACTACCAAAAACTCTTGAACTGAGAATTGACAATGGCAGATAAAACTACTGAATTCATCCTTCAGCATCCAGAAGGGAAGTATTTGCCAGTCTACCAACCTCTGAAGAAGTCTACCAGGTGATAAGACAGATGAAGAACAACAAAGCATCTGGCCCTGATGGCATACCAGCTGAGGTCTTCAAATTTGGTGAGGAAACTATGAATAACAAGCTTCACACAGTTTCTTAAAATCTGGGACACTAAGGAAATTCACACTGACTTAAGGAATGCCAATATTGTCACCATTTTTAAAAAGGGAGATAAGTCTCACTGTGGAAACTATTGAGGTATCAACCTCCTCTCCATTGCTGGGAATATCTTCTCTCAATTTCTGCTGAACTGGCTGCTCCCTCTTGCTAAGGAAATCCTTTCCAAGTCTCAAGTTGGCTTCAGACCATCAAGAGGCACCATGGACATTATTTTGGAGGTCTGGCAGAAAAATGTCAAGAACAACACTAGAAACTGTATATGGCCCTTATCAACTTGACTAAAGCCTTTAACTCATTTTAACTGTGAGGCTGTATGGAAGTTCTTCTCAAAGTTTGGCTGGCCAGGGAAATTTGTCACCATCCTAAGACTCCTTCACGACCAGACAACTGCCTGCAACCTATGCAGTCCTTTGCTACAGAGTCCTTTGCTATTCAAACTGGCATCAAACAGGGCTGCCTGATCACACCAGTTCTGGTTCCATTTTCTTGATGTCATTAAGATGCTCATCTGTGACCATCTGCCATATGGCATCAGCATTGAGTACAGAATGGGAACCTTTTCAATCTTTCCTGCTTCTGTGCCAAAACTAAAGTTACGTAGGCCTCGGTTGTGGAACTTCAGTACACCAGTGGTTGTGCTGCTGTTGCACATGCTGAGGAGGATCTACACTGGCCCCTTGAATGCTTTTCTCAAGCATACCAGTACCTGAGACTGACCCTTAACATCAGAAAAACATAGATGCTTCATCAGTTTGCTCCCAACCAATTAACTCCCCTGAAAAAAATCCTCACTGACAGTCAGGAGCTGGAGAATATTGAACACTTTGCATACCTCAACAGCCTTTTCTCACAGAAGGCCAACATCAATGAGGAGATCCAGCATAGGATCTGATACGCCAGCTCTGCCTTCAGAAGACTGTATCATTATGTGTTCAACAATCACAACACTGGGACTTGAACAGAGCTCCTATTATATAAAGCTGTGGTAACCCCAGCTCTTTTCTATAGCTGTGAAGTTTGGGTGACCTATAGGGACCACTGAAAAGCCTGGGACACCTTCACTATTGCTACCTCTGGAGGATCCTTGGCATAAAGTGGGAAGAAGATCATTGCACAAATGCCAGTGTCCTCACTGCTAACACCGCCAATATGGAAACATAGATTATTCAACATCAGCTGCAGTGGACAGGACATTGTGTGCACATGCTTGATGTATGTTTACTGAAGCAACAGTTATACTCCCAACTCAGCGAAGGACACAGGACAGGCAGGGGCCAGAGGAAACACTTCAAGGACACCCTCAAGGTGACCATCAAGAAGTGTGGTATTAACACCACAAACTGTGTGAAAAACTGGCCCAGGACAGGGCTACATGATGATGCCTTTTGAGAGAAGGTACATCTTACTTTGAGGAAAACTGTCTCATCCTAGAGGCAGAAAAATAATAGAAATGGAAGGAAAGGAAACAAAACCAAGAAATCTGAGGTTCAACCCTCCCTTTAACCATCACCTGCAGCATCTGCCAGAGAGTCCGAGGCTCTTGGATCAGCCTTCTGAGCCATCAACAGATTCATCTACAACCCTTTACTCTTGTCCCATGGGAATGATCATCCTCAACTATGAGGGATTGCTGCTGCTGATGACTGTTGCAGACCAGGAGCATAACACCTAGCTGGGTTCTATCTAAATGGGAGCATACTGAGACAATGAGATGGAATATCATAGGGGAAACCATGCTTCTGCAACCTGTCTGGAGACTGCTAGGATTTAAACAGTAAAATATCTCCAACAAGAGAAGAAAGATGTTAATTCTAGGTGCAGACAGAAATATTTGTCTCATGATTGGCTCTTTGAAAGCACTGTAAAGCCATGCCCAAACAGAATAGCATGGCTGCAGAGCACTCCAATCCTGTGATGAATTAACCTTCATTGTTCAATGAAGATTCAAATGAAGACACTCCAGAGTAGAACATCTTCATTAACTTGTCTGCTCTGTCTGTAGCACAGTTCGGCCCCAGCTGCTATCTCTGGATGGGAGGGAAAAGAGGCAGAAAAGGAAGGTTAATTCTGGGGCTTTCTCAGCCCCTCTGGAGTGGGGGGGGAGGGGGAGAGGTAGGTGGGTTGGACCAGAATGGACCTCCCCCCCCTGTCTTCTCCCCCTTCCCATACAGATAAAGCAGCAAAGCTGTGGGGGGGAGGTAGGAACTAGGGGAAGAGGCTGTAAAGATACAGCCTCTCTCCCTGAATCAGCTCCAATTTGGATCTGCTCTCTTTATCCAACAGCTAACACCTGTTGGGTCAGGAAGATCGGTCTAACTCACAGCACTTTCTATAAATTGCCCTGAGTTAGACCTGGGAGCTGCACTTCTGTCTGTGCCTTCTGAGTATTAAAGAATGAACCAGAGGGAAAAAGTCACAGGGACTCATTAGAGAGGAAAAGAAGGTCCTGCCTTTGTAGGAGAGGAGGTTTTAATTGAGATACCAACTGAGCAAGAAGGGTTAATGTGGCCATGCTCACAGTTTGCTGGCTGGGGTCTTGGTGAGGAGGGAGGGATGAACAGCCCAGGTCTACATCAGGTAGGGCTCCCTTCCCCTCCCCCACCGCCATAGCCTCTTGATATCAATAGTCAGGAGCTGCAGCACAGGACTGCCTTGCCTGGTTTTTTTCTGTGCTGAGAATTGGGGTTGGTGGGGGATGGTAATCCCCCCCCACTGTGTAGATTCAGCCACTCCCCCCAAGACCTCAGCCCACAAGTTAAGGGGAACTCCTTTCTCCCCACAACTCCAGTCCCTGGTGCAGTGAGAAGCTGATCTGGGCAGCTCCATTCTGCAGCTCCTGGCTGCAGCTGTCAAGAGCCGGGGCATGGGGAGGGAGCCCTGCCTGTGATGCAGACCTGGGCTATTACTCCCTTCCCCTGCCCCAAGACCCCAGCCAGCAAACTGTGAGCAGGGCCAGCTTAATACATAGGCAACCTAGGCACGTGCCTAGGGCCCTGAGCTGTGGGGGGAGCCTGGTCCTTCCCTCCACGGCAGCAGTGTGAATGGCCCTGTCTGCCTTCCCTTCCTTCCCTTCCCCTCTGCCAGCCTTGCCATAGTGGCAGCTGCCTTCTAGTGGTGACTCCAAGCCCAACTCCCTGCAGGCAGCAGCACTCGGATGGGGAGGGGAGTCTCGACTCACCCAGGGCCCACGTGTTTGTTTGCCTAGGGCCCACTAGAGGGTTAATCTGGCCCTGAGTATGAGGGGGGCCCTTGTGGCAGGGGGGCTCCCTTTCCTCAACCTGCCCAACCTGCCAAAGCTGCAGTATGGGACTGCTCAGCCCAGCTTTTTGCCGCATGGGGAATTGGGTTTGGGTGGAAAGGAGCCCTCTCTGCTGTGGTAAGCCCCCTGCACAAAGCTTGCTGGCTCAAGTCTGGAACTGTTACGCAGACTACAGGTAATCTTGTCAGTAGGCTACTGATAAGTCATAAACTGGTCTACAGTCTGACCTTTTATTTGATTGCACTTTTTAAAACACGAAAACAAACATATATCCCAAAGTCTGTGTGGCTGCCTGTGACAGCACAACATCAATCATTTGTCACCTATACCGGCTGAGGAGCCTCAAGAGGCGAGAGGAAGTTTGGCAGCAGGTCTTCTCAAATTTGGTGAGTTCTCCAAATTTCCTTTCAGCCATTTCCAAATATTTATAGATGGCTATTATAATGATCCCTGATTGGTTTTATTTAAATTTCTTTGTTTCACTGAAACTTTTGTAACTGGACTGAATTAGATTTCTTGTTGGCTTGGAAGGTGTCAATTAGTTGGGATTTATATCCTTGGGAAAGAAAGAAAGAGGTTTTCTTATTTCCTTTCCTTCCTTTTGTGGACTGTTTAACACTGGTCTGTTTCTTCTTACCTTAATTTTATAGTCTTATCTAATAAGGCTGTTTATGGTTTGTTTGGGTTTTTTTTACAAATTTTCTAAGCATCTTAACAAAAATATATCTATTATAGCAAAAAAAATGTCTAATGCATTTGGTTACATCAATTACTACTACTTTAAAATAAAGCTATGATATAGTATTTTTGGGTTATTTAATGTCTGGTCCTCCTTTATGTCCTTCCAGGCCTTGCACTTTGTTAAAGTGTCTTTGATGAGTTCCTTTACTTTGCTGACCAAGCTAGTTGTCATATATGCATAGGTTCACACTACAGTCACTCAGAAACAGGCTTTGGGGCCTTCTGCTTAGCCACAGTTCTGCAGCTTGGCCTAGGCCCAGGCCCCTTGCCAACCAAGGCTAGCAAACCACCCAGTGAAGGGCTACTGGGATGATGGCAGAATGTGACCCACATTGCAGCATGATATCCATTGTACAGATGTTCAAAAAAGCACTCCAACCTAAAGTGCTTTAATCTAATACCACATCCGTTGAGGGTTAACATAGGGCACTGACAAATGTGATGCTTTGTTGTGTGATAGGCCACTGCAAGCGCTTTACAGCTGTGCACTGACAGAAGTGCACAGCTGCAGAGCGCTTAAAAAATGCCTGATTGTGCAACAATCTGAATCCTCATTATATGAGGGTTCAGATGAAAGTGGTCCAAAGTGGAGCACATTTATTAACATCTGACACAGCCCAGCTCTTTTCCTGGTGCTGTCTTCAGAATGGGAGGGGGAGAAGGGAGGTGAGTGAGTTTGGTCTGGAGTTTGCCCAGCCAGTATTGGAGGGTGGGGTGGGTGGACAGGCTGGGGAAACCTGAGAATGAACCTTCCTCCTCTGCCTCTCCCCCTGCCTCCCCCCCACCCCCCCCCTCCACCCCCATTCCCATCCGGAGACAGAACAGGAGCTTGGAGAGGGCAGCAAGGCTAGGGGACAGACACTGCAGACATGCAGACTCTCTCCCCAGATTAGCTTCAAAGTGGAGCTCAATCACCCTCCCCTCCCACACCGATCCAACAGTGAATGTCTGTTGGGTTAGGAGGGTTGGTCTAAGTCATGGCGCTTTCTGTGAAGTGCCATGAATTAGACCAGGTTGTTGCAGGTTTGTCAGTGCCCTTAGAGCAGGATCTGCCATTTTTAAAGTGCTTTAAGTGCCACAAACATCTGTTCTGTTATGGCTTTAAAGCACGTTGGGAATTTTTACACATACAAGTGCCGCAGGGCCGGGCACTTTGAAAAGTGCCCAGCACTGTTATGTTGACAGTTGTATAAGCAGCAAAATGTGCATCAGAGTTCAGAATGGTGGCGGCATGCTTTTGAACTAAAACACATAGAAGGTGCTTTAGTTCAAAAGCGCACTGCTGCCATTTTATGCATGCTGATGTGCATTTTGCCACTTACACAACTGCATGCGATGCATGAGACTTGATTATCAAGTCTGCTTCAAAGTGGCAGATCTCTGTGTGTTATGGGACCAAAAAGCATGTGTATAAATGCCCTTTCTGTGCACTTAATTTACGTTAAGTGTAACATCTGTACCTAACCTTAGTGTACTGCTGTTACAGTAGATTAACTCTCATAACTTCATCATAAGTCTCACAATAATTGATGTGTTTCTTAAATTCAGAATCCTGAAGGCCTGTGATTACCTAATAAACTCAGTTTTATATTTATCAAAAGTAAAATGATTTTAGCCCCCAAGTTTGCAGAGCAAAGCTGGAAAATGTCTCCCATGTACTATAAATGCAAAAAACCTCCAGAAAGTAAAAGTAAAGAATCAAAAACTATATTTTAAAAACACATGAATGCTAATCCTCTCTTTCACTCTCTTTTTTAAAATTTGAATCTTGCCTATGAATTGTGAATATGTTGGGTTGGTAATTCTTTTGCATTCATTTCCATGACTGAATCTGAACATAAGGCTGAGCCAGGACAACATACATATCACATGTGAGAATGCATTTGGTAAGTCAAAAAATGTGCAGAGTGCCCTCAATATGACAAATTATTTTGAAATAGACTCAGCAGATTACTATCTCATTTTAGGCCACAAGCCTGTGACTTGTTTCATGAAGGCAGAACCTTGTGTGAATGCAGAACCCATGGAGCTGATAGTTTAACCACAAAATTGGGGTATTTATTTCTGTACCACAGGACTTCTTGTGGTAAAGGTCATTGCAAGTGTTCAAATCCAAAAGGCAATACCACAGCTAGTCAAGCATCTTTTCTTTTGTTGGTACAGATTTTTATTGAGGACTGTTAGGAAAATGTATGGTTCTCAAGCAGTGTTTTAAACTTGCTTCAAAGGTATTAAGCCATCTGGCAGCAGCCTCTGGAAAAGTTCAGCAGGAATTTAGTACTTGGCTCCTTCTATGTAAAAGCCTGAGATAAGTAAAGCCTGAAGCTGGTGTTTCTGAAGAAAATAAGTATGTTCGAGTTCTCAGCTTTTTTAACTCACCAGTGCAGCATGTGGAAAATGCCTGAGAGTCCACATTCATGGTTCAGGAAGCAGGACTGAAACCACAAGGCCTGTACTGAAATGCAACAGTAAGCACAAAGTTGTTCAAAGCCTCAGCAAAGCAAACCCATAAACATGATGACTCTGGCTTTATTGTGTGGTATCTTCAGCAGCTAATTTGAAACGGTGCATTCCCAATGCAGCACAGGAACTGCAAGACCTTACCCAGCATATTTTAAATGAGGCTTTTCCATTTGTGATAGTCCCTGGGTTGCAGTGAACTGTGAGATGATTGACTGCATTTGCATCATTAACTTGAAGACAGCTCAGATAGCCAAAAAAAAAAAAAAAATCCCAACAAATATTGTAAAAAAGTAATGAGCTTGTTATGGATCTGATGCTGGTTTCACATCAGGGCTCTTCCTTAGTCTTAAAAAAACATTACTCCTGACTCCCCGAGTGACCAGGTAGCCAGCGAACAGGGACAGGCCAGTTTGCAAGGAATTTGCTGTGAGCAAGAAGAAGAAAGGGAAGAGGAAAAGGAGCCAGGCTTGAAGCACCAGATCCTGCTCCAGGAAGGTGAATGAGTCAGGGCTGCTGAGTGTTTGCCTTGCTGAGTGTTTGTGTGTTTTGGGTGTATGCTCTGAGCAGCTGGACGTGCTGCTAGCTGAGCAATTGCTGAATGATTGCTGCCTGTGTCTGACAAAAGCCGGAGGTGCACTTTATGTAAAAGAGCTGTATAATTGCTTAAAACTTCAGTATGAAACTGGAGATAGGTTTGTTGAAAGTCTCTGGGTTAGGATCAGAGGAGAGAGGAATGTGGGTGTTGTCATGGTGGGTGTCTGCTATAGACCACCAGACCAGGACAATGAGGTGGATGAGGCTTTCTTCAAACATCTGTCAGAAGCTTCCTGATCAGAGGCCCTGTTTCTCACAGGGGACTTCAGTCACCCTGACACTTGCAATACAGCAGTGCACAGGCAATCCAGGAAGTTTTTTTGAGAGTGTTGAGGACAACTTTCCTGGTGCAAGTATTGGAGAGGCCAGCTAGGGGCCATGCTCTTCTTGACCTGTTGCTCACAAATGGGAATGAATTGGTTGGAAATGTAGTAGTGCAGAGGCGGGCAATTATTTTCGGCAGAAGGCCACTTACCGAGTTTTGGCAAGCTGTCAAAGGCTTCATGGGTAGCTCCACCCCTTGACAGGTGCCCCACCCCTTGGTTGCCAAATATATAATATATAAAATATATTTTTGTCCTGATTTGTGTGCCTTTGTGATGTACATTCAGAAGTGATTGCATATGGGGTATGGATGTGGGTGTGGGAGCCATGCAGTGCAGAGTGGCCAGCCAGTGGGCAGGCAGGAAAGTGGGGAAAGCAGGGCAGGGGGAGTGGAAGCGAGTGGGAGTGTGGGGCCTGCACCAGTGTCCCCGGGCCAGCACCAGGGGGCCCAGAGCAGGGTGGTAGGATCATGGGGTGTGGGCTGACAGGGGTCTGGGGAGCCAGGCTGGGCTGCACCAGCAGGGAGAGGGGGGAGCTAACCTGACTCCATAGAGCCCCTGCTGGCCAGGACCCCATGCTGCTGCTGCCTGCAATGGGCCCCACTGGGCCTTGCTCTGGGATATTGGTATGGTCCCCATGCTCTCACCTGGCTGCCACTGGCTCCCACATGCCTCCTCCTCAGCCCTGTGGTACAGGTGGGGACCAGTGCACAGCCCCAACCCCATGCACCCCATGCTCACCCGTCTGGACTGAGCAGTGTCCGCTGGGAACGAGCTGATGCTCAGCATGGGAGAAAAGCACCCTGACTGCCCATGGCCAGTGTTTTCTGCAGCAGCCGCTCACAGCTCGTGTGGTGCTGTCCTGCCTCTCTGCCACATCACCGCTGCCCTGTGGGGCAGCAGTGACAATGGAGAGCAGGTACAGGCAGCCCTGCATGGGCTCCAGGTGGCTGCAGCATGGGGTGCCAGCTTTGGGGAAGGGGAGCAGCCACTTTTCCCCCATGCTGAGCACTAGTTCATTCCTCGCTGCCACTGGTAGCCTGGGCACCGCACCAGGTCCGGGCATGCCTATTGGCCAGAAGCTGCTGCTTGGCGTGGAGGAAAGCAGCCCTGCCTGCTCACCACTGCCAGGCAGTGTTTGCTGCAGCTTGTTGCCCAAAGCCCATGCTGTGCTAGGCTGCGGTGCAGCTGCTTCACCACTGAATCTGTGCTGCCACCGAATCTGTGCTGTCCACGTGGTGTGGGGCAGTGGGGAGCAGCGGGGATGCCCCCCCCCCTTCCTGGCAGCACCCAGTGAGTGTGGGCTTTTTTTTTTGGAGACAGGAGCTGGGGCCAGGCAAGGCAGGGCTAGGACTATGGGGGGGAAGGGCTGGGACAGCAGGTGGAGGGCAGGGGTTGATCAGGGGGGCTGGGGAATCAGGCAAGGAATAGGGCCTGGCAGGGGTCCCCCCATGGTCCCCTCCCCCCTCTTCTAGCTCCCTTTCCCCTGCCCCATACTTAGCAGCATGGTGTCCGTGTGCAGCTCCCTGCTTCAGTGAGTGGGGATTGCCCAAATTGCCAAAGCTCTCTGAATCTTTCCTGAATCGATTCAGAGAGCTTTGAATCGATTTGGATTTTCTAACTGGTCTCCTGATTCGATTTGGATTCAGAGATTTGGCCGCTGAATCAGGCCGAATCTCCTCCAAATTGAATTGGCACCCAAACTTTGCACAGCCCTAGTAACTTAGTGACAAGTGCTGTGGAAAAGGCTGAAGTACTCAATGCCTTTTTCACTTCAGTTTTCACAGGCAAGGTCAGCCCCCAGACTATTATACCTGGCAGCACAGTTTGGGAAGGAGGTGAGCAGCCAGCAGTAATGATAGAACAGGTTAGGCAGTATTTAGAAAAAAGTGGACGTGTACAAGTCCATGGGGCTGGACACAATGAACTTGAAGGTGCTGAGAGAGTTGGCCAATGTAATTGCAGAACTACTGACCATCATCTTTGAAAACTCGTGGCAATTGGGAAAGGTCTCAGATGATTGGAAAAGGGCAAATATAGTGCCTGTCCTTAAGAAAGGGAAGGAGGAGGATCCAGGGAACTACAGACTGGTCAGCCTCACCCAGTCCCTGGAAAAATCATGGGAGCAGGTCCTCAAGAAACCTATTTCTAGGCACTTGGAGGAGAAGTTGATTAGGAACATTCAGCATGGATTCACCAGGGGCAGGTCATAGATTCATAGATGTTAGGGTCGGAAGGGACCTCAATAGATCATCAAGTCCGACCCCCTGCATAAGCAGGAAAGAGTGCTGGGTCTAGATGACCCCAGCTAGATGCTCGCCTAACCTCCTCTTGAAGACCCCCAGGGTAGGGGAGAGCACCACCTCCCTTGGGAGCCCGTTCCAGACCTTGGCCACTCGAACTGTGAAGAAGTTCTTCCTAATGTCCAGTCTAAATCTGCTCTCTGCTAGCTTGTGGCCATTGTTTCTTGTAACCCCCGGGGGCGCCTAGGTGAATAAATACTCACCAATTCCCTTCTGTGCCCCCGTGATGAACTTATAGGCAGCCACAAGGTAGCCTCTCAACCTTCTCTTGCGGAGGCTGAAAAGGTCCAGTTTCTCTAGTCTCTCCTCGTAGGGCTTGGTCTGCAGGCCCTTGACCATATGAGTTGCCCTTCTCTGGACCCTCTCCAGGTTATCCGCATCCTTCTTGAAGTGTGGCGCCCAGAATTGCACGCAGTACTCCAACTGCGGTCTGACCAACGCCCTATAGAGGGGAAGTATCACCTCCCTGGACCTATTTGTCATGCATCTGCTGATGCACGATAAAGTGCCATTGGCTTTTCTGATGGCTTCGTCACACTGCCGGCTCATGTTCATCTTGGAGTCCACTAGGACTCCAAGATCCCTTTCCACCTCTGTGCCACCCAGCAGGTCATTCCCTAGGCTGTAGGTGTGCTGGACATTTTTCCTCCCTAGGTGCAGCACTTTGCATTTCTCCTTGTTGAAACCAACCTGATTGCCTTGGAAGATGGAATGGAGTGCATCCTCAGCAAGTTTGAAGATGACATCAACCTCAGGGAGCAGTAGATACATTGGAGGGTAGGGCTAGGATTCAGAGAGACCTCAACAAATGGGAGGATTAGACCAAAAGAGATCTCATGAAGCACGATAAGGAGAAATGCAAAGTGCTGCACTTAGGATGGAACAATCATGGCTCCGATACAGGCTGGGGACTGACTGCCTAAGCAGCAGCTCTGCAGAAAGGGACCTGGGGGTTACAGTAAGATGAATATGAGTCAACAGTGTGCCCTTATTGTGAAGATGGCTAACAGCATACTGGGCTGGATTAGTACAAGCATTGCCAGCAGATTGAAGAAGTGATTATTCCCCTCTATTCAGTACAGGTGAAGCCACATCTGGAGCATTGTGTTCAGTTTTGGGCCTCCTACTACAGAAAGGATGTGGACTAATTGGAGAGAGCCCAGCAGAGAGCAGCAAAAATGATTAGGGGGCTGGAGCACTTGACTTCTGGGGAGAGGCTGAGGGAACTGAGCTTATTTAGTGTGGAGAAGAGAAGGCTGATTGGTGATTTAATAGCAACCTTCAACTACCTGAAGCGGGGTTCAAAAGAGGACAGAGCTAGACTAGTGGCAGATGACAGAACAAGGAGCAGCAAGGGAAGTTTAGGTTAGATATTGGGAAACACTTTCTCACTAGATGGGTAGTAAAGCACTGGAACAGGTTACCCAGAGACGATGTGGGATCTCCATCCTTGGAGGTTTTTAAGACCCAATGGTCTAGATGGGGATGGTCCTCCTCTGAGCAGGGGGTTGGACTAGATGAACTCCTGAGGTCCCTTCCAACCCTAATTTTCTATGATTCTACCCTAATGAAAGGTAGGTCAGCATCAAGCTTATTGTGCTGTAGAAGGAGGGCTGTGTGAACTTTGCTGGCAGCAGGTGTGAGTGAGCTTCGGTACTCTTTCTTATGTGTTCCTTCAGTTCTTCTCTGAGGAGTTTTGGATATGTTTGAATGCAAAATAGAGCAGGCAGAAGCAATGACATTTTATATACCTCTTATCCTTTGGAGGTGTGTTTAAGTTTTGATGGGATTCGTATAATGATTTTGGACACTGCTCACAGTTTCCTTTTCCAAAAGACAGCAGTATAGGTAAAAATTTCCAGAAAATCTCAGGCCACATGATTTACTTTGTAGTTAAGGCTAGATCCACAGGAAGGACTTTTGAGCTACAACCCTTGACATAGTAGCATAGAATATGTCCATGCTGTAGCAGTAGGATGTCCTGACTGAGCATCAAACCTGGAAATACACCAGTGAGAATGCTCTGGAGACCCTTCCTTCCTGTGGCCCCTCTTAAGGACTCAGTCTCCAATTGGCTTGAGAGTTGTTGCTAAGGATGATCCCAGAATGGCAATACCAGCATATTTCTGGGCTTGGAGAATGCTTGTAGGAGTAGGTGTGTGGGGTGCACTTTGGAACAGCCCAAGCAGGACAGAAGGCCACTGTGGTGTGGATGTATTTGTATAGAATCCACTAGGGCTGTGGAAAGCATTGGTAGCCCATTCTATTTGGAGGAGATTCAGCCTGATTTGGCAGCCAAATCTCCAAACCTGAATTGAATCGGGAGACCCATTAAAATGTCTGAATTGATTCAAAAGCTTCTGAATTGATTTGGAGAAATTCAGAGATTCGGCCATAGACTAAACAGGAAGCAGTCTTTGACCACGCTGGACACAGCTGCCTCCAGCTGGTAAGTCTGTTGTGGTGGGTGGAGGGGGAGGGAAGGAGCATGGGGGGAGGGGCAGATCAACGCCCCCACAGTGAAGGAGGGATTGGGGCTGGGGCTGGAACCAAGCTGCATGGCTGGGGCGGGGGAAATCGGAGAGGGGGGCTCCCACCACTGTGCGCTGCCACGCACTGCCAGTCCAGGAGCTGATCTTCCAGTGGCTCCTCCAGTGGCTCTCGCCGCCAGTCCAGGAGGGCATGGGAGTGGGCATGCGCCCCTGGATCTGTGTGGGGTGGCTGGGCCAGGCTGTGCTCTGGGAAGCTAACCCCAGCCGCCCACTGCCAGGTTGCACTCTGCAGGGTGGGTGGAGCCAGAGCCGTGCTCTGAGCAGCTAGCCCCAGCCGCAGCTTTGAGCTCAGCCCTGACTCTGCCCATTATGCAGAGCGCAGTTGAGCAGGGGCTCTGGGGAGGCTGCAGCCACCCTAAAATTCCCCATAGCTCCTGCCACTAGCCCCACCTCAGTCCGGGTGCACGCGCCTGCCCCAGTGACCTGCCACTGCTCGCCCAGCTGGGGTGAAGCTGTGGCTTCTCTGGGAGGCACGGGGAGGCTGGGTGAGTGGCGGGAGAGCATAGCCCCCGCTCCCTGCATCTTCTGCTGCCCATCCAGAGTGCAGCCCAGCCCAGCCCGCCCCATGCAGATCTGGGGCACGTGTCCACTCCCATGCCTTCCCAGACTGGCAGTGAGAGCCACCGGAGGAGCCACTGGAAGAAAAGCTCCTGGACCAGCAGCGTGCAGCGACAGAAGCCTGCCTTCCCGAGTCTTGTGCCCTCCCACCCCGGCTGGGCAGCTTGTCCCATCCCCAATCCCTCCCTCACTGTAGGGGCCTTGATCTGCCCTCCACCCCCATGCACCTTCCTCACCCCTCCACCCACCACAACAGACTTACCAGCTGGAGGCAGCTGTGTCCAGTGTGGTCAAGGACTGCTGCCTGTTTAGTCTATGGCCAAATCTCTGCATCTGAATTTGCTGAATCAAATTGGGACAGTGATTCAAATCACCCTAAACAAATTGCTGTCCCTCCGAATCGTCTGAATGCAAATTCGAATAAAATACTTGCTGCTTCGTGCAGGCCTAGAATCCACAGCCTTGAGTTAGGGATCCAGGCTCCCTATGCAGTGCTGAGAAGAGCCAGCACCTAAGAACAGGAGTCATGGGGCTCAGCATGCTGAGAGGAGAGCTGCCTGAACAAGGCAATAGGAAACACTATAACGAAGGTGTTGTCATAAGCCTCACCCCTCCTTGGGATTTGTGTTTTACTCTGGGCTGTAGGGAGGCACAGGTCTCAAAAGGGAACTCACAACCCTGAAATGTCTCCAGAATTTAGACATCAGAGCTGGTGAATGCTTAATATACAATATTTAACAAGTGATAGGAATGACTGGAATCCAGGTCATCGCCACTTCTACCTGAGTGCCCTGACCACTAAGTTATATGGCCACACCTGTTCTCATTCTCTCTCCCAGTTCATTGATAGTTATGCCATGCGAAATGGAACAAGGCCTAATAAGTCAGCTGGGTGCCCAGGGCAGCTGCAATGAACAGAGGCAGCGGTGACTTCTAGCTGCTGTGTCACCAGAGTGACTGTGTTCCTGCAGGGGTAGCTACCGTTTGTTTGTTTGTTTGTTTATTTATTTATTTATTTTACACCCCCCCCCTCCAAATTGGCATTTGAGGCTGCTACCTCATTGGCCCACCTTAGTTACACTACAGGGAACAACCTGGGGTGCATAGCACAGCCTCAGCCTGGCCCTGTAGTAGCTGTAAGAGCTGCATGCCACTGCTACAGGGCTGGGCTGGGGTTATACTCAGTCCTCCAGGTTGCCGTGTGGATGGAGCCTGTTGACATGGAGCAATGGTAAATGGAGGAGGAAGAGCAGTGGTGCGGGAGCAGAGGCTGTGGCAGGGGTTGGTAGGGAACAGAGTGCAGGGGGCAATGGTGGTGTGAAGAAGCATGTGGGAGAGGGAGCAGCTACAGCTATGGTCCTGACCCCAGGTAGAGGCTGGAGCCACAGCAGCTGATTACCTCTCCACTGCCCTTGTACGTGATTCTAAGATGAGGGCCTTTTTCCCCCATGCTAATTAACAGCAGGTGGTTTCCATCCCGAGAATAAAATAAGAAATGGCAGCTCCATTCTGTGCATCAAGATTCTGGGAGGTGCTAAGCACCCTTTCTGTGGGGGGGAAAAAAGAGTAGTTGAGACACTGGTCAGACTGCCTGACCAAGAGATATTGAGGACTGCCTATGGAGATATGGGGCAGAAGAGGAGCAAGCTGTAGCACAGTTGCTTGGAGTTTCAAAATTGTACAGATTGTCATGGATTGAAATTACCTGCAGTTTACCAGCAGAATCAGTTGAATTTAGGGGTTAAGCTTGCCTCTAAAATACTGCTTGTCTGAGAAAGAGAGTTTCTATGGGACTGCTGGAATGACAGCCAAAATATTTTTTTTCCAGTTTTGTTAAAAGTTTTGTGTAAAACATCTTTCTGTGTATGATCCTTTCAAGCAACCAGAACTCCTCAAGAGTAAGTGATTTTCTTAAACCTAATTTTGGAGTCACATGATAATGCAAGCATCTCACTCTTTAAAAGTATATTTCTAGTCTTCAGAGTGGAAGAATAAAGCTGGAAAATGTGAATCATAAATAGTTTTTAAAAACTTCTGAAGTTCAATGTGTGTGTAGGACTGACCTATGAATATTGTGGAATACTTTCCATCAGCATGTTAAATATAGCCTGTGGGCCAGATCTAGCCTGCAGAAGATGTTTTGGGGGCTGGACAACCCACACCTGGATCCAGTGTGGGGGCTTATCAGTAGGGCTGTGTGAAACTTTGGTCGCTGATTCAATTCAGAGGAGATTTGGCCCAATTTGGCATCCAAATCTCCAAATTTGAATCAGATCAAGAGACCCATTAATTTCTCTGAATCAAATTGGAAGCCTCCAAATCAGTTTGGAGAGATTTAACGATTCGGCCATAGACACAGCTTTATATGTTTTTTTGACATACCTCAAGGTACCAGGCAGCTTGTGAACGCTAAGATGGTGGGGCAGATGGAGTGTCCCATGGGAGTATGGGGAGAGTCCCCAGTGCGCTCAGTGGTAGACCTGGAAGTGGACCAGAAGCACTCCTGTGGGACGCTCCATCCACCCCACCATCTCAGCATTCACGAATCGTGCCTAGCACCTCAAGGTATTTAGAAAAAACATATAAAGCTGTGTCTATGGCTGAATCGCTGATTTTCCGCATCGGAATCAAATCTTCAGATTCGGATTTGGCCAAATCGAATCAGGATAGTGATCTGAATCAGCAAATTGAATCACTGTCCCCTGAATTGGGCCAAATCCGAATCGAATATGGCCCACTTCGCACACACCTACTTATCAGTACATGACAACACCCAAGGAGTTATAATGCCACTTTGGCCACCCAAGGAGTTATAATGCCACTTTGGCTCTCCTTCCCCCTTATCCATTGCTGTATTTCATGTTTTTGGTCACCGTTGGTGACTCAATTTGGCAGCACTTTGCAATGGAAAAAGGGGGGTGAGTAGCAGTGGTTTTAATTGCTAGGTGCTGGCTGTACTGACATTGGAGCTCTAGCAGCTGCGGTGAGAAGTCCAGTGGCCCAAATCTGAGGTGGGTTATCTTGCCTATGAGAAGGCCAATGAATTGAATGACTCACCCCTGGCTGCTTGCAGGGAATATGGCCTGCTAGTTCATTTGAGTTGGATACCTCTGCTTTAGTTTACTCCAGTGTTTGCATGTTGTTGGCAGGCTTACAAATTCACAATTGGTTGAGCAGTTTTTTGGGATTTTTCTAAATCATTCTAATCAATTTACAGTGAAAAGCATTTGTGTTGTCCACTTGGTGATAAGCTAGACCAATGCAAAACAATTATGCCCTGATTCAGCAAGATACTGAAGCGCATTCTTAGTTTTAACAATTCAAGTAATCTCCTTGTTCAGTAAAGAAGCTGCTTCCATGTTTTGATGAAGTGGCATCTTACTCATCAAAGCTAATAGGCTCTTCTAAAAATTTCGTCTAAATGATTTAGGACCCTGAATGTCTTTTCAAAAGGAAATGGGCACATAAGGGCCTATATTTTATTGAAAATCAATGGAACTGTGAAAATGTTTTGCTATGTCTTTGTGGTTTCAGGAATGGCCCATTGTAAACAAAGGAAGCGAACCTTTTGGGCTTGACTATTTCCATTTAAGCACAACAAAGATAGATGCATCAAGAATTATTCATTGTCATTTATTAATTATGCTCATTTATGGTACTAAGGATTGACTTAGAACGGGGCTCTTTGGCAGTAGGAACTGTCCAGACATTGAGTAGCTCAGACCCTGTCCAGGGTTTATTGTCTAGAGGGATAAGCCAGCTGTGTCACAGAGTAAAGGAACAGGCGGTAAAGAGTGAGCAATGTGATATATCTAAATGGAAATACAGGGAATGTAAGAGGAGGGGAACAAGGGCTAAAGAGATTCAGTAAGAGCAGTATTGGGGGGTGGGAGTTAGCCAGCAGCATATTAGAAAATATTCTATTTACCTTAACTGCTTCTAAAGCTATTCCTACCAGCTTGAGTTTCTGGCTAGCATGGTAAAGAGATACTGAGCATTTCACCAATAGGTTACCCACTTAGTGACCAAAACCAGTCCTCATCTTTTCCTATTTAAATGCTCAAAAAAGAAGAATGAGCTTTCAATCTAAAATTACATTCTGATTAAGGAAAATAACAAAAGAAGCAAAAGAGCCCCCCCAAAAAGGTGTCACAGTATGCATTTCTCTTCCATCTCAGACTTCACCAACTATGAAAAGAAAATGGCTGGGGTCTCTGCACAGAGACCTGAAGGCCTTTCACTTTCCTAGCTACTTATAAGTTATACCTGATGCTAGCTCTGTGACGTGAAATTAGTTAACTTTTATGTTCAGCAATGTTAGGGGGCCTACTTAGGACTGTCATAGCACCTAGCACAGAAACTCATTATCAAAGAGCTTAATTCCTGTCCCAATAGTACAGCTTAGTTCCCAGTAGACAAGTGACTACATGAGAAAAACCTCTACCACATGCAATAATATAACACTGTCATTGGCAATGAGAGAGAAAATCAATTCCAGTGCTAAATGCTCCTTGACACAGAGCTGCTAGAAGCAGTTTCTGAGGCAGACAGATGGGTCAATATTGAGGCTTGCTAAAATTCCTGCTCAGAACTCCTGTTCCACTGAGATCCTGAGTTGGTAGCCCTCTCCCTTGAAAGTTCATAGTAACACTAATACTGCAAAATACTTTTAAAGAATTCTCTCTCCATTACATCACAGCAAAGCACAAAAAGAGGCAGAATGCATATTGACAGGATGTTGCTTCAGACTCTGTTGTTAAATTCAGAAACAGATGCTTGTTGTTGGGCTAACTTTAATTAAGCTTTAACTAGAGATAGTCCGAATCAATGCTTCGCCAATATATGCTCTGTCTTTTATTCTGTTCTCCTACAGTACAATGACAAGGTGATGATGTTTGAAAACTTTCCATTTTACAGTTACTTTTGTGTCTAATAAAAGGTATTGCCCATAGCTTTCTGTTCTTCTTGGTTATTTGATGACTTTTAGCATGTAGAGCTCACAAATTCATCTGAAGCAGGTACAGATTATACAGAATGCTATCAGAAATTGGTGGGGGTGGGGAAGAGTGCTTCTTTTCATCATGCAGCATATGAAGTCAGTTCTCTTATTGATCTAATAGAGGATATCATGCTGATAGCACTAAGCAGTGCTAATAACATTAATGCACTTTTATCTCCTTGGAATTTTAAGGTGGGATTTCAAGAGGTCAGAATATATATCTTATTTGTATGATGCATTTGTGTATGTTGTTGGTGGTGGTGGGGTGTGTGTGTGTGTGTGTGTGTGCGTTTCTCAGTGTACTAAGATTTTTGAGAGGGTCACTCTCTTCTATCAGTTGCATTTCTACAGGCTGGAGATGGACTGGCTAAGCAGCAACTTCAGAAAAGGCTCTGGGGATTACAGTGGACAGTAAGCTGAATATGAGCCAGCAGTGTGCTTCTGTTGCCAAAAAGACTAATGGCATACTAGGGTGCATTGGTAGGTGTGTTGCCAGCAGATCAAGGAAAGTGATTATTCCCCTCTATTCAGCACTGGTGAGGCCACATCTGGAGTACTGTATTCAGTTTTGGACCCCCCACTACAGAAAGGACATGGACAAATTGGACAGAGTCAAGCGGAGAGCAACAAAAATGATTAGGGGGCTGGGGTGCATGACTTCTGAGGAGAGGCTGAGGGGAACTAGGTTTATTTAGTCTACAGAAGAGAAGACCGAGGAGGTATTTAATAGGGCTGTGCAAAACAGCACCACTCTGTTTTGACTTGTGCTTCGTTTTGAATTTCATTTCAATTTGAAACCACTGTTTTATTTCGTTTTGTCAGAACAGTTTCGCTGTTTCGATGCAGTTTCAACGTTTCACCCATAGGCTATAATGGGGAAGCTTGAAACAGCCTATAACTTTGTCATTTCTGGTATGATGTGGATGAAAATTGGAGAACTGGTAGCCCCTTCTGAGGACATGAAGCCTATCGGGTTTCAAGGAGAGAGGTGCAGGGGGTTCGGGGAAACCGCACCTAAAATTCTTGAAAGCAAAACTCGCGTCATGTGTATGTGTTAAACCACAGTGGGGTCAAAACTGCAGGCCTCCTAGGCCCTGCTGTGGCCATGAAGCCTGCCAGCTGTCAAGGAGATAGGTGCAAGGCTTCTGGGTTCTGGGGCCCTGCACCTCTAGCTGCTCACAGGCAAAACTCGTGACATGGGTGGGTGACACTGTGCGTGTGTTAAGGTGTGCCCTCACTCAACTGACACCAAGGCAGATAGTAGAGCACTTCAAACAATGTTGCCTTCTTTGCAGTTTTTCCATCCCTCCCCCAGAGCACGGGGATTGGAAGGGACCTCAGGAAAGGGTGACAGTCACTGGCCAGCTACACAGTCAATAATGAGAGCAGTCCTTCCCTACCTCACCCTTTCCCCCTCTTCCCCATCCCTCTCCTTACTTTAGTTTCTGATTCCCTGCAGGCAAGCCCAGCTTGAGCTTTGAAACTCGAAATGTTTAGAAATTTTCAAAGCATTTCGACTTGCCTCATTTCATTTTGAGCCTGTTTCGAAGCTCTCTGTTTCATTTCGATTTTGCTGTTTTGAGCTTGAAACGAGTCAAAACAGCATCAAAACAAAGCTGCCGGTGAAATTTCGCACAGCCCTAGTATTTAATAGCAGCCTTCAACAACCTGAAGGGGGGTTCAAAACAGGATGGAGCTGGACTGTTCTCAGTGGTGGCAGATGACAGAACAAGAAGTGATCTCAAGCTGCAGCAAGGGAAGTTTAGGTTAGATATTGGGAAATAGTTTCTCACTAGGTGGGTAGTAAAGCACTGAAACAAGTTACCCAGATAAGTTGTGAAATCTCCATTCTTAAAACTCAGCTAGACAAAGCCTTGGCTGGGATGATCTAGTTGGGGCTGGTCCTGCTTTGAGCAGGGGGTTGGACTAGATGACCTCCTGAGGTCCCTTCCAATGCTAAATTTCTACCTATTCCTCTTGAATTCTGCCATCCTGGCTGTTGTTGGCCTAAGTACAAGAAGGGCCACTAGAAGATTGACCTTGGAGGGATTGAGATCATCATTAGTCCAGTGGTGATGAGATGGAGACAATAAAGAAGTCCCCTAATGGAGCCACCATTCTGGGGTTTTTGGCGTTTTTGTTTTTTGTTTTTGGGGGGGGGGGGGGGGGTTTGTTTTTGTAGAAAGCTAAGGAGATGGGCCAAAAGCTTTCTCTTCCAATGGGTGGATATCAGTGGGTGGACATTAAACAAAATAAGTCATTATTGACTGTCTGCTTTTCCATTCCAAATTAAAATAAGCATAACTGATCATGCGTTACCAAAGGCCATATTAGAAATTCACCTTTCTGCATCAGTCTTTAACCCCTCTTACACAGCAGTGTTTCTGTGTAGGCTGTTCTCATTGCATATTCATCAGAGCTGCTTTCAGGTGGAAAAGTTTTATGCTAGCTGCAAGTTTTGAACTCTGTGACTCCTAGGAACTAGGTGAGTGCTCCTTTGGATGGGACTGTTTGATGGAATCACTTAGATTAGAAACTTGGTCTTTACTGTGGCTTTAATGCTTTTCAAAACCACTAGGCAAGCCTGTCTGTCTGCTAAAACATGCATCTATTTTACTGCTTAGATGAGACATCTGAAGGCTTGAGCCGCCCTACCCCCCCCTCAATTAACAAATACCTCAAAGGTGGGACTTTTTTTCTGAAGAGGGGAGAGAGCTTTTCACTGTTCAGTCTGTTCATACTTCTGCATGATTTTCCCATTTGTATGCTGAACAGATACAGCAATTGTAGCCCAGCCATGATTGCCCAGCTATGTCTGCATTCTACAGGAAAATGAAGTTCCTTTTAATCCATCAAATTTGAGGCACAGGGATTCAACAGAGCTAGAAAACTATACCATGTCTTTGGCACAACAGAAAGATGAAAGTGAAGCAGGTATTGGCTTGCCTTTGTCCCTTCTTTGTCTGTCTGTCTTTCTGTCTGTCTGTCTCTCTCTCGGATAGCTTGCCAAAATGAATAGGTACTGAAGTGATCAGCATGGCCAATAGAGAGAGTTATCCTAGGAATACATAAGCTTGATTAATGGGAGGAATAAATCTATGTTTTTAAGTAATAAGTTATACTAACCACTTGCAAGTAACGCAGCAACCAAGCTCCCGTTAAGACTTTGTTCTGCACTACACCTATACTATGCTCTTTTTGATAGGTTTTGTGACATATGTATGATAAATACAACAGGAAGAAAGCTAGTAGTTGCACACTGAGACCAACTGTATCATGCATGCGTATTGGACTTTCTACTTAGGACCATATGTGGCCTCTACCAGGGTGCCTGTGTAGCCTAATATAGCACCTTGATGCCCTTTCTCTGATACCAGATAGGTATATATTTAGTTTCTGTCTCTTGGGCAGACTAAAGCTAAAAAGAGTGCACTTAATTAAGCCAAGCAAATGAGTCATTTTGCTACGTTTTCTATTCAGTTTCCAATGTGAGATTTAAAACTCTTTCTCCATAGTCAACCTGGGTAAAATTAATAACCTAGTGCTCTTTGTAATTCTAATGTAACACCTGAAAACTTTTAATATCACAAGAAAGTCCTTTTCATCAGATTACCTACCCCAAGTACACAGCACCCCAAAATGGATGTTTTCCAAAGTTAGGACTGCCTGAAAGCAGGGCTTGATAAATGGAAACTTTAAAGTATTTTGCTCTTCACTGCTGTAACAGCACAAAATAATGTGTCTAGTTGATTTCATTTACTGTATAGTTCTGTATTTCTTTGGCTTTGTGTTTCAGTAAATGCAGAACTGTAGACTGTCTCTTCACTTTAATCTCCCTAGATCCTAAAAAAAGATTTTATGAACAATTGGTTCCAGCCTGATGAATTAGGAAGAGTGAGATGTCAAATTTAGGATATCACCTCTATATCAACATGTCTATTTGACTATTACTCTAGACATGCTTGCCAGATGCACTCAGAAGTGCAGTTACATTTTTATTACTGTGAAGTACAAGAAGATTTATTTTGGAAAGAAGCTGGTAAGGGTTATTTATGTTCACAATGATCCCCTATTAGAAAGAATAATCCAAAGTATTTCTTCATTTTTCTAAACCAAGGAAGCAATAGGCCATATGCTGCTGGCACAATAACAATACGTGGTTCAATAGTGACACTGCTGTCCTATGGCATGTGATACCAATTCATTTGTCATGCACCACAGCTAGAATTCCAGACATTGGGGGGAGGGGAATGGGAGGGTTCACATACCCACACTCTTTCAAGGATGGCTGTCTGACAGGGAAGGCGGCAAGGAGAAATATTTGGTTGTACTATGGTTTCCTGACATCAGGAATGGAAAGGTCAATGACCGTGTTGGCCTTTGTGGTCAAGTGCCTGACTTGGCACTCCTTCTCCCATCACTATGGATGCTGTGTAGACAAGAAATAGTGTTAGATTTCAAGAACTGGGATCAGGCCTTTAAATGAGCAAAGGGACTGAAACTTGGGGAATGTGAGTGAAAAGGTGGAGAAGGGGGAAATAAGGTCAGGAAAAAGGGGCAAAAGTAGAGAAGAGGATCGAAAAACAAAGTTGGGGAAGTTGAAATGGATAGGAGAGAAAATAAAATTGACACCAGATACCTATTCCACCTTACTCCTGGTTGCTGTTAGTTTCAAGGAAGCATGGACCCCTACTCCCAGTAATTATTGTACCCTACTGTGCAGAGTGACTATACCCTATTCTACAGTGGTAGGGTCTGGTGCCTTGAACTTCTAGAGACCAGTAGCCTGTGAATTCAAATCCTGTTTCAGACACTGACCCTCTATCCTGTTCCAAGAAGCTGATGCACATTACTAATGCAAAAGGAACTGGAATGATGCTCATTTAATTGTATGATCTCAGTAGGTAAACACTTTTAGATGAGATGCTTTACGCAATGCAGAATCCCAAATCTATATTAATACAGGTGCCTAGTATCCGTTTCTATGGTTACAATTGCAAAAATATAGACCCCTGCTTTTAAGTTGTTCATAACTATGTGAAACTATCATTTTGGGGGCTGAATTTTTCCATGCTTAGTTTCTTCCCCGAGGTAATTATTTTGTTTTTTAAATTTTCATGAAAGAAAGCTGGAGCAAGGATGATCCTGCTATTATTGAGAGAGGCAAATGGGGAAAAATATAATTTTTCTCACCTGCTGAGACTTAGTCTGCTATATAAACAAAAGATTGTTATAATGCAGATACACAAGAGGCATAGAGCTAGGGTTTATTTTCTGACTATTGAACTAATTTTTTTAAAGTCTTTCCAAGCCACAATGTCTCTTGCACCACTCTTGCAGATGTCATTCTTGATTGCTCTAAAAGTGGGGTGTCCTGCACCAAAAATATTATTACCCTTCACCCAAAAGGTGATTGCAGCTGAGTGCTCTTCTATTCCTTATACTCTGTGCGCATGTCTATGAATCATTTTGCAATAAAAAGGCACTGCATAGATACAAATATTATTAGAACTGGTGATCTAAGGATGTAAGGCTCAATCTCCTATTAGCAATGTCTCTGGCACCATCCAGTCTCTTTTTTGGAAGAACGTTTTTCTCCTCCAAGTAACTGGTGTCCATGAATTAGATTAACAGACTCTCCCCTCTCTTAACTTCTTTTCCAAATTAAATTGAGTTCTGAAAGCAGATGTGATCCTTTTTGAAAATTCTCTTGCAATACTCATTAAAGGTGCTTGCCTTTCTAGTTTTTTTTAGGCAACAGGCCAAACAGAGCACAGAGTGAAACAAGGTTTTATTTTTAAATTGAATCTGAATGAAATGCATTAGTATTTCAACACACCTAAACAATTCTCATTGGGGGGAAAATTGTTGAGGGGCAAATGCTCTGGATATAGCTTTACAATTTACAAGAGACTCTCTTTTCTCTTTAAATTTTAGAGGCATAATCTTATACCACCATGATGTGTTTCTGGAAGTTTGCCCATTAACAGGAACCCTGGGCAAGACTTTTGGGAGGTATGAAGGTTTGTAAAATGAGAGTTTCACTTTCACTTGCTTTGCAAATCCATGACTGTGGCTGGTTCCACATGGTATAGTGTATTTCCAGGAATCAGGATCTGGGCTATGTCTATGTTACTCTCCCACCCCGCCCCTTTTTTCTCTGGTTTTAGTAGCTGAAACTTTATGGGGACTTTCTATACTGTGAACTTTTGCAGTCTGTATGCATGCATACAATTAGTTCACATGCCTCAGAATGGATGTGACACACGGTCTCACACTGGTTGTAACAAGCATTTTTTACAAACGTAACAGT
Source organism: Alligator mississippiensis (assembly GCF_030867095.1). Taxonomy (NCBI): domain Eukaryota; kingdom Metazoa; phylum Chordata; order Crocodylia; family Alligatoridae; genus Alligator; species Alligator mississippiensis. The sequence continues at coordinate 278,836,560 of NC_081825.1, forward strand.
CACTGTTTTGTATATGAGATTCTGAGTGCTGGTGGGACATTAGCTTTAGTAGAAATACAGTTGCCCAGTAATTTTAAAGAGCTGTTTTTAAAGGCTGTTAATGTCAATGTACTACAGTTTAACAGAGTTAACAAAGCATTATATTGATTTAACGTTTAAACTATTGCAGGTAGGGCCAAATTCAGCCTTCAGATTAATTCAGTAAAGTAAACTGAGGAAGGCTTTGTGAGTGATACTGGCCTGAGTCTTTAAAAATGTGAATTTTTTCCCAGCTCTGTCACAGAGTTTCTGTGCCCTGAATCTGTGAGACTCATTTGGCACACTGTAGGTCTGTCTTGCCTGTTTACTTTGGGCCCATGGGGTGTGTCCAGATGAGTGCGCACGTGCCTCTTGCCCCATCTCAAACCCCTTTGAGATGGGGCAAGAGGCACGTGCAGGAACGAAAAAATGTTCCCTGAGCTGCAAGTTTGCAGCTCAGGGAGAAAATTAGACTAAAAAATACTGGAGAGACACTCTGGTTTCAGCCAGTGTCTCTCTTTGGTGCTTCTGCTGCCCCTGGTCACTGGTGCTGTCTAAGTTGGGAATGAGGGTGGGGGGTTTATGGGGGTGGGTTGGTGTGAGGGATGGCAGGGGAATGTGGGGGGGTTGTGTGAATGGCACTTGGGGATGTTCCCAGGGCTGCGGGGGGTGAGTGGCCGGAGCAGCCTCGGAGGGACCTGGCCCAGACCAGTGCGGCTCGCTAGTCCGGTTTTGCACCGGTACGGGTTGCACGGCTCTGAGAGGCGTGCACAGGAGCCGCACCTCCCTGAGCCATGTGACCCGCTCCAGTGCAAAGCTGGACTAGAGAGCTGCAAGGGGCTGGGCCAGGTCCTGGTGCACTCCACTTCCCCTCAGGCACAGCAGGGCAGAGATGGGACTCAGTGCGGCATGCAGGGACTGTGCACGGAGCCCAACCGGGTCCTGCTGGCCCTGGGGCCACTCTGCCACCTGCCTGGACCATTCCCATAGTGGCAGGACCGGGCATGGTGCACAGGGACTGCGCACAGAGCCCATCTGGGTCCTGCTGGCCCTGGGGCTGCTAATGCTATGGCCCTCCAGGAGGGAGCTGGGACCCTGGGTGTGGAGGCTGGGGCCCTCCAGGGTGCCTAGGATCCTGAGTGGGGGTCTGTGACCCTCCGGGGGGGGCTGGGCCTCTGGGTGGGGTGGCTGGGGCCCTCCAGGGTGCCTGGGACCCTGGGCAGGGGGGCTGGGGCTCTCCAGGGTGCCTGGGACGCTGGACAGGGGGCTGGGGCCATGTTTGGGATAGGGCCTGTGTCCCTAAAGTGGGGAGCTGGGGCCCTGTGGTGGGGGGGTGTTCTATGTGCTGTGTGTGGGAGGGCTGTAACCTGTGGGGGCCAGGGGACCCACCCCTCCTGAGCAGCCCCCCCACAAGGTCCCCCACACCCATAGTTCCCTCAGCAATTTCCCTACACCTGCCCACATCCCTCCACCCCCACCCACACACCCACCTACCTTCCCCCACACCACTTCCCACCCCCTTCCTGGAAACACCACATTCCCCCATCACACACCCATTATGTGCAAAGAAAACCAAAAGCACATATCACTACATAGGTATTTAGAATTTATTTTATCATGATGATAGAGACACTGGTAGGCTTCCAAATTGCGTTAACATTGTAAATATACTAATAAAGCATTGCCCAGCTGATTGCTTTTTCTCTCTGTCTATAGATACATATATATATATGTGTGTGTGTGTGTGTGTTTGTGTAGAGTGGTCTTTTGTTTTAATTGTGGAAAAACATAGATTTTGGGGTATTTTTAACAATGGATTTTTAAAAATGGATGCTGCTGCAGCAGTCAGGCTGGCACAAGGGGTAGTGTCCCCAGGTACTGAGTGGCCGGGCCCCAGAAGCTCCTGAGAGCGAGTAACCCTGAGCTACTTGCCAGGGCAGCTTTTTGTATGGATGGGGCCAGGACAGGGCAGCTTTTTATACTGCTGGGGACAGCACAGGTGTGGCCCCTAGTCCTGGGGCACTAAAGGGGGTGGGGGGCTGTGGGTGGGGAGTGAGGGGCCATGCTGAAGAAATGGAGTCACACTGAGGAAAAGTTTGGGAAGCACTGCAGTAGACAATAAGCTGAAGATGAGCCAGCAGTGTGCCCTTGTTGCCAAGAAGGCTAACAGCATACTGGGCTGCATTGGTAGGTGTGTTGCCCTGTATTTGAACCCGAAAGCTTGCTTAATAAATATTCTCCAACTATTTGGGTTGGTCTAATAAAAGATATCAAATTCACCCAAGGAACCTTGTCTGCCTATGTCCTTAGACCAACACGGCTACAACCTACACCCTTGCCCTGTATTCAGCACTGCTGAGGTCACATCTGGAGTACGGTGTTCAGTTTTGGGCTCCCATTACAGAAAGGATGTGGAGAAATTGAAGAGGGTTCAGTGGAGGGTGACAAAAATGGTGAGTAGGCTGGGGGATATGATTTATGAGGAGAGTCTGAGAGAACTGAGCTTATTTAGTCTAGAGAATTGAAGACTGAGAGGGGATTTAATAGCAGCCTTCAACTATTCAAAGCGGGGTTCGAAAGAGGATGGAGCTGGACTGTTCTCAGTGGTGACAGATGACAAGATAAGGAGCAATGGTCTCAAGTTCAGCAAGCGAAGTTTAGGTTGGATATTAGGAAAAAGTTTTTCCCAAGGAGGGTAGTAAAACACTGGAACAGGTTACCTAGAGAGGTGGTGGAAACTCCATCCTTGGATGTTTTTAAGACCCAACTAGAGAAAGCTTTGGCTGGGATGATCTAGTTGGGGATAGTCCTGCTTTGAGCAGCGGGTTGGACTAGATGAGCTCCTGGGGTCCCTTCCAACCCAAGTTTTCTATGATTCTATTATTCTACAATAGTACCGTGATACAATAATACCAACAGATGCCAAGCTAAACAACAAACATTTTCCCTTTTCATTGATGATTGTTACTTATGGGTGACTGCTCGCTGCTGAAAAACTTAAGAAAAACTTTCAAAGTTTTTAATAAACAAACACCATTGAAACACACTGAATAATGGCAGTTTGGATTCCCCTCAGAGTGATATTTTTTTTATCTCTTTTTTGGCAGTCAGGAAATAAATTACAGTGTATTCAGAAACCAACTGCTTCCATTTTAGTGGAATATATCATGATTTAATGAAGACAGCCATCTGCTGCTGAGTAAAATCCTAATTAAGCAATATATGAATCAGAACAAAATTAGCTATAAAGCAATTAGTATTTTATATCTGCTGCCAGGAATGTATAGCAGTTACTATGTGAAAGGCTTCCTTAAGCATGTTGTAGCAATCATTGCATCTTTAATACGCTGAGATGGATATAAAGCTTCTAGTGCCTTAGGCAGATATTGTAACACAGTCTCCATCATGGAATTTTTTATTTTAAAACATTAGATAAAACAACCAATTTAGAACTGGCACATCTATCATGTGTTAAACCCACTTGTTTGTTTTGTTTGCTCCTTAATATCAAATGTAATTAATTTAACTGTAATTCAAGGTGTGAAGGAAGGCTAAGGAAAATGTGACCCAACATATTTTACAGTTAAGTGTAGTAATTAGAACAAGCTGCATCTTTATAGGACAGCCTTGCTTATTTGGTCTAAGTCCAATTTTAAAGTTAACACACTCTTTGCTTTGCTACAAACTTTGTTGAAAGTCCAGTCCCACAGCTGCGTGAAAGGACTTCTTTCTGTAAGTGGAGCTTCTTTTTGGATGCAGGCTTCTCTTGTCATTGCTGCAGAAGCAGGATGGAGGGCAAGTTATTCAGCGCTTGGGAATTTTAGCATGGTTCTGAGGTATGGCAGTCCCTCTCTTGTTGTCTTTACTCAGTAACTACAAATGGTGCCCTCTAGCTCATGGGGAGCTGTCAGTTTACTCCCCCACATAAGTCTGCTCTGAGGATTAGATTCAGTTTGAATATAAATATGGACTCCTCAACTCTGAGGAGCAGGGGGTTGCATAGCTAAGGCACAGGATTGAATCTGGATTACATAAGATAGAACAAACAGCCTCCCCCAGTTTTTGGGGGGAGGTGGTGTGGGAAGGGAATTATTCCCTGGCCTGTTTTGAAGGTTGGTCAAGAATTAAAAGTTTTGAAATGTTTTCAGCCAGTAGCACAGACACAGAGTTTATTGCTTTATATATGGCACTGCACTAACTATGCTACTTCCAGCTTGGGAGCTAGCGTGAGCAGAACAGGCGTGGTATGTCTCAGCTTAGTGTGGTGCCTGTTTTGATACACCTAGGAGCATGCAGACCCAGTGTAACTGGACTTCAATGCATAGCCCTAGTGAGAGCCCATTTGGGGCAACTCTACCAGGAGTGTAACAATCCGCATTATTACAGGGCAGAATTATTGTATTTCCTCACATACCACACAGCAGCTTTCTCTCATTCATATCTTTAACAGGACACAGGCAAATTAAAACCATTCTACCCCTGCTATAGTCCTGCATTATCTAAGAGGAATAATTGAATTCTCATAGTAATAAGGCTCAGTAGTTGAGTCTTACCCCAACTCCACTCCTGAAATTTCTGTGACAGGGGTATGACAGGAGGATGTTATACTCCAACCACCTTGTGCAAGCAATTAGCTTACCAGTTTGTAGAGTTTAGAACAGTCCACAGGTTGCTTTACACTATGCCTGGGCTGACATTACTCCTGTCTCAGGGTTAGAGAACTGTCAGCTACCAGCACAGACTAAGCACACTGGGTATGGGGGCACAATACAACCCGCACATGCATAATCACGTACTGTACAGCTTCTGTTATCTGTGTAACTGGTAATTGCTGATATTATTTAAAGTGAAAGAATTTTTAAAAAGGAATCTTCACTGCTCGTTCTTTTCCTGTTTATCTGCAGTAGTGCTTACATTTCATTCTCCTTGAATAACCAAAAATAGCTACTCCTGTTCAGTCCCGTTTCAAATGTGTCAGCACCATGCTGTATTCTCTGCGCTGCAAACACTGCAGGAGGGTGTTTGTAACTCCAAACATGACGTTGTTTTCATTGGAACTTTAAAACTGTTCAAATTCAACTTAGGAGACTGTTGTCTTTAGAGTTCAGATCTTAATGGTATTATGACTTTGTTTCTACGTGGCACGATCAAGATTATTTCAACTGAATAGGTGCATTTCAGAGGTGATATCCTGATATCACGTATGAGCAATTTGTAGTAATTGAAATACATTTTGGGCAGTTTGGGATTGAAATAGCCTAAATAATTTCTCTTCCCCGTGTCTGTTCCTTAGGTAGTTTGTTAGCATCTACTTACTTGGTAGTTGTTACAAATTTTGTGAAATCACTCTTTATAGCTTCTCTCTGTTATTTTTCTCATTCACTTTTTTTCTCCAGAATTTCTTCAGGGACTACAATTCTTATATGCCTTGTCCTATTTTCCAAATGAGAGAATTCATTGGGGGGGGGGGGGGGGGGGGTCCTTGTGGTTCACCACGTTGATATGGCTCTTTCTTCACTTTGGTCTTCGGATTTTCCTTTTCTTTAGTCATTGGTATGGCTAAATGAAAGGAAAGCTCTGCCAAAAAGAGTCTTTCCCCAGCAACCAGTCTCACCAGGACTTCTATGATCTTCTCTTCCATTAGGATTCACTTTTGGATTAATCTCACCTTCTCTAGGCAGCTCCTTGGTGACAGAGGTGAACTCACACACTCCCTCAACTTGAGAGCACTGTATGAAAAAGTAGTTTCCTTCTCTAACATCACTCCATAACATCATCACTTTTCCCCTGAATTCTGCCCCTCATAAGAGGACTCCAGAAAACTACCTTGCACGTCTTGTTCCCACTTCCCCTGCTGTATAGATGCCCACTGGCCATTTCTTCCTAGGCACCCTTTCCTAGCCTACCCCTTTCCATGTTCTCCTAGCATGAAGAAATACCTCCCTGATCTCTCCCCCTGAGTGCATCTACACATGCACCCCACTGCGCATTTGGTACTGCACAGTTATTTAGTACTTACTTTAGTAGTACCCACTGGTAAATGACTGCAGTGCTGGCGGTGCACAGGTCATTTCTGACCTCACTGCACAGTAGCAATGAGACACTGTGCAGTAGCAGCGGCATCATGGTTAAGTGTCTGCCAACACTACATCACTGTAGCAATGAGCTACGTTGCTGTACCTCATTACTACGGTGACATAACGTCTTGTGTAGATGCACCCAGTGAATACTGGTCCTGTCTTTATACAGCTCTTTCCCAGCAGGTCTTGCTCTCAGGTTGCTCTTCCCATGTACCTGGGGGCTATCTTTGGAAATGCCTCTTCTCAGAGCTTTCCTAAGCTTCAGTAGAATGAAAATTGGCCAACCTGGCCAGTCTGCTGCTACGCAGACCCCAGTAGTCAGGAAAGATAATTTAAGTGAGTCTGGGATACAGGAGCTGGAATGGGCCCCATTTCTGTTGCCAAAAAAAGTGTGTGTAGGAGGGTGGAGAGGTGGGGGTCGAGTAGCAGGGAACTCTCTATTCACTTTTCAAGTCATAAAGTTATGGATGGTAAGGAGGGAAGGAAAGAGAGTGCTTTTTTATTTCTTCCACCAGTGAGACAAGGATGAAAAAGAGATCTTCTGTTTATCAGATACCTACCAGCCAGAGGTGATGTGGGAGATGGAACCCTTGATGAGGAAGCTGCCTGGTGATATAGCTTTATTTTTGTACAAGTGAAAAGCAGAGGCAGATTTCAGGCAGGAAGCCAGTGTTGTGCAGTGGGCTTAGGAGTAAGGTGGGCTTGCCACTTGCTTAATGAACGAATTTCCTATCAACAGATACATAAGCAGAGATAAGCAAAATATAGTTAATCCTGTTTCCACCCTGCCTTTCCAGAATCTCTCATATTTCAGTGGAGGTCTGTCTTTTCCCACTAGCCATTTATGCTGTGCTCATCTCCCAACTGTTATCTTTCTTTTCTTTCAGGAATGGCTTTGCTTATTGTTTACAAATCCTGTCCTGGCAGATCTGAAATAACAGGTTTTCAGTGATAATTGCCACCTCTTGATATTTATAGAGACTGTTGCTTCATAAATGTTGGATGTGTTTCAGATATTGTCTCTCTGCAGAAACTCATTACTTGGCTGCTTTTCTATAAATATTTTAGAATTTGGTAACTAGTAGTAAAATGACTTTTTTTGTACTTTTAAATTTTAACAAACTTGGAAAAAAATAATGGATATGAACATTTGTGTCCCATCTGGTTGTACCACAAGGACTTGATCTGCAAATATTTAGGTCATGTGGGTAAAGGGATTACCATAGGATTTGGGAGACATGGGTTTATGGCAGAGCAAGGGCTTGGATTTTGTGTGTGACCTTGGGCAAGTCACAAAGACTCTCTGAGTTTGTTTCCCACATGAAAAAATGGGATTAAAGCAGCTTTTTACCGTTCAGGGTGCTGGTAAGTTAGGGTGTTGTTACATGGTACAGTTCATACCACTAACTAAGGAATGTTAGGCTGTATTAAAGTTAGCAGTGATGTGCACAATTGCATGTTAAGATTTAATCCTTATCTCATGCGCACAGGGCTCTCTGCTAGAGAGTTGGTGCACAGAGGTATGTGAGGAGTTGCCAAATCTATCCCACGGCTACCTGGATCTCCAGTAGCTCCCTGCCCACCTGTGCCCCTTACCATAGCTCCCTGATAACTCCCCACTTACCTGCCTCTTCTTGCCCCTTGCGGCTTCATGGCTGTTCAGCTCTCCCCAGGGTCTCTGTAAGTCTGGAGCAGTAGAGTTCTGGATGACAGATCATCCACATGGGGGTGGGGTGCTAGGGGTGGTGTATCCTGGGATATTGGAAGACCCAAATTGCTGGTATTGGCTCTGGGGGGCAGCTTGATGTTACTGCAACACCATCTGTCTGACACCAGCTGGAGATGATCTTCACCCGAAGAGTAGGGCTGTGTGAAGCTTCGGTAGCTGATTTGATTTGGAGGAGATCTGGCCTGATTTGGCGGCTGAATCCAAATCAAATCAGGAGACCCATTAATCTCTCTGAATCAAATCAGAAACCTCCAAATCGGTTCAGAGAGGTTTGGAGATTCGACCATAGACTGTACAGGCAGGCACTAGGCAGTGCTGATGGGAACAGCTGAGGGAGCAGCCAGACAAGCTCTGGCTTGAGCTAGCAGCCCTGGGAGAAGCCATGGCTCGTCTGGCTGCTCCCCCAGCTGCGCGCCCACTGGGGTGAGGCAGGCGGTGCTGGCAGCCCCGGGAGAAGCTGTGGGGACTGGGGGGAATGATCGGGGGCTTGGGGAACAAACAGGGGCTTCCTCCCAGCTTGCGGTCCAATTCCCCAGCTTCCCAATCATTCCCCCCAGCTTCTCCTGTGCCTGCCAGCGCTACCTGTCTCGCCCCGGCGGGGGGGGGGGAGCAGCTGGACAAGCTGTGGCTTCTCCCCAGGGATGCCGGCTCAAGCTGGGGCTCATCTGGCTGCTCCCCCAGCTGCTCCCTGCCTGTATAGTCTATGGCCGAATATCTTCAGATTCAACCCAATCAAATCAGGACAGTGATTCGAATCACCAAATCGAATCACTGTCCCTCTGAATCACCTTACCTGAATCTAAAGCGAATAGTTTCCTCTTCACACGGGCCTACTGAAGAAGCATAGCTTTGAGAGACTCAGAGGTCACTTAGCTCCTCTTTTCCTACCTTAGTTCATGGATGCTCCCATCTTGGGAGCATTTAACATGTGGGAATGGTAACCTCTGACAGCACCCTTAGATACAGCTAATACTGTGAGATACGGTAGAAGGGGACATACAAGTTTCTCTCTCTCAAACCCCACCCCCCTCTCTTTACTACTGCAGAGCTGTCTTTATCTCTAGTGTATATATGCACGATATGTCCATATGACAATGTCCCAGTTTCAAACGTCTGTCTTTGTATCAGCCACATTGGGGAATGGGGGGGGGGGGGGGCAGGTTATATAGATACTGAAGGATTTGATCAGTTCTTGCCAGTCCCCAGAGGCTGACAAAGGGTAAAGGGCATCTGGGAGCATCCCCTGGCTCTTACTGATGAACCTAATTGCTGTTTGTGTTTTCTTGTGAGAGTTGCCTTTTGTAAAACCAGACAGATCTCATTAAACAGCATGGATGATGTAATCCTAGTCTGTTGGCTGTCTCACTCTAAGCATTGGTCTGCAAGAGAGATACCTGCCCCCATTCAGACCCAAGCCTAGATAGACATAAGCACTGCATATATACACAAACATATAAACATACACAAATGCTGAACGCATGCACAAGTACTAAATGACTGTGTAGTAACTGGCATTACTACACAGTAGCGGTGTGTGTATATGTGTGTATGTGTGTGTGTGTGTATTGTATATGTGTATAGTCAGTCTAGAGGGATCTTGCAGGAGCTGAAGGGTAACAGCCTGTTTATGCTGCATCTCTGGCAGCACAGCTCACCAACTCCCTACCCACATTCTCCCACTGAACACATGTATGAGAACCCAACATAATGCTGTATTCAGTTCAGTGAGACCTTGAACATGTGCCCAGAGCCACACTCTGTGCCAGGTATGTTTTAGGGCACATACTAAGCATACTTCAATTCCTGGGAACAGATGGGGTGTGCTTTTTCAGTGGCATTCCCTGTCTCACCACAGAGGGGGTGTAAACAGTCTGCCTGGTAGTTTTCACATCCACATCCACTCTTGGGCTGACCTTTCAAGGACAATAGTCACTGAAATCCTATTAACAATACACATCTAATTTTGCTAATTACTGATTTCTTCTTCCTTTTGATTCCTGAGATTTAACTCCTGCATTTGAGTTTACTTTTCTTCTTTGTTTATTTTTATTAGTTTTTATATTTAATTAAGAAAATGGTCTGTGCTTTGCTTGGTCCCTGGTTCAAATACACTTTTGTGTGCTTCTTTCAGAGAGAGATTTTTTTTTATTCCTTTAAAAAACTATTATACAAATATTAAAAACAAATGGTGAAAGCTCAAATGTACCATATTTACTTGAATAGATGACCTTGATGATAAGACACCCCCCCCCCAATAATTAGAGTCTATATATGGAAAATGTATAAATTTGTTATTGTTTCCAAGCATAGAATCTAATTACTGGAGATTTGCCTTGAATTTTCCGTTTCCACTGCTATAGCAGGGAAAATAAATCTAAAAGGTCAGCTAGCCCCTTTGCTGTCTGCTTCCCTCCTACTTTTTCTCTTGGCAGCTCCTTCTCCCTCTCCTTACTGTCAGCCGCTGCTCTCCCTGCGCACATGGAAGTAAGGAGAAAATTTGAAAACAATGACCTTGAAATTAAGCATGGCTATAGAATCTGCATATAGTATCCATGCATTTAGTGTATCCTGGATTGATGCATGTTACTTTTTTTTTATAAACTGCTGCAAGTTTTAGCACAGGTATTCTATAAAAACACTTTTGAACATTACTTTGACACCTACTTGTATGTAGCACAAACTTTTTTTTTTTCATTTCAACAATCAGTTCTAGATTCAGTTGGGCAGAGCCCAATAATCAAGTTCCAAAATCCCACTGAGCAGAGCTCAGTCACCAAGTCTGTATGGTGCCAGCCCTGAACACTAGGGCTGTGTGAGGCTTTGGACAGGGCTTCGGATCCGGAGAAGCTTCGGACACTTTGGGGTTAGAAGCAGCACAGCCAGGTCGAAGCGTTGCCTCATTCGGCTTCCCGAAGCGGTTTGGAGCCGGCTCCGAGGCACCTCTGAGATCCGGCCATAGGGTCTAATGAGGAAACAATAAAAAACTTTGTTGTTTCTTGTCCGATTTAGATGAAATGTTCAGGGGTGGTAGACTCTGCAGAGAGGATAAAGCCTGCCAAGTTTCAAGAAGATCAGTATAGGGGTTTGGGAGCAACCATACCCCAAATTCTTGAAAGCAAAACTCCTGTCACGTCTATGTGTTACAATACAGGGGGGTCAAAACTGCAGGGGTGGTAGTCTATGCTAAGACCACAAAGCCTGCCAAATTTCAAGAAGATCAGTGCAGGGGTTTAGGGGGAACTGTCCCTCAAGCTGCAGACAAGCAAAACTGGTGCTTTGGGTGCTTGTGGGACTGACTCTGTCTGTCTTGGGGCGGGGAGGGGAGCTGCTGTGTTCCCAGTTACCAATCAATCAGTCATGATTCACTCGGGGACCAGGGACTAGCTCAATACACAGGACCTAGCTACTACATAACGACTTAACGAGCAGCAATTAGCACCTACAAAACCAGGCTAAGGAGAGGAAAGAATCAATACAGACAATCAACTGCCCCAAGACAGACACAGACTTGCCACAAGTTTTGTCTGTCAGCAGCTAGGGGTGCAGGGCCCCAGAACCCCCCGCACCGATCTCCTCCACAGCTGGCAGGTGTCACAGCAGGGGCCACCATCCCTGCAGCTGTCACCCCCCTGCGCCTTAACACACGCGGTGTCACCCATGGCACGAGTTTTGCTTGTCAGCAGCTTGAGGTACAGTTCCCCTCAAACCCCTGTGCTGATCTCCTTGAAACCTGGCAGGCTTTGTGGCCTCAGTAAGAGCTACCAGGCCTGCAGTTTTGACCCCCTTGTGGTGTAACACAGCTATGATGTGAGTTTGGCTTTCAAGAATTTGGGGTACAGTTCCCCCCAAACCCCTGCACTGATCTTCTTGAAACTTAGCAGGTTTCATGCTCTCAGTAGAAGCTACAATCCCTGCACGTTCCACCCAAATTGGACAAAAAACAAGAAAGTTATAGATATTTCATTGATTTCCCCCATTATACCCTATGGCCGGATCTCTGAGGCGGCTCTGAAGTTTTGGCCAGATCGAGGGGGAAACCTGGTCCGGAGCTCCAGACTGGATCGTGGCCATCCGAAGCGGCCGGATCCGAAGCCGGATCAGATCGCTGCTGACTCACACAGGCCTACTGGACAAGTAAGTATCTGTCTTTCCAAACCCATCAGTCCAGGGTTTTGGATACTTTCCAAATCCTGTGTACAAACCCCAAGTCTGCAGACCTCAGGTTTGAAGCATTGATATTAATTCAAAGCCAAAGGCTCAAGATTTACCATCACGTTCATTGAGCTGGGCCCCACTGGAGACAACAGCATTTCAAGCCACGGGGAACCCACTGCTCAGCACTACTTGGTGTACGTGTGTACTCCAGGTGGCTCCCCACAAAAGATTCATGTGCTAATTAGTCCCGACTTATGCTTGGAATCGGGCGTTCTTGTCACAAATCCTGAAATGCTCCAAAATTTACACTCGGATGAGGTGCAGAGCAAACTGTCCTGGCTTCACCTCATGGAGGACAGGGCCGTACTAATCACATGCCCAAGGCAGAGAGAGGGGCCAACAGAAGGATTCTGGATATGCAGTGTTGTGGTACACCATGACTTAAAAAAGAGTCAGTGGTGAGGGGGACTGTAGTTAATGGGCACTGCCAAATGTCTTATTCAGATGGGCTGCATTAACCTATCCTTGTGGCAGGTTTGTCAGCCTTTTGGCTTAGATCAAGTTTCTCGGCCTCTTGTGGGCTAAGATCAAGTGGGGGCATCTGAATCCCAAGACCTCTGGGTTTGGGCCTGCATGTAGGATTCCTGCCAATAGATTTGGAAGTATCTGGATACTCACTAGTTGTCGTGCCATACATGGTATTTAGAGTGATTGAGTTCTGCTGCTCAATCAATGCGGTTTTTGAAACAATTGAGTTCTGCTCAATCAATATGATTTGGGTGATTTGACCTGGAACATGAACTATATTTCATAGATTTCATAGATTTCATAGACATTAGGGCTGGAAGGGACCTCGGAAGATCATCGAGTCCAGCCTCCCGCCCAAAGGGCAGGAAGTCAGCTGGGGTCATAGGATCCCAGCAAGATAAGCATCCAGTTTCATCCTGAAGGTGTTCAATGAAGGCGCTTGAACAACCTCCGGTGGCAGGCTGTTCCAGACCTTGGGGGCTCGGACAGTAAAGAAATTCTTCCTTATGTCCAGCCTGAAACGATCTTGTAGTAGTTTGTGACCATTCGACCTCGTCATCCCTTGGGGCGCTTTGGTGAACAAACGTTCCCCCAGATACTGGTGGTCACCCCTGATAAACTTGTAGGTGGCCATCAGATCACCCCTGAGCCTGTGCTTTTCCAGGCTAAAGAGCCCCAGGGCTCTCAGCCTGTCATCGTAGGGTCTGCTTCCCTGACCTCTGATCATGCATATGGCTCTTCTCTGGACTCTCTCAAGCTTCTCCACATCCTTTTTGAATTGTGGAGCCCAAAACTGGACACAGTACTCCAGCTGCGGCCTCACTAAGGCCGAGTACAGGGGGAGAATGACGTCCCGGGATTTGCTTGAGAAGCATCTATGGATGCAAGCCAGCGTTTTGGTCGCTTTACTAGCTGCAGCATCACATTGCAGGCTCATGTTCATCTTGTGGTCAATGATGACCCCCAAGTCTCTTTCTTGCATAGTGCTAGCCAACATAGCACTGCCGAGCCTATAAGGATGCTGCGGGTTTTTTTTCCCAAGGTGGAGAACCTTGCATTTATCGGTGTTGAACACCATCAGATTCTCATCCGCCCACTTGCTGAGCCTGTCCAGGTCAGCCTGGATCATCCGCCTGTCTTCTGGTGTGGATGCTTTGCCCCAAAGTTTGGTGTCATCGGCGAACTTGGCCAGTCCGCTTTTGACTCCAGTGTCCACATCATTAATGAAGATGTTGAACATTATGGGTCCAAGGACAGAGCCCTGGGGGACCCCACTGGTCACAGGACACCACGATGAGTGACTTCCATCAATTACTACCCTCTGGGTCCGACCCCGGAGCCAATTTTCTAGCCAGTGGATCGTGGAGGACCCAAGGCGACAATTGGCCAGTTTCTCCAAGAGACGATCATGGGACACCAGATCGAAGGCTTTTTTGAAGTCAAGATATATGACATCAATCTCATCTCCCTTGTCCAGATGATAGGTCACCTGGTCGTAGAAGGAAATGAGATTGGTCAAGCAAGACCTACCTGCAACAAACCTGTGCTGCCTATCCCTTAAGATGTTGGCGTCGGCCAGTCCATTGAGGATGGCCTCCTTAATAAACTTTTCTAAGATCTTCCCCAGGATAGAAGTCAGGCTGATGGGCCTATAGTTAGCCGGATCCACTTTCCTCCCTTTCTTGAAGATAGGCACCACATTGGCCTTCTTCCAGTCTTCGGGCACTACACCAGAGCGCCAAGAGTTTTCAAAGATCCGCGCTAGAGGCTGGGCTATGATGCTCGCCAGCTCCTTGAGTACCCTGGGGTGAAGATTGTCAGGGCCGGATGACTTGAAGGTATCCAGCTTCTCAAGATGTTCCTTCACGAAGTCAGCATTAATGGAGGGCAGGGGATCACCCTCACCCGGACTTCCCGGCCCAGTAGCGGGCATGGGCGTCCCATGGGGCTGATGAAAGACCGACGCAAAGTACCTATTTAATAGGTTGGCTTTTTCCTGGGCGTCAGTTGTCAGTTGCCCCATCAGGTTCAGCAGGGGTCCAACGTTGCCCCTGCTTTTCCTCCGGCTCCCCACGTATCTGAAAAAGGACTTTTTATTGTCCTTGATGCTCAAAGCTAGCTGGAGTTCAGTTGCAGCCTTGGCTTTCCTGGTCTGCTCCCTACAGGACCGGACCAGTGCAGAATAATCCTCCTTGGAGGTGACTCCCATCCTCCATCCTTTGTAGGCCTTTCTTTTTAGCCTCAGGAGGTCTGCTAGGTCCCTGGAGAGCCAGGGGGGCTGCTGTGCCCTCTTGCTGCCTTTCCTCCGAGATGGAATAGACTTAGTTTGTGCATTGAGGATCGCTCCCTTGAGGAGCAACCACTCTTCTTGAACTCCCCTCTCCCTGTGGTCACAGTCCCTTAGGGCCTCACTGACAAGCCTCCTGAGCTTGTCAAAGTCGGCTTTCCTGAAGTCAAGGACTTCCGTGTTGCTGACTGACTTGCCAGCTTTTCGGCGGATGGTGAAGGTGATCAGCTCGTGGTCGCTGTCACCCAGCTTCCCATCGATCACTAGGTCGCCGACTAGGTCATCCCCAGTAGCCAGTACCAGGTCAAGCAGCGCTTTGCCTCTCGTTGGCCCATAGACTTCTTGAGTCAGGTAGAGGTCATCCACGCATGAGAGGAAGCTTTGCGACCGCTCAGATTTTGCTGAGCGATCCTCCCACGAGATGTCTGGGTAATTGAAGTCACCCATGACAACCATGGTCCTGGAGCAAGCTGCCTCAGCCAGTTCCTGGGCAAACTCCTGGTCTAGCTCAGGACTTTGGGTGGGAGGTCTGTAATAGACTCCCACCATTGTGTCCCCTGTGCCATGTTCCCCACGGATTTTAACCCAGAGGGTCTCCAGCCGTCCACCCTGGTCGCCAATATCAGCTTGCAGAAACGCGTAGCTTTCCTTAACATAGAGAGCTACACCCCCGCCCCTTTTCTCTACACGATCCCTCCTGTACAGGGTATAGCCATCTATCCCTGTGGTCCAGTCATGGGTGGAGTCCCACCAGGTCTCCGTGATCCCTATGACATCGTAATTGTTTGCACTGAGCAGGAGGATGAGCTCCTCCTGCTTATTCCCCAAGCTCCTGGCATTAGTGTACAGGCAGGCAAGTGCCCCCTGGGGGGCTCCTTCCTTGCCCACAGATTTTACCAGGGCTGAGGCTGGGGTGGGCTCCCTTGAGTGCCGTGAGCCGCTGGCTTTGCAAGGATTGCTCAGCGGGCCAGCAGTGGCGGTAGTCCCCCCGTCCCCCAGCGGGCTTAGTTTAAAGCCCAGTGGAGCAGGTCAGCCAGTCTGGCTGAGAAGAGCCTCCTCCCTAGGGGAGAGAGGTGGAGACCATCTCTTCCCAGCAGCTCACTGCCTCTCTCGCCAAAGAGCGGGCTGTGGTCATGAAAGCCAAAGCCTTCCTGACGACACCAGCGCCGCAGTCTTTGTTTGACCACATAGATCCTCCTGTCCCTTCTCAGCCCATAGCCTGAGACTGGGCCTTTTTATTAATAATAATAATAAAAAATCCTTGTGGGTAGGTTTCCATCGGCATATTTGCCCAGTGTGGGTCATGCACTTTATTGTCATGCTCAGTGTTGGCTATGTTTAATCAACTTTTGTAGCTGGTTTCCATTGCTAAGTACATGTTGTTTTTGGCAGAAGCTTAATGACAGATAATGTATTTAGTGAGATTTCCTTGTATGCAATTATAAGATGAGGGCCTTTTTTCCCCATGCTAGTTGTGGGGAAAATAAATTTCATTTTGTATTTGAGTAAATATGGTATGTGGCGTTCTCAGGGGTCAAGAGTATCACTTGTCCCTGACAAGTGTTTTACAATGTCACTGGAGATTGAAACTGCTTCCCCCATGCCCCTGATAGGTTAGACATGTAGGACCAACTCTGTCTTCCACCTTGCAGGGTACTTCCTCAGCAGCCCAACATGACACAGATTGGTCCCTGTTTTGTTGCAAGCTGAAGTGTCCAAATACAAATGTGTTATGTGCTTAGACTGAGAAGCTGATGAGCTGGAGGATGTCATTGGAACTAGCTCCTGTGAGCCAATTTATGAGGCTTTTCAAAGTCACTATCTTGTCCTGGCCAGGCAGATCATGTTCCCTTTGGCTGCTAGGTATGGGATACAGAAGATGTACACAGTCTTGGATAAGTCCAAGTCCAGTGCACCAAAAAAGGTGCTCAAGGCAGCAACAAGCAGCTGCAGTCAGGGGCAGTCCAGGAAGATGTGGAAGAGTCTCCTTTACCTCCTCCTCGCAGAAAGGGCAGGCCAGCAGTGGCACTTGGTGTACGTGGTGGACAAACATGCCCATAACTGTAGCCTTATGTAGCAGCTGCCACTGAAGGTTATCAGTTCTCTTGGTGATGGGCAGATTTTACAGGGTGTCATTCCAGGTGCCACCTCCAGGTCATGGCAAGGTGGATGGTGAGCTGCCTTCCCAGACACGATCTCAAAGCAGATCTCACCACTGTTCTCATTGAGTAGGGGGAGAGCAGCAGAATGCCAGGCCCACCACTCTTGCCAGTGCCCATAGCCAGAGAAATAGGCCATGATAAAGAGGGGACTGTATAGGGAAGGCTTGTCACATGAAGAGATGATCTTCTAGGGTGGCAAAGCATCTATGGAGAGGGCATGCCTCTTGGCTCAAGCAAAAGGGATAGAGTGCTGGCCTAGCTGGTTGGCCAGGGCTGTGGCTGAGAACCAGGCAGGCTGAGCTGAGTCGGAGAGGTGTGCAGCTGGATGGTGTGGGACTGGGCCAAGGAAGCAGTGATGCTGCCAGAGGCAAGACTCAGTGCCCCCTGCTGCAAGGCCAAGTTATAGACCATGGGATCCTGCAACAGCTCAGGAAGCCATAGATGCCAGTCCTGGGGTCTGTCGGAGCTAGGTCTGCTAGGCCTGGGCAGGGCTGCGGTGCTACAGTAGAAGGGCATCCCACCCAAGGTGATTGGATTCCAACAGGAACAGTTCCTGATCAAAGTTGATGTCCCCCCATCTGACACAAGAAAGCAAAGGCCAGCTGTTGTCAGGGGAGGAGTTCATCAGCAAAGAGCAGGCACCGAAAGAGTTGCTCACCAGGTCAATCATGCCTTGACTTCTCTTGCTGGTGCCAGTGATGCTTATTCCAGAAGAAGTCCATGAAGAGCTTCTGGAGCCTTTTGAGGATGGTCATTGGCAGGTCCAGGATAGTACACCTGTGCCATAGAATAGCAGTTGCTAGGTTGTTGATGACCAGGACCCACCTGTGGTAGGAGAGACCAGGCTGGTGCCAGCACCACTGCTGAAGTCATGCCTCAACTTCCAGAGAGAGAGAGAGAGAGAGAGAGAGAGAGATGTTGTGGCATCTTTCTGATTTGCAAACTACAACAACAACTTGGCAGTGTAAAAACTGAAATTTAATTTCACTGTCTGCATCTACATGAGACGCTGACCAAGCAGTAGCTCATTACTACTGAGCTGGCATTACTACATTGCATGGCATGAAGCATGATGTGATTCTACCGCACAGTAGCTTGTTATTACTGTGCAATAGCATTAGTATCACCAAAAAGCTTTGGGGATGCTACTGCACGGTAATGCTGGTTATACAGTCATTTAGTACTTGTGTATGTTTTTTAAAGGTGACTCTACCTGCTATCTTAGAGTGTGGCTGATTAATATTAGAGTAATTTCCATGTAAGGTCAATACACTTTTCCTATAATTATAATACAAATTTGCCAGTGAAATTGGGCTTAGTTTTAACATTTAAGACCAAGAGGGTATATGCATAGGTCACTCTTGATATTGAATAGCATTTTTCCTCATTGATCACTTGATCTACCTGTCTAGTACAGCCAAAGGCTGTGCCAACTATTTCCTGACATGATGTCAAATTTACTGAACGTTTGGACAAATGCATAATGTTTAAAAAATGGAATTTTAGTGCATTATTAAGAAGAGATAATTTATTAATGTAGTCATGTCAATATATATTTTATCTCGCTCCAAAATTCTGAAAGTTGTATTATATATACACATACACACATATATATACCCATACATATATACACTCATATGCATACATATATGTGTGTGTGTGTGTATGCGCATGCACGCACACACATGCATGTACATGCGCATGCATGTACACCCCCCCACCCCTACACACCCACAAGTATAGGTATTATAGTTTTATACACATATTTTCCCACACTTCAGTGGATACAGGGTTCTGATTTAGCATTTATAAAAAAAAAAAACCTTAAAAAGGGAACAGCGAGGAAGTAAAAAATTTACCAGATCATCATCATAAACTTTTGGAATTGGCCCATGGGGCTTTTTGGTAAATGCATTTATCCTATCAACGTTTGTTGATATTATAATAAATGTTTTCTAATTCCCACTTTGCTCACTTGCAAGCCCTCAAGTGTGCACACTTCTTAGCAAGCACACTTCTTACCAAGATCCCATTTACTTTATTTAATTATATGGAACCAATAGTGCACTAAGGACCATACAAAACTAGTGAAGCATTATAATGATCCATGTCAGTAGAACGTTTTTATGTGACAAAACGCCATAGGACACTTAATGTAGCAGGAACAATCATAGAATCACAGGGTCGGAAGTTACTTCCAGAGTCATCCCGACTAAGCTCCTGTACAAATCCAGGATGCGTGATTGCTAAACCATCCCAGACAAATGCATATACAGCCTCTTCCTCAAAACCTCCAATGAAAGCAATGCTATAACTTCTCTGTGAAAATTGGCTCCTGTGTCCGGCTGTTCTGACAGTAAATAAGTTCTTTTTGATATTGACTCTAAATCTTCTCTGCTGCAGTTTGCTTCACATCCTGACCTCTCTGGCAAAAGAAAACAGTTGTTTTCTCTCTTCTTTATGGCAGCTTTTCAGATAGCTGAAAACTATTATCTTGTTTTATGTTATCTGCAAACTTGATCTGCAAACTCTCCATTCCTGCATCTCTCCCCACGTAGATCTTTGTTTTGTCAAACACAACATACCTAGTTCTTGTAACCTTTCCTCCCAAAGATTGTATTCCAATCCAGCCCCTTTGTCACCCCTCTTGCCATCCCTCCAGTGGCAAGTCAGAGCTGTGCAGGCAAGGAATGGTATTAACCCTTAATGTGCAACTGCTCATGGCACATTCTGACTATAACACCACTTAACATTCTGCAGACTTAGTATGGTCTAAATGCAACATGTGACTTCACCCTTAGTTCCTGTGTCTTCCATGTGAAAGGATTCATAACACACTTTGTTCACAGGGGTTGCCAACTTAAAGATAAGCAGCTCACCTGTTTGTGGTTTCTGCTTTAAAGAGTGATGCTCCTCTGAAGAGCTGGAACCCATCAGCAGTCCTGTGCTGCTGATTAGAGGTGCAGTTTCCTTTGAAATAAATGTCACTGCAAACAGCTGGAGTACCTCAGTGGTTGTCTGTAGCTATTTGTCACAGCTGCATATATCCCCTGCCAGTTTGCAACCCCTAACCGTACAAAGTATATGGGTTTTATGTATACTCCTGTTAATATATAACCTCAAATTACATTTGCTCTTTTGTGACTGTATCATATTGCTGGGTCATGTTTAATCTGTGATGCACCAAAACCCCTAGTACCTCCTCAGTAATGCTACTTCCCAGCCTGACATATCACATTCAGTAGGAGTGCGTTAGGTTTTTCTCCCTGGTGGAGTACTTTAAATTCACCTTTGCTCACTTCCATTCTGTTGTCCTATCCCTGGCTCTCCAATCCATCAGGATCCTTTTGAATTCTAACCCTAATCTTTCTTCCAAACTTTAGCAAAGCCCTCTAAAAGTATGTGTTCGTTGCAAACTTGATCAGGGAGATATTAATTCCAGCACCTGTTTGTTAAATGAATCGTTAACACCAGACCCAAAACAACCTCTTTTGAGTGCCACTTGAGACCTCCTGCCATTCTAACACTGATCCAATAAATAAATAAACCTGTAATACAAGACCCTAAGATCTGGCTTAAATCCTTGCTTTCTCCATGTACGGAGTGTACAAATCTGTAGTGTTACTCTTGATCAATTTTTATTTGTTGTTAGTTTAAAGAAATGCTTACGGAAAAAGACTAAAATAGCCTAAATGAATAGAATTATTTCTTCATTTGTATTTCTTGTGAAGAATAAAGGTTTGGGGCTTCATTTCTGAGAAAGATACCTGTACAAGAACAAATTCCATTCTCCAAATTTGTTCTGATTTTCTATTATCTGTTTACTCTCTAGTTTATAGCCCATTGGTAGATCCTCAGTTACTAGTGTTCTGCTCTAGAGGGAAACTGGTTAAATTTAAGTTTAGTTGATTGGAGTTAATAATGAGGATCTATGTAGAAAAGATGAGAGCGCCTTCTGTTTGCCATCACAATTGCATGCAATAACTAAGACTTTAAAACAGAATAGGCAAAGTTCTGTGATCATCCAAATAGCGGAGGAGCTTTAATTAATATTTGTTACTAAGTAGAGAAAAAAGTATTGTATGAACACAAGATCCACCAAGTCCTATGTAAAAGTCCCATTTCCTCTCCTTCTCTGTACAGTCTTGGGGGAGATACGTAACTTCTTTGCATCAGTTATTCAGTCTATCGAATAGGACTAATAATACCTTTCTCACCTCACAGGGAAGCTGATAATGTACATAAAATAGAAATTCAAGTTCCCGTAGCTCAGTTTCATTATCGGTTCTCTTGTTTGTCTCGTGTCATGTATCACAGCTGTGTTTTCCGTATAATTTACATTTTGATGAAATATTGGTGCTATCATTATTTCAACAAGATTGCAATTGGATGGAAGCTGTGAGGCTGAGGCATTCTACCTGCACATCTATGTAAATGCTTTATGAACGCTCACTAGAGATGGTTAAGTTTATGCTGTGACCTGAAGGTTATCCGACATACCACTCCAGAATCTACAATATGGTAATGTACTAATGGAAGAGTATACGCAGATAATATAAATAATGGTTCCACTGAATGCTAGATAAATGATCACTGAGAGAGTATTTAACATATGAATAAAAATGGGTTAGTTAAGCAAAAAGAGCAATCTATCAGTTTTTTATCAGTCAGATAAGGTCTGCCTGTGATACTAAAGAGCCCAAGATGCAGTCAAGGAGACTTAATGAACAGACTAATAAATGAAGGATCCCTACAAAGGATCTTAGTGCTATTATAGACCTGACATTTTAAATTAAAAAGACCCCCCCCCCCCCCCCACTTCTCTGTAAAGACTATGGCCCACATTTGCTGGTATAGTTTGGCTTTGTGCCACTGACTGCACATAGTTTTGGAAGGGATAAGCTAAGTTAATGATCCTCAACCTCTGGCCCCTGGGGATCCCCAAATTTGGTGTGGGGGAGTGGTGGTAGCATTAATTATTGCTCTCCTGCTGCCAAATTTCTGGATTCACGGGGAGCCCCACAACTCAGATAATGTGCTTTTATGTATCAGATCACACTGTCATACAGGGTTGCTCCATAGCCAAATCCAACACATAGGGTCAGGTCAGCATGTGCCGGCTAGTTCTGGTAAATGACTCCACATGCAGACCTTGCGTGGATTCTGGCTCACGGACTGACCCCATATCACTCATCTGGCTACCATTTAAGACACAGCAAATCCAGAGGGTCCACAAGGATATCTGCTCTAGCACCTCAGGCACAAACCCAAATCACGATATACCTAGCAATGATTTATAATAAATTCAACCCTCAGAACCAGGGGGTTGGACTAAATGACCTCCAGAGGTCCCTTCCAACCCTATTTTTCTATGATTCTATGGCCACACAGAGAAAGTCTCAAACACTACAGTGTGCCACAGGAAGAGATCAGGCAAGACCAAGTGTGCCATCAGTGTCTGAGCCCTTGCAATGGCAGGGACTTGGTTAGATAAAATACCATTTTACTCGCATACAACACACACTTTTTTCCCAATGTTCAGCTGCAGAAATTGGGGTGCACATTATAAGCAAGGAAATACAGTGATAGCGGTTTCTGCTTCTGCTGAGAGAAAGCAAAAGTCATGCTGTAGTGCTTCACCTGGGGTTCCCTAGCTGCTGGTTATGGACACTTTATCTTTCCCCCAGCATTCTGCAGAGGCTGCTACTCATTACTCTACTGCTACCTTACCAGTATTTTCAAGGACAGTTCATTATTTTTTCTTCATTCTGCCTTTCACAGACAAAGCACCTGATTCATTTCAGGGTGTGTTGTATGTGAGAAAATATGTTTGTTCCTAAAAAGCATTTCCTGAAGTACATCGAGCTGTGATTTAATGGAGCTATACCAATTTATACACGCTAAGGGTATGACCTCAGGTTTTTTCTAATTTGATCCAGCAGAAATTTTCCCTTGAGTAAAAATATGGACTTTAGGGCACAGGTAAGAGCAGGGAATTCAGATGTAAATTGCATTCTGGTTCTACTAATTTAGGTTGCGTTCTATTGGATGAAAGCAGTCAATATTGTTGAGTGGCTGATGATTGAAATTGGGCGTTTGAACTGTGCGCTCTGTTTGCAGTTCTATTATTGACTTACTATGTAACTTCAGAGAGCTCATTTAACCTCTTGTGATGAATCAGTCTGTCACAAATTAAACTATGTCTGAATAACATTTTGAGAAATACTTTTAAGTGCTCAGAAGAAAGATGCTCTAAATACCAGGTTAATGTTAGTTTATTGTTGCTGGATAGATATACCCAAATATTATTGCAAGAAAACTCCATATCAGATAATCCAACCAGGGTAATATTCACCACTTCACAGTGTATCACAATAGGTCTAGATATCATTTAAGTCCTTACATGGGCCTTGCACTACATTTTTAACTGTCAGACAGACTTTAGGAAGAAGACAGCCTCTGAAGCTTATAGCTTGAAATCCACTAACTGCCCTTATAGGGATTGCTGCAACATGTAGATGGAGGCAGAGAGCAGGGTGGAAAGTTCACACAGGGCATGTCTATATATGTACTTTAATATGTATTTGCCTATTTTAATGTACATTAAAGCATCACAAAAACTGTGCTCTTTAGCTAATGCACATTAAATTGGATAATGTGCATTTTTTCTAGTACCTTACAATGGAAGGCACTTTTACACATGCTCTGGGGGTTGGGGTGGGGTGGGGGGGGGCATGTTTTCATTACAACAGCTCCAAGACTCAGAGCGGGGGGGCAGCAAAGGCACCAGTCGCAGGGCTCAAGTGCCTATATACTAATGCTAGGAGCATGGGGAACAAGCAGGATGAATTAGCACTCCTGCTTGCACTAAACACCTATGACTTAGTGGGGCTAACAGAGACCTGGTGGGATTCATCCCATGACTGGGCGGTACATATTGAGGGCTATAGATTGTATAGAAAGGACAGGTCAGGGAAGAAAGGGGGGGGGGGGTTGCACTTTATGTCAGTGAGCAATATACATCAACCCTCATCAAGACAGAATCCAAGGTTGAGGCAGTAGAAGGATTGTGGGTTAGGTTACATGGGGGGCAAGGAGAAAGGGATTTGGTGGTAGGGGTCTGCTACAGACCCCCACACCAAGGGGAAGAAATAGATGCGGGGCTCCTGAGGCAGCTCTCGGAGACCATAAAAGCTAAAGAGGCGGTAGTCATGGGGGACCTAAACTACCCAGACATCTGCTGGGAGACGCAGATAGCAAGGTCCCATCGCTCACGCAGGTTTCTAACCTGTATACAGGACCTCCACCTGACACAGGAGGTGCATGGTCCCACTAGGGGGAATGCCATACTGGATCTGGTATTGGCAACAGGAGATGACATGATAGGGGACCTCCAGATCAGTAGCCATTTGGGAGACAGTGATCACCTTATAATAGAATTCAACATAAGACGGCGAGTGGGTAAGGTAACCAGTAGGGTGAAAGTGCTAGACTTTAGGAAAGCTGATCTCAATGCACTCAGGCGATTAGTCAAGGACGCACTGCAGAGTAGGAGTTTTGAAGGGATGGGAGCCCAAGAAGGGTGGCTGTGCCTAAAGGAAACGATCCTTCGGGCACAAAGCAAGATGATCCCCGAGCGAGGCAAAAAAGGGAAAGGGGCCAGAAGGCTTCCATGGCTGACCAGAGAAATCCAGGGCAGCCTAAGGGCCAAAAGGGGAGCACATAAAAAGTGGAAACAGGGTGAGATCACTAAAGATGAATATACCTCCTCTGCTCGTGCTTGTAGGGAGGCAGTTAGGTGGGCCAAAGCTACCATGGAGCTGAGGATGGCAACCCAAGTAAAAGACAACAAGAAATTGTTTTTTAGATATATTGGGAGTAAAAGGAAGGCCCAGGGAGGAATAGGACCACTGCTAAATGGGCAGAAACAATTGGTGACGGACAGGGGGGACAAGGCTGAACTCCTCAATGAGTTCTTTGCCTCAGTGTTCCTAAGAGAGGGGCACGACAAGTCTCTCACTGGGGTTGTAGAAAGGCAGCAGCAAGGCGCCAGACTTCCATACGTAGATCCTGAGGTGGTGCAGAGTCACTTGGAAGAACTGGATGCCTTTAAATCGGCAGGCCCGGATGGGCTCCATCCGAGGGTGCTGAAGGCACTGGCCGACATCATTGCAGAGCCACTGGCGGGAATATTCGAACGCTCGTGGCGCACGGGCCAAGTCCCGGAGGACTGGAAAAGGGCTAACGTGGTCCCCATTTTCAAGAAGGGGAGGAAGGAGGACCTGGGCAACTATAGGCCAGTCAGTCTCACCGCCATCCTTGGTAAAGTCTTTGAAAAAATTATCAAGGCTCCCATTTGTGAGAGCCTGGCAGGGCAGATTATGCTGAGGGGAAACCAGCACAGGTTTGTGGTGGGCAGATCGTGCCTGACCAACCTAGTCTCTTTCTATGACCAGGTTACGAAATGCCTGGACACAGGAGGAGGGGTGGATGTCGTATACTTAGACTTCAGGAAGGCCTTCGATACGGTATCCCACCCCATACTGGTGAACAAGTTAAGAGGCTGTGACGTGGATGACTGCACAGTCCGGTGGGTGGCGAATTGGCTAGAGGGTCGCACCCAAAGAGTCACGGTAGATGGGTCGGTCTCAACCTGGAAGGGTGTGGGCAGTGGGGTCCCACAGGGCTCGGTCCTTGGACCGATACTCTTTAATGTCTTCATCAGCGACTTGGATGAGGGAGTCAAATGTACTCTGTCCAAGTTTGCAGATGACACAAAGCTATGGGGAGAAGTGGACACGCCGGAGGGCAGGGAACAGCTGCAGGCAGACCTGGATAGGTTGGACAAGTGGGCAGAAAACAACAGGATGCAGTTCAACAAGGAGAAATGCAAAGTGCTGCACCTAGGGAGGAAAAATGTAGCACACCTACAGCCTAGGGAATGACCTGCTGGGTGGCACAGAGGTGGAAAGGGATCTTGGAGTCCTAGTGGACTCCAAGATGAACATGAGTCGGCAGTGTGACGAAGCCATCAGAAAAGCCAATGGCACTTTATCGTGCATCAGCAGATGCATGACGAATAGGTCCAGGGAGGTGATACTTCCCCTCTATAGGGCGCTGGTCAGACCGCAGTTGGAGTACTGCGTGCAATTCTGGGCGCCACACTTCAAAAAGGATGCGGATAACCTGGAGAGGGTCCAGAGAAGGGCAGCTCGTATGGTCAAGGGCCTGCAGACCAAGCCCTACGAGGAGAGACTAGAGAAACTGGACCTTTTCAGCCTCCGCAAGAGAAGGTTGAGAGGCGACCTTGTGGCTGCCTATAAGTTCATCACAGGGGCACAGGAGGGAATTGGTGAGTATTTATTCACCAAGGCGCCCCCGGGGGTTACAAGAAACAATGGCCACAAGCTAGCAGAGAGCAGATTTAGATTGGACATTAGGAAGAACTTCTTCACAGTTCGAGTGGCCAAGGTCTGGAACGGGCTCCCAAGGGAGGTGGTGCTTTCCCCTACCCTGGGGGTCTTCAAGAGGAGGTTAGATAGGCATCTAGCTGGGGTCATCTAGACCCAGCACTCTTTCCTGCTTATGCAGGGGGTCGGACTTGATGATCTATTGAGGTCCCTTCCGACCCTAACATCTATGAATCTATGAATCTATAAGAGCTACTCTAATTAAAGCACCACCACATTTCGTACCAGCATCCCCATGCTTAACAATGGCCGTGGGGGTGCTTGAATTAAAGCTCATCAAACAAGCTTTAGTCAAGTGCCCCTGCCACCATTTTTAAGTGAGGAGAGGAAATGCTGATACACAAGACAAAGGAGGCTGCTGGAGCACATTAACTACCACACTCCAGGAAATTCAATTAATTGAGTCTGCTCCAATGTGCTGGAATTCCAGTGCATCAGAGCATCCTCCACACTTGTGTATAGGTGTCCAGAGGTACTAGATTTAATGTACATTACCTAAAGTGCATTAATGAACATGTAGACAGACCTACAGCTATATGATTGAGGAGAGAGAGAGGTGCAAACTAGCTCCACTGCTGAGATACCTGGAAAGCTAGGGAGGGGAGGTGGGGCAGGAAATGAAAATTGGTGTATTGCTCTGTGCATTGCCTTGAAAGAAAAAGGCCTTGACAGCCCCTATATATTGTGCTGCAGGAGGCTTATCAGATTTTATATTAACTCAATTCACATTCTTGCTAATTAAAGTTAGAACATATTTATTATTGAAATGCAGAAAGCTCATATTGTTTACTCTCATTCTTTTACTTGAGTTGGCAATTAAAAAAACAACCGTACATGAAATGGGGCTGAAACATGCTCTGGAAGTATATTCATTGCAGTCATTGATCAAGTGAACATTTTCTGAGATGCATGAAGGAAGCCATTCATAAAAGCCTTAACACCCCTTTTCCTAGGTGTCATTTTATACATAGTTAGTTATTTTCCCTTATTAATAATTAGGACCTGGGACGCTTTCATAAGTTTCCCACTATTAATTGATCAAAAGCAGTGTTTTATTGTAGCGACAACATCCAATCAGCAATTCCCCCATTTCTAAGGGTATGTGTTTTTGAGTCATGTTAGATTCACACACATTAAGGCTATGGCTCATTAGTATAATTATGTACTTTATTTATACAGGATGTATCTAGAGTTTGCATCTAAGCAAAAGATAGGAGACCAAATTCTCCATTGCTGTGCACCTTCTGTGGTGGTTTCTGGTAGGGCAAATCTAGCATTTAAACACTCAAGGTCTGATTCTCAATTGGTATAAATGTGTGTAGCTCCCTTGAAATCAGAGAGTGAAGGATTCCACACTTCTTGTTGTGAATTGAATGATTGTATTAGATTTGACAGTTGAGCCCAATGCCCCTGTCCCTTACAAATCAAACAGATGTAAAAAAGGTGAGTTAGCAGAGTGGGATTAATTAGAAGTAAAAAGCATTCAAACACTCTGTTGATGAGGACCATATAAGTACCTCATCAACAGACACACAGATAACTAGACTCACTTGAAATGGATTGCTTTCAGCTGGCTTTGCTTGAATACAATGCCTGTGGCAGGTTTTCAATGCCAGATGAGAATCTGGCTCAGGTTTGCCCCAAACATTTGTGAATCTTTCTAGGAAACCAGAATCTGTAATATCACTCACAGTTTTAGATAGATGAGTATTACATGACTTTTTAGGATGCATTGAAAACACTATTAAAAGCATCAAGGTTGTAAGCCAAGTTAGATATTTGAGTATTTTTTTCACTCAGCACCTGTAAAACAGTGTAGGCATTTATTAAAATGGGCAAAGTGTTGTATGTAATTTACAATTTAATTACCTGCTAATTAGGAGAGAGCAAATATTCATCTAGATAATTTGCTTTTTAATAATTTGGACAAAAGCAAGTCATTTTTTTAACTGAAAGAAAATGTAATTGATAGCTTTTGAGTACTGGAATCTGAAAAGCAGATTCCGGATGTTTTCTGTTGAGTAATTATGTTCAATTATATACCTGTCAGTGGAGTTTGCTCTCATCACTCATCATTATTAGATATCATTACTTCACTGTTTATCTAATAACAGGCTCCAGGAAACACCTCAAGTTTGTTTGTTCTTCTTTTTTGTAAATAAAGAGAATGATAATAAAAATGTGAATAACATTGGTGGTTTAGTAACTTACTGACATAAGATTGTTTAATTTTAGGCAGTAGTGTCTATGCAATACAGTGCTGTGTTTGGAATGAAGTATAGCAGTATCAAACTTCTAAAAAGGTTATTTTAATAAACAGTCTGGTAAAAGCGTTTATCACTGTTCTCCACTAGCTGGAAGCAGAACTGCTTATTTGCTTCTAAAATACTATGGATAGATATTTTCATTTGGCATAATGCAGAGATGTGTGATGTACCATGTCCTGTCCCTACTGCCACCATAAGGGTCCAAGTGGCTTGGAATGGAAAGTGGCAGAATATGGCACCAACAAAATTCTAGGTAGCTACTTGAATTTGAGTTATTGTCAAAAGACATAGTGTGCCTAGGTGTGTTTTCACAGGTACTCACTCACTGGGGGGTACCTGGAAGATATGCCTGGGGTGAAGGAGTTTTTATACTTTTCCTCTAAAGCATCTGCTTGCTAGTTGCTACTGTTACAGGTAGGATGGTGTTTTGGGCAGACCCCTTTCATCTAATGCAGTGTAACAGTTCTTATAGTCTTATGTCACATTGGCACATTACTGATGCATGGGAGCTTGTGATGTCATCAATAACAAATGCTTTTTGGGAATTATTTTTTATCTTCACAATTTGTATTTTTCCCTAATGTGTCTTTACATTTTTTAGCATTGATATCTTCAGTCCTCACTGAAGATAGGATAAACAGATAGATAGGATAAAATGCATTACATGTCTATAAATGTAATAATAATGTTTTCCACTTGTCTAACATCTTCCAAACGCAGATTTTAGCATGTTAGAAATATTAGTAAAAGCGAGGGTAGCTTCACTTATGTGAAGAACACTATTATCCTATGTCATAGCTGAGCAAATGAGGCATCCTGATCACTCTCAGGATAGTTCTTTGTACTCAAGTATGTTGTAGATAGTGAGTCCTTTGTGCATTGTACCATATGTTCAGTTAAACATTGGATTGGCAGGTCCTGTGCTGATATGTCTCCTATGAATGCCTGTCTTTGGTATTACAGTACAGATAGAATGGTACTACCTTAAATCATGGTCATTTATGTACCTGTTGTCTTGCAAAACCAAGCAAATTGGTTATTAAATTCTTCTGATACGTGCAGTTTATTGAGGTGTTTCAAATTCATTCTCCTTAGGCTGTTCTCTCACTCCTGAAATAGAAGTCTAATACGTCACAAGAGTAATATTCGACTATGCCAAGTATGGGCATATATCAACATAATGCTGGTTTAGGGATGTATGGGGAAAAACGAAAAGGCTAAGTGCAAATAAATACTCTCAAAAGGAGCTTAGCAGGTAGCTTGAATATATTATCAATTCCTAGGAGTTCCATGGAGGAACTACTGCTGACATGATGCTGTGGTCAGACTTGCATGATCCTACGCTGGAGCTGAGTCTGGACAGGACTTCTTAAGATACTGAGCCCAATCCTCTGCTACTACAAGCAACTACATCATATAATCCCTTTCATGCATGAGAAAGGAAGGATTGTATCAAGGTTAAGCAGCCAATCTGGAGCCTCAGGTACCTGGCATCAAGTCTTGCTCCACAGGTTTGGGTAAGTCATAGAGCCCCAGATCTTCAAAGGTATTTAGGTGCCTAATGCCCATTGAAACATGGGAGATCCTGAATCTTAGTACCTCTGGGGCAGATCCAGCAAAGGAGTTAAAAGCCTACACGTTAGACACTGGCCCTTGAGTGGAATCCAGGATTCAGCTATAGACAGCAGAATGGTACTCTAAAAACCCCACACACTGAACAGGGAGCTGCCTGTCAGACCTGCTAACTCTTGAAACTATGAGTTTTGAGGCTTCTGCATAGCTGAATGTAAAACCCACCTGACTGGCTGCACTTAGGCCTTCCCTCAACCTCTGGAGAAAGATGGGTTATTGGAGCCCCTGAACTAGCTGAGTTGATAGGCTGACCCCTCAGCCTGGTTCTGAAGCAACCTGTGCCCCATCACCAACCCCATGCAGTAGAGCTGAAATGCTCCCCTGTACTGCAGCTGCTTCTTGCTCCAGTCTCTAGTGCTAACTGACACCTCACATGAATGTGCAAACCAATATAGAAGTGGACCAAAAAGCAAAGACCCCAATAGTCACCAGGAACCTCAGCCTCATGGGATAGCATAAGAGAAGACTACTTTTCCAGGTGGAGGAGCAAGAGTGTAGATGTTATGGAGGTTGTGGATGGATTTAGGGAAAACAAAATGCTGAAAACAGGGTGGTGGTTATGGTGATAGTGGTGAAAGGTGATTAGATGGTGGATGTAAAAAACAGCTACATTTGGGAGAGGATGAAGATTAAATTTAAGGAATGGTTGGAGCATTAGATTATAAAAACTCGGTTAGGGGATGTGCTGGGGACAGAAGTCTCTGAGGCTCTTGAATAAGGTCAGATTGTGTTAAGACATGGGTGCATTACAAAAGAGTTGGGTGTACTTTACAGGAAGAAGAGCCAAGTACTGATTGGATTGAGTGGGAACGACCTAAGGCATGAAAAATGGATTATGCTAAAGATTAGAACTGAAATAAATAGGCAGTAGAAAATGTTTGGGGAACTAGTCCCATCTCCTCTTCTGCAGGATGTTAAAGAGGGTCCTACTCCTTCTAGCCTTCCATAGACTAGTTCATTCTCAATCCTCCTCTCTCACAACTTTTTCTTTGTAAATCTGTGCACAATTTATAAAATTACATGTGAGAAAATTGAACTAGTTTTCTTAGGAAAATTCTGGGAGGTGGTGGTTTGGGGGTTTGCATGTTTTGCCATGTTGTTACTCTGCCTAATTGGCCTCCGTGTGGAGTCCAAGGATTCGAATGGTCTCCCTTTTGACTGCAGGAGCTTTTTGGATCAGCAGCTTCTTTCTCTTGCCTTAAATCCCTTCCCTAAAATTCGTTGTCACAGCAGTAGTACTTGCTACAGTTCCTTTCCCAAGATTATTGTACTAAATTTTATTGTATTGCAGAGGAACTGGCATTAATGTAGTACAATCCCTCCCAGGTACTTCTATTTTAATTGTATTCAGACTGTTGTTTTTGTGGGTTTTAGGGACTTGGTTCCTCTGGACCTGGTGAAGTCACAGTTCATTAATTAGGATGTTGATCACCAACATGTGACCTGTTAAAAATGGAATATTGTCAGTTAACTCAACTCTGAAACAATTTCAGTTGACAGCTAAAAGCTTTAGGTTCCAGCGTTCATAATGAAGAACTATAATGATACATTGAAGATCCTGGACTTCTTGGAAGCCAACAGCAGTATCAAAATAAATACCAGATGGAATTAAATAAATAAGTTACTTTAAAATTGGAGGGAAGAAGTGCCTATCAGGCTTCAATTCAAATACCAGCATATATTGTGTTCTACTGCATGATATTGTGATACATATAACTAGGCAGAGTTTTGGTGCAAATACCTATAACCATAGCACCTTAGGCTGTTCAGTTACGCAAGGCTGAAACAGCTCAGTATTTATATGGGAGCTCTGTAAAGAAAATGGAGAATGCTGTAGGAAATGCTGGTCACTGCATTCATGGGCAGATCTGGGACTTCAAAAAGAGGGGTGCAGCAGATGCCACTGGTGCCACAAGGGAGGTTGCAGCCCTCCCCCCTCCATCCTACCCTTCTCACACCCTGCTCAGGGCAGACTGCACCACAGCAGTGGCTGCCAGGGACTTTTTGGAGGTCCCAAAGCAGACGATACCCAGCCACTGCTCTTGGCGACCCCCTCACCTTCCCTCTTCTTTCACTCCCCTCTCCCCAGCTCCAGCAGATGTTGCCTCCCACTGCAAAAAGGGGGAACTGTCCTCTGCTGCCACTGGTGCCAGATGACCCAGGTGTGGGGGAGCCCTAGGGCTGCTCCTGTGCTGCTCCAGCCAGGGGCTTTGGTAAATGGCAGCATAGGGTGCTGGGCTTCTTTGGGGACAGTGGGAGTCATAATGGGTAGGTTCCCCTTCCAGACCCTGCTCCTGGACCACAGGGGACATCTGGAGGGTGGGCATAAAGCAGGAGCTCCTGGAAGCCCCCTGCCATGAGTATCTCCAGCTGAGCAAGGGGCAGGGGAAGCTCCAGGATCACTTCTGCTCCAGTTCAGCTGGGGGCTGCAGGGAACAGCTGCACAGGATGCTGGGTCAGCAGCAATGGTAGGGGCAGGTCCCTGCTCCCTTTCCTTCCATTGTCTTTCTCCCACTGGTCTGGGGGCTCCAGCATCAGGGAACAGCTGCACAGAGGGCAGAGCAGGGGACAGCAGCATCAGTGGGCGATTCCCTTGCTTCCAGGTGCTCCAGCTTTCTGCCCACCCCCTAAGGTATGTCCCCCCAGGTAGTCCAGGAGCAAGTACTGGAAGGGAGGGACCAGCCATGGATGCTGCCAGCTCCGCCCACCGCTCCATTCCGCTTCTCCCTGCAGCTGCAGCTCCCAGGCCAGTGGGGAAAATGGTTTATGGGGAGGGAGCAGAGACATGGCATCCCATACAGCTGCTCCCATCAGTCCCTGACCTCAGCAAGGCAGGAGTGTCCTGGGGCTTCCCCCAGCTGGAGACAGCAGCACTCCCCTTCCTCACCTGCTCTGCATTTGGTCAGCCTGGGTTTCCTTCTCCAGCTAAGGGTTTAAGCCATTCCTTAGACACTGCAGGGGACCCAGACATCCAGGCAGTACTGTAGCAAGGCAGTTTGGTGCCCAGGGCAAGCCCACATCAGCAGCCTGCCCTCACCCTGCGCACAGGTTTGGGGGGCACACCCCCCAGTGCTTGCCCAGGAGTGCACACAGTGGCATGAGCTGCCCCCCCTCCCCTTAGTTCTTGTCTCCCCAAATGAGCTGCTTTTGCCTCTGTCCCATGCCCTGCCCCAGCTGGGCAGTGCCTGTTGGTGCCTCTTTGCTTTGACAGCTGGGGCGGTTGCCCTGCTCACCCCCCTGTTGCTACAGTACTGCATCCAGGGCTGCAGGGAAGTGGAGCCACTGGCATGCAGCCTTCACTGTGGAAGAGGGGTGTGACAGTGCCGCTGCACTCCTCTGCATCTGCCCTGACTGCAATCTAAACCAGTCTCAACTCACCAATGTACTGGGCTCCATGCTATAGTTGACTTAGCCTTCCAGTAGTTAATATATTTAGCATGTTTTGACTTCAGATGCTTTACAATGAACACTAGTTTTAAGGCCAATGGTTGCCATTACAATATCAGCATTCACTAGTAGTTAATATGATACATTACCTGCTAAATCTCATGCATAATAATCTACAGGTGATGCACTGAAAATGTATATGGGAAGAGCCGCTTGTGGACTAATTACCTTCTCTTTGGCATTCAGATGCTCTGCCTGGCGTAGCCCACACTACAAAGTTTGCTGACAGAACTCTAGTTCTGCTGGTGACAATGTGGGTATGCCACTCCAAAGCTCCTCTGCTATGGCAGAACCCTCCTTTCTTGCTCATAGAGTGATAGTGCCTCTGCCAAGACAACTTTCAGTCTTCTGCTGCCCTGTGGCAGCCAAGCAGCTGTAGATACTTCAGCACCTTCTGCTAGCTGCTGTGGTCTTTTTAGCATCTGGTACCTTTCTAGGGCCCATTTCATATTGTGGTGACCCAGCTGCTGCTATTAGTGCATAGAGCTGCCGGAAGATGTAGATACATATGTGCTTTGCTAGCTGGGTGGTGGCAGCAAAGTTAAGTATAGATAAGACCTTCCCCCACTCCTCAGTCACCAAACTGAACAGTGCTATTGCCTACTGTTTATCTAGGTTTCAGATTTATGTTGCTTCAAGAGGAATAAGCCTCTTTGAGTGAGAATTGCAAAAGTTTTGGGATGCTGAGATGTTATGTGTCTACTATTACTGCACCAGATGATTTTAGATTATTGATGTCGGTAGATATTGCAGCCATATGAATTATGCATAGAATAACTGATGATCCCAGAATGAAAATAAAGGATATAAGTTACTCAAGGGGTCTGGGCTGGCATCCTAAGGACAGAGCCCTGAGAGTGAATTCAGCCATGTATTCATGTCAGGACTATCATTATTATACAGTCTTTAAAAAAAACCCAAACCCTTTAATGTTTTAAAGGCTTTATCTTGCATGCTACTGAAGGCCCAATTAAATACTGCCATGCCATCCGGGATCTGGACAACTAAAAAAATGTTACTCAAAGACACAGATTTGTAGTCACAAAAGCCTCTGACAAAGTAGTGTTTTGGGCAAAATCTGGCTGATATTTTGTGCTTGCAGCAGCTGTTTTGTGGTTTTACTCCCCCCCCCTGTTTTTTAAACTAGGTCTTGGGAAAAAGGGGTGTGTTTGCACAAGGAAAAAAGAGGAGGAACCTGCAAGGGGTGATTTCATTCCCTCAGCCCTGCTCCTAAATACTTTGAAGCTACTAAACCTTTTGCTAGTTGGGAAATAAAAGCTGTGTGTTCCATTGTAAGCTCCTATTTGTGATGTCATTTCTTTAGAAGATCCCACACAGAGAGATCTTACAGTGGTTCAGTAAAAACAATCCAAGGAATGAGAATAGGAAGACTTACGCTGTTAGAAGTTGACAGATGTTGGTACTGAAGCCAACCAGATACCAGGTTGTTGAATACAGTATTGACAAGTTAGATCTTTAGACATAAAGAAACTTGTCTGGGATAGGGGATAGGTATTCATCATGGTACTGATGAATATAGAGAATGCAAACCTAAGTTTGACAAAGAGGGAAAGATCTGGAGGGAACTTAAATCTCTGCTTCTGCGTCTTGTATTTAAGGCCAGGTTTTTTTCGTTTAGTTTCATAGGTCATATTTTCATTTAAGCATAGTCCAGCTTCCAGATTTGTGCATAACCACTTGCATAAATGACACCTGCAATACTGTTGCCTACACAAAAGTAGGAGGGAATTGAAGTCCCTCCATGGAAACTGAATGTCCTACACAAAAATTAAATTGATTACACCATGGTTAAATTTGGCTCAATTGTTTTTTAATCATGTTTCTGTAACCATCATAATTCCTCCTTCCATCTCTTCCATGCTGTTTACTGTCAGTCCTAATTGTGTCATATCTAGAATTTAGTCACTGGTCCTGAGCCATGTCCCAAATACATTCATTGTATCTGTATCCTTGAGGTAGAAAGAGTATGTACCTGGAGAAGGTGACTGGGATCACAAAAAGAGAAAAAAAGTCAGGAAAAAGAAGAATGTAGAAACACTTCAATCAGGACCATGTCCCTATCAAATATTTCCATCAATGGAAACCAAGAAGGAGGGGTATGGGTACTGTTATGGCATTGCTAGGTCACCCAGGAATTCTTCTAGACTGAAAGACTTCCCCATAAGCTGATTAAAATGTTTCAGTTAGAAGATAAAGGACACACTTTTCCACTTCTGGCTAATATGGTTTTGGCCTTTATAAATTGATAAATAAAGTTTACAAAATATCTTTCTAGTAGGCAAGCCCTCTATAGAAACTGTCCCCTCACTCATACTTTGACTTATCCTTTCTTTTCACTTAATAATTACAGTTGTTATTAAAAGGTTGGGTTGGATGTGTTTATTTACATATTTATTGGCACTTTAAGTCAGCAGATTTGTCTACATGTGCGCATTTACTGTTCAGTAACCACAATTACTGCACAGTACTTTCATAGTTTCATAGTTGGTTGGGTCAGAAGGGACCTTGACAGATCATCAAGTCCGACCCCCTGCCATGGCAGGAAAGAGCACTGGGGTCAAACGACCCCAGCAAGGTGTTCATCTAGCCTCCTCTTAAAGACCTCCAGGGTAGGAGCCAGCACCACTTCTCTTGGAAGTTGGTTCCAGATCCTAGCTGCCCTGACTGTGAAGTAGCGCCTCCTGATGTCTAGTCTGAATCTACCCTCTGCCAGCTTGTGACCATTATTTCTTGTCACTCCTGGTAGTGCTCGGGGGAACAGGGACTCCCCCAGTGCCTGCTGGTCCCCCCTGATTAGTTTAACAGGCCACTAGATCCCCCCCTCAGCCTTCTCTTGTGGAGGCTGAACAGGTTTAGGTCCCATAGCCTCTCCTCGTAGGGCCTGCCCTGATGATCCCTGATCATGTGGGTGGCCCTCCTCTGGAACCTCTCAATGCTGTCCACGTCCCTCCTGAAGTGCGGTGCCCAGAACTGGACGCAGTACTCCAACTGTGGCCTGACCAGTGCCACATAGAGAGGGAGGATCACCTCCTTGGACCTGCTTGAGATGCATCTGTGGATGCATGACAAGGTGGCCTTCCTAACCGCGTCCCCACACTGTCAGCCCATGTTCATTGTGGCATTGATAATGATTCCAAGATCCTTTTCTGCCTCTGCACTGATGAGAAGGGAGTTCCCCAGCCTATAGGTATGCTGTTGGTTCTTCCTCCCCAGGTGCAGCACCTTGCACTTGTCAGTGTTGAAACCCATCCTGTTCTCATCTGCCCACCCTTGTAACCTGTTTAGGTCCAATTGCAGCCTATTCCTCCCTTCTAGCATGCCCACATCCTCCCCACATCTTAGTGTCATCAGCAAATTTGAATAGGGTGCTTTTTACCCCCTCATCCAAGTCACCAATGAAGATGTTGAACAGTGCGGGTCTGAGGACTGAGCCCTGGGGGACCACACTGCCCACATCCCTCCAGGTCGAAAATGACCCGTCCATCACCACTGTCTGGGTGTGGCCCTCCAGCCTGGTGCACATCTACACATGCACACCCATAATGCACAATAAATATGGTGACTTATGCTGACTTCAGTGTAAATTTGAGACCTGCATCATGCTGGTCTCAAATTTACATCTGATTAGTTACTGCACAGTAAAGCACATGTAGATGCCTTACTGAGCCGTAACATTGTGTGTGTGGACTGACTTGGGACTAACTTTAGTGAGCCACACGGTGTTAATGTACTTTAATGCCTGCACATGTAGATGCCAGCCTATTCCCAATTACTGCTCAATAAATTTAAACTGGCATAAATGCACATGTAGACATGCCCAGTGTTTCCTAAACTTTTGATACCTGAGGTGTGCTTTTTTCTGGATTATAATTGGTGGCACACTTCATTCACTGGTCCATGGGCTCAATTCCAGTGGAGCCCATGTTGGTAATCACTGTTGTAAATAAACTTTTCTCCATTTGTTTGTCAAAACAGCATAGTGACATTTATAAAGAAAAAAATGCTAAACAGATTTATTTCCATTCACACTGTTGGGTATTCTTTTTAAATTCAAAATATACATACTATATTTACTCACATACCACATTGTACCTTTTCCCCTGAAATCAGACCCCCAGCATTGGGATGTGTGTATTAAGCAGGGAAGTTGATTTTTCTTTACTGGAATAGAAGCAAAAATGAAGGTAGTGCTGTAGGGCAGCTGCCAGTCTTCTCCCTATGCCAGCCTTAGGGAGAGGGAAGAGTTCACCCTTCAGGGTCAGAGATAGTGTTAACCCTCTTACAGCCACATCCACTGCAGTCAGGATCCCATATAGTCATCATTCAGCCACGATGGGAAGAATCATTTTTTTTTCTCCATTCTGTCTTCTCAAAACAAGGCATATATCTTAGAGGCGTATGGTATGTGGGGAAAATATGGTGATTCTAAGAGCAACCAGATGCTTGCTTTAGGGCTGTGCAAAGCTTCAGTAGCTGATTCGATTCAGAGAAGATTTGGCCCGTTTCAGGGACCGAATCTCTGAATCTGAATCAAATCAGGAGACCAAGTAAAAGCTCTGAATCAATTCGAAGCATCCAAATCGATTCAGAAAAGGATTTGGAAAAGATTTGGTGATTTGGAGATTCAGCCATAGACTAAACAAGCAGCTGACAGCTGCCTACAGCTGGTAAATCTGTTGGGATTGGGGTTGGGGCTGGGACAAGCTGCCCAGCCAGGGTGGGGGGCGCGGCAGTGCTGGAAGCAGGGGCTCTGCCCTGCTGCCTCTTGCCCAGCTGTGGCAGGGGGTGGGGCGAGATGTGGGCGTGGCTCGCTCCAGGTGGAAGGGGACAAAAGGCAGCAGGGCATAGCTCCTGCTCCCAGTGCTGCCATGCCTGCATCCCGTGCCCTCCATGCTGCCTGGCAAGTGGCAGCAGGGCATAGCCCCTGCGCCCAGCACTGATGCAGGTTCAGATCTTGTTATAGGCTTCCCATTATCATCCAGCAATTTAGCCTTGAATTTTATGTCAGGCATATCATACTTTGCTTTTTGTCTTTTTCCTTCATCTTCCAATTCACAATAAAGGAGCTGTGTTGGGTTTACAACTCTGGATGAGTTGGAGTGAGTCTATAAGCCACCCCCAGTACCCTTAGGCAGGATGCTTGGGGTGAAATAGATTTGAGGGCATTTGCTGCAGTTGTGGGAAGTGCCCCTAGAGCACTTTCACAGCCTCATTTCTGGGATTGGTGCATGGAAGCAGGAATAGGTGGTTGGGGAGGCCTGAAAGAGACCCTTTCTTAGGATGCTGGGGATAGGATACAGATATATCCCTTGCTCTACCTGGGACCATCTTTTTGGCCCTGTCTGAGATGCTTTCATGTTTCTGACAAAATATTCAGTAGCGACATTTCAAGCATTGACACTTGAACTGCTGAAGCTGGGTTTTAGAGCTAACAAACTGCCAAGCAGAATGGTGGTTGTTCACATGGCTACAAGGGTGTTATTTAGCTTGTCTGCCAGTTCAGGGTCTGTTTTTGTATCTGTCTATGCTTGATTCAAGTTCATGTCTGTAGGAGCTAGAAAATGGATTTACCCTGTCTGTCCTTGAATGGAAGTTTGTGTTCAAGCCTAATTCTGTGGAAAGGGACAAGTTCTATCACAGGAGAATTGGAGGAAACCCTGGGGCCTTCTAGTTTTTCTGACATGATTTGAGGGTACCTTCACATTTACCATACTTTTGTGAAGCTTGTGAGTGGGAACAGAAGATAAGCTGATGGTAACCCTCAAGAAAGGCATATATATCTTTTGAGATTTGTTCTCATCCCTTACAGTACCATACTGCCACCAGATGCTAGTCTTAATAATACTTATGGCATCAAAACTAGGTTTCTGATGCAAGTGTTAGTTGGTAGGAATGAAAAGCATCATCCTTCATTATCCCCAGCTTGGTGGTAGCTTTAGAATTTATTCAGATGGAAGCTGCTGACATTTAATTACACTGTTGGAATACAGAATGTGGATGGACTGAAAAAATTTACAAAGAAAGAAATGGCATATCATGAATGCAGCTGTTTAAAACCTACATAAAAGAAGGGAAGAGGCTAACATGGCACCCCAAATTAATGGGCAAAGATTAAAAAACCAGCACATAATAAATATGTAAAGGCAGAACACAGTCCTCTTGAGACCATGTTTCAAGGGGGATGATATGAACAGCCAATCACTCTGTCAGTATGGCCACCAAAGGGCAAAATGTGTGATGTTAGTGACAGATGAGGTTCATCTTGCTAAAAGGCATTGCCTTACTTCTCATAAGAAAATCTGAATTTTATATCTGACCTAGACAGTGGAATAGTTTCCTGCAGGGAAAATGACATGCTCAAAGACCATGGCTGAGGGAGCCTCTGCTTCTGGGAGCTGGCTCTGCCCCTGAGAAGTCCTACTCTTCATCCTCTAAGCCAACATGAATTCAGATCTGAATGTGAGAGGGTAGTGGAGCTGTGTGGGACTCAGCTTCATCCTACTTCATTTCTTCTTCTGCATCTGCTACCAGGTGCAGCCTTCTCCCTCCAAAATGGGGAGCTTCTGGTCTTCCAAATTTAGCCCAGGAGGCTAGAAGAAGTAGAGGAATTTCAGACCTGGTGTCCCAGAGATTAACATTAACATTCCCTCTACACAAGTTTCTGGTCTAAAACCAAGGGAACAGTAGAGCCATAGATAGCCAGGTCTGTTTTGCATCTGTCCTTGTTCCTCAGGGATGAGGATAGTGGGCAGTTAAAAAAATTCAGTGTCACTTTTTTTTTTTTTAAGAGATACCCATAGCCTATTAAACAGGCTGAAGTAATAAATCCCCTGTTGTCATGTAGGTTAGTTTCAATGCATTGCTGCTTTTTTGCCTTCCTTTATAGCAGTGTGATATTGAGATATTCATACGCAGACTCCCATGTAAAGCTCAATATTATTGCAAGAAGCTGAGCAAACCCCTGACAGTGCTGGGTGACCTCAACTCCCATAGAAGTCAATGGAAACTAAGAACATTTAGCTGTTCTCTGAGCTGCTCAGAACCTGGCAGCATCGCACCCTCAGAGCATTTTAGCATTAATTTGTTCTTAAGTTAGGTTAAAATTGACAATGAGTAGGGAAACAGTTTAGGTTCAATTAACAAAGAGGATTTAAAATATGTATCTCACTTCATGCCTTGGGCTATGCCTTAGGGCAAAGTCAGCTTCTCAAAGATAGATTCTATCAGAAAAGTTGCTCCTATGCAGTATATCTTATATATAGTCATGCCCTTTAAAATATTTTGGGAGATTCAGGTCATTGCAGTGACGCAAATGCTCCTCAAAATGGGAGCTCATTATTAGGCTGATTTATGAATATGTACAATACTTGATACCAAAAAATGACATCTCTGGCATGTCTTTCAGATTAAGGCATAGGGTGCTACTGTATTGGATGCTGGGGTTAAAGTAGATTGAGAAGGGAGAGTGAGGACAGCTGCTTTCTCAGTCTGGGAAAGAAGATGGTGCTCTGCTCTAGGCCAAGTAGAGATGGGAGCTGCAGATTCCCCTGACTGCCTTTCTTAGAATTTTGATATATTCATTCATTCTGTCGGTGGGTGAGTTTTTTGCCTCTCGTATATCAGAGTTGAGGGGGATTGCCATGCCCATCAACCCATGAGGGATTTTGGTTTGTGTGGCCAGATATCCCTACTGGAGAGTGTATTTCTGTACAGTAGTATCACCATTCTTGCAGTGAGTGTGAACATGCAGCTTGGATGACTGGACTGGAGAGGGCCAGGGCTGTGGCCCTCCTTTGACACCACCCTTTAGGGAGGCAGAGTCCAAAGACACCCTCAGTATTGGCCTCTGACATGAGGTACAATGAAGAACAGACACTTCTTGCACTTTGAGAGTACAGGAGGAACATGGCTGATGCTACTTTTTTTGGTCCCTTTTAGAGATTCGTATAGTGAAAAGCACTAATTTAGGAGAAGAAAGAACATTTAACATTTATAAATGCTTTAGCTGGTAAGGCAAGGATGCCCAGCTTGCGTCACTTGGAATGGTGTATATACTTACCTGATAACAGGAGCAGGGACTGATCCCCTCTCTATTTTTAAAGGAAATACCTGATGTTTTGATGCTTGTTAATGCCTTCCAAAGACCCCACAATATCCACACCAGAGTCGGTATGGTGCAGATACTTTTTTTGAAGCTTATTTGTGGGTTGGAGGGAGAGCGACTGTAGTTCTATCTGATACAACTCTTTTAGGCTGCATAGCAATCTAAAAGTGGGGAAGACTACCATAGTTTCCCAATGGCTGTTCTAATTGAGGCTGACAGCTATATAAACCCCTGTAGCAGACAGAATCCAGGCGAGGACAGGTGTCTTTGCACACCCTCTGCATTTGCATTAGCACCAGCTTCTGTACTGTTCTTACTCAAAAGATCCAACGTAGGATCTAGCTGAATGAATGCAGCACAGTATTTCTATGGGCAAGGTTCCTCTTCCACCACTGTAGCTAACTCCAGTGAAGTGGGAGCTTCAAAGTCTATAATAGAAGGAACCACTTTAAGTATTCTGTTGATACTAAAATGTCAATAGAAAAGACAAAATATTGGGTGAGGTTCTTAAAAGATTAGACAAAATACCACACATATAATGTCATGTACTGTTATGTAATGTAATATTCGCTATGTTGTGGTTTAAAAAAGGTGATGGGTAAATTTTTGAGATGTAACTTCAGAGTGTAAATCCATTTGAAAACCTGTGGGCCTGTAATCTCTTAAGTGCCTTACATGCTTTAGAAAACGTTAAGTACAAGTAATGGCCAAAGATGATTTCAGTTAAATCCAGCCTGGTAGTAACTTATTAGTAGAAGTCTAAGTAATTTACTAGCTGACAAGCATTTAGAACAAACTGCTGTTGGGATTATGGTATGTTTCTTGGCAGCTCTTTTTGTCCAGGGAACTGTGGTCCTTGTCTAGGTTCTGCATATTCAGTTTTGTACTGAAAAGTTCTTTTTTGAAGAAGAAGAAGAAGCAGCTTGTTTAGTAAAAAAAATGCTATAGGATTTCTAATTTCCATATTGGGAGACTGCTATAAACCCTACAAGGAGCCAAAGAATGGCATTCCCTAAAAAATGTAAGGATGTTGTCCGTGCAGGAAATGACTCTTAGGAGGTAACTTCAGTTCATAGTAGTTAAAAATGGATGGATTTTGCCAATGTGAGTGTTCCATCCTGTACAGTATATACCTGAAGATTTTGTAGGTGTAGGAGTGAATTCCAGGCTTCTGAAGTCATTGGGTACCTATATACGAGCAGTGAGGCTGCTCTGATGTCCTGTAACTACAACTTACTGGAGCAGACTTGATTAAACAAGTCTGCGGGAGTGTGATAATTACCGTGCTCCAGTAGACTCCGGCATCTTGATTATCAACATTCCTGTGCTGAAAAATGGTAGCGGAGGTGCTTTAACTAAAGCTTTGTTTAATGAGCTTTAGTTAAAGTGCCCCCACCACCCCACTGCCATTTTTCAGTGTGGGGACGCTGATACACGAGATGCTCTGGGTGGTTTGAGTGCCCCCCCCCCCCCCCCCCCAGTCC
Source organism: Alligator mississippiensis (assembly GCF_030867095.1). Classification (NCBI taxonomy): domain Eukaryota; kingdom Metazoa; phylum Chordata; order Crocodylia; family Alligatoridae; genus Alligator; species Alligator mississippiensis. The sequence continues at coordinate 278,879,944 of NC_081825.1, forward strand.
TGGAGTACATGCAAAAATGCCAGTTGAGTTTTGTAAAACTATCACAGGCTAATAACCTTACTATTAGGTCTAATAGCAAAAACAAGTACTAATTTTCCCTGTGTTCAATGTCCTCTCATTGTGTATACTGATCAAATTACATTGTGAGCTGGTTTGGGCACGGATTTTGTCTACCAATTTTCTTGTGTAGTGCTTAGCACAATGAGGACCTGATCTGGAATGGTGCCTTTGGATGCTACTGCAATACCAATAAGCAACAATTATCATTCCATGTGGCACCATCCTGAGCAATTCTGCTTACTTGGGTATTACCTTCAAATACTTTTATCATAACCTTCTTAGTTGTAATTTGGTATATTTTACTAATTATTCAGAGATGTAGTGTATGGCCTCACATTTTGAGCCCCTTTACAACCTTGACCCTGTCCGTTGATCCACTGCTTTCACTTACCTCAGCACCCTGTGCTCCTTCTTTCTGCTCTACCAGTGGAATACTGAAACACATAATAATTTTGGGGGGGGAACACTTACAAATGGAAAATAGCAATTAAAAAGAAAATCCTCTGGAATGTTTTAAAAAATTCCAGGTATTGCTGTGGCTAAAGCACAAGGCTAGTATTCAGGACAGGGTTTCTGTTCCCACGTGCATCACAGATAGGATGTCACGTCGTCATAGTTCCTCAGTTTTTTCACCTGTGAAATGGGGTACAATTTTTCATTTCCCTCTGGTTACAAGGCCTTTGTCACGTGAAATGTTTTCTATCTGCCATGATCCATAGTCCCTAATAAAAGCTTTCTTTGAGTCAGCTTCATTTCATATTTGGCCACAGAGGCCATGTGCAGCTTCTTAACCATTAATATTCTGTCATTTAAGCTCAATATTGTGTTCCCAATGTCAGGCAGGCTTTGTTTTCTCTGACCAGCAAGGTATCATGTGTTTCTAAATTGAGTCCCACTGTCATTTCAGGAGGTATCTCACATTAATCAAGGAGACTACTTTGTCAGATAGTGGAGCTAATGTTATCACCAAACTTTAAGTGTGAAGGTGGAATAATAATGTCTCCTGCCTCACTAAATGGGGTTAAGACAGCTGTATGGCTTCCCTGATGGTTTATTATATTAGGCTTTCAGAACACTGACTGATTGGTTTTTATCACCAAGAAAGCTTTTGTCTTATGAATATGACTCAGGCACACAGGTCAATCTTTTTCATGTCACATCTTCATAAGAAATACATTGCTTCATTATACTTTGTATTCTGCTACTGCAATCTGTATGTCACTTAAATTTATTTGCCATGATACCACTTCCAGGCTGCCATTAAATTGTTAAGGGAAATGTTATTGCAGTAACCTTTAAAAGAAGACATATTGAAATGGCCTATATCTGTTAATTAACTTTTAGGAAGCATAACCCTTTCTATATTTAAGTCCTGTCTCTGAATAGAATACTTATGTTGATTTTTTTTTCTTTAGGCAAAAGTAAATAGATACTTCCAGTCTAAATTACCTTTACTATAGACTGAGAACAAAACAAAAAAGAACAGAAGTAAAGTTTATATTACAGAGTGCTCTTTCTCTCACTATATATATATATATATATATATATATATATATAGACGTACACACTAACAGTTTGTACTGAGCACTAAGAACAAAATGGTTCTTCATTTTCATGCATGGAAATTGTCCATACTTAAGTACTTTACATTGATCAATTGATAATGTATCAACCTAGTCCCAGAAGTGTTGCAGTGTAAACAGGACCAGATGCTAAAGGTTTTTCATGCACCAGAGCTGTGGCTGAGTCTTATGTGAAAGAAGGGGATTTTAAGGAAGAGCAAGCAGGCTATGACAACTTTCTGCTTTCAGGCTATGACAACTTCTGAAAAGGCACTGGAAATGGTAAACTAGACTGACAGCAAAGCTGAAGCTGAGGTTTATATTGGACATCAGACTTCTGAAAGACCCTAGCTAGACTCTAAACTGAGGGCTTTTAAGGAGATATACCCAAATCAAATGATATGAAGGGAGACCAGTAATATAAAAGGAGGGGCAGCTGTCTCTCCCAACTTGGCTTGCATCCTTCATAAGCCTGTAACCCTTTGAAAATTAACACAGTAACAGCAGCGTGGACTGTTGAGATACTTGATGTTGTGTTGTCCAAGGGCATTCAGAATCAGAGATAAAATGATATCAGCCACACGTCTGGGTAAGAGTGCTGCTAGGCTGGCCAGTTTTAAATATATCGTGCACATAAGGTAAAGCTATGCATTAATTGCCACCAGCAGATTCAACAAACCTAAGTTCAGATTCTCATGTGCACATTCAATACATTCACATATCTCACACTTCACATATCTCAATACATTGACATATCTCACAGGTATTTGGAAGAGTCATAACTGAAGCACCAGGCTTATAGTATTATAACCTTTCATAAAAGCTAGAGCTGTGATGCCTCAGAAAGCGGGGCAGGGTGCAGCAGATGACACTTGCTAATAGAGATCTGATACAGCAAGGAAATATGATAGAAATATCCTCAGATGGAATCACTCCAGTAGCTCATTTTCTATCAGTTCACCTTTGGGCATAAAAGTGGGCATTCATGAAGATCACAGGCTAGTATAAGGAACATCATAAAGAAATGACCTCTGAGTGCACCTAAGTGCCTAAGAAGCATGTTGCTGAGACTGGAGCATTATGATGTGGGAATAAGGCAGTGGTTCCCAAACTATGAGTTGCGACCCCAAATGGGGTCACAACATTAGTGGATGGCGTCATGGGGGTGGGGGGCTGTTGGTTGGGAGTGAGGGGCCATGCTGAGGAAATGGGGCCATAAATGGGGTCATGCTGAAGAAAAGTTTGGGAAGCACTGGAATAAGGTATTAGCCAGAAAAGTCTTTACTGGTGGCAGATATGCAAACTACCTTCCAGAATATGAAGTCTGTCAACATACCACACTGCTTTTGCTTCTCTGATGGGACGTCCCAGATATCATGAAACAAAGTAGGCCACTTCAAGGCAGTAAAACAATTCATATTCCAGGGCTGGGCAAATCACAAGAGGTAAGTGCCATAGGGAGCTATTCCCTCTTTAATTTAAGAGATGGTATTAAGATGATTCATGGAACAGTGCATCTACACAAGATGTTTACGGCAGAGCTGCCTAATTAGCTTCACAGTCAAGTCTCAGCCTCTCCACAAGTGGTCCTATTAGACTGCAGTAAAGTAATTAACTCCACTGTAGGTTAGTATTTGTAAACACTAGTACTATCCTAAGACAGCATTATTTAGTGTGCAGCAATGCACGTGTAGATGCTGACTGGTATGCCAGGGACACAAGGGTGCTTCAGTGTGGGGGCTGCCTGCTGGCTAGACCTGCACTGGAGCACCCGCATGCCCCAGCCAGCCCCTCCTCAGCATGTTGATCTGGGTCAGAGAAGCCCTTGGCTGGCAGGCCTACCACCTGGATCCCCTGCCAGTTGAGGCTGCTCCAGCCCAGATCAACATGCTGCGATCCTGGGCAATATATGGTGGAGTTTATTGCGCCGCATTGATATTACGTGTAGACATTCAGCCTAGTCTGAAATATGCAAAGAGCGCAGTGATTGACAACAGTCTGAGATTCTACAACCTCATGAAATCCCAACCCAACTCTGGGAAATGACCAGAATTGAAATCTTCACTTTAATGACAGACATCGCATAAATGTTGGTTAGAGGAAGGGTGGATTACCTAAAGAACATTCAGGTAAGGACTGCAGCTTCAGAACAAAGATGCACAATACAAGGTATACAGGCATGTAAGTTGTAGCCGTGTTGGTCTAAAGACATAGGCAGACAAGGTTCCTTGGGTGAATCATCAATATATCTTAAGTATAGCAAAGGTTTGATGGTGCAGTTCTTGAGATTCACCCAAGGAACCTTGTCTGCCGAAACAAGGTATAGCATATGTACAATACACTCAGATAACTGAGTATAATATGCTGCAGATGACTTAACACCAAGTGGGAATTCAAGCACAAGACATCATCCCTTGGGTATCCACAAAGCAACAGGAAGTCTGAGTCCATAGTAAACACAACTGTGAGGGTTGATGAAGAGGCAAAGCAAACAAGAGTGATCCTTGCCTATATTCTCTCAAGGAAAAGATTGGAGGCACAGAGCTCAATGGGTCAGAGAACTAAGACCATTTCCAGTGACAGCTAGTCTTCTACAGCCTGGGGAAGGAGTGATGGAAGTACTGTTATAGTTAAGTGAATGCCAAACTAAGCCTGCCAAAAGAAAGGAACAAAAAAAACCGAAACTGCTAGGCACAATCTGACCAGCCTGGGTTCATCCATCATGCAAGGCAATGGCAAAAGATGAATTCAAGCTGAAATGGAACATAGACCATATGATGTTCTTTTAGGCTTAGGACAATAGTGAAAATGATGAAACTGCAGGCAAGTAGAATAATGGAAGGCAGCCATAATATCCAGACAGGTGAGACTATGGCCTGAACAAGGAGACCAAAGAGGTTTTGGCCCTAAATTAACTGGCCTGATTTATAAATCAGGAGAGTCAGAAGAATGCAGAAGACCCACATGGCCCCACCTAACTAAACAAAGATAGCCAAGGGATAGAAGCAGCACCGCCCCCTCCCCCCCCAGCGCCCATGTCAATAACAAACAAGAATCTGGAGACTGGTTTAAAAACTGGCAGATCTGAGATTGAGGCCTTGCAGAGTCCAATAAGGGCCTTGTTACACAGGAACTTTTGGCAGCTCCTGGAGCTCCTAAATCAGGGACGGGCAATTATTTTGGGAGGAGTGCCGCTTACTGAGTTTTGGGAAGCCTTTGAGAGCCACATGACAGGCAGCCAGGGGCAGATAAATATAAATTTTCTAAATTTTTTAGGGGCCCCGCAGGTCAGATACAATGGCCTGGCAGGCCGCATCTGGCCCACGGGCCACATTTTGCCCACCCCTGTCCTAAACCATGGATTGTCCGCACATTAACACCTGAAACTCATTTCAAGTGTTCGTTATGTGGTTCAAAATTATACCACTCCAGGTCAGGATTATTTCTGATCCCTGTTACCAGCTTGTGTTACACTAAGCCAGGGGTGGGAAAATGGCAGATCTGGCCAGTGGCCAGATTCCATTTCCCAGAAGCCCCTGCCTGTATGGCTGGGGCCAGTTTCCATGGAGACCCCAGCAGCAGCTGCACTGTGATAGCTCAGGACTAGGGTTTCCATGGAGATCAGCCCCAGCAGTGCTGTCAGGGTGTGTGGCAGGGTGGGGAGCTGCTCTGAGGCTGGGCTAGGATCTTGCAGCATGGTTTGGAGCCAGGGCAGACCCATGATCTACAGCCTGCATGCTCCAGGCAGGTGTGTGCAGGCAGCAGATCGCAGCTCTGCCTCAGCTCTGAACCATGCTGTCACCACAACAAGAATCCGGGACAGAGCCATGATCCACTGCCTGCAAGCCCCTGCCTGGAGCATGCAGGCTGCAGATCGTGGCTCTGCCCCAGCTTTGGATCACGCTGTCACCAATGCAAGATCCCACTAAGGTATAGCCACTCTCTATCCTCCCCCTCGCTTTACACCAGATTCCCACTCACTGCCTCCTCTGCCACCTGCTTACTTGTGGTTGCCCATGCTGTCTGTTCCAGGGACCAGGCAGGGAAGGGTTATTGTGCCTGCTTGGCACCCACCAACAGTGCTGCTCTCTGGGTGGGCTCAGCTCTGAGAAAAGCAGCAGCTCAGTAGTGAGGGTGATAGGGATCAGGCTTGCAGATTAACCTTCCCTGCTGGCTCCCTTGAGACAGACAGCGTGGGCAGCTACAAGTAAACGGGGTGTGGAAGCAAAGGGAACCAATGGTGGGGGGGAGCACTGGGAGTAGGGAATAGGAGCCAGGGGAGCCCCGGGGTACAGGGGAATGCAGGGGAAGCCCAGAATGGGAGGCAGGGGGATTCTTACCTTTGAGTTCTCCAGGTCCCTGATGGCCTGAATGTATGACTGCTCCAACCTTGAGCTTGCACTAACACTGATCAACATTTGTGCATCTCACAGTGTAAGGTGTAACAGGGTCCTAAGATGGCGGTGATGGCAGTATCCTTTATTCCAGCAACTGTTGGCCCCACTTAGTCAGTAAACACTTATACAAAAGAAGCAACGACAGAAATTATTCAGAGGAAAGATGCAGCAGCTTGAATGAAAGTTGTACAGAGCAACACAGATTGCAGGGAAGAATTCCGAAATGGCACTGGAGATCATGTCTGTGTACATGTGATGAGAATGTTAGGTGCAGCTGCAGCAGCTCTCTAAGTAGTATTTTTTATTAAGAGTCAATGTAATAGTTGCAAGCATAATGTTCTTTCACATTGTTTCAGGTACAACATGCAAGACTGCAAAAAGTAGCAAAATTCCTACATTCAAGATGAAAATGTGTTGACAGAGTCTTCGTTTCCATATTCCTTAAATACTTACTGCTGTAGGACAGCCAAAGATTTACTGGAATTGGAAAGATTAGATTAAATCTCTTAATGTTTTTTGGTATCTGGGCTTTTGTGGGCTAGGTCATATAAAGTGCATTATAGCACAGTCACAGAACCAGAGAAATTGCTTGAAGGAACATTCCAGTACCGTTCGGTAACCATTAAATATCGCTCTACTCTTGTGAGTTTAAATCTCTACTGACATGAATCTTTTATGTCTTGCAGTGTAAGTTGTAATACTTGGATAACTAATACAGTTAAGCCAGGTTTTCACTAGACTGGTGGAAGACTGGAAATGCACATAGTCTTTTAGTGTTTGCATTGCCATTTTGTGTGTATGGATTTTTAAAATTTAATTTTTAATAAATGCATAACAATATGTATATTTATTCCTGAATGCGAACTTGAACCTAACACACACGCATTTTCCTTGTTGAAAGCTATTGGAATTATGCACTGCAACTCATGGGGTGTGTCTACATGAGACACTAAATGCGCAGTAGCTTAATAATACTAATGCAGTAGTGCGTCACAGCAGAAACAGTGCTAATATGCTACTGCACAGTATTATTAGGCTACTGTGCAGTAGTGTCACTACAAAGGCATGTACAGATGCTACTGCACTGTAACACCCGTTACTGTCCATTGATTTAGTACTTGATTATACAAGTACTAAACTTAATGTGCAGTAATTATGGTGTATTAGTGAACTTGAAGACATGCTCACTAGGGCTGTGTGAAGCTTCAGGTGATTCGATTCAGAGGAGATTCGGTCCAATTTGGTGGCTGAATCTCCAAACCCAAATCGAATCAGGAGACCAATAAAAAGGTCTGAATTGATTTGAAGCTCTCTGAATCAATTCAGAAAAGATTCAGAGAGCTTCAGAGATTTGGGCAGTCACTGCCCGCTGCAGCAGGGAGCTGGACCTGGCCTCCATGCTGGTAAGTAGGTGCTGGGGTAAGGGGAGCTAGGGGAGGGGGGAAGGGATCATGGGGGGACCCGTGCCAGGCCCCATCCCCTGCACCCCCAGCCCCTCTGAGCATCCCCCAACCCCTGCCTGTTCTCCCAGCCCCCTACATGGTTGCCCTGCCTGGCACCAGCTCCCGGTTTATTTTTAAAAAAAAAGCCCTGCACTCACCAGGTGCTGCATCAACTGTTAGGGCTTCAGAGGGCTCATGGCAGAGCCCCCACCATGCAGACTGGGGCAGTGTGGGCAGCAGGGATTGTCCCACACCTGGCATGGGCCAGTGAGTACGGGGCTTTTATTTATTTATTTTTTAAAGAACTGGGAGCTAGGGCCTGGTGGGGCAGCCATGAGGGGTGGGGGCTGGGAGAGTGGGCAGGGAATGGGGGATCATGACAGACCCCACCACACTCACAGCATGGGGCAGTGGGGGGAAGTGGGGATCACCCCCCCCAACCTGGCAGCAGCCAGTGAGTGTGAGGCTTTTTTATTTAAAGAGCCAGGAGGCTGGGGCTAGGCGGAGCAGCCATTGACTGGGCTGGGAGAGTGGGCAGGGGATGGAGCCTGTCCGATTTGGAGATTTGGCCAATTCGGCGGTGGCTGAATCTCCAAATCAGATTCAGCTGAATTGATTCAGGACAGTGATTTGAATCACCAAATCGAATAACTGTCCTCGAATCAGCTGAATCCAAAGTGAATACTAGCTGCTTCGCAGAGGCCTAGTGCCCACAATGTGTTTTCTTCTTTCTAACCATACTTTTATTTCTGTAGGTTTTTTTCTCGTAAGAAATTCTCAACAGTTTGCTTAGATTTCTAACACCTTCTTGAGGCAGTGAAGTATCTGAAATCCACATTTTGGAGATAAGGAAACAAAATAACGGAGATCAGATTGCTTGTACAAAATTACAGGGGAAGTCTGCTGGTTAGCCAAAGATAGAGTTGAAGTCTCTGATCCTGTAGTACTGCCATATGTATGATCACATAACAAACTCAGCAACCATTTTCAAGAAAAACTAACATTATGAAAGTATTAGCTGTATTAGCTATCTAAAATTATTGTTGGATAGATTTTGGGTGGATATTTTATATGTAAAATGTTATTTCAGTATTCACAAAAGTGTTCATGGATTTGGATTAAATTCTACTGAAGAAAAGATTTGTGCCTAATGTTGTGGTGGTGTCATCCTCCTTTTATTCCAAGTCCCTGTATGTGATGGATCTCAAGATATGGGGAACACAGATTCAATTCTCTCCCCTGCTTGAGAGTTAAAGAACCTGTATCTTTCCGCTTCCCTGGGGAGTACAATAACCATGCTATTGATCTTCAGTTGATATTGCTTCACTTCATAGAAACATAACTGGAGCAGTGACTGGAACTCTTCTAGATGAAAATCATAACCACAATGCTAGACAGGAACTCTTGCTCTTTGGTTGAACATATATTTAAGTATTCCATACACAATGGAAAAGCATATATAGAAGAGATCAAGTGAGACCTGCCTCCTGTAACATGGTGGTAGGGGAATGCAGCAGAGAAGAAAGAGAAACAGTTCAAATTTTGGTGTAATTTGGGCAGAAACTGGATTTGAACCATTTTCCCTCCCTTTCTTTTTGTTTCAGCAGCCAGATTGGAAAAGCCTACCTAGCCTACCTAGGTCCCTAATTAGGGGGATTAGTACTCATAATTAGGGACCTATTCATACCAAGGTTTTTCAGAAATTATGAAATCAGGTGACCTCTGTAAAATCTGTGATGAAAAAAAAACTTACTAAAAATAAGATGCTGGCTCTCCCAGGGGAGCCAGCAGTCCTCCTGGCCATGTAGCCCAGCATGCAGGGGGCTGCCAGCATGAAAGCAAGCAGGCAAGATGGATGCCATCTCTGCCCCTAATTGGTTGAGAGGGCTGACTGTAATGCAGCCCTGCCCTGCTTCACCAGTCAGCAGCAAGGGGCAGGGTCATATGATGGACAGCCCTCTCTACCAATCAGTGGAAGGGGGCGGGGCCACTGGGGCCTCTCAGCCAATCAGCGTTGTGTGTGGGGGGGGGCAGCCATGATAAGCCCATGAAAATGATGTCTGGCCCTGTGATCTGCCCTTGAAATCGGCTTCCCACCACCTTGAGTTGGGTAGACACCCACCTATAAGATCTATAACAGCAAATGTATTGCTCTCGGAGGATTCAGTCTGATGCAATGCTCAATAAACTGTGTGAAAGATGGTTTTTAACATGTGCAAATAACACATTTTCCTCTCATCTTGTTCTCTGAAATGTTTGGACCATTTGAGCTGAAACTTTTCCAAACATTTCAGCCTGAGGCAGAAACCTGGCATGGAAAATTTCAGCCCAAATGATGTTTGGCAAAGTTTATAAACAACTGAAAAAAATTATTTTAAAGGGAAATGCAAAGTAAGACTTGACAACATTTTGCTGCTGTTAACATGACATAAAAATTATGTCCTTTTAGCAAATATGTTAATTACACTGCCTACTCTTTCTCCTCATTTATTATCTTCTCTCCAGACAAAGAGGGCAATCAGCACCAAGTAACCAGCCACTTAGACCAGCAACAAATGATCTGCAGACCATCAGCTTGAGAGACCTCTGGTTGAGGCTGCAAATGACTTCAACTTCTGTGTCAGCCAGCAGAATTGCTCAGTTGTGAATATCATGCTAGTGAGTATTATTATTTTCTCCATATTGCAGTAGCACTTGGAGGCCTCATAGATTTCATAGATTTCATAGACATTAGGGCTGGAAGGGATCTCGGAAGATCATCGAGTCCAGCCCCCCACCTGAAGGGCAGGAAGTCAGCTGGGGTCACAGGATCCCAGCAAGATAAGCATCCAATTTTCTCTTGAAGGTGTTCAGTGTAGGTGCTTGAACCACCTCTGATGGCAGGATATTCCAGACCTCGGGGGCTCGGACAGTAAAGAAATTCTTCCTTATGTCCAGCCTGAAACAGTCTTGCAGTAGTTTATAACTGCTTGACCTTGTCATCCCTTGGGGCGCTCTGGTGAACAAACGTTCCCCCAGATCCTGGTAAACACCCCTGATAAACTTATAGGTGGCCATCAGATCACCCCTGAGCCTCCGCTTTTCCAGGCTAAAGAGCCCCATAGCTCTCAGTCTGTCATCGTAAGGTCTGTTTTCCTGACCTCTGATTATGTACGTGGCTCTTCTCTGGACTCTCTCAAGCTTCTCCACATCCTTTTTGAATTGTGGGGCCCAAAACTGGATGCAGTACTCCAGCTGCGGCCTCACCAAGGCCGAGTACAAGGGGAGAATGATGTCTCGGGATTTGCTTGAGAAGCACCTATGGATGCAAGCCAGCGTTTTGGTCGCTTTACTAGCTACAGCATCACACTGAAGGCGTACATTCATCTTGTGGTCAATGATGACCCCCGAGTCTCTTTCTTCCATAGCGCTAGCCAGTGTGGCACTGCTGAACCTATAAGGATGCTGCAGATTTTTCCTCCCAAGGTGGAGAACCTTGCATTTTTCAGTGTTAAACACCATCAGGTTCTCATCGCCCATTTGCTGGGCCTGTCTAGGTCAGCCTGGATTGCCCTCCTGCCTTCACGTGTGGACGCTTTGCCCCAAAGTTTGGTGTCATCAGCAAACTTGGCCAGTCTGCTTCTGACTCCAGTGTCCACATCATTAATGAAGATGTTGAACAATATGGGTCCAAGGACAGAGCCTCATGGAGCCAATTTCCCAGCCAGAGGATCGTGGTGGACCCAAGGCCACAATTGGCCAGTTTTGCCAAGAGATGATCATGGGATACCAGATCGAAGGCTTTTTTAAAGTCAAGATATATGACATCAATCTCTTCTCCCTTGTCCAGGTGATAGGTCATAAAAGGAAATGAGACTGGTCAAGAAAGACCTACCTGCAACAAACCCATGCTGGCTATCCCTCAGTATGTTGGCGTTGGCCAGTCCATTAAGGATGGCCTCTTTAATAAACTTTTCTAAGACCTTCCCTAGGATAGAGGTCAGGCTGATGGGCCTGTAGTTTGCTGGATCGACTTTCCTCTCTTCCTTGAAGATAGGCACCACATTGGCCTTCTTCCAGTCTTTGGGCAGTATACCAGAGCATCAGGAGTTACCAAAGATCCATGCCAGGGGCTGGGCTATGATGCTCACCAGCTCCTTGAGTACCCCGGGGTGTAGATTGTCAGGGCCGGCTGACTTGAAGGTGTCTAGCGTCTCAAGATGTTCGTTCACGAGGTCAGTATTGATGGAGGCCAGGGGATCTCCATCACCTGCACCTCCCTGTCCCATAGTAGGCATGGGCGTCCCATGGGACCGACGAAAGACTGATGCAAAGTACCCATTCAATAGGTTGGCTTTTTCCTGGGCAACAGTTGTCAGTTGTCCCATCTGGTTAGCAGAGGTCCAATGTTGCCTCCAGTTCCTCCAGTTCCCCACATATCTGAAAAAGGACTTTTTATTGTCCTTGATATTCGAAGCTACTTGGAGTTCAGTTGCAGCCTTGGCTTTCCTAGTTTGCTTCCTGCAGGACCGGACCAGTACAGAATATTCCTCCTTGGAGGTGAATCCCATCCTCCCTCCTTTGTAGGCTTTTCTTTTTAGCCTCAGGAGGTCTGCTAGATCCCTGGAGAGCCAGGGGGGCTGCTGTGCCCTCTTGCTGTCTTTCCTCTGAGATGGAATAGAATTAGCTTGTTCATTGAGGATTGCTCCCTTGAGGAGCAACCACTCTTCCTAAACTACCCTCCCCCTGTGGTCATGGTCCCTTAGGGCCAAACTGACAAGCCTCCTGAACTTGTCAAAGTCAGCTTTCCTAAAGTTAAGGACTTCAGTGTTGCTGACTGACTTGCCAGGTTTATGGCGGATGGTGAAGGTAATCAGCTCATGGTCACTGTCACCCAGCTTCCCATCGATCACTAGGTCACTGATTAGGTCATCCCCAGTTGCCAGTACCAGGTCAAGCAGTGCTTTACCTCTAGTTGGCCCATAGACTTCTTGAGTCAGGTAGAGGTCATCCATGCATGATAGAAAGCTTTGCAACCACTTGGATTTTGCTGAGTGATCCTGCCACGAGATGTCTGGGTAGTTGAAGTCACCCATGACAACCATGGTCCTGGAGCGTGCATCCTCAGCCAGTTCCTGGACGAACTCCTGGTCAAGTTCTTGACTTTGGGGGGAAGTCTCCCACCGTTGTGTCCCCTATGTCATGTTCCCCATGGATTTTAACCCAGAGGGTCTCCGGTCATCCACCCTGGTCACCAATATCAGCTTGCCATTTTCCTTAACATAGAGAGCTACACCCCCGCCCCTTTTATCTACTCGATCTCTCCTGTACAGGGTATAGCTCTCTATACCCGTGGTCCAGTCATGGGTGGAGTCCGACCAGGTCTCTGTTATCCCTATGACATTGTAATTATTTGTGTTAAGCAGGAGGACAAGTTCCTCCTACTTATTCCCCAAGCTCCTGGCATTTGTGTATAGGCAGGTAAGTGTCCCCTTGGGGGCTCTTGCCTTGCCCACAGATTGTATCAGTGCTGGGGCAGGGGTGGGCTCCCTTAAGTGCCTTGGCCTGCTGGCTTTGCAAGGGATGCTTAGTGGGCCAGCAGTGGCGGTAGTCCCCCGATCCCCCAGCCGGCTTAGTTCAAAGCTTGATGGAGCAGGTCAGCCAGTCTGACTGAGAAGAGCCTCCTCCCCAACGGAGAGAGGTGGAGGCCATCTCTTCCCAGCAGCTCGCTGCCTCTCTTGCCAAAGAGCAGGCTGTGGTCATGGAAGCCAAAGCCTTCCCAATGACACCAGTGCCACAGTCTTTGGTTAACTACCTGGATCCTCCTCTCCCGTCTCAGCCCATACCCCGAGACTGGGAGGATTGAGGAAAACAACACTTGTGCCCCCAGACCCTTTAGCCCCACTCCCAAATCCCTGTAGCACCTAATGACCTGGCTGGGAGTGCTCTGAGCCGTGTCATTGGTGCCCACATGAATAAGGAGCATGGGATAGTGGTCTGTGGGCTGGAGGAGCTTAGGGATTCTCTGCAATGTCTCAGATGCGGGCCCCCGGGAAGCAGCAGACTTCCCGGGCTAAGGGGTTGGGGCTGCAGATTACCCCCTCAATCCCCCTCAGGATGGAGTCTCCCACAACAAACACTTTGCTTTTTGTCTTGGGGAGAGCAGGGGCGGTAGCTGCAGTTGAGCCTCTGTTGCCTGCGGGAGCTGGCAACTCAGCAGGCTCTGCTGGGGCTGCAAGAGGTTCGTACCTGTTGCTAAGCTCCGGCGGGGCAGGGGCCTTGGTGCGGTGGGCCTTAGGGCCCTTGATCACCTTGGTCCATCCCCTTGACTGGACAGTGAGGGAGGTCCCAGAGTCCTCCCTTGTCCTGGAGGGAGACTGTGGTTTATCCTCTGGCTCCCGGGGAAGAAGGGCCTGGCAGTAGGAGTCTATCTCCTGCTCGCAGTCCCTGATGGCACGCAATCTCTGGACTATGGCCTGGAGCTCCTCCAGCTGGTGCGCCAGAGACCCCAAAAGGGAGCAGACCCCACAAGGCGAGGTAGCCATGCTCCCGGGCCCCAGAGCGTGAAAAAGGGACAGGCAGCCCCCACAGCCAAGAGCCAGGGGCTCTGTCTGCGTGGAGCCCGGAACCAGGGGCTCCGTCTGGGTGGCCGTCTCTGAGGTGCCAGAGGGGGGCCCACAGACCCCTCGGGGACCCTTGGGGTGCGGCAAGTTCCCATCCGTGGCATGCTACTGGGCCTGAGTCTACCTATCCTAGGGAGCTCGCAGGCAGGGACTCGGGCCCTCACAGGCAGGGCCTCAGGCCCTCACGTGCAAACTCCGCGGTAACTCACATGCCAGCAGACAAGCATGCCTGTTTGCACAGCCTGTTCATGCATTTCTAGTCGCGTGGCTCCCTGGGGGGTTGGGTGAAGTAGGAGCCCGGGCGGGGCGAGACCCAGCCCGGCTCCCACTCAGCCGCCACCTCCCACTCTCTAGGAGTTAACTCCTTCCCACCATGGGCCCCACTTACCTCCAGCTGTGCTGGGGGGTTGATGGGGGCTCCACAGCTGCTGCGGGGTCTCTGGGGGGCTTTGGGATAGCTTTCACCCGCGCGTCTCTCGCTGTTCCCAGAGCCTAACTGACACAGTACAAACATATAGATATATTTAGAAACAGTCACTTTGTGAACATTGCCTATTCTTTGCCTTTTTTAATTAGGTAATAAAAATTTGAGAGTCATGTGAGCTATAAAGCTTTGCTTGAATTGTACATGGAAGCTGCATGCTATTTACACAATCGGTCTAAGTCTTCCAGGTCCTAATGCTATATAATTGTGATGCTGGTATTACTGACTTGGTATATACAAATTGCTGGAAAAGTAGTTACTGTGCTGGAAGGCACTCATTTTTAAGGTTTAATGTATGGCTGAATTTTATTTGCTTAACAATCCAATATGGTACGTAGGAAAGATTGCTATGCCAAACATGTTAAAAAATTACTGCGTGATTTTGACTGCTTCGAGTCTAATAGACAGGAATGAAGTTCAGTGCTTGAATTCTTGAATATTTCAGTTGCTATCTCATTTTATAATCCTCATTGACCTATATTATTCCAAATGTCTAATTCAATGTAATGATCTTGCACTCATATAGCACCTTTCATTCTGAAGTATCCCAATGTGCCTTAAAAACAGAAACTAGAATATAAGTTGTAGAGAAATCATTTCAGTCACTACTGAAATGCATTAATTTCAGCAACAGTAACTATTTAATAATGCAGTAAATTGGAAGGAGTTCAAAGCAGAACTTAATTAAAACTTACTTAAATAAGGAAACATTAAAAGAAGTAGCTGTGTGCATTTTAACTAAGCAGTTGACTGAGGATATGTCTCTCATTGATTGAGTACCAAACAACATGAACACCACAGGGAAAAAACCTCTACAGTGGGTAGACTAATGAGTCATATTATAGAAGTAATGGGGTTAAAAAAACCTATAAAAACAACAGTAGGAGTATTCAGGCTGAATAGTGGGAAAATCTCCTTGACAGTGGACGCATCTACACATGCTAATTTACTGTGCAGTAACCAAAATTACTGCAGAATATGGGCACACATCTACACATGCACACCTGTATTGTGCAGTAAATATGGTGACTTATGCTGACTTGAGTGTAAATTTGATACCTGCATCATGCAGGTATCAAATTTATGCCCAGTTAATTACTGTGTAGCAATGCACATATAGATGAATTACTGTGCAGTAACACTGTGTGTGCGGAATGACTTAGGACTAACTTTAGACTGAGGGGGGATTTGTTAACAGTCTTCAAATACCTGAAGGGTGATTACGGAGAAGATGGAGATGGACTTTTCTTTGTGGCCACAGGGGACAGGTCTAGGAGCAATGGCCTCAAGTTTCAGCACAGGAAATTTAGGTTGGAGATTAGGAGGAACTTGTTGACTATCACAATGGTCAAGTGTTGCAACAGGCTACCTAGAAAAGTTGTGGAATCTCCATCCTTGGAAGTTTTCAAGAGCAGTTTAGACAGCTTATTGGCTAAGATGGTTCAGTCAGGGATAATTCTGCCTTGAGCAGGGGGCTGGACTAGATGACCTTGTGATGTCCTTTCCAGCAGTACTTTCCTATGATCCTATTACAACCCCTATTACAACATTATTAAAAATCCTAAATCATTATAAAAGGTTATTCAGAGCCTAGCAGTCTAAAGAGCTAACAAACTTAAAGCACACCAGTTCCTGTAGTCGACAGTAGGGCTGTGCGAAATTTCACCAAGTGTTTCATTTCAAAGCTGTTTTGGCACGTTACAAGCTCAAAACAGCGACATTGAAATGAAACAAAAAGTATCAAAACAGCTTCGAAACAAAGTGAGGTTACTCGAAACATTTTGAAAGTTTCAAAACGTTTTGAGTTTCAAAGCAGCCTGGTGCTGGGAGGCAGGGGAGAACCAGGGCTGCACTCCAAGCGGCTTCACAGTCCCATGTAGCTCAGCCCGGTGGGGAGCGCAGCCCTGGCTCTCCCCACTTCCTGCCTCCGGGCTGCACTCCATGGGGCTGGCATAGCTGATCGGAGAGCAGCGCCGGCTCTGCCCACCTCCCACCACTGAACTGTACTCTGATTGGCTCTGCCAGCCCCATGGAGCTCAGCCTGGCAGCAGGAGGCAGAGTGCAGTGCCAGCTCCTCCTGCCTCCTGCCGCTGGGCTGCACTCCAGTTGACTCCAGCAGCCCCGTGGAGTGCAGCGCCAGCTCTGCCTGCCTCCTGCTGCTGGGCTGCGCTACATGGGGCTGGCAGAGATGATCGGAGTGGAGCCCAGTGGTGGGAGGTGGGCAGAGCTGTGCTGTGCTCTGATCGGCTCTGCCAGCTCCATGGAGCACAGGCTGGTGGTGGGCGGGAGGCAGGCAGAGCCAGCGCTGCACTCTGCCTCTTGCTGCCAGACTGAGCTTCATAGGGCTGGCAGAGCTGATCAGAGCACAGCCCAGTGGTGAGAGGCAGGCAGAGCTGGGGCTGTGCTCTGCTTCCCGCTGCTGGGCTGAGCTCCATGGAGCCCAGTGCCAGGCATGGGCTGTGCCCAGCTCTGGTCTCAGGCAGCAGTGACAGCCTCCTATCATCCGGTACAGATCCAGGGGATGGCACCCCTGGGAGGAGCCCAGCACAGCTCCGCAGTCCTCCTGTGTGGGCCCTTGGATCTGCACCCAGATGACAGGAGGTTGTCACTGCTGCCTGGGGCCAGTGGCAACATCTGTCTTCCCAGGAGCTGGGTGTGGGCTGTGCCCAGCACTGGTCCCAGGCAGCAGCGGAAGCCTCCTGTCATCTGATGCAGATCCAGGGACCCACACCCCTGGGAGGAGTCTGGCGCAGCCCGGCAGCCCTCCCAGGGGTGTGAATCACTGGATCTGTGTCCCAGATGACAGGAGGCTCAGGCTGCCTCTCCCACCTGGGACCGGTGCTGAGCATGGGCTGCACTCAGCACTGGAAAAGATTGCTGCTGCTGCTGCAGCCTGAGCCTTCTCTCATCCAGCGCACAGATTCAGGGGCTCACACCCCAAGAAGGGCTGCCAGGCTGTGCCAGACTCCTCTTGGGGGTGCAAGCCCCCGGATCTGCATGCTGGATGAGGGGAGGCTGCTGCTGCTGCCTGGGACAGGTGGCAGCCATGATTTTCTCCATTGCTGTGCACAGCCTACACCCAGCGCCGATCCCAAGTGACAGGGCAGCCTCCTCTAACCCGGGGCACAGATCTGGGGACCTGCACCCCTGGGAGGAATCCAGCACAACCCTGAAGCCCTCCCAGGGGAGCAGGCCCCCAGATCTGCACCCAGATTACAGGAGGCTGTCACTGCTGCCTGGGGCCAGCGGTCCCAGGTTGCAGCAGTCACCTCCCCTCATCTGGCATGCAGGTCCAGGGTGTCACACCCCCAGGAGGAGTCCGGCACAGTCCGGAAGCACTCCCAGTGGTATGAGCCCCTGGATCTGTGTGCCAGATGACAGGAGGCTGTAGCTGCCAGCAAATTTTGCTTTCAAGACTTTGAGGTCCAGTTTCTGAGAAACCTCTACACCTATCTCCTTGACACTTGGCAGGCTTCATGCTCTCAGAAGGGGCTACCATCCCTGCAATTTGCATCTGAATCAGGCAACAAGTAACAACATTTTAGACATTTTCATGATTCTCCACTATAGCCTATGGGCAAAACATCAAGACGAGTCAAAACAGTGAAACAGTTTTGACAGACTGAAACGGGACAGTGCTTCAAAAGAAAATGAAATGATGAAAGGAAACACTGTCCCTTCGAAACAGCGATATGGATGTTGAAACAGAACAATGGTGTTTCGCACAGCCCTAATCAACAGTACTCAAGGGAACGATATGGCTAGCATTGTATCCTGTTGACTCCTCAGTCCAGATAACCAGGTACCACCTAATACCCATTTATAGATGGGTTGATTGGCAGCCACCTTTGGATCAGGACTTGAATTCACACCTAGGAAAATGTAGTGAGATACCTCCATGGTTCTGCTACAGCACCTATATAAGGGCCTTCACTGATTGAGCTTATTCTGATTCGGGTTCAGACCATACAGATCCCAGTTCTGCTTTCAGGGTCTATATTTAAGGTTTACAGTGGTGGAACTTCAAAAGTTGATGGTCCTTGATTGGTGAATCCCAACTAATCCCAAAATACATATGTTTAAAGGGGAGCCATGGAAGCTCCAGACAAAATACTGGAAGATGCACAACAAAGAAAATCCTGCTACAATTTTTAGCTAGGAGATGAACATGAAAGGGATTTTGGAGTCATTGTTGACTCCAGGGTGAACATGAGCTGCTAATGTGAGGAAATGGTCAGTAAGGCTAACTGCACCTTGTTGTGCATCTACAGATGCATCACGAGCAGGTCCAGGGAGGTGATCTTTCCCCGCTATGCAGCGTTGGTCAGGCTGCAGTTGGAGTACTGCATCCAGTTCTGGGTGCTACACTTCAAGAGGAATGTGGCTAGCATTGAGAGGGTCCAGAGGAGGGCCACTCGCGTGGTCAAGGGGCAGCGGGGCAGGCCCTACGAAGAGAGGGTAAAGGGCCTGAACCTATTCAGCCTCCACAAGAGAAGGCTGAGAGGGGATCTGGTGGCTGTTTACAAACTCAACAGGGGGGACCAGCAGGAATTGGGGAAGGCTCTGTTCCCCTGGGGCACCACCCAGGATTACTAGGAATAATGGCCACAAATTGTTAGAGAGAAGGTTCAGGTGGGACATCAGGAGACGTTACTTTACAGTTAGGGCTGCCAGGCTCTGGAATGGGCTCCCAAGGGAGGTGATGCTCTCTTCTACCTTAGGGGTCTTCAAGAGGAGGCTGGACAGATATTTGGGTGGGGTGATATGATCCCGGCACCCATTCCTTCCCAGGCCAGGGGAACCTGATGATATGTGTAGGTCCCTTCCGACCCTAAGTACTATGATACCATGATGCATAATCTAAGATGTTTTCAGGACATCTTGCTTTCATTATATGATAAGATTTTAATATTATTTTCACTGAGCTAGAGCTCAGTCAGTATTTTCTTTGTGAATATGTATCCTAATTTACTTTGGCCACATTATTGCCCACCTGTATTTGTGCCTTCTGTGAATACTTATGCCATGAACAAGAACACTTTGTGGAAAGTCAGTCTTGAGCTTGTTCACTCAGATAGGAATTGTAAATTTGCTTTCCAGGAGTTATCCTGCCAAAAGCCTGATATATTTGCTTATCTAGTTAGTGAACAGCAACAATATGATGTTATCAATGTGAAAAAGCACAACCATCACAGATGGCAGAGTTCATACTTCTGTTATTGAATAGAATTATTTGCACAGCTTTGCTCTTTTTCTTTTCATTCTTAGACTTTTCTGTTCTTCCCTTTGTTGAAGTTTTTGTGTTCTCTTTCCCTTTTGGTTTTTATACTGCCCTCATTACCATACTATCCGAGTACTTCTTTGCCATTTGTTATACTAAATATTAACATAAAATAGTTCCTTTGCTCACCTTCCGAGTGCAAGAATTAACTCTCACAAGTAATCCCTCTTTCCTCCCTGTTCAATTACTGATTGGCGTTCTTGGCTTTATGGCCATTTCACATCTTCAGTGAAAGTTTTAATGGGCTGAAGCTTCTTTTGCAGGGTATTATTGAAGTTTAGTAATCAGTTGGCTTAGTCTGCCACCAGATTGCACTAACGATCCAAAAAGCGTATGCTGAGTTTGTAAGAACATTAGCTTTCATTTTGTTTGGAGTGGATGATTGGCTCAGACCAAGCTGACTCATCAATAGTTTGGAAGTTTGTGTACAGTTCACTGATGCCCATCAAAAGTTCAGGAACAAAACTCAAGAGAAACTGTTTAAGGAGTTTGTTTATGAACTACTTTTGCTGAATTTTGATGAGTGCTCAAATTCTGTGCATGAATGTGCCTCCAAATTCTGAGAGACATGAACTCTGTCGCACCTGGGATCGAAGCGCTGGTAGACGAATAGCTACACTTAGTCATTGTCACAGTGTGTTCTGCTAAACAAGCTGAATAGAGTTACTTGGCAAAACAAATCAGAAATTATCTCTTAAACATGTTCAAGTTCATGTCAGTCAAGCTGTAGCTCTTCTAGGTACATCTGATAAAAAGGAGAGACATTGTCATAAAACAACTGTTCAGAGGCAATTGGGGCCTGTACACACAGTACTTCATAGTGCTTGAATTAAGAAATACAAAGCCCAGCAAAAGTAAATAGGAACCTAATGAATAAGGCAGGCATGGCGTCTAGATGCCAAATGAGGGCTTCTTTGAAAGCCGTTTTCATGTACAAAAATAAGACCAGTATATTAGGGATGAGGGAAGTGATTTGGAAGAAAGTAGTGTCCAACCAGCCAGCAAAATGAATTTGAACCCCATCCCCTCCCTTTTTTTTTTTTTTAAAGGATCATGTAATTTTACCCAGAAATGTGCTTTAGTACTTGCTGTGGGTACTGCCCTGCTGCAATCTGGATGAGATTCTGTGCTGTACCTCCTACAAATGTTAATGAAGCAACATGCAGAGAGAGAGAACAAAGTTGAAGCCCCGAGTACAGTGGTACTGTCATTTTCTGACTCCTTGCTTCCATGTCTCTGCATCCTTAGTTTAGCAATCTATTCAGCTCCATCTGAAGTCTTTTTTCCCTTAAGCACGTCTCCATATTTCAGCATGTCGCATTCATAAACATCCCCTTTGCACTGGCTAGATCAATCTCTTGAAGAATATGCTGTGAAAGTTGGGGTGCTATGCAGAGCTAACATTTCCTGATGCATATGACTGAACTGAAATATGGAGACACTTCTGGAGTAGGAGACCATTTACACTCTGCAGCTACATAGAACTACTTTGGACTGCCAGGCTGAATGCTGATCAATATGGATCCAATGATGTTGGATGGGTGAAGATCACATAGAAGTGGCATTAGCAGCTTAGACAAACACATCCTTATTTTAAGGCTGCCCCAACTGGGAATCCTGCAAAAGAATGATGTGAGGAGACTAAATAAATTACAGAAATAGAGGAACAAATACCAACAGTGTGATAGAAGGTGGTAACATGGTGCAGAACACAAGACTGGGCAAGGAACAATTTTGATTACATAGTGTTACTAGCAATAAGAAAAGTCCATTAAAAAGCAGCAGTGCTGCTCCTGTATCATCAGCGAGCAATATTTTCTAACTTTTCTTGAACCAGATCAGGAGACTGGTTTTCATCCAGGTCCAGTTGGACATTACAGAATGAAGAACATGAGGAACTAGATTCCTCCCTAGCATAACTTTACTGACTACAGTATAATTATACCAGGAATTAATTTATTCTCTTACCATTATTTCCCATCCATAAATTGTTATGGCCAAATTCTCTAAGCACAGTAAAGAATGACAGCTCCCTGTACCTAAGGGACCTTGCAGAAAACTTGCCCTGCAAGCATGGGTATATAAACCTCACTTATTTTAATTAGACTTGTGTTCTCAAAGTCCCACTTCAGCAGAAAAACACATGGTCAGTGGAACACAGTGGAGATTTGTGACACCAGACACCATCTATCTGCTCTTCTCAGCAGTGACTTGGCCTTCAGTCTTATGTCACTTGGCATGTGAGTCTCTAGCGGTAGGTTACAGCACTGTCTATTATTAGTGCTTACTCAGAATGGGTCCTCTGCACTTCAGTAGGAGAGAAGGAAATGTCTGCGTAAGCATCATGCAGCCTTCATTTTTCTGAACAAAAGTGGTCCTTAGGGAAGATACTCAAATAAACACCAGCCTAAACTACACTCTAGATAACTGAAAAGCAAGAACAGGACCAAGCACTATTATTCAAGATGATGCTGAGGTTAGTCTTTTCTCAGTACGAAACACAAAGCGGATACAATTTTTTGGAACCAAGTAACCCCTGGCTAATTAAAGGTTGCCCACTCTGCCTTCCTGCTGGATAGGTAATGCCATTTTAAAGTGATTGGCAAGCGGAAACAGATTAAGCATTTTAAAACATAACATTTTAACATTTTACAACATAAGTTAACCCACTGGTGCCTGCAACTGACTGCTTCCTCTTTTGGGAGAGGTTCTGTTGAAAATCTGGTCCCTGTAATGCAAGGAGACTTCCTCTGAGAGCTACCTGATAAGCCCCATGTGTAATTCAAAACCTGAAAAGATAGGCATATTGTAAATTTGTCATGCTACAAGGGGATAATTTGAGTTTATGGCCAGCAGCAAGCATTGTCTATTTGTCTGTGCCATGTTTTTTGGCTTCTAACAGAGCAGACCAAACAATTTGTTTCCATGTAATTGTTAAGGGTACAGGCATATAACATTCCTGATAATTTTGCTATGCTTTGTTATGATGATAAATTACTATGTATGTTGCTGCTTGTGCTTGTTAGTCTCACTTTGCAGTTTGCATCCTGCATGTACACTAGAAGATAAATTGGACATTGACCCTAAATGTCAGTGTCATAGTAAACTAAGGATTTTTTATGGGATTGCTAAGACACCCTTCTTTAGTCTTCAAGCAACTTTTAGCAGGGATGGAAAATGTCGTAGTTTTCCCCATGGTGACTGATTTAGAAATGGAATAATGTAAAGAGTATTTCATACTTAAAATGAAAAGCAGGAATTATTTGCATGAATAAGATTGCTTTACAAAACAAAAGGATAGTCTTATAATATATTCACATGCTGAGGTCTGTTTAGGAATACAGGGAAGACAATCTTGGAACAAAACAGAAGTGTGTTCCCTGCCATCAGAGAAGACAATAAAGAATTCAGAAGTATATGGGCTGGCTGAGGAATTTTAATGGAGCTACTTAGCTGAAGAGAATCATGAATAAGTAAGGTAATGATAGAACAATACAATCTACAGCGAGCAGTTGCAACATTTTATTTTAGTCAGTAGATTGTTTACCACACAGAACAGCCACTGCAGTCAAGCAAGAAAATGATGCAGCCAAGCATCTGCTGCATTTCATCTCTCAATGGACACTACAATCTTTGTCAGACATAACACATCAGTGGCTGGAAGGATGGGAAGAAGTTCAAAGGCCTTGTTCAGTTGTTGGTAAAATGCCATTACTGTGGTTGATAAGGATTATACAAACACATGTCTCTTCTATTCATAATTACTATAGTGCAGTGACTAGTATATTCAAATCTTATTAAGATGCTATGTGAAAAAAATGAATACATGGCTGAAGATAAAATTTCCAAAAGCTCATAAATGAGTAATGTGCTTAAGTCTAGAGCTGGCTGAGTATTTTCTACTTAAACTATTTTTGATGGAAAATTGGGTTTTTAAAAAGTACTTTGCAAACCATCTCTGCTTTCCATGGAATTATTTTTTATTTCATTGAAAAACCAAATATCCATGAGCTGAAATGTTTTTATTTGGATATGTCCCCCCTCCAGGCCTCGTAGGACTTGTGTTTTAGGTTCCTGTTTTCTGTGACTGCAATGACAGATAAAGCCATGTCTAAACTTCAGACTTAGTGTGCCCATCACAACGTCTCCTGCACATTCCATGCGGCTCTGTCTGCACCAGCTTCTGGGTCAGAAGTTGCATAGCCATGTCCTTGCGCACCGAGAACAGGTTAATTTGTAGTCCTGCAAAGGAGCTCGAACACACAGATTTACACAGTGTTTGTGCTCAGTGCCGCTAGACACACTGAGTCTGTCGTCTAAACAAGGTCTAAGTTTCTTTTAAAAATGGGTCTTTGATTCCCAAACAGGAGGTTGAATTAGCCCCTTTCAGGCCTATGAGTCTATTGTTAAGGTGTTTTTAAAAACGCTAATACTGGTCATTCCAAATCTACAATTCAAACCCTGAAAATCTGAAATCTGGTATATGGGCAGTGGCAGTGAAGGCACTGAGCTGGCAGTGGTGGCAGCTGCAATTTTTGTACCTCTTCTAAGTCAGCACTGGGGACTGATGTCCTACTCATCCCCACTTAGGTATGGTACTGGTAACTGGTGTCATGAATCACAGTTATGTTTCTGTTCTGTGCCAGGATGGGTATAACTCATAGAAGCACAGAGATAGCATCATAATGGGCACAAGTTTTCTGGGGTGAATGGTCACAAAATGTGAATTTGCAGATCAGTTTCCACAAGTATTTGAGGATGTATGCTCATCACTTACTACAGTAGTGTGTGTCCTAGAAAACTGAATTCTTTTATCTTCATAAGTGAACACGAAAGGGGTTTGAACACAGTCAAAACATGATCTTTTTTTTTTTTTTAATTCAAAAGATTAGTCAAGCAAATGATCTTGCTTTATTCACCCAGCACCAGCATAAAGATATTAAGTGTCTGCAGTGCTTAAACACCTATGGATAATACGAGTTTAGGGTTGCACATAAGAGTTATAACAACGAGTAATAAGAAGTAACTTTAAATATGAAAACATATGTTGAATATGAGGTCATACTTCTTGAAAGTAAACTCTATTAGGTAGTCTCCTACAAGAAGCAAATCTCTGTTGTTTAAAAGAAGCAGTTGATCACATGCTGTAGTAAATGGTGTTGGGACTAACATGATACAGCAATCACCAGAGTGTTTGATTACTTTGGTTCCAGTAGTTTTGACTTTTTGCCCACTGAGTAGTCTGCTTCCTCCACTATTTATTGTGAAACCAAGAAGCCAAAGGCTTAGCAAGCTGTTTCAGGATGTAAGAGATTAAACTGTAGCTGTAGATAATGTTGTCTCTAGAGTACTGGCTTTGCTTCTTCATATAGGTACATTATAGAGGAGATGCAGGTGCCTTGACATGAGTAAAATTTAATTGCTCATATTTATCAAACAATGATTTTCCTATTAGTTTCACTTAACAGTAGGGGATCTCATCCATCCTTTGAGTGAAATGAATGCATTTTTCCTTGATAAAGGAATGGGCCATTCACATATAGATTACTTTTTATATATTTTTCCTTAATCAAATTAAGTAAATTCTCATATCCTGGTAGCATTTTGCTCTTTGGTTTAGGGATATTTCTGATGGCAAATTAAGGTACAATGTGTTTCAGCTCTTACATTACATCTTAACATCTAAGAAACAAAAATATATGATCAATACGTATTGTACTGAACATTCTCTTGCATTTAGTACAGTCTAATTTTAATGCCCAAAGCAGTGCAATTTATCTCACTGTCTCATATACATCCTGGTCAAGGAGTCTGCAAGATATGCAGTGTTAATTCTCTTTCTTGATGCCTTCCTACTGTTCCTAATTATCTCCTGTGCACTGCACCAACCTGAGTAGTTCTTTGCTGTAACTGGTGTTCATACCTTTCCATTAAAAGAAGGGTCTTATCACGCATCCACTTTTACCAAATCTTTATTGTTTCTCATGGCTTCTTAGCTTATGTTATAAGTAGGTAGTGGTATACAACTAAACTACTAACTTGGCTTTCATTTGAACCATTTGCCATCTTCTGACAGGAGAAAACAGCCTAATTTTCATTAGAAAACTCATCCAATTGGAACAAAAATAATTACAATGTGGCAACAAAAATCCATGTGGACTGCAACGTGAAAGAAAATGCTCTTCACACTTTTTTTACTTTCATTCTTGAATACTCCAGAGTTTTCACTTGGCTGAGCTGTAATAAATGCATTTAATGTAGTTACAGTCCAGGATTCAAAACCTGATGTATCAAGTCATGGTGTAATATTTGCAATCAGATCCATCTTAAAACCACTCATCACCCAAAGACACAACAGACTTCCTGCAAAAACTCAAAAACATAGACCACCTTCCCAGCAATACCCTTCTAGCCACAATGGATGTCACTAGCCTATACAACAACATCCCAACCCAGGATGGCATCCAAGCCTGCCTCGAATATCTACAAGAACAAGATTACAACGCAGAGTACAGACCTCAGGATATCACTGAACTTATATATAACCAACAAGGACACTCCTCCAGAGAGCTAGATCACACTTTTGAAAGAGCCACCCAGAAAGCATGTGAAGATTTTCTGCAGTACAAAAAGAAAGTCCTCAAAAATTGCACACTATTAGTTATGACATACATGAATGGCGTATGCCCCTGGCGGCTGGGGGCAGCATGGCTGTGCTGGCGGCGGCAGGAGCATGGCAGCGGGAGCCTGAAGGTAGTGAGAGGGGAGCTCCCACAGACGCCGCTGGCACTGTTGGCAGTGGGGGGTGGGTGTGTGGGGAGCACCGACCATGGATCAGCGACCACCCACAGGCGCTGCTGGCAGCAGCAGCCAGGGGTGATCAGGAACCGGCCACAGACAAAAATACCCAACTACCTGTGGGGGCACACTTCTCACAGGACAATCACTCCCTCTCTGATCTCTGTTCTACTCCTCAAAAACAACTTACAAAACACCTTTTGTAGACGAGCCTACGAACTTCACTTCATAAATCTACTGAATACAAAAAATCATAGACTCAATATAGACATTGGTTTTATGGCACATTCCAACCTGCCTGACGTCTGATTCAGCAGGTACCTGCCTGACCTGACCTTTTACTTTCTTCTTTTTCCCTACCTTTTCTCCCCTCCCCTTCCCTATTTTACTGCCCTTTGTCTCCCTGATTTCCTACTATTTTCTTCTTTATTGAGTGCCTCTTTTTTACCTGTAGTGGTTTTGGGCCTATTTTTTTCTTCCCCAACTATTTCCTTTTTCACTGACAGTCTCTTTGCTACTTTGTATTCTATCACTGTAATGTCTCCCTTTAGCCTTTTCCCCCCTGCTTGCTTCCCCCTCCCCTCTCTGATTTACCTTTTGTCTTTCTAATTTCTACCTATTTACCTTCTCATTGACATCCTGCCACACTTTTAGCTTTTCTCATTTCTTGAAGTCTCAGAACAGCAGAGATTCCCTATGCCTGAAGAAAGGTGACTGAGCCTGAAAGCTTGCCAAGAACTTTTTTCCAACTACTCAGTTGGTCTAATAAAAGATATCACACCTACTCAAAGAACCTTGCCTGCCTATATCCTTTGACCAACACAGATACAACCAAAAACCCTGATCTACATCAATAGATTTGTGGATTCACAGATTTTCAGGCCAAAAAAGACCATTAGGCTCAAGCAATCAGACCTCTTGCATAACACAGGCAACAAAATTGGACACAGTGGGTGCATCTACACATTCATTAATGTGCCTTAGATACTGCACTTTTGGTTTACTACTTCCTTAGTAAAGCAATAACTAAATGCGCAGTACCTAAAGTTACTGCACATTAGCACTGGCGCATGGTTATTTAGTGATGTTTATTGTATATTAGCCTTATAATACTGTGCAGTAGCCTATTAGTACATTTTTTGCTGTGACATGGTACTGCACAGTGTTATTAGGCCAATGCGCAGTAAACGTCTTATGCAGATGCTCCCCATGGCCTTGGCACTGCTGAAGCTGGCCATACCCGCCAGCCTCTCGTATATCAGCTCATGTTTGGTGTCAGCAAGGCCACCACTGAGGAGGCTGAGGTGTGCAGGGCCCTCTTGTACACTGTGTTGGAGCACACTGTGCTCTGCGTACATGACCCCCTGGTGGTGGTGGCAGGGTTCTGTGCCTTGGGATTCCCCCTGTGTATTGGGGCCCTGAATGGGACCTACATCCCCATCACCTGTGTTCCCCATGGAGACCAGCATAATTACAGCCACAGGAAATTTCACTCCATGGTCCTGCAGGCTGTCGTGGACCATTGCAGGGCCTTCATTCACATGAGCACTTCCTGGGCAGGCAGAGCACATGATGCCCACATGTTTCACAATTCCAGCCTGGTGGAACTCACGGAGAGTGGGGACTTTGTGCTGGATCTGCAGCTGGGTGCCATTGTGGTCCAGCCCCTGCTTATCAAGGATTCTGCCTACCCAATCCTGCCCTGGCTGATGTGGCTGTACACTGGCCACCTAGACCCCCTCCAGGCCCACTTTAACCACTGCCTGGGCTGGACCCGCGCCCTGATGGAGTGTGCCTTTGGCGGCCTCAAGGACTGCTGTCACTCCCTCACCACCTTTTTCAAGGTCACCGAAGACAACCTCTCCTGGGTCATCATCACAGCCTGTGTGCTGCATAACATCTATGAGGTCCAGGGGGAGCTGTTCGGTGAGGCCTGGGAAGAGGCGGTGCAGCATGCAGAGGATGCCTGAAGGTGGGAGCACTACCTGCAACAGCAGCAGCAGGCCCCACCTGCCAAAGCACCAGGAGCAAGTCACCAGGCACCAGGGTGCTGGGTGCAGGGGGTTCTAGCTGACCACATTCTTCAGCACTGCCCGCTGTAGCCTGCCTGCCCCTCTGCCCACAGATCCCCTACCCCATGTCCAGCCCCAGCACCACTCTTATTGTAGACACGTCTGAAAAATAAGTCTTTGTTCTTCTCAAAACACACACCCTCCTCTCCCTTCTCAACACTCAGGGCCCACTTCCCCCTCCCTTCTTAACAAAAAAAGCCCCTCCACCACCCACCCCACCCACCAACAATAAAATACCTTCTTCCCCATGAAAACTATTTACCAAGTTATTTGTGTGCTGTCTTGGAGTAGGGGTTCATGGGGTGGGGGTGCCTAGGGGACGGAGCCCAAGGGAGGTGGCCAGCACCCCAGGCTCTGGCCAGTTCCCTGCAGGTGCACATGCTGGAGACTCTCCCCAGGGTGATGGCAGCTGTTGGTCCTCTGGTGCAGGTGGCTCCCCTTCTGCCAGGTGCTGTTCATGGCCAGCAGGGCCAGCATGTGGTTCTTTTACCACTGCTGGCTGCTCCAGCTCCACACCCACGTGAAGCCAGGGAGAGAAGTGGGCCTGGGCCCAGGCAGGGGGCTGAATAGCTGGGGACCTGGGGTGGGGGCCAGGCCAGGGGCTCCTGCTGGCTGGAGGCAGTGAAGGGCTTCCTCCCAGGCTCAGGTGGGGGCCTGCTGTGGGGCATCAGGCAGCTGCCAGGGGACCTGTGGGGCTAGGGACAGGGACCAGGCAGTGGCAGGCATGACCATTGCATGGCCTATGACACAATGACACCATGCTGTGTCAACACCATGCTTGGCACAAATGACACCATGCTGTGTCTCAGGCTAGCTCTCTTGGTTCCTGTGCAGCTGTCCTGGTGGTTCCAGCCTTGAACAGCCGCCAGCAGTGCCCAGCACAGGGGCACAGCATGCGACTGGCTGTGCCCCACAGCACCTGCAGGTGCAGGGAAGACTTCTGGGGGTATGCTCACACAGGTGGCGTTGGCCCAGCTGCCCAGAAGCTGCCGTAGGCAGCGCTGGGGTGCTGACAGGCCTGGCCAGGGGTTGCAGCAGCATGCAGTACCCAGCTAGCCCCGATGGCACTGCCGTGGCAGCCATGTGACAGTGCAATGCCAGGCATTGTGCTGGGGTGCTGGCAAGCAGACACAGCAGGGCTGAGGCCTGCCCAGGACACAGGGCCTGCAGTGTCCACAGGCTGCCTATGTTGTGTGCCTCTGGGCACAAACTGTCTGCCAGCTTTTATAGCCTGCAGACAGGGGCTGCCATCAAGGCAGCTCAGCCCAGAGGCAGGAGGGGCTTCTAGGTTGCAACCCTGGAGCTGGCCTCAGGCTGGCCCCCTAGGGACTGGGCAGACCCGGGAGCAAACTTGCTCCTGGGTTGCGTCTGCATGTGCGCTACTGCACATAAGTACACGCACGTAGATGTGTATGCTCACTGTGCAGTAAGTTATGCTAATACACAGTAACACATCTCATGTAGACACACACAGTAATTCCTGAATAAACTGGAGTAATTCTTTTTTTAAAGTATCCAAAATTGTCATCCCCCCTACCTCTCCCCATTCCTTGGGTAATTATCCTTATACTTAATGGTTAATTTTCCTCATACTTAAATTTGCAGGTTACTGGTTTTAAAAAAAAGTTGGATAAAGTATATAGCTGCAATATTTAAATTGGACAGTACTTGTAGCTTTATAAAAAGTGATACTTTCTGAATCAAATTCTCCACTGATATGACTCCATTGACTTCATAGAGTTATTTCAGCCGATACTGACCTACTTCTTGCCCCTGGAATGAGAAAAAATATGCAAATTTTTCTTGAAGCACAAGGTTGAATTTTGATTTTTAATTTAAAAACTCATAAAATGTATTTGTAACATTTCTCTTCCCTATATAATTATTATGTTTTATATTCGGAAGAGTTCACATTAATGGTAATAACTCAGGAAAAAACAGTGATTGTTGAGGAAAGAGAGAAACTGGAATAAAAGGAACTGGTTATAAGATTTTGTAAATATAATATTAAGAACCAATGAATATAGTCCTGTTTTATGCATAACTCATTTTTTAAATAACTGGTCTGCTGTTGTTCCATAAAACTAAATTATTTGCCACTGTAAAAGTTAAAGCAAAACTTTCTTTGTTCAGGTGAATGGAGCAGTAAAAAATGATGTAGTTGCATCCTTGAATCAATTAAACACACCTCATGGGCATATCCCGATGAGCATGCACATGCAGTTTGCAGCATCTCAAACCTGTTTGATGCTCCACAAACCACATGTGACGATGTGCACCCATTCACCATGCTGCAGACTTGCAGTGTGGCACCAGAATTTTATACCGGGAGATCCCGGTGTGTGCCCCTCCCCGCCCCCCCCCCAAATAAAATAAACAACAACAACAACAAATACGTTGCAAAAGGCAACACACACAGCAGCAGTGTGCACCACCAGAAATGGAGCCTGACCAGCCAGAGCAGGGCTCTGGCTGCTGGCCAGACTCTGGGCAGCTGGATTGGTGCTGCTGCTGCCTTGGGAGGCCCACAGAGCCCCAGGTAAGGCTGCTGAGGCCAGTGCAAGTACTGGCCCCAGCTTCCCCTATCCCACACAGGACAATTTACTTTGCACCAACCCCAAATTCAGGGCTGTGTGCAGTGGCAAAAGGCAGTGGCAGCACAAATTTGTGCCACTGCTGTTTTTGCTTCAGCAACTGCATGCCCATGAATGTGGGGATGTACTCCATATGTCTAAAAATTTTAGATAACCTACAAATTCCCTAGGGTGTAATGAAAAATGCAAATTATATGAACTAAAAGGAAGTGTCTCAGGAATAAAGAAATGGTATAAGTTTGTTACTAAATGTTCTTTAGTTAAATACCCGCTATAATTTTTATGTCAGGGTAACATTTGGGTAAAATACTTGCAAGAGGTATACATATGTGTCAAGCTCTCTGCATTACTTGCCAGTCAGGTAGCCAAGATTAATGACGTTTCATTACATTATAAGATGGTTTAAGCATTGCCAGTGCTGCAGTTGCCATTAAAGCTTCATCTAGAGTTTTCATCGCTGCAAAGTTGGATTGGACTGTAAGGAATGCGTGAGCTAGCTCTGGAGTGTAACATATTCATGCTAGGTTCAAATAAGTTACCTAGTCATCCTAGTGATAGGGGTAAGGGCTAAATTTATGCCTTTTTTTGGCCAGAGATGCACTTGGCTGATGGTGTAGCATCCAAACCAGAATGTCCAGAGGCATTAGAGCTACAGACTACAAAGGCAGGCAGAGGCTATGTTCAGAAGTGGCACTTGCTACACTTTCTTAAAAAAATACAAATAAAAAGCACATCCACACCTACTACTCTTGCATAGATTTAAATGCAACAGAATTTCAAATGGAAGCCTGGGGAAGAAACCTAAGTGTCAGTTGAATAAACTAGTAACATTCCCACTGAATTCAATGGGGTATTTTTGCTCACTAATGACATCAGGCTTGGGCTCATAGCTAATAGCACTTTCCAATTCAAATAGCTTTTACCAGAGTTACCAAATCTGTCAGCTTGTTCTTGGCAAATGGACTAATACATGAGACAGTAGTAGTATAGAATAGATAAATGCATTTTCCCCATTGGACTATTTTTAAAAAATGGTCACCAATATATTAAGCCTTCCTGATCAAAAAGACACTTGTTGGCATGTGTTATGCTCCAGCTGGCAGCAGCACATTTTCTCAGGAAGAGAAATTTGAGTTAATTCTGATCTTTGTTAGTAAGGGGTAGAGAATTTTCTAAAAACACTCATCCAGTTTGTATCTAGTAGGCATCTCCCAATACCTGTGCTACTGTGTCTACGTTCTCACATTGCTCTTGAAGTATTGCCTTGAAAGCATCGGCAGATTAACACGCAGGCCCACAGGACCCGGGGCAAGGGGCTGCTACCAATGGCCAATGGCCCAGGTGGGCATCCTGGCTGTGGGCATCTGGGGAGGGCAGTGTGCATCTTCTCCCAGGACCAGGAACAGGCACAGGGCTCCTTGCAGGCGGTGCCAGCTTCCTGGTGTCAGCTGCTCCCAGGAGGCACAATGGGCATTCCCACTCCTACTCCCTGCTATCTGTAGGCTGCAGCTGGCACCAGCACCACTGAGATAGGGCAGGACTGTCCTATCCCATCCTGCTGGGGCTGGCAGAAGCCTGGGTGGACAACCAGGGGTGGTGTGGAGCCCGTACTCCACCCCAGACTGGCTCTGGCTCCAGCCATGGCCCCAGCCCATCCTGCACTGCTGGTGTACTGCAGCCATGGCTGTATGACACCTGCTGCATGGAGGGGCTAGGCTGGCCCAGGCCAGCCCAGTTTGGGGCCAGGGCCAGGGTTGGGGCTGGGGCCAGGGCTGCTTTCACTGCAGCAGTGCTTGCACTCCCTGGCTCACCCTAGATCATAGAATCATAGAAAATTAGGGTTGGAAGGGATCTCAGGAGCTCATCTAGTCCAACCCCCTGCTCAAAACACGACCATCCCCAACTAGATCATCCCACCAAAGCTTTGTCTAGCCAGGTCTTAAAAACTTCCAAGGATGGAGCTCTAGGTAACCTGTTCCAGTGTTTTAGTACCATCTGAGTGAGAAACTCCTTCCTAATATCTAATGTAAACTTCCTTTGTGGCAACTTGAGACCTGCTCCTTGTCTGGTCATCTGCCACCACTGAGAACAGTCCAGCTCTATCCTCTTTCGAAACCCACTTCAGGTAGTTCAAGGATGCTATGAAATTCCCTCTGTCACCTCTTCTCTAGACTAAATACGCCCAGTTCCTCCAGTCTCTCCTCAAAAGTCATGTACCCCAGCCTCCTCACCATTTTTGTTGTCCTCCGCTGAACTCTCTCCAATTTGTCCACATACTTTCTGTAGTGGGGGCCCAAAACTGAGCACAGGACTCCAGATGTGGCCTCACCAGTGCTGAATAGAGGGGAAGAATCACTTCCTTTGACCTAATGGCAACACACCTACCAATGCAACCCAGTATGCCATTAGCCTTCTTGGCAACAAGGACACACTGTTGGCTTATATTCAGCTTATTGCCCACTGTAACCCCCAGGTCCTTTGCTTCAGAGTTGCTGCCCAGCCAGTCAGAACCCAGCCTGTACTACTGCCATGGGATTGTTCCCTCCTAAGTGCAGGACTTTGCACTTGTCCTTGTTGTACTTCCCTAGCTCGCCTGCAAGAATGTTGTGGGAGATCATATCAAAACCCTTGCTAAAATCAAGGTATACCACATGCACCCGTGTCTCTGCATCCAGAAAACTAGTCATCTCATCATAGAAGGCAATCAGGTTGGTCAGGCATGACTTGCCCTTGGTGAATCCATGCTGACTATTCTTAATCACCTTCTTTTCCTCCAAGTTCTTAGAAATGGATTTATTGAGGATCTGCTCCGTGACTTTTCCAGGGATGGAGGGAGGCTGACTGGTCTGTAGTTCCTCTGCATCCTCCTTGTTCCCTTTTTTAAATATGGACACCATGCTTGCCCTTTTCCAATTATCTAGGACCTCTCTTGATCACTATGAGTTTTCAAAGATGATGGCCAGTGACTCTGCAGTCATATCTACCAACTCGGCACCCATAAGTGCATCCCATCCATCCCCATGAACTTGTACATGTCTAGCTTTTCTAAAGTAGTTCCTAACCTGTTCTTTCACCACTGTTGGCTGCTCACCTGCTCCCTAAACTGTGCTGCCTGGCGCAGTACTCTGGGAGCTGACCTTGCCTGTGAAGACTGAGGCAAAAAGGGTATTGTTCAGCCTTTTCTTCATCCTCTGTCACAATGTTGCCTCCCCCATTCAGTAAGGGACCCACACTTTCCCTGATCCCCTTCTTGCTACTTGCATACTTGTAGAAACCTTTCTTGTTACCCATCATGTCCCTTGCTAGCTGCAGCTCCAGTTGCACTTTGGCCTTCCTGACTTCATCTCTGCATGCCCGTGCAATGCTCTTATACTCCTCCCTCGTTGTTTGTCCAAGCTTCCATTTCTTATAAGCTTTGTTTTGTGATTTAGTTTACTGAAGCCCTGCTGAGCCAAGCTGGTCTTCTGCCGTACTTGCTAGTCTTCCTGCACATCGGGATGGTTTGTTCCTGCAGTCTCAGTAAGGCTTCTTTAAAGTACAACCAGCTCTCCTGGACTCCTTCCCCCTCAGACTGGCTTCCCAGGGGATCCTGCCAATGAGTTTTGAAATCTGTTTTTCTGAAGTCCAGAGTCCTTCCTTCCTTCCCTCAGGATCCTGAACTCAATCTTCTCATGGTCACCGCTGCTCAAGTTGCCATCCACTATACTACATTCCCCACCAATTTTTCCCTGTTTGTGAGCAGCACGTCAAGGAGAGCATGGACCCTTGTTGCTCGCCCCAGCACTTGCACCATGAAGTTGTCCCCAACACTCTCCAACCCCCCCCGGATTGCCTGCACACTGCTGTATTGGCCTCTCAGCAGATGTCAGGGTGATTGAAGTCCCCATGAGAACCAGGGCCTGCGATCAGGAAACTTCCACTTGCTGTTTGAAGAAAGCCTCATTCACCACTTCTTCCTGGTTTGGTGGTCTATAGCAGACATCACCCACTACTACATCACCCTTGTTGTTCTCCCCACTGACCCTAACCCAGAGACTCTCAACAGGCCTATCTCCAGTTTCATACTGGAACTCAGAGCAATCATATGGCTCTTTTTACATAAAGTGCAACTCCTCCTCCTCCTTTTCTCCCCTGCCTGGCCTTCCTGAATAGTTTATACCCATCCATGACAGTGCTCCAGTCATGCGAGCTCTCACCAAGTCCCAGTTATTCCAATCACGTCATAGTTCTATGATTGTGTGAGGCCTCCCAATTCTTCTTGCTTGTTTCCCAGGCTCCGTGCATTTGTGTACAGGCACCTGCGGTAAATAGTTGATTGGCCTGATTTCTCAGGAAGTATGACAGCACCTCCCCTGTTGCCCTCTCCTGCTTGCTCTTCCTCCAGGTCTCCTGTTTCCCTACTTTAGCCTTAGGGCTTTGGTCTCCTTCCCCCCAGTGAACCTAGATGCACTGAGGAGGCTAGGTGGGCCCAGCTGCAGCCCCTGGCAGGCGCAGAGAAAGCCCACCCGTACCTGGTGAGGGGCTTCCAATTTTCTGTTTGCTCAGGGCCCCAATAAATCTTAATTCTCCTCTGCTTGAAAGGCAGGGCCATTTTACATCAGAGCAGCTGAGCTCTTAAAATTGCTGCCTTTGGAGTTAATCCAAGTAAATATTGCTGGGGCCTCTGATTCAAAAGTAACTCAATTATTCAAACTATCTACCTTATTCAAGGGTCTCCAAAATTTGCACTGACAGAATTTGAAATTTTCTAGCTATCCTCATCCTATTCTATGCTTGTCCTCTGCTGCCAAAGGGGAAACAGACCCTCTGTATTCTTGTAAATAACGTCTTTTAACCCGATGTTAAAAGCTCAGGACTGAAGAAGGGAATAAAGTGACATGAATGTGCCTAAAGCCATGGGAGACAAAGTTCCTTGGGTGAATTTGATATCTTTTATTAGACCAACCCAAATAGTTGGAGAATAGTTATTAAGCAAGCTTTCGGGTTCAAAAACCCTTCATTAGGCTAAGGAAGTTGCAGCAGTTGGTGTGTGCTCTTCCTGGATGGAATGAAAAGTAAAGAAGCCAGGGGCTGGGCTGGGGAGTCAGTTGCCAGGCAGATTGTAATGTATAAAAAATCCAATGTCTATGTTTAGTCCCTGATCTCTAGTATCCAGCAGGTTGATGAAATGGAGCTCATAGGCTCGTCTCTGGGAAGCGTTGTGTAAGTTTCCCTTGAGGATCAGGACAGAGAGATTGGAGAGAGAGTGGCCCTCCTGTGAGAAATGTGCCCCCACCGGTAATTGGGTATTTCTGTCTTTGATGGATTTCCGGTGTGCGTTCATTCTGGTGCGCAGTTATTGTTTCGTCTCTCCTACGTATTTTCCATCAGGGCATTTGGTGCATTGGATGAGGTATATTACATTTCTGGAGGTGCAGCTGTAAGATCCAGGGATGCTGATGGCTCTGTTGTGGGGTGTAGTAATAGTGGGGGTGGTGGAGATGTGTTGGCAGGTTTTGCATTTCTTGTCCTGGCACCATCTGGATCCTTTTGGTGTGTTCTGGGCTTGAAGAAGTTTGCTTCTGGTGATGAGGTTGGCGAGGTTCGGTGCTTGTTTGAAGGCTAGGATGGGTGGCTTTGGGAAGATCTTTTTAAGAATAGGGTCTCTTTCTAGTATGGGTTGCAGTTGTTTGAGGATTTTTCGTACAGGTTCAAGGGAGGGGTGATACGTCATAACCAGCGGTGTGCGATTTGTTGGGGGGGGGGGGGGGGAGGTTTCTGTACTGCAGCAGTTCTTCACGTGGTATCTGGGTGGTTCTTTCAAACGTGCGATCTACCTCTCTGGAGGAGTGTCCTTGTTGGGTGAAAGCCTTTTTAAGATTGGTGAGGTGGCAATCCCGGGTATTCTCTTCAGTACAAGTGCGGTGGTATCTGAGAACTTGGCTGTATAGCACACTTTTTTGGTGTGTTTAGGGTGATTGCTGGTTCTGTGCAGATATGTCTGTGAGTTTCTTGTATAACGTGGTCTGTATTTTATCATTTTGGGTACTAAAGCCATGGGAATGTTTTGTATTGAGCTGCCTGTCTGCTTATTACTTTATTTCTGATGTACAAATTCCTAACAATGAATGATTCTATTCATTCATTAGGGTACTATTAGGGGCGCAATATTAGGGTATGTGCAGATGTTACACTTGAAGTGACCTAACTAGGGTTAGGGCTAGGTAGATCTGGTCCCAGGAACATTTGCACATGCTCTTTGAGATTATAAAACTTGAACTAAATTCTCAGCGAAGAGCAAAACATGCCCTCAGATTGTCAAAACTTGGATTTCAAGGGGCGTGTCTACACGAGACACATTACTGCACATTAGTACAATTTAGTGAGCAGTAAGCACACGTATCTATATGTACTCACACTTACTGCCCAGTAAAA
The DNA here is from genome assembly GCF_030867095.1 of Alligator mississippiensis. Classification (NCBI taxonomy): domain Eukaryota; kingdom Metazoa; phylum Chordata; order Crocodylia; family Alligatoridae; genus Alligator; species Alligator mississippiensis. Next base: position 278,917,650 of record NC_081825.1, read on the forward strand.
ACCTTTAATCTACTTTAAATTTGCTACTTGCATTTGTAAGTAGCAAATTTAACTGGCATTAGTTCATGCACAGCAGCATGCAGGTAGAAGTGACCTGGAAGCAAATTTGCTCCCAGGTCTGCCCAGGCACTAGGGGGCCTGCCTGAGGCCAGCACCATGGCTGCATGCTAGGAGCCTCTCCTGCTCCAGGGCTGGGCTGCCTCTATGGCAACCCCTGTCTGCAGGTTATAAAAGCCTGCAGACATATTATGCTCTGGGGCACACACCACAGGCAGCCTGAGGGCACTGCAGGCCCTGTGTGTTCCCCTGGGCAGGCCACAGCTGAGCTGTGCTTGACTGCCTGGACCCCTGCACTACTGACTGGCACTGCACTGCTGCATAGCTGCCAGGGCAGGGCCGTCAGAGCCAGATGGATGCTGCAGGCGGCTGTAACCCCTGGCCAACCTGTCAGCACCCTGGGGCTGCCTGCAAGCAGCTTCTGGGCAGCATGGCCAGTGCCACCTCCCTGCAGCATGTCCCCAGCAGCCTGCCCTGCACCTACAGGTGCTGTGGGGCATTGCCTCTGTCGTGTGCTGCCTGTCTTGTGCTGTGCCCCTGTACTGGCCACTGCTGGCAGCTGCCCAGGGCCAGCAACACTGGAAAAGCTGTGTGGGGGCCCATAGAGCCAGTGCAGGACCCAGCATGGCCTTGTCCTCCCCTGCCAGGCCTAGGACCACGCATGTCCACATGTCCATGCTGTCCACCCAGGACCCCAACTGGAGCCAGGAGAAGACTGGTGATTTCATGGCACTGTGGGGTGAAGCAGAGATGTGTCAGTTTGAGCAGGGTAGGTGCTCCAACTCTCACATTTATGAGGCCCTGTCAGGCTGGATGTGGGAGTGCAGGCACCACAAGTTGGCACAGCAGTGCTGCATAAAGGTCAAGGCCACAATGAGTTGCTGTGATCAACCACAGTTGCTGGTCCGGCTGAGCCCACAAGACCATGCCCTTTAGGTGGCAGCTGACTAATGTTCTGTTGCCCTGGGACCCAGGCTGCAGCCATGTGGTTTATACCAGCATGGGTGGCCTGCCCAAGCCCTTTCCCCAGCCTGGCACCTCTGGTAACACATCACCAGAGGAGGGACCCTCGGGTGTGCGGTGCCTCATCCCGCTCAGCTCTCTGACTGCAGTTTCCATCAGCAGCTTGGGGAGCCATGGCCAGCACCAGTCTCACCAGCTGTGCAGCCCCAGTGCCAGACACAAGGCATGGCCAGCCATGACAACACTGGCCACCAGCAGTGCCAGATTCTCCTGGGAGGGGGATCTTGGCTGGGCACCTGCATACTGTGCCCCACAGGCTGAGGACACCGGGCACAACTGCACGGCATTGTCAAAGCAGAGGACCGCATCCAGCCACCAAACTTGCCAGCCCTGGATACATGGTAAGCCCCATACTGGGGGGAGGGTCCTACCCACCCTGGTCCTAGCCCCTGCTTCTGCCCCTGACCCTTCCTGCCTGGCACACTCAAACTCCCCTGGTGCCATGTTCCCCACCACAGCATGCAGAGAAGTAGGAAACAGTGCCAAACTTTACTGAGTAGCCTGTGCCCCCAGAAGTAGGTGACCATGGGCCTCCCACATGCCAAGAAATGTGTCAATGCCAGTGATGATGTCTTCCTCAGTAGCAGGGAACAGGGACGTGTAGTGCTGCCACAGGTAGCTCTCCAGCCTGCGGCAGAGGTTGTGATGGCCTGTCCATGTCCCCATGCCATCAAAGCTCAGTGTCCCAAACCAGGAGCTCAGGTGCACCTGGGGAACCATGAGAATCAGCAGCAGCAGAATGTAGTGGTTGGACACCCCTTAGCCCATGCAAACAGCTTATGACACACTGCCTGGGGTAAGTGTAGTAGGGGCATGCTTGGGGTCCAGCAGCAGTGCAGGTGAGGTCCCCTGTAGGGAGGACAGGGGCACATCCAGATCCTTGTCCCAGTTGTTTGGGAGCCCCTCGCTACCCCCCTGCCCAGGTGCCATGGGCTGGGCAGCAGCACAGCAGAGCAGTTGGCCTGCAGGGGAGAGGGAGGGCAGCAGGGTCTTGAGCCATGGCAGCAGGTCCTACAAGGAGTCCAGCCTGTCCCACCCCCTGGGGATGGGGTGGGGGAGGAAGAGTGCCTGTGGCCAGCACTCAGTAAGCTGCCAGCCACAGGGGAGCACACAGAGACAGAGGGCTTGCCCAGCAGCCAGCTGGGCCCGGGCCTGCCTGACCCAACTTACCATGGTCCCTGGGCACACTTGCATGCCTGATCTCCAATCTGAGGCTGAGCAGCTCATGGCCCCTGGTACAGAGTATCTTATCTGTGAAATGTTGCAAACTCTCACAAAAAAGCTTCTGTCTCATGCCACTACAGGGCCTGCATGTGGATGCAGGGGAGAAACCACAGTTGGCAGTGGGAATGCCAGCTCAGGGTGTTCACCACCCACAGATGGGGCTCTCTGGATAGACACACAGTTGACCAGACCCTCCTCCTCCAGTGGCTGGTGGTGGTGGTGGTGGAGTAGGAGAATGCACAGGCCTGGCAGGCAGAGGACATGGCCCACAAGTACAGGTGGCAGGTGGAGGATGTTGCCTGGGAGAAGGCACAGGACCAGGCCAACCAGGAGTTCCCAGCTGAGCTCCTGCATCTGGAGCATGAGCAGATCCAGGTCCTGCGGGAGCAAAACAGCATCCTGGGCCGGGCAGTGGAGGCCATGAATGATGACCATCAGGTGCTGGACACCATTCGGGACCTGGAGGTCTCCTTTGCACCTGTCCCTGCCCAGCCCCTGTCCCTAGCCCCTCAGGCCCCTTGGCAGCCATGATTCACCCTGCAGTAGGTCCTGGCCTGGGCCTGGGAGGAGTTCCTGAGGTGCTTCCAGCCAGCAAGAGCCCCTGGCCTGGCCTCTGCCCCATGTTCACTGCCACCCAGCCCCACTGCTCACCCTGGCTCCATGTGGACACAGAGCTAGAGCTGCCTGGAGCAACACCAGGACCACATACCAGCCGCACTGGTCCTAGACTCCACCAGCCAGTGGGGGACTCACCCACACCGGAAGAGCACCGACCACAATCACCCCTGGGTGAGCCTCCCCTGCCTGCCATACTTACTGTAGTATCTGGACTCATGGGGAAACAGCTAGAGGCCAAGGTGATGGCTACTAAGATCTTCCCCCTAAGTACCCCCACCCCATGGCTTCCCACTCTGGGACACCACAAAAATGACTTTGTAAATAGTTTGCAAAGGGAAGAGGGTTTTTTATTGTTGGTGGGTGGGGTAGGTGGTGGAGTAGCTCTGTATGTTGGGGATGGATGAGAGGAATCAGTGTGTTGTGAAGGGAGGGGAGGGGTGTCTTTTCATGCAAGGGGGATAAAGACTTTTTATTCTGACAAGTGTGTGGAATAAGCACGGTGCTTGCGGGGAGTGGAGGTGGGGAGGGGAATAGCTCCCCCCGGGCCTTGCAGATGGTATGCAGCACACAGGATGCAACAATGACCCAGGGAAGGTTGTCCTTGGTGACCTTGAGGCAGAGCCAACCTGAGCAGGGTGTGGGGCCTAGGGTAAATCAGCCCATGTGAGGCCCCGCCGCTGCTCCAATCCCATGGGCCCTGGACCCAAAGAAGCTGCCACCACTATTGGTGGCAGCGCCGGAGGCGGGTGGCAGTAGCCAGAGGCTGGACATGGAGCTGACACTCTGCCCAGCTCTGCAACACCGCTGCTCCGCCCAGCTCCACAGGGCCCCCCCAAAGCCTGGAGCCTGGGGCGATCACCTCGATTTGCCCCTGCTAGGGACGGCCCTGCCTTGTGGCAAGTGGTGAGGGCATTCCAGTGACCCTTGATTGCAAAGATGCAATCCACTAGGGTGCGGGCTTGACAGAGGTCTGGGGAGCCGGTGTAGGGCCACACGTGCCCAGGCAGAAGTGGGTAGGCAGGGTCCCCGATAAACATGGGCAGGACCATGATGGCACCCAGATGCAGGTCCTGCACTCTCCGCCAGAGGCTCCCACTCTCCACTAGTCCTGCTAGGCTGGAGTTGGGAAACATGGGCATCAATGCTGTCTGCCCAGCTGGTACTCCCATGTGTGAATGTGCCACAGTGGTTCACGACAGCCTGCAGAACCACAGAGTGAAATCCCCTGCAGCTGTAGTAGAGCCAGTCTCCATGGGGTGGGCAGGTGATGGGGATGTGGATCCTGTCCAGGGCCCTGATACATAGTGGGAATCCCAGAGCATGAAACCCCACCACCACTGCCAAGGAGTCTTACATGCAGAGCATGGTAAGCCCCAGCACATTCTGGAGGGCCCCACACACCTCCAGGGTGGCCTCCCTGGTGGTGGCCTTGCCCACACCAAACAGGTGTCTGACATGCTGGAGACAGGCAGACATGGCCAGCTGGGTGTCTGCGAGGAGGGCCAGTGCATGCCAGTGTCCTGCTGCTCCAGATGGAACTGGAGCTGCTGGAGCAGGTCCTAGAAGGTGCCATGTGAAAGTCATCCAGCCACTGTTCTTTGTCCCAGGTGTGCTGGATGACATGTAGCCACCAGTCCTGGCTGGCATGGTGGGCTCTGAGACAGTGGGGCTGGAGGCCCAGAAAGGCAATGTTGGCCCTGGCAGCAGGTTCCCGCTAAGCTGCGTGGCATGCGAGGCTGCACACACACAGTGTGGCCACACACACTGCACAGCTTAGAAAGAACGCTGCCTGGCAATGGCATTGTGGAGCCTGTTACCAGATTTGCCCATTACTTTGGGGTGTGCTCATCCATTAGGGATAGTTTCTAGGGTCTTGGTAATTCTGTCAATGTGTTGCTTGTGTTACTATACGGAGCTGTATCTCTCCCCTCTGCAAGCCCTCACCCCCAATGGAGCTATCTTGCAGGACTCAATTTTAATGGGACTGGGTTCCTCCTGTCACCAAATCAGTCATACACACAAACACACACAAATTAACATGACACGCCTGACCTGGCCAGGCTGATCAGCATGGACAGGCTGACACCCTCATATGCCAAGAATCAGTTCATAAGAGCAACAATAAAATGCAGTCAGACACAAGCACACAGGTGAACAGAATCCCTCTGAATCCGGCTGGGTGTCCAGCTAACACCCCCATGGGCCAGTATTCAGTTCATAAGGGCACGTCTGAGTCAAACTGGGTCAATCAGCCTGTACAAGCTGATCCCCTTATGTGTTTCAAACTCAGCACGTCCAATCTTTGGCCTCTTGATGAGCAGACCCCACAATATTTTTGGGCTTCACAGGGATCTTTAGCTTAGGTAAAAGAAGCATTGCTGCAGAGCACGGGAGGAAAGAGAAGCAGAGAAGGAAAAATATACCCAATTACTACCAGTTTGACTATAAAAGTTATTTATTGCTAAGCATATGAAATATATAATAGTACTAGTAGTAATAGATATGCAAAAGAAAAACAAACACAAACAATTACAGTACTACCCTAGGTTCACTAAGTATTTGGGGAAACTTAGCTCAGGCTTAACTGATACAGTTCAGGTTCAGAAGTTTATGACTAGAAAGAAAAGAGAGAGAGAGAGCACTGGGATCTTACCAGTCCAAGGTACTCAGGCTGCAGAGCTGACAGACACAGACCGTAGCACAATTCTTGAAGATAGAGACGATCTTTTCTTCTAGTGTCCCAAGAACGACAGGGGATGGTGTCAGCACAGGAGTTTTCTTCTTCTTTCTTCTTCTTTCTGAAGCACCCCTCTCTTCTTCTTCTTGAAGCACACACACTTTTTACAGATTTTTATACCCTCAGTTCAGCTACTTTGAAGCATCCTTAATTGTGTAAATCATTGTCTTTTCTATTGACAAGGGGTTATCTGGTTTGGAACATCTCAAGAAACTGATTGATAATCAGGAAACACTAAAGATTAGGGAGTAACCAAATATTTGGGAGCCAGCTTGAAATTCCTATGGATGGCAGAGATACTGATGGGATATCTCATGGTTTCTTCAGAAACAATAGATAGCTTGCAGCATCAAGATTTTGGATTTTTACTTGTTGTGAACAAGCCTCAGCTTAGCATGACTTTTCCAGATCTTACTATAGTCTTTTAACAGACTTAGAGCAATTATTGGGGTGTTCATAACCTTTTGTGGAGAGGACTCCCACCAGTCGTCTCAGGAAAAGTATGACAACACCTGTGATTAGGGCTCCAATGGGCTGGATGCTGTGATGAACCCTTAACCATTGTTCAAATGTTGCCCATACCCCCTCTGACTCGGTCTGTTGCCTCAGCATTCCCTAACCTGGCAACCGAGTTTTAGTCGATCAAGTTTAAATAGGCCTCCCATAGTGGGACCGGGGAATGTACGGCCCGAGATGCCTATTAAACTTAGAGGTGTGTGTGTGTCTGGGGGTGGAAAAGTCCTTAGTAAATCCAGATTAGAATTGGTCTGATAAATGCTGAGCTGTGTGTGTGTGAACATGGATTGATTAACATTTGGAGCACAGATTCCCCATCATGCAGTGCTCCCCTGCTTCTCTAGTCCCATAATTCACTGCAGTCTCTGCTTCAGGCTTTCTGTTCTCCATCTCTCATATAAATGAATGATCATCTGGTTCCATCACGGATGCAAATGAGACCTAGGGCAGTTGGTTCACCCTTGTCACCCTTATCTGGAAGGTCTTAGGTGTGTCTCTCACTGCATCTTAATCAGTTTCGTTTAGGTAGAGGAGGGGAGGGAGGGGGGGTGAGTCCTTTGTGAGTCAGACAGACTGCATCCTGTGCCAGGGTTGCCCAAGAACACAGAGCTGAGATGTAACAGAGCCCCATGTCAGCATCCCAGGCAGTGGCAGTAGTGGGGCAATGGCAGCGGACCTGGGACAATGCACTGCAGCTGGGCAGGTGGTTGCTGATTATGGGGGAGCCAAGTGGGGCGAGACAGCTGTGGGCCAGGCAGTCATCACAGCAGGCCAGCAGGGCAATTGCGGTGGCCAGCAGGAGTGCGGGGCACTGATCATCACTGCCAGAGTCAGTGGCCAGAGCAGCCATAGCGCAAGGAGGCAGAGTGGGCAAGGGGAAACCTGCCACGTGCTGTCCCTGCTCTTGGCATGCTGCTCCTGGGCAAGGAAGAAACTGTCCAGAGAGCAGCATGTGGGGCTGCCTGTTAAAGAGGGCTGCCAGGTGCTGGCAGCTGCAGCTGGAGCCCAGAGCTCACCCCCAGGGCTGCAGGGAACTGGGTGCAAATCTTTTCCCTAATCCTCCCATGTGTAGACGCCTGCCCAAAGAGCCTTACTCCAGCTTAGCCTACACCAGAGTAAATTTAGGCCAGAGTAAATGAATGCGTAGATGCACTGAAGTTCAACCTGTTGAGTTTTCCCAGTTCAGGAACCAATCCATCTGTATGCAGGCGGTTGTCAAAATGCCATCACCTGCATATGCAGGTGTTGATGTTCAAAAAATCATGAATGCAAAATGTAGACTGGAAAAATGGAGATGTAAGGCTGGTCTGAATATTGAACCCTTGACCCTTTGAATGTGACCTGCATGCATGTTTAAGTCATTTTCCCTGTCCTCTTTACCTGAAGCACATCTTATTCCTAATGCATGCTGGAAATCCAATTCAGAAGATAATTTAATTGGATAAGGGAATTTAATGAGTCACTGGCCCTTATGGGGACACAGTCTAATTCTGTTACTCTGCAGTGAATCTGCACTAACTGCCATATAAGTGAATAGAGTCTTTACAGAGAAACTGGGAATCATATATGTTCCACAGTTTTTAAAGCTGACATTTATGAAGGCGTGTTTCCACTTGAAAAGAGAAGGACAATGCATCACACTGAAACTTGACAAAAAATCAAACTTTACAAAAAGTTACTAGGAATTTTACATTTCTTTAAAATTAACCAACTAATATTTCCCATTCTTTTTTGAAGCTTCAATGCAAAAGCCAGACAATGATTTCTAAGGCCATGGAAAATATCCGACTTAAGGAAAAAATATCAATTAATGGTTATAACTTTCTTCAGGTAGGCCAGCAAGCTACTAGATGAAATTTGCTTACTTCCTGATTCTTTACAACTTCTTCTGGAGGAACATCACACAGCCTTCAAGTTTTTGATGAGCAAAGCATATGGGTTCGTGTATTGAGCTAGGCTATGCATAATATCTGTTCTATGTTTGTTAGATTGATAGAAAGGATTCTTTTATGTTTTCACAAAGTCATTTTTTGCCTAGGTAAGAGCATGTAAGACTATAGTAAAGTTAAATCAGCATTTTCAGTTTTCCCATACACTTCTTCACTTATCTAATAGGTATTCTCTTGTGATTTATTTAGAGATGGAAGATTTGTATTTTGCTAAAACTACTGAGGATAAATGAATATGCTATTTTAAGATTTACGGTATTGTGTGGCCCAATCCCTTGCACGTAGTGAACAAAAAGACAAATAAATATTTAAGTAGCTCCTTACAGAATTTGTGGGATGTTTGCAGCAAACCTACAGTGTTAGTGGGGAGGAGCTAGGGATAAATGAGGTATTAGGAAGAGATAGAGTTAAAGTTCCAAAAGCTTGATAGAGATCAAGGGCAGCAAGGCTAATGAGAAAAGAATAAAATAAATGAAGTTTTTCTCTTTTGTTGGCTTTAACCACTAATGCTACTATAATTGTATATGGGACTGATACATGAGAGGGTATAACATATGGTCAGATAAGTAATATTTATATAGTAAGCATTTTATACAAAACTGTCTGTAAATATGGGTGGATTTGTGAGCACGTAGTGCAACGAGGTAAACAGCTTTTTGCTTTGGGTTTTATTATGAAAGCTTTGGACAGCTCCACTATGCAATTTATTATATGAAATTAGAATCAAAGTATAAAGAGCAGAATTTGCCCTATTTCTTGAGCTTGAACCTGTTATAGCAGAAACAGAGCTCATTATGATGAACACCAATTCAGTTCTGCTGTATTTTATATAAATTAGTAGGGGATGTTGGCATAGAATCTGATCTTCATAGCGGGCTTTTAACAAAAGAGAAATATATACATGAGGGTAAGTAAACTATAGAATGAAGTAATGTAGGGGAACCTGCCAACTCTAATACAAAATGTCCCTTTGTGAAAATTGTCCTGACTTCCTATGGTCTCTTTTTTTTACTGTTTGAGTATATGTAGACACATATATGCTTTACTACAGAAAGCAAATGTTATAGGAGCATTACAGCTGCAAAACCAAGCACTCAAAAGTTAGGAAAGGAAAAATTCAAGGCTGCCAAGAAGAAACATTCCTGTTGCATTGTACAATGTAGTTCTTAAAGAGTATAGGAAAGGAGGTGCTCTAATATGCTCTAATCATATCAGGGTTAGTCTGAGGCCCCTGTACACATCACATGTATTATGCAATTACCTAGGTAATTGTGCAACTAATTTAGACTGGCTAAACATGCAAATTATCAGTCACGACTTAGGAAGGTCCAACCAGTTATGAAGTTAGAGCTGGAACACGTGTAATGATTTTATAGTTGGTTTCTGTCCAATTTTAATTTGCAGGCGTAGCAAGGTCTATGCCCCCATAGCTGGGAGACCCATCAGCTGAAGGGACTCCCTGCAAATGGGAGCACCTTGCACTGCCATGGCTAGGTATCATGTCTGCTGATGAGACTCCCAGCAGTGACAGCACCCCATGGGTTCAGGAGCTTGCTGCTAGCATGTTGGTGCCAGGAGAGCCTCCACCAGCAATAAGGTGTGATAGGATCTGATGCTGATCCCACAATCACACCTCCTGCCATGCAGATGTGGCATGGCAGGAAGCACGACTGTGTAGATTGCACATCATATTGCATCATGCCTTTACTTGAGGATCTAGAGGGGCCCTGAGTGAATAACTTTTGCTGTATTACACACTATATTTCCATCAGACTGTCCCACCCTCCAGATATAAAAACACTCGGAAATTCTATTAAAAAAAAAAAATCAAAGATTTTTCATTGTTTAAACTCTCAGGAGTCAGAAAATACACATGCAAGATTGACTCTGTGTATGAATTACAATAAGAACAGGTCAGAATATAATAAAAGGGTACTCCTTTAAATGAATGATTTCATGTAATTTGTCAAATAATATAGTATCATGTCATTTTAAAATTACATCTTGCAAAATTGCAGTGAATAAGGCAGAATCTTTTGTTTCATGTTCTACATATTGTGTATGTAAATAACTTTAATGGATTTGGTTGGTTTGGCATTCACAAAATCTTATTTACTGCTAAATGCACAGTGCTCTGTGTACCTTTGTAAGGACATTAGAAAACTGGGTAATAATGTGGGGTACAGTATATGATTATGTAGTTAAAGTCTACATATGCCCGAGAGGGTAGAATTATGGTTGCAGGCACAAATTTAAAATTGGTATTAATGTCTTTTGAGTTCTTAACCTCCAAACCTCCGTGTTATTTTAATGTACATTTTTGATAGAATATAATAATTTAAAAGCTCTCGGTTAGCAGAGAACAATACTGCCATCTCATCTGTAAATACAAGCAAAAATGTATGCAATCTTTTGGAAATGAGTCTGCCTTGTTCAAAAGACTCCTCTAACAAGGTATCTTTTTAGCATTTGACAACATCAGGTTTTACAAGACTCAGAAAAACTCAGTAAAAATATGGGAAACAGGATGTCATTTTAACTTGCTTGTACTTCTAAAGACACACCTTCAAGTAGGAAAAAGCATAAAGCATTTATGCAACTACCACATGTATTTCAGAAGAAAAGTCGAACACCAAATTAAGTTGAATATTTTAGATTTCCAATGGGTCTCACAATGTGTCTGCAAAACAAGTCCATTAAAGGTAATCTAGTGTGACATTCCCAATGCACCAAGAAAGAAGACAAAAAAGTCCCTTCATTAACAATAAGCCTCACCCCGTTCAAGTTACTGGAAAGGAGCTGAGGTGTCTAGTCAGATGTGGTCACCTTCTAGATGCTGCTGATATGGAGAGGCAGACATTATATAATTATGAAATGGCTGTGGAACATCAAGTCTAAATGTCTCTCTTCACTGGTGTTATTGTGTTGACTGTGCCCAGAATCCTCAGCCAATGTATTTACAGAACAGTTTTTCTAATTTCCTCCATAAATTGCTCTTCATAACAGCAATGCAAGACAGCAGGGAGCATATTTTAGAGACTTTTCTAGTGGCTGGAAAAAAATCAATTTTTAGATGCAGTCTTTTTTAACATACCTGAGGTTTTTGGTAATCTCCTATAAACACATTTTCTTACCTTTTGTATCTTAAAAAAAAAAGGGAAACGAACACTGATGTGCAGGCTGTAACTGGAGCACTCAAAACGGTAAGTATTTAATCACTGTTTGCACTTAAAGAAACTTTGCCAATGGAAAAAAAAAGGATGAGGAATTCAGTGCACATATGCAAACACACCATTTCTTCAGTTAAAACTGAGAAATGTAACAACTAATATTTCTCTAGTTCCTTCCAACCCAGGGAATCACATGCTTGGAAAATGAAGCTGTTTCGAATCACTTCTTTGGAGTAAATGTTCAAGCTGTTCAGTGCTGCACAGTGATCCTACACCAGAGTTTAGGACAGGGAGTGAAAAAATACCCAATTGACTCTACCTAATTAATTGTGGGTAGTTATAAGGTAATTTCCCAAGGCAGAGTTTGCCACTGGAATCACCACCCAGAACTCATGGAAAGTACCATTGGGAACCTGTACAAATGAGCACACCCTAGATATAGTATCTAATCCCAAAGGTTGCATATGGAATGTGTAATCTTTTGGATTAGATGTATTTTTTCACTCCCTGTCCTAAACTCTGGTGTAGGATCACTCCGTGTGATTTTTGTGCGGCATTGAACAGCTTGAACATTTACCTCAGCAATGATTGTAAACAGCTGAATTTTACAAGTGTGAGATTCCGAGGGTTCATAGTTGGTCGGGTCGGAAGGGACCTGAGCAGATCATCAAGTCCGACCCCCTGCCATGGCAGGAAAGAGTACTGGGGCCAAACGACTCTGGCAAGGTGTTCATCCAGTCTCCAAAACCCTAGATGCAGGGTCCCAAGCACACACCTAGGCTTGAACTTGCACCTCTGTGGCCCTAGTCAGACAAGTAGACCAAACATAAACAGTGTTAACATGAAATTAAGTCACGGGTATGGCCTTATGCATCATGAGTTCTTATACACCATGCTGGGGACAGTGCTAATGCAAGCAATGGCACGTATCTGAAGTTCCTATAGCCTCCATAAATTAAAATAAAAAAATTAAAGAATGCCTACAATCATTTAACAAGAAGCCTTGAAGACTAAAATCATGCAGTGTTGTTCCTACATTGCAAGTAATAGTGACTGAGTGTATAATCAATACTGTGGAAGGATATTTGATTATAGGAGCGATGCTAATGTTTTAGGAAACTGAAAGTTGGCTTTGTACTGACTCCCTTAACTGGTGAGTCTCTTCAATAATCAGTAGGAAAATATGCAAAACATAAGGCTGGGCACAACATAATCCATTTCCAAAGAATGAAGAGAGGTTATACAGGAATAAGAAACAGTACCACAGTATTATTATGTGAGAGTGAATATGTTTTTAAGGCAGCTATAAAGGTAATAACTTCATAATTAATAATAACTCTCTGAATTTACATGGCTCTTTGCACCTGTGGATCTTGAAGCACTTTACAAAAATTAATGTAAAGCTATACCAGACCCTACTGTGAGCAGTAAATATTACATGTGGGAAACTGAAGAGAGACCAATGGTAATAGCCACGAATGCTATCTCTAATATAAAACTGCAAGGTGAGGTGGAACCAGAGTAGCGAAGACAAACAGAGAAAAAAACAAACAGGTTTTCTGGACTTGAAGTCCTTTCTTTCTGTTTGCATTATTTTTCCATTTCATAAGCATAAAAGAACACTTACCCACACTAAATGGTATGTTTGTTTAGCCATTCCTAATATGAAACAGGAGTGCAAACGTGTTGTAATATTATAGTTCTCCTTAGTTGCAGCTTGATTGATGTATGATGGGTTATGTTGTTCCACAGTATAAACCAATTTTGTACAGTGGAATCGCAGCAGGCACAAATATGACTTTGTTGTGTTTGAAATATGTAACTTGAGCTGCATATAGGAGTGTTTGATTTCAAGGTTGTGGTTCAGAGCCATGTCTAATAGGAATGCTGTTATGAATGGCTCACTGACAAAGGGTTTTATGTGCTGTTTTTCACACAAATGCACAATCTTTGCCATCCACTGTATGCATTGTAATAGCAGCTAATGCTATCAATGGTTTCCCAAGCTTACTAATAACTTATGGTAAGACCTGTTATTGTATATTCATAATATTCAGGTATTTTCTTTTCTTCAGGGTATGAAATTAAAGAAAAATCAAAAGAGAAGAAAAGCAAAAAAAACTATTACCTCTGCTCAAGATATTTGTGTAAGATCTATGCATATGTAAATAGAGAAAAACTTATTCATATAGGTTTATACTTGAGAAAATGGCTGGAGACTTTCACCAAACATGCAGAAATCTTTCTTTTCAAAATTACTGTATTGTGATTCCTGCCATAACGCCCAAAGATATGATCTCTTCATATTTCATAAGCTAAACATTGTTGGATATGGCCAGTCATTGCTGGAAGACCCTTAAGGGAAAACTAATACAATATAGAGAGTGAAGTTGGGGCCTCAGTGAGTGTGTCTACACGAGGAGGTTGGAAGCCAAGTAGCGCCAGGACTCGGGAGCTCTCTGTTTTCCTGCCTAGTCCGGAGCTGGCCAGGAACTGTCCCATTCTGTGGCAGGTCCCAGCCTCCAGGCTGCATGAGGAGTTCCCTGCACAGCCTAGGGTTGGCTGGGAACTGTCCTGTTTTGGGGCACATCCCAGCCAGCTCCGCGGTGCATGAGGAGTTCCCTACACAGACAGAAGTTGGACAATTCCCAGCCAGCTCAAGGCAGCGTGAGGAAGCCTTGCTGGGCACAGGGCTTGTCCCCATGTGTACGGGGTGGGAGAGCTCTGCAGCAGCAGCTGTCCCTCAGCCCTGTGCACATCATGACCTCTCCCGATGTGTATAGGGCCATGAGACAGCTACTGCTGCAGCTGCCAGAGCTCTCCTGGACCCATGTGCATGGGGACTGCCCCTGTGCTCTCTGCCAGCCATTGGGCTAGTACCCAGGCTGCTGTAGTGAGCAGAGCAGGATGGGAGCATCCCTGGACCATTGGCTCCCATTGGCCACATCTAGATGAGTGAGCCTGTGCCTGTTGTGGTGCCTCAAAGCAGTTTGAGACCACACTTCGTGCTGCCTCTACTTGTCCTCTGGGAATGCCCATGCCATGCTTGCTTTGGTGTGCAGCAGGTTACCCAGGGTGGGGTAGTGCTGGCTCCAGCCTTCCCTACCACACCCAGGGTAACCTGAGGCCAGCACTGTGCTGGCCCTAGCTGCCTTATCTGGGGTCCCGGGGGCCTTCCGGTGCTGCAGCAGCAGCGATTCTGCCATGCAGACCCTGGCTATCAGCTGCAGTGCAACTCCGGGCATCCCAGTTCTGCTTTTGAATGGTGCACGCTGCTCATGCATGTGCTGCTCTGCTTTTTTTTTCTGCAGATTTTTTTGACCCCCAGATATCCAGGGGTCAAAAGAACCCACGGAAAAAAAAGCAGAGCTGCACATGCATGGGCAGCACTCCGTTGCAGGGTGGAGAACATGTGAATGTACGGTATGTGGCGCCAGAGACATGTTTGTGGTGCCACATACAGCACAGCTGTGCTTGTCTGGACACAGCTAAGAAGGAGCACATGCAAATGTGCTTCCAGGCAGGCTTACTGTGCAGGATTATTACTGTGCAGTAACCTACTTCGAATTAATAGCACATGTAGACGCATCCAGTAAGTGGTATGCTTGCTTCTAAATCACTGCTGAATGTAATATGACCACTGTGGAGCTAAAATTGCTGCCTTTCATATGAAACCTCCAGCAAAGTTCATGATTAATTTCTGATCTTCCAAAGACCCACAGGATTTGCATTTTTTTAAAGAGATGGGGTCTTCTCCCATAAACTATATGCATTGTTTTTCTGGGTAATAAATCAGATAAGAATTTTGGTCTGGGAGGCTGATTCAGTAATCTAGCCAAATTCCAGGAAGGAGTATCACATCCTTCTTACCAGATAGTCCTTTTAGGATTTTACCTAGGCATGGTATTCTTCACTTCTGATCTCCAATGTGACCATAAATCAACCCTGCTTTCTATTCTAAAGTTTGGATATTTCAAGAGTTGCTGAAGTGACTACTCAGAACTGCCTTAGATCTGTTATATCAGCTGTGAGAGCAAAGCTCAGAAGCAGGCCTCACATCTAGCCCTTTCCTTGTAACTGGGCTCATCACCTGAGTGCAGTAGGATCTGAAATTGAAGGCATTAATAAAAATAATTCTGAAATTTTTTGTAAGTGAGAAAAGTTAAAGATTTTGTCATTTTTTAACCTTGAATTACATTGATTATTTTCTTATAAAGAAAATTTGTGTGATACTTGTGTCCAACAAGAGAATATTCTGGTCAGCCCAAAAGAAGAGGCAAGTGCCGTTATTACTCCATCTTTCTGTCTCTCTGTTACTGGTTTCTGACAGTATTTAGTGTCCTCAAGGTTGCTTTAAGTTGTGCTAATTGTTAGTAGTCCCCTTCAAGCTATTACAAAGGAGATTGGAGTCATTGGCACACATTATGATCTTACTCTACTCCTATCACTCTAATATCCATCCCCTGCGTCAGTAGAGCTGTGAGCAGATGACTCAGTGGCTAGTAGAGCTGTGCGTATTTGACATCGGTGACTTTGTGAGCAGGCATACCCTTCTTATTTCCACTCAACCAATCTTGTTTATTGCAAAGTGATAAACATTATTTTTCCCTATTACAAAGAATTGGCATGAATAAATATAATAAGGTCAGAATGCTATCAGCAAAACTGACTTTTGTACATGTAAGTATGGATAGGAAGGACAATACATAGAAACATGAGAAATATTAAACTGTTGTTGCTTACTCTGAGGTTATTTTGCTGATCATCCAGCCATATCGAATTACTGATAAGAAATCCTTTGGGTTACAGCCTCTTCATAAATTTGGAAAGAAATTCCTGAACTTACTGTTTCTTACTGCACCATCTTCTCTTCCCAATCATGATTTTTTTCTTCTTATGTGCTTTTCTACAGCCCACATCATCTTGATATCAGCCCATATCATCTTTGACATCGTATTTTCCTTTTTATTTTCTCCACTCTGCATTGTCCACTTCATTTACATCAACTCTGTTTTTCCCCAGCTATCAAAATTTCATTCTGTGCTACCCTCCTTGTGCGCAGCCTCTTTCCTTCTTTAGTCTACTTCTTTTGACTTATTTTTTCCTCATTTTGCTTTTGCTTCCCTCTCTACCTTTCCCCAACTACATCTTTTCCCATTAGCCTTTGATCATTCCTTTTCTTCCTTTTACTTTTACTTTTTACCTTTCCTTTTTTAATTCACCCTTTTCTCCTGTTCACACTTACTTACAAACTGATGAAGCACCTCAGAAAGCCCCATACTCAGAAAGGTGGGGATTCTTAATTGTTTGATTGATCTTTGGAGAAGAGGTGCTCAGTTCTAGTTACAATATGTCTCACTTACATATACACAAATTCACAAAAGCATCAGAAAATATTGGGACCAGACTTAGGAAATTGAACAGATTGATCTGTTCTAATACATCCTCTTCACCATAAGCCTAACTTCTAATAGCTTGTTACAGCCTGCAGCCTGCAACAAAGCCTGGAGCCTTCGTAAGGAAGTTACTAGTATAGCTACTGGGTTTTGTTGGAAAACAGAGAGAGACTAGATTCTACACCATTCTCTTTCCTAAGGTGTGCCTGGGTATTAGGGCAATAAAAAACATTTGATGGTGATGGTAATAAGTTATAGTTATTTAGCTGTTGCCCTTCTTTGAATGTCAGGCTCTTCAGGTCCCTACATGGCAGAAACTGAAACAAAGAAAGACTGTTTGGGGTTTGGAACAGTACATTAATTTCAGTATCTGAAAGACTGAAGCACAGAATTCAAAATAATCAGCAGGTTGGTGGATTTATATTTATAAGACAGGATACTGAGGACCTGATCCAAATCACATTGGAGAAATGGAAACATGGTCTTTGTCTGACGTGGGTTTTAAGATCATACTTTAAATACCTGTCTATACTGTTTCACTGCTATGCACGAGGGGTACCATGCTGCTTACACTATGCTCACTGCCTTCCAAAGCATGGTGCTGAGTGTGCACCAGTCAGCTCTACTGAGGCTGATCAAGAGAGCTTATTGGTCCATGTACACTGTTGTACTAAGACAGCTCCATGACTTCTGCTTTGTGTCATCCTGCAATTTAAAAGTATGGCAATACTTTTAATAAAACAATACTTTGTTTTATTAAATAACAACTACCAGCTGGGGTGAATATGTCAGTATGCTAAGACACATTCTTTGTATGTATTTTACTGCTTTATAGGAAACATGATACATCTTGGTCAAAAGAGAGAAATATAAGTAGGCAGGCTTGCACGGCCAAATACATGAATGGTAGAAGGTCTGAGCCAACAGAATACAAGCTGTTTCTTGTATCTGAAATACAGGCAGTCTTAGGTATGAGAGACAGTGATTTATACACAGGGAACTAAACTATCAAGTTTAATTTGGATTTGAAAAGGCCACATTGCATCTGCTTTTTATTCATAACTAACAATCACGTTACCGATAGTTATGCAGACAGGAGTTATCACTCCCCTTCCTCTTTAGTATTCCTTGTTTATTGTTTCCTCTTATAAGATGTTACATACGGGACAGTGATATCTTTTAGTAGTCTTTACATTTTTAGGTTTCTGGATTTAGCTCACTGACTGTTTTGCCATTTTAATATGCTTCACCGTGGGCATTAGTCACTAATAGACATATATGGAAAAAATGCATTGTCTATAATACTTTCAAGATGACACCAAGAAAAAAAATATTTGAATGTCTCTGGTGCCCAGGGAGATGCATGTAATGTCTAAAATGAATTGATCCCAGCCTGTCAAAGCCATTTTCATGCTAGAACAATATGTGTGAAAATCTAAATGACATCCTGAGCATCAAGTTATGTTTGCTAGGAGCCCAGTTCTGCACGGTGCTGGATGCTGTCAGCTCCTATTGACTACAGTGGGAGTTGAGGATAGTCAGTACTTCTACGGAGGCATTCTGCACCTCACAGGATAATGTGCTGAAATACCCAGCAGTACACCCTCTACATGAGGAGTTACACTTTCCTGTAAGAAAACAACAGTTGGAACAAATTCCATTTTATAAGGTCAATGTTTGAAATGGGCCACATCTCATGGAAAACTCTAGGCCCCATAGGGTTATTAATAGTAAACCTTTGGTAGGTATTCAGGGTAGATTCCAGTTTCTATGCATCTTGATAGGATTTGGATCAAGCTCTTAGGGCCAGTTTAAACTGCTTAGCATCAGCAGGCAGGTCAAGATTATAAAAGAGTGCTTGGTACCCATAATTCTGGTTGTGACCCGTATAGCCATATGTTCAGCAGCACCCAGGATGCATAATTTGAAGACAACTTCAGGAATAAGCTTTTCAGCTACCATCCCAGTCTTCTACTATACTCTCTGGGGGTGCAACTGAAAGAACCTCTGTCCTTCCTTCATGCTCCAACTAAGACTGTAGACCCCACTAAATGTTCTGTGAGCAATTGCATATACTGGTTCCAGAATACCTCTATGACCAACTCCATGCCTTTCTAATAAGTTTCTTCTTATTTTGTCCATTCTGAAATTAAGTGCAAGGGGAGAATCCAGTATTTTTGAGGCAAGTTCTTTGTCCACCTCTGCCTTTGTCCAGTGCGCAGATCTGACCTCTGAGCTGCTCTCATGACAATAAGAATGAACAGAAATGTGGAATTTTAAACACTGATTTATTTTCAGCTATCCACAGGCAAGCAGGAATCAAGACAATGTTTTTTAAGCATGAAAGGATTTCTGCTGAATTAGAATGACTTACCAAGTAGACTGAGAGCAAACCTCACCAGAATAAACAAAGCCTGCAAATATGACACGATAAGGGGCATGGGACGTATCAGCCTAAGAGGTAATTTTAATCCTAATAATGCCCCAAAACTGGAGTTATTAAAAAGTTGCCATACTCTTAGTACTTTTCCTATGACTTTCTCTGGCATTATATTTAGATTGAGGAGTGCATTCTAATTAAAGGACAAAATCAATGACCCAAACAGGTGTTCTCCCACCTACCATTGCTGTACTGGGAGTTGAGTATGCTTGGTACCTGGCAAGATTGGCCCCATGTACTGTAAACACCACAAAAAATTACATGAATGCATATTAGATGCATTCAAACCTTTTAATACTGTAGTTTTTACCAAATAAAAAAAATACACCCAATATTGCAACCGATATTGGTGACCAATTCATTGATTTTGAAGGGAAACAGGATCAAGCCCAATATGTTATATAATGTCTTAATTTTCCTTTTTTCCCCCCTGTATATTTATACCAAGGATAAGGCTGTTCATTTAATTGAATTGTTTGCATCGTAGTTAAAGATAGAAAAATTAACAGAGGAAGAACACATACTGTCTTACTTTGCCAGAGCCTGGCTGATCCACCAGATTTTCACTCTCTAAGACAGATTTTGCTGTATTTGTGCTTTTTTCATCTCCCCCTGAGGAGTCTTAACTCAAAGCAATCACAAGACACCCATCTCTGCCTGCTGCTTCCTGAGCTGCTAGTTATATCTTCTTCCTGCCTTACTGCTTCTCTACCCATTTTAATCTTTTTTTAACCTAGAGGCTGCCTTCTGCTTCTAAAATGATAACCATTTCATCTGGAAGAGTCTAAACATGTAAAAGCATTTTCATTTCTGTTGAGTTTACTTTCATTTACTCTCTCCTTTCTATTGAAATCAAGCAGCATAGAGTACTGTATAGAGAGCAAAGCCTGCATTCCATCCAGTTTGAAGTATTCTTAAAATACAGTACTGAAAAAGGAAGAGACACACTTCAAGGAAATGCTGAGCTGCTCATGACACCAAAGACGGTGCACATTTATGGACTTGGTTTTCTGAGCCATTTCCAGAAACCTGAATGGATTACAATGCTATTTTAACAAGGCTGCTGGCATCCATCGACAGCTTTCACCTACAGGGGCAGTTAAGAGATGGAAGAATGTAATTATTTTCATGTAAGCTAAATTCCAGTTGCTGATTGCCATGAGAGGGAATACCCTGAAAACTTTGATGGTTTAAACTTCTTAATCACCTGCCACCAAACAGGTAAATCTTACAATCTCCTTTTTTGTAAAATTGTGGGGCAGAAGTGGTGGGGAGGTGTGTTTGATACAGAGGCAAATAGTTTATTAATTGACTGTTAAATATGCAGCACTACTTTACATGCTATCTTTTGTTGATCAGGATACAAGTCCACTACCTGTAGGTTGTAAAATCTCTTTTGATATATTACTACTGTCCACATTCAAAGCTATGAAAGAAAACCCTACCACACAAAGCTGCTACTGACTTGAAGGGTTTTTTTTCAATTATTACAATACTACTTGTTCTTTAAGTAACCTTCCCTGATAAGGAACTGGTGCCTAAATCGCTCTCCTTCCTCACATATCTAGATTGGACATAATTAGGTATTTACCACCCAATTTGCTGCTCCGATTACAACAACATTAATACATTTGATAGAGCTAATCATTGGGGTAGAGGTATCTTTCTCTTAAGCCTTTCTTCAGATGCCTTTGATTAGCTTTTCTGAGTAAACATGTTTCTCTGAATTGAAATTTCTTGTCACTTTACATTTCAGAGAAGTTTTACATCTTGTATCTTGGCAGAATTACAGTGGCAAGCAGGAGGTTGCTAGCCCTCAAGTAGATTGGAACCAAAAATTCCTTTTTTTACTTTATCCCCAAACGATGAGTTTTTCTTTTAAAATATTGTCACTAATATTGTTCTAACACTGAGCCAAACCATTGAAAGAAGAAAAAATATGGCTGTTATTTTTTGTTAAAACTCCAATTATAAATCAATAGTGTGGCAAGTTCTCTCTCTGTTAATATGGTTTCTTTGTCATCTGAGAACATTTGTTAGCTTTTAAAAGAATGATTATTATTACTTTCTTGTTTCACAGGAATGATTAATGGACAAGACAATGCTGGGTTGCAATATTCATATTTTTAGTTTTTTTAAAAGGCAATAAGTATGCTTGTTTACAGAAAATAATTAATATAAACTGTGTTTTCGAATTTGGCTATGATAACTGCAGCCAAGCATACTGACAGGAATCAATTAGAAATAAACATCTATGAACAGTTAGATGTGTAATTAACAGAGGGCAGGGCTATAATCACTTTTTCCTCTGTATAATAATTTAGCAGAAGAGCATGAGAAACACCTCTCATAGCAGATCAGTTAAGGAAAGAAATTGAGACATTAAAATAGGATGTAAGATGCGCATTCATCTTAATTAAACAGTGGGACACTAAAGAAATTGGACTAAACAGGAAAGGTGATGATACTGAGAAAATTCAAGAATTCTGTGTGAGAGTTAGGGTTTTTTAAGTTTTCTGACCTTTTCGAACAGAAAGGAAATCTTTAAGCGTCACGGGAGCACTTGTTTTGTTTTCCTTGTTGCCTCTGAAGGATCACTGTACATGCCTGTGCATTATTTATTTGTAAATTTTTACAAATATTTATCAGTGGACTGACTATTTGCATGCTCTCAAAAGAGACTGGCAAAGAACTGTAAGTAAAATCAGTTTTTGCGGTAAGGTCCCTTCCAACCTTATGATTCTGTGGCTAAGTTGTTGTCTCTGGAGAAACTTAAAGACAGGACAGTTTCTTTTGAATGCCTTTCAGGAAAAGAAAGCTTAAAGTTTCCTCCACTGTTGGCAGGAAACAAATCTGCAGATAATAACCGATTTGCATGATGAGCCTTCTATGTATGAGAAAAGAAATAACAAACAGTGCTACGTTTTTAAAGTCTTAACTTGATAAAAAATTAATTTTGGAAATGTTAATAGCAATCATGAGAACAGACCATCAAAAACAGGGTAACATAGAATTGTTCAACCTACTTTATTCTCTAGAATAATTTCCTGTTTGTGCACACACTCTTGTATTCAAACTAGTTAATAACCTTTTGGACTACTCTGAATGACATTTGCAGGACTGAATATTGTGTTTAAAGTGTCAACAGGACTAGCATTGAAGTCTAGTTTATCAATGAAAACTTCTATTTTACATGTGAGCTATGTGAAGAAAAACTTTCTTTTATGTCTCCTAAAACTTGGGGGTTTATCCCAGAGGAGGAAATCTCCAACTCCCTTCCCACCCCCAGACACACACTTTTAAAAAAACTATTATTCCTAAATAAAGATGTTAATTATCAGTAATACCATTTAACACATATTAGAATTGTTAACAGAATTATAACAGGAGTAATTTAGGCTATGCCTGTCCAATCCTTCTTCAGCATACTACAGTGTTTTTGCCCAATGGATATGCTGCCAGTTCAGAAAAATGTGCATATTTATTCTTCAGCAATAACTGTTGCTTTGCTTAACTTACTTGAGAGCTGTTCTTTACCTCGTGTGAACATGCTTCTCTATTAAAGGATTTCAGGCAGATGATCACCCTTGGGATTCAGTGAATTCATGCATTGCATGTCCTGTCTTATTACACGGCTGTACAGCAAGATTACTGCTTTTCTGATGAGCTTCGGATACAAAAAGAGAATGTGCAAATACATCACTGCATCTCTTAGGCCACTCAGAAAATGGTACCCAAATCTCCCAGGATTTTTTAACATACAATTTGCATCATGTTATTTAAGTAATTTTATATGCATTAGCCTGGTATTCATTTGGTGTAATAAGCCAAATACATTGGTATGAAAAAGAATATGGCCAATTATAAAACCAGGGCTCAATCCCAATCCCATAGAAATCAGTTGAGGCTTTGTCATTGATTATCCTGGGAGTAGAATCAAAACCCTCAATGTGATGCATAATGTTGCTTCAGTATTGATAAGGAAAGGGGAAAAAAAATATTTTATAAAAATTGCATTTTAGCACAAGCTGTCACTTTTTAAATCTACTGGAATTGGCCCGTGTCTGTATTTCATTTATACACAGTAGGTGAGTTTGAAGCAAGGAACTTCTCAGAGAAATAATATTTAGTATATGCATTGCTGTATGAAAAGCTGGAGTAACTTCATGGAAACATTGGGATATGAAGGATTTAAGTGCATGTTATCAGAGCAGAATATATCCTAATAAATTGAAGTTACACTGGCATAAATCAGGAGCAAGTCTGCTGAAGTCAGTGAAGATACACATGTGTTAAGTCAGCGCAAGTGAGATTAGAATCAGATCCATTAAAACTTTAAATGAAAGCAAGCCCATCAGATAAATAATTTAAATCTGGAGCCTTATTTTTCATTATCCAAGATGCTTTTTGAATTCCACCATAGTAATACTTAGTTTAAACAAACAAAATCCTGGATCTAATAGGAGGCAGGGAATATCAATTCTTAATTGTTTTCATATTACGGGCCTGATTTTCTTCTGATTTTTATCAGTTTAACCCTGGTTTAGCTCCACTGATTTCAGTGGCATTACATCTGAGTTGCCCTTCTATAAATAAGAGAAGATTCTAAACTGTTACCGTATTGAATATAGAAACAGACAAAATTATTACAATAATAATTTGCTAAATTATTTTCCATGTTATTTGCTTTGTAAGAATCCTTCAGAACTTTCTGAGAAATTGATTGGTGGGATTTTTCTGAACAGATGTACAAAACAAAGAACATTAATTCTTAGACTGATGTGAAAAATATACGACAGATAGGATTATACAAGTATATTTCCACAATGTGTTTTGGAGATTTTTAAAAAAGAAAATATCTTTGTAGTTTTGATGTAGCCAAATTTTTTGACTAGTTCCTGATTGTGATTTGGAAATGCGGTCATTAAACCTGAAGTTCCTGTGCATGTCTTATGCAGTATTTAAAAAGCCAAGAAATCAATTAGGCTGTTTTACTGCAATTGACTGAATAGTAATTGAGATGCAAGGTAGCAAAAGGGCAAAACTAGAAACAAATCCAGAACCTTCTTATGATTCATAGATTACTTATATTCACATCCTCATAGTTAAAATTCAATATGTATTTAAATTATGCATATTATCTAACAGAAATTATTTCCAGAATCCTTCCACACCTTAGCAAATATGCTAGAATACTTCACCTTCTAATGCATGATACTGTCTTTAAAAAGGCAGTGAGAGAGAAATGGCAGCTATTTGGGAAGACTAAAATTTACAGGTAGAGAAGTGATGATCCCTTTAAGGTACTGAAATGTGGCAACATTTGGAATAAGGGTTGATTTCTGGTAGTCAAGATTTCCTCAAGGAACTGCTGCTAAACTCAAGCAAAATCTGGCGGGGAGTTGGATGGAATTAATGCTGCTTATTTTTTTTTCCTGTCACGGGATTCATACCAGACATAGGTAGTGTTCATGTGCTGCTTTGGAGAAAACTGTAGGAAGATCACACACCCCACTGTGTGGGCATCCAACTAGTAGCAAGTACAGTTGGGAGTACTGACACAGTTAGAAGTGCTGGTATGTGTGGTATCTTCACACACCCACTTTGATGCCATAACAGCTCTCTAGGTGCACTGCTTTCAGCTTCTTCTTCTGCCCTTGTAATAACTCACTTCTTGTTTTTCTTTGAATAATATTCCACCCCTGTTATGGGGTTTCATTTATTCAGTCTCCTAAAGCACATCAAACTTCCCTCACTCCTCAAGTTCAGTCTTTGTTCCTCTTGATTGAGGGATGCCACAGCTTTCCCACTTGGTCAGCGTGGCATTGGGTAGATCTCCCCTCCTTTGGTGTATCCCCATGAGTGGGAACAAGTGTTTCCCTGGGGGCAAATCACATGGCATATATTTGTGCTACTGCTAGTTGTCCAGGGGCATGCCCTTGCACACACACTCTGGTGCATGGCAAATTGCCCTGTGTGAGATAGGGGAGGTTGCAGTGGTGGCAATCCAGGTGCACTGAGCCTGGCCAGCAGCTGGAGAGTGGCTCTGGCCAGCCAAGCTTAGTTTTGGGCAGCACACCCTGCAGCCACATGCTCTGCCTTGCTTTTTTCCATGCAGTTTTTTTGACGCCAGGAACTCCCGGTATCAAAAAATTCCCACTTTACTGCAAATTAGCAACACAGCAAATGCACACACGTGCAGCATGTGCAGTTTGTAGCACTGCAGGTGGGTTTGTGGTGCCACAAACTGCATGTGCATGCTCATGGGGATGCGCCCCTTGAGGCAGGAGTCCTACAGACATCCCTTTTGGGTCTGCACTGGTAATTTATCCCTCCACACTGTGGGAGCCCTTTTCTGAAGTCTGCACTGCTAACTCAGGCCAGCTGCAGTCCTCACTTAGCTTCCCCAAGCTAGGCCCCTTTCAACATTCCCTCCTTTGGGCTATGAAAGGCTGGCAAACAGACAAAGCCTCCTCTCTCCCCCTTTGCCTCTCTGAAGACTTCTCTCTTATCTCGGTGTCTGATCCGGTTTAGCTATGTGACCTACTGGTCATGTGACCTAAATAATTTTTCCATGCAGGGAGTTGGGTAGCATAAGTCATAGTTGGGGTAATTATGCCTTAAAGGGCCAGTGACAAGTGGTAATGTTGATATTGAAAGCATGGTACATATAGGCAGGGTAGGATAAACTGAAAAAAAAGTGGAAGAGGAAATAGAGCTCATATACTACCAGGCTTTTGAATGCATCATAATAAATACTAATAGAGGATGAAATACAAGCAGTATGTAGCACTGTCCTGACAATGTAAGTGAAATAAGTTCCTGTGTTAGGCTTTACACAGTGTGAATCTTAAACCTAATGGTGTGCCTTGTCTAAAGAATATGCAGATGCTAACACCTCAGAACCTACCTTTTCCACTTCACACAGCAGGTCCAGTCAATAATCTGAAGCCTCGCTCTTTATGTGTACCCAGCACTTTGTTTTTGATCTGAAATAGTCAGATTTAGTCTTTTCTGTCCTTGTTTCATCTTTCTGCTGCCCTTCCACGGTACTTTTGATGAAATTCTCTCCTGTGCAGGGAGCTTGAACCTTATTTTCTTTGCAAAGAAATGGATACCCACTAGAAATAAAACGCAATGAAAAATATATGAAAATACAAAAACACTTTGTGATACTTCTTAAAGAAATCAGTTCGCAATACAACCAGATAAGAAATGTGCACGACAGAAGGAAACTAGAACAGCAATTCTGAACTATTCTGTTGAACAGAACTATTATGTGTTCTGTATATACTGAATTCCCTTCAAACTGAGAAACTTATGTGTAAGAATTAGAAAAACCTTCCCAATGCTACATGTCCCCCTAGTTTAAACCATCAAGAATATCCCAGGCTCCAGGGAAGCATCTCCCTTTTATATTTCTATAATTTTCAACCTGACAATGTACAGTTTACCTGGTGTGAAGTTTTGAGACCATAGTGTGACTCCCCTCTGCCCTATGGAACTTGGTAAGTCACCAGACAAATACTAAGTATAAATTAGTTTCCTTTCTTCTCATAGACCCACATCCTCGCATCTTCTCTTTCTCCATCTACAGGTGGGGAAAATTATCTTAGTCCTATGACAGACAGGACATGTGGCTAAATCTCTGTCTCCATCGTTTTCCCAATTTATTCAAATAACAAACAGACAACACTAAGCAGAAACTGCACGCAAGCATCTTCCTCCTGGAAATGAACCTAAACTTTTCCCTTGGTTCTCCCACTATTTTACTCAGTGAATTACTTTGCAGGAGAGAGCTCATCTCACAAAATCATTCCCCCTGTCCATGTATAAATATGTGCAAGCACACCCACACACAACTACTTTTCTCACTACATTTTCTGTATGTTCTTCTTACCTTGTACACTACCAGAAAGAGATCCTTGGACAGGAGCTGGAGACTCACTAGCACTGTTTTAATTTAATTAATTCAGGTATGTATACAAAGAGATAAAGGAAGCAAATTAGGAGTTCCAGGGCAGGGCTGACAAGCTAAATAAACTGTTTTTGTCATTCTCTGCCTCCAAAGGCCTACACTGGACCTATTCTTATCTAGTAGTAAATGTACGGTACTATCAGAGGCTGAGGAGTGAAAAAGAGGTGCTGGGCTGAATGAATAGTGCAGAATTGATTGTATATATCAACAGCCATTAAGTGGAACACTGTTCAGTTCTGCTTACCCCACTTCCCAAAGCTGAAATAAACTGTTCGGGGATAGGCATGACGAATGATAAGAGCATGGGGAAAACCTCATGAAGAGACAGATTGGAAATCTTGGGACTTGTTTGCCTTATCGAGGAGAGGAATATGAGGGGTATGATAAAGAATGCAAAATAATGAATGGCAGAGAGAATGGAGCTGAAATTCCTTTTCACAAGAGATCCTTGGCTTTTCACAAGACAAGAATCCTGGAATAGGCAGTGGAATCAAAAAATTGCACAAAACTGATAGGAGAAATAAGTTTACACATAGTGGGGTTGTTGGTTGTTCTTTACACACAGTGCACGCTGAGCAGAACTCACCACAAGCCAACACCAAGACAAACCAGTGCCTATTAAAAAAAGAAAAGAGGATTATTTTTTTGGTTAAAATTAATATCACAACTATCCAGAATTATAACCAGAGATACTGTATTAAAATTTAATAAACATTTTGGAAATGATGTAAAGCCTCATGCTGCAGGGCCTATGCTTAGTGAGATCAGGACGAAACTTCACGTGGGGAAGATTAACCGCAGGGATTCTTGTACCATCCTCTGACACGTCTTCTATTGTCCATTCGTTGTAACAAGATACTAGACTACACAGACTACGTGACTAACCAGTGTGACAGTACCCATAGTTCTATGTATATGGCCGTGGAAAAAACTCCCCATCAGTGACCGTGATGAAATATGCTACCAAACAGAGACAAGAGCTAAGACACTGGAAGAAACACAGGCATGATGCTTATTTTCAAGTTGACTCATGAAGACTCCGAAGTTACACATACACACAACAGGCATATTGGATGAAACAAACTCAATGACATTCTATGGCCTGTTTTGCCCAAGAGGTCAGGAAGATCATCTAATGGTCCCTCTGAGCTTAAAAGCTTAAAATACAAGGCCTCTCATTCCATGAAAATATTTGACCCAAATTGAGGTAGTCTGTTAGGGTAATGTATCAAGGCACACCATAGTAGAGGCCTACCTCTCCAGCTAGTTTGTTGGCACAAACCTTACTCCTCATACCACAACCCTATCCCATCTTCAGCAACTTGTGCAGCTGCCCATTTAGAAAGCAAAAAACAGGATCAGGGGATTGCTTTTCAAAACCATGTATTATCTGTCCATTGTTTTGGCTGAAGGTAGTTAGGACCTTACTCTTTCTGCTAATTCTATCATATTGACTGAAATAAACAGATGATCTAGTAGACCTCTTTGATGACCACCACATGTAACAATTAAAATTTCATTTAAAATGTCACAGCACTTATAGCTCCAGTGACAGAGGGAAAAGTCTTGAGGTGCCTTGGTGTTTCATAGATGTTAGGGTCAGAAGGGACCTCAATAGATCATCGAGTCCGACCCCCGTGTTTTTCATTCCTTAACAAGACAGTGGATGTTTGCCTACCTAAGGACCATGTAAACTCCATTGACTGGGCAAGGGCATTAGGATTATCCTTCATGAGCAGCACAAGATCTTTATTTTACAGCCTTTTTATTGTGCATTGCCCACCCCCCACCCCATGTCTGTAGGCCAGAAGCCATTTAAGTCATTGGAAACCATTGACTTCAACAAGTACCAAATCAGGCCAGTTCACTGGTTTTGGTTTGTCATCCTAAAACTGGTGTCTCTTCTATTTCCTGCTCTTCTGTTCCAGTCAGCATGTTGGTCTTCCTTATTAATGATCCACTTGTGCAAAAGGAGTGACTGCTCAAATGAAGCCTAAAGGGAAATTTGCTATTACTGGTGACTCAATTATCCTGTACTACCTGCTTCAAGAGGTCAAAAATGACTGGAATCAAACCTGACATTTCTGCTTTTTTTTTTTTTGCTCTTTGGGGGTTTTTTAAACTACCTATGATTTGGCTCCTGAAGTTTGATCAAATTAAAAGGAAGATCAAATAAGTCAGTGTAGGAATTCAGTTGGCTAGCTCAATAATGCAGATGGTTGGAAATGCATCCAGACAACTGCTTTAGATTATAAACTCTAGTTTAAAAGCTCTTCTGGTCAGTGAATGTGTCTTCCTCTGTGTTCATAATGTACAACATAATGCAAGCAATTTGAAATAATGAAACCGTGAAGTGAACAGGATTGTAACAGCAGGGTCCAAGCTGCCATTGCTTTGGTGGCAGTCAGTAGTACAGTATCTTTCCAGCTATGGAAGTTATTTCTTGCCTTAGTTAAATCTTTTGCAAAATGCTTATCCAGCCTGGGGGTTCATTCCACTCTGCTCGTCAGGGAAAGCTGTATATATCTTTTATTTCATCCCCTCTCCCCCTGCTCGCCCCTCTCTTCTGAGCATGGATTGGTTTTCCAGGACCAAGCCAGCCCTCCTAGCCTGAAGCGTCCCCATCCAGTACGGATCCTGCCTGGTTCTGTAGCAACAGAGGACTCCCATTTGTGGCAGCATCAGTGCTGCCGGCACGAAACAAGGCTCAGCTGAGTCCTGTCAGCACAGCATAGAAGGGAGGGGGCAACCTACATCTTCTCCCCACTGCATTAATGTGGGCTGTTTCCTTTCCAGTGCAAAAATCTGCCAAGCTTTCCTGCAGGGCCAGGAACATACCCTGAGAGGATTAAATAAGTAGGAGAGGAGGAGGTGGGAGGCAGAGAAGACCATCCTCTCTGGATAATCCCTTCTCAGTGTTGTTTCTGCTGAGGCTGTGGTGAAGGCATCAATGTAGCTCCCCAGAGTTAGTTGCTCAGCAACCAGAATCAATTAATATGCTTTGCAGAAAGCACAGGGGAAGCCCAAACTGCTGTCAGCAAGAAAGCAGGAGGCTTCAGAGGGGCACCCGGGATCCCATTCAAGTCTGACACCCATTTATTCCCCCCCACATCCCTGGGCTTATCCCCGACCTTCCTGCAACACTATTCTTTATCCCTTCTCCTTCCCCCACAGTGTTTTAGCCTGTGCATCTCCATAGCACTTCAAGCAAGGCACCTCTTAAGCTCTCCTATCTTACAGGGAGTGTTGCTTTTATATTTAATTTACTGGCTCTTTTTTATTATTTATTTATTTTGCCATGTGTATTCCAAAGTGAATCTAGAATTGCTAATGCTGTTGCTAGTTGTGAACGGAAAGTGACAAGTGATGCTTTGGTAAGATGGTTTCAAAGGTTCGGTCAGATTACATGGTTCGGTTCGGTTCAGTTGTGCACAGTCAAGCAACTATAATGAAAAGGCATCATGTGAGCACTGGCAAAGGGTTTTTTTGGGGGGAGGAAGGTTGTTTATTTGTGTATTACGTGCTAACTGTCTCTGTGTACAATAGGTCAAATAAGTGGGTTTGCTTATTGTGAAACATAGAATGCAATTTTTCCTTTTTTTTGCATAGTAATTTCAGGGTTTTAGTAAGGTTTTTTTTCCCCATTTTCTTCTTTTTTCCCCTCCTCTTTTCTTCCTTTCTTTGATTTTCTTTGGAGTCCCTCTGATGACACCGCGGATCTGAGAATGAAGAACTTCTTAGAACTGATTGGAAATGGCATTGCTGAGCTGAAACGTAACTCGAGGAAATATATCTCCCGAAGAAGAAAATGTAATGCGTTTTAAGGATCTGACTTCCGGTGAAAATTTCAAGCCTAGAGAAAACTTGTCCGCTTTGTTAGAAAGAATGGGTTGGACAATTTTCTTCAGTTCCAAAGGATATCTGAATGCCATGCTGAGCATAATCTCTGCAGCATGCTCTGTGAGTCTCTTCTCTTCCTGATGCACTGCATGGTAAGGCCTTTTTCTTCCTTAAACATGCTTTGGTTATGGTGAGAGTTTAAAAAAAGAATATTAAAAGACAAATGCAAGAATGTTCCAAAACTTGATTGTTTCTCTGACCAAGTATCCTGGTCACCTCTGTACTTCTTTCTGAGTTTTCCCTTTTTTTGTCCATTTGTTTCTCAAATGAGAGTGTTGGGGGGCTGCCAGTTATATTTTGAGATGGGCATTGATAGATTTGTTGTAAAACTATCCAGGCTAAAGTTGCTATTTAAGAGTTTCCCTCAATGTTTCTCTCTCAGTACATTTTGAGAAGGGTTATATGTGCCCTACCTTTCATATATCCAAGTTGAGTCTGTGATGTTCTGTACTGACAGCCAGAAGGCAAAAGTAGAAGATTTAAACAAAAAGTGATTTGAACCTGGTTTTGAATGAGTATGAGCTGAATAAATAAAACCTACAGCAGAGATTTTAAGTTCTGCTATGTTTTGTGCCAGACGAGGAGATACAGTAGATTTCCCTCGTTTTGTTCCCTGTGGGCAAAGAAATGTTAAATGCACAATTGTGTATATGCAGACGATGTAATTAACATGTGAGGGATGTGGACATATTGTGCTATTAACTATGTCAGAAATAAGCAGCTTGACGAATCCTACAAAATGACTGTTGAAAATTAATTCACAGAAAAACCTGCCTGCAAATTGTTTCATATCGAGTGATTTTTGTCATATGCTAATAGGATTGTGGGGGCTAATTGCAAATTATTTCTTAGCAGGATGGTGTGAGGCCTTATTCATTAACAACAGTAATGTGTTTCCTGTTCCCTAGATGGACGGGGCTGGAGAAGTAAAGTGACGTTATTAGCTAACAATCTTATTTGCCAGAAGTTAGGATCACAGTCAGGAGGTTGCTAAAAAGATCAGAAAGCACAAGATGAATGTGATGGGCAGGGGAGTGCAGTTAAGTTCTTTAGAAAACATCCTCGGATCGCTGCTCTGAAAAAAGGGCAATATGAAAAAGTGGAATTGTTTGGGGAGGTGTTATTTTCCTGAATGATATTGAGTGAGCAGGTAGCATAGGTAGTTTTTCTTCACACTGGGTGGTCAGTTAGTATGGGAAAGAGAGAAGCATCTGCATCTTGAGGAGGGAACTAAAGGAAAGGTCTGATCCTGATCCCGTTCAAATCCATAGCAAAATTCTCACGAATCAGACCATTTATAGATATACTTGGCAGATTTCACATGCTTCAGAAATATATGCTGGGATGGAGAGCAGCAGTGGTTTCCTAGCAACATCTCTGGAAGGCACAAAGGCTCTAGAGAGACAGGCCAAGTCGGATCAGACACCAGGCCAGGCAAGGCCAGGACAAGCCAGGGTATTAATGAACAAGACTGAAAAGCTAACAGATCTTTTGGATGGGTTTTAAGTTTTCTATTGTAGATGAAGGCCCCCGCCATCATTCTGAATCATTTGGAGGCAGGTTCCCAACATACCTCCTGCTTTTAAACTGAAGACCTTTTACAAAGTGTGCAACAGACAGATGCTGCAAATGCCACTTGTACAAATTTGCACAGTTGGAGCTTTTAAAGACAGAAGCTTTTAAAGACATAGCTTTTAAAGACAGAAGCCTGAAGTTTGATAGCCTTTCCATAATCCTGAACTTGATTTCAGGAGCAACGGCCCAAAACACACAAATGCAATTAAATACACTTTCATGCATATTAGTATCTTAAATGTACAGATGATGGAGCTCATAACAATACAACCATGAGAAACTGAAAAGATGCAGCTGATAAGGCACATTTTGAAATCTTCACTCTTGCAAGAAGTTCTCACACAAATAGTTAGGCTGACTATATGGAAATCTTGGAAATGTGGGACATCATCCAGGAAACCCGGGACACTGGCCCCCACCCCCATGCTCTCACAGATTGGTGGGGACAGGGCTGCATGCCAGGCCTGCCCACCTGCAAGGTGCTTTGCACCACTCCGACTCCCAACCAGACTGCTCCCCTGCATTTACAATTCCCGACAGCCAGCCAAGGCCAGTCTCTGAATTCCAGGACTGTCCCACCTAAAACAGGACACATGATCATCTTACAACTAGTCCTACTAAACAGTTCAACTGAACAAGGGTTGCAGGATTGGACCCCTAAAATTTTATTCTAATTTTGAAAATAGTAACTCATATCAGCAATTTCTTTGCAATCAATGGGACAGCTCATTTGAGTAGGAATTTCTTCTGAGAGTAAATGGGTTAAGGTTTTATAAGACTGGGCTTTTTGTCATTGTGCCAGAATTACTGTTTAAGCTGAACTTATTTTCTTTTCTAAACAAAGTCATTCTTCTGCCTGTGTAAATCCCTCTTTGCCATATCATTAGAATAAATCTAATGGCTTAATAACAGAATCGTTTTGAAGATTTTCAATCATAGCAACTTTCTTCTGTGAAGAATTGATCATATTCAACAAAATGTAATATTAGTAGTTCTTAATTGTGAGCCAAAATGCTTTATTGACTCTTTAATTCCTTTATTGTGAAATCGCTGAAGATTTTACTGAGGACAAATATGGATAGATCCCTGCAGTTCATCAAGGAATGCCCATTCCTCTTTAAAAAGACAGAATTCTGCATAAGAGTACTTAAATATAAATAGGATTTACATTTTTCCCACAAGGTTAGATCCATTCATTTCTTAATTATTAGTTTATATTTAGCTATTCACTAGATCCAGGAATATATACTAGCTTTAGGGTCTAGAAACTTAGAATTAATATTGCATACAAATGTACTGATGCATACACAGTAAACACCATTTCCACTTTTTTTTCCAGATTTTATTTTGTATCTTTACAGGAGTATTTATTATTAGAGTAATGCATTAGAATGAACATAATTATTGCTTGGTTGCAAGTGACAAAGAATAGGACCTTTTCAGAATACAGTGAACACAGTAAGAGTTTGATTACGGTCTGCTATAAAACTATATGAAAAAAGATCAGATGGCAGGTAGACCATGTGAACATCAACCTTTAAAACATATTATGTATAAAAGGTCAAACCACCAACAGGGCTACGGAGTTTTTACTTCTAAAATAGTAAGACAAATCCAAACTTTGCTCATGATGGTTTTGTAGTTCAGATATATGCTATTTTGAGAGAGAATCTTGTACTTAATGTCAAAATCCTCACTGTCACTTTTACATTGTGTTATTGGTTGATGTTGATACTGAGATTAGAGCACAGTATTCATCCCCCTTCACTCATTTACTTGAAAGTAGTTCTACAAAAGCTGTATTTAGCTCATCACCATCTCTCTGTAGACTCTAAAGTGCAGAAATTCCTTTTCAATATAGATTATTATCCAATACATGTTTTATTCTGCATGCACATGTACTCTTATTCCCAGGGCATGCGAATGATTCCGTGGGGTAACTCATGTGAATGAGGACTCACATTATTGAGCACTGCATGAAAGAGGATATGATAGAAAGATTTTAGTGCAATTAGTTATGTTCAGGGGGTATTTATTTGAAAAATACAACACATACACAATATAACACAATTTCTGTATACAAAATGCCTTCCCCAGACCAGTCAGTTCACACCCACACAGTCCTCATTCAAGATCCTCTCAATACCAGTTCCTCCCACAAGACCAATTCAGAAGTAACAAGTCTTCAGCTTTGTATATGCAAGAAATAATACAAATGGAAAAGTAATAGAAGAACTGAATTTTCATTCTATAGGAAATGCCAACAGGTTGCTCTTTGTGTTTGTTTCCACTTGGAAGCAAAGGTCAAGATAGCGAAACTTTTTATAGAATGAAAAACACTGTGGAAGTGTCATAATATTATGTTTCAGCATTTTCAGTCAAAAGAGAACCTTTCATTTTTTCCTATGGATAATTCCATAGACTTTTTTTTTCCTGTGAAAAGCTTAACTTTTGTCAAAACCTCATTCTCCAACAAGAAAAATGTTAGAATCTTTTTTTCCCCATCGATGTTGCCATGCCTCTGTTCTTTAAGTGCAAGCTCTCCGCAGTAAAGGACTAGTTTTAATATTATGAATTGTACAGTATCATGTACATTTGGAAATGTATTTTCATTACGGAAATATTATTAATGAATAAGAATGTCTTTCTTAGGTCTATGAGTGACATCCATTATTGTTATGATTCATTATTTTTATTATAGTAGTGCCTGTGATACACTGCTTGAGTCGTGTTGCTCCAGACTCCATTGTGCTAAAAACTGTACATAATAGGCAAAAGGTAGTCTCTTTCTCAAAGAACTTACATTCTTAAAGAGACAAGATAAAGAGTTATGAAAAGGAAATATTAATATTCTTCAATTTACCAAGGTTACACAGGCACTTGAAGAACTCAGATTTAATCCAGATTTCCTAAATCCTGCTCTAGTGTTGCCACTGCAAAACCATTCTTCTTACCATTAATTTTCTCTGACGAATTTGCTTTTAAATTTTAAGGTTAATAATCTTAGCTATTTTTAGATACCAGATATGAATGGAATTTTCTGGTGCGTATTTCTAACATTGAAATAAATATGTCCATCAAAGTATGATCTCTTTTGAAGCAACTCTTTAACCGTGAACCCTAAGTATATAATTATATATATTATTATATATTCTGTGGGAAAGTTAAATCCTAGATTCAGCAGAGAATTTCCAAAATGAAGAAACCAAAGCATTCTGTATCAGTTTTGAGGTGTATGTGTGTATGTCTGTTTAAACTACCTGTATGTAGTGTTACTTTTCAGAAATCTCAGTAGATAACTCAAATGCCGTTATAGGGACAAATCCAGATGTGAAATAAAAAGGTTGACCGCTAATCAAATGGAGTTTGTGCAAGACATTATTCATACGGTACTAGTGCACAAAATAGTGACAGAATATCGCACAAAACAGATGCTTTTAATAATCATATTGTGACTCTTCTACCTAAGATAATCCTAAAGATTTTTTCCCCTTTTTATGATGGTTTCAGTAAAAATATCTTGTTGCTAAAAATACATCAACAAGTGAAGAAAATCCAGTTTGTCACCTTAATGTAATCCAATTACTATATTTTATCTGTTGATGGGTAAACTCTCTGCAGTTGTGCCAGGGGTTGGGAAATAATTCCACCACATACATAAAAGGATGTGTCTAGATGAGTGAATGGTGATACAGCTCCATGAATGATACACCTGCAGAGGGTGAAGAATGCTGTTTTTATCCAACTATACAGGAGAAGAAAGCAATTAAAAGCAAAGCTTTTCCTGGAAACTGCACCTTTGGGCTATATTTTATCTGTGAGAAGTATTAAAGAAAGGGAGCAAATACACAGGAATGCATTAATCACACTCTTTCACCATTCATAGTATAGGTCACTTATTAGTCTTTTTGAGGAAGAAGGGGATATCTGAATGCTCCATTTAGGAGTGTGATTACATATCAAAGCAGGGCAATAGTGCAAGTAAGGCAGTAGGGTAACCAGCATCAGCCCTGGCACTGCTGCTGCCCGGGGTATAAAAACTACTGTTACACCTCTGAAGATATTTGTTCAAAAATATTATTCTCTGAAAGGGCAGCAGTGGTGTAACATACTGAGCACAGGATTGAAAATAAGGATGTCTGTATTCTAGTCTCATCTGAAATATAGGAACCATGTTCTAGTCTCATCTCACATTGTGTGACCTAGGACAAGAAGTCACCTGACAGCTCTCTGTCTAAGTTCCCCATCTGTAAAATATCTATGATAATATTTATCTTTTTGGGGTGATGGTGGGACAGGTACTATTCTCCCCTGCTTGGTGGTAAAGATGAGTACAAGGACTCCCTTTAACTTCTCTGAAGTTTCTCTTTAAAAGCAGATGATCTTATTGGCCCATCATGCTCTGCTTGTAGTTATTATTTGTCTTAGCAAGAATAACTTTAATGAGGTGCACTCAAAATTTCTTACCCAATTAACATCTGCCTTAGCTACTACATTCAAGTTTTAATGGGGGGCATAAAAGAACCTGTTCAGAGATCTTTGGATGGAAGGTTCTGTAAAAGTACTAAGCCCCAGATCCAAAAGATAGTTGGTCACCTAGCCCTTATTTAGGTACATAGCTCCCTTTGAAATCAATCACTAAATAGCTTTTGAGGATCTGCACAGAAGTATTTTAAAATATTAAACTTCAGTCATAAGAGGCCCAGAGGGAAGGTAAATGTGCCAAGTAGTTCATAAGTAGACTGCAGAGAATTTAAAGGATGCCTGTCTAATGATCTTTACCACAGGACAGGGGAGAGAAGCACCTTTCTCAAAAACAATCCTAAAACTTAAACTGTGTGGATGATTGTGATGTGAGAGAGTTCTACCAGCTTAACCTTTGTAAATGTAAACTGCATCTCATGAAAACCGTATCTCTGTGACTCAACAGCACTTGCATCAGTAATGAAAACAATGTATTGGGTATTCTCAATACTTCTTTTATGAGTATGTGCTCTTCATTAATGCCACATTCTGGGTGTATCTACATGTGTGTCCCACTGTGCAGTTGGTACTGCGCAGTCATTTCGTACTTGCTTTAGTAGGCCCCTGCGCTGCAAGTACTAAATGACTGTGCAGTACCCATCGGTATTATATAGTCCTGGCAGTGCACAGTTCGTTTCCAACCCTACTGAGCAGTAGCAACAAGCTACTGCGCAGCAGCACTGGTGTCTTGGTTAGTGCCTGCCGATGCTACATCGCCATAGCGATGAGCTATGGCGACATAGCGTCCTGTGTAGATGCACCCTCTTATATCTTTAATCAGATTCGTCTGTGCCTTACTTTACAAGAAGTCCTGGAAAAGTCACTCTGTAGAAGGCTTTTTGAGAGGGTAAAAAAAAGAAACCCAAATTAACTAAAAACAATGGATCTTAACAACTTGCTTCCATGTTGCTACACAAAAGTAAAGAAAAAACAAAACCAAATCAGATATTCTCCTTTGCATCTAGTGAACATCAGAACATTGATCTTTGCCTAGAGCAGGTCATCCATTTTGCTGATGTCCTTTCCATGTAGTTTCCAGGGGCTTTTGTACATGCAACAAAATTGGCCTTTAAAGTGGCTTAAATGCCCTTTTGCACTGCTTTAATGTCGTTGAAGTTTGCACGATCGGTGATGTATTGCACTTTAAATGACTTTGTTATGTAGCAAGATAAAACACCTCTGAGGTGTTTTAATTTGTTACCTAACAAAGTGCAACAGTGCACAGGGTACTGGAAGCCAACATACCGGGGCTTGGCATGCTTCCTGTGCCCTGTGCACCATCCCCGCTGCCTTCTCTTGCTGGCAGCACACCCCGCTGCCCTCCTGCCACCTTGCTGCTCTGCCCCAGGGGCAAGCCAGCTGGTCCGGGGTGGTCCTAGGAGGTGGGGATGGTGTAGGGGTGCTGGAGCGTACCTGCCTTTCCGGTAGCGGGGGGGGAGATACCTCCGGGTTGCGTGACCCCCCTGAGTTGTGGGGGACTCTAGTGCTTTCCTCCACAGCAGCAGGGCCCCCTAGGCAGCACTCACCCGCTGGCATGGGGGGTGTCACAGTCACGGAGGGAAGCACCAGGCCCTGCACAGCTCAGGGGCTGTGTAATCTGGCGACAGCCCATGCAGGCAGGCTCTACTGAAGAAAAAAAAAAAAGGCAGCAAGAAGCCTGATCTTTTTTTTTTTTTCTCCCCAAAGCCTGCCTGCCTGCTTGAGCTGTGCAGGGGCTCAGTGCTTCCCTCTGTGGCTGCGGCACCCCCCCCAGGACTACCCAGGCCACGTTCCAGTGGGTGGGTGCCACCTGGGGGGCACTGCTGCTGCCACGTAGCTCAGGGACTACTCAGCCTGCTAGAGCTCCCCCCCCCCAACCCGCTGCTGGAGAGGCAGGTAAGGATCAGGCCCCCACTCTTGTGTACATGCCATGGGGGTTTAGTTTGGTTTAATTTACTGCTTCAATTCCCAAAATTGAAGCAGTAAAAAAGGTAGTTTTTTAAAAAGC
Organism: Alligator mississippiensis; assembly: GCF_030867095.1. Classification (NCBI taxonomy): domain Eukaryota; kingdom Metazoa; phylum Chordata; order Crocodylia; family Alligatoridae; genus Alligator; species Alligator mississippiensis. The sequence continues at coordinate 278,956,744 of NC_081825.1, forward strand.
CACTGTTTCAATTTAGGGAGAAGTAAACTAAATTAAACTTCCGTGGCATGTACAAGGACCCCAGCTTCCCAGCCTTGAATATTCCACAGTAAATGTTCTCTTGAGTTGCCCCAAAGTTTACTGTGGTTTGGCACAATTGGATTAAACAGCAGCACGTACATGTGTGACAGTGCACATTGTAACTGATCCTTTGGAATCATTGTGTAATTTATTATCTGAATACTTAATATTAAGTTGTTAACTAATTATTTGATGTGATTTCCTCTGAAGTGTGTGTTTGTGTGTTATAGTGTGTTTTGTCATCAGAAACACCCATAGGAAGCAATATTAGTGATTTTAAATATATTTTTAGTGACTTCACTGCAGTCAAGCATAGAGAAATAAAGTTAGTCAGTCCCTTCTGTTCCTGCTTATGAGATCTCCAAAAATCCTACATCTGGCCATGTATTTTACTAGTCCTCCTTTTTCTTTACAAAGCACAAATTTCTGTTTTCTGTGACCAGTCCTTTAATTTGATTATTATATGTTTTAACATGGGTACAAGGAATCTGAACATGTGGTAGAGGTGATATCTTTTATTAGACCAACTCGATTTTTGCAAAAACATTTCTTTAATTGCAGGCTTTCAGGCACAAACCCCTTCTTCAGGCATAGGAGAAAAGATTGTAAAAGTTCTCCTGGGTAGAAATGAAACTTTATAATTCATAGGAGAGTTGAAGGTGTGGTAAAATGTCTTGGTTGGAACAGTTCATTTTATATGCAGATTAGGCTCAGAGAAAATTGGAATAGTCTCATGGGTGACTGGTGCCTCCTGAATTGGGGGGGGGGTACTTGGCTCCCCAGGGGACAGTCAGTAACCAGGGGACCCCACAAAATGGGTGGGGGGTCCCCGCAGCCAATCCTGGCAACCCACAAGTAGCAGTGGTGTGCCACTGGCACTTCCGGGCACACTGCTGGCACTTCTGGGTGAGCGTGATTGGCCGCGGGGGGACTGCTTCTCCTGGCATCCCCACTCCCCGGCTGGCACTCTGAGAGGGGGCACTAGCGCTCTTGCCTGCCCCCCCCCCCGCGCTTGGGAACGCTGGCTGTCAGGGGGTGCACCAGCACTCTCAGGTGGTGCACGTGAACCCCCGTGCACCCCCTACGTATTGCCACAGAATAGTTTGTTTACCTCAAAGTTGTTTGGTGGTAAGCAGGATGTAGTCATATTTCCTTCTGGCTATGGGTAATGCACAACCAGAGTTGTGTAGTGAACAGACATATCATCTTAAGCATCTGTATTGGATAGATTCATTTAGGCTGAAAAAATCACTCAGATGCAGCTGGATCACTCAAAGTCCCTATTTCTTAAGCTTTGTTGTGGGGTTGTATGTATGTAAGGCAGAATAGCTTTGACGGTTTCTGTACCCTAGTTGCCATGGGCGTGATTTCCCTTCAACTTAGGATTGACACTCTCTGAGCAGATGAGGAGGTAGGATTCACATTTGTGTACTCCCCATGTGTTAAATTTCCTGCATAATGCTGTCTTCCTTCCCAGCGTTTGGAGGTAGGAACCTGAATTCGAGGCCCCTCCTTTGCTTATATGTTCTCTTATATTAGAGCCAAGGATGCTCGATCCTTCTGAAAATCAGGCTTCCAATCTGTATGTGAATCATGCGCTGGCTATTTCTCTTAGTGTCTTAGGGGTATCTAGGATATAGGAGGTGGATTATCTCTTGGTATTTACTAATGTAATGGATTTCAATGAAGCACTACCTGTTTATAAAAGCTGAGGATCTGGCCTGACTCCCTTAGTGCATCTATGGAAGATGGACTGCAAAATGAAAAAGGCTGCTGTTTCTTTCATATGATGCATTAAAAATCTGTATGGATGTATCTGTTACAGTTAGGATATGCTATAAAAGGAAGCCTCCTATTTTCACTGCAGAGGACACTGTCAAAATAGCTAGTCTGTACTAATAGCTACCTATTTTTATTCAGATAAAAAGACTTTTAAAAAATCATTGTGCAATACAAGTTAATATTACCTGCAGTGTGTCAGGTCCAAAGTAACCCAATGTTCCCAATTTAAAGAGACTTTGTAAGAGTAAGTTTTACTCAGAACACTTTTGATTCTCACCAGCTTGTATGTATCTCTAGTTAATGCAAGTTATTGTGCCACACATGAAGGACAAAGAAGGTTGAAGGAAGGAATTTAATCTTTCCCCAACACCTTCTCCATAGGTTGGAAGTCATGTACTAAATAATAGGTACAGCAACTTCATGGGGCTGATTTCAGTGGAAGTTGCAGCATCGCTGAAAATCAGTCCAAATACCATGAGTGACTCAGTGGTAAACCTGTGATGAAAACTCAGAAGTTCCTAGCTTTTCATCTTGTGCTTAGCACACTGAACCATAACTATTATTACTGATTACTTGCATATCAGCATCAGCCATTAAGATTGGGCCCCATTGTATTTTGCACTGCAAAGAAGAGAAATGCTTAAGAAAAAAGACTACCTTTCCTGAAGAGCTAAGACTCTACATAAATGTTCCTACTGAATCCATCTAACTCAGTTAGTAATTAGAAATATAAAATAGCAGCCACCAAGACAAGCAACAGAGTCATTGGCCACGTTCACTAACGTTTAATGCATGGCAAGTCCACTGATCAATCATAGCATGAAATCCATATTGATCTTTGTTTGGAAGTGTATCTTTTCTTTTTTGTCTTTTGAAAGACCTCTGTTCAATAATGTGCCTATGAGAATAGGGCTGTATGTGATGGCATGTGGGACTAAGGAAATTTCTAGGCAACTACTCTTTCTTTATACTAATAAAGCTCGTTGCTTATTTTTAGAAGAAACTTGGCATAGCTACATGAGATGCTTAACTGGGAGGAAGCATAGTTTACTGTGCAGTAAGTGCATGAGTCTATGTGTATGCACGCTTACTGTGCAGTAAAAATGCTTAATTGTGAGTAAATTTGCTACCTAGCTCAGTTACTGTGCAGTTACGCATGTATAGATGCAACCTGGGAGCCAGACCCCTGTGCCCCCTGGGCAGGCCACAGGCCAGCTGCCCTAGCCTGCCTGCACCCCAGCGCTGCTGCCTGGCACCGCACTGTTGTGTAGCTGCCAAGCCTACACTATCTAGGCCTGCAGGCTGCTGCAGGCTCCAGCCAGACCTACCAGCCCCCAGGCCCAGCTGCAGGCAGCTTCTGGCCAGTAGGGCCAGCTCCACCTGCCCAAAGCCTACCCCCAGCAACCTACCCTGAGATTGCAGGTGTTTCAGGTCATTGCTTCTGCCGTGCAGTTTCCAGTTCCATGCGGGACCCCTGCGCTGGGTGTTGCAGGCCACTGTCCAGGCCCAGCATCACAGGGACAGCCCAGAGAGGTGGCAGGGGACCCACAATGTTATCCTTCTCATCCATGGCCATGCCCACACGAGTGCTCACCACCCGGGGCCCCCACTGGTTCATGGAGGAGACTGGAGACCTCGTGGCACTGTGAGGTGAGGCTGAGGTTCAGCACCAGTTCAAGTGGGGTGGGTACTCCAACGCCCACATCTATGAGGCCTGGATGGAGGAGCACAGGCAGGACCGTTTGGCATGGCAGTACTGCAAAAAGGTCAAGACCTTGCAGGCACAGTGGGTTTCCATGACTGACCACAATCATCAGTCAGGGAGTGCCCCTTGAGTCCACGCCCTTTATGTGGTCCCAGGACCGAAGCCAGGTCTATCGAAGCATGGGTGGCCTGGCCAAGCCCCCACCCCTGCCTGGCACCCCAGTGACATGTTACCAGGGGAGGGTCCTTTGGGTGTCCAGCAGCCCAACCCCCCAAGCTTCCCAGCTGCACCCTCCACCAGCAGCTTGGGGAGCTGATGGGGCTTGCCGGCCCCATCAGCTCCACGCCCCAGCCCCCACCACAAGGCATGGCTGGCTCTGACACTACTGGCCACTAGCAGTGCCAGCTTCTCCCTGGGGGCAGTCTCCAGCCAGCGTCCCACCCACTGCACAGTGCCATCCGAGGACACCACCTGGAGCCACACACCATCACTGACCATTGTGATCACGCATAGCCAACAGCCATGCCCGCCCCGGCCACGTGGTAAGCCCTGCTGTGGGGGGAGGGCCAACCCATCCCAACCCCTGCCCCAGCCTCTGCCACTGCCCTCCCTCCCCACCCAGCCTGCCGGCACTCCCCTGGCCCTGGGTTCTTCCGCCCCCACCTCCCCCACAGCACACAGAGGCAGGAGACAGTGCCAAATTTTATTTAGCAGCCTGTGCCCCTGCAGCTAGGCAGACATAGGCCTCTCCCATACTGAGGAATGCATTGATGCTGGCAGCAATGTCCTTCTTGGCAGCAGGAGTCAGGGATGTGTAGCACAGCCACAGGCAGCCCTCTAGGTGGTGGTGGAGATTGCAGGGCAGCCTGGGCTTGCCCTCGTGGCCTTGTAGCTCAGAGTCCTGTAACATGTGCACAGGTGCTCCCAGGGCACCATGGCCATCAGCAGCAGGGCGTAGTGGGTCAGGCAGGCAGCAGCTCATCCCAGCTGTCCAGGAGCCCGGTGTCCCCGAGCCTGGATACCATGGGCTGGGCAGGAGCACAGCAGAGCTGTTGACCTGCCAGAGGGGAGGGGAGGAGTGGCGTCCGGGGCCACAGCAGGGTGCCTGTCTTGGGTCAGCAGGGCCAGCATGCAGGACTGGCACGAGGAGGAGGCGTAAGATGAGGCTGACCAGGAGTTCCAAGTACAGAGCCTGGCCCGGGAGTGTGAGCAGGTGGAGGCACTGTGGGAGAAGAATGCCACCCTGGCCTGAGCAGCACAGGTCATGGATGATGATTTCTGGGCTCTGGACACTGTTCTGGCCCTGGCAGTCACCTTTATGCCATCTGCTGTCTGGTCCCCAACCCTAGCCCCACCCGACCACTGGCAGCCACCCACCACCCAAACAGCAGGCCCTGCCTAGGCCTGGGAGGAGGTCCTGTGCTGCCTCCAGCAGCCAGGAGCCCCTTCCATGGACACTGTCCCAGGTCTGGTGCCACCCAGTCCCCTCCTGGGTCCAAGCATACCACTCACCCTGGCTCCAAGCACCCACTCCCCACCAGGCTCAGCGGGCTGGAGTTCCAGAAGACGTGAGTGTCGTGGGTGCTGCCTGCCCAGCCAGCACTCACATATGTGAAGGCACCTTGGTGGAGCACCATGGACTGAAATCCTCTCCAGCTGTAGTAGGGGTGGTCTCCACGGGGCAGGGAGGTGACAGGGATGTGGGTCCCATTGAGGACTCCGATGCACTGGGAGAATCCCAGGGCACAGAACCCCGCCACCATTGCCCAGGCGTCATGCACATGGAGCATGGTGTGCCTCAGCACATCGTAGAGGGCACCACACACCTCCAACACAGCCTCCACAGTGGTGCCCTTGCCCACGTCGAACAGGTGGCTGATGTACTTCAGGCTGGTGGGTGTGGCCAGCTTCAGCAGGGTGAGGGCCAGGTGGGTGTCTGCAGGGAGGGGTGGCCACATGCCAGTGTGCTGCCACTCCAGGTGGGACTGGAGCTTCTACAGGAGGTCCTGGAAGGTGGCCCAGGTCACGTGAAAGGCTTCTAGCCACTGCCTATCATCCTATCATGGAGAGGGCTGCCGGATGCTGGCAGCTACAGCTAGAGCCTGGAGCTCCCCTGGGTGGTGGCAGGGGCCCATTGCAGGGCCCTGGGAAGCAGTAGCAGATTGACAGCAAATCTGCTCCCACTTCCCTGCATGAGTGGACGCGTACCTGACACCATTTACTCACGAGTAAACTGGTGCCACATTAAATGCACATGTAGACGTGTTCACTGACCCTTTATTATTGTCACATGAAAGTCTCAGTGACTCCAGATTTGGAGCACTTCCATGGGACAACCAGAATTTTAAGGGAGAATAGATATTTCTTGTATCTCAAATAGTCTCTGACTCATCATACAGAACATGATCCAGTTCCCACTGGAATCAATCAGGAGTTTGTCTCTGATTTTAATGATCCTCAGATCAGGCTGTCATTGGTTTCATTCTAGGAATCAGCACTATACTGAGTGGAGTGCATGATCCTTGTCAAAAGAAGGGCCCAGAGCTGGCTGTGTAAAGCATTTCTTTATCTAAAATTCCCGCTCCTTTTTTGCATTTGATATAACTAGACTATACTGTGGGCCTTAATAAAGGTATTTGGGACATAGCTTGGTGTATCAAAGACCCAGTCACACATTGCTTGGACTCTATAAACTTCCATTGATGTCAATAACTGATGAAGAAATACTGGGCTGCCTCATACTTGTATATGTCCAGTCTTCAATATTCTCATTGTTCTTTTTGCTCAAAAGGCCTGTTAATAAAATGCCTCCTTTGGGCGCAATTCCACAACAAGAAGGAAGGGCTATACATTTCATATTCTCTTGTATAAAACAAATATATATCTTTGGGTACTGCTACACTGTAACTTGGAGATGATATTATAGCACAGAAAGGCAAATCCTGCCTTGCTTTAATTTACCTAGTTTGGAGAACATTTCCATTGAAGACACTGGGGCCTGGGCTTCAGGCTGCGCAAACCTGCCAGGGACCTTGTGTATCTACTTAGATGAAGTTCATGCTATTGCATCTACACTACAATACTAACCAGGGCCAGCAAGGCTAAGGGAACCTTGGATGTGCCTTCACCTTTTATAGTTATACCACTCAGTGCCATGTAGATGTACTTCGTGGAAATCATAAACCACTGCAAGTGAGTCAGAAAATCTATAAGGAAACCTTCTTTATGCTTCATATGCGTTATTAGCTTGGGGTTTACAATTAAAGAAAATGGTCAGTAAAACTAAAAAAAAAAATAAGAGCATGAAAACTGAAGACCAAACAGATGAAAAGCCAACTTTATTTCTATATGCTTAACTGCACTAAAGTCACTAACACTATGTTTAAAATCACTAACTGAGAAAGAAGGACAAAGGTCCATGCACATACTAAAGATGGGGGTTATGACTTTTAACAGGGGGCTATGCACCATTACAAGGGGCAGTCTGTACATCACTCATTGCTGTTTGTCAGGTAGTAATCACTGCCTAGCAGCAGTGAGAGAGAAGCAGCATATATTGTAATTGCCTGTTGGTGAAGATCAGTCCATTTAATAAAATGCCTGAAATCTGGTCACAGGATCTTTCTTGTGGTTCATTTTCCAGGCAGAGGTGCATCAATAGCTGGATGATTTGTTTAAATAGAAATGATATCTCGAGCCATTTGCATTTTTATTTGTATGGAGCGTTCAAGTATAGTACAACAGTCAAGCTGGGGTGGAAGGTGGGGATATGAGGTGATACAAGGTGGTTTTATTTTGCTCCTTTGCAAATTCTTGCCTTTGGTGAAATCTGATGCTTTTCAAAAGCAAACAGATTTGCCCTGCATTAATATGTTCTTGAGCTGCAGGCATAGGCAGGACAGCTTAGCTTTTTCCAGAGAGAGGTTGACTTTATCAGAGTCACAGAAGTCAACTAGATTTAGTGCCCGAATATTAAAAAGGATTTCCCAGGAATCCCCTCCAGTAGAAATACATTTTTTAACACTTGTAGTCTATGCAGTAAAGTGTTTCAAAGTAAATTTTGCTGGTGGATTCTTTTAAAGGATTAATTTTTGGATAGTTCCTGTCTGTGTTTGACTCTAACTACAAATTGTGCCTCTAAAAATTCTTTTGGATTTTGTGGAGTGGTTTTGATATGAGATGGTGCTTAAGGGAATGTGTGCGTGTCTGAAAGATGAGCCGAGAGCAGACACTTGGAAGCACAGGTATAGGTTCAGGAAGAAGCCTGCCAACTCACACTTCTCTTTCTCTTCTCCAGTACCACAATCTGCCATGACAGTATCCCCAGCTCCCCAGCACTACGTACATAGCCTCCCAAGCACCCCAAGGTTAGCCCCCTCAGAAAATTTCTCTGCCTCTTTTGGAGATATTCTTTGTAGGGTCTCCATAGGTGACACAATTGCACCAGCGTATAAAAGGAGCAGACATTATGTAAATCACTGCACAGGGGTAACTTTTTCCAGTCTGGTGTACAAATATCTTTAAAAGGATCATGGTAAAATGTCATTGGCATAATTTACATTGATGTGGGAAACCTCTGATTGGAGTAGTTTGCTCATGGCACTCAGGCTATTACCTGCTCCCTTGCCACCTAGGAGCGAGACCCTGTAACAGAGTCTGTTACAGACAACTAGCCTGGGATAGCTGCTCGTCTATCTACTGCACATCCCAATGTCATTCTGGTGTACAAAATGGAGGTAAATTATGAAAGAATAAATGCGTCATCTGTCTTTATGGAAAAGTAAACAAATAAAAGACTGGTAACGAAGTGAGTAGGGAATTCAGAGGAGCTGGAAGAAAAGGAGCGGTGACCTCTAGAAAAGGCACTTTTTGGTTTATCCTTCAGCTGTTCTCTTTTTTTTCCAAAGAGCCATATAGTGTAGAAGGGCAGTGGCAAAACCTAGGCTTCCTTAAAATACAAGCAAATATTGGGACAAAAGACTGAATTTAGTATCCCATGACCCCTGCAAGCTCAGCAATTTTGGACAGATTATTTTAACATTATCAGAACCTTCCACAGAGTGGACTGTCCACTTCCAGAGAGCTCAGATAGCTGCTGCAGTAGCTCCTACTCTGAATATACACGTGTGCATGAAATGTAGGGAAGTGTAATTACAGTGCAGGGAGATTTTATTTCTCCCTAGACAGGTTTTCACATAACAAAATTTACATAAATATCAAAGCCACAGAAAGAAAGCGTCCATTATTAAAATCAATGAGCAAACTTATCCCAGGAAAAAAATGCTTTCTACTTCCATGCTACTGTCAGCCCCGCTGGGAGTTTAAATTGAAGTTTGTCTAGTGTGGCACTTAGTTTTTGTTTTAAAAGCAAAATCAGGAACATTAAACTCCTTACTTTGGATTTTTAAAATACAGGGAGGTTAATATTGTTGGTAAACTAACTAAGATTTTTAATTTCTTAGTTCCTATATTTTCTGGCAGGGAAAATTATACCTCCTGATACCATTAATGAAAAATTTCTTCCTGAATAAATTCTCATGGCAGCTTTCTTTAGCAAGTTCTTCATCCCTTCCTGCCTATAGACTGTTTGATATGTCCATGAGCTGCTTATACCTGGCTGTGTCAGCCCAGAATTGGCTGCCTTTCATAAGTCACTTTGCACTGCTTGCATATCAGCTATCAAGGGTTATAAAGACTTTCAGGATCTTTGGAAGTGAAAGGTGTCATTTAAATACAAAAAAAATGTACGTTTCCATGGCCCTCTGATGGATGTCGCAGGGACTGTGTGTGGCATTCTGTTGCCTGGCTAGGACTAGAAGAGATATGGGGACTCTGGAAGAAGGCTCTGAGGAAAAGATGACTTTAGAGGACATATCCTGCCTTTAAAGTGTGTGCCTGACCTACTATCACCTACACTAAGGAGCATGGAAGGAAAACTGAGAAGGCCAGCCCTGCTGGAGAAATGAACAAATCAGAGGTCCAAAGGCTGGGCTATGAGGTTTAGGAGGAAGGGAGTAACGTGGAGCTGGTCAAGTGCTGAGATCAGTCAGGCCAATGGGAACAACTGGGCCTGAGGAGATCTGTCACTCAGACAGAAAGGATGCATTGTGCTAACTGTTCTCCTGAACATGAAATCAAAAAAAGACTTTTGGAGAGTCTGCTTTTGCATCAGGAGGGAGTGGGGAGGAAATGGATTAGGGGGTTGGGTACATCCTGGTCATGTGGTAGCTTTTTTCTACCTCTCACTAGCATTGAAGTTGTTGACAAAGCTGGATCTTGGGCTGGACATATTACTTGGAGTCTGGGTTGCTGTTATGGCACAGCTTCAGAGACTAAACCTAAAAAATTATTACCATTTGAGGGTTATTTGGTGTCTGTGTGGAGGAGTACTCACATCACAGAAATGTCACCTTGCTGGTTGCAGTCTCTGATAGGTCTGGCAAAGACTGGAAAAAAATATGCAGAATAAACTTCCTTTCCCCATATAGACACGGTTAGAGAAATTTTAGCTAACAGCACAGAAGATAGCGTTAGATATATGTGTTTTGTAGAACATTAAAAAAGGGAAAACTAAGTTGCGAAAATTTTTCAAATAATATTTCAAAATATTCCTGGTTTTGAGAAAGCTGGTGTTTACATAGATTTTCAGCAGAAACACACATTGTGATACATCCACTGTGCTTCAAACTACCTGATATGTGCAAGCATTTCATGGGGCTGAGCTCAACATTAAGATTAGGCACTTTGGGTTAGTCATAGAAAGAATGATCTGTCTGCAGGGGCACATCTCAGTCAAACTTGAAGAAAGATGATGATAACTATGTTCACATCTGGAGACAACATCTGTGCTCATGCTAGTCATGAAATCCACTTTCTGAAGAACTGTCTTTAAAATGAGACTACCTACTCTGTTTTCATGGAATTGTCTCTCTGATGTACCCTGCATGAAGATGATACTTTCTGTTGTTCCTTATCTAATCGTTAATACCATATGGGTTTATATAGAGTTTGAGCCAAAGCCTGCCAAAGTCAGTCACAGTCTTCCTGTTGACTTTATTAGGTTGCAGATCAGGCTTATAAAAGAAGAGAGATGCCACTGAGGCAATTACCAGTAGAAATGGCTCAGATGAAATTATCCTGATCCATTCAGCTAGCAGTCAGTGGAATTCAGTTCAGTGGGTGGCCTTTTTGCATCAGTCAGATCACATACTACCTCTTAAGGCAGGTGACTGACTTCCCTAGGACTCTGTCTGAACAATACTTTAAATGCACTAGCCTAGGGAACAGTGACCTTTAAATGTAGTGAGCTGCTACTTATGACCCAGCTGCTACTGCAGGCAGTAGCTCCCCCCTGCTGCCATGAGCCATCACTCCCCTCTGCATTGCCCAGAACACTTGCTGCCTTCTCCACCACATGCCACTGCCTCCACTATGCACCACTGATCCCTGTCTCAGTGGCAATGGGAAGGAGCTGAACTTGATGGCAACCGTGAATAGTATGTGCCATAATGATGGGGGGTGGGGGGACAGCTGGGGCGCTGTGGGGAGAGATGCTCTATGGGGGTGATCAATGGCATGTTGCAGGGCGGAGAGAGGAGATGCACCACTTTAAGCGTGTGACTGATCCTGCTTTCTGCTGCAGCTTAGATTCAAGCTCTTTGCAGGCTGGATCCAGCTGGCAGGTTGCAGTCCCTGCACTCAGCCATAGCTTTTACCATAGCTGAGGTGCATTTCAGTCATCTATACATGTAATAAAATAATACATATTTGAGCCAACAAAATGAAAACTTCACAGTTTGCTTACAGGTGTAATCCTTTGAATCTAGGGAGCCATAGATCAATTGCTAATATTTCCTGACGATGCCAGAGATTGTAGAGCCCGTGGATGGGTCTAACTTGTGTGGCTGGCACTTGTGCCGGGGATAATCTAAGATGACATTGACCTGGGCAGCCTTTTGGGAAATAATATTTTAGTAGGATCAATTGTTTCTTGAACAATTTCTTCAGTGTGCTGTAGTAGACACACGCACCCTGTTTCCATCCTCTGTATCATATGTTCTAAGTTTCCTGTCTGTGCTATTTTAATTGCACAGACTTAATTACATCCAAAACCCCCCCATATTTTCCACTTATGTCCCTATATTTGGCACTGAGGGGTAAAATGACTTGCTGAAGCCCATCTTGCTGATCAATAGCAGAACTAGAAATAGTCTTCCTGCTCAGCATTCTACCCTCGGGACCACAATCCCACCAAGGTGAAGGACATGGGTCCAGGTGGCATAAGCTGAAGTAGCCCCAGTTAAGACAATGAAGCGTGATCAATTTAGACCAGCTGAGAATCTAGACCATGAGCTGTTAAAAAGTTACTCTGCTACCTCAGTACTTTAATGCAATATCAAATGTAAAGTTTCTCCATATGAGCACTGGCAAAAAGTACTGCATTTTGCAAAGTATTTGAAGATCTATGAATAAAGAGTGCAAAATATAATAACTCCAGTGATTACAATTATTTGTTTAGCTTACATTGTTCCATGGCCCCATTATCATGGTATCTATGATTTCTATAGTATTACTGGACAGGCTGACTAATTCTGTAAAGTATCTTCTGTATAGAGGATAGCCAGAATTCTGCCATCTCTCTTTTGGGAATCAATCATTATTAAGAAAGCACTAATGTTAGCTCCATAGATAAGACTGAGCTGACTTTTGTATTTAAAGCAGAGATTTCACCTTTCTGAAACATGAAAGTAAAGCAAACCCTTCCCAAAATAGCAGCACTTATTCTTAGTGTACAAATGAATTTTCTGAACACTTGCAAGTGAGCCCATGAATTAAATCTCAGGTAGTCCTTGGACCAAATGATGCTAAATAATGGAAAAATGCAGACTCTTTAAACTTCCTATATAGTATAAAATCAAGAAAATCTTATGAATAGCCCCATAGCTGAAGAATGTTTCTATGATTAGTCATCGTTTCTCCTGGTTATTTGTAAGTGAAAGTCTCTCCTTCTGCAGAAGCCAAAGAATTTGGTTCTATCACAGAGAATTCCATGAAGAACTACTCTTTTTTAAACGCCCTTCCATCTCATAGTGTTCTCAGGTGGACTGAAGCCACAGGCTGTCCTTCACCAAGGTGGTCATGTCCTTCATTCACATGCGCACCTGTGGTTCCCATTTATCTTCCTACAGAACAGTGGCCACCATCTTTACTGAGAGCAGGTGGCTCCTCATGCATTGCGAGCAATGGGAAGTGGTGATCATTTGATAATCAGGGACAGCCTGTATCCTCAATCCCATTGCTCACAATACAATATGGCAGCCATTTGAAAACAAGCAAATATTCACAAATATTTCTGAAGTAGAATATTTTATGCATCAGCCTATGCTAATAGATAATCTTCCAGATTGTTAATTGTCACAACCCAAGGGTGTGATTTTTTGTTTGTGTGCGCTTCGGCACTGCTAAATTATTTTCCCGCTGTTTGTAGTTTTCTTTGCAGGGTGCATTTCTTTGTTGCAGCACAGAAATGCACGTTGCAAGGAGTTCCCGCCATTTGTATTTAAATTCGTGCCTCACTATTGGTCAGTTCTAAATTATTCCTACGTGGCAGCTAGCGATTGGCTTGCTGGCCGTATAAGAGGCTTGGGTGGTTTCCGCCCAAGTCGGAGAACTTTGAGCACGCTGCAAAGCGCCTCTAAGGAGATTTGACTTGCGGCTAGCTGATTGATAGACTGATCCCCTATTGATTCTTCTCCCCGTCGCCGAACGATCCCTCGACATACCCTTCCCTGCGCGCAAAAGTTCCACGGAGCCTCGACAACTTCATGTGAGTGATCCAGAGTTCTGTCCGAGTCCTTAAACTAGGATTTATGCGAAGTATTCCTGGAAACGTTCCAGCCTACACCGCGACCATCTTCGGTGTAAGTAAATAATCTTAAACAACCATTAAGCGTCCATGCCTCATTCTAGCGTGCCGCCTGCCTTCCCCGACCCGGCGTGTCCGGGCTGCTGGCCACAGCCCGCAGTGCACAAAAGGGCCTCGGATCGTTCCCGGCCCGCACGTTAATAATAATTAAAAACTGATGATCAACAAATGTGCTTATCTACAAACTAGTTTACCATACCAGTTTCCCATGGTGTATTGCTCTACCTATGCAAAAAGGGTCTCCCTCTTGAGTCTAAACATCCAGTAAACTGTAACCAGTGATGGGGGAAGGAAGCATCTACATTTTAAAGTTTTATATAACCCAAATAATTTCAGTATTTTACTTTCAAATGAATAACCATTTTTTTCTTACCTGTGATGTTTTTCAAACAATCTGCTATATATGATACAAAGATCTTCATGAATTACTAGGGACAAATTTGCCTCCTAGTTTTACAGGTAAAAATTCAGAATAGTTAGTCTCATAAATCAAGATAGAACACAGCATTTTTTTTCTAAATCCTCAGACAGATGACAGTGCATTACTATATGCTTTTTGCACAAGGTAGCAAAATATTTTTAGTTTTATGGGTAAATTCTTTCTTTTATTCCTATTTTACATGAGCATTCTTTAAAATTATTGACACTACATTAGAGTGTGTCAGGATGCATTACATAAATGCATGCAACCTACTATGACCTTGAGGCAACATGATGTGTATGTTGCATTACATTAGACATCAAAATATGTTCCTTACGTAGTATACTAGCCACTGAAAACAGTAAAATAGTATGGGTCATTGTGAATGGTGTACAGGACTGGAACCTATCTGCAAATCATCTACTAAATCTGTAGTCAAAGAGACTCATAGTAGACCACAGATTGCAACCCAATGAAAAGGAGCTTTGATTAATTGATTAATATATTCATAGATTGTAAGGCTGGAAGGGACCTCGGAAGTTCATTGGGTCCATCCCCCTGCACCAGGCAGGAAAAATGACAGGTGGCGTCAGGTGATCCTAACAAGATGACTGTCCAGTCTCCTTTTGAAGATTTCCAGGGTAGGTGATTGCATCCCTCTGGAGGGAGCTTATTCCACAGTCTGGACAGTCTAACTATGAAGAAGTTTTTCCTAATGTTGAGCCTGAAATGGTCTTCCAGGAGTCTGTGGCCATCACTCCTGGTTTTCCCCAAGGGCACCCTGGTGAACAGTTGTTGTACTCCCCTGATGTAGTGGTCAGCTGCTACCAAGTCCCCTCTCAGCCTTTTCTTTTTCAGGCTGAAGAGTCCCAGGTCCCTCAGCCTTTCCTCATATGGCTTGCTGTGCAAACCTCTACTCATACAGGTGACCCTTCTTTGGCCTCTCTCAAGTTTTACCATGTTCTTGTTAAAGTGCAGTGCCCAGAACTGGATGCAGTACTTCAATCTCACCAGTGCCGAATAGAGTAGAAGAATCACCTCCTTGGTCTTGCTGGTGATGTGTTGATTGATTCATGCCAGAGTATTATTTGTTCTGAATACTACACCAGGCCAGCAATCCATAGCTGAGGGATAATCCCCATCCTTAGCTTTTTAATAGCCAGAAACCAATGGTACATGACTCCAGGGCAAAAGTATTAAGGAATATAGTCCTTTGCTTGCCCCTGGTTTTTGCAGTATTACGCACAAAGGATCTACAGGCCTAATGGACTTGCAGTGTGTCTGGACCTACTAACCATGCCCCTAACATATCCACTTTTCTCCCATCTGCTGATGTACAGCAGAGCTCTTCTTCAAGTCATGCCAAAGGGAATGGAGCCATCTCACTCATGTTCTTGACCATCTGGACCCAAAACATAAGGAATATGGGCGACCCTCGCCATTCACGGGGGATATGTTCTCGTATCCTCCGCGAATGGCGAAATCTGCAAATAAGGCACTGTGTTCATGAACACGTGCCCCCAGCAGCTGGCAGGGTGGGGTATGGTTCTGGTGGCGGCAATGGAAGCCCAGCAGCAGTGGCAGGAGCCCAGCAGCAGCAACTGAGGAGCTCCTGAGGAGCTCCTGTAAGTGTATAAAGTGTATTTAAAATGCAGGTTCGGCAGTCGCGAATATTTGAAACCGTGAATGCCAAACCCATGAATAGCGACAGTTTCCTGTATGCAGTTAGTGACCCCATTTGGTTTTAGTGTCTTGACCATCGTCATATAGAAATTCTATGGTAGAGGCAGGGATCATCTCATCTAGCTGTTATTTCCTCTCCCTCCCACCCTTGACCAGGTTTTATCTTGTCTACATTCAAATCAGACAGCTTCTTCCTCCATAGTACATTCACGCCAGCAGAATGTACTGTCATGTTGCATCGTTGAGAGCACAGGAAAGACAGGCACCTCACTCCCAATTCTGTTAGCCAGTCCCACCTGCCCAAAAGCAGCTATTACTGGGAAAGTCCCTCTGAGCCTTGATGGACTGGAGAATGTTCTGTTTTTCTATAGGGTTGGTGCATGTGAAGTCCTGTCACACACAGGAGCTAGGAGAGGATAGCACATGCTCAGTGAAAATGAAATCTTTGGCAATTTTACCTATTAAAATCAAAGTGTCCACTAACTATGTGCAAACTGTAATTTTTCAAAGCAGAGAGAGAGAAAGCTATAAGAATGTTGTTAACAATCTGTTTTCCCTAGCCTTATTCATAAAAATGGGAGAACTACCGAGGCTGAAATTTGTAAAAGGAAAAACAAACAAACAAAAATGAAAAAGATAAATCATCTTTGACCAGACCTCTGAAATGTAACATTTCAGCAGGCTGTTATACTGGGAAGTATCAGTCAACCTGAATTACATGTGGTGCCATTAGTCCTGCCTATAATTAATTTTCACAGAAAAGGCACAGCTGGAATTACAAGCTGAGTCTTCAGGTTTTCTAGGTGATTGCTACATACCCAAACCTAAAGCAGTTTTATAAAAAAAATGATTAATTTTAAGTGTTATGATGCCACCCCTTCCTATTTATATTATAAGGCTGCTTTGTGTGCTTATGAAAGGACACACTTTTGAGTTTCATTACAAAGCACTTTTCCATTTAAAGATAGTTTGCCACAGTAAGGGCCAGGTTATCTCCTGGTGGAACGTACATTCAGGGGAGTCACACCACTGAAAAGGTTAAGTCTAATTTTTCCTTTTTTTTACTATTTTGTGCTTTTTTCTATTACTTTTTAAAAATACTCTTTAGCTTTAAGTACACTAGGGCACTGGAAATTTTTCAGATTACCTGTGACAAAGGATATGCAACTGTTTTGTAGGTATTTGGAGGATGGTCTCACTGAGATCCAGGTACTCAGGTTTTCCTTTTCCAAGTTCTTGCTTTCTTTTTCTTATAGAAGAGAACCAGAGCTGAGAAGCCGAGGTCAGAAAAGCTGGAGCCATTGCTTTAGCATATTAGCTTTACCTAATCAGGTTCCTACAAGGATTTTGGTGAGCGTTTACTCCACTTTGCTAAAGTGTGTAAAAACAGACGTTCCCAGGGCTTTTTCTTTCTCCAAATGGGTGCTCAACTCCCAGCCTTTGGGACAAATCTGGCTCTTGGAGCCAGGGCAGCAAGCCTGTGAGGCTACCTATGGGTCAGGAAATTTGGCAAAGTGGGAGTAGTGGCAATTAACGTTGCTACCTCTCCCCCACTGCCAAATTTCCAAGCCCTGTATGGCTGGATCAGGCCTGGGCTGGACTGTTGCCATGTGGTCCGGTCGGGCCCACCGTCTGGATCCGGCCTGTGTATGGACCTGGCACCACCCACCTAGCCCTGGGGTAGAAAGGTTGAGCACTACTGCTTTACATGGAATACATATTACTGAGTAATACTATGCAAAGATAAATACCTTGGGGTTCCTATTCCTTTATAAAATTATATCCACAAATTATAAGCAGGGTATATGTTTGTATCTTCCCACATCCTACAATAATTCCTCCAGAGCTGCTTTGTTTTCTACCCTCAGAAAGGAGAAGCTTGTGTTTAAGGCCTTTCTCTTGACACAAAAAGAGAGTGCACAGCCATTCACGCGGGGGGGGGGGGGGGGGGGGGAGGGGGGGGTTGGTGAAGGAGAACTGGCTCTTCCACCAGAAAGTTAGGTGGATTCCCACGAGAAAGATCTCTCACCTCTTGATCTAACGTGAACAGCTGTATGCTTCTCTTGGGTGTTGAGGACACCCAATACCTCGCAGTACTCTGCTCCTACTCCCTCCTGCCATGGAGGAGGGGGAGCACTGGCTCTCTGATAGCCTGCCTAGGGGTGAGCTGCCAGGGAGCCCTGACAGGGGGAACTGTCCTCTGTTGAGGCAGCCTGGAGCAGCACAGAAGGCAGCTGCTGTGCTGCAGGGGCAAGATTCCCTGAGCCTTGCTGCCCCAGGAGAATGGCCCCTGCCCCCTCACTCCTCTATGTCGTCCCAGGGGAGTAGACGGAGCAGGGGCTATACTACCACGGTGGGAACTGGCAGGGTTCCTGCCATGGGAGAACGGCCCCCTCATCCCACCCATCAGCTGATTGGCAGGAAAGCAGGGGGCATGCTCCTGGGGCTATTTGTAGGACCTTCTGCTTTCCAGCAGCTGCCAACTGCCAATTGACAGTGCGCCCCCAATCCCAGGCTGGGGAGAGGAAGGGCTGTAAATTAATGCGCCCCCATCATGGTAAGGGTGGCTCAGGGAGAAACCCTCTAGTGCTCCCTGGATGGAGAGCTTGCCTGAGTAGCTGTCCAGCCAGGGGCTGAAATGTGTATATTCAAGTTCAAGCATTTTTACTACACATTTTTACTGCTAGAAATGAATGTCTGGCTGTGGCTTAAAACATTGCATTATATCTCTCAGAAGAGCTGAGTTCAGTTCTTGGCTCTGCCACAATTTCCCTCAAGCCAGTCATTATATCTCTTTCTACCTAATCTTGCAATTGTAAGACATCTTTTCTATCATTCTTCGTTCTTTTGGATTGTGAGCTCTTTGAGGTAGGACTATGCATTTGTTAGATTGATAGGACATTGATATAGGCTCTAGTGAAACACCTTTAGTTACTGATTAGTCTATTGCACAGGTTTACATTTAAAATATGTAAACTTTTTTGGTTTGGTTAAGGATCATTGAATCTTGTCATTTACTCCTGTTGCTCATTCTAACTACATTGTGCAGCTGAACATTACTGGAAAATAGTTGGGACAATCTCCATCACTTAAAAATGCACAGAATCAGGGGGCAAATCAAGAAGCTGTAGATCCAAATTCTACTCTTGATTTACAATTGGGACTTTGTGTGTGTGTGCATGTGTGCATAAAAAATATGCATACAGTGCTTTAAATATCACAGGGAGATATTTGCTTTATTAAAAGGCTGGATAAGACCTGCCCAATAGAATTCTCTCATTATAGGAACTTAGTAAGACCACTATAGGCTCAAAAATTGGGATGAGGACCATAGCAGTATGCCTGAGCTGCCAAAATTTTAAACAAGGGCCATTTATAGACATTACATTTTTTCTAGGTTTAATCTGGACTACAGCCATCACTATATACACATGGACATCTGTACATCTGTAGTCTAAATTAAAATTAGCTGTAGTCCAAATTAACTAATCCTCATTGAATGAGGATTAGAGTTAATGCAGACTAGGGCAGTCTGAACTAGGCAATTTAAATTGTATTAATTAACAAGTATATACTGCAGCTATTTAGGACTTGCTGTTGCTCATGCCCAACACCAGGTGTAGCAAGCAAGTGCTGTTCCGTAGCCCTGAAGTTCAAAAATGGAGGAAAACCTCCCTGATGGTCAATGATCGCCTATTAACCTTTAATTCAAATTGAAATTTGATTCAAACAGTGTGATGTAAATTAGGTAAAACAGTTTAGAAAATGGTGAACACAACTACAAATGGCTAAGAAGCCCAGCATAAAACCTCACTCTCAAATGCATTGACTAAATTTAGTAGTTTGTTTCTTATTAGTATGATACCTTACTCTACATGTAGTTCCATTCCCTCAGACCCCTAAGATCTGTGCTGGGCATTGGGACTTAATAGAAGCAAAAGGCTTTGGTTTGAAGACTTCTTGCATTGAACTGCAACCTAGCTCCACTCTGACTCCTTCATACTCTCCTGCTTCCTTTTGACAACCTGATACTTTGAGTGTTGTGGTGGCAGGGACCCGAGCTATGACAGCCTGCTTAGCAGTGGTGGTGGGTGTTCTCCAGTGCAGAGGAGAAAGTAGAAGCAACTTTTGCTGAGTAGCACTGCCTGTTTGGTGACAGTCAGCCCCATTATCCCTGGGGAACTGGAAACTCTTAAGCTTTTATGAAGAGGGTTTAGTAGCCTGACGAGGAGCAGAAGTCATTCATGGAGGTAGCACTCTTCCCCCCTGCACCTCCATTCTTTCCAAACACCAGAGACCTAAGGGTTTTGCTCCCGTCCTTTGTGCCAATAGCATGGAAGTCCTATCGTGAAACCCCAGTATACTTTACATGAGACGGAGAAAACCTGACTCCCAGCTCAAACTCTGTAGCTTGAATCCAGTTCTGCCTGAGTATACCACGAGTGAATGTAGTCCCAGTGCTCAGAGGTTCTTTGGCCACAGTACTCAGCTATCTACAGATAACAGACCAGTAAATTTTCTGAAAATAAAAAATATACCTTGTCACTCCCAGCTTTCTTTTTACTTTTTAAAAAGTAATTTACTTCTGCATATTACAAAGAAATTCACATGAACAAAATAAAAGTAGACACTGTTGTTACTGTTCCCTTCTTCTTGTTAATATAGAGTCCTCAGAAGTTAATCTCAGGAGAAATGGGGGGAGAGAGTCTTCTGACTCAGTGTCTAAATAAAGGTCTAAAAAGAAACATCAAGTATTTATAGGGGAATATAAAAATGGCAAGTGTGACTATTGCAGGACCAACAGTCATCTTTCCGCCTCTGAGGGAAGCATTAGCATTCCACAGGCATGCAATGCATCTTGTAGCATAGCAATGGGTATCTGCCAGTATTCTGGCACATAGACTTTGTGAGCTGGTCCAGAAATTTGTTGCCCTTTCGGCTGAGCCAGGAAAATTCAAATTCAGACTTACCCAAATTTATGGGATTTTGGATTCAAATGGACCCAATTCTTGTGTCCTTGTGTTAGGGGAAGTTGATTTTTTTTATTAGCAACTACACATTCATCCTCTATAGATGCATGATTTAAATGGTGATTGTTACTATAAATTCATTCAGGTCTAAAAATACAACGTAGGCAAATGGCAGAGCTTAATGCAATCCTTGGCCTGCAGCCTTCTGCCTTGGGCTGGAATTTCTTTAGCTTTAACAAACTAAGCTGGGTGAGGACTGATAAGTCCTTGGATGAGAGACCTTCCTGAGAGTGCAACTGCCTTAGGAGCAGTGTGTATGTGACGGTAGGTGGCACTGTCTTCTCTGAGGCAGTAGAGAACCAAGTTTCTGGCATCAAATAGGTGTGAAGGGGCATTGCTTTTGCTGTTGCTTTTTTTTTAACTGGCTCACAAAAATGCTTCATTAAAGATCCCATTGCATTTTTTTGAACAGTGGTACTCAAACTTTTGGCCACACAGGACATAAGAGTGGCTCAGGGCCTGTACCACATTCAAGTATTGGGCTCTGCACTGTCTCCACTTGGCCCTGCATGCCCAGACCAGGCTCCACGTGGCCTTGGCTGCCCCTGTATATCCAAATTGGGCTCCATGTACCAGAATTAGGCCCCATGCAGGATCAGGCTCCATGCCACCCAGCCCTGTGAGGCACAATCAGGTCTTGGTACCCTACACCACTTCTGCCTAGCCCTGCATGCATGCATCAGGCCTCAGTGACTTGCACTACCCCTAAGATCACTCTTGCTCACTAGGAGGGTAGTAAAACTCTGGAACAGGTTACCCAGAGTGGCTGTGGAGTCTCCATCCTTGGAAGTTTTTAAGACCTGGCTAGACAAAACCTTGGATGGGATGATCTAGTTGGGGATGGTCTTGCTTTGAAGAGGGGGTTGGACTAAGTTACCTCCTGAGGTCCTGTCTAACCCTAATTTTTTATGATTCTATGAATCTATAACCAAGGGCAGAGCCAAGCAGAAAGATTACAAAGTTGACTGTAAGATTCCCTCATGCTTCCTGGATCCTGAGCCAGCTAGGGACCAATACAGACCTCAGTATCAACTGGAGCTGACCCAGAGACCACGTACAGCAGCCTTAGTTTGCTCATCTGGTCTGGGATTTTTCTTTGACCAACTGTGGCACATTTAGGACACCTGTATTCTCCTCAAATGGTATATAGGGACCATGGCAGGTTAAACTTAACCCCGTCGTATTTAATTGTATTCTGTTCACTTACATTTTCCCCTTGTAGTTGTACATGCTGCTGTAGGTCCCATGTCATTAAGAGTTTGGGAATTAGCCTTGGCTGAAAGACACTATATAAATAGTGGGTTGTTATTTATATCCCCATTGACCTAGGATTTGGCAGGTAGCAGCAGTCTTTGACCTTGGAGTGTTTTCCTTTTTGAGTCAGTTGAATCATAGTGTCTTATCCCTGGTTGGATCTCTCTGGTCTCTTATTGCCTTAAACACTGCTGGAGTATTTCGGAGCTGGACCTATTATCTTTCTTGAATTTCTCTACTGTCATGCCCATCTTTCTCTGAATCAAGATTCACTCCTTTTGCCTTTTCTTTTCCTTTATTCTTTCCCCCACCCCTCATAAATGACAGTGGCCCCTTCTTGAGAAATCCTGGTTTCTCTCCCATATCATATTTCTCTTGCACAGCTTCTGACCTTGTTCCAAGTCTCCTGCCAGGTACCCATGCTGCCTTACTGTATTATGTATGCTATTTGATTGAATATACTTTTAATGAAATTTCCCTCTGGCTCCAATGTTTCCTTACTCTTTCTGTCTCTTTTTCTTAGTCATGCCTCACATGCATGGTATGCCTTTCATCCAGGGAGAACACACACCAACTGCAGAGACTTCCTCAGCCTGGTGAAGGGTTTTTAAACCCGAAAGCTTGCCAAAAAATTTCCCCAACTATTTAAGTTAATTTAATAAAAGATATCGGACTCACCTAAAGAACTGTGTCTGACTCACATGTATGGTGCCCTTTATCCTAACAGATCTGAAGCATTCTTACAAACAAATACAGATGTGTGTCCGTCCATTATGAAAATGTCCAGGAAGGAACATGGCCAAGATTTAACAATTAATGGAGGAAATTCAACTTATGACAGGAAATAAAGAGAAATCTTTCCAACTGGAACTGCCCAAGTTTCTTACCCAAGCAGAAATGTGGCCAAAACAACTCTTGGAAAAAGTGCTATGAGATCTTTAGCAAGTACAAGTGTTAGGCTGTTGGCTTTACTCTAATTCAAGAGACAACCTCCAGCACTATAGTGTCTCCTCTCACCACCTCCTCTCCTCACTGTATCTTTACTGCCTGGAGTGAGGCCTTTCTTCATGTGAGTGGCTGCTCAACTTGCCCCCCAAAGTCCATCCTTAAGGGATTAAAATGTGATTAAAATAAAATTAAAACTTGTAGTTTAAAAAGGAAAAAAAAGGAAACTTCCAGATGAGTTTTTTTCCACACTCATCTTGCTGGTCAAAGGAGTTACATTCTTCAGCATCTTTTCTCTTCTCAGCTTTGTAATATGTGTACTTCCAGGGCTCCCCCTTCTGTGGGAGTATAACAAAGTGCTCTTGTCCCTTTAAGCCCTATGGAGAGTGTCCTGCTGTAGGACATCTGGATAACGAGAGGGAATGTCTGACTGGGAACTTCAAACCTCAGGGGAGAGAGCAGAAAGGAAGCAAGTGATGAGGGAGCAGTTTGCAAGTAAGAGGAAAGCTGTGAGCAGAAGAAGCTTGCTACCAGGAGGGACCAGGCTGCTGTGCTCAAACCAGGGCCAAAGGACTCCCCTCCTAATGTCAGGGGAGCAGGGCAGATGGAGATAGTTTTGTTCATGTACTTGTTGGCTTGCTTTATTTGGGAGGACTGACTAAGGGGCTGCTCAGGGAGCAGAACCTGCTTTCAGAAACTAGCGGGCCTGGCTTGCTCCGGAGGCCTTATGGCTGAGGGTAAGCAAAACTCGGGGCATCCAAATCCCAATTCTCTGTGCTTGGGCTTGCATGTAAGATGCCCACCAAATGATTTTGAAACATCTGAAGCCCCAGGTGCAGGTAGAGGATGTTTGCTGATAGTAGGGCCATATATGGTTCTTGAATGACTCACAGATTTGGAATTGATTTGGCTGATTTGGCTTGGAGCACGAAAAATTTTCCTTAACACCCCCCCCCCCCCAAAAAAAAACCCCAACCCCCCCAAACCTGCTTACAGAGAGTACCCTGACTGAGGTAATACAATTAAAATGGCACTGTGTAGTGGAGGGTTGCACCTTTGTCTGTTTGCAGACATAACTCCCTATGAAAGCCTCATACTTAGCTTCCCACTGGCCAGCTTCAGGTGGGAGGATCTCGGCTACACGGCGACTTTCCAGAAAATGGGAGACTCCTCCCTAGCTTGCTCCTACTGAGGGCAAGCAAAACTTGGGGGCATCTGAACCCCAAGCCTCCAGGCTTAGGCTTGCATGTAGGATCCTGGCCAAAGGATTTGGAAGCATCTGAAGCCCCAAGTAGGGTTGCAGGATGCTTCCTGGTAGCAGGGCAACATGTGGTTCTTGAATGACTCATGGATTTGGAATTGATTTGGTTTATTTGACTTTGGATGCAAAAAAATTTCCTTAACACCCCCCCCCCCCCCAACCCTGCTTACAGGGAGTTAAGGAAAGTGTTGCATCTAATTGTTTATGAGCTCATGCTCCTTTTAGGGTGACTCTTGTGCCCTTGCCAGCTCGCTAAGCAAAACAAGTTTCTGTTCTGTACTCCTTATCCCTAGTGAGTGAAAGGATCCTTAGAAAATTTAAGTTCTCTTATTTGTTAATGTGTCATCACAGCTAATAGCCTCAGTACTGTAAACAAGCTTAAGTAACAGAACAATTTGCCTGGTGATTGTTGGTGATAATGGATTAAGAATATGAATTAGTAGGAGCTGAAATTCAAACTAGATTGAACCCAGATGGCCTGGTATAAAATGATGCACTTCTATAGAAGGCACTGGCACCATGCAGAAATATTTGTTGTTTTTCAAAGCATCAGATAATATGTGATGGCATGAACATTATCGAGCAAGAGCCTCCGGTCCCCTGGTAACTAGTGTATCAACCTCAGCTGCTCCAGTGCTCACTGGAGCTGCTCAGCCCTTTGCTGACTGATGCCTTAGTATGCAGCCTGTCTGGGGACCTTATCAATAATTACTTAGAAGTGAAATGACTCAAGCTTTTTAAAAAAAAACCCAAAAAAACTCTTCAATAGCAAGTCAAGGAGCCAGCATGTTTGCAGCCTGCAGGTTTGTGCACTCTGTTAGGGAGACATTTTCTATCCTATTTGTGACAAACCTACTGCAATAAATTAGCCTGTATGTGTTTACCACTATCTTCTTCCAGTATCATGATCCTTCTTATCTGTGTGTGTCAGACCTAGTATTACTAACAGAGGATTTTTGGCACAGTTGGTATCTATTGAGGCTAGTGGAGAGGAAGTCTTCACTTAACAGCGGCTTAATCCTGAAGGTGTCTGAATTTTGGACTAGACAGAGATGCCAGGCTGCCTACACTTAGGCTTCTCAGCATATGCAGAACTGCCCCATCTAACCTCCATATCAGAGCAGGGGCACCACCTGCCCTCTACTTAATCATCCATTAGGCATGTAAAGTTCTTACTGACAGCTTTTAATGCACTACAAAACACAGAAGATGTGGTTCACTTTCACTACACCATGTCACTCAGCTGGAAGGATGGTGACCTGGGTACTGGTTTTGGGACTAGCACCTAGGACTTCCCCTCAGAGGAGTACCATCGCCAGGTTAGAGGAAGGTTCCTTCTTGCTTTTTCTCTTTCTAGCCCCATGTTCTTGCATTCTGAGCTACCCAGTGACCCAACTTCTTGAACAGGATGGATATAGAGTGCCCTCACTTAGACTGCTCTACAACCTGGTGGTCAGGACACACATGGGAACAGGAGATGTGAGTTTGTATTCCCTGAGGCTGAGGAGAGCATTGGGTCTCCCATTTCCTGGGCAAGCACTCCAACCACTAGACAGGTGTGCAGCACTGCCTTCTGCTCCTTCATGTCTACTCTCAGAGTAAGATAATGTAGTCTAGAGCTCAAGGAGACAGCTGCAGCTAAGGTGTGCTCTAAGTCAAGTGCTTATGCTCTAGAGAGGGTTAGGAGTACAGCTGCACCCTTGTGCCCAGTGTTTTCGTGTTAGCCAGCTCTAGACAATACCTTGATGAATGCCAGATTCCTCTAAGGGCACATATATATTGCAAACTAAATATGCTAGGGAATAGTCTGCTCAAACACTTTGTGCTGCTCTGTGTAGGCTTCCTGAATCAGAATCAGCATACCCATGTTTGTGCAGTGCTGCAGACAGGCAAATTAGTGCTCTCTCCCAGGGCCTTTGCAAGTACCTGTCTTTCCCTATTGATTATATAGTGAGTAGAAGGAATAAAATTATGTATCTTGTATCAGTAGATATGGGCTAGGTGCTTCCTATGGCCATCCATGTAATTTATAGGTATTGTGAAGCCTAGTGCTTTTCTACATCTTACTCTAACTGCCTTCTCTACTGATGAGAAGACAAGGATTTGAATCCTGGTCTCCTGAGTTCTAGGGCTGCCATCCTAACCACTGAACTGTCCTTTCCCCCCTGCTCACAGTAAAGTACCAGTGAATAGAACTTACTTTCAAATGGCATTAAATTAACAACAGATCCCCATAAAATGAAGTAAAGACCAGACTTGTTATACTTAGAGCAGAGGACCAGGAGTTAGTGAGGTGATACTTGGAGGAACAAGGCAGTCACGTTCTAAGACAGTTGTTGTCCAACCAAGCTGATAGTGTATCAACAGATACATTCTTGAAGAGGAGAACAGTACTGGTGTTTGATAAGAGCAAAGTCCTATCAGCTGTGAAAGAAAGGAAACAGGGATGTTGGTATCTCAAAAATACAGAACATTGTCTTGTAAATGAGATCACAGCACAGAAGTAAACCACAGGGACTGCAGGAGGTTGCAGCAAGCAGAGGGAGAGAACATTTGGAATTAGGGACATAATCTGAAAGCTGCCTGCAGATGGTTTTCCAGTAGAAATTAAATAGCTTCTGAGCGCCAGGGAAGATGAAAAGCCCGATTCTGCAACAACTTGAATGATCACTACTGCCAATGATTTCAGTGGGAAATGATTATGCTCAGCACCTCTCAGTATCAGCCCCTAAATGTGTGGAAGTAATTTTGATTCTGTTTTTTGTTGAAGAAATTCCTGAAATGCCCACACTTTGCTAGACTGGGCCAACCAACTACTAATAAGATAACGGTTCGGACTCCATCCTGGTAGCACTGGAATTGTCTGGTTCTGCTGACTGCTGAGGTAGCTAAGAATGACAAACCCCTTGAAAAACTAAGTTCAGCGATTATGAGTAGGGTCTCCAGCTGCACACAATGGCTGTACCATGCGGAACACCCTCCAGTCTGTCACACTGCATGGCCTGTGATAGACCTCACAGCCCCAGCGTGTGAACATACCATACCAGGCAGGCCCTGCACATGGGCCCAAAAGATGGCTCCTTTCCCCTCTTGTGCTCACCATGCAGTGAGCACTGGTGCAGATGCTTCATGGGGCCCCTAGGTCCCCCACAAGCCCTCTGGACATAGACTCCCTCAGCCTCGTGGGCTCCAACCACTCTGCCCTGCCCTGTCCCCAAGGGTGGGGTCAGGCAGCAGAAGCGTGGAGCAGGAGAGGGAGCCTGGGGACTCAGGTAGTAGAAGCAAGAATGCAAAGTGGGGAGTGGCATCTGCACCAGGAGACTGGGGGCTGCAGGTGAACCTCTTAGGGGGCTGCCTATGACTCATGGGCTGCTGAACAGCCCTGGTTTAGACTCCCCTGGATTCATCTGCAGAGTTGTGAGAAAGCAGTGCTGAGCTAGTGACAGGGCTGCTGAGCACTGCACCTGGTAACTTATGTTCCAATCCAGTGGGTGAAGATGAGAGCACAGGTTAACACAGACACTGAGCTATTGGCTGTAAGAGGTGCAATTGCATCAAAATATCTCCTGCTCTGATTTTCCTTTAAGTGCAGCTCATAAGCTCTCTCCAGGTCATAATTTCCCCTGGATAGAATCAGGAGTCAGTGTGTCACAGTCTGGCTATCACATCGGTGAAGAACTTAATAATAGTGCTTTGCTCTGAACATTTAAATCCCTGTGCCGCAGCTGCATCCTATCCCTGCATACACTTCCTCTGCTCGCCAGCATTTGAGCATGTTGTGAACAATACCTATTTCTCCAAGCTGCTCTATGCTTCTCCTCACAAATGGGGCCCAATCAAGTTCATGATTTCCTTAATGGTGGGATACACAGCATCTATACACTGGTGTGATCTGCTTTTATGCCACTGTGAATGCGTAGCAGACACACCACACACACCTCTGTGCCAGTGTAAGCTCCTCTACTGGTAAACTATTTCATGGGAAGTCAGGAGTAATTGTATGCAAGTGTAGGAGGCTTGTGGCCACAGTTCTGGTCAGTTTTATCCTGAGGTAGCAATCTTTTCAACGTAAACATTTCTCCCACTACCTGGTGGCCAAGTAGGGTAACAGTGTCTGCTTCGAGCAGCTATGTAGGATGACCCCCCCAAGAGGGACCTGTTTTGGATTGTTCAGGGCCAAAGCCCCAAGTGGCCAATCTGTCTTGAGACAGAAGTCAATTGATAACTGTCATGATCCCGACTGTATGGTTGTTATAATTATCACAAGATTGCCAAGCTATAGAGAAAAAAAGAGCACAGCAGGAGATGTCCATCTTAAACATAAAATGCTAGGATAGAGGAAACACAGCACAGAAGGGAAAAGTTAAATTTGGATATGGAAACCTGATGCCAAGAGAGGACAGGCCCATCAATTCCATTTGTCTCATATGTTCCCATGGCCTTAAGAAGGGCGCTGGCCCCCACAAATAACCATTGGTGCTTGACTTCTCTTACAGCTAGGCAGCACCACTCCACAGCTTGGGCTTTGAGGTGCAAAAGACTTTTGGTGCTTGACACCTACATCAGCAGGGCAGCCGCACACCACAGCTTAACAATATGACTCCTGAGAGAAGTCTATGGATGCCTATGGAACTTGGCAACCCAAATGATACCTTAAGGGAGGACTGCAGAGGTCCATGGACTTGACTGCTGCTGACTCAAAGATTACCATTAAGAGAAGACAGCACAGGCTTCTGGATCTGACTGCTGCTGACCCACCAGATCACCAGTGATTGACAGAAACTTCAAACCAGGCAGCACCTGCTATGACTCAGAACTGTCAGTTCCTACAGTCTAACACATCCATTGACCTTAAGAGGGGCTGTAGGTATTCAAGGTCCTACAGTCTCCCAGAAGATGGCTAAGTGCTGAACTCCCCTAATGATCTAGGAAGCACCCCCAGGCCTTGGGCACAAAGGCACAGTACACAATGCTTGGGAACAGAGGGCACAGGGAGCTACATGGCTCATCCTTGCCTCATTCATTTGAGATATTTGGGGCTTGACAGTCCATCCTTGCTGGGCAGCATAATGATGCCCATGGAGGTTAAAACCCATGCCATTTGCCCTGACCACGAGCAGCCCACCTCAAGCCGCCCATAAACCAACTTATACTGCATGGTGACAGTTGTGGCCAGCAACCAATGCTGCCTGGCTGGTAAGGATTTTTTCCTATAGGTACTGCATAGGTACTGGGGGCTGGGGGGAACTGCTCCCTGAGCTGGTAGCACTGAGTACCAGGTTTGAAAACCACACCTTATGTCAGCCTGCTGTGGGAACCACAGGCACTTATTGGGCTCAATCCTGCTGCGACCTGTAACCAGACTTCACCTCTTCAGGAGCTGCCTTCATCTTAAAACAGTGCTTCAGGCTCCAGTGCAACTTTAGCAGCATACAAACTGATGCAAGTTACACCTCTGTAAATGGGCTGTGTGGCACGTTTCCCTGAGATCACCAGGATTTGAAGGTATTCAACATCTCATTGCAGATGATTAACACCTCACCCAGGAAGTGCTGAGCAACAGTGCTTTGTCTCAGGATTTTTCTAGCAGTAGTTCCAAGACTTCTAGTCACCATTTTTATTTTAGTTTTGAAGTTAGTAAATTTCTGAAAACGAGGAGCTGATGGTACTGGCTAGACTTGGGCCTAGAAGTCACTATGTGCCTTCATTTGCACTTGGAATTGGTGGAGCCATTGTCCCTACTCCTATCTGTCTGTGGCATAGCAGACTTTGGTTTTATCATGTGCTTTGTGGGCATAGTGTGTGTGAAGGATCAGGCTGGATGCTTTTATGGGTCCTTTGGACAGAAGTCTGTTACATGGTTTGTCTGCAGTTACAGGGGCCTGGAATTGATTTCCTACCATGTCTCTTTAAGTCCCATATTTCTGTAAATCTAAAGCATCGTGGCAGAGGTCCATAGTACCCTGCAGGAATAAACTCAATTTGGGCAGTAATTTTGCAAAGGTTTTGTCCACAGCTCAAGCACAGTGACATGTCTATGTTCTGAGCCTTGGTTTCTATTTCAGTATCATTTTATTTTATTATGTGTTCTTATTTTTTTATTACTATAATATTTTTGAGCAAAGCCTTGCAATGGATTTTCTGGTGTGAACAAATATTTTCCCTATTGTTATAGGGAGAATATTTTGGTTTTGGAAACATTTGAGAAGATAACTAGATGATTAGATAGTTTAGAGGTGTAATGATATATCTGGGAATGGTACAGTATGTATACTTGTGGTGTAATGCGATACTAGTAATATGAAGATATAATGAGGACATAATGATGGGAAATTGTGAACATATGAAAGATTAACATAAAAGGTTTTAGTAGAGATTCTACTGAGACTTTTAAGGGCCAGGGCCAGCACATTGGGTAAGCCAGCACATTGTGGGTTATAGCAGTTTCTCAGATCTGCTGTACATAGCGGACATCTGAGATGCTTTTCTGTTCTAGGGCAGGCACTGTTAGGCCAAAGCTCATGTGTAGTGTCTGGTGTCTTGTACTTGCTGCGGATACACATTTTGACTTAGTATCCCTATGTGGTTTGGTGGAAAAGGAAAATACCAGAGTCAAAACTGGTGGGTGTCTGCCAGTTCAAATTTGAATCCAGAGGCAGGCTCCTATCTCCACTCCTGCAGTTGTGCATGGAATTGGAGCTATTTCTTCTGATTTCTAACCTTGTACACCTACTCAGGCACTGGCAAAGCTTCAGCCTCTTAGGAAAAGTCCTTAGGAATGTATTTGCCGGACTATACTATGAAAAGTCTCACACAAATACAAGTAGCAGATGGATGTGCTCCCTGACCTTCCTCCCTCTTGCCAGTCCAGCTTTCTCTGTCCTATAAAGGTTCTCTTAGCTTTTAGGCCTTCTTTTCCCTTTTTCTTTCTGTACCTGGTCATAGAATTATAGAATCGTAGAGAAGTAGGACTGGAAGGGAACTCCAGAGGTCATCTAGTCCAAACCCCTGCCTGAGGCAGGATCATCCTTATGCAAATGATCAAATACAAATCCATAATCTAAACTCTTCAAAACTATCATCAACCCTGACACAACACAAGACATAACACCCTAACCTGCCACAGGTAAAGCAGGGGAAACACAGCAGCCAACATCCTACTTCTATAAAAGGTTATTAATCTATGCTAAAGAGATCCCTGGTAGAGGGCCATGCCGTCCACTATAGAGGCAGGCAAAAACCCCCATTGTTTATACCAAAAGGCCTAGTCTACAAGATAAAGTTTTGCCAACAGATTCAAGTTCTTTTGGCAAACTTTAGTGCATTCCCACCCAATCTCCTCTGTGGCAGCAGAACCTTCTTTTCTGCCAGCCATTGTGTCCCTTTATTGAAGGGAGCAAGGCTTCTGCCACTGTCTGGCAGCTGGCATAGGTTTATGTAGACACTCCTGTACCTTCTGCCAGCTGTACTGGTCCTCCCAGCAGCTGGTGCCTTTTTGCTCTACAGCATAGCTTCTGCAATGAAGCCATGTAGAGCTGCCAGAAATGCATAGATTTATTTGTGCTCTGGTGGCAGCTGCTATAGAAGTATGGACAAGACTTCAGGTCTCTAATTTGAAGTCACATTCAATTGGTGGTCCATGGCCTTTATACACCCTCTGCTGTGCCATGTTCACTGGAGAGAGCTGCATAAAAACCATGAATGTTCCTCCTTCATCACTGCCTTGTACGTATTACATCTTGCACCTCCACAATGTTGGGTAGATTAGACTATTCCAGGAGAGAGAGAGCATTACACAGCTTACATGACTGGTAACTGTATTATTCTAACCAGGAATCCAAAACTGAAAGAAAATAGGCTGGTGGAAAAGAAAACATTGCAAATAATCTGGGAGAATTCTCCCAGGTTTGTTCTCCTAGTAAAGAAACTTACCTAGAGCCATAGTATAAGCATTCAAATGCTGAGGCCCTGATGAACAGAGATGTTGTGGTACTGACACTGTACAGCCCAGGGGGAACAAAAGGGGAGAGACCCTGTGCACATATTTCAGCATATTTTTCAGGCTCCCTTAGTCTGCCTGGCTTCAGACGGCAGCAGTACATTAGACAGCCTTGATTGGCTGGTCCAGGCTGCCCATGAACAGCTTGTTTCCTTGCAGCACAATATGGGGATTATGAAGGGGGGTGTTCTGCTTCTGGGAATGCATAGGAAAGAAGAGGACTATGCGTGGGAATGCTGGAGGACTGTGTTCTCTTCCAAGAGAAGCATGGAATAGACAGACATTTGCTGTTTTGAGAGAAACCCCTATTGGGAGTGTTTTAACCCTGATTGTTACCCAGCTTATTTTTCTCCTGGAATGGCCTTTTTATTCTGGAAGAAAAAGTCTGAACATCCGTACACTCATGGTTTCTCCTGGGAAATCAGCAAGTCTCTCAGAAGGAACTGAATGTCTGTACAATACCACAGTGCCTGAGGGGACACAGAGTGTAACAGCATTTAAAGGAACAGTACTGTATATTATGGCAAATGAACAATACATCACATTCCTCCACCACACCCTAAAATTGCTACATTTTTAGATCATAACCTCACACAAACAATAACGTAAAAGGATAGTAAACATTAGGTGGCCTGACTGAAGGTGTAAGTGACCAACCTCATGTTCTTGAATTGTACGAGAATATTCAACTCCTTCTGGCAACTCGCTACGTAGACAATTTAGAGGTTCAGCATAGCACAGGTTATCATAAACTCTTTGAGTATGTAAGGACAAAGTAGTGTTGCTCTGTACCACAGGAGCAGCTAGTGGTAAGGAATCATTAGTTTTCTACTTCATCATAATAATTCATCACAATCAAAACTTGTAATTGGAGGATATTTAACTGGGGGAACTGGAGATCCAAATGGAGAATCCTCAGACTCTTGAATATATCATGGTTATGACTGTTCTATATGTTGTTTCCATGAAGTACCATCATAGAGTTGCAGCATAAATTAAAAAGGCCTCATGCATTTAGTAAGGTCCACAAATACCCATTTAATTTTACTCTACCAGAGTAACTACAAGCCTTGATGAAGTCTCCTACTAGGAATGAGCAATGGCAAGACACATGCTGTTGATCAATTTGTCTAGCTTGGGATTTTAGTACATGAGGCAACTTCAGGGCATAAAAGATTGAAACAAATACACAAAGGTCTTTCCAAGAAAAGAATAGCAGGTGATTCCTCTGTAGTAGCATGGATGGTGTGTTATGACAAAAAAGTAAGAAGCTGTCCAATTTGTTCTGGAGACTTACAGTAGACTGATTGGTTTATAAAGCAAGCTTGAGAGTTTGTGCAAAATGTTCATCCAGTCCATTTGTAGCAGAATGATAAGGAACAGATTGTATATGTTGAATTATACTGGAAACCAGGAACTTCTGAAACTCCTCCAAACAGAACTGAGGTCTACTATCTATCGCTAGCTGCAATGGTAGTCCAAAGTGACTAAGGCATGAAGATACTAGATCGCTTGGGTAGCTGTAAAAGAGGATATTTTAAAAAACGTCTGTCCATTTAGAGTGTGCATTGGCTACTACTAAAAATATCTGGACCTGCAAAATTAACATGAATATGTGCACATGAATATGTGCCGTTAGAGTCTGAGGCTCATGATCAAGGTTTCAGATAAGCAGGGCCATGATCTTGCTGAATTTGCTGACATGCACCACAGAACTTTGTTGTTCTCTTCAGTATTTCTTTCATGCCTAGAAGTGCCTTCCTGATTGACTTGGCCTCATTCCAATTTACCTTCATCTTTTCAAGCCAAGATCTGCCAAACAAGTGTTGGATAATTTCCTTTAATCACATACAAAGATAAATTGATGGACTGTCCATGTAATTAAGTTGTCACCTGAAATACCCCTTCTGGGACCACCTTTCCCTCATTGTAAGTCTTCAGAAGCATGAAGTTTTCTCCAAAGGTACCTGTGTCAAGGGCTGTTCATACCATTCTTATAGGGATGCCTTCAATTAACAGCATCTCCCCAGTGCCATCTCTTACCTGCCATCTCTTACACTGAATCTGGTAGCAGGTGCAATTCCACGGCTTGGCCAGCAGCACTAGAATTCTGGTCTTCTTCCACATTACATATTTTGGATATATGTTGTCTCCTGGGCTCCTCCCTGAGAGATGCTTTCTTCTGTGGACTTCTCCAAAAAGTAGACTGGACAACAGGCCATAGAGATGTGTCCTTTTCTCTGGCACTTCCAGCAGCAGACCTGACATGCCCAGTAATTCCTTTCAGCATACATGGTTTATGTACAACAGCCACATAGAAAATCTCTCAGTTTCTTTGCTCCTCTGTCTTATTGATTCAAACAATGCACCTTCCAGTCCACACTAAATTCTAGGGTGCCTCAGGATGGATGGTGGGGAAGGGGCAGAGGCTGTGCTGCCACAGCAGGGATCAGGCCCCTCACAGCTCCTGTGCTGTCTGCCCTGGCATGCCAACATCTTAGAAGTTGAAGTTGCAGGTGTTTTTGGCATTCTGCCCAAAAATGTTGCCAACCCCTGTTCTAGGAAGTCCTTCTCCACAGTTTCCATGGCAACCTTTCTCTGGCCTTTTTAAATGCAAGAGTTGGCATAGTGAATAACTCCTTTCAAATTTGGTCATTGTGCAACCCTGAAACAAACTGATCTTGTAGGGCATTGCTCAGCACTTAAAAAAGGTGTCAGTGCTCCTCTGTCAGTTTGAAAGTAAAGTAGTGACAAACTGTATTATTGACTCCCCATATTCTCTGAGTACATTGGGAGAACTGGTAGTGTTCTACTATTATTGATGGGGTAGGGGAGAAATATTCTGTAATTGTTGCAGTAATTTTTACATAGGTGGCTTGCCCTGGCAAGGCTGGAGAGCAAAGGGGCCATAGGAGGCCATGTGCCCTGGAGTTCATCACCATCAGCAAGGTTGCAAACCATCATCCTTTTGGAACTGAGTTGTAGGAGACTGTTTGAAATGTTCAAGATACACTACCCAAGTCTTGGTTTTCATCAAATTCACCAATACGGCCTGTATGAGTGGCCATTTCTCTCTCTTTTTTGTTTTCTTTTTTGGCCTGTCCACACTTGAGCTCCCCTGCTGACAGAATTCCTTCAGTGCAGGCTGCAGGATAGTTACTCTAGGCTGGAAAATAAAACGGCAGCTTTCCCCTCCTGCACCTTCCCCTGCTGTGCTTCTACAGTGATTGCACTGCAGGCACCTTAGTATAATTTTGCCACACTGATTTCTCTTGACAACTTTTCTACGGTGAGTACTGTATCACCGCGGGCCTAACTGGGTGCTTACAGGAAATCTCTTTTGTGCATATATAG
This sequence comes from Alligator mississippiensis, assembly GCF_030867095.1. NCBI lineage: Eukaryota > Metazoa > Chordata > Crocodylia > Alligatoridae > Alligator > Alligator mississippiensis. The sequence continues at coordinate 278,992,163 of NC_081825.1, forward strand.
TAATATAAATGTACTAGTCAATTGCCCTTCAAGAATGATGGGGGGATGGAGCACCCACCCAACACCCCTCACTGTTGCCACTCTGCCTCTGGCCCCATTCGCCCCCACGACCCTCTGCATGTGGCCCTGTGTGAGGCCGCTCCACCACCACCATCTGGAGAGAGCAAGGAGGGGGAAGGGAGGCGAGACCAGCCTCATCCCCACTCTGTTCCCACCATCATGGTGGCACGCCACCATGCCACTGCCACTGTTTCCTATCTGGAATGCTGTTGGAGCTCTCTGATTGGTTGTTTCAGACAACCAATTAGAGTGCAAATAAAGCGTTATGAACAGACAGACAGACAAAGACTTTATAATATTAGAATTTTCTTACTGCTTTGTGTCATGTACACAGTGGCTCCATGCACCAACACAAATGAAAATCCTGCCCTCGTAACCAAAATTGTGGCTTGTCACTCCCTAGCCATGGAGAGATTACACTCACCCAGGACAAAGAGAGAGACAGAGCACTGCACAACTTACATGGGTAGTAACTTTACTGTTCTGAATAGTACTGTACCAGGCTACATACTCAGGGCTGGGTCTCAGCCTCGGTCCACTCACCTGTTCTGGGGCAGTCCACCCAGATCTTTCCTGCCACTACTTATTGTCTAAATGATTGATGCAAAATGTGGGAGGCTGTCCATTTTAATGCCCAATGTCTGGGGTGATATACACGACTCCAACCTTCCCTTATGTCCCATGCCTTGCAGATATCATGCAGCTCATTACAGTGCCTCACATCACAACTGATGCTACAGAGTCTCACTGGGACTCTCACTCCCCACTGGAGCATATGGTCATTGTGCTCTCACACTGGCAAGTCAACATTACTACAAACATGGCCTCCGGCCCAACTGCAACCTCAGGCATCTGTAGACTTACCTGGGCCTGGTTGCCTCTTCCTCCTTAAATCAATTTCTCACGGGGGTTCACTCATGTACTTCACTTCAGGTTGCTCTCATAGCCCCTACTCAGCACATCCCCTGTGCAGGTCTTCAGGCCCTCCTGATCAGACTCTATTCTACACCAAACATGCACAGCACTTTGGGTCATCCACACACACCCTACTGTATGCAGGCCACTTTCTACTTGTATTACTACACCCCCCCCATCAGGGCCACTGGGGTCTTTACCCCCCTATGGGCTCAGGTGTCCAGAGGCATGCCTGGCCCCCACTATGTGTCTCAGGTGTCTGGAGATGTGCCTGGCCCCACCCTGGGTAACCCATCAAGGTGTGGGGGCTGGGGTTATTCGGTGCCCGTACCCACCTTTCACTGGGGAAGGCAACTGGCTTGGCATTTCTGGGGACTTCCCTGCCATGGGCAGTCCCACCAGGCCATCCTTCCCCAGTGGGGTGCAGTTTTCAGTCATACCCCAGATGAGGAGCCTCCTGCCATCCCCATAGCTCAGCACCCTCCTCCAATCCCAGGGCCCTCTGGCAGTCAGGTGACCACATCATTAGGACTAGCTGGCACCTGCCGGCTACTCTGCTGACTGCTCTATAATCCTTAAAGTGGTAAGCACCACAAGTGCTCTGCCACAAGCAGACACTGAGTGTGCTCTGCCACCAGTACTCAAAACTGTTCTGAATGGAATTATAACCGGACTTCATCTCCAGGGGTGGCCATGAAACTCCTGGAGGTTGAGCAAATTTCTTACACCCTGCTCTCAAGTCAGTCTACCTTTCCTTCACCCATGACACCTTGATGTAAATTGTTATTAAAATAGGGGAGGCTGTCCTGATCTTACACTAATGATCCCGAAGTGTCAGGGCTCAATGCCTTAAGGGCTAATTGTGTGGCTCCATTCCACCACTACACCACACCCCATGCTTCATACATGTTTGGAATCACCAGTTGAGTGGGTCACTTGTCCCTACATCTCTAGGGCACTTCAGGCCACCTTCTCTTTTTGGGAGTTTAGCCTTCCCAGCCTACCCTGCTAGTCTGGCTGGTCCCATAGCCAAGGCCCACTATTCTAGACCTGGTCTCTGGGCTTCAGCCCTGGTCTGGCTCCTCTCAGGTGCCAGACCCTTGGCCCCTCTCTCCACCCTGCTTCAGGCTCTGTTGCCTCATGCTCTACCCTGATCCAGGCTAAGCACCTGCTCTGCCTTAAGCCTGCCCCTAGCAGGGCTCAAGACAATCATGTGTCCTTAGGACACTAATGGGACCTCTAAATCACCCTTTTAGTCCCAAACTCAAGCCACCAGAGTAACCAGAGTAACTCTCCAAGCTCCTGTGCTGTCTCAGGATGGGAGAGGGGAAGGTAGGGGAGTGAGTTCAGTCTGGGGTTTCTCCAGCCAGGTTGGAGTTAGGACGGAAAGGGGGTGGCTGTGGATTGGAGCCCCCCCCCCCCCAATCTTTGGGGTGGGAGGTTCCAATTCACCCACCCCATCCTCCAGCACTGTCTGGGGAACCCACAGACTGAACTCACTCCACTCCCTTCCCCTCCTTCCATCCTGAAAACAGCTCTTGAAGCAGTGCTAGGCTGCATCAGCCCAGCCCTTCTCCCAGCCCTTCTCTGACAGACATTAATGAAGGCACTTTGCTTTGGAGAGCCTTCATCTGAATTCAGTGAGGGTTCAGATTGTCACACGATTGGGCATTTTAAAGTGTTCTGCAGCCATGCACTTCTGTCAGAGCACTTTCAGTGGCCAATCATGTGACAAACTGTTGTATCTGTTAGTGCCTCACATGTTCTCCCTTCCATTCTGACCAAAGATGCTGTTTATGCATCTCCACAACATCATGATCTGCCCCTGTGGCAGGAATGACCAAATTCAGCCTGCTGCTTGGGTATAACTTGGGTGTATATTGCAGGGTATAACCTGAACCAGTTCTTGGCAGGTCAGTTTCCTGTTGGAAACAAAACTGCCCTTTCCAGTTTTGTAGGAAACTTCTGGCTTACGCAGTCAACCCAGAGCCATTAGCTATAAAGGTGTAATTGGCACAAGCTGAAGAATGTCCTCAGTATAAACTTCATAGTTTCTGAGGCTGCTCCTTGGAAAGTAGCAGGTTCCTCCATGCTGGAGGGATCAATACTTTTCAGCTGACTACACCATTCGTAACTTTTTGCCGTACAGTAGGAATGAGGACGATAAAAGCAAAGATGGGTGTTATTTTGTCTCTGCTTTTATTCTGAATTATTTATTGGAAAGCCATTGTTGTCTTCCTTCTAGTCAGGAAACAAAATGTCTTTGTCCTGTTGCTTTTCCTATTAAAAGAAACAAGGTCGGCTTAGTTTTATTTCACTTACCTCTTGTTGTGTGATGGTGTAGTCTAAACAGACTGTCACCATCATTTCATGGGGCTCTATCTTGCTTAATGTCAGCAAAGATCTCATTGACCTTGGTGGGTGTTTTGTCTGGGTCATGAATCAGGCTTTATATTAATGGTACATTTATCAATGTTATATAAAGCATAAAAAGATAGACATTTTTGCACATTACAGATATAAGTTGTATATGTAATACATATTTATAAACATGAGTAGAAGGTATAGAAGTCCTACATGTAGTTTACCGAGTTTTGGGGCTTGTTAACCATTTAATAAAGTGTTTCTTAACTATTTAGTTATCCTACTTTTAAACATGCCCATCACGTAAAGTATGATGGGATCAGGATTGCACCGTTGGATCCAATATTAATACATGGTTGAAACTAATAACCTCCTTTAATGCTTGTCTTTTCAATTCTAGGTTTGCCTGAGGCAGAGAATAAAGAAACTGGCCACCAAGATGGTAATCACTAGTGGAAATGAAGAAGATAAAGGCAATCAAGAAAAGGAGAGCAAAGAAGAAAGCATTTTGGCAATGCTTGGGATTATTGGGACCATTCTGAACCTCGTTGTGATCATTTTCGTGTACATTTACACAACATTGTGAACGTTGGCATACAAAGAGAACAGACAAAACAACCGTGAAAGGTGACAACAAACATGGCAGGTTATTGACATGCTGTTTAATCAGAATTGACTCTGTACTACATTAACACATCATAAAAGCACTGCCTGTGGGCAGCAAAAGCTGAAGCACAATTAATTTAACAAGAATTTTCCAAACAGCAGCAAGTTTGCTCTTCTGTCCTGGCCCTATCCATTTCTGTTTTTTGGTTTGGGGGGAAATGACTGCAATTACATAAGTTTCAGCTTGAAGAAATCCACCTGGGATATATAGTGTCACACAATAGAAAGCGACTGTACACTATATACAGTTACAAATGTATACTATATATTCTCAAAGATCTAACTCAAAGATAGCTGCATAGCACAGATTTTTTGTCTATTAGGTCAAACAATTCTTTTTTTTCTCCCTGACTTTAATTTTGTTTACACTGAAGCTGACAAGCTTTTTATTTAGAAGGACCATATGGTGCAATCACGGAAAAACAATTGCATTGAGCAAGATCTGCCTGAAAACAATGACATGTTGGGAGAAATAACTTACATGATTATTTTTCTTTCTCGTTTGCTTGACATCTGTGTCTGTTCATACCAATGTTTATAAATATATATTTTTAATAAATGTGCTATATTTTTAGCATGAAACAACTATTTGGAGACACTCTTGTATTCATACATCCAGATTTTGTTTGATGAAGTGCCCTTTTTGACAATGGATGTTATGCTCTTCAGCAATTATATAGCAATCCTATTTGCAGCCATTTCATTTTGGTCTAAAGCAAACTCTCATCATGCTCATATGCATGACTTGAAGTTGGAATGTCATCTGAAAAGCATTGCTTTTTAATACAAGAGACAGGAAAACATTATAAGGTGACCTTTGTAGAAGGGTTGCAGAGACATGGCTCTATTTATAGAAAAATGACAAATAAAAGAATAGTAGGATATCTAACAAATCCACAAAATACTGGCTTCTCAAAACCCTATCACATTTTATAAATACCATCATGTCGAGAAGATCAAGGTTCTTTAATGAAACAGTTCAAGGCATAACAGGAACCAGTGGCTAGGATCTGAAGGTAGATAAATTCAAACTAGAAATAAAGACACTTTTTTTTTAACCTGCGAAGTTAACCTTTTACATTTAATTGGCCAAAGAATGTCTGTCTAAAAACCAAGCCCTGGCTCAACCTAAAGTTATGACCTTGATGCAGGACTCACATGACGAAAATCTGTGATCTGTGTTTTGTAGAAGTTCACACAAGATCATAGTTTTCTTTCTGAACATTATGATTCTATGGGTTGTTAAGAATTAGATCCCAGTCCTACTCTCAAATACCTAGGTGCAGCTCCCATTGATTTAAGTATATTATCTGGGGGTTTAACTAGATTCTGGATAAGTTGGAAAATTGATTTGAACTGAATTATGGATCAAGGGGTATCCTCTGATATGCATGTAGAACCCACATGAAAACAAATGAGAGTTGCTGTAGTGCCTGATCCAATGCTGGGTATCATCCAGTGATGCTCAGTTGGATGCTGTAGCACCGTGGGATGCCATGAGACACTTCCAAGGGTGCTACACTGTCCAGTCTCTGTGTCAAAAGGAAAACAATCACTCCTACTCCTGCCTGGGGCCAGCACCCAAGCATACTTAAGACAAGTGATGCCTGCAGCTGCTCCCCACGCCCCAGCAGCACCCGCCCCAGTCATCCATCTGTTCCCAGCAGTGCACTCTGCTATATGCAAAACAGGATGGGGAGACATGAAGCTGCTTTTTTCAGTCTGGCTCATCCCTTCCCTGCTCCCACACTCCCAGGGCTGGCAGGAAGGGCCACAGGTGCATGTGGTTCCAGTTGCCTGTATGCAAGTTGCTGGAGGAGAAGGTGTGGCAGTGGGAGCTACTCTTTCCCCTTCAGGCGCACACCAGGGGCAGGGAGGGGGCAGAATATGGAAAAAGCAGGAAATGATGTAGTCATGTCCTGCTCTTGCCATCCTCACCTAGCATCAGCTAGATTTTAGCTCAGTGTTTCGCAACAGGGTGTATTGAATTCCAGAAAGTTATGGAGGGGTGTCATGAGGCTAAAAAGGTTAAGAACTGCTGCTGTAATCAATGGAAAGGCTCCCATTGACTGCAGTGGGCTTTTGATCTAGACCCTAACCCTTGATACCCCACTTTTGAGGTAAGTAACCTTTCTCTTGGTTTTGTGATTCAAGACAGGCACTCAGCAGCACCTGGAGAGGTGCTGACTCTTGTGAGATCAAGCCCTCAAGGACAAATCTATTAGGAAAAAGAACAAGGTCAGGGGATACATTTAAATGAAAGCCAATACAAAAGCCTTAAGTGGAAGAGCAGAAAGAACTGCTGGATGGACAAAAGTGACAGGCTAATGGAGACCTGGAGTGAGAGCATAAGTAGAGGTCTGACTAAAAGTAGGACACGAAAGCAAGGAGGATCCAAGCAATCAAGGGTGTGCAGGGAGTCAATCTTTAGTGTTTGAAAAGTGCTTTGTGAATGGCAGATCTATGGACCTGAGGAACTAGTACTGAGTGATGTGTTTGTCATCAGTGTTTATAACTCCTCGGGCAGGTTGGTGCTGCATCTTGTTTTAGTCATTTCAAAGTGTTGGCAGGACATTGGGAGCCCAAATAGGGCCCTTTTTATTTACTCTGAATGAAAAGGGAATGGATAAATAGTACAGGCCTTGGTTCTGCAGCCCTTATTCAGGCAAAAACTGTTTTGATAGAGGTTTCCTTCGCTTTAACTGGGTTCTGTATGTGTGAATTTGCTCTTATGCAATGACCCTTTTTATACCAAAAATTCATTACATGTGAGGTAAATTCAGTCTTGTGTGATTGGTGTGGTGGAAGCCTGCAGTCAGCTGCTTTGTGCAGTGCATTGTGGGAGAGATGTGCACCAAAATGTAGTCTCCTGTGTGGATCTGTGCCCCTCATTTGTAGTCTGCTACATGTGTTTCTGTAGTTGCCACCCCCATTATGGCTTCTAAGTGTCCTGCTAGCTTATCTCCTACGTCTCCCTGGTTCATCAGTTAAGCCTACACCACCCTTTCTTCACACCAGCTAAACAGTCACCACCACCCTGTGCTTGTTCATAATATCTGCTGTTGGTGAGTGCCAAAATTGTCTTGTAAAAGTGGTAGAAATGGGTCTGGGGGTCAGTACAGTCAAGGTCTTGGAACGTATCCCTATTTTTTACATTGTAAAGTGGGTTCCCTTTATGTGAATTTGAGTTATGTGCCATTTTCCAGGAATGCATGTACAGCGTAAAGCGAGGTAAACCTGTATATGGCAGGAAATACCTGCCTCTTTGGCAGTGCCCTCCCAAAATATAAGCTCCAAACTTCCCCAACAGGCCAACCTGCTTCCTCCTTTTGGGGACTTCCATTATTGACAACCATGTCTATTCACAGTCTCCTGCACCCTTCCCCAAATCCTCCAGCAAATATGAAGGGATGATTCCAAAACTCTTTGGCCTCTCATTGAATATGGACAGCTCATATCTCAGTGCAGCCCTGATAGGATGGGACTTGTAAGTTGAACCTGCAGTTTTTAAACACCAATAGTTTGCCTTAGCATCAAATGTCACACAAAGCCAATACATGCAGAACCTGATTCTTGGAGCTGTATTAAGGCAGAGACAGCAATGCCAATGCCAAACATACGTGAATCAGTAGTCAGGCCTCAAGAAATCTTGGGATTAATTTACAAACCATGGATTTTTTATTTTATTGTATTTGCAATTAACACACATGGTATACTTTTTATTTGCCTTCCAGTTTTTTGAATCCTTCAGTTTCGATGCAAAAGGCCAAAAATTCTTTTATAAAAAGAAAAGCTGAGAGTATGTTTTACAACTGTATGAGTTCAGCAGATGGGCCATTACAAAAAAACCTACAGATATTGTAAAACTCAATAAAATAATGAACATTGGTTATACTGTAGAACATATTTATTATTGCTTACCAAGTAAAGTAAAGCCATGAAAACCATTTCAGAGGCTAGAAGAGCTCTGTACATGTGTAAAGACAAACTATGACTTTGTGCTTGGGAAATTTTGAGTTTGTATTTTACAAATACTTTGTGTAAAAGCCTGCTGCAGCTCTCAGTGAAGTCAATGGGAATCAAGTTTCACAGTCAACAACCTCAGTAGCAGGTCCCAAGAGAGAAAGGAAGGGTGGCCTTGTGGCTGAAGTCTTATACTGAGAATCAAGCAAATGTGGGGGATAGCTCTGTTTCTGCTTCATACTTCTCCATGTTGATGGCATGTAGAGGGCCCTAAACCTCTCCCTGCTTCAGGTGATAATGCTTCTTACAGAGGTATCATGAAACTTAATGAAAGATTTTTTAATGTGCTTTGGAAATATTTGCTGGGGATGTTAAAAGAGTGTGAAGAGATCTGATTGTAGCATTTGTGTTAAACATATAATGCCTACATTGTAAAACAGCATACCGAAATAGCCAAGTTTAAATTAACTGTCTTAGTTGCTCAGTTTGCTTATGCCCCTTGCAGACACTAGACTAGACAAACATCACAAGAAGACATCAATAATGGCCCCAATGAACTCAACTGTTGAGAGCCTCAGCAGATACCAAGGACTGAAAAGCCATGCAAACGTTAACTACACCTCCTCTTTCTCCCTAGAACTAGACCACTCTGGGAAAGCTTATGCTGCTAAAGTCTGTGCTGTACCTATTCTTTTGGTGTCTTGTGTGGTTGACCTTAAAATTTTCAGTAGTATTAAACCAATTTAGAAAGCTTTTTGGCTTGTTGAATATTAGCTTTGATTTGTTAATGTAGTATGGGTCTTAAAGACAAACATATACAGTATATTCAGCTGTATATCCAGTATACCCATTTTTAATTTCATGGCTGTTTGTTGTATGTCTAACCGTAATATTTTCTTTACCTATCAATGAAGCAAGACAGTTTCATTTTAACATATGAAAAGTTTAACTTGCATTTATTTACCATATATATCTATATTCCTTAATATTTTTTACTTTATTGGCTTCTGGTTGCAGAGAGATTATTCCTAGAACTGGGGAAAATGCTGCTGAATGGATTCATTAAGCATGCATTCAAATAAAAAACATGACTTTCCTTTGAGGGTATTTTATATACCTTGTTATTTGTTTTCATGCCTATTGAGTTAAGCAAAAATATGTTTGCAGGAATATTTATAGACATTTTATACAAGTATCCAAGAATTGTGTTTTAATTATTTTTTTAAGTAACAGGCTGTATTTTTGTCTGTCAGCACATGGCATTATGATGTGACTGAAATGTTCTGGATTATCATCTAGCATTAACGACCTTGATAATATAACAATAGCAGGGGTGTCCAAATTCAGCTCACAAAATTCTACAATGTAGCCTAAAGCCATCTTTATTTATTCCAATATAAATGAAGCATTGTTGCAGGAACCTGTAGTTTCTGCAAACAGCAGTTCCTTTTAAAAGAAGGGAATTGCTGCTCCATTTCAGGTAAATTAGGTACCTAATAATTTGCCATTAAGAAACTATGTGGAACTAAATTTGGGTGCTGGATAAGTGGGTAAATTCTAGTGTTGTGCTTGATTTAATGTTGTGAAAAAATCTTATTATGTGATAGTAAGCATTAATACTAGGCTTTTTAAATGTGGTCAGTGTACTGAGTAACGGATCCTAATTAAGTGAATGAGAATTTTACCACTGATGTCAGCAGGGAGTAGAATTAGGTCACCAATGGTTGTTTTGGGAAATCTCACACCCCCCAAAAATATGCTTCTGAGTAGCTATACCTATGCCATATTTTTACATTTTCACAATACATTTAGTAAGATAACAACATTCATATTAAAGGAACTTTGATAAACACAAATATGTTAATCCAATGTCTAATTAGAGAACTGTGCAGCAAGGCTGTTTTCATAACAAAAGGGGTGAGTGTAACTTTCCAGGTTTACCTCCCAATTATAACCTGGTACTTGAGGCACAATAGTTTTATAAATGATTGTGAGTGAAACTGTATCTCATTAATGACTGAAGACTTCAGCTTTACAAAAAGGGCAGATAAAAATTAGCTTCTATAGAGTGATTGTTTCAAGCTATATCTTAGTATCAAACCAACACTTTACATCTTTATACACAAAGGGAGTCACTGTCTTATATATGCCTTACCTAATTTGGATTTTCATGTTATTTGAATTAATAATGGTTTTCTACAAGTATTCAAGTTCCAAATATTGATGCTTTCTTTACTTTTCTCAGGTGTGTGCTACAAGCAGTCTTTTCACATAGAATGGGTGAGGTGTATATGTATGCAGAAAGTTAGGAATAAGTATGGAAAAGAGAAAACTGATTCAGACGAGCTTCACAAATCATACAGTTTTGAGAAAGGTGACAAGAATACATGGGAAATTAGAATTTTCACCTTTAGATTGCGTGATCTCCTCTAAAGGCATCAGCTCACCTCCTGAATATCTAGAGTCATACTTTTATATTGGACAATCTTGAATACTTTGCTGATATTTTAGATTGTCTTTTCTTCTACAGAAGACATACGAGCCATTGGTTTCTTTCCCCCACGCTACCACAGTGACCACTGCAATCTCTGTTCATCTCTAAGAATGAGTTTCAGTTTAGAGAGATCCTTTCTTGGTTCCAGAGGCATAGCAGCACTGCTATGGGGTGGATAGAGGGAAAATTGTAGCAAGTTAAAAGATAAGATGCTTATTAATATCATCTGATTCATACTAAGGGCCAGATTCCTTCTCACCTATTAAGTGAGATCCTATTTCACCCTATTTGAGTCCCTAAAACAGTTAACACAACAAATATATGGGTCTTCCCATTTGCTGCTTTTTGTGGCTTAGTTTTATGGCTAAGAGAATGGTTACAAAAGAAGGCACATGAACATTTTTTTCAGGGACATGAACAGAGTGGGAAGTGGTAATACTTAGACATATTTCATGTGACCACTCTATTCTACAGAAAGTGGAACCTGAACTAGAACAGTTTACCTCTTCATGAAACAATTGCTAAATTGCTGTTGTTTAGGTTTCATTTATCATAGGATAGAACACACAAAACTCTATAGGCACATAAAACTTACCATGGAGTAATTGATGTGTGGTAAACTACTCCCATATCATGTAATACAATATAGTATTATATAATCTGTCAAAATTTGAGGAGTAATTAGTGGTTAGTCTCATACAATATGCTGATAATCTGGGAGGTACCTAAGGCTGGTTGAAAGTTTTCCTTAGAGAAAATATTGATTTTTCAACATAAATTGAAATGTTGATAAATTCTAGTCCAATATCTAATTCTCTGGATTTGGGAATGTTGTCATGAAGTCTCCTGGCAGTTCTAATCCAGGTGTTTTATATTTCCATTTGCCTCCTTTTTGTAATCCTTAATATTACTAGATCTCCCATGAAGCACCAAAGTTTCATCTCTTCCAGTGAGTAGTCAGTACCCTATGGGAGCCCCTGACCATTGACCAACGTGTGAAATACAGTCCACCAAGAAGCCCATCTCCTCCAGGAGAATGGGGACATCCAGCAATTCAACTACAGATTGCATGAGACACCACAAGCGAAATATTTTTCAAGTTTTTCAATATTTTTCAAATATTTTTCAAGAGGTTTTCAAGTGAAATATTTTTATTTTCAGCTAAAGAAAATAGCTTTCAGTGTTTTGTTTCCGGATTAAAAACTCAACATTTTCCCTGGAAAACATGTCCTTGTAATGAAAAAACAAATTTTGAGCACCCTTCTGGGTAACACTTATTTTATCTGTGAAGAGCATGCTTTGGCTGCACTGCACCAGGAAAGTGGATAAAACAGCCTTTAGGGACTCAGGGAAGAGGCGGTTTTCACACTGATTCATCATTATTTCATGCATTTCAGACAAACTATCCACTATCATGAGGGCAGAACACTATGCAATTTGGGATTTTTTTCCTTATACAGCCAACTACTAAGCGTTGACCCTGAGAGAGTGCAGAGTGACTTGGAAGGACTGGATGCGTTTAAGTCGGCAGGCCCGGATGAGCTCCATCTGAGGGTACTGAAGGCACTGGCTGATGTCATTGCACAGCCACTGGCAAGAATATTTGAGTACTTGTGGCACACGGGCCAGGTCCCGGAGGACTGGAAAAGGGTCAACGTGGTTCCTATTTTCAAGAAGGGGAGGAAGGAGGATCCAAGCAACTACAGGCCAGTCAGTCTCACCTCCATCCTTAGTAAAGTCTTTGAAAAGATTATTAAGGCTCATATATGTGACAGCCCAGCAGGAAAAATTATGCTGAGGGGAAACCAGCATGGGTTCGTAGCAGGTAGATCATGCCTGACTAATCTAGTCTCTTTTTATGACCAGGTTACAAAACACCTGGACTCAGGAGTAGGGGTAGATATCGTTTACTTAGACTTCAGGAAGGCCTTTGATACGGTATCCCACCCCATACTGGTGAACAAATTAAGAGGTTGTGACTTTGATGATTACACAGTCTGGTGGGTGACAAATTGGCTAGAGGGTCATACCCAGAGAGTGGTGGTGGGCAGGTCGGTATTGACCTGGAAGGATGTGGGCATTGGGGTCCCACAGGGCTTGGTCCTTGGACCGATACTCTTCAATGTCTTCGTCACTGACTGAAGTGTACTCTGTTCAAGTTTGTGGATGATACAAAACTGTGGGGAGAAGTGGACACACTGGAGGGCATGGAACAACTACAGGCAGACCCGGACAGGTTGGACAAATGGGCCGAACACAATAGAATGCGATTTAACAAGGAGAAATGCAAAGTACTGCACCTAGGAAGGAAAAATGTCCAGCACACCTACTGCCTAGGGAATGACCTGCTCAGCAGCCCGGAAACAGAAAGGAATCTTGGAGTCCTAGTGGACTCCAAGATAAACATGAGTCGTCAGTGTGATGAAGTAATCAGAAAAGCTAACTGCACTTTATCATGCATCAGCAGATGCATGACAAACAGAACCAAGGAGGTGATACTTCCCCTTTATCGGGCACTGGTCAGGTCGCAGTTGGAATACTGCGTGCAGTTTTGGGCGCCACACTTTAAGAGGGCTTTAAGAGGGATGTGGATAACCTGGAGAGGGTCCAGAGAAGGGCCACTCGTATGGTTAAGGGCTTGCAGGCCAAGCCCTACAAGGAGAGACCAAGGTACCTGGACCTCTTCAGCCTCCACAAGAGAAGGTTGAGAGGTGACCCTGTGGCTGCCTATAAGTTCATCAAGGGGGCGCAGAAAGGAATTGGTGAGGCCCTACTCACCAAGGCGCCCCTGGGGGTTACAAGAAATAATGGCCATAAGCTAGCAGAAAGCAGATCTAGACTAGACGTTAGGAAGAACTTCTTCACAGTTCGAGTGGCCAAGGTCCGGAACGGGCTCCCAAGGGAGGTGGTGCTCTCCCCTACCCTGGGGGTCTTCAAGAGATTAGATAGACATCTAGCTGGGGTCATCTGAACCCAGCACACTTTCCTGCCTATGCAGGGGGTCGGACTCGATGATCTATTGAGGTCCCTTCTGACCCTAACATCTATGAATCTATGAACTAGAGTCCTTCACCTCCCCAAGAATATAGAATTGTGAAGATAGCACTCTACTGATATGCATGGGAAATTCATATGCATTAATTAACTGAGGTCAAACTTTTCCAACTCCTACTCCTCACCATATGAGCCAGAGACTTACTTAAAAAAATATTAAGGCTGAAATTCTGATGTAGTTACATTACTCCAAAATCTGGGTCCCTAACGCATGAGCCTGTTACATGGATATTCAGGCCCTGAGCCCACACATCTCTCACTGCCATGTGAACCCTGGACAGTAGCACAGCTTTAATGGAGCTCTACTGTTGGGGAGATGGAGAGGGAGACACTAGAGGCTAGAGCTGGTGTGGTAGCAAATGGCTCCATTCAGATGACCTTCTGAGTATCACAGTGTGGTGTTTTTTCTAGATTCATGAGTAGCAGGTTCTGGCCAGCAAATTCATTGTTAATATTTATGTGAAGTACAGATGTGACTCGGCACCTGTATGTCTTGCAGTCTTAATGGAAAGCATGTTACAAGTAATGCTGGCTTTGTCTCTTGGAATGCTGCATGCCTTTTTTATTTGTATTGTGTTGTCTTTTTTCCCCCAGAGACCAACTCAGTTTTAGGTTGAGAGATGTCATATCTGTAACACAGGTCTTTAATTCCAAAGTGCTGACATTGGATCTCTGTAAGAGGAAAGAAGGTAATAATGTCAATAATTTTCCCCCCCTTAAAGTGAATAAGGAAATATATTCAATATATTTATTTGCATCCATTCACAATGGTGGCAGTATTTTATCATAATCTGATAGCATAATGCCTATACTCCAAAGGAATCTGATGGGACAAAGGAGTCTTTGATGTGATATTATTCTTATATTCAAATTTCCATAAACATGCACCAGAAACTAACATTTTTGCATTAGTGTAAAAGTAATGTATTTAACATGTCCTAATTTCTAATAGATTCTAAAATTATATGTGAGGCTACATTCTGCTATGATTGCCTGCACCCACAGATGTTTCACAGGCAACAGATTAGGTAGGTCATAAGCAGGGATCCTGGCTTTCTCTGATTAAAAATTGCAAATTCTCTGATTAAAAATCCAAAATCTGTGATTAAAATTAAAGGCCCCCCACAACTCCCCCCCACCCCTTGGTGCTGCTGGTGCCCTTTACTCCCCCCCACCTACAGCCTCCTCAGCCCTCCTGATGCTCCTCACTCACCCACAACAGCCCCCTAGCCCCACACACACAGGTACAGGTGTGCAGGCACAGACATGCAGACACACATGCATGCACACACACTGACATCCACCCCAGCAGGTAAGTGTGTGTGGGGGGAATGGGTGGGTCAGGGCAGGGCAGGGGAAAGGGAAGGAGCTGGGGGGGGCAGATCAAGAAGCAGGGGGGAGAGCGTGCCTCTCTGCTCACTCCCAGGAGCAGGGATGGGGGTTGAGGGCAGAAGTGCCCCTCTGCAGGCCATACACACACCAGCTGGCCTGACAGGGTGGGTTTGCACACGATAACCACCACCGCAACTCTGCCACTATGCCGCATGCTGCCTTCCTGCAGCCGGCAGCACAGTGTTGCAGGCAAGTATCTCAGGGTGTAGCAGCACAGTGGCGGCTGCCATGTGTGGGCTGCATATGTGCCAGCTGGCCAGCAAGGGAGAGAGGGAAGTGGGGGGGAGGGGGGTTGCATGAGGCAGGTGCCACTGCACTGCCACTTCTGCCCCATGGCTGACTGCATGGCTCCACGGTGGTGCGGAGGGCTGGCTGTGGCAGTTACGTGCTGGCCGGGGGGTGGGGAGGGGCTCACACATGGCGGCTGCCACCACTGCTGCATACCTATGGAGTTGTGCTTGCGCAGAGGCAGCTACCTCGCAAGAGGCCCCTATCTGCGGGCACGGCTCTGGAGACAAGCAGCACTGGAGGTGTGAGGTGGTGGTGGGTGCTATATGCGGAACCCCCTCACCCCCAATGGCTGGCATGCAGCTGCCACCACCACCATCCTGCACTGCTGCTGCTGCTTGTCTAAGAAGCAGTACCTGCAGATGGGGTGGGGGGCTTACAAGTGGCAGCAGCCACCACCACACTGCTGCTGCTGCCCCATGGCTGGCTGCATGGCTCTGCAGGTATGACTCCACAGGCAAGTGACAGCAGTGGCAAGCATGACGTGCAAGCCCCCCCCAGCCAGCACGCAGCCGCCACAGCCACCACCCCTTGCCATCGCGGAGCTGTGGCCACGGAGTCATGTGGCCAGTTGTGGGGCAGCAGCGGCAGTGCAGTGGCGGCCATTGCATGTGAGTCATGCCCGCCGTCACTGGCCAGCTGGCTGGGTGGCACATATACAGCTCGCATGCAGTGGCCACTGCCACGCCCCATGCCACTTGCCCACAAAGCCATGTGGCCAGCTGTGGGAAGGCAGCATGGGGCATGGTGATGGCAGCCACTGTGTGCAAACCTGCCTGACCGGCCAGCATATATGCGGCCCACAGAGGCGTACCGCTGCCCTCACCCCCGGCCCTGCTTCTGGGAGCAGGCTGAGGTGGGGGGCAGGGAGGCACTGTGGTGTATTGCCTGGGGCCAGTGATGCCCCCTGCTCCCTCAGCCCCCAGCCACCTTCCCCCCAGCCCTGCTCCATAACCCCCAAGCCCCACTTACCTCCAGGCTCCAGGGTTGATGGGCAAGTCTGAGCCTGAGCCTGAACCTGGCCCCAGCCTTGACTAACTCAGAGCCTTAGGCCCAACCCTTCCCCCCTCTCTCTCCCCCTTCGGGCAGGGCTGCGGGTTTCCTGCCGTTTCTGCAACCAGCTCTTGCAGGCTGGAACTCTGCCAGCCTGCAAGAGCTCTTGGCAAAAGTAGAGAATCTGCAGATTTCTCTGCTAAAACGGGAAATCCATGTTTTCTCTGGTAAAAATAGAGAATCCATGTTTTTCACTTTTTTTCCTTAGGAAACTAAAAACCCGGATCCCTGGTCATAAGTCTATTTCTGCTAACACTTATTCATGTACAAACATCTACACAAGCTTGAGATGAATGCTCACCTGAATGAAATTGCTCATATATGTATTAACAGGTTTGGTCTATAACTCTACAATTTATCCAACAACTATAACTAAACAAATAATACAAATAGAAAAAAAAACCCACCAGCTAATTCCTATCCAATGAGATATTAATCATATCCTGATTGACTTTAGTTTACCTGATCTATTGGAGTTCATATAATTATTACTGTTAATTACTGATTAATGTAATCAGAAAAGGAGCTTGAAGCAATTTAGGGAGGTTTCAGCATGTACCTTCCAATAGCTTCAGTAGAAAATGTGTCTTGAAAATCCTTAGACTGCTTAGCAAATCTCACTATATATTCTTAAATTATTATGAGACACGAGGTTTCTTCAGTTGAAAGCACTAATCTGCTTTGGCTTCTTTCCCATTTTTCTGGTTGAATGCGTATGGCAACTAACACTTACATAGGGTTCTACATAGGGTGCTAGACAAGCATTAACTAATGCCCTTTACAGTTTTGTTGCCTTTGTACACCTCTGCCTGCCATACACTTAATCTGCTATAATGAAAGCAACAATAAAGATCAGAATGAGAAACCTACCTTTATACTTCTGCCAACACGCTACCTTTGACTATACAAAGATGATTAAAAATGTAGCTGAAAACTGCTTGGCTTCTATAAACTAGGGGTCTAATTCTGCAAGATACCCATATGGTCAAGCCCCACTGACATTAGCAGGAGTTCTGGGTATGAGAGACTTACAGCTTCAGGCTGTAGGTTGTTTCTAGGAAGTAGAATTTTGGTAGCAGACTGTTTGATGTTGTCCTTCATACTTGAAGAAAGGACATTTCCAGTTAAGACCCATACTCCTAACCTTGAAGTGTTATCATGATTGATATAATAATTTATAGCAGCATCAAGGCATAGAGTCATAGAAAATTAAGGTTAGAAATGACCTTAGGAGGTCATTTAGTCCAACCCCCTGCTCAAAGCAAGATCATCCCAATTAGATCATTCTAGCCATGGCTTTGTCAAGCTGGGCCTTAAAAACCTCCAAGGATGGAGATTCCACCATCTCTCTAGGTAACCTGTTCCAGTGCTTCACCACCCTCTTAGTGAGAAAGATTTTCCTAATATCCAAATTAAACCTCCCTCGCTGCAACTTGATACCATTGCTCCTTGTTCTGTTGTCTATCACCATTGAGAACAGTCTAGCTCCATCTTCTTTGGATCCACTCTTCA
Source organism: Alligator mississippiensis (assembly GCF_030867095.1). Taxonomy (NCBI): domain Eukaryota; kingdom Metazoa; phylum Chordata; order Crocodylia; family Alligatoridae; genus Alligator; species Alligator mississippiensis. Next base: position 279,009,924 of record NC_081825.1, read on the forward strand.
ATTAGTTGAAGGCTGCTATCAAATCCCTCCCAGTCTTCTCTTCTGAAGACTAAATAAACCCAGTTCCCTCAGCCTCTTCTCATAAGTCATGTGCCCCAGCCCCTGAACTATTTTCGTTGTCCTCTGCTGGACTCTCTCCAAGTTGTCCACATCATTTCTGTAGTGGGGAGCCCAAAACTGGACACAGTACTCCATATGTGACCTCCCCAGTGCAGAATAGAGTGGAATAAATTTAATTGCATTTTGCCTTATGCCACCAAAGTGAGCACAAGCACTATTCCATGCTTGTTCTATTCAGTACTTGGGTTTGGCATGAAGGACTACAAAAAGGGGCAAGGCATTGGAGGGTCCAGGCCATTATGTCTAAGGCTTCATATCAATGTTATGATCCTCTGGGTAAAGGCATCTGTCTATGGCTATCACAGGTTTCCACGGAGCTTATCTATCATCCTATTGTACCAGACTTCTCTGTTTTCATGGCTATCTGGGATATGTGGTCTGAAAGTGAAAACTTGTCATATCTTTGATTGCCAGCATTTTAAATGCTACATAAAGGAATCTCAAATAAAGCTGCATATAAATACATCGTAGCAAAGTAGCCTCAACACTATGATTTATACCAAATGAACTGACCCAACCCTTACCTAAAAAGTACATCTTTTTAAAGTCATCTTTCTTGGATCTCCCTGGTTTTATCCCATGTTAATGCTTCTCACCCTTCAATTCATGTGGGCTGAAAAAGTGTCCTCCTAAATATGACAATAATGCTTCTTTGTGTTGCAGGGACATTGGTGAGACATATTGTGCTCTTTCCTGCTTATAGCCTTCAGCACCTAAGCATTCCATCACCCTCCTTGCTAGAGATTTAAGAGCATTATGCTCCTCTATTACCTGTATACCCCAAACTCCCATCATCTCTAGCTGGAAGTTTCGATGTGTAAGTCCTGCAAGATGAAATCCCAGAAGTCAAATTAAATTTACAGTGCCTGTAAATGTGCTGTAGGGATAGGGTGACCATATAGGACAATGTGAAATCCAGGACACTGCCCCTGCCCCGCATCCCTCCGCTGCTGCAGGCAGAGGTGAGGACAGAGCACCATTGGTATTGCTATTCAGGTAGCTAAGGAATCAATGGCCCATTAATGACCCACTGTTCCTTACTTCACATGTGTTAACAATTTCCTTTTTGATGGTCATTCTTCTAATCAATCTAACCTATCAGGACATAAAGAGTGATTTAGCTGTCTGCTAGGGCTTCCTATTTCACACCTCATGTCCAGGATGCTCATTTTATTTTTCACTGGCTGGCTGGGATCAGCCTTCCAAATCCGGGACTGTCCCAGACAATCCCAGACAACCAGGGCATATGGTCACCTTATGTAGGGAGCATGTATGCAATGGCTGGATAAATCATCTTCATTAGGACTGTGTGGTTCTATTCCACACATTCATGTGTGGTTGGAGTTTTGGCTTCTAAATCCATAGGTTGGAACTGAATAAAAAATCGTTCTTGTTTCTGAAGGTGTTGAGCACTTCCCATTCATTTTGAAGTCATTTGTAGGGACTCGGTACCTCTGAAAAGCAAGCTATCGTTAAGTTCCTAAAAATATTTCTGGAATTCTAACTGAAGAGACACAAGTCAGAAGATTCTGGTCTTGTTTTTTAGTCTAACTATGAAGCCATCAAAAAAACTATTTTGTTAATCAAACGGAAAAGAGTTATTAAAAATAATATCTCAATTCTTTAAAAATATAGCTGTCACAAAGGAATTTATTTGAGAGACACTTAATGTGAGGGATACCCAGTATGGGTTTGTTGTGGGTAGGTCTTGCTTGACCAATCTCATTTCCTTCTACGACCAGCTGACCTATTACCTGGACAAGGGAGAGGAGATTGATGTCATATACCTTGACTTCAAAAAAGGCTTCAATCTGGTATCCCATAATCACTTCTTGGCAAAACTGGCAAACTGCGGCCTCCGGTCCACCACGATCTGCTGGCTGGGGAACTGGCTCCATGGCCGGACCCAGAGGGTGGTGGTTGATGGAAGTCAATTGTCATGGTGCCTTGTGACCAGTGGGGTCCCCCAAGGCTCTGTTCTTGGACCTGTATTGTTCAACATCTTCATTAATGATGTGGACATTGGAATCAGAAGCAGACTGGCCAAGTATGCCAATGATACCAAACTCTGGGGTAAAGCATGCACATCTGAGGGCAGGAGGGCAATTCAGGCTGACTTTGACAGGCTCAGGAAATGGATGGATGAGAACCTGATAGTGTTTAACACCGAAAAATGCAAGTTTCTCCACCTTGGGAGGAAAAACCTGCAGCATCCTTATAGGCTTGGCAGTGCTACACTGGCTAGCACTACGGATGAAAAGGACTAGGGGATCAAGATTGACCACAAGATGAACATGAGCCTTCAATGTGATGCTGCAGCTAGTAAAGTGAGCAAAATGCTGGCTTGCATCCATAGGTGCTTCTCAAGTAAATCCTGGGATGTCATTCTCCTATTGTACTCAGCCTTGGTGAGGCCACAGCTGGAGTATTGCATACAGTTTTGGGCTCCACAATTCAAAAAGGATGTGGAGAAGCTTGAGAGAGTTCAGAGAAGAGCCACGTGCATGATCAGAGGTCAGGAAAACAGACCTTACAACGACAGGCTGAGAGCTATGGGACTTTTTAGCCTGGAAAAGCGCAGGCTCAGGGGCAATCTGATGACCACCTATAAGTTTATCAGGGATGTTTACCAGGATCTGGGGGAATGATTGTTCACCAGAGCGCCCCAAGGGATGACAAGGTCAAATAGTTATAAACTCCAGCAAGAACATTTCAGTCCGGACATAAGGAAGAATTTCTTTACTGTCTGAGCCCCCAAGGTCTGGAATAGCCTGCCATCAGAGGTGGTTCAAGCACCCACATTGAATGCCTTCAAGAGAAATTTGGATGCTTACCTTGCTGGGATCCTATGACTCCAGCTAACTTACTGCCCCTTGGGCAGGGGGCTGGTCTCGATGATCTTCTGAGGTCCCTTCCAGCCCTAATGTCTATGAAATCTATCAAATCTATGAAATGTGTGAAGTTGTGTCCGAAGATCCAAAACAGACAAGGGTTGGTTATGGACTGTACCTCTGTTTCCCAGGAGGCATTCTCACTCCCTGTGAATAACCAGTACCAAACAACCCAAGATTTCTGTAAAATCCAATTTTGAATTACTTTGAATTTTTGAAGGGTTTAGAGAGAAAGTAAAGGCTATTTCAGTTTCTTGAGTCAGTGTTTATATAATCTATAATATATAACGTATTGTATATTATACAGGTTAATAATAGTGCTGCTTTAATAACTCCATCCATCTAAGGCTCTCTGGGATTGACAAGTATTAGTGAACTAAGCCTGACACTATCCCTATGAGGTGAGTAAGGTTTACTAAATTTATATTCCAGGTAGTAACTGAGGCACAAGATTAAATGACCTGCCCAAGATCATGGGGCTACTCTATAGCTGCTGGTCCATTCACTCTGGTCCTTGCATCTCCACTCTGCAAAGAGCAATGGCTAGTTGATATTAGTATCTCATTTGTCCCTCGGTACTTATACAGTGGACGCACTTACACATGCACCCAACTGTGCAGTTGTTACTGTGCAGTCATTTAGTACGTGCTTTATCAAATACTAAATGACTGAACAGTAACCACCAGTAATGTGCTGTTCCAGCATGGGTTGTTTCTGACCCTACTGCACCATAGCAATGAGCTATGCTGCAGTAGCTTGTTGCTACTGCACAGTTGTGATGGTGTCACAGTTTGTGCCCATCAACACTATGCCACCATAGCAACGACCTACATCACCATAGCTCATTGCTATGGAAATGTAGAGTCTTGTGTAGATGTGCCCAGTGAGTATTTGCAAATGTGGAATGGGCCTTTAATACATCTTGGGTGTCTCTACATGTGCAATTAATGCTATTTAGGCTTACTGCATAGCAATTTACTGTGTAGTAAGCCAGCCCCAGGAAGGCATCTACACATGCACACTGTTGGGCAATAATTTATGGTGAAGGGCCGCTTACTGAGTTTTGTTGAGCTGTCAAGGACCACATGGATAGCTGCTCCCCTTGACAGTTGCCCCACCCCCTTGTCACAATCTTGGGACCAGAAGTCCCACCCCCTAACCCCTGACCTTTGCCACCAGAAGTCTCCCCCTTGCCCCCCAGAACTACTCCAGGGCGGGGGTTGCCATCTTAAAACCAGAAAAAACCCAAATCATACACTAAAAGTTAAACACCTCCTGTAACATATTTTAACTTCATTACAAAAAAATATTTTTATCATGATTTGCATTTGTGTAATGTATATAAAGGTGATTGTATATTGTGGGGGAGGGTGTAGGGTGGGGAGTGGTTGTCTTTGTGTGTAGGTTAGGGGGTGTGTGTGTGTTTGGTGGGTGGGATGTGTGTGTATGGGGAGTGTGGGTATGGGTGGTTTGGGTATGGGGGTATGTATGTGGTGGGGTGTGCGTGTGTGTGGGGTGTGTGCATGTGGTATATGGTGAGGTGTCAGAGGTGTGGGTTTGTATGTATGGTAGGGTGTGTGAGTGTGTGGGGGCACAGGGTCTGTTGGGGGGTGTATATGTGGGGGGCTGTAGGAGCAGGGTGTGGGTGAGTGGGGTTTGTGGGATGTGAGGGAGATTGGGGAGAGTGGGGACCCCTCGCACTTTCCCATGGTGCAGCAGCAGCAGTAGCAGGCGGGGTGCTCAGGGCTCAAGCACCTGATGAAGCATGGCTCTGGTCAGTGCTGCACATTGCAGTGAGGGGCACAGCCTCCCCCGGGCTGTCTATACTGCTGGTGCTCCCTGCCACTCATGCACAGCTCCTGCACTCTCCTGGCACAGGAAGGAAGTCACACGTGCTAGAGCCAGCTTCCATCCTCACTGGGGCTGCTTGGCAGGGGAGGGAAGCCCCAGATGCCTTCCACTGTGGGGCAGGGAAGACAGCCAGCTCTAGTGCCTGGGGCTTCCCTCCCATGCCCAGAGAGTGCAGGGGCTGTGCGTGAGTGGCAGGGAGTGCTGGTGATACAGAGAGCCCAGGAGGAGCTGCGCTCCTCACTGCGATGTGCAGCACTGGCTAGAGCCGCACCTCTCCCGGCACCTGGGCTAGGAACCTGCCTGCTGCTACTGATCCTGCCAGGGCTATGCACTATGAGGGGGAGTGTGGGGAGACTGTGGGGGGTCCCCACCTCCCCACAGCCTTTCTCACACCCACATGCTGCCCAGCCAGCAGGAGACTGGGGAAGCGGAGCAGGTCCCCAGGGGCTGCAGCAGCAGCCCTGCCCAGAAGCTGTGTGCTGGTGGGGCTGGGCCCTTCTGCCCACAAGGGCAGGAGCAAGGTGCAGTAGGGTGTTTGGGGGGTGTACATCTGGGTGCCTTAATCCCACGCTTGTGGGCAGAAGGGTGGGAGTGGGGTTTGTTGGTGATTGCTGTTAGACCCCAACTCCAACGACTAGGAAGATGACGATCCAGTTGCTCATGGGTCCTGTTACTCATTAACCAGAGCAAGCAGGGAGCAAACACCAGCACACATTGATAGCAACAGCTTTATTCAAAATGAAAGCAGCTTTGGGCGAGCTCGCTCACAGACACACAGCCTGTGAAACTGGGGAGCAGCAGTGAACAATAGTTCTTTCCACATTTATAAACCTTGGTTTATGCTCATTAACATTTACTCGACCTTTGCCTCTCCTTTGGTTCCACCCATATCTCCTCCTTTCTCAAGCTCGGCCTCTATTTACTGTTTACTGTTTGCTTGATTAGCATGGGATTGCCTATGCATTTAATTCATTTACATGTCTTTTTGCTATGAGCACATGCATAAGACCGTGAACCTGGCTTCTCCCAGTCAATTGTGGTTTCTTGATGACTCCTTTATCTCCAAGGTCTTGCTTCTGCTTTATTTCCTGACGATAGCTGGTGGGTTGCATCTTGTTCTTCTTACACAATGAGCTGTATACTTACAATACTATGACATTATTAGAAAACTGCTTGCCTAAGCATTTGCAATGTTACTTTTAATATATAATTCTGCCTTGTGGTCATTAGCTTTGCTAGCCACAGGTTAAAGCCTTTGTTCAGCTCCAAATCCAGTGCTCCCCAAGATCCAAATACTGTCATTCTAACAGTTGCCATGGGCCAGATGAAAGTGCTTGGAGGGCCAAATCTGGCCCATGGGCCATATTTTGCCCACACCGATCTACATGTACACATGCTTACTGCTCAGTAAACCTCACTAATTGTGAGTAAATTTACTACCTGCAACTGCAAGTAGCAAATTTACTTGCAATTACTAACTGTGCAGTAGTGCTCATGTAGGTGCCTGACCAGGAGCAAATCTGCTCCCAGCCAGCCAGCCACCAGGAGAAAGGAGATTGTTCCCTGCCTCCAGGAGCTGCCTGCTGCTGGGGTGGGCTCCACCAGCAGAGCCCAGTCAGGGACTATGTCCTCCTGCCTTGGCAGCAGGGAGCTCCAAGCACCCCACTCCGAGATGGTGAACGGGGAGTGGAGGCTGGGAGATCCTTATCTCTGAGCCCCCATTTCATCATTGTGATTGGGGGGTGGAAGGGCTGGGAGATCCTTGTCTCTCTGCACCAGCTCCACAGTCATAGAGCTGGCACAGGGAGCTCCCTGCTGGTGAGGGCTGGAAAACCTGTTCCCCAGCCAGCTCTGTGATTACAGAGCTGAGCAGGGACCAAGCTCTCCAGCCACCACCCTATGATCATGGAGCAGGGCCTGGGAACTGTCCCAGTCAGGGGCAGGTCCCATCCCTGCTCCCTTTTCTGGCAATGGAGGCACAGGGCTTGGAAAAAGCTGCAGGGGTGGGGCAGGTCCCAGCTCCTTGCCCTGATCTGCCAGTGAAGCAGCTATTAGCAAGCCCCTGGCTGGGTAGGGATTCCTTGCCCAGCCCAGGGCTTGCTGCTAGCTGCCCCACTGATGGATCAGGCAGGGGGCTGGGACCTGCCCCTTACCTGCAGCTCTTTCACGTCCTATGCCCCAGTCAGGGAGCTGGGGCTGGGAGCTGTTTGCTGCCGGGGCAGGGGACATTGTCCCCACCCTGGCAGCAGGCAGATCCCCCTGGGCAGGGAGCAGTGTTCCAGCCCTGACCAGGAGATAGCAGTCTCCTGGCCTGGTGCTCCCTGCCAGCCCCTAGGCTAGCACCCAGGGAGAGCCTAAAACTCCCCATGTGGCAGCAGAAGTGCATTGCAGGGCCCCAGGAAGTGAGAGCAGTTTGCTGCCATTAGCAGTAAATCTGCTCCTACTTCCCTACGTGTGTAGATCTAATGCATGTGTAGGCATACCTATAGTGATGCTTTACTGCACAGTAGATTAGTCTACTGCACAGTAAAGCATCTCATTTAGACACGCCCCTTAAGTGGCAAGTAGGCATTACACAAGCCCTCTGCTATAGGATGAGCCATTTTCCTTATATGCATGATTTAAAACCTGGAATATTCATAGCAACTGATGTCTGCAGCAAAACCCAAAGGGTTATGATAAATAAAGTAAGAGTGAGTATTAATTTATATCAGATTTAAACTCTTGTGTCCTGACAATCAAAGCCATAAAATTAAGTTTTGGCATATTAGGTGTGATTTTAGTTTTTAAAATCCAAAACTAGGAATTAGATCCAGATCCCATGCATCTAAAAACCAAGATTTTAATTCATTTATTGTTTTGACCTACTTCTGTCATTTTTTTGATTTTCTAGAACCTCCTGCAGCCTCCAATTTCTTTCTCGGAGTATGACAAGGAACCTAAAACAATGACCCCTGGTGCTGGGATTCCATTGCCTGGAAACTAAATAAAGAAAAAAAATCAATAAACATGCAGCCTGTAGACGATTTCTCCATCAATTTTGCTAGGGTTAGTGTAAGGTTTACTGAAGTGTGACTAACGGGAAAACAGTGTCTGACCAACACTTTCAAATATTCTTTCAGATCAGTAATTTTTTATTTATAGTCCTTGTCCCCTGGACAAAGATGCACTTTTTTCCAAACCAGATGGTTTCTTCCTTCTGTGCTTCTCTCTATGTCCTGCCTAATAATAATTATAATAATGTTGATATGTGATTGCAAACAAGAAATATATTTTAAAACAAAATTAATTAGTCCAGATGTAAAAAGCAAAATATATGAGAGTTCATGATAATCTACTCAAGTTGTGAAGAACAAAATCTATAGATTCCTGGAAGCAACATAAGCTCTTTAGACTCCATTATTTTCTAAGGAGAGGCTGAAACAGAAAGATGTAGAGTATGTCCATGGGCTGTTTGAAATTCATTCATTTAAATCCATTCATTTAAATGACTTTCCTTTAGGAAGGTGTTTTATTTCATTTATGGGATAGATATAGAACTGAATTCCTGTTATTGGTGCAACCCCACTGAAGTCAGTAGGGTTGCATGACTCTAAGACCCTGGTCCAGCAAAAGCACTTATGGTTGGACTTAAAACTGAAGCAACGTGTGTCACTGAATTTCTGAATTACCCACATGCTTAAAGGTAAGTACATCCTGAAGTGCCGTGTTGCATCAGGGGTAAAATGTCCTGCATTTTCATGTACTTTGTTGTTCAGGAAGTTTGCTCCCTTTTGATGAGGGCTTTTCTCAGGAAGAGCAAGGATGTAGGAGACCCAGAACAATCATCCATGTCCCACACACTCACCTCCTGTCTTGATTACCATAATTTACTTCTCTTCTTTTGCCTGATCTCCAGAGTGCCCCTGTCCAGCCCATCCTGAAAACAGCTGCTAAAATTATTTTCATCCCTGCTTCTCCACTTCAGTCTTAGAAGTTGGATTTACTATGCAGATCTTTTCTGGTCTGGGTCTCATCCTTCTCTATTTCCTCCATCATTCATCTCTTCCTCCCATTGCAGTTGCTGGTCATTTTCTGTTTTGTTCCCTGTACATGTGCAGTTCTTCCCATGAGTCAGGCCCTCAATCTCTCTGGACTCAAGTCCCTCCTAACATCATCTGTGTAGCCCATAGGGAATGGTTATACAGCAAATAACCCAACCATAGTATCCCCTTTCCAAGTTCTTCACAACTATGTAGTCTTCTCAGTGGTTCACATTCTCTCTATATCTTAGACCAGCCCAAGGGTTGCCAACTTATGGAGTGAGTACTACAAGTGGCACAGACAGCCTCTATGTGTGGCGTGTGACAGATGAGGAAGGAGGCAGGCAGCACAGCAGCAGATAGTGCAGGAAGCAGAAAGCAGAGCAGCAGACTGGGCAGAGGAAGGGGATTGGTGTGGCACTTGGGGAGGGTGTGGGTCATGATTTGTGGCACCCTTGCCTAAAAGGTTGCCCCTGATGACTGTGAAAGCTTGGCCAGACCTACACATGACATTTAAATGACCAAATTAAAGTAACAGTGCATCTTGCACAAGAATGCAAGATTGTGGCTGGGGCTATGTAAAATAAAGCAATCCCAATTGATTTTATCTCCTGTGCTAGTTGCAAATGTACCCAGTGTTTTATCATGCTAAATCATTCATAAATAACCACATAGCTGCATATCCCTGTGACTGTATCCTCCTTGTTGATACATCCTCCCTTGATTAAGGCATATTTCTCAAAACAGGCATTCAGTGTCTATCTGGGATTTTACAACTGTCTCCATAGTCTTAAGACTATATGTTTTGGAGAGCAGAGCAGAGCCAATCATCATTTTGGCAATATGTAGCTTTGAACACAAATCATAGTAATAGTTATAGTTTTTTCTTCCTGGTTAGCTTTATGCATTGCAATGGTCCAGCGTACAATGTTTAGCAATGCCAATGGAAGTTAGGTGTCCAAAATATTTAGGCACTTATGAAAATCTCATTAGGTACCTCTACACCTTAGGTACATTTATGCCTTTGGAAATCTAGCTCTAAATAAAACCATTGAAAATGGGAGTCAGGTGTCTAAAGGCTTGTTTATACTAGATGAGACTACCGATTTAGCTGTGCCAGGTGCACTTACATCAGCAGGGCTCCCTTGTGGACATCCTACATACGTTCTGCCATCATGGCTGTACCAGCACGTTGAACACAAGTGAAGCTGAACAAAGCACACTTTTCTTGTCATAGCGGCAACACTACACCAGTGTTTTAGCTCTGTTTATTATAGACAGAGAGAGGGGAGTGTACGGTTGGGTGGGGGGTGTGTGTGGCTATGTTAGGGAGTGGGGTTTGATACACGCACACACATGCACTCCTCAGTGTATTCACACTATAAAGCTAAGCTTCAGGCATAATCCTCATCCTAACAAAGTCCATGGGAGTTTTGCCATCAAGTTTAATAGGGCTTGGATTTAAGCAGTGAACATCTCTCTCATCCTACCCTTACTTACATATAATACCTGATACTCTTAGGCCCAGACTGTGGCCTATGCTGCATGCCCATGCAGGAGACTACGGACACGTGAGGCCAAAGCTGATCTTCATCTAGGTTCCATTTTCTTAGCCTAGAACCATAAGCATTTCCTGAGGTGAGAAGTAAGGTGTACTGAATGGTATATTTTCTTCATAAATATATGGCTGCTGATTGTGCTGGACTTGTCTGAGGGCTCTCAGAAGATTTCATTCAATAAGGACTCTCATACTGAATCAGATTGTTCTGAGAATATTTAAATAGGACTTCCCAAAGAAAATCAAGGGGGCGTTCTGTCTGCTTAAGTGCTTGTGATACAAAAGTTATGGGCTTTATCTTAATACAAATTAGTATAGCCTTACTGAAAACTAGGAATCTATGCTGATTTATTTTTGCATTAATATGCCCCTGTAGCATCTAGTCAAACCAGCTAAAGGGAACAATCATTTACATTTCTTACTGTGACAATTTAGCTGACGTTATTTTAAAAAATAATGATCAGACTTGTTTAAGTTAAGAAACAGTTTGAAAAAGCCTTCTATTGGTGCATTATATAGTACATGCTCTTTTTTATGCTTTTAATGTTGGCATTTGAATCTCCTGTTGTCAAATACTTTACAGACCATTCCTTTTTAAGACCAACCAAAGATGCCTTGATGAAACAAGACATCAAGACTTTAAAACTAGGTCTTCATCATTAAATCTATGGACAGCTCTCTCAAAAATGATCATGGGTGTGATATAATGAAAAAAATGTTTGTTTAAGTACAATGTAAAAACTGAAAGTGGGAAAAATAGTTTTTAACAGTTTTTGGAATGAGTTTCCAGTGAGAAGGTAGATTCTCTTTTGAACTACTCTAGATGGTTTCCAGTACCAAGCTGATATAGTAGCCAGGCACCTTCTAGGGTATGTCTACACATGGCCATATGGTGCCTTGGTACTGCGCCGTAACAGCCCATACTATGCTGTACCGGCCACGCACGGTTATCTTTGGCTGCTACGTCACTGTAGCAACACACTATAACAAGGGAGTGGGTTGCTATGGCAGCACAGCAGTGGCGTCATGGTTTTTGCCAACGGACACTATGGCGCTGTTGCACATTGCTATGGCGCCATAGCATCTTGTGCTATGCGTGTAGATGTGCCCACAGTGCATTAAGTGATGTGACTAACTCCTGTCACAAAGTGTTGGTTCTTTCATCCTCTCCCAAACAGAGAAGTGTGTGAAATGTTTGGTTTTACTTTGATGGGTTGTTGTTGACAGGGGTTTTTTTCTTTGTTTTTTTTGGGTAGGTTTTTTTCTTTTTCTTCCATCTTCATTATCATGTATTTTAGCAGACAATGGAAGGAAAAGGAAACAAGCCAAGACATCATACTTGTAATGGTCCTTGAGCATCCCTCAGAACTGTTTGCCCAAAATAAAATATTTATGTGACTGTGAATAATACTATTAGCCTGGCACTTTGTACTTCTCAGGAAGAAGTGGGTGCTGCCAGGTGACAGTGTGCTGTGCTGTCACGTGGTATTTTAATCTAACCGTTCTACCCAACTCAATAACTGAGAGTCAAATACTAGTTTATATACAAAGCCAAACTAAAGTGTATTTGCATGGAGGTAAGTATTGCAAGCATTACTTGTGTAGCTTGAATTCTTCCCTGCAGCTCAGAGATATTGTAAAATGGCTGCCTTACAGGTGCAATTACAGCTTATGGACAGAAGTATCGAAAGTCATAAGTACCTACTACAAACAGCAACAAAATACTTAAATGTGTGACTAACTTTAAATATACAAGTAGTGTTGTTGACTTTGGTGGGATTAGCTAATCATTTGCTTAAATCCCCTGAGAATTAGGGTCTCTGTGCTGTGTGCTGCATGCCTGTTACAGATCAATGAGCTAGTGTTAATAGAAATGACTAAGAATATATCCCTTTTGTTTAAATCAATGTGTTTTTGTTAATATTTAATACATGGTGTCATTGTCTCCCCGTTTACTTTGCAACTTTTACATTTTTATTTTCAAAGCTTTTAGCTTCATGAAATCCTATGGAGTGAAGCCAGTTTTGTGACTGCAGTGTGAAGTATTTATATCATAACAGTGATATAAAGGCATATATAGGTATATTTTCTGTATAGAACAAGATAAAATTGGAACCTCCCTTCTAAATATTTTTTTCTTATTTTATAAATCTCAGTGGGACTTAAAAAGGAAAACAAGTCTGCAGGCTGCAGTCTGGATACTCTCAACCTAACTGCATTTAGGTGATATAAAATGTTTCAGATTTCTTTAGGTTATACTGAGACAGAAATTATTTACCTAAAGAGAAATCTTAAATTGAGAGGTAAGCACAAGGGAGCAGAGGTATTCTGATGTTTCAATGTTAAGGTCCAGATCCTGTAAAGGTTAGCACATGAGTTAAACCTGGTAAAGTGTGAACTGCCCCACTGAGATTAATGGAACTACTTACAAGGCATGTCTACATGAGACGTGTTACTGCACATTAGCATAGTTTACTGTTCAGTAAGCACATGTCTACACACATGTGTGCTTACTGCATAGTAAAAGCCCTTAATCCCACTTAAACCTGCTACTTGCAAATGCAAATAGCAAATTTAAGCAGTATTATTTAATGCCCATTAGCACATGTATAGATACGACCTGGAAGCAAGTTTGCTCCTGGGTCTGCCCAGCTGCTAGGGGGCTGCTCGAGGCCAGCCCCAGGGCTGCAGCCTAAGACCTCTCCTGGCTCAGGGCTGGGCTGCCTCTATGGCAGCCCCTGCCTGCAGGCTATAAAAGCCTGCAGACATTTTGAGCCATGGGACACACTCACCAGGGAGCCTGAGGGCACTGCAGGCCCTGTGTATCTCCCTGGGCAGGCCACAGGCTGCCTGTGCCTACCTGCCAGCACCCCAGTGCTTCTGCTTAGCACTGCATTGCTTCGTGTTTGTCTGGGCCAGCAGGGTGCTGAAGGACACTGCAGACTGCCGCAGTCTCTGGCTGGGTCTGTGAGCCCCCCAGGGCTGCTTGTAGGCAGTTTCTGGGCAGCAGGGCCAGTGCCACTTGCCTGCAGCACACCCCCAGCAGCCTGTCCTGTGCCTGCAGGTGCTGTGGGGCAATGCCTCTGCCACACGGCCCTTGCTTTGCTCCTGTGCTGGGTGCTACTGGCAGCTGCTCAGGGCCGGCAACACCAGGACAGTCACGCAGAAGACCAGAGAGCCAGCCCATCGCATTCTCCGCCTCACCCAGGCCTGTGACCACATTTGTGCACATGCCCAAGCACTCCACCCAGGGCCTCAGTTGGAGCCAGGAGACTGGTGACCTCATGGCACTGTGGGACAAAGCAGAATTGCTGTGCCAGTTTGAGCAGGGCGGGCACTCCAACACACATTTCTGAGGCCCTGCTAGGCCAGATGCATGAACACAGGCACAACCAGCCTGAACAGCAGTGCTGCATAAAGATCAAGGCCTTACAAGAAACAGTGGGCCACCGTGAACCTTTATGTGGCAACTGATAGAAATTCTTGTGCCCTGGGACCCAGGCCGCAGACATGGTATCTTTAGCAGCACAGACGGCCTGGCCAAGCCCCTGCCCCAGCCTGCCACATCTGGTGACATGTCACCAGAGGAGGGACCCTTGGGCATGCAGCACCCTGTCCCACCCAGCTCCCCAGATCCAGCTCCCACCAGCAGCTTGAGGAGCCCCGGCCAGCGCCTGCCTCGCCAGATGTACAGCCCTGGGGCCAGACACAAGGAGCAGCTGGCCATGACACCACTGGCCACCAGCAACAACAGCTCCTTCCGGGGGGGGAGGGGGCCCAGTTGGGCACCTGCATGGTGCATCCCATGGGCCAAGGACACCAGGTGCAGCTGCATGCTGTTGCTGACAGGGAGGACCACCCTGAGCTGCCAACCTTGCCAGCTTTGGCTGCGAGGTAAGCCCCACACTGGGGGTAGGGCCCTCCCCACCCAACCCTGCCCTGCCCTTGCCCCCAGCCCCTGCCCCACTACCCCACCTGTTGTCCAGCAGTGTGTGGCTCTGGCCAGAGCTGCACATGGTGACAAAGAGCATAGCCAGGCTGGCCAACCTCTATTGCATAGGGCTCCCCATTGTGCATGTGCAGCTCCTGGCACTCCTGAACCACCAGGGGAATCCCCAGGTGATGGAGTCAGCTGCCACCACAGAACCAGATGGCAGGACTCCCTGCCACATACGGCAGAGTCCCTGGCAGCTGCACATGGCAGGGAAGGCAGCCAGCTCTATTGTGTGGGGCTTCCCTCAGTGGTGCTGGGAGCTCTTTGTTATCATGTGCAGTGTTAGCCAGAGTTGTAGGGCTGTCCACCATGCCAGCAGCAGGGGCTGTCCACCATGGCGGGGGGAGTTGCATGTGTAGGGGGTCACCACACACCCCCACCTTCCCTCACATCCACAGTCTGCCCACCTGAGCTCCAGGCTCCCACCACTCCCTGCATGGCTGGGACCTGCATGATGCATCATGGAGCCAACCCAGCAGCACATAATTCCTGCCCCAGGCTGGGACCCACACGATACAGCACAGAGCAAGCCTGGCCTGGCGCAGTGGCATGTTAGTGTGCCAGGAGCTGTGGGAAGTCCTGTGCCATCAGGCTGGGCTGGCTCCGTGCCTCCACACGGTGCTCTTGGCACTCTAGCTGGGAGCAGCATGTAGAGGCATGGAGCCCATGTCTTGCAAGCCCCATGGAGTGGGGCGATCGCTGGTCATTCCCCCCTCCCCTCCCCCATTCTTACCTGAATTTCCACTCTCAGACA
Organism: Alligator mississippiensis; assembly: GCF_030867095.1. Lineage (NCBI taxonomy): Eukaryota > Metazoa > Chordata > Crocodylia > Alligatoridae > Alligator > Alligator mississippiensis. The sequence goes on from NC_081825.1 coordinate 279,025,114, forward strand.
GAGGGAAGGCTGGGGAAAAGCCAGAGGGGCGCCAGCTTCTGCAGCTAGGCTGAAGCTCCCAATCTGCAGAAGCTGCTGGTGGTGGGGTGGGGTGGGGTGGGGCAGGACAGGTTGGGGTTGGATTGTTCACTTAGCAACCAGAGCCTGAGCTGCTTGGTGCTATAGTTGGCGCCTTCTGCAGCCAGTGGCTCCTGCCACTGGCACTTGGTCAGCTTTTAGAAGGCAGCCACCAGCAGGTAGCAAGTGCCTAAATGTTAGAGGGGCCCCGCAGGCCAGATAGAATGGCCTGGTGGGCTGGATGCCAGGGGCCGTATTTTGCCCACCCCTGAGTTAGCACATACATATGTCTTTACAGAATCAGGGAATTTAAATATATAGTAGTTTCATGATTGTCTGCGCCAATAATTAACCATCTGCATGGGCAGTTATCACCATTACCTTCTCAGTATAACTGAGACACACGTGTTTTGAAAACCATGCTTTAGTTATAATCAGCAAAAACAGTAGTTGCAGTTTCTGGCAGATAAATAACAAAATCTATCAAAGTGGCAAGTTAAAAAAATTATTTGAAGAAAAACAACTATTTAATTCCTGGGTGATTTCCACCCCCCCCTCCCCTTTTTATGAATGCTTCAGTAGACAGATGAGCAGCACTGAAAAAATCAGTATCAGTTTTAATAAGGTCTCTGAGGTGCTTGATAAAGAAGCTTAGGACAAGGATGCAACTATACTGTCTGCAATTTTTGTTTTTGCAGCATGGAGCTAGTAGCAGCCAACCAAGCTGATTTCATGTTTAGCAGGTCCAAATTAATCTAATCTAACATTTGTAGCAATGTCTAAAGGAGATGCTGCTCAGTAAAGCTGCCTACTTGCATTGCCACATTTTCTTAGTGCTGTTTTTTCCTTTCAGCAAGCAAGGAAAGCCTTAGAAAAGGAATCAAATCCAGTCCAAGAGGCTGGGAATCTTAAGCACTCAGTCTCAGTACTAACTCATGTGAGGTCTCAAAATGAAGTCAATGGGACATTCTGTGTGAATAACCACTAGTCAGTTCAAGAAAGAAGTGGGCTGCAGAGCAATATGGGAACCAAGGGCACATCCAGATGAGTGTGCATGTGTGTTTCCCTGGGGACAAATAGCAGCAGCACATAGTTATGCCACTGCTAGATGTCCCTGGGGAATGCCCCTGCACATATGCTATGGTGCATGGCAAATTGCCCCAGCAGACTTACCTGGGGTCCTGGGCACTCCAGGGGCTCCAGCAGCAGCAATCTGGGCATGCAGAGCCTGGCCAGCAGCTGGAGTGCGGCTTTGGCCAACCAGGCTCCATTTTCAGGGATCTCATGCTGCTGCCACATGTGCCACACTGCTTTTTTTTAGCACACTTTTTTTTTTTTTGATCCTGGGATTTCCTGATATCTGTTTGGCTCCACACTGTAAATAAGCAGTACGGAGAACCAAGTCACATGTGTGGGGTGCTTTTTGTGGCATCTCAAAAGCCTTTGAGGTGCCACAAAGCTCACGTGCGTGCTTGTGTGGACGTGCCCCAAGAGTCAGTAAAGTATGAGTTATTAGTAAAACGTGCTTTTATTCAGTGCATAGTTAACTTCACATATACATTTAATTAAGCAGTTGTGTTTTCATTTAACTTAGGGGTATACCTGCTTGTCATTCACTTTGCTGTATAAACCATTCTATTCTCATAGTATCCATAACATTTTTAGAAAAAGGGAACCTCTGAAGAACACTGAAGTTAATGTGACTTTCCTGCTGTGTAGTTGTAGATGCACTAAAATCTAAACGGTTTAATATACATTGGCACGAACATCTTCCTTTACATGCCTGACTTTAATAGAAACCATTTTTAAACATTTTATGTAATTCCTGCTCAGTTCTCTTGTTTTGCCTTCAGAAAAGGAAACTTCCTTCTTTGGAAATAACAAATAACGGCCCTGGACCACCAGTACTCACATACTGGTGAGCGGCTATATTTCACCTGTACTCTTTGGTTTCTTCCCTGTCACTGAAACGCAAAACTTTTATTGTTTCAAGAATACTGCAGACCTTCAGTTCATCTGAAGGAGCTAAAGACGTTGTAAACACTGATCTACATTTGGAAGCAGGTGGAGCCATTACAGAGGTTTTGTCTCCTTGTTTACTGACAGCCCAATTCTGCAGTGTTTCTGAGAATTAATCCTGTTGGTGTCAAACTAAAGTGAGGTTAGGTGAAAGGGTAGGATGGTCTGTTTAAGGGGACTACAACCCAGGCATGGCTGCATTTTTTCTGGGGAGCACACCCTGGGGAAGAAACCATGGTGGTATGAGTTGGGGAAGCCAGACTTCCCTAGTCTAGAGCGGTCTGGAGTAAATTTTTAAATCAGAATGGCAGGAAGAACAATCTGAAAAGAGGACTAGAGATGGGCAGACTATAGAAGGATACTGGGGAGGAATGAAGTGAAGAAAAATATTTTGTCATTCCTCTGTTTCAAGGAGTGGGGGACAAAGTTTGCAAGAAAGGACTATGGAATTCTTTAAATTGGGAAAAAAAAACCCCAAACCAGGTAGCCCCCAAATAACTACTACTCCAAAATTACTAGACTAAAAGGAGCTTTATTGTCCAAGGAAGGCCAGAGTCACGCTGTGCTTGGTCTAGACTTCTTTCTGGCTGTTTGCTCTAGAGACCAACAATTTTACTTCTTCAAAAAGCCAAATTGCATCAAGTGACCTTCCTGAAGATGAAAGTTGCAGACCACAAAGGGTAACTCCTCAGGAGTGGAGAGTGAAGAAAATGATACACAAGGTAAAGTGAGAAAACATACAGTAATTTGCACAGTTCCTAATTCACACAGTTCCTTTATGCCCTGAATTTCTGCCATTAGCAATAACAGCCCCATTCATAAAAATCTGAATACTTTGACTGTATGGTGCATGAAAGACAACAAGTACCTGGTGTACATGTAATCTCTGACAGTAATCTCAGATGTGTTATAGCTGTGGGTGCAGAACAGAGCTTCCTGCCCCCTCCAGGCTCCCCATGTAGGCACTGCTGGGACTTCACAGGCTTGATCCTACATGCCCTGGGAATTCTCCTGCAGGATCATGCCCCTGAAGCCCCAGGAGTACCTACCCAGGTTTCCCTGCTTGCAGAGGCATGCCTTGGGAATGGGCCACCAGGATAGTCTTTGCATGCACCTAGCAAGCTGCCTCACTCCAGGTTGGCACAACAGTTGATGTCTATGTCTTCCAGTGTACTGGAACACATCCTGGCACAGGTGATCCTGCTCCAAAGACAAGGTCTATTTATGGCTGTAGACCAGGGGTGGGCAAAATGCGACCCACGGGCTGGATGCAGCCTGCCAGGCCGTTCTATCTGACCCACGGGGCCCCTAAAAAATTTAGAGAATTAATATTTATCTGCCCCGGCTGCCTGTCACGCAGCCTTCAATGGCTTGCCAAAACTCAGTAAGCGGCCCTCCCCGCAAAATAATTGCCTGCCCCTGCTGTAGACAATCAAGGTTTTTTAAGCTTTGTTTTTGCCAATGATGTCTTTATCCCTAAATACTCCAACTCATGGTAAGGAATGATAATTCATAGGTATGTGATTTTTAGATGTCAATTCTGTTCCAGTGCTTTCTGTATTTTTACCATTACCACATTGCTTAAAACAACACTTCTTTTGTACCTATTTCCCAAAAATGAAAATATGTTAAAATGTTTGTTGACTCTTTCCAATCCAGTGACAAGAAAAACAGGCCCAGCACATTCTCCGTTTTTTTTTTCTTTCAGTAGGGTTAAGATTATAGCCCAAGTAAATATCTTTGGTACCTGTCCCTGTTTACTAAGACTGCTGCTTATATTTGTCTCAAGGTGACTTCAAATAGTCCCTTTCCACCTGCTTCTGACACAATTAGTCTGCTTGGATGTTGTTGGTTTGCATTTGTAGAGTGTATAACAGGTCACTGTCCTACTTTTTGCAGAAGATACCAACAAACCTCTCAGGGGCTGATAATGTGATAAGCTTTTCTTCACTGTGGCAGATCCTGATTTTAATTTGCTTGCTTCAATGGAGATAAAAAAATTCTCTCACGGTGAGAGCTGTATAGAAGAAATTGTAGTGTGTGTGCGCATGCACGTGTGTGAGTATATGTGTGTACACACCAAAAATAATATTGTCTACCAATTGTCTACCAGGACATTAGGAAGAACTTCTTCACAGTTCGAGTGGCCAAGGTCTGGAACGGGCTCCCAAGGGAGGTGGTGCTCTCCCCTACCCTGGGGGTCTTCAAGAGGAGGTTAGACGAGTATCTAGCTGGGGTCATTTAGACCCAGCACTCTTTCCTGCTTATGCAGGGGGTCGGACTTGATGATCTATTGAGGTCCCTTCCGACCCTAACATCTATGAATCTATGAATCTATGAATCTATGAATTATACCCTGAAAAAGAAAATTTCCCAGTGTAACAAAATAGCATAAGGAAAGCTTCTTGACTCTTCATGTATGTATTTAATATACTTATTGATTATGCACGTAATGTTTTGTCACTGATGTACTACATACTGAAAAAAAAATACAGAGCTAACTAAGAGCATGTCTATGCTGCAAATGCACTGTATCAAAAAGCAGTGCTTTCAAAAGAGTGGGCAGAATGGATCTCAGAGATTCTGGATCAGTATTTTAGAAAATACAAGCAAGCCCTTTGTGAAGAGCAGTTTTTCCTTTCCTTCAGGCTCAACATTACTACATGGTGTTTACATTCAGGGATAGCCATGGGCATAGCTTCTCCATCCCTACCATGCCTTCCTTGAACTGCAAATGTAACTTGCCCTTCTGGGAGTTGTGAAAGAGTGGGATCCTTATCCTTGATCTCTTATTATTCCCCACTCCACTCTGAAGGTCCTGACAGAATAAAACTACTGGCAGAATAAGGCACTAGTCAGCATGAGCACACTTTCCATAGAGCAGGAATTATCATTAGAGACCAATCTGTAGAGAATTGTTTGGCGTTTGATTACATTATTTTTTAACCACATGAAAAATAAATGTTTAAAACCCAGTTGTAGGCAGTGTAACAACTCTGTATATCTGTGGTGTTAAGTGGAAGGGAAAAGAAAAATATTTGAATTATAGACGGAAAAAATACTTCTCTCTTGCATAGTCCTTTCTCTGTCATACAAAGGGACCATGTTGAGAGAGAGTGATAGGACTCCATATTTTAAGAAGCATGGAGAAAACTGATGTATGCTCAGACCTACTCATTCATCTCCTGCTAGAGATACTTGCTAACTGACAAAATAAGGTGAAAAGAAGAGATAAAATCCAAAAGAGGAAGGGTAGGCAGTGCAAAGGGATAGAAGTAAAGCTATGACAAACAGCTTTCAGTTCACCATGTATGCCTCCTCCATCCTTCATGAAGGAGACCTCCTGATCAATAGTAGATATATTACTCTTTGTTTATAGTATGGGAGAGATTTTAGGTTTTTAGGGAATGAAGAACTGGATTTAGGCCTGGGTCCTGTGTTTTATAGGTGCTGAGCTAGTATTTGCCTCAGGACCTAGTTTTACTCTCACTGAAGAAGGCGTTTGGCCATAGCTGTAGTGATGCTGAACTCCTCAATGAGTTTTTTGCCTCAGTGTTCCTAAGCGAGAGGCAAGACAAGTCTTTCACTAGGATTGTAGAGAGGCATCAGCAGGGTGCCAGACTACCATGCGTAGACCCTGAGATGGTGCAGAGGCACTTGGAGGATCTGGATGCGTTTAAGTTGGCAGGCCCGGATGAGCTCCATCCAAGGGTACTAAAGGCACTGGCTGACGTCATTGCACAGCCACTGACGGGAATATCTGAACACTCATGGCGCACGGCCAGGTCCCAGAGGATGGGAAAAGGGCCAATGTGGTCCCCATTTTCAAGAAGGGGAGGAAGGAGGACCCAGGCAACTATAAGCCAGTTAGTCTCACCTCCATCCTTGGCAAAGTCTTTGAAAAAATTATCAAGGCTCACATTTGTGAGAGCCCGGCAGGAAAAATTATGCTGAGGGGAAACCAGCACGGGTTCATAGCAGGTAGATCATGCCTGACTAATCTAGTCTCTTTTTATTACCAGGTTACAAAACACCTGGATGCAGGAGTAGGGATTGACGTCGTTTACTTAGACTTCAGGAAGGCCTTCGATACGGTATCCCACCCCATACTGGTGAACAAGTTAAGAGGCTGTGACTTGGATGACTACACAGTCCGGTGGGTGGTGAATTGGCTAGAGTGTCATACCCAGAGAGTCATAGTGGATGGGTCGGTATCGACCTGGAAGGGTGTGGGCAGTGGGGTCCTGCAGGGCTCGGTCCTTGGACCGATACTCTTCAATGTCTTCATCAGCGACTTGGACGAGGGAGCAAAGTGTACTCTGTCCAAGTTTACGGATGACACAAAACTGTAGGGAGAATTGGACACGCCGGAGGGCAGGGAACAACTACAAGCAGACCTGGACAGGTTGGACAAGTGGGCAGAAAACAACAGAATGCAATTGAACAAGGGGAAATACAAAGTGCTGCACCTAGGGAGGAAAAATGTCCAGCACACCTACTCCCTAGGAAATGACCTGCTTGGTGGCATGGAAGTGGAAAGGGATCTTGGAGTCCTAGTGGACTCCAAGACGAACATGAGTCGTCAGTGTGACGAAGTCATCAGAAAAGCTAATGGCACTTTATTGTGCATCAGCAGATGCATGATGAACAGAATCATGGAGGTGATACTTCCCCTCTATCGGGCACTGGTCAGACCGCAGCTGGAATACTGCGTGCAATTTTGGGCGCCACACTTCAAGTGGGATGTGGATAACCTGGAGAGTGTCCAGAGAAAGGCCACTCGTATGGCTAGGGGCTTGCAGGCCAAGCCCTATGAGGAGAGACTGGGGCACCTGGACCTCTTCAGCCTCTGCAAGAGAAGGTTTAGAGGCAACCTTGTGCTGCCTATAAGTTCATCATGGGGGCACAGAAGGGAATTGGTGAGGCTTTACTCACCAAGGTGCCCCTGGGGGTTACAAGAAATAATGGCCATAAGCTAGCAGAGAGTAGATTTAGACTAGACATTAGGAAGAACTTCTTCACAGTTAGAGTGGCCAAAGTCTGTAATGGGCTCCCAAGGGAGGTGGTGCTCTCCCCTACCCTGGGTGTCTTCAAGAGGAGGTTAGATAGACATCTAGCTGGGGTCATCTAAACCCAGCACTCTTTCCTGCCTATGCAGGGGGTCGGACTCGATGATCTATTGAGGTCCCTTCCGACCCTAACATCTGTGGATCTATGAAACTCCATTGTCTTCAATGGAAGAGCTACTTTGAAATATGGGGCTTGTACCTAATCCTGTTGAAATCTGAAGTGAAGCAGTCATTGTTTTGCTTTAAAACAGAAGTATGCCCATGAGTTGAAAGGCATTCTTCCAACTTTCTTCCTTCTTTTTTTTTCTTTTCTTTTTTTCTTTTCGTGCTTGTATATTTCTTGCATCTCTATGGTAGCACTTCTTTAATAGTACTTATAACATGTGTTCACAGAATCCCAGATGTCCTCCCTATTTGGCCTTCATATGCATTCTCAGCTGTCAGGTTGGTCATTACTTTATTTTATTTCTCCTGTGCTTCAAAATGTTGGATTAGACACAAGTCACCCTTGGCCACTTCTGCTTTTCCCACAAATGCTTTTTTATGTTAACTGATTCCTCCACTGTTGCTTGATTACTTCTTCCATATATCTGTTATGGAAAGCCTGATAAGTTTTTGGCTACTCTGATTTTTATTGTTATCCTTATGATGATCTTCAGTCTCTGCTCACCAAGCAAATATTTTAAACTTCTGGCCTTTTTTAAGGAATCCTATGAACTTTGACAAGTCTGACTATTCTGGTCTTATTAGTAAAAAGTCTATATAAGTTTTCATACACTTATGAAAATTGAAACTCAAACAACAAAGGTGGCATGCAGTTGTGATGTGGACTTGTGGGACCAACAATCCAGAATTTCAATCCTGGGGCATCTGTGATCAAAATGAAAATTGACAGATGGCTTTGTGCTACAGCTTCTATTTTGGGTACCATTGACCTTTGTGCAAATTGTAGCATGGCCATTGAAGTGTGGGGTGTGTGACAGGCCGTAGGGGGTGGGGTGTGTGACAGGCCATAGGGGGTGCTCCCGGGCTGAGCCACCCACCTCACCCACCCACCTCACTGCTCCTGGCCACCTTCCAGGCTCCGAGTGCCTCCCTGGGGGTGCCTCACATCTGGCCGACCCCCTTCCTGGAGTACATCTGCTAACCTGGGATAACCTGGAATAATGCTGCCACCACCCAGAGTCTGGATTGAGCATGGACCTATGCCCTCTGGGAAACACAGGCCTATTAGCCCTTGAGGGTACTTCACCCACTACAAGAACTTGGGGTGCTTCCCTCAGTCTGAAGTACAAATAGTGGTCTCCCTTAGTCAGCTGAACCAAGAGGACCCTAAGGCATAACCTAGACCCTCTCTCAATAAGTCTCCCATGCTAGGTACAAAGGAGAACTTTATTGGTTACAAGGAGTAGGTTTGGAATAGGATACAGGGTAGAGCAATATCAGAGAAATCCCTTAGAGCAAAGTGGAAAGGTAGCCTTTGATTACGCATCTATACTGCAAGCTATATATCTAGTTAAATCTCAGGTAGCTTACTCACAAGTATCATCCAGAGGCAGGTGGAGATTCCCTCTGGAGGCAGGCAGTTCATTGATCATGAGTTTCAAGAGACAGCGAGTTTTAAATGGTTTAGCTTCTCTCTGTGAGTTTTCATCATAGCTACTGCCCCTCCTCCTGAGCTTATATAGACCTTATGACCTCAATTACCTAATCCAATGAATGCAAGCAACTGTTGGTTGCCAGCCAACCAAGTTGAAATGCATCACTGGTTGCTAGATAGACTGGCAGGGTCTTTAGCCCCCTCCCAGTCATGTTAGCTTTGCTTAGAACAATAGGGAGCTTAAGCCACCCACCCAGGTATGTGATGCCAGTCACATAGGCAGAGGGAGCAGTTTTCCCCTGTCCCTCAGGAATGTATTCAGCTCAGGTTTCAACTCAGGGTTACCTGAAGAGATGGCGCAGAGGTGCCTGCCCTTTGCAGTGACCGTGGTAACCAAATTGTTAGATAGCAGAGTTTGGGGAAAGAGAGAGATGGTATTCTGCCAAAGGGACTCCTCTGTTGCACAGAGGTCAGGTGACATCAGAGCACCTTATTTAAAAAAGAAAAAAAAAATATCCCTATCCTCCTGCTGGCTTACATCAGACTGCCTCCATTGACTATGGTGGAGCAAGACTGAAGGTGTGTACACAAGTGCAGGCAGCGTGTTGGGGAGGTGCTTTAACCCATGGTGCTTTACACAAAGTGCCATGAGTTGGAGCGCCATTGAACCCAACAGGCATTTGCCCTTTGTGTGTGTGTGTTTTGGGGCGGGGAGGCAGGGGGACTCGGATCCTGCCTGCACCAGCCCTGACCAGCAGGTGGGGGGTGCTCCGGCATCCTCCCAGGAGGCTGCCAGACCGCCCTTCTCCCCAGCCTCTCCGCCACAAGCTGGCGACTGTAAATAGCAACTGTGGGGAAGGGGAAGGGGAAGGGGAAGGGATGGAGCCAGGTGCAGCCTATCCCCTCTGTCCCTGACACAAGCATCTTGACAGCAGCAGAAGTTGCCATGCCAGGACCTGGGGTGAGGGGCAAGAATGGAGCCCCTCACCTCCTGGGTCTGGCCTGGCTCCCCTCAAGATCCTAGCAGAAGGCTGGGCCTGTGAGGTTGGGGGGTAGAGGGGCTCTATTTCCTTCCCCACCACCCCTGGTTCAGGTGTGGCAGCCATGAGGATGCCATTGTCAAGAGTCTCAGATGGGGGAAGGAATGGAGCCCTTCTGCTGTGTGAGCCTAGCCCACCTACTCCTGCTGGGGGCTTCATTTCCCCACCACCACCACCCGGCTCCAGGTGTGGCAGCCTGTGCTGCTGTCAAGATGCTTGTACAGGGGGTGGGAGGGAAAGGGAGCACCCCCACCAAACTTGCAGGCCTGGCCTAGCTCCACTCAGGACCCCAGCAGAGGTAGCTGGGGTGGACACACAAGCCTGGGGGTCTCCCTTTCACACTCCTCCCCTTCCCTCCACCTGCTGCACATGGAAGAGACAGAGATTTTCTGTCTTCTCTTTGTGACAGCCCTGGGGTTGGGGCTGGGCTGGTACTTTTCCATATAAGCACCAGCCTAGCCCCACAAAGGTGCATGGGATGCAGGCAGATCCTGCACTCAGGTTCCTAAAAGGCACTCTGCCTTAGTGCACCCCTGGCTGATACTTCATGAGACGAAAGTTAAATTTCCACGCAATCAGCCATTTTAAAAGTGCTCTGCAGCCATAAATGTTTATTTACATAATGTCTGTAGAGTGCTTTCAGAGCCTTCATCGCGCAGAAAAATGTAACTTCTGTAAGTGCCCTGAGGATCTCACTTGGCTGGCTTTTCTGCTTATAATTGAACCACTTTCCTGTATCTCTTAGAAGTGGTTTTTAGCAAGTGCCTAAAGATGAGAAGTAATTTGGCAACTTGACCTATGTGGCCTGTTTGAAATTCTCCTTGGCAACGCATTGTACAGTAAACTCTTCCAAATATAGAAATGATTAGCAAACTATGATGTGGTGAACTGCAGCTTAAACCCTCACCACCTCTAAAGATAATTAATCCAGTTAGTGAACAAAGCCCTGGTACTCATCTCAAAACAGGTCATTATCAAACAATTGTTATCTATTGAGGGCAGTTTCATTTTCAAAAAGCCCCACTGAGGCCTAGTAGAATATTTATTATATCTCTGGCAGTATCCCTCTGCCTGAGGGATGGACTGCAATTACAGCATGGTAAATATTTCATTAGAATGAAGCAAAACTGCAGAGAAACCAATGTGAAGTATCTTTCCCTTTATTTAAAACATTTATTAAAATACAAAGTTAACATCTACATGGGAATAATTCTTTCTGCTCAATCCACCAATTGGGCAACCAATTCAGGCTGGACATCTCTTTTTTTACAGAACCCTGTATATTAAAATGATCCATCTTCTCTTCTAAGAACAATGGGTTCCTGAGCATCTAAGGCCAGAGTTTCACTTACATAAGGCCCCTTTACACCCTTTTGGCTACATAAAGGGAATGTGTAGTGGGTGGAAACAGACTTCACTTCCATTGCAAGGCCCTTTTATGCAGCCAGAACTGTGTAAATGAGAACAAGTCACCTAGAGGTCAAACTTTAGTTAAATTACACAGAGTAATGAGCAACTCAAATGAAAAGTGATGGTTGCATACTGCAGAGAAAATGGCTGCCTACCTTTTTCTTTAGACTGTAGTTTCTGAAGACACTTTATTCATTTTCTGGTGCATTGCAAGAAAGCCAAGACATTGGGAATGTTATTTAATTAGGACACAAATGCTTAAGCAATACCTCTGGTACCAGTAATTCCACCAGTAACTTAATCCATTCCTCTACTCTGTCAAAAGTCCAGACAGTGTTGCTAAGACCCTACAACCCTTCTTCATGGTAGTGATTGAGATGGGGAGAAGAAGGATTTCTGTCCTTTCTGGTAGTCATTATGACAACCCCATGTATAATCTTCAGAAAATGTCTTTATCTATTTCCAGTTCTAATTTATGAAGGAACCAAAGCCCATGTTGACTGATTATCAGTTCTGCACATCTATCAGCAGTTTGCCTGACTACTTCTCTCCACATGGGCTAGATTCTGAAGTACTATTTTGCTAGGAGCAGCCAGATTATATATACTTCACAGGCAGAGAGGTGGATCAATGCTCTCTTGAAATTCAGATACTGGGCAGGGGTTTGGGTTGCAGCTGTGTTGGTCTAAGGACATAGGCAGACAAGGTTCCTTGGGTGAATTTGATATCATTTATTAGACCAACGCAAATTGTTGGACAATAGTTATTAAGCAAGCTTTCAGGTTCATAAACCCTTCGTCAGGCTAAGGAAGTTTCAGCAGTTGCTGCGTGCTCTTCCTGGATGGAATGAGAAGTAAAGAAGCCAGGGGCTGGGCTGGGGAGGCAGTTGCCAGGCAGATTATAATGTATCAAAAATCCAATGTCTATGTTTAGTCCATGATCTCTAGTATCCAGGAGGTTGATGAAATGGAGTTCATAGGCTCGTCTCTGGGAAGCGTTGTGTAAGTTTCCCTTGAGGATCAGGACTGAGAGATTGGAGAGAGAGTGGCCCTCCTGTGAGAAATGTGCCCCCACTGGTAATTGTGTGTTTCTGTCTTTGATGGATTTCCAGTGTGCGTTCATTCTGGTGTGCAGTTGTTGTCAGATACTGAGCATGCACTTGCATGATGGGAAATTACCTTTTATTCCTTTTTTTAATTGAGGCAGCAAATAATTTGCCTATTTTGTAGCTTTCTCTAGCCTTGAAAGCCTTGTGCTTTTTCTGCTGTAAGCCCTCAAAACAAATTACGATTACCTTGGAACAAAAGTTTAGCTCTACCTTTCATCTTTCCTGTAGCCCTTCACTAGATTTCCAAACTGTTTTTCAGTGAGTGCATGCTGAGACATCCATGCGGCCCTTCCTGCTACAAAGTCAACAATAGCCATGAACCTCCATCCATTCCAATGCAGATCTGACTTACTGCTGGGGTCCAGTAATTAACTTCTGAGACATCTATGCTACCCACTTGCAGGCCAAATACGCCACATGGTGTCCTTGCCTTTAGTCTCCAAAGCCCATGAGTCATCCACATGGCCATGAAATATGAGATCAATGAGAAAAAAATAGCATGTGCAAATCACAGAACTATTCTCTCTAAAAGTGAGTGATTTTTGTACCTTTTGTAAACATTTGGACATCACCATTGATAGGCAAAACGTATTGGGCTCTTGTTCCAAGCTGTGCGAGGTTGATTACTACTCCAATCCTGAAAGAATGGGGTCCCACTTCATCAGGCGAGAGTCTGTGATGTACTCTTTGACATTATCAAACATTCATATTTTTTTCTTTGCCCCTGATGTAGCTGCTTCCTCATGAAAAGTGGCCTGGCACCAGCAGTTTTTATGCTAGACAAGCACGTATCACTTTGCCTGAGGCACCCAAAGCTCTCCCGTGGTTTATAGTACTGTGACGCACCTTATTATCCCTTAAGCCTTAGGGTATGAAACTGAAGATGAGTGCTCTTGTTTGTGCAAAGTAGCCACCTCAACAAACCTGCAAGTTAGATACAGAGGTGGGCAACTCGCTTCACTCTGTCTCCACAAACGCTGCCTTTGTGTGTTGCGGGAAGCGGGGAGGGAGGGAGTGGTAGTTCTGTTTCTTTTGATGGCACACTTCTGTATGCTGCCTTGAATCCACCTTTGCTCCAAATAGAAGAGCATTTGTATGGCTCACCACAATACGAAAGTCAACAATATCCTCTGCTCCTGCACATCTGATGCAGTTTTGAACCGTTAGAGCAGGGGTGTCAAACTCACCTTGCAGCCCAGGCTGGATCTGGACTGCAGGGCTTTTCATCTACTTGCCAGTGATGAGTCTGTCCACCAGGGACACAGGGCCCCAGATTCTGTAGCAGTTCATTCCCACTGCTGCTCCCCAAACTCTCTGGCCCCCTGGTAGCCTAGTGGGCAGGGGGAACAGCTCCATGGGCTGGATGCAGCCTGTGGGCCAAATGTTTGGCACCCTTGCTTTGGAGCATTGGCACAGTTGTGGTTGTCTGCAGGCTTGTTCTGGGCGGTTTGACTCTCAAAATAAACACAGCAGATTAAAAGCTGATGGACATTGGAAGTAGCTAGAAAACCTCTCTGTGTGAATATCTGTTTTTGTCTGCAAGCCTTCCCATATTCACAGCAAAACAAAGAACAGATAAATCATTATTCTCAGTCTGTCCTATTATTGCCCTTTGGCATATGCTGCTTCCCTCATATTCAGGGTCATGTGGGACATTTTCATTAAGAAGACAACTTGATAATGAGTCAAGTGTATGCTTTGGTGAAATCCTGTTTGTTTACAAAGACTGTTCAGAAAGTTGCTTTTCCCTCAACGCAGTACAAACGAACAAGAGGGAATTTCCTTGCTCACGACTTCTACACCTGCCTTTCCAGGGAGTACTTTGCCCAAAATAAACTCTGTCTTGTCTTTCTCCAAGGGTCATGCTGCTTCTCCACTTCCTGCCGTGAAGAACAGCTGCATACACACAGAACAAATCAGTCTGTGCTCCAGCCTCTGGGTTTGCCGTTGGTCCCAGAAAAACCCTTCTTATTCTTTATGAGTTAGTTCTTGTTCAGTCCATCCCAAGTACTCCATGATCCCCCAGTACCATGAGGGTGTTTTTTGGGTTTTGGGTTTTTTTTTTACATCTGGAACTGCAAAAGGCATAAGTTCAACAGTAGATTGCACTTACCAAAGACCAAATACATGGTGGGTGATCTTAACAACCATAAATGGCCAGGTTTGAGTTAAACCTGGCCTTCTGATAACTTTATTCACAATGATCTCCTACTGGAATGATTCCTTTTATCACGAAGAGCCCCATTCACTGCTGTATGTAATGGCCTTACTCATGCTGAACAAATATCACAGTCTGGCCCTCTATACATGACTCACCCACATAGCAGTATGTACCTGAGAGCACATGGTCATTGGGTACCATCACATATATAAGGAGTCAGCGACAACGAATTTTCTTCAATGGCATGTCTTCCACCAACAACCACTTCTCCCATCACCTGCTCCATTCTCTGTATTTTCTACAGTTCTTACTTCTCTATTAGTTTTTTTATTACTCATGCACAAACACCCTTGGGGGTAGGGAACAGAACCCAGGACTCTCTTTCTCTTGAGAGTGCCCACCCTGCTGGGCTGTTGTAATGAGTCCATGCTGCAGCTGGAGGTGATCAGGTTCTGGCTGAGTTGTCCCTGGGGCCCTCAAGGGCTCCACCAACACTGGCATATTTAAGTTCAGACCAGACAGCAGAGAGCTGCCTGAGTAGCAGACTGACTGTGTCTCTTGCTTTGTGTTGAACCTTGCCAATGTGCTTGTTTCTGGAAAGGTCCCATCTCACCTTTGCTTACCCTAACCCTTTACCTTGATCCTTGCCTAAACTACCACCCGCACCTTTGCTTAGCTTGAACCTCATTCCTGCCTGGGTCCTTGCCTAGTAACTGCCTGTCTTTGTTCCTGCTGCTGTGTCTACCTGTTCCTGTCATGGGTTGCACAGTTCCTGCTCTGCCTGTTCCTGATTGCATTGCAACTCTGGCATGATACTTTGGACTCAGACTGAAACCTGGCTCGACCTTGGCACTCAGCATGGTAACACCTGTTCTACCTGGCCTCTTGGACTGAACCATCATGCCCTAGTCCACCCTAACAGCTATAAAGTGAGGCTCCCCCTTACATGCTTTCCTTCTGGTCCTGTGAGTCTTGTATTCCTTTTTCCCCAGTATCCCAGTTTTACTAGAGGGGATAGCAGATGGCCTGAGCCCTATCTAGCCCGTGGTCTGTTGATTAGGATATTTTCCTGAAAAATGGGAGATGTGGGTTCAAACTCCCTCTGGTGAATTGAGCTTGAAAGCTTGATTTAACACTTCCTGGGTGAATGCTTTATCCACTAGCCCAGGGGTGTCAAACTCAGGTACGCCCTGTGGACTCGATGAATGGTTCAGGGTCAGCCTGCAGGCTGGATGAACAGTGCTAGACCGGCCCCACAGGCCACATCAAACCCATAGACCACCTCCGCATGCTGGATCCAGCACATGGCATGGCCTGGCTTGGCATGGGTGCCATGTGCAGTGCACAGCCCAGCCCAGTACATACTGCATGCAGCATGTGAGTCCACTCCAAGACTCATTGGCAGCACCGTGGCCTGGATGATAGGGCTCTGTGGCTTATATATTTGATACCTCTGCACTAAGCTGCTGAGCACCATTAGGCTCCATCTTCCCTTCCCCTTCCACTGAAAGCCAATGCTGCGTGTCTGTCAGAATCACTGGCTCAAGTGGACTGAGCATACTGGATCCTGACATGACTGAGGTGTATAAGTCTGCCTGTTGAGGGGATAGAAGAAAAACAGAGCAGCTACTAGGGGTGCACTAGGCTTCCCAGTGAGAAAATGGGAGAGCTAAGCAATTTACTGTGGCAAAGTATGTAATTTTGAGGCTAGTGATTACTTAGAAGACCTAGGCATCATGTCCAGTTCAAACTAGTTATATCAATTTTCTTATTCACCTGCTTAGTCCTCCTACATCCAGCTATAATGGGGAATTTCTCTAACACCGGAGGGACATTGGCAGTAGAAAAGTTAATGTACAGAGAAACCTGTCTCCTGAGAGCCTTTAATGTTCTTGATGTTACAAGTGCACAGATGTTGAAAAGCTGTCCCCCCTCATTTGAAGTCACAGTTATTTTTCACCCTGACAGAGGGATCACTCTGTAAATCTCTCTCAGGGCATAAAATTGCCCTATGTTGCACATGACGAGCTAAATTAAAAAATGCAATGTCAGCACAGACATTCAAAAATATATTTATCAGACAATGGATTTTCCTTTGGGTGGCTTCCAAATGCATCAGCAACTTCAGAGCATTCTGCAAAAACTGACAGAAAAAGACCAGGAGATCACAACTGAACCCCTGAATCCTGTTTCTAGCCAGTAACCCTAAAAACTCTCTCTGACTTAAGAATAGAGCCACCAGCCCCTAACACCCATGAAACTATGACACTCTAATCTGCCCAGTAATGTTCTTAGAACATAAAGGATTAGTTAGAGTACTGGTAAATTCAGAGTCAATTTACAGTAGCTGGGTAAAACTACCCTGTTTGAGTCAAAAAGAGTTTTACTCATCCTGCATATCCTGACCCCTAAAAAAAAGACATTTTCCTTTCTGGGCATGGGATAAATTCCCAGCGGTAAAACTGAAATAGTCTAATAAAGGAACACAGTGTTCAGTACATTCAAAGTGTGAGAGAGGCACTCTCAAGCACATCTGTTTCCAACCCCTCCCACATCACACAAGCCAGTCCCAGAAGTGAGGGCAACTCCTGTTGTGACTCTTGGGATTTCTGCCTCTGGCATGTTTGAGATTAGAGGAATGGGGTTCCCTTGGTGCATCTTCACTGCCTTGTTAATGGGTTTGGCACATGCAGAGAGAGGGAATTGTCAGGGCATACTTGAGAGCAGCACTCCCAGGGGCACTGTGGAAAATAGTATAGACATACCTGAAAAGTTTGTGTTATCTTCTGCAATCTGATGCATGAGTCAAACAACTAGTGTCTGAGAGCCTCAGTCCAACTGAATGTGCCACAGGTTAAACTCTAGTTTCAGAGTAAACACAGGCTGGGTGCAAGGGAAAGTCAGATTGAAAAGCTTTATTAAGAAAATAGTGATATTAAAATCTTTGCACAGTACTGTAGAGTTAGAAGACCAACAGGACCCTGCACATGGTAGTCACATAACAAGTCATTTGTGGGATGTTTAAGTCTACATTCTCCTGGAGTAGAATGCTGGTAGTTAAGAAATTTTCATGTGATGCTTTGGTCGTGAGAGAGAGACAGGTCCCCATACATGATAACCACATTAGTACATAGTTGTAAGACTGTAAGGCATGACTTAGGCATGCAATCTATACTTGCCAGGGGTGAAGCATTTATTAGCGTCAACAGTATAAGGGGAAGTATTTTTCAGTCTGTCTCCACTTTCACTTCTAGCTGGCCCTCTTCATATTGATAATGGCTGGTGAGGTGTTTGACATCAGTGTCCTGTGACCATCTGATGGTGTCTGATACCGTGAGGTGTCTTATCAGTTTGGGCCTGAGGTGATAGCAGGAATGCTCAGCAAAACCA
Organism: Alligator mississippiensis; assembly: GCF_030867095.1. NCBI lineage: Eukaryota > Metazoa > Chordata > Crocodylia > Alligatoridae > Alligator > Alligator mississippiensis. Next base: position 279,042,968 of record NC_081825.1, read on the forward strand.
ACTGTAGTGGTGGCAAAAAATCTGAAGTTCTGAAGTTCTGTAGGTATCTTCTCTATTCCTTGCAAGTGTATGAGAGAAAGCTGGGGATTGGGTAGAGAATGAGCGTCTGAGATGTAAGATGAAGCACAATTCCCTTTCCAGCAATAAGATTAGATGCTTCACTATTCAATTTTGCATGATTAAGTTTTAGTTGCTCAGCATGAGTCTCTCTTTCTCTCCTCCCTGCCATTGAGGGCTAGAGTTAGATGCCTAAGAATGGGAATAAAAAAAAGAATCAGAAAGCTGAGCAGGGAGCCACCAAAATGGTGGGTTCTTGGATGAAATAGAAGGGTTTTTTCCCTTTTTGTGGTGTGCGCAAAGTCTGATCCATCAAGTATGCTCTGCAAAAGTCACTTGTAAGCAAGATAGGTGGGGGATACCTCCTTTGAGAATCCACTTGAGCTAAGGGACTGAGCTGCACCAAGGAGTCAGAACTTAGGCAGTGTGTCCATTCGTGAACCTTAGGGGCACCTATACATGTACAGTGAGGCTGGTTTAACACTCTGTAATTACAACACGTCAGCACAGACCTGATTAATCAAGTCTGCTGGAGCATGGTAATTACAGCATGCCAGCAGACTCCAGCGTCACATGTATCAGTATCCCCAAGCTGAAAAATGGTGGTGGGGGTGGGTGCTTTAACTAAATTTCATTCAATTAGCTTTAGCTTTAGTTAAAGCACACTGCTGCCATTTTTCAGTGTGGGGGCACTGATACAAGTGACGCTCTGGGTGCTTTAATTAAAGCGGCTCTCAGAGCTCCTTTTGGATCCAGCTTGTTGCATCCTGTTTTTGAGCTTTACTCTGGCTAAGTCAGAAGTGACCTGGTAGGTGCACAACAGTGCTCTCCCTAATGAAGGGCTGGGTTATTCTTTGTCCTGTCCTACTAATCTGATAAATTTATGATAATACCTGTAATGCTGTATGCCAATACATATATAAAATCCTGTATACAGTTGAGCTTTGTGTCAGCAGGAAGGCTGAACAACAGCTCTGTCTTTAAGATGATTTTTAGTCAGTTATAAGTCTTAACCAGATTAAACAACTGATTATTTTCAAATACAGTCTACCATTTAAAAACTGTAGGGTCCAAACAATTGACACCTGGAACAATAGCCTGAATTTGGACTACTTTTTAACAGTTTTTCTAGATTTTGTGCTTGGCTATCAAAATAATTCTCACAGTATCTATACCAACTCACATGCAAGTCTTCTATCAACCAATTACTGGAGGTTATTCAAAGGTTACATTTAAAGTACTCAGCTGAGATATAAAGCTAGCTTTTCATTCATTGATATAGCTGCTGAACGAAGGAAAGAAAATCCTAAAGGATCCATCAAAATAGGCTTGAACTTCTGCACTACAGGGAGATCTTCTCAAAGTCAAAGTGTGACCTTGACAGAAACAACACACAGCTATGCTCACACGTCCTGAAGTATGAGGGACGCGTCTGCATAATTAATTGAAGGTGCTTTTTCACTGAAATGTTGACAGTGATTTAATCATCTTAATGTTTGCTTGGGGTTCTGAGCCTCTACCAAGAGATTAAATCGACTTTTTCAAATTAGTGACTTTGTTTGCATTTCATCCTCTAATTGTTTGCTAAGTAATTTACCATCATTGTATGTTAAACTGCTGAATCCCCCAAGTGGTATTTTGCATAATACCACTTAATAGTGCAACAAAAAATAAAAATTCCTAAAGAGTCAGTGGAAGAAGCCCATGGGAGACACAGGATTGGGTTCTGTGGGTATAGGGAAGAGGGGAACATAAGGACCTTCCTTACTGGAGGAGAGAGAGAAGATAATCACTGCTTTAGAGTGCTGGGATACTCAGCTGGGGGGCGGGGAGAGTGGCATCCTAAGGTTCTGGGAGATCCTTTTAAGGGTAGTCTGTAGTATTAGCACTGTTAGGTGTGCAAACACCTGCACATGGTTCACTGGATAACCTCAGATTTAATATCAGAATCCACAGTGTTGCAAACATGGTGACTTGTTATGGTCATTCTGAGTTCTTTGCAACAGAAGAAGTGCTCTATTATCTTCAGTAGTCAAGAAACAAGTGAAATTACTTTTTCAAATGGGGTGCCACTAAATTCTGAAAAGTTATAGAAGGGTGCTTTGGGTCTAAAAAGGTTGCGAACCACTCCTTTAAGAATTCCTGGGACATAAAGCTGTTTCACCAGCATCATGTAATGCCTCTGGCAGGCACCATTGTAAGAGAGAGATCTTTATTAAGCCTGAACTAAGATACAGTTGGCACGTCTGCATGTGCATTAATGTGCTGTAATTAAGGTGCATTAAGTTTAGAACCTGCAATAGCAGGTTTCTCCTCAATAAAAGAAATCATGCACAGGTATCTTCCATGAAAACAGCTTTTCCAGCATGTTTTCAAGTCCTCTGGCAACCAGCTAATGGCAATGGGAGCAAGATTGCGATTTCAACCCTTGACAAGGTGAGGAAGACCATCAAGCAGATGAAGAATGACAAGTCATCTAGAGCTGATGGAATCGCCACTGAAATCTTCAAGGACCGGGGAGAGGAGCTCACATCACAGCTCAGTGCCCTCATCTTAACGATCTGGAATGATGAGGAAATTCCAGATGACATTAGGGATGTCATGATCATGACTATCTTTAAGAAGAGAGACAGGTCCAACTGTGGAAATTACAGAGGGATCACCTTGCTGTCCACCACAGGGAAGATCATTGTGAGAACCCTCCTAAACCATCTCCTTCCACTTGGTGAAAAGTTCTGTCCCAAATTTCAGTGTGGGTTTAGGGCATCAAGAAGCACAACTGACATGATCTTCACTACTTGCCAGCTGCAGGAAAAATGCCAGAAACAACATAAACCTCTCTATGTGTCTGCTTTTTACCTCATGAAAACCTGAAACTTTCAACCAAGAAGTGCTGTGGAGCAGTGGTTTTCAAGCTTTTTTGGGGCCAGGACCCATTTGTAAACATTGATGGCCAGTCCCGACACAGTGCCTCTCACTCCCCAACCCCCAGGCCCCAGTCTGCTGCCACCCCCCAGGCCTCAGTCTCCAAGGATGTGGGGCATAGGGGGCCCCAAGCAGCTCCTTGCAGGTTGGAACTCCAACAGCCTGCAAGGGAAAAGCCATGGTTTCCCACATTTTTCTCCTTTAAAGGAGAATCCATTTTTACATTTTGTTTGTGACCCTTTCATATATTCTTGTGACCCACTTTTGGGTCATGACCCACAGGTTGAGAAACACTGCTGTGGAGGATCCTTCTGAAGAAAGGATGTCCACTGAAATTCATCACCATTCTTTGCCTGCTCTATGATGGTATGTGAGCAGTGGTTCTCAGTAATGGACCTATCACAGATCCCTTTGAGGTTAAGATGGGAGTTAAGAAGGCTGCATCATTGCTTCAACACTTTTCTCAATATTCCTTACCGTGATGCTACACTTGACCACCAACAAACTTGGGCTAACCGAACAAATGGATGGTAAATTGTTTAATCTCAGCCAACTCCAAGCCAAAACCAAGGCGACCCCAACCTCAATTGTTGAGCTCTAGCATGCTGCTGATGTTGTAGCATGTGATCACTCAGAGGGAGACCCTCAGGCAATCATCGACATCTTTACTGAGGCATACAAGAAAATAGGACTATGCTTAACATTCAGAAGACTATGATATCTCATCAACAACCTCTTAATTAGCAGTCCCCAGTTCTGGTAACTTAGATTTATAGTGAGACTCTGGAAAATGTTGAATATTTCTTGTACCTCAGAAGCGTCTCTCGCAGAAGGCTGACATTGACAAAGAAATCCAACATCACTTTAAAAGTGCAAGTTCAACCTTCAGACACCTAAGGAAATGGGTGTTCAAAGACTGAGACATCAGATCTAAAACCAAGCTCATGTCTTATCAAGCAGTCGTGATCCCCACCTTACTGTACAGAGCTGAGATGTGGACAGCATACAGAAGACACCTCAGGTTGCTGGAGAAGTACCATCCATGATACCTGCAGAAGATCCTTTGAATCTAGTGGGAAGACAGATGCACCAACATAAACATCCTTTCACAAGCAAACACCACGAGTAGCAAGGCGATGATAATCCAACATCAACTTCACTGGGCCAGCCTTGTCATCCTGATCTGTGACTCCAGACTCATGAAGGAAGTTTTATTCACCCAGCTCAGTCAAGGCATATGCTCAAGAGGAGAGCAGAGAATATGCTTCAAGGATGTCCTCAAGGCTAACTTGAAAAAATGTAATGTTGACATCAACTCATGGGAGACTGTTGTACAGGACTGCCCAAATGGAGGAAGAGTCTGCTGCAAGGATCTTAGTACTTTGAAACCTTATGATGACAATGAGAGAAGGAAAAGTGGGAGTGGCAGAAATAGCATGTTGCAGCCTGAATCTAGAGCGACCCACCCTCCACAGAAACACTTGCCCAAGTTTTGCAACAGAATCTGTCAATCCTGGATGGCCTCATCAGCCATCTTCGGACCCACAGATAAAGCAGTTATGGAAGATAATCAGATTGCTACTGTTGATGATGATGATGATTCATTTGGCATATGACAATTTCCCTCACCTCACGTATGGGTTAGATGATTTCTCTATCTGACTCAAATGCATTATAAGGCTATGCTTGAACTAAACCAAACAGTTAGATTTTTTGCAAAACAAGAACCAATTTCCCCAACTGTAGAACATCACAACCCACTTTTAAATCTCTGCTAAACCAGTGATCCATGTTAATAGTGATTTTTGCTACAGTTATTACACCAAAAAGAAGAGATCATTTTACCTGAATATGTTTTACAATTGTGGGACTGTGACGATGCTGGCCATATCCTAGGGATTACAGTTCATAATATTAAGAAGCTCAGCACCGTTTGTGTGTCAGTGAACTTAATGGTGTTCACAGGTTGAAGATCATGCATGTAACTTTAAAATCAACCCACAGCCGAGCACTGGATGCTGATCAGCTGGGATTGTGCTGGCTTGTCAAAGCTTTCATGCAGTGGTGAGTAATTTCACAAACACAGGCAAAGAAAATGCAGTCCAAGTTTGAAGAGAAGGGATAGGGTTCCTGTATCAGTTTGATTCTTCTGGGCATAGCTGAGATGGTATAATGCTAAAGCTTTGGGAAATACATTTTTTATTCTGCATCTATTTTTTAGAAAAGCTGGTGAAAAATTCCACAAGGATGACTGTTAATGAGACTATGCCATTTGTAAATATGCATATTTACTTCCTCCATAAAAGAAGCCGGATTGAGTAGCTACGCAATCACTCTGTGCTACACAAAACGGAAGGGAAATGTGTGGAGTGCCACATGCCCCAAATCTCCTCTACCCTCATATCCAATTTAGTTAGTCCTTGCCAGTCTCAATCAACTTGTTGGTACTGTCCACCCAGCTGGCCCATTGACTATCCATCTGTTCATATTGGCTGCTGCTACATTCCCTATAGGCCTCTGGCAGTGTTTTAGCCTAAATAAAGTCTTGGATTTGTAAATAAACTGAGAGAAAAGGGGCTCCTTAAATACAGTGACAAGAGCAATCCATAACGTGAGACTCTTGTTTAAAAAATGAAGAGTAACTAAACCAGCCTGGATCTTTTCCCTGCCCCATATTTTTGTATGCACAATCCTTCCTTACACAATAGATTCAGGTTCCTCTTTCTCCACCTTCTATGCTGAATTCTGGGAAGCCTGTTTGCTATAAAGCCCATCTCCTAGCTCATCAGGTATTAGCTTTTCTGTGTCCTTATCTGAGCTGTCAGGGCATTAGCAGTTTTGGCAGAAAGGCAGATACGAAGAAGGACCCCTTACACTTTTGGGAGAATAGAGGGTGATATTTTGCATACTCCCTCCTTTGAATACGGGATTTTTTTTTTGGTTCCTGAGTGGGGTCTAAGGTGAAGGCCTTGGGTAAAGAAATAGGAGAAGCATATTGCAATCCTCATGTTGCACAGAGGTCCCTATTTTGTTGGCCTAGCTTTTGGTAGACCTGTGTTATCAAAGGTGAACTTGTTTGTACAGCCATTTACTTAGTCTGGGACAAGAGGGCCAGCTATCTGCTGCTTCACACTTTCACAGGGCCACCATATCCCTATATAGCATTGGTGAGAATGCATGGCATGTCTGACATTGGAACAGCACAGGCTGTGTGCCTCTTGCATCTCTCCTTGGCTATCCCCTTCGGCTCCTCTTCCAAGACACATTGTTTTCTCCCCATAGGCTATGCCTCAGCTACTGTGAATGACTGGCACACAGTTGCAGCTGCTGTACCAGGCCAGCTGGCTGGCAGATGGCCATCTGCAGAGCCAGCTGAGTGGTCTCCTTTCCCTGATGATTTCCCTTCCCTGCTCTCCCTACCATGTTCCTTTTCAAAACAGTACTATCAAGACTGCTGCATTTCTAGGTTAGATCTTCCAAGCCTTGTTTCTTTTTTATCTGTAAGCAAGGGTCAGATTATCTGTACTTAGCATGAGGCACCTTGAGCCTAGTTTCAGTGACCTACAGCATGATGTGGAGCAAGTTAATTCCCATCTCTGTGCCTCTGATTCCCCTCCCACCAGTAGTGAAGTGAGGGGAGAGGGTGAGTGGAATACAAAGACATACTTAGAAGGGGTACCAGAATAGTACTGACCCTGAGTGTGTCATGGTAGACACAGCTCTGTGTTACCCAGCCATAGGAGACAGGAGGGAACAGTGTATTGCCCAATAGTGAATTTGGGGCTGGGAGGAACGAGTGGGATGCCAGAGGTACTGCAGCCATTGAGCTTCTGTAAATGAACCTGCTCCCCAGTTGCAGCACCCTGAGCCCATATTGCTACATCAGGGGCTGCAGCAGTAGCAGCTGCCACCCAGGTGTGGAGAGCTAGGGCAGGTAAGACTCCACTCCCTTTCCCCCCCTAGCCTGCTCTCTACTGGTCAGTATAATTCTACCCCCCCTCTGTTTAGAGCAAGGGTGGTCAAAATATGGTCAGCGGGCCAGATCCGGCCTGCCAGGCCATTCTATCTGACCCATGGGGCCCCTAAAATTTTAGAAAATTTATATTTATCTGCTCCTAGCTGCCTGTCAAAGATAACAGGAGAAAGGGGGAGTAGGACCCAGGGGAAGCCAGTGGCAGGATCCAGCAACAAGGCTGGCCCACCCGTGCCCCCACAACTGGAAGCCTCTGCCTGCCACTGCTTTCACTGCTTCCTTGCATGCCTGCCAGCTGCTTCAGCACCACATGGTCCCCAGAGGAATCACCAGACCATGGAAGCATGGGTCCTACACCAGTACCTCAGGGCCATGAGCGGGAGGGTATGTGTGTGTGCGTACACATCCTTGCAATGAGGGAGGGGTAGAGAGAAAGACAGAGAGAAGAATGAGGGAGGGAGAGACACTGTGTGTGTGTGTGTGTGTTCGTAGGGCGAGTCCCCATGCACACCCCACCATACACACGCATCCAAACCCCCCTTGCACTGCCATACAGACTCTCCCACATTCATTCACACACCCCAGCCATCCTTCCTCACTCAGAGCCCCTGACAAACTCCATACCCACCCACACCTCACATATCCACACACACACCCACATGCTCCCTCACCCCACCCCACCTTCACACATATCCCCACAAACCCCAACACACACACCCACACCCTCCCTCACACCCCATATACCCATACAACCACAGCCCCCCACAAACCTATACCCATCCATCCACAATATACAAGAGTAAAACTTTATTTTAAGCTATTGTGCAATCACCTCTGTATACACTACACCAACATATGTAAATGAAGAAAAAAATATTTTTTGAAATCAAATGAATGAATGTTGTAGATGTTCGATTTTTAGAATATAATTTGGTATTTTTCTGGTTCTGGGATGGCACCCCCCTTGCTGACAGGAATACTTCTGGAGGCAAGGGGTGAGACTTCTGGTGGCAACAGTTAGGGGTTAGGGGGAAAGACTTCCAGTCACAAGATGGCAACCAGGGGGCGGGGCACCTGTCAAGGGATGGGGCTACCCTTGAGGCCCTTGACAGCTTGCCAAAACTCGGTAAGTGGCCCACCGCCTGAAATAATTGCCCGCCCCGGTTTAGAGTACTGAGAGAACTCACTGTGCTTGTACCTTTCACCCTTTCTCTCTTATCTTTAGATCATATGCTCTTTGTGAGAGGGACTGTCTCTTCCTGCATGTACTGCATGATCCTTGTGGAGCTCTTAAAGCACTATTACAATGCTGTACCATAGTGCTAATATAGAAGCACTGTGATATCCACATACAACTTGAGAGATGGCAAACTGCATTTTTAAAGACCATACCGCAGGAGGCTTCTTCAGTGGAAAATCCCCATTTAGCTCACCTCCAGTGTTCCTGAGCTTTCCCATGGAGAGGTGATATTAAAACAAAACCCCATAGACCAGAAGGGTTGCTAGGCCTTTTAAAGCAAACGCTTTAATGCAGTGCAAAGATAATAACAGGTGCCTGCTGGTTGGCCTTATATAAATTTACAATCGTAATGAATTCTGCCTTGCTCCAGACATAATAAAATGTGTGTGTCAGCACTTTTCACTCCACTTTCAGTTACTGGTTTACATTAGGTGGAAAGCAAAAGGCAAGTACCTCGGGATTGTTTGCAGTGCTCTAATTGACTGTTTTACATCATTTGAAGATAGGAAAATATTTACTTTAGTAGAGTGGCTTTAACAGCAAGAGTATGGTGTGTGAAATACTTGTAGCACTCGTTAACTGAGGTCCTGTCCATTGGACATCAAAGTCAATGGAAAAATTCTCATTGACTTCACCAGAGCTTGAGTGAAGTGACCATGTTAATTATTTGAGGGGGTCATTTTTTAAATGACTATGGTCACAGCAGGAACTGCAGATTGTGGGCCCACAAATTGTTCCTGAGCTTACATGGACACAGTTAGCAGTGTAGGCACAGCAGCACCAAACACAGCATAATCACTACAGCATTTAGTCTGCTTCTCTGGGAAATTTTGCAGCCTACATTCAGTTTCATACTAAGCAGGTAGCATGTTCCCAAGCTCACCAGGATGCCTCAGTCTCATCCTCATACTACACAGGGGATGCATCTACATGAGACACTTTACTTTAGATTAGAGCTAATTACTGTGCACTGAGTGTCGCCATCTACATGTGCTTACTGCACTTTAATTTGCTCTAATTGCAAGAAAAATTGCTAAATGTAAATACAAGTAGCAGATTTACTCTCAATTACTTATTGCACAGTAGTACACGTGTGTCCTAATGTGCTCCTGGGCAGCAGAGGGGTGGGAGATTGCTCCCTGCCCATGGGAACTGCCTGCTGAAGGGGGAGGCTCCACCACCAGAGCCTGGGCAGGGACTGTGTCCACCTGCCCCAGCAGCAGAGAGCTCCCAGCCCCTGCTGTGTGATCAGGGAGTGGAGGCTGGGAGATGTTTATCACCTAGCCTGAGCTCTGCATCCTGGGGCCCAGGCTGGAAGACCCATATCTCCTTATAAGGTCCTTATTCCAGCCTGGACCCCACAACTGCAGAGCAGGGTCTGGAAGCTCCCTGCTGCCTGGTGGGGGGAGCCTAGAGCTCCCCCTGGCTGCTGCAGGGGCCTGGTGCAGGGCTGCAGAGAGCGGGAGCAGCCTGCTGCTAGGAGCAGCAAATCTGTTGCCATGTCCTTGCATGTATAGACACATGCCCAGAAGCCTTTACTCTAAAGTACTTTAGAGTAAACTGCTCCCAGATTATTTGCAAGTGTAGATGCGCCTAGGAATGTCCTCATCCAAAAACAACCTTTCTGAATGGACTATAGATCTACTGCACTTGGGCAGATGAACACAGCCTGATACTTTTGGCTGATATCCAAGAGTATGTTCTTGAATTCAAAAGTATTAAAGAGTTTATTCTAGCTAATACTCCTCTTTGTTGCCAAGAGCTGAAGGCAAGAGCTAGGACTTTAGGAACCCATAGCCCAGACAACAAGGAGGGTTCCAGCCACTGAGGCCAGTAGGAAACTTTCATGTCTCCCTGTCTCTTAGGGAAGAGAATACATGTTGCTAAGTGACTTTGACATGGCAAAGATAAAAGAACAATTCATGCCCGGAAAACCTGGCCCACAAGTGGTAGGGGAAGAAGAGAGACAAATCCTTAGTAAAGCAGATGTTACAGCACTGCTGAAATATGTCGCACATCCACATAGAATTCCCACTGACCTGAATTGTGCACAGCACTGAGCATAAAGAAGTGTTTAGACTGTGGGCTGATTAGGTGCTCTGTGCCATATATAAATGCCCCATTTATAAATGTCTGGATTTCAGTGTGGTTCTGTATTGCCAGAATATTTTTGACAGACATGTGGCCTAATTAATTCTCTTCATACCCAGGGAATAAAGAGATTTTAGGCGTAGGAAAAGATGTATTATCTAAGGTTTTTGGTTGAGTAATAAGTAACAATATTCAGAGTTTCATGGCCTGAGTTTAATTCAGGAACTTTTTTTTTCTTTAAGCATTCGCATGCTCACCTCCAGAATCACTACCTGACTGTCTCAGAACAGAGCTCCCAATCTTTCTTGGTCATTCTTACATGGAAGGTGGTCCACATAATAATGCATTTAATACAGAAGATATTGTTAAAAAAAGAATGCTGCTGGGGAGAGCAGCACTGCTGCCATCTGCTTGTGAAAGGAATGCAAAGTATTCAGTTAATGTCTATTATAGCTCAGCTCATGGTCTTAAACTGCTGTATTGCTCCTCATGGCACAAACCTGTGATCATCAACCTTTAAATAGGTTTCTTTGTTTTATGGTAGCACTGAGGCGCTCCAGTCAGGGCCCCGTTGTACACACTGACATACATGCATATAAAAAACTGACCCAAAGAGTTCTTTAGTTTATAATCTGCAGTCTTGATTTACTGCCTAAATATTTAGTCTGAACTTTTGCATTGCCAATGCAGAGCTCATCTGGTTAATTGGCACACATTCTCTATTCCCCCACACTCATGTAAAAATGAAGGCACCCAGAAGCAGTACAAGATGTTGATAGAAGCTGTTGTAGACATACAGCATGTGAGTGTGACACATGCATTGCTCCTCCACCCTATATCTATGTTTACATATGTAAACCTGATATATACAGTGAGAGACCATGTGCAATTTTTAGCCCTGTTTGTTAAACCTGGTTTAAACAATGGCTTGTGGGCTGAATGAGCTCATGCAATATATGTTTTCACACATCTTTGCTCACACACCTATTTTGTACCTGCCCAACCAGATTTTCAGCAAGTGTAAACTCCATTGACTTCAAAGTACTTCATTGATTTTGGTGTGTCATTTCAGTTTTGTGCATAGATTCATGGATTGTAGAGTCAGAAGAGACCACAATGGATCATCGTGTCTGACCCCCCGCCCCTGGCGGGAAAGAGGACCGAAGTCATATGACCCCAGCCAGCTGACTATCTAACCGCCTCTTGAAGACCTCCAAAACTAAGTGATAGCACCACCTCTCTTGGAAGCCCATTCCAGATCCTGGCCACCCTTACTGTGAAAATATTTTTCCTAATATCTAACCTAAATCCACTTTCAACTAGTTTACACCCGTTATTCCTAGTCACTCCCTGGGGCGCCTTAGTAAACAGCGTTTCCCCTATTCCCCGTTGACCTCCCCTAATAAATTTATAGGCGGCCACAAGATCTCCCCTCAGCCGTCTCTTGTGAAGGCTGAAGAGATTCAGCTCTCTCAACCTCCCCCCGTAGGGTCTATCACAAGGCCACTAATCATGCGAGTGGCCCTCCTCTGGACCCTCTCGAGATTCCCCGCATCCCTCTTGAAGTGTGGTGCCCAAAACTGGACACAGTACTCCAACTGTGGCCTGACCAGTGCCGCATAGAGGGGGAGCATCGCCTCCTTTGTTCTATTAGTCGTGCACCTGCTAATGCACGACAAGGTGCGATGGGACTTGTTGACGGCCTCAGTACACTGCCAGCTCATGTTCATCTTGGAGTCAATTATGACTCCAAGATCCCTCTCTGCCTCTGAGCTGCTGAAAAGGACACTCCCCAACCTATAGGTTGGGGGTGCTGGGGGGTGCTGGGGGTTCCTCCTTCCCAGGTGGAGTACCTTACATTTATCTTTATTAAATGTCATCCTATTTCTCTCTGCCCATTGATCCAACCTGTCCAGGTCAGCCTGAATCTGCTCCCTGCCCTCCGGTGTACTAACTTTGCCCCATAACTTGGTATCATCAGCAAACTTGGAGAGGGTGCTCTCCACGCCCTCGTCCAAATTGCTGATGAAGATATTAAATAATATCGGCCCAAGGACCGAACCCTGCGGGACCCCACTGCCCACCTCCCTCCAGGCCAAGAAGGAACCATCCACCACCGCTCTCTGGGTGTGGTTCCTAAGCCAGTTGGCCACCTACCTGGCCGTGTAGGCATCCACTCCACAGTCAGCTAGCTTCCCAATGAGGATAGGGTACGAAACTGTGTTGAAGACCTTCTTAAAGTCCAGGAAGATGACCTCAGCCTCGACTCCCGCATCCAGGCACTGTGTGACCTGGTCATAGAAGGCTACAAGGTTTGTCAGGCAGGATCTACTTGTGACAAACCTGTGCTGGTTTCCCCTCAGCATTATTTCCCCTGCTGGGCCTGCACAAATGTGTTCTTTGATTATTTTCTTTAGCATTTTCCCAGGAATAGAGGTAAGACTGACTGGTCTAAAGTTACCCAGCTCACCCCTTCTCCCTTTCTTGAAAATGGGCACCACATTGACCCTTCTCCAGTCCTCAGAGACCTGGCCGGAGCACCACGAGTGCTCAAACAGCTGTGCCAGTGGCTCAGCTATAACACTGGCCAATTCTTTCAGCAGCCGTGGATGGAGGTCATCCGGGCCTGCTGACTTGCACCCATCCCGCTCCTCCAGGAGCTCCTTAACTATTTCAGAACTAACCGTAGGTGGACTGGTGCCATGTGGACATGCGTCAATGATCGAGGTGGGGGAATTGGCTTGATCGGTACCTAGAAACAGTGAAGCGAAAACTCATTGAAGAGCTCTGCTTTTTTCCCCTCATCAACCACCAACTGTCCTGATTTGTCCTGATTTGCATAAATAGTTGGAAGGTTAATAACTTCAGTGAGTATTCCTGGCTAAAAGTGAGAAGAAATTTTAGCCTGGTTTGCTCAAATCAAGAATCCATAATTGAAAAGTTGAGTCAGAATGGAAGACCAATCCGAGATCTGTACCTTGGCCTAGTACACATTCTCAGCAGGACTGCACAGCACTGAGAAGTATCACCTTGATTTGATTTTTCTTGTGTTTTGTTTATGTCTTTATTGGCTGTATGCCATTTCTTCACACATGGGGCTTTTGAGCTACTGGCCTCTTGGTTAGCACCCTATGTATTGTGGTATACTATGTTAGCACTATGGGTTTCTCAGGAGAACTAGAGACCAATTATTTCAGTTTCTCTCTCTCTCATAGATAATGGGGTATTTTTAGACCTGGGATCATTGTTATTGTTTCCTTCTGAACTTTCCCAATTAGTCCATGTCTTTCTTGCGCATTGCTGCCCAAAATTGGACAAAGTAGTCCAACAGAGATCTTGCCGGTGTTTCTATCGTTCCCTGATCCTTTTCTGCAAAATTGCTACCTACTTAGTTGTTCTCCATTTTGTGTTTTTGCAGTTGATTATTCCTACTTAAGCGCAGGATTTTCTACTTGTCCTTTGGAATTGCATCCTATTCATTTCAGACCATTTCTCCAATACGTCATGACCCTTTTGCATTCTAATATTATTCTCCAAAGTGTGTGTAACCCCTCCCAGCTTGATATCGACTGCTAATTTAACTTGTGTATACTCTAATCCAGGGGTGGGCAAAATACAGCCTGCGGGCCAGATCCATCCCACCAGCTGACTGTATCTGGCCCGCAGGTCAGTGGCTGCAAAGCCATAGCATCTGGCCTGTAGGAAGTTGGTGGTTCCAGCTGCCACATTGTGCCAGATGGGCAGACATGTCCCAGCCTCATCCACATGTTACACCACTCCATGCACCATAAGCAGCACAAGGTGGATGTTGGCATCAGCTGTGGATGTTGCCTGCAGGTTTCCACCAGGTATTGGAGCGACTGCCCAGGACCGCAGCTGACACACTGATGCAGCAACATCACCTGCGGACCCAGGAGAATGCCCCAATCCCCAAGGGGGGAAGCTGCTGTCCATGTCCGCAGCTGATACCATCACTTTCCCAGTGCTGCTTCCTACATACAGGCTAAGATCAAGTGTAAGCTGCGGGGCATGCTGGAGGTGCAGGATGGTTGTGGGGCAAGGAGCAGGGGGAGGGGAGAGAAAAGCAGGGGAAGAGGCAGATAGATAGAAGTGACTCTGCCCATGATGAGAGGCAGCGGCTGTTGCTGGGCACTGGCCAAAAGCAGAAACTGGCAGCAGGCATGCTCGCTGCTTCTAGAGCTCTTTTGGCTGTGGCTACCCACAGCACACACCAGGGCTGACCTACAGTTCCCCCCTGCTGCTGCCACCCCAATGCCACCTCCAGGCTGTCCTTGGCTTGTGGGATGGCAGTGGCAGCAGCAGGGAGGAGTCATGGTGGTCCAGGAAGTCACAGCCAGAAGGGCCCCAGCAGTGGCAAGTGTGTCCACTGCCAGGTTCTGCTTTTGCCCAATGCCCAGCAACAGCCACTGCCACTCATCATGGGCAGGGCTGCTTCTTGCTGTTTCCTCTTTCCCCCCTTTTCTCCCTCTGCCCCTTACCCCCCAACCATCCTGCACCTCCAGCACAGCCCCAAGGTTTACTCCAGCTTCTGGCCTGTGTGCTGGAAATAGCACTGGGTGGGCATCAGCATCAGCTGCAGACACAGGCAGCAGCTTCCCCCTGGGGACCAGGGCATCTGCCCGAACCCGTGCTTGGGGGTAGAAGGGCAGCTGGAGGCTGAAGCTGCTGCCTGCACCCACACCATCTTCCCCTCCCCACTCCTCCCAACCTGCCTACAGCCCTATCCCAAAAACCACATAGGGAGATTTGGTGAGCTGTTGTTGGGGGGGAGGCAGGAGGGGCTGCTGACCCTGTCTGTGACAGCTCCCCACAACTCCCCATGTGGCCCTTGGGGTCAAATAATTGCCCTCCCCTACTCTGATCTAACATTCAAGACAACAATGAAAATACTGAATAGAACAAGACCAGAACAGATTCCTGTGAGGTCTGTAGAAGCCCACTTGATACATAATTCCAGTATGACAATAATTTTCCACCCTTTATGCATCTAACTTGTAGTAGTTGTATCCAGATTATATTTTCTCAGCCTGCTTATGAGAATGTCACGTGGTTGTTTGGTAAAGTTATGATAATGAACCTTGTGAAGGTGTGTGACACACTTAATACCATCCAGTGGCATCTATCTAAGGCCCCTGACAGACGTTACACTTAAGACATGATTAACTGGTTTGTTTAATTAGCCACATGTTCATTTAATTAATGGCATGGTAAAGCAGGGAATAAACTACAAATTTATACAAAATATGTGTAATAACTTTGTGGTTGGTCCCCATTATATCTTAACTTGATTTTGCAGCCCATGCTCCCAGCCTGGAGAGAGCACCCCTTTGAGGGCTTCATGCTCTCCCTCGGCTGGGAGTCCTTATCAGCTGACCATGGTTTTTAGCTGCAGGAGTACACAGGAACCAAGTTTACTACTTGCTAGTGCAGGGGGAGCCCAGGAGCCTGCATCAGCAATATGGTGTGATTGGGGTCTGATCCCCAATCCCACAATCCCACCTCCCGGCATGCATGTGTAGCATGGGAAGAGGCGTGATTGCACATCTGATCCCATTGTGCCTTTAATTTAACATTTGTCAGTGTCCCAAGAGAGTATTTCTCAGCAAAGTCAGTTAGTAAAGGTTAGGTTGTCCCAATATTTGTATCTAATTTATATTTAAAAAAATATAAGATGTCTTTTTTGATTTAGTTTTATTGAGCAAAAAGCCTTGATATTTTTTTCCAATTATGAACTCTTGATATGCTTGAAAATTGCTCTGTGCCCAAAAACCCCCTTGGTGAAAGTTTTTTACATTCAGGCTTCATTATGGACTCCATAAATGTCATTATATCACCCAAAAGACTAGCACAGCCTGGAAACACTTCTATAACTTAATTACATAAGACTATGTTAGCTCTTGGAGAAATAGGAATTAATGGACACATCTCGCATTCTCTTTCTCTATCCCCTCCCCAACATCCAGTTGAGTTTAAAACCTCTTTGACTCATTTGTCTCTTAAAACTGTGCAAAAGATTGCAAGCAAAATAGGATTCCATGAAAGAAATCCTTGGCCCAGTTTCAGCTCTTATAGAATCCCCAACTGTGTCAGCCAAGAGGTCTGAACATATCAAAGAGAAATACATTCACTTAAAATGTCATTTTTCAGATACATTTTGCCTATACAAGTTATTTGTTAATCTTTTTGGTAGAATTTTCTTTTAAATCACTTAGTATGACATTACCTGTGAAAAATATGTGCAGAGGTGTGCATTTAGGCTAGTGACAGACATTACACATAAGCCGGTTTAAGTGAACAGAAACTGGTTTAGAACTGTAACAGAACATATGTTCAGTACATATAAACCACTTTGAAAATGGCTGAAACTGGTTTGAGATAAACCTGGTTGAACGTAGTATCAGACTTAACTGATTTGGGTCAAACCAGTTTATGCAAAGTCTGTCCCAGACCCCTTGCTGGTTTAAGCTAAACCAGTTACCCCCAGCATCCCGGCACGCTCTCTGGGCTGGGCGGGGCTCTCTGCTCCACAGCAGGGCTGGCCCCTCCCCTCTGCTCCCTGGCTGGAGCTCCAACAGAGACTTGCAGGCACAACAGGGTCTGCTGGCTTCCCTGTGCCCCCTTCCCCCCTCACCACTTGTTGCTTAAGCGGAGATCCCTTCCTCCTCTCTCCCATAGCACAGACTGTAGCCAGCATGTGGCATGCTAGCTAATGCTGCATAAGGCAGATAGGACAGTGTCCACTTAGGGCTTTTTGGAGGTCATCAACAGCTCAGGTGGTAATGTCCCTGCATTCCTTCCTTTGGAAAAGGCAGACAAGGTTCTTTGAGTAAATCTGATATATTTTATTAGACCAACTAAATAGTTGGAAATATTTTTCTTAGCAAGCTTTTGGGTTTAAAAACCCTTCATCAGGCTGAGGAAGCATCTGCAGTTGTATGTGCTCTTCCTGGATGGAATGAATAGTAAAGAAGCCAGAGGCTCATATGCATTTTCCTTTGGGAAAAGCTGTTTATGAAGAGCTTGTAACGAGTGAGGCTTTGTTTTCTGATGGTGTGTAAAATGCTGATGACAGAGCTAATAAATTCTCTGTTATGAAAGGGTGGGGCCCCTCCCTAATCACAGTGTTCTGCCGGGGCCCGGCCACGTCCGCCTTTAGTTCATCCCTGTGCAAAGGAAGGGAGGGCTGATCTAGTGTCCTCCTGCCCCTGCTTCTAGCCTGAGCCACTGCAGGCATGTGCCTGCATTTCTGGGATGTCTGTCTGGTTACAAAACTGATTTAGCCTAGCCAGGTTAGACTAACCTGCAAAGATTGAATCAATTCAAGCTCAGGCTTTTTGAATGTCTGTCCCTAGCCCTAAACTCTTCTAGTAAGTATTGCTTGCATAAATCAGATAATCATACATGCAAATAGATAATTGGGCACATTGACTTATATGCTTATGACAACTGTAGGCCCAAATTGTACATTTACAATTGTATGTCTAACTTGTTTAAAAATAGGCTCCAAACATGCACCACTGGTTAGTGAGGCTGAAAATGGGCTGACTTGTTTACCTTTTTATACTTGTAAAAAGGTCTGATAACGTCTGTGCTTACACAAAGGAAGGGTAATTGTATGTCCGGGAGTTAGGAGATCCGGGCTCCACTTGATTCAGTCACAGACTTCTTGTGTTTGTAAGCACTTAACCTCTGCGGTTGCCTCAGGTTGACATCTATAAAATGGAAAATACGTTTACACCACCTGCCCCTTGGGGCTGCTGGGAGGCTTCGTTCATTAACTTTGTAAAGAGCTTTGGGAAAGGCTGTTCAAAAAATGTATTGAAACTTGTTTCTGCGGAGAAATAGGGCTTTGACTGAACATTTTTCCCCAGAGACTGTCTGCCTTAATTATTTTGTTTGGGTTTTTTTCTTGGAAACCTGAAAATTGAAAAATGCTTTGACAGCTTTTGGCTGAATGTACTTGGCTTAATTTTTTTTTTTTTTGCTTTAAAAATGTTTTTTTGCCACAGGAATATCATTTTCTAAACACCTCTAGTCTGAGGTAGTGGAGAGAGAAAATGATATAAAAATGCAAGTTGTTACTAGGTGACAGAACACAACAATGCTGTGCCATATCTGCCTCTTTGGGCCTGGATTAAGTGATGTCATACATCTTTTCCATCTCTACTTACCGAATTAGGATCCAGCTACAGAAATTTCTCACGGTTCTTTTTAGCTATTCATATTTCTGTATATTATAAAAGTAAAATACCAGAAAGCTGATTTAATAACTCCTTCAAAACATTTAATAATAGTCTAATTCATTTATATCAAACAATATGCTAAATTGTGTGCCTCCGAACACTAATGATAGTAGTTTTGTGGAATGAGTTTGGTCCTATGCAACTGGAAGCAGAAACAGAATTATATGTCTGTGGGCACTTGTACATGTGTACTTTACTGCAGAGTATACTTATTTGCTCCACAGTACAGCATCACCATCCATACGTGCACCACTATTAGGGTGCAGTAAACTAGTTTATTCCACTGTAGGATAGTCTCATCAGACACGTGTGTAAGACCCCAACTCCATGCGGTGCCCAACAACTAGGGAGACGACGATCTAATTGCTCATGGATCCTGTTACTCATTAGCCAGAGTAAGCAGGGAGCAAACACCAGCACACATTGCTCACAACAGCTTTATTCAGGATGAAGCAGCTTCGGGCAAAGGTCTCAAAAAACAACAAACTGGGGACCAGCACTGAACAACAGTTCTTTTCACATTTTATACACCTTGGTTCATATATATTAACATTTGTTCCACCTCTGTCCCTCCTTCTGTTCCCCCCACTTCTCCTCCCATCTCAAGCTCTGCCTAGGTTTACTGTTTACTTCATTAGCATGAAATTGCCTATACATTTCCTTCATTTACATGTCTCTTTGCTAAGAGCACATGCGTAAGATTATGAACTTGGCTACTTTTGGTCAATCACTGGTTCTTTCTGGTTCTTTGCTGACTCTTTCTTCAGCTCCAAGGTCTTGCTTCTGCTTTATCTCCTGATGATAGCTGCTGGGCTGCATCTTGTTCTTACACAACGGGCTCTAACACTACAACTGTATTAGAAAACTGCTTGCCTAAGCATTTGTAAGGTTATTTTTAATATATCATTCTGCCTTACGACCAGTAGCTTTTGCTGAGATACAGGAAAAAGACTTTGTCTTCAGATGCAAATCCAGTGCTTCCCAAAATCTAAATTATTGTCACACTAACAATGTGTAGACACTGATACAGGCACAAATTGTGCTCGGTCAAGTGAGCCAGTGCCGGGGGGGGGGGGGGGGGGGGGGAGGAAGGGGGGGCAGACTTCTGCCTGCTGCTGAGTCATGTGGCATGGCAATTTTAGGAACCTTGTGGTCCAGGCAGCTCCTCTGCTACCCAACACTGCCATCTGGAGCCTGGGGCTGGGCTGCCAAGGCCCCTGCCAGCCTGGGCCTGCCCCTTGGGCACCAGACACCACCACTGTAGGCATGTGCCACATAACACTGCCACCTGGAGCCTGGGGCTGACCTGTTGAGGTCCCTGCTATCCTGGACCTGCCCCCCCAGGCACTGTGCCCCAATATACTCCCCACCCTCAGCCTGCCTGGCAGCTTGGGCAGCCCAGGCCACTCCCTGTCCCCAGCTACTTCAAAAGCAGCCCACCACCAAGGAGGATGGGTGGGAAGGGTGGCCATGCACATGCCAATTCCAACCTATTGCCGGAGGGGGTCACTGCCTGGGTGGCCATGCATCACGCCATGCCATCCCAGGATGGGTCAGCCAGCTGAACTTCCTGTCTGTGGCCATGAATAGCATCTGACCACTGGGAGTGGCTGCCACACCCTCCCAGTAAGCCCTGAAAAGGGAGGAAGACCAGGGGGAGGGGGAACCATGGCCACCCATGCCCATGCCAGCTCACCCACCCACCCACAGGTTGCACACCTGGAGCCAGGGGCCCATCATGTCGGGGGGGGGGGGGCTTCCCTTCTCCTCTCTGCCCTACTTGGTCAAGCTCCCAGCTAGGCAGCCAGGGGCCCATTACATGGAGAGACTCATTGATGGCAGCAGTGATCTCCTCCTTGGCTGCAGGGGTTAGGCACTTGTAACACAGACAGAGATACTCCTCCGGGAAGTGGTGCACTTTTCAGGGAAGTGTGGGCTTGCCTGGGGTGCCCTTGAAGCTCAGGGCCTCATGTCAGGTTCTCAGCTGTGTCTGGTGCCTGGGGAGCCATCATGATCAGCAGCAGCAGAGCATAGTGGGTTGAGCAGCCCTTGGAGTGCTCAAACAGCTCATCATGGCATGCCTGGTTGATTCTGACCAGGGGCACACTTAGGGCTCATCCCATATGTGGTAGGGGCCCTGGGCTGGGGCAGCTCTCCAGAGAGGACCACTGTGGGGAGGCTTCACCAGGTCCATGTACCAGCCAGGCAAGAGCCCCTCACCCCCAGAACCCAGGTGCCACAGGCCCAGTGGCATGGGAGCAAAGTGGCTGGCTTGAAGGGAGGAGAAGTGGGGGGAGCTGCTCCAGAGCCACTGTGGCAGCTGCTGGCAGGGCCAGTCACAGCCTGGCCTGGGTAGGGTACAGGGAAGGCAGGCTGCCTGTGGCAAGTGGCAAGCAGCCCACCTGCTCCTGCTATGGAAGCAGGAAGGGAAGGGTCACCCAGTGGCCACCTGTGGAAGGTCCCACCCGAGCAACTTACCATGGTCCCTGGGCACCTGTGGAGGCCCAGGTGGAGCAGTGTGCTGTGGTGCAATGGGTGGTAGAAGCCACTAAGGACAACTGGTGTGTCCTTGACATGGAGCTGGCCCATGTGGTATCTTTTGTTCTGCCTGGAGCCCAGGCCCTGGCCCTGAGCCTGGCTGGCCCCTGGCAGCTGTGTGTGGGCCTGCTCAGACCCCCCAGTGGGTATGAAAGGAGGCGCAGCACTATCTACAGCAGCCAGAACTCCTAGCCCCTACTCCAGATCCTGGCCCCCTGGTGGCCAGGCCCCCCACCTTGCCTGCTACCCGCTGCTCACCCCACCTCCATTCAGCCCCTGTGCAGGAACTGGCCATGGTAGGGCCAGCTCCCCAGGCAGGCCCTGCTGGTCCCAGCCCCATGGAGGAGGGGGAGTGGACTAAGTGGGTTGGACAGTGCCTGTCCTGGCCCCCAGGCCAGCCCCCAGCCTGCTGGCCTTGCCATAGTGTCTGGACCCAAGGGGTGTCCGCAGAAGCCGTGGTGCTGAGTGCTCCCCTCAGGGCTCTGCATCCTAGGCAACTCTTCCCCACTGCTCCTACTTGACAATTGGAAACACTCACTGTACATAGTTTCACAGGATGAGGGTGCTTTATGGGTGGTGTGAATTGGGATTGGGGGTGGGTCTGATGCTGGGGAGGGAGGGAAGAAGAGGGTCTGTTGTTGTGTTGTGGTGGGAAATTAAGTTTGGAGATTTTTGCAAACTGTCCATAAGGTGTGTGTTCTTGGGATTCTACTGGGGGACTGGAGTTTGAGGGCAGCCACTCATATGCCCTACTGCAGGGGTTGGAGGAGATGGTGCCCTGGCTGCCACTGCCTGTGAGGGGGCGAGGAGTGTCCATGCCATGCTGGACACAGGCTCTTGTGACAGCATCCTGGAGGGCTGTGCCAGCAGGTTGAAGGCTGCTTGGGGCCAGAGAAACATGTGGCCAGAGAACACAGAGCATGGCAGCCTTTCAACGTGGAGGGATGATGGCCTTGTGGCTGTGGCTGGCTGTGACCAGAGCCTGGAGCTCCACCTGGTGGCAGCAGCAGGCCAGAGCAGTCCAGGAGTGTCTCTGGCCTGAAGTGCTCCACTGAGGTTCAGTTTGCTCCTGTCTTTGGGCACACGTGTAGATGCTGCACCTGGATTAGTTTACTCTGGCACAAATTGTGCTGGAGAAAATTCAGTTGCATTAATTGCATGTGTAGATGTGCCCTGCATGTATAAAAGAATACATATGTTGATACCTATAGTTGAGGTTAAATAGAAACAAGCTCTAAATCAGTTTTAAGTTTGGGTTTGAATCTGCAAAACCAAACTCATTTCTGTTAACCTATTAAAAAGATGGGACAATATTAAGATCTTTGACTCAAACCCGTATCGGAATTTTGCTCTGATACAAAAGAACCAAGGTTTTAATCAATCAAAATCAAATCACAATTGCTTATGGAAGTTTTAAGCATCAAGCATTTAACAGAACAAGGAGCAATGGTCTCAAGTTGCAGCAAGGGAAATTTAGGTTAGATATTAGGAAAAAAGCTTTCTCAATAGGAGGGTAGTAAAACACTGGAACAGGTTACCCAGAGAGGTTGTGGAATCTCCATCCTTGGAGGTTTTTAACACCTGGCTAGACAAAACCTTGGCTGGGATGATCTAGTTGGGGATGATCTTACTTTAAGTAGGGGGCTGGACTTGATGATCTCCTGAGGTCCCTTCCAACTCTAATTTACCGTTATTCTAAGTTTGAATCCATTCTTTTTAAATACATTTGTTTTTTTAAATCCAGTTAAATATGGGCTTTGCAGCCAGTGAATGGAAAATACAAGGCCATAGGAAAAGCCAAGAGGGAGGATGCAGAATGTGAGGTTGGGTCATGGGGTATCACTGAGATTTGTCTACCTAAGGAAAATTGTGCTGTAAGCTATGGTATAAACTTGCAGTACACAATCTACTCTGTACTAACTCCCCATATAAACAGCCTTATCCTGTGCTATGTCCTGGTAGTGTGCTCCACTTCAAGCTATCACACACAAAGTCACTCTTAATATATGCTTTCTGGCTATGAGCCAATCCCAATATTTTCCCACTGCCTGGATGTCTACTATCAAAAAACACTTGGCATAGGCAATCTTACTGTAATATTTATAGTATGTCTAGCCAACAATGACTTGTGATGAATGGTAGTGTAAGAGTGATGTATCCGTAATGGACCAGCAAGAGGCAAGAATTTTTTAGGATGATACCTTTTATTGAACCAACTATGTTGTTGGGATAAAGCTAGACAAGCTTTTGGCAGCAAAATATTTTTCATTAAGTCTCTGATTGCACAAAGTAGTCAGAGACCTGACGAAGAATATTTTGCATTCGAAGGCTTGTCTAACTTTATCCCAACTGCATAGTTGGTCCAATAAGAGATATAACGCTAAGAAATTCTTGCCTCTCACATTGTGATCTGTGCACATTTGCATAAAACATTTAAACCCTGAAATTTTTTTAGGCAATACTCATCTCTCGGTGGGGGAAAGAAAAGCAGGATGACCCATATTTTTATGTCTATATAAAAACTTTCTCTAAGAAATGCTGTTAGACATAAACCAGAAAGAAGGGCTTTACTTTCCGGCGCTATAGTCAGAGTTAATTTCTTAAACACCAGGGACACCTGCTGGTGAAAGAGTAATATAACAGCTCAGGAAGAATATGATGAAAAGAAAATGTCCTTGAGTTCAGAGCCAGCTCAGTGACATGGTAGAAGGAGTCCTTGGGAGCTTTCATTAAAATATGCAAGGGGTAGTTGAGATGGTTCCCTACGACTACTGAACTCCAGTCCTCTCTGCATACTGTGAAATCCTTGCCAGGTTTACTAAGGCAGGGACAATTCTTCAGGTGCCTAGCAAATATAGGTGCAAAGCTCTTGGTTCAGAGATGATATCTTTTATTAGACCGGCTAAGAATTTGCACAAAAAAAAAGTCTTTTTTGTGATTTTTTAGTTGGTTTAATAAAAGGTATCATCTCTGAATGAGGAGTTCTATATTTTTGCATTTCTTTTTGTCTCAAACCAACACAGCTACCAAAAACATCCCTAACAAATGTAGGTGCCTCTAGAGTTAGGCAGCAGCTGAGCAGGGGCATTACTGGTTTGGATTCAGGCAACTAAATTCTGTCTAAACCCTGGTTTAAGCACCTAAGTTCTCTCAATTGGATTTGGCATCTCTGCTTCTAAACTAGTCTTACCTAAACCATTCATTCTTAATCCAGGGGCTGCCAGATCCTTTGAAGGGTGCTCTGATGTGTGAGGAGATAAACGCAGGCTCAGGCTCATCCCTGTTTGGGTGCTCCTTGCCCCTACTGCCTAGCTCCTCTGCAATAAATAACTAAATAAATAACTGCAATAAACAAGTTAGTTTTTTTAATTGGGTGCTGAGCAATTCACAAAAGTTATAGAGGACTGACTTGAGTCTGAAAAGTTTGAGAATGACTGGTCTAAGCTTTTGTCCTGGTTACAGAAATGCTTAACAGGGATGGCAGGAGTACAAACTGCAAAGTCCTTCAACCTTTTATTTTTCCAGAAAATATATATACAAGATGAAGGGGAATATTTTACAGATGTCCCTTGCTAGAATGTATCATTTGTTTGCATTGCATTGCCAGCCCAAGATGCAAAATAAGAATGCTAGCTGTAACAGTGTTGGCTGTAGGACATTGGTACCCAGGTTGTAGCCATGTTGGTCTATAGCAGTAGGCACTAACCAGTTGATCACAATCATCTGGTCGATTGTGGAGCCTCTGATAGTCGAGCTCAGTCTGGGGGGGCTGTGCGCACATGCACACATACATGCACACACTCAGCCATGCCAGACTGAGATAAAGAGCTGCAGCTGCATCGGGAATGGTGCAATGTCACGTGCATCCCACTGCTGGGCTGAGCTGCACCCCCTGCCACTGGGACTGTGCCAGGTGAGCGGGACAATCCCCCTCCATGCCCTGCTGCACCCCCTGCCACTGGGTGAGTGGGGCCCTGGCTGGGCTCGGTGGTGGGAGAATTGGAGCCTGAGCGGCTCATCCAGGGGTGTAGGGGCTCCTGCCACTGCGTACACCCTGGCGGAGGCCCATGGGGCACATGGCCCTCCCCCCCACCCTTCTGTGCATGGGGTGGCTGCAGTTTGCCACTGCATGCTGGAATTTGCACCCCGAGCCCCACTGCAGCTGCCCTGGGAGTGGCACAAGACCACGTGCATCCTGACACCGGGCAGGCAGGGGCCATGGCTCAGCCCAGAAGCATAGCACTGCTCCTGGGGCAGGTGCAGTGGGGCTTGGGATGCAAAACCCAGCATGCAGCAGCAGCTGCCCTGTGCACAGATCAGGGGGGTACATGCCTCCCAGGCCTCTGTCAGGGTGTGCACAGTGGCAGGAGCACCCCCACCCCCTGCCCCTGAATGAGCCACCCAGGTTCCTATTCTCCCACCACTCGGCCTGGCCAGGGTCCCACTCACTCCTGCCCCTGCTCCTGCCCCACTCCCTCCCTCACTGAAGGGGCCTCAATCTGCCCCCTCCACCTCTTCCCTCCCTCACAGACTGACCCTCTGGGCAGGCAGGGAGAATGAGTGGTGCACAGTAGATCCTGGAGTGCACTTTAATTCAAAAAGTGCTCTGGTGCTTAAAAAGGTTGGAGACCACTTGTCTAGAGGCAAAAGGAATCAAAAACTCATGTCAGAGGTAATATCTTTTATTAGACCAACTAGATATTTGACATTTGTCAATAGCAGAGTGTAGCAGAGGGGCTAGCATTTGTCAATAAGTGATAGTTTAGAGGACCTAAAAGCAAAGTTAAAATGGATAATGAAGTCCTGTAGATTCAATTTCTCATCTCCTACAGAAAGATGCTGAATATTTCACTGAACCAGTTAGCTGCCTGTTTTAACAAGGAGTTAAATCTATGAAAGGAAGTTAATTAGCATCCCTAAGTAATGAGCACTCCCTAAGTTAATTAGCATGCCTAAGTAAAGAAGGAGGATACAAAATATTTACACATGTATATTGTGTGAAACTTCCCACAAATGACTCTGGGGAAGGCAGCTATCTGGAGTTACAATAAACCAGACCAATTCAATACATAGCTTTGGTGGAGGTGTCTGGGTCGAGGCTACAGAAGAAATCTAACAGAGATATGTAAAAAAGGACTTGAAAAGGGGGAGAGGTTCCCAGAAAGCAGGACATATCTCTCAGGCTGTTGAAAATCAAAGCATCAGAGAGTAAATTGGATTTCTAGAAATGTATTTCCAGTGTAACTAAATTAAAGATACTTTAGAACAGCTTAAAGGCAGTATAAATGGAGTTGTATTATGAAAACTAATTCTTTTTTGTTAACATTCTTTTTCTCTATTCTCTCTTAATAACAAGAATATATAAATCTTTAAGTGCTGTTTTAATTATATTATATGGGCCACCTCAAAAGCAACATTGTGTTAGAAAAAGTAGGTGTTTTATAACTCATATCTATTATATTCCTAAAGTGAACTAGGGAAGTTAACCAGTGTGACCAACTAATTTACCTTGTTTTGTCCACACCAGGATTTAAGATGTAATAATTCCCCTATATTAAAAATACAGTGAAGAAAAAGCCAAATGGAACAAACCTTCAGAAGGGTCTGGAATCTTTCTTTTCATTCCAGAGAGCATCAGCCAGCTCTCCGAAGCATGTCTTTTCCAGAGCTAAAATCAGAAAACATACAGGGAAATGTCTCGTGTGGGACCCTGGGGCAGTGGTGGATTAAGATTTATTGGGGCCTCAAACAAATAGAAAATTAGAGACCCCCCCCATACCCCAGTGGGGACTCCAGTGGGGGGGAGGATCCCCTACCCCTCTTGGTGGTGCTGCTGAGAATGGCAGGCCAGGCCCCGCAGAAGAGGCTGGGTGGACCTGGCAGGCTGGGGGAAGGGTGGCACATGCCTGCCTCTCCTCCCTGCTCCCCCCCTCCCCGCCACAGCCGGAGTGGAGCAGAGCCAAGTGGGGCAAGGGTGGATGTGGGCTGCCTGCTGTGGGCTCGGGGCTGTCTACTCTGCTGCCCTTGCTCTGGGGACCCCACGCTGCCCTTGCGGGAGGTGTTGTGCCCACCCGGCAGCAGGAGGCACAACTTACCACCCCCACTGCTGCCTGGTGGGCAAGGGCTGAGTGGCCTGTGTGGAGCTCCCAAGGGAAAGGCAGAAGGGCAGAGAGCCCTGGGCAGCCTGCATCTTCCTCATACACAAATCTGGGGAGGCACATGCCCCCTCTTGCCTTCCAGGAGTGGGGCATGGGGCAAGTGGCTTGCTCCACAGAAATGCCTTGTTTGCACTCAGACCTCACAGTCTGCTAGTGTCCCTCATGGGGGCGGCCCAGGGCCAGGGCTAATTCCCCAAAGGCAAGAACGAGGATGGAGCCAGCCACTTGGCACAGACCAGCTCCTGGGTTCAGGCATCGCCAGTCCCTGGAGCCTGCAGCTCCCTAATTGCTTCCCCCGCGTGGCACAAGGGACAGGCCCTGGGGGCAAGGAGAGGCCAAAGTACCTGCCGGGCACCAGCTGTTCCTCCGCCCACCACAGCTAGAAGAAGTAGGGTGTACATGTGTAGCCAAAGCCACTCGCCCTGTACCTGCCCACAGCACAGCAGGGATGAGAAGCTCTGTCCTTCATCTTGATCTGCAGCCTCCTGCAGTCAGTGGCCACCATGCACTTGGGTAGGGCAGGGCAGGCAGGAGGCCAGGGAAAGTCTGGGGAAGTCTGGGCTGGGTGAGGGGTTGAGGCAGCCCCAGGGGACAAAGCTGGGCTCTGCAGGCTGGGATGACCCAGGGGTGAAGGACAGCACCCTTTCTCATGGTCCTGGCCATTGGCAGAGCCAGCTGCACCAAGCCAGGCCAGACAGCCCTGCCCAGCCCCTGCCACCAGAGCCACTGCCTTGAGGATGGTACCACTCTGCGCTCCCTCTCCCAAGCCAGACAGTGGTGGGCAGTGTTTATGGGCCTGGCCCAGGGCAAAGAATGGGCCAGGAAGCACAAGGGAAACCTGCCATTTCCCGAGTGAGCACAGGCACCCAGGGAGCCCAAGACTGGCAGGGGCCCCTGAGCCCAGGTCCTGTGGGCCCTTGCATTAATCTACCTATGCTCCAAGGGGATTACCAATGTTGTCCATCAGTGTGGTTTGGGGTTAGATATAACCAACCATGTCAGGCTCCCTCAGTTTAGATGGTCTCTGCATGCACCATCACGATGTGGTACGTGATGTGTGTCCCTAATGACCTCATTGTTACAAGAAAGAGACCACAGACTTTGGTTCTCAGTGATGAAAAGCTTGGCTAGTTTTATTGTCTACAAACAAGCTCAGACACTAACATCCATGACCATTTGCAAGCATGGTACAGCAGGCATGAAGTTAAGATTAACAAGTTATTTTTCCAGCACCTCTGTTTAAATTACGTATGGTGTGTCTTGTTGTATACCAGAGAGGCCTACTTTGGTTCATGTGGTTAGCAGGCCATAATTTGTATACTCTTTAATTCGTATACTCACTGGTCAATGGTTCTTTTAATCCATATTCCAGGGAGGCCTACAGCCAATACCCAAAAAAGAGAAAGAAATTTAAGGCAGGGGCAGATGACAGGGCTTGGTTATGCCAAGCAGTGTAGCAAGAGAAGCATATCATGGCAGCATATTGCTCTTCAGGAAAACACATAACCATTAGGACTGCGCAAAGCGGCTAGTATTCGCTTTGGATTCGGCTGATTTGGGAGACAGTGATTCAATTCGGTGATTTGAATCGCTGTCTCAAATCGATTCGGCCAAATCTGATTTGGAGATTTGGCTGCTGCCGAATTGGCCAAATCTGTGAATCAAACAGGCCCCATCCCCTGCCTGCTCTCCCAGCCCCGTCAATGGCTGCCCCACCTGGCCCCAGTTTCCCGGCTCTTTAAGAAAAAAAAAAAGCCCTGCAGTCACCGGCTCCTGCCAGGTGGGGGGGCAATCCCCGCTGCCCCCACTGCCCTATGCTATGTGTGGAAGCTCTACCATGAGCCCCCAGAAGTCCCGATGGCCGCTGAAGCAGCCAGTGAGTGCGTGGCTTTTTTTTTTTTAAGTGCTGAAACACTAGGGCCAGGCAAGGCAGCCATTGCCGGGGATGGGAGAGCGGGCAGGGGATGAGGGCTTGTGGGAGAGCCCCTCCCCGACACAATGCAGGGCAGAGGGGGCAGCGGGGGTTGCCCCCCCACCTGTCAGGAGCCAGTGAGTGCGGGGCTTTTTTTTTTTTTTTACGAGCCGGGATGGTGAAGCCAGGCTGGGCAGCCATTAACGGGGCTGGGAGAGGTGGCAGGGGGCTGGGGGTGCTCAAGGGAGCTGGGGGAGCAGGCAGGGGATGGGGCCTAGTGGGGGTCCCCCCATGGTCCCCTTCCCTCTCCTCCAGTCCCCACCCTCTGCCCCCTACTTACCAGCATGGAGCCCAGGTCCAGCTGTCTGTGGTGACAACTAAGGACTGCCCAAATTGCTGAATCTCTTAATCTGTCTCTGAATCTTTTCCAAATCTATTTGGACCTTTTTATTGGTCTTCTGATTCGATTTGAATTCAGAGATTCAGCCACCAAATTGGGCTGAATCTCCCCCAAATCGAATCAGCACCCAAAGCTTTGCACAGCCCCAACAACCATATGCTTCAGGGCCTGAATTTCTTCTATCATTATAGATTCTATAGATTCCTGGCCCTTCCTGCCCGGCGGGCGGGCAGGAAGGACCAGGAGTGGGACTCCTGTAGGGGTAGGGCATAGACACCGCACAGGTCTACAAACAGCAGCTTATAGAATGGTGTCTACGAGGAGTGCTGCTAGGGCCTCTGCCCAGGGGGACAAGTCTACCCGGGGCAGGTCTGAGGCCTCCACCCAGACCGAGCCCATGGGGGAGCTGATGTCCCCCTACCTCCTGGCCTGTGGGGGACCCCCAGCAGGGCCGGGGGGGGCAGAGATTGGGGGCCCCCACACCTGTCCGGCAGGTGCCCATCTTAGGGCTCTGGAGGTGCAGGTGGGGGAGCTCCGGGAGGAGGTTAGCAGGCTGAGGGGGATCAGGGAGGCAGAGGATGAAATTGACAGATATTTCCTTTCCCTGCAGGCCCAGGCACCCAAGGAAGAAGCAGCCTGGGGAATGCCCTCCACAGCAGAGAGGCAGACGGTCACAGCCAGGACCGGAGCAGCTCGCAGCGAACCGGTACCAGCTTCTCCAGTCCGACTGGAGAACAGGTACGAGGCCCTGGCGACCCTGCAGGAGATGGAAGGGGAGGAGGAAACCCTTGGGCAAGAAGAAACACTACGTTCTTCACACTCCAAACAGATCAAGAGATCCACGAGGACCCAGAGGAGAAGGCGACGAGTGCTCGTCATAGGCCACTCCATCCTGAGAGGTACGGAAGGACCCATCTGTCGCCAGGACCCCTCGGCACGAGAGGTATGCTGCCTCCCTGGAGCAAAGATTCGGGATGTGACGGAGGTAATCCAGGCCAGGATCAAGCCCACCGATTACTACCCCATGGTCCTAATCCATGTGGGTACTAAGGATGCGGCCAGGAGAACCCCCGATCACCTGATGGCGGACTACAGTGCTCTGGGTGGCGTGCTGAAGGAGTTCGGTGCACAGGTGGTTTTCTCTTCCATCCTACCAGTGACCGGACGAGGAAGACAGCAGGAGAACTGCATCACAGAGACCAACTGGCGGCTTCAGCATTGTTGTCTCGAGGCAGTCTTCGGATTCCTGGACAACGACCCGCACATCACGACGAGGGACATGCTCAGCTGGGATCGGCTTCACCTGTCCCCCAAAGGTAAGCGTGTGTTTTCTACTAGGTTGGTGGATCTCCTCCGGCAGGCTTTAAACTAGGCTCGTCGGGGGGAGGGGAGTACGAGGGCAGGGGAAGCTGTGGACCACCAAACCATGTGGCACCTACAAGGACAGCCCAGCCTGAAGAAGGAGAACATTGGAAACCTGAAAGCCATGGGGAGACCAATGGGCCCCTTGGGACTCGGAGCAGGGGGGCAGCAAAGGCACCAGTCGCAGGGCTCAAGTGCCTATATATTAATGCTAGGAGCATGGGGAACAAGCAGGATGAATTAGCGCTCCTGCTTGCACTAAACACCTATGAGTTAGTGGGGCTAACAGAGACCTGGTGGGATTCATCCCATGACTGGGCGGTACATATTGAGGGCTATAGATTGTATAGAAAGGACAGGTCGGGGAAGAAGGGGGGGGGGGGTTGCACTTTATGTCAGTGAGCAATATACATCAACCCTCATCAAGACAGAATCCAAGGTTGAGGAAGTAGAAGGATTGTGGGTTAGGCTACATGGGGGGCAAGGAGAAAGGGATTTGGTGGTAGGGGTCTGCTACAGACCCCCACACCAAGGGGAAGAAATAGATGCGGGGCTCCTGAGGCAACTCTCGGAGACCATAAAAGCTAAAGAGGCGGTAGTCATGGGGGACCTAAACTACCCGGACATCTGCTGGGAGACGCAGACAGCAAGGTCCCATCGCTCACGCAGGTTTCTAACCTGTATACAGGACCTCCACCTGACACAGGAGGTGCGTGGTCCCACTAGGGGGAATGCCATACTGGATCTGGTATTGGCAACAGGAGATGACATGATAGGGGACCTCCAGATCGGTAGCCATTTGGGAGGCAGTGATCACCTTATAATAGAATTCAACATAAGACGTCGAGTGGGTAAGGTAACTAGTAGGGTGAAAGTGCTAGACTTTAGGAAAGCTGATCTCAATGCACTCAGGCGATTAGTCAAGGACGCACTGCAGAGTAGGAGTTTTGAAGGGATGGGAGCCCAAGAAGGGTGGCTGTGCCTAAAGGAAATGATCCTTCGGGCACAAAGCAAGACGATCCCCGAGTGAGGCAAAAAAGGGAAAGGGGCCAGGAGGCTTCCATGGCTGACCAGAGAAATCCAGGGCAGCCTAAGGGCCAAAAGGGGAGCACATAAAAAGTGGAAACAGGGTGAGATCACTAAAGATGAATATACCTCCTCTGCTCATGCTTGTAGGGAGGCAGTTAGGCGGGCCAAAGCTACCATGGAGCTGAGGATGGCAACCCAAGTAAAAGACAACAAGAAATTGTTTTTTAGATATATTGGGAGTAAAAGGAAGGCCCAGGGAGGAATAGGACCCCTGCTAAATGGGCAGAAACAATTGGTGACAGACAGGGGCGACAAGGCTGAACTCTTCAACGAGTTCTTTGCCTCAGTGTTCCTAAGTGAGGGGCACGACAAGTCTCTCACTGGGGTTGTAGAGAGGCAGCAGCAAGGCACCAGACTTCCATGCGTAGATCCTGAGGTGGTGCAGAGTCATTTGGAAGAACTGGATGCCTTTAAGTCGGCAGGCCCGGATGGGCTCCATCCGAGGGTGCTGAAGGCACTGGCCGACATCATTGCAGAGCCGCTGGCAGGAATATTCGAACGCTCGTGGCGCACGGGCCAAGTCCCGGAGGACTGGAAAAGGGCTAACGTGGTCCCCATTTTCAAGAAGGGGAGGAAGGAGGACCCGGGCAACTATAGGCCAGTCAGTCTCACCTCCATCCTTGGTAAAGTCTTTGAAAAAATTATCAAGGCTCCCATTTGTGAGAGCCTGGCAGGGCAAATTATGCTGAGGGGAAACCAGCACGGGTTTGTGGCGGGCAGATCGTGCCTGACCAATCTAGTCTCTTTCTATGACCAGGTTACGAAACGCCTGGACACAGGAGGAGGGGTGGATGTCGTATACTTAGACTTCAGGAAGGCCTTCGATACGGTATCCCACCCCATACTGGTGAACAAGCTAAGAGGTTGAGATGTGGATGACTGCACAGTCCGGTGGGTGGCAAATTGGCTAGAGGGTCGCACCCAAAGAGTCGTGGTGGATGGGTCGGTCTCGACCTGGAAGGTTGTGGGCAGTGGGGTCCCGCAGGGCTCAGTCCTTGGACCGATTCTCTTTAATGTCTTCATCAGCGACTTGGACGAGGGAGTCAAATGTACTCTGTCCAAGTTTGCAGATGACACAAAGCTATGGGGAGAAGTGGACACGCCGGAGGGCAGGGAACAGCTGCAAGCAGACCTGGACAGGTTGCACAACTGGGCAGAAAACAACAGGATGCAGTTCAACAAGGAGAAATGCAAAGTGCTGCACCTAGGGAGGAAAAATGTCCAGCACACCTACTGCCTAGGGAATGACCTGCTGGGTGGCACGGAAGTGGAAAGGGATCTTGGAGTCCTAGTGGACTCCAAGATGAACATGAGCCGGCAGTGTGACGAAGCCATCAGAAAAGCCAATGGCACCTTATCGCGCATCAGCAGATGCATGACAAATAGGTCCAAGGAGGTGATACTTCCCCTCTATAGGGCGCTGGTCAGACCGCAGTTGGAGTACTGCGTGCAATTCTGGGCACCACACTTCAAGAAGGATGCGGATAACCTGGAGAGGGTACAGAGAAGGGCAACTCGTATGGTCAAGGGCCTGCAGACCAAGCCCTACGAGGAGAGACTAGAGAAACTGGACCTTTTCAGCCTCCGCAAGAGAAGGTTGAGAGGCGACCTTGTGGCTGCCTTTAAGTTCATCACGGGGGCACAGAAGGGAATTGGTGAGTATTTATTCACCAAGGCACCCCCGGGGGTTACAAGAAACAATGGCCACAAACTAGCAGAGAGCAGATTTAGATTGGACATTAGGAAGAACTTCTTCACAGTTCGAGTGGCCAAGGTCTGGAACGGGCTCCCAAGGGAGGTGGTGCTCTCCCCTACCCTGGGGGTCTTCAAGAGGAGGTTAGATGAGTATCTAGCTGGGGTCATCTAGACCCAGCACTCTTTCCTGCTTATGCAGGGGGTCGGACTCGATGATCTATTGAGGTCCCTTCCGACCCTAACATCTATGAATCTATGAATCTATTCTTTGGAGTGGAAGGACTCCATGACTCTCCATTTTTCCCTTTGAATCCCTTAACTGTTAAAAGGCTTCTTCTTTCTAAAAGAATAACATTAAAATGCATTGCTAAGTTCTAGGAATATTATTTTTTAGTTGTTTTTAGAGGTACAGTTTGCTTTTCACATATTGTATACATGTATAGCAATGGTGTGTGTGTAGTATCCCTTGAAAGCAGTTCACTTATTTTGGTGTCTAGAATAGAATTAGGACTAAAATATTCAAAGTCACTAAGATCAATGAGGCTTCTCCAGGTGCTTACATGCTTGCACTTACATGTGTTTCTGAATCAGGGGTTTCTAAGCAAGAGTTTTTTGCATAAACACTCACACGTGTACATTTTAGAAATCAATCTTCATTCAGCTGAAGTTTACTCTTTATGAATACGTAACAAAATCATATATTGCATAAATTCATATACTGCATAAATAACATCAGAGAGTGAATACAAGGAATGGGGATTGTGGAGAAAGCAAATCTATTTAAAAATTCAAGTAGATAACTGCAGAACACTACCCCAGGTTTGGAACAATATAGCAATTTAGAAAATATATGCTCTCTACTTTGGAAGTACAATTGACTGCTAATATTCTTTATGTAATAGATGAGCCAGGTTTAATATTAACTGTAAAACAGAGATGAGCTCAACCTGTAGGGAATTGAACTGTATTATACAGGACTTGATATTCATAGATTCATAGATGTTAGGGTCAGAAGGGACCTCAATAGATCATCGAGTCCGACCCCCTGCATAGGCAGGAAAGAGTGCTTGGTTCAGATGACCCCAGCTAGATGCTTATCTTACCTCCTCTTGAAGACCTCCAGGGTAGGGGAGAGCACCACCTCCCTTGGGAGCCCGTTCCAGACCTTGGCCACTCGAACTGTGAAGAAGTTCTTCCTAATGTCTAGTCTAAATCTGCTCTCTGCTAGCTTGTGGCCATTGTTTCTTGTAACCCCCAGGGGCGCCTTGGTGAATAAAACCTCATCAATTCCCTTCTGTGCCCCCGTGATGAACTTTGTGCCCCCGTGATGAACTTGATATATGATAGATCAGAACCACTACTGAACAGCTCTACTTAGTTCCTCAACTTGGGAAAAGTTTGTGCCTTGATTTGCTGCATTAGAAAACAGAGATGGACAAAACTTGATGGGTATGTGTTTGCACAAGTTTTTTTACAACCTTTTATTTAATGCAATTTAGTTTTCTAAGATAAAAATTGGAGCATGGGCAGGAGCAATGTATAGTGCAAGGTTTGTCCCCTTTCATACTACAGAACTTGATTCCCGCAAAGGGTTTTCCTGGTGTTGAAGGATGGAGGAGGTTGTTATGCTGGGGTGGCTGCACACTCTACATCCATAACAGTCTTATGGTCCTATGTTAATACACAGGAGTAAGAGTGAAAAACAGTGAGTGAAATGAGCTGTTACTCCTTCATTATTTTGGAGGATATTCCTAAGCACATGTGTGGTAACTGAGAACTCTACTACCATTGTCTTTCAATGTGAAAGATGCCCAATTTTGCATTTCTGCCTTTGAAAATCTTCTCCTTATTTACTTCTCTTTTTCCATAACTGGGAAGGGGAAATGGGATCAGTGCCAGTCATTTCATGGGGAAAATTGTGAAATTCTCCCTTGGAAAAAAAACCAGTCCTTGCATTTCCCATAAAGGGAAACCTGCCACTTTCCTTCTACAGAAAACCTGTATGTACCTATATATGTAGGGGAACAGAAGGAGGGGAATATAACTTTTGATGAAGAATACTGAATATTTAAGACAAAATTGAAAAAGAAAACTATTTTAACAGTATTTTCTTTGTATGTTTTCCTCACCCCCTTTTAGGTAGATAAGGTCACAGGGCCAAACCAGGTCCCTGCACAGGGGGTTTATCTGTACATAGACCTCACATCTATAATATTGAAAGAAATTGAGCTGCCTTCCAGGCACCAATCCTTCTCCTGTGCATTCGAGGCCTGTGTTGAGGAGTGGGATGGAGTTAGAAAGGGGAAAACT
Organism: Alligator mississippiensis; assembly: GCF_030867095.1. NCBI lineage: Eukaryota > Metazoa > Chordata > Crocodylia > Alligatoridae > Alligator > Alligator mississippiensis. The sequence goes on from NC_081825.1 coordinate 279,078,982, forward strand.
GTATCTGTTTAGAATCACAGAATCATCAAAAAGTAGGGCTGGAAGGGACGTTCAGAGGTCCAGCACCCCTCCAGAAGCAGGATCATCCCTATCCAAGCCATCATATACACATCCATTGTATAACCTATTAGGAAAACTACACATTCAACCCTGGCACAACCACAAGGCATAACATCCTAACCTGTCACAGGTAAGACAGGAGCACAATGGTTTATTTGGGGGGAAATAAAAGTTTAGTAAGAAAGTCAAAATAGTCACAAGGGGGCAGAAGCAGTTCACTATTTGCACCAAGTGCATCATCTAAGTGTGGGTTGGTCTGCAAAGTTCTCATGTTATGTTTAGCTTCCACTTTTAGATTCATACTTATCAAAATCCCACCAGACCAAAAATGAGAGCATAGGATTGTATAAAACATTCCCCCATAATCTCATTAATTTAATGAGACTGAAAAATGTTTGGAAATGTGCATTTGGCAGTGCCTAGCCTACACTTTACTGCTAGGAGATTGGCCTTCTTTGGCATTGAAGGGGCTGCCAAGGAAGAGGCTACCAAGAGGTAGCAGCATGACTGAGGGGGAATGACTGGGGCAACAGCCACAGGGGCCACTTTTGAAGGATTAGGGAGGGTGCAAAAATAGCCACTGCTGCTAGCCAGCACTGCCTTGTATGTGCCTCTGCAGAGAGGGTGCCCTGTTGTGCCTCTGCCGAGAGGGTGAATTTTTAAGACAGTTCTTGAGGCAGTGAATTTTTGTAAACCCTAAGTTGAAGCCATCCTCTTAGATACAAAATAATTACAAAACTAACATAACAATATTCCATTCAATAAATGTACCCAACATCTTTCCATACTTGTTATATCAATTTTCTCTGTCTAGTGAACTTGGTATGTACCTCCTTGTAGGTCTTGATCTTGCTAAGGCATTTGCATGAGCAGAGCTTTAAAAATTATCATAGAATCATAGAAGTAGGGTCGGAAGGGACCTTGCAGATCTTCAAGTCTGACCCCCTGCCTGGGCAGGAGGAAAACTGGGCTTAAATGACCCCAGCCAGGTAGGCATCAAGCCGCTTCTTAAAGACCCCCAAGGTAGGAGCCAGCACCACTTCCCTTGGAAGCTGGTTCCAGATCCTAGCTGCCCTAACTGTGAAGTAGTTCTTACGGATGTCTAATCTAAACCTACTCTCCAACAACTTGTGGCTGTTATTCCTTGTTATCCCGGAGGGTGCTAGGGGAAACAAGGTCTCCCCCAAACCCTACTGGTCCCTCCTAGTGAGTTTATAGAAAGTCACAAGGTCCCCCCTCGGCCTTCTCTTGTGAAGGCTGAACAGGTTCAGGTCCCGTAGCCTCTTATTGTAGGGTCTGCCCTGCTGTCCCTGGATCATGCAGATGGCCCTCCTCTGGACCCTTTCAATGTTGTCCACATCCCTCTTGAAGTGGGGTGCCCAAAACTGGACACAGTACTCCAGCTGTGGCCTGACCAGTGTTGCGTAGAGGGGAAGGATCACCTCCTTGGCCCTACTTGAGATGCACCTGTGGATGCATGATAGGGTCCAGTTAGCCCTGCTGACCGTGACCTCGCACTGTCGGCCCATGTTCATCTTGGAGTCTTGATGACTCCAAGATCCCTTTCTGCCTCCATGCTCTCAAGAAGGGAGTTTCCCATCTTATAAGTGTCCTCCTGCTGGTTACTACTGCCCAAGTGCAGCACCCTGCACTTGTCAGTATTGAAATGCATCCTGTTTTTGTTAGCCCACCCCTGCAACCCATCCAGGTCTTGCTGCAGTCTTTCCCTCCCTACTAGCATGTCCACCTCACCCCAAATTTTGGTATCATCAGCAAATTTAAACAGGTTGCTTTTTACCCCGCCGTCCAAATCGCTGATAAAGAAATTGAACAGTGCGGGCCCAAGGACCAAGCCCTGGGGGACTCCGCTGCTCACTTCCCCCCAGGTCGAATATGACCCATCCACCACTACCCTCTGAGTACTACCCTTCAGCCAATTTGCAATCCATTTGACCGTGTAGGCATCAATGCCACAGTCGCCTAGTTTTTTAATGAGGATGGGGTGGTCGACAGTGTTAAGTAGCTCTTGATAAGTAGCTCTTGATGACTCCAATGGAATTCTTCACACTGCATAAAGTTAGAGTGCAAGGATACAATTTACAGGAGCAAGACCTTGCAGCATGAGCTGATGATGCAGTAATTACACCTCTTTCTATGTAGGGTTAGAGTGTTGTTGCTGGGATGGTCCAGGAAATAGATAAGAAGCAAGGATTTTTAGTGTTATCTTTTATTAGACCAACTGTATAGCTGGGAACCTGTTGGATATGCTTTCAGGCATCAAGTGCCCTTCCTTAGCTGACCATATGAAGTGTCCCTCAATTGGCACTTTTTATGGGCATGGAGGGGGTAGGCAAGGTGGAGGGGGCTTGGGATGTGGGTGCAGCAGCACTGGGAATGGGAGCTATGCATTGCTGCTGCTTGCCCCCTTCCAGCTGTAGTGAGCAGCACCTGCAGCTCCCCTCCCCCCACACCAGCTGGGCAAACAGCAGCAGGGTAGAGCCGCTGCTCCCAGAGCTGCTGTGCCCGCATCACATGCCCCCCCCCCCCACCTCCCTCCCTGAGTAACGTGCCCCACCTCCCCCCGGGCTGAGTAGCTTGTCCCAGCCCCAATCTCTCCCTCCCCATGCCCCTTGCCTTGTCCCTCCCCCAACTCCAACAGACTTACCAGTTGGAGGCAACAGTATCAGCTGCCTGTTTAGTCTATGGCCAAATCTCTGAAGTGGCCAAATCTTTTCCGAAGCTTTTCTGAATCGATTTGTATGCTTCAAATCAATTTGGAGGTTTTAATTAATCTCCCAGTTCAATTCAGATTCAGAGATTTGGTCCCCGAATCGAGCCGTATCTCCTCCAAATTATAACGGCTACTGAAGCTTCGCACAACCCTAGTGGGAATGTGAAGCAGATATCTCAAACAAATATTTCTGTATCTTTGTGGACATGGTATTCAGAGTGGTATATCCCAACTGAACTAAAAACAATCATGCAGAGGGGCAAAGATGTACTATTACTGAAGCTCCTAAATTGACCCCAGACATGGTATCAGGTGCTCAAATGCCCATGCTGTTGTGACACTAAACTGCTTCACACTACAGACTATTACTTGGCAACTGAATGCCTTGTGGGCAAAATGAGAACTAGATCATGAATTATACTTTCAGAGGGATCATTTCAACTTGTGCTATATGGTGATTTTATTAGGCAATAAAATATAAAACAATTGTCCAATATACTACACAAATTTTATATTGCCCATTAAGACCTTTGAAGGTACAGTAATTCTGCTTAGGGTTCAATTACTGTAATTTGGCATTATGGTTTGTTGGTTATTAATTTATTAATCAAAGTTTGGAAGACCAATACAACAATGAGCTTGAGGCAGTGCACAAGATTCATGGTTATCTGACAAAACATACAACTATTTTATTTCACTACATTAAATATATTTAATGGCTCGGGCATTAGTTCTCAACTGGGGTGCTGGAGCACCCTGGAGTGCTGCCACAGCCTTTTAGGGGTGTTATGATGTGAGTGCCACCACTGGAACTGGGTGAAATTTCCCCAAGTGCCTCGTGCAGACTCAGGCAGGAAAGGGGTGAGGCAGGAGCATGTGCTGAATGCTCCTTCCAGAAAAAAAACCCACAGGAGCACAGAGTGATGGCTTAAAATTATATTTAAAAGTTTGCTTTTTGGGAATTGGCTTATAGGTGTGTGTGTATATATATATGCACTAGAATGGTTCAGGATGGGGAGCAGGGGTTAACTGATTTTTAAAGCCTGGGTCTCTCATACACAGTTTTCTGAGCCTTCAGAAGCAAAAAGGCTGCCTAACACAACAAGGCCAACAGATATTTCAGGAGGGATGTGGACAGCACTGAGAGGGTCCAGAGGAGGGCCACTCACATGGTCAAGAGGCAGCAGGGCAGGCCCTACAAGGAAAGGCTGTGGGACCTGAACCTGTTCAGCCTCCACAAGAGACGGCTGAGAGGGGATCTGGTGGCTGTCTCTAAACTTGACAGGGGAGACCAGCAGGGAACAGGAGAGTCCCTGTTCCCCCGAGCACTACCAGGAGTAACTAGAAATAACAGCCATAAGTTGACTGAGAGTAGGTTCAGGCTAGACATCAGAAAGCACTACTTCACAGTTAGGGCAGCTAGGATCTGGAACCAACTTCTAAGGGAAGTGGTGCTCACTCCTACCCTGGGGATCTTCAAAAGGAGGCTAGATAATCACCTAGCCGGGTTCATTTGACCCCAGCATTCTTTCCGGTCCATGGCAGGGGGTCAGACTTGTTGATCTACCAGGTCCCTTCTGACCCTACCAATTATGAAACTATGAAATTATACACACACAGCCTAGGAAAGTGGGGGCATGTACCACACTGTTCCATAACATGAGATAAGGTGGCACCAGCTTGCAAGACCCCAGAGCAGGGTGCTGGGGTTTTCTGCTTTGCGGGGAACAGACCAAATAAGAAGGACACCGGTAAAGCCCCAAATTAGGATGTGGATATGTGATAGATTTATGAAAATGGGATTTGGGCTGACAACACAGGATATGGACAGTGTGATGACAACACAGAGTAACCAATCAGTGATAGCCATGGATGAAGAGTCATCAGGGGTCATCAGAAGGGGAGGAGAATACAAAAGAAGGACTTTGAAGCAACCTGGGTCTCTCCTCCCTGTCCTCCCTCTTTCCCATCCCTGTCCCCTGGGAGGGGTCCCTGAAGCCACTATGGACAGCAGGCACAACACCACCCCATCTTGTCTACCCCACTGAGGGGTGGTCCTCGGCATCCCACCTCCAGGCTGCTGACATCTGACACCTAAGAGAGACCCTCAGAGTGAAGCCTATGTTCTGGCCATATGTTTCTTAACTCTGATGGCAGTCCTCGAATTGATAGATATACAGAATTGCTTGTATTGTTTATTTTCTGTTATCACTGTGTATCAATACATTTACCTATTATTGAATGGAAAGGTTGTGGTCTGTCTGATGTTAGGCCCTCACCACCCCAAAACAAGGCATCTGGGTCCTAAATTCAGAGCCAAAAAGAGCAGGTGGAACTCTCCCATGTGCCTCTTTCTGGGAGGAGCGGGGTGGAGTCAGACTGGGCAGAGTTGTGGCAAGAGCAGGTGCTCCTGCCTGCATTCTCAGATAACCTTGGTGTCCACTTGAGAACTCCTGAGGCAGTACAACAATGGTTGTCAACCAGGGTGTTGCCAAATTAAAAAAACTTATGGAGGGCTGCCATGGATCTTCAAAGGTTGAGAACCACTCGGCTAGGAATATGATATCCTGAGAAGATTGTTATTTCATTCACTTAATGATAAAGAGAGCAAAACAAACAGACTGATGTGTAGACTATACCCATGCATCTGTATATGACATTCTATTTCCACGTGGTGTCCCTTAAAGCAATAATAGCTGGGGTGCTAAAGCTGACAGTCCTCACAAGGGAAATGAATTTGCCACTTGGGAGTGTGTATCAACTGGTTAGGATGTCATTGTTTGGTCTTCATGTTCCTATAGTGAGAGAATTGTTATGCCAGACTTTCTTCAATTCATGGCTTGATGGCTTCCAGCATATGTAGAGAAGCCAATCTATTTAACATGGCTACGATATTTCCAAATGTGATCAGTGACTTAAGGTGCTTCCATTTTTGAGTGTCCAGTTTGAGAAATCTTAACAGGGGCTAATTTTCAGAGACTGGATGCCCAGCACTTTCTGAAAACCTGGCATATTTCACATGTCTCCAAGATGCACCAAGAAATTGGAAGACCCTGCATAATTAGTCACTGCTAAAATCTTGGTTCTTCCCCAAGGTTGTGTAAAATTCACGTAGTGCTTTTGCCCAAGGAGGTTTTAAGATAAAAATACTTAATTGTTTATACAGTATAAATTGTAGCAAAGGTAAGGATTTAAACCAACTAAATATTGATTTAGCCCTGGGGTTGTACATTAAAAAAAATATTAAACAGTGCTGTTTGCAGCACAAGGAAGTGTGAAAAACAAGTTAGACAGTAAGTTCTAAGTATGTGAGAATACAGAACCATGGGAAGTCTCTAGGGGGAAAATATAAGATAAAGTCATGAAAACTTGGAAACAGAGAACTAATAGTTTTGAAAAGTAAAATGTTTCACTTTAGGAGTATGTAATTAAAAAAGAATATGCTAGCTGCAAAGCTGGAATTTTTGGCTTGAAATACAATTTAAGCTGCTGGTAAAATAACGATGTACAGTATTTTAGCAGATTAATATAGTCAGTTAAGTAGGCTAGGGAATAACAATAGGCTAGTACAAAGAGGGGTGCTATTTTAAGAATAGAGACAACTTGAAGTACATCCTAACTGACACAATTGGAATCCACTCTTATCACTGCCTGAACTACCTAATTAACCATGTTATGTTAAATCAATATATTGTTTTTTGTTTTGTTTTCTCACTTTATAATAGCCATAATTGTTATAGAATGTTTTAACTCAATGCTTTAGTATCTTAATAAGGATTTTTCTGAGATAAGTGTTAGCATTGTTCCTATTGATGCTGTTTTCTTTCAGCGGGTTCAATTTAAAATGTTCTTCCCAAGGCCAATTCAAGCAACTAAACCTAGTAACATAATGGCAGTTTAAACACTTCATTAAAAGAAAAAAAATCAATTGGCAACAACACTGCCAACATAGCTGATTCTTTGCATGTGTTTTAAAAAATGATTTTGTACATATATTAGAAATATGATAGGCACATGATACAAATTGAGTAAATAGCTGTGTCTATGCAGATATTCAACAGTTTAATGCATACTCCTTAACTTAATAACACTTCACAGTTGCAGGTGTCTTTATTTCTAAAATGCTCTATGTTCCCATTTTACTTATGGGAAACTGAAACAGTGATTAATGGCTTTATCCATCTATATTGAACAAAGATTGACTTTAACAAGAGCTGGAGCAGGCTCCAAGGTCTACCATGCTAGATCCAATATAGGACTTTGAAGTCCAACTCTTAGGTACCGGCCCTAGAGTAGAATCCAGAACCTTATATTAGGCACCCTAGTTCTCTGTGCAGAGCAAGGAAAGAGGCATCTCCAAACAGAATCCAGAGTCATAGAAATTAAGGGATGAAAGGGACCTCAAAAGATCATTGATCCCAACCTCCCTGCTCTAGGCAGGAATACTGCTGAGATCAAATGATACCAACACGATGTCTGTCCAGTCTCCTGCTGAAGCCTTCCAAGGTTGAGGAGTGCACCGCCTCCTTGGGAAGTCTATCCCAGATTCTGGTCACCCTTACTGCGAAGAAGTTCTTTCTTGTATCCAACCTGAAACTATCCTCTAACAGTTTATGGCCATTGCTCCTTGTCCTCCCCTGGGACGCCCTAGGGAACAGTGTTTCTCCCAGCTCCCAATATTCACCCCATACATACTTATAGATGGCCACCGAGTCCCCCCTCAGTCTTCTCCTCACCAGGCTGACCGGTCCCACATCCCAGGATGCAACCAACCAGCAGTGCAACCAACCAACCAACCAGCAGTGAGTGAGATAAATTATACAGGAGGAAATGCTGAGCACAGGGATATCTAAATCTTGCCTGTCTTGGGTCTGTGGTGCCACTGACAACTTGAGATCCTGTCTGGAACTTTTGTCCTGCTCTCAGAACTGTTTCTGTATTTTACTGAATGAAAGTTGAATGTGCAACAGACAGAAACGGGCTCCCCTCCATGGTGAGAGTCCTCACCACTAATCTATAGAGATTTGCTCCCTCTTACACTCTCTCTCTCTTAGGCTCAGTGAATCCTGACTTCCTTTTGCATGGTGACACAGCTTCTTTGGAGAGGGGAGGAGTCTCTCTACCCAGAGCAGTTTAAGTACTATGGTGGTTAGGGCATTCTCTTAGGTGGCAGCAGATAGGGATTATCTTTCCTTGGGTCCAGGAGGAAGAAAATGTAACATGGCAGCTCTTCCCCCTGGACAACAGTAGGGCACAGAGCAGTACACGCTGCCAGCAGCAGCATGGCCAGCTGCAGCAGTGGCTATTTTTGTGCTCCGCCTCCACAAAGGTGACTGAGGCTACTGCCCTGCTCAGCTATGAGAGAACTGAATCCAGGAGTCCTGCATCTTGGGTGAATGTTCAGAACATGAGGTACTATGTAAAGGTACTATATAAAGGGGCATCCCTACCGCCTAGGACTGAGAGGGGTGGTGAACTCCAGGAGAGGATTCTGGGATGTAAATCCAAAACAGAGCACGCTCTGTAACTTGTGTCTGTGGAGCTCCCAGCCTGTCGCTGTTTTCAGAATGGGAGGGGGAAAGGGAGTGAACTGAGGTTGGTTGGGTTTCTTTCAGCCGGCGCTGGAGGGTGGGGCAGGTGGATTGGAGTCCTCCTGAGGTGGGGGGAACTTCAGGGGGACTCCAATCCACCTGCCCCACCCTCCATCCCTGGCTGGGGAACCCCAAGTATGAGCTCTCTCTGCTTCCTTTCCCCTGCCAGTCTGAAACAGCATCTGGGCTGGGAAGGGAAAGTGGCATTGCTACAGACACCAGGCTGCAGGCTCACAGCAAGCAGCTGGAATTGCAGCTCTTGGACCTAACAGTGAAATTCTGTTGGTTCCAGGGATCCAACACTGCTGCCCCCCCACTGCCCTGTGCTGCGTGGCGGGGGCTCTGCCACAAGCCCTCAGAGGTCCTGATCCCCACTGCTGCAGCTGGTGTGTGCGGGGCTTTTTTTTCTTTTTAAGTGCCAGGAGGCTGGGGCAGAGTGAGGGATGGGGCTGGGCAGGGCAGCCATGGGGGCTTCTCCCACATCTCCCCTGACTGGGGCAGAGGCAGGCAAAGCCAGAGGAGTTGTGGAAGAACCTGCAGCCGTCTGGCTGTGTCTGCCTCTCCCCAGCTGATCCAAATGTCTGAAACAGGGTCGAAACTCTGAAACAGATTCACCCAAATTGAAACGGAACAGTGATCTGAAACACTGAAAGGAATCGCTGTCCTTCGAAATGGCCAAATCCAAAATCAAAATGAAACGAAACATAGCCATTTTGTACAGCCCTACCAGTTTCCACATAAAGCATTTGTGGTGCCTTTATTACCCAATGACTCAGGGGTTGGGGCCCTTACCTAGGATGCTGAAAATTTGGATTCATTTTCCTTCTCTGCCTAAGTGAACTTGAAGCCACATCCCCATGACAGCAATACACCCTAACTACCAGGTACTGCAGTGGAAGGGCATGCAGAAAACAGCCTGTCAAATACAGAGAGGGATTTGAATACTAAAGACAGGAAAGGGAGGGGAGAGGGGAGTGTAGGGCAGTGCTAAGAAAAATGAAGGACCTCTCTCTACCAGGTATATTCTGGGCTGGCGGCTTCCTCCTGTTGAAGCTGTTCCATTTTGCATGGAATGCTTAAATATTTATTGGCCCAGAGAGAGAAAACCAAATCTATAGTGGAGATAGCGCTCCTCTGGGAAGTAGAGACCTAGTTTCCAGTCCCTTCAAAGATTAATATTTCATATAAAACACAAGCATTCACCATTCCTGTGCCCAAGGTTTCACAGTGACTAAACATCAACCCTGGGATAGCTGGGTGAATGCTGCAGCTAACAAATTAATTTTATTTTTTTATATAGAATCTGCAGACTGACTTGGACTTCATGGAAATTTTGTTCTTCAGAAGTAATCAACAGGGAGATTATGTGAACAGTTTTTGAGTGTATAGCTCACATCAAGCCTTGGATATAAAATAAATATGCCTGAAGGCTTTGAAATTCAAACAAATGTCTAAATTTCACAAGTGGCCTGACTTTAGAATAGACTGAACTATAGCCCTAGTTTCAAAACATTTCGGAATTTGGCGACTGAAATCCAGATTTCTACCTATAATTTATATGATGACCCATCACTACTGAAAAAATAGTATGAAATGTCTTTGTTAAAACCTTTCTGATTTAAAGGGCCTTTGAAAAAGCCAAGTAAGTAGACTGCTTAAAAGTACAAATATTTAGAAATATTGCACATACATACACTATATATGTATAGCTAGTGTGTGCATTTGTATGTAGGCAACACAGATCAGAGTAATTGGCAGTCATAATGTGTTGTCATTATCATGCTACCAGTGATTGTTGCTTCAGCTTGCATGTCTTTCTGTTTCTCAGGACTTTGATAGCCTTACTTTCTATGCAGCTGAATCTTACAAGAGCACTGTTGCTATGCAAGTTGAACTGAGCTATGCATAGGGAAGCTAAACTTATCTTTCTGGTAATCAGAGTGCTATTGTGTCTGAAAGAGACAGCAGGCAGTAAGGACTGAGTCTCTGGAGAGAGAGAGATGCTGTCATGAAGTAAAGGCTTAGAACAGTTCGGCAGCCTGCAAGCACTTGAGACATTTCCAGTGGAATCTAATGGGTGAAAACAGAATGTATATAGGTCCGTTTAAACATTAAAATCAATTCTTAAATTGTCTTTGCAGTCGGTTTTGTGAATGTGGAACTAACTTAAATAGCAAATGATACAGTTGGTGGCATCAGAATGGCAGAGGCATAGCTGCACAGCTCCATGCCCAGGACAGTTGCATAGCCTACAGGGCAGTACCAGCTCCTGCTGCACCAATTGTGGTGGTACAATTAGTTGCTGCAGCAATGGCTGCTTTTGTCCTCTCCATCTAACCCTCTACCCCCATCACACACACAGTGATCCAGTTCCACTACTGAAGAATGGACAACTCTTGAGAAGGGGGCCTCTTGAAGGAGATGATCTTGAGTAACTAGCAAGAGTATAATTTCTCTGTGCTCTCCACAAGGCTGTTTTGTAGAGCCACAGGGCTGTAATGGGACCATCATTCTTATTGGATGGATTTGGAGCTGTTCTTAGTAATTTATGAATACTGTATGCAGAGCAGGTGTCTGTATGGTTGTATTGTTTTAGTACAGGGGTGTCAAACATATGCCCACAGGCTAAATTCAGCTTGTGGTAGAGGGGCTTCTCACAGACTGGACCACCTACCTGTGTGTACTGGATTTGGTCCCATGAGGGTAGTAGCCATGGATGCTACAGTACAGACCCTGCAGCAGCAGTGTTAATCCCCACAGCTGCAAGAGCCACTATTTCAGCATGGCTCTGGGACCCAGGGAGTTAGTGCTACTCATCTTTCCCATTGCTAAAAGCAGGATTTTCAGTTACCCCAGTGGCTAAGATCAGCAGTGGAGGAAAAGCAGGGTGACCGGCACTGGTGTTAAATCGCTCAATTCCTGAGCTGCCCTGAAACAGCCCTAGGGTTTGCTGATGCCCCTTGTGGGTTGTCCAGCCTGCAAGAATCTCCGTTGTTTGGATCCGTTGTTCTGCAGGGCAGAACAAGTTTGACATCCCTGGTTTAGTTTAATCCGAGACCTTAGAGCTTTTCAATAGGCGTATGCAAAGCAGGTCCTAATCAATTCAGATTTGGATTCAGCCTGAATCAGGGACAGTGATTTGATTCCTTGATTCAGATCGCTGTCCCTGATTCGATTCAGCTGAATCTGAATCTGAAGATTCGATGCTGATTCAGAGAATCAGCGATTCAGACATAGCCACAGCTTTAAATGTTTTTTCTACATACCTCGAGGTACCAGCGTGGCTTGTGAATGCTGCGATGCTGGGGTGGATGGAGCATCCCATGTGCTTGGCGGCGAACCTGGAAGTGGACCAGAAGTAGTTCCGGTCTACTTCCGGATCCACCAGGGAGTGTGCTGTCCCCCCCCAGCCCCCACATAGTCCCGGCTCAGCAATCAGCCACAGGAGGACCCCAGGTGCTCTCCCCCAGACCCAGGAGGCACCAGTCATCAAGTTGGGGGGTGCACAGGGGGCCCTCAGCGCACTCCCCGGCAGACCTGGAAGTGGACTGGAAGTGCTTCTGGTCCACTTCTGGGTCTGCTGCTGAGTGAGCTGTGGAGCCCCCCGCACTTCTGTGGGACACTCCATGCACCCCAGCATCACAGCATTCCTGAGCCGCCCGCTACCTAGAGGTATGCAGAATAAACATTTAAAGCTGTGTCTATGTCCAAATCGCCAAATCTTTCCGAATCTCTCCTAATTGATTCGGAGGGTTCCGATTCAATTCAGAGAGGTTAAAGGGTCCTCTGATTCAATTCGGATTTGGAGATTTGGCTACCGTATTTCCGCCAAATCAAATCAGGGACCAAAGCTTTGCACAGCCCTATTTTTCAACCTTTTTTCATTTGCAGACCCCTACAAAATATTGAATGGAGGTGCAGACCCCTTTGAACTGTAAGTGTGGGTATTCACATACTTTTGATTGATCATAGTCATCTTTCACAGACTCCTTAGACATAGTCTGTGGAGCACAGTTCGAAAATCACTGCCTCAGAGAAAAGCAAGCGGGAAGGTGAAAAATTGACTCTAGATAAGCCACCCTTCAACAGACACTAGAGAGCTGCTAAGAAACAATGTCAGAAGAGGAAAAGCCTGCCACACAGCAGAGATTAAAAAAAAAAAATTGCAGCAAGGGAGTGGCAGGAAGAGGAGAATCCAAATGGAGATGGTTTGGTGGAGGTGTCTGAAGAGGTTAGCCTTATTTGTGTTACCAGTCAGGGCTGGTAAGCCAGAGGAGCATATGGCAGACATGTATGCAAACTGCCTGTTGCTTTTTAAGCCTTTTTTAATCTAATGCTTTTTTTCCTGGTGCAAAACAAATAATATGTTGTTTGAAGAAGTTTGCATTGTTACTGTCCATCATTGGTTACAGAGTCCTGAAAGTCAGAATTACAGGGTTCAGAACTCAGCTGGCTCTTCTGGGTAAGCATGGTGGATACATAGGGCACTGTGGCTCAGTGCCCAGTCTAAGACAGGGAAAAATGTGGAAAGACATTGCCTAACTGGGAGTGTGTACCTTTACCCAAAAGACACTGCATCCTTCCCACCAGCAGCACCAAAGCCTTGATCAGCTCTAGTTTCAGGCAGCTGCTCTCCATCGGTGAGCTAATATCATATAAGTGATGGATCTTCTTGCTATTAGCAAAGTAATCATATGTGCTGTAGGATAGAATTGTGTGTCATCTTGAGTCCGTGTTATCTGACTAGCTCTGCCAGTTGCTTCACATAAATGTAAGAAAAGAACCAGAGAAAGGACTGATCCCTGTGAGACTCCAGAAATGAGGGCTCTTCCATCCCTGCTTTCTACATGCATCTCTCCAGGCTGACTCAAACTGAACCTGACTTCCTGCCACCTCTCTTAAATAAGATAGCAGTGGAAGCTTTATTCACACTAGTGCAGTTGAATTTTGTATAAGCTAAAAATATAGTGTTGATTACAAAGCCTCCTTATACACACACACATCCTTTGCATGCATTAGGTACATTGGTCTGACACAAGAAGAGGAATGGAAGCAGGTTTGGAATTGATTTGTGGGTGAGTAAGGCAATTCTTTTGTGGTCCATGAGTAAATGTTATCAAACAGACATAAAGCAGTGAAAATGTTGGGAGTGGAGAATGTATTTTAGCTATATTGTAGTTTATGAAGGAGGCAGATTACGGCTAGTCTTCCAATGTGTTTCAGTTCTTTCTCCAGGGGAGAGATTTGTGGTCTCAGTTCATTGTTCTCCTTCTGGGAATTTGGCAGTCGTATTAATGTTTTCTGTTAAATTGAGCTAAATAAACAACTTCTTTAAGCCCAAGACACAACTTACATAACTAATCAAGGTGACTCTTCAGTACTGAAGTTTCATTCCTTAGGTACGATTTTGAGCAGAAGTGGTGCTTCTGCACATAATGGAAAAGAAAATTGAGCATCCTCCATGGGTAGACAGCATTAAAAATAGTCTCATGTGCTTGTTAGCTGCAGTTTTCCAGAAAGTCTCAAGCTCACAGGGAGTTGAATTTCCTGAGCTCTTTAACTCATTTCTAGTGACGGCAAAAACTCCCCTCTCCAAACCAACTGAAAAAAAAAAGAAAATCCCTAAAAAAATTCCTAAAGAAAACTCCTAAGAAAGAAGATTGGTAAGAGTGTTTCTGTTGTAAACACTGCTGTTAATGCTCTTATGCAAGGGTGTGTCAGTGTGTGACATGGAAAGGGGACCGAGTGCCCCATGGGTAGAGCAAAGCCCACTGTACGTGGCCTCAGCCCATAGGAGAAACTAGCCCGATAAGTGCTAGTGATGGACTTAACTTACACACAGGCACTGGATCTGTGGCAACGGAGCAGCGCTCACTGCTGCCACTTCATTTTAAAAGTATGCACTCCCTGTACATAGGTGGGCGTGCAAGGAGTAATGCAATAAAAGCATTCCCAGGCAGCTAAGTTGGAGGGAGACAGCTAAGAGAGCTCCCTGGCTCTGATAAATCAGGCACCACAGGATGCAGGGAGAAGATGTGAGAGCCCAGAAATGGAGAACCTGGAGGGGTTGTCATCTACGAAGGTCTAGATGAGAGGAAGCTGGACAACTGCGCAATCCCACACCCAGACAGAGGGAGCCGAAGGTATGCATGAATGTGATACCTTACTAGTGCCTGAGGGAGGGTGCTGTAAGGGCTTAGCTATCTTTGAGTTTTTGTTTTATGGACATTTGCCTAGCCCTGCTCTGATTAAGGAGCTGAAGAAGTTTTGAGTTCCATTGCCTACAAATTAACTTAAAGGTGAACTGAGGGGATACTGATACTAAATCCTGAAGAAAAGTAGGATGGACATTGCCCACCCAGAGTGCTTACCTGGGATCATGGTTGGCAGCTGTAGAGCTTGAGGCTCAGGCTCAACCGCCACTGTTTGAGTGTTTTCTTTCAACACTATATAAGCAGTTCCATGACTGAGGGACTAAGCCCAGGACTGTTTTGAGTCAAGAACTGGCATAGAATAAATATGCAAGTAAATGACTGATTAGGGATAGCTTAAACCGGGGTTGGTGATGCAATGCCCGGACGATTGTGCCCCACTATACAGGCTACCAGTCTACAGACTAAGGGTCACCCAACATGCCATTACACACCATCTTGAACATCCTGTTGGTGTGTGGATGAGGTATGGGAAAGAGGAGCCCCATGAAACTTGTTTAAGAAGAGCCTCCTGAGGAAAAGGTACCGTCTATCATTGGAGCCTCCCTCCCGAATGTTCTGTTTACATCAAGTCATGGTGGGCGAGTAAAGAAGGATCTCCCTCTAGGGAAATGCTCTCACAACCCAGTAAAAAGTGGACGTGAGACACTAAACTTGTAGTGAGCAATCTTAATGTTCACACCCCTCTTCTTATTCAACCTCTAACCTGCAAGCCAAATGTGGCCTGCAGAGCCATTTCATTTGGCCTGCTGGAGTCCCCAGGAGTTGGTAAATTTGGTGGCAGAAGAGCAGTGGCCATTAATACTGCCAAGCCATACCTTCTTCTGGCCACACATGCCCCCTTTTGCCCCACCTGGCTGAATTGGGGCTGGGACATACCCCATTCCTCTGGCAGGGTTGAATCTGGGCTGAGCTGTCCCCTGACCCTCTCTGGATGACCTGATGGGGCCCAGCAGTGCTGCCCTGGAAGGTGGATCAAGGCCACTGGCCAGATCTGGCCCATGGATGGACTGCGTACTGCCCATCCAGCCCAGCAAAGAAAAAAGATAGAGCTCTTACATATTAACAGAAATTTCTTTGATGTTTTGAGTGTGGCTGCCTTGAGTAGTCTTCTGAACTTGGCCTTATTTTTTTTCAGAACTGGTGAGCAGCTAAGGGTTTCAGAACACTAACAACTATAAGCTTTGCATTCAAAGTAAATTTCTTGTGGAAAAAATATATGCACTTTGGTTAAAGATCTCATCCTGTCTTTATTTGTACTAAGAGGAAGTGCACTACATTTCCAAACTGCAATGGAGATACTGCATGCATAATACCACTCAGCTAATTTTTATTACACGATCTATCTATACTAAATTTCTCATAATAGAACTGGCTTTTTTTCCTGACTCACTCAGAAGTTTTCATCATATCTTGAAAGGTTTTGCTGAAGCTGAAAAAGATAACGAAACCTTAGGTAACTACATCAATCATAGCAAAGAGGTTTGACTTACTAGTCAGCACCTTAAGTTCGTTCAGTGTCTGATTTGATAGGTGATATGTTTTATTATGTAGGCAATGGTGGATCTGATTGGATTAGTTCATGATGTATTTGACTTGGCAGGTGAAAGGTATTTTCTGCAAAAGATGGATTGATTTTGATAGGTGACAATGGCCTGTGGCAGCATGAACAGAACTGAAGTTATTATGAGACATATTCACCTGGGCCAGTGAAGAACAAAGTAATATAGGTGACCCTTTGGATATATATTTAAATACTTAACAGCTTTCTGTTTCAATTTGAAATGACCCATTTAATTTTTCTATAATGAACTTTATGACAACACAAAGTCTTTTTATTATTTTCTTTTTGCTTTTGGCAGCTGTCTGAAATAAGTTGGAGAGAGGAATGAGATGTGCGGGGATAAGAACTGGTAGTTTGTATAAAATTGGTCTGTAATAGCTATCTTTGAAAGAGATGAAATTATGTGTTACATAAATGTGTTTGAATTTTGTACATAGCCCTCAAGTTTTAGACAATAATGTAGTTTATTAATCTGAAATATAACTAGCTAAATAAAATGAATTTATTATACTGTTACACACTTTCCAAAAGTTGCTTTTTGCCATCTCTACAAATGGTCTGTTTGTCTACTGTAATACAAATATTAAATAATAATAATCATGTTGGGTATTGACTAATTTCAGATATAGCTCACTGAAGATTTCTGAAAGTACAGACTAGGTTATTAAAAGGTTTCTTATAGTTGGTTCTTGTACCCAGCTATAACAGGGCCCTGAAAGGGTCCCTATTACTAAAGAGTAGAGGGAGCCCAGCGGTAACTGGCCTCCCCCAGCCCTTGGGACAGGCTAATGTGGGCAAAGAGCCCTGGAATAAAATGGCCACAAATCTCAGGTGCAAGCAGTGACTGACAGGCTCGGCGAGGGAAGTGGAAGGTCAGGTGACCTGGGAAGAGCCTTATAAGCATAAGGCCTGAGCCAGAGAGGGAAGTCTGGCTGTAGGAGGCAGAGCTCCATGGGTGAACTAGGCTGGGCTGTTCCCAGAGGAAGGACTCTAGGCTGCAGCAGAGCAAGGAGGAAACCTTGCACCACTGAACAACCAGATAAGTGCTTCAGGCCTGTACTACCACAGTGTGAGATTAACCTTGGTAGGGAAACCTTTTATTTTTGGAAGCAGATGCTTATGTTTTCTCACTTGCATTTATACTGGTGGACTGGACATGGCTAAAAGGGGTGATAAGGGGTCATAAGGGCACAGAGGGTTGTAAGGGCACCCCACATAGAACACTCAGGGTCTGGAACCCAAGAGGCCACTGTAATTTAGAGGGAGTGCTATGGCTGTGTTGGAGGACTGTGATACTGGACAGTAAGGACTGGGGTGCAAACCTGGGACCCATGAGGTGCAAAATCAGGAGCTGAGGGACTCATAGCCTGCAAGGGTGAGACTGGGGGCTGAGGGGCCCAGAGTCTATGAGGGGTAAGATTGGAGCTAGGGACTAGGATCCTAGTGTCCTGGTGTCTTGAGCCCCAGGTGGAGGAATACAGCCAAAGCAAAGTGGGCCAAGGCCAGGATGCCTTAGCCTAGACAAGGGCCCTACATCCAAAACCTACCCCCTACCCTCTAGGGGCAGCCTTCCTGTCTAACCATAACATCAAGCACAGCAGGCAAGATAACAGGGTAGGACTTTGGGAGGCCAGAAGGTGTAACAGGGTGTAGGTCCAGGTAGTGGCCAGAAGGGGCAATGTCACTGCCCCAGCACCAAGCTTGTATAGGAGGCTTACCTCTCAGAGCTTGGGTTGAATCCCAGGCTTGAGATCCTGCTGTTTTGATTGGTGGAGCCCATCCACCAATCAGGAGGCAGCAAGAGAAATAACATCATGCCCCTTTCCTGAGGGGAGGGGAGAAGAGCTCTCCTGGACCTGATTGAAGACTGCCAACTGTCAGATCTGGAAGACTTCAGGGACGGAGCCCTGGAGTGTATAAAAGGAGCTGCATGCCCAGCACAAGGGACAGATGTGTCGGGGACTGAGAAGACCGGGGCTTAGAAGAGCTGAGGAGAGCTGCTCAGCAGGGCAAAGCACTAGCCCAGGAAGAGCCCCTGAAGACTTTTATCAGTGGGGAGCAGGGGACAGCTCCAGGGTTTAGGTTCTTGGTGCACAGGATGGCATCCAGACTCTGGGAGCTGTGTGACGCGGCTCAGGTCTGCAACCTCTGGCATGCAGCCAGAGACACGGTGCACAGGCCAGTGCATGGAGCAGGATCTTTGGAGCCCCTTGGGTGGCTCTGGTCCTCAACCCCTGGAACGAGGCTGGGAGCTCAGTGCAGGAGGTGCTGCACGGAGGGTGAGAGACCCTGGGAGCTGCTTGAGATGGCTTGGGTCTACAGCTGCTGACATGTGCAGACAACGCAGCCCAGAGGATCCAGGAACAGACTGGGCCCTGGTGCTGCACAAGGCTGTCCAGGCCTCCAACCCCTAGCACAAGGTGAAGCGTCCACTACGTACAATGGTGCATGTGGCACTAAGCCAAGACGGCAGCAGCAGAGTCAGGCAGCAGGAAAACCTGGTGGGGACAGAGCTTGACCTGGAGAACAAGAGGCAACCCTCTGGGACTGTGGAGTAGTAGTAAGTTACTCTGGAGAGAGGGTCCCCACAGGGGAGGGCTTCCCCCCTCCCCCCCACCCCGAGGGTTGCGAAGGGGCTCCACGTGGGCTGCTCCTGGGTGATAGCAGGGGAACTTAGGAGTCTTTGGGGTCTTCCTCTCCTTTTTTCTTTCCCCTCACCTCCTTTCCTGTAGTGGTACCTTGGGAGTGAGGTCTCTGTCCTGGAGGGCACCCAAGTATGTCTAAGGACTGCTGATTATATTTGTGGACTGTGCCTTACAGTTTATGTGAATAATTTGAAGCAATAATTTGTATATGAACAGTTATAAGGTTGCCCAATCAATATCCTTTGGTCTGGTTTTGTTCTATTGTTCATCTGTATTTTAAATGATAACTGGGTGTGGGGTGTGTGTGTGTGTGTGTGTGTGTGTGTGTGTGTGTGTGTGTGTGTGTATTATAGGGTTTATTGTTTTGTTGTGATAATAAATCTGTATATAGTTAAGCAATTGATTGACTGGACCTGATTCTATAGGGGATGGAGGCGGCTGCTGGGCTGTTGTGTCCCTCCACAGCACACTGCCCTGCCATAATTCCCTCAATTGGAGAGGGAAGTACAAACCTGTGTACACCCAGGCTGCACTTGTTATAACAGCATTAATTGTTTCTGGTGCTCGGTGTGTATTTCAACTTTTCAGATACCACAGTGATGGTAAAAAAAACAAACCATAAAAATCTGTGATTCTTTCTTCATAAAAGGTTAATAATTAAATATGAATGCAATGAGCTGCTTTCTAATGTTTACTTCAGCATTTTATTTCATACCCAAGAAATTCTGAAGGAGTCACTGAATATTGTCCAGCATGTGGGTGGGAACCAAGTAACACTAATATTTTATCTTTCAGAAAAGGCTTTTTATACTGTAATTTTAATCGAAAGAAGTAGCAGCCATAATAAAAAATAGTAAAGGATTCAGTGGCCAAAACACAGAGGATCATCTATACAATTTTATTTTTAAGCAAAGTAATGATTTTAATTACTACATTGGCTTTTCAATTATGACTCTCAAATATACAGCTCACCAACTGAAATACAGACTAAACTGCCATCCAGGATTCACAGTCTTATAAATGAAATAGGATATTTCTATGCATCTTGCTGTAGTGATATAATCCTCTGCTACATGGAATGGGTAATTCTAAAACATATCAAAATCATCCTCAGTTTCTTGATCCATTATATTATAGTGTCTTCTCTCCATGCATGCTCATTTCTCTGGGTTAGCAGCAGGTGTGGCATTAAGTAACTCATCATTGGTTGGCTCATTGAATATAAGGAAGTCTTCATCCACAGCCCCAGCAGCTGTCAAGTCCACTCTTGTCATATTGCCAGGACGTAGAGCATCATTTGGGGAACAACATCTGACTCCTTCCTGTCCTTGCTTTGCTCTTTTTTCTCTGGCACAGCAGGGGATTTTATGAACTTTCTTTTCTTGAAACAGTCATGAATTCATTTTTTGGCTTTAAATCTTGCCTCACTTCAATCAGATAAACATCATGTGACAGGTTGACAGCTTTCCAAACTGAATGAGCAGCTGCGCTTTGTTTATATCAGGAGCAAAAAAATCTAGCTTACAACCATTGATAATATCCTTTCAGGTTTTTATTTGCACCCTGATCCACAGGTCGCAACAAAGATAGCATGTTTGGGGCTAGGAATTCAAGCTGAATGTTAGTATAAGGCAGTATGCTGAGCAGTAGGACTGTGCAAATAGGGAACTATTCAATTTGGATTCAGATTCAGCTGATTCAGAGGCCAGTGATTCAGTTCGAAGATTCGGATCGCTGTTCTGAATCGATTCAGCTGAATCGGCTTTGGAAGGTTTGGCGCTGATTCAGAGAGGCTCTGAAAAGTGGTTTGAAAATTCAAACAAGAACCTAACCTCATCACCAGAACTGAAGCCAATTTCCTACAGCTCAAAACACAAAACCTGCCAACAATATCCAGTACCTCCACGAACAGCACACCAGAATCTATCAAAGGCAACAAAACCCAACTACCTGCAGGGGCACA
Organism: Alligator mississippiensis; assembly: GCF_030867095.1. Lineage (NCBI taxonomy): Eukaryota > Metazoa > Chordata > Crocodylia > Alligatoridae > Alligator > Alligator mississippiensis. Next base: position 279,099,748 of record NC_081825.1, read on the forward strand.
TTCCTCACCAAAAAACCCCTCTGTCTCCAGTCTCTCAGGCCTGATCCTGAAAGGGAACAATTTACAAACCACTTTTCACAGCTGGGCCTATGAACTTCACTTTATCAGGCTCCTAGGTATAGAAACTCATGGACTCAGTATAGATTAGACATTGGAATTCTGACATGCTGCGACCTGCTGGACATCTGACTCCCCAGGTACATCTCCACTTTTACCTGCACTGCTACATCTTCCCCCCACCCCCCCCCCACCACCCCAGCCTGTCCCTCATCCCCTGACACCTCCATTTCCATTTTCACTGATTGGCTTTCTTGCCTGCATTGCAGGCCAGGCCAGGCTCTGGCTTCTTTACTATTCTTTTCATCCAGGAACAGTACACAGACACATCAACTGCAGGTGCTTACTCAGCCTGGCAAAGGGTTTTCAGCCTGAAAGCTGGCATCCCAGGCAGCTAAGCTGAGCAAACCTGGAGCCTCACAACTCCACTTCAACCAGCAAGCCTCAGGCCTGTCAAAGACATGACAGGTCTGGGCTTTCCCCAGCCAGGACGATGCGTGCGTGTAGTAGCTGGAGGTTGTGGTGCTTCCTACCTGCCTTTCACCAGGGGAACCTCAGTCCTGGCATTTACAGGGCTGCTGTGCTGCCAGCAGTCCCACCAGGCCTCCATGACCCTGGCAGAGTGCAGTTTTAGTGGTCATGCCCAGGACCTGGGGCATCCTCCTTCCCCATAGCTCCAGCCCATACCTCTAAGTTCATCCTAGCATGGGAACTCAGTATGGACATGTTCTTCCCTTGCTGGATGGTGATACAGTGAGTGCCCCCTCCAGCTCTGGGAGCAGGTCAGTAACACTAACCGGTGTAAAAATAAAACAGAAATCAGTGCAGACGGAGTAAGGAGGGTGGCACTCAGTCTGTCTGCAGCAGCAGGAGGTTCACCTTTAGGAACACGAGCTGCTCCACCAAGCCAGCATCCAAGCAGATGCAGAGGGGTGTCACAACATCCCCAGAAATGCTAAATACCCTCTTGCTTGGAACACTGGTTGGTGGACAGGACAGGTGTTGCCAGGCAACCATAGCCAGATCCTGTCATATCTGGCTGCGGCTTGCCTAGTAGGCCAAGGGGTCATAGTCCAGCAGCTCTACATCCTTGGTGAGATAGGTAGCCACTGAAGCCTCAGTGCTACCTGCCCAAGGCTGGGGTCTAGTGCATTTGGACTTTCCTGTGCCAGCATTGAAGCCATGCACTTGGCGCACTTGGCAGTGGCTGGCATGGAGGACACTGGCTGGCGCTGGGAGTGCTGGTATGGGAAAGTGGATACCCTTCTTCCACATCCCCTTGCCTCTGCCCTTTGGCTTCACTGGCTCCGTTGACCAGCACCTGCATCCAATGATCGAGAGTTTTGGTGCTGCCAGTGCACATGCTCCCCTTCACCCTCAGGTCACACATGCCCGCCAGCATGTGAACTGTACTTGACCGTGTTGGCTACAAATGTCCAACTTGGGATCCTTAAAATTCTAGTTTATTAGGCGGATTGAAACACTGTAATGAGTTAAATCATAAACCTTGGGGCTGGTCCACACACACACACACACACACACACACACACACACACACACACACAGTAGCAAGCTGCAAGAGTCAGGTATACCTATCCTACAAGCGCTGGAGTCTGCCGTCGATGGCCAGTCAAGGCTTCTTTCAGTGTGGTGTTATCCTCCAGAAGGGGGTCGCTGACTGGTCCTTCTGGCTGGACAGGTCTGGTCAAGTTGGAGATCAAGAGGGCGCTGCTGAGGGTCACTTTTCACTGGCTTTTATCTGTCCTTGGCAGACTTTGGTGACTCCCCAGTTTTCAGGTTTGCCCAGTCCAGGGGTCATTGACCCTTGTGGGACTTGCCTCCCCCTCGGTGGCTACTGGATGGCATCTGTCAGCCCCAGGGGTCGTCCGCATGAACATGCAGGTTTGGGAGTCCATTGATGAATTTTGAATAGGGCTCTGGGAGTGGTCGATCTGGATATATTCAGCCCAAAAGTTGGTCCCTAGCATTGATTAACTCAGGCCAGGCTTCTAGCCCTTGATCAGTGACATTTAGAGATTTCCCGGTTGTTACATTGTCTTCTATTGAGTTCTTCCGCTGGTTGATCTGCAGTCTCCCAGGTGTTAATTACTCTCTGCTACCATGTTACACATTCAATCACTGATTCACTCACTCTTTCAGGGGCCAGCCTGATACAGGGAAGGGCAGTTTGATTCCTGCCCTTGTTAACATTGTTACAATGTATAATTTACTTCTGAAACTAAACACATTCAGTTGAAAGTTGAAAGGTGAGGAGTATAAAATATAAGCTACAAATGTAATGCCATGGCACACAAATAGATAAAAATACCAAAATACAAGGGGAGATACAAAATACACACATACACAATTCCTTATCTTAAAGTGAAAGAAAGAGGAAGGAAGAAAAGGTAGAAGAGGAAAAATATATCCAAGGAGGGGAGAGCGACTGCAGGCAAGAAGAAAAGGGGCTTTCTGCTACAACCGCAAGAGATCAAGCTGTCTCCTGATGCCCTCCTTCAGCTGCCTCACCAGTGCCTGAACATCTGATGACAGTGGCTTGCCTCAGCCAGGAACATTGATCCCCTGAAACTTCTCCATTTGGTTCTCCAGTTCCCTCACTACAGGGTTCACCTGGCTAAGGAGGGTATTGGCAGTGCTGAGGGTCTTGGTGGCCTCGAGGAAGGGCTTGAGGACCACCAAGATCTGGGAGATGGTATCCCACTCAGCTTTGTTAAGGGGACCACTGATCCTGATCTTCCTGAGCAAGGCCATCTCATAGCTGGCCTTCTGTTGCTCCATCAGCCTTTCCAGCATCGGGTATGTGGAGTTCCACTGAGTCTCCACATCCTGCATGATTTGTACTGCGGGATGCTCAGCTATACCTGTTTCTCCCACCGTATCTTGCCTGCCTTAATGCTGTGGTGGAAATAGCCCACCACCTTTCTGCATTTTGAAATGAGTTGGCTGGTAGTGGTAGTGGTGGTGCCATCACTGGCATCCCTGACTATGAGGTACAGCCTGTGTGCCACACAGTGGATGCCAAGAAAGTTGGCATCGTGGACAGCCTTGACCATATTGGCCCCAATGTCAGTGACCATGAACCCACAGGTGAGCTCGCCCTGCACAACAAGCCACCCCTGTACCATGCAGTTCATGGCCACCATGATCTCCCTTGCTGTGTGGGACTCATCCAGCAACTCGGCTTGTAGGAGAGCCCACTGATGGCCTGACTGATCACATCAGTGCCCTGTGAGGGAGAGGTAGGTGTGATCGCCACCCTGGCTGCTCCAGATGGTGGAGGTGAAGTGCAAGGCTACCTATGGCCCTGCCTTGTGCAGCTCTTCCCTCAAGTACTCCCTACATGCCTCATAAAGGGAGGGCACTACCATCCTGCTAAAGGTGGTGCATGTGGGCACTTGGTTTGATGGGGCCATGAGCGCCATGAGCCACCTGAACCCTGGCCGCTCAACTAAGGAGAAGGGCTGGCTATCCAGAGCAACCATCTCCCCAATGGTCTGGGTGATCTTGCTGGCTTTGGGAACATGCCCCCTTTTGTCTGCAGCTTTCCCCCACTGCTCCAGGGTGGTCTGCCTCTGCTTTGGGGGGATGGGGGCTTTGGAGTGAGCAGGGGACTTCCCTTTGGACACACTTGCACTGGTGCCAGGCTGAGCAGGAAGAAGGGCAAGAGGGTGCTGCCTCCTGAGGAAGAAGGGCAAGAGGGTGCTGCATCCTGAGGAAGTGTTTCACCTCCTTGCCCCAGCTGATCTGCCTTTGGCAGTGCTCACAGATAGCAAACCTGGGATCATCTGCCACCTCAAAATGATCCCATGCTACACTACTCCCCCACTTCTGGGTTGAGGGTGAGGATCTTGCCTTATTCTCCTCCTCAGCAGGCTGAGGCACAACAGCAGGAGGAGCTGACTAAGCTGAGCCACTTGCCTGAGCCTCCATAACCTCAACCTCCTCCGAGGTGCTTTCCAGAGAAGGAGACCTGGGTCTACGGGACATTTGAGGGATGTGGATCACAAACTTGGATTCCTCCTCGGTCCCCAGAATTGCTCAGGTCCCCTGGTTCCAGCTCCAGTTCCTCCTTTGGCAGTGGGGGACTCACGCTGGGAGATAAAATTGGGTGGAGAAGACAGTCATACTGCTACTGGTGACTATTTCTGGAGTTAGGGGAGGTGGTGCAAGTGCAGGGATGTCAGGTACTGTTCCCACTTCCTTGCTTCCACTGGCAGCAGAAACCTCACAGCTGCTTGGGAAGAGGAAGCGTCTATGTTTGGGGCGGGGGGGCTGAGGGGACGGACTTGTAGCTCTAGCTTTCCCCCTACCCGCTCTCCCTCCCCTGCCAGAAGACCTGGCACCTGCCTTTCCAGCACACTTCATATTAATCTTTCCTGTGCTGGAAAATGTGTGTGTGTCTGACTTCTTCTGTGTTGCATGTTTTCTTTACTCTGTGTTGTGTATGGACTCCGCTATGATGATTATGATTGATTATTAATAAGTATATGTGGTGTCTTTTTCTGTGATGTGATATAAGAATTAGGAATGTGAATGTGTGCTGACTTCTTCTGTGTTGTGTTTCTTCACTGTATTGTTCTGTGTTGTGTACCTAAAATAATATATCTTCTTTTTCTTCTAGGACTCTGATTTCTGTGTTGTGTGTGTTAATCTCAATCTGAACCTCTATCTGTCTTCTTCTGTGTTGTCTTTAGTCTGTATGTAAACTAACTATAACTAATAATATTAATAACTATATGTAATCTCCTCTTCTTCTATGAATATGTGACTTCCTCTATTATGTGTGTGTGTGCAATGTGTGCTTCCCTGAACAGTGATGGATCACACTGGCAAGGAAAACATTAAATTTTCTTTTTGAAAAGTATTGGGGGAAAAAAAGAGAACAAATATAAATTGAAAGAAATGAATTGGATAAGTAAAGTAAAGGGATTCTAAACTAAGCTAAGCTAAGCTATATCCTATCCCCTCCTTTCTAGGGTAAAAAGGAGCAGGCAACTGACTAGGAAGCCAAGTCAGTCCAGTACCTTTTCAGATGCTGTTGCTCACTCAGGTAGAAACAGCTCACAAAAGGGACAGAAAGGCTGCATACAGAGCCTTTTATGCTGTTTCTATGTCCCTCCCCTCCAGACACTGTAATTGGAAGGGAACTCAGGGAGAGATCACACTCACTGGCTAGCTAGAAATTTCAGTCCTTACCCCCCTGCTTCCCCTCCCTCTTCTAAGTTTCTGTTTCCCCTGAAACACCACCTCTAAATCCCTTAATCTTTTCCAAATCGATTTGGAGGCTCTGAATTGATTTAGAAAGTTTTAAGCTTCTAGCAATTCGATTCTGATTCAGAGATTCAGCCTCCGAACTGGGCCGAATTTTCTCCAAATCAAATCACGAACTAAAGTTTTGCACAGCCCTACTGAGCAGTTGTCTAAAAAGCAGAAAATCTCAGTCAGAGGCATAGATAGCTATGTTGACACCTTGGGTAGAGTCCTACCTGTCACAGGATGGTCCACTGTACTGTGATTGCTACAGCTATTGTAGTGCAGGCTCAGGTAGCTGCAGAACAGCTACAGCAGTCCTAGCAGCATGGGTTCTAGGAGGGCTCAGATTTTGGCACTTCCTCTGAATTGGTACCCAGGGATGGTGCTCTTCTCATGCAGCCTAGTTGAACCACTGCTTGTGGGCCAGGATGCAAAGATGACTGACTTTTTTAGCTGCATTATGAAAATGACTCTTGTCATACAAGCATTTGCCAAATTCTAGTGAGGAGAGGATTACGCTTTAGAAACTATCTGAGTCATTTTCACTTCCAGTGATCAACAGTAGGTGTTGGCACAGACAAGAAAAGTTACCCTGTCCTTTGAAACGTTCCTACCTTCTGGTTTTTTTCTTTTTTTTCCATGATTCCTCTGTTAGAGAACCTATTTCATCTGCAGTGTAAAGATCAGCCAGGAAAAGCTTGTGAAGTATCTGCAGAAGTTCTAGGATCATAGAAAAGTAGGACTGGAAGGGACCTCAGAAGGTCATCTAACCCAGTCCCCTGCTCAAGGAAAAATCATCCCTCACTAAACCATCCCAGCCAGGGTTTGTGTAACTTGGTTTTGAAAGTTTCCAAGGATGGAAATTCCTTTTCTCTGGGTAGCTGGTTTCAATGCTTGACCACCTTCAGAGTCAGAAAGTTCTTCCTAATCTCCAACCTAAACTTTCCCTCCCAAAGCTTGATGCCATTGTTCCTAGTCCTGTCCCCTATGGCTACAAGGAAAAACCCACTTTCATCCTCTCTATAATCACCCTTCAAGTTTTTGAAGACTGTTATCAAATCCCCCCTCAGTTTTCTCTTCAGACTAGATAACTCTAGTTCTTTCAGCCTTTACTCATAAGTCCTGTCTCCCAGGCCCCTGATCATTTTTACTGTTCTGCAGTGGACTCTTTCCAAACTGTGCCCATCCTTCCTGAAGTGGGGCCCAAAACTCGACATGAAAGTTTTTGCTCTCTTTGCCTTCTTGAGCTATAGAAAAAGAACCTCATCTACATCAGGAGTTTTTCCTTCAGATTTGCAAACAATCATGTGTGGAATGGACATAAAACATACAGCATATGAACCTAATCTGCATATAAAATGAACTGTTCCATACAGGAGATTTTACCACACCTTCAACGCTTCTGTGAAATATTGTGTCAAAGGCACCCTCTAGGCCTGATACTATTATGGCCCCGCCCTTGTCTCTGGGAAAACCACCCTCGTTGCTCACTTGCCACACCTTGTTTGTCAATGATTATGATGTCAAATAGGCAGAAAGCTGCCCTTTGTGAGCCCCAAATGACCACGGGCAATCAGTACATGCTCCTACCATCCTTATGTGTGTCCCATGCCTTGCTGATGTCATGCTGTAAACATAAACAGTTCTGGTTTACAGCTGGGTCGAACATAGCCCCTTGTAAGGCTGCTTATATAGTGCCCTGCTTGGGCCTCTCTCTTACTGCACCCCTCTCACAAGGGCCTCTTACACACTGCCTATTCAGACCACATTCCCACCATCCTACTCCAAAGAGATCCTCATGTACTTCAGACAGCCCTGGTCCAGCCTTTTGGGCCTCTCCCATGACCCTAATCTGGGTGGTGACCGCTGATTCACTCCACCCCGGGCTCTCTCAGCCCTAGCCCCTCACTAGGCCATTACACCCCTCCTTTGGGCCACAACTCTGCCCCTTTACACTAAGGCCTGGGGTCTTCCACCCCTTAGGGCTCAGCCACTACTCCCTCAGCTTAACTGGCCCCACAACTCCACCCTGCAACTCCCAGCGCATGGGGTCTTACACCCCCTTGGGCTCAGGTGCTGCTCATTGAGTGTGTCTGGCTCCTCACTCCAGGGTCCAACACCCCACAGGACTCAGGAGCTTCTCAATGAGCTTTCCTGCCCTGCCCCATCTCCTGATAACCCACCGGAAGGTGGGGGCAGGGCTTTAGGTGTCCTGACCCGCCTTACACTAGGGAGGTTCTTGGTCCTGGTATTTGAGTGGCCATGCCCTGACATAGGCAGGACCACCAGGCCTCCTTATCCCGGCAGGGTGCAGTTTTAGATTGTGCCCAGGATCAATGAGGCATCCTCCTTCCCCATAGCCTCACCCTTACCTCCAAGATATTCCTGGAGCAGGAGCTCTGCCGGGTGATGTTACTTCCAGCTGGCTGATCTCAAAACGCTCTGCTCTTATAACAGAGCTCTCCCAAAATGGTCATGCTACAAAATGGCCAATCTCATTAGCCACTGTTTCTCTCTGTTTATTAGTTGATTTTAATTCTCCAATAAATATAAATAATTCTATACTCAAATAGTTTAGTAACTAGTTACAGTACCAAATATCTTTGCTGTATTAATACATAACATTTTTCCTGTTTACACAGAAATGAGCTAAAGAAGCTATAATGTAGTGGCCTACATTTATGGCCACAAAAAAGGCCCACAATATGTTTACAAATGTACATCTTGAAAGAAGCTTATAGTACTTTAAGAATATGAGTGTGTAACAGGATGTGTCCTACAGGTGGCCATGATGCCCCCTAATGGATGCCTTAATCCTGTCTCTCTCCCACTTCAGCCTCCCAGGGTCTCACCCTGCTTCCCTTCCTGCCATGCCTTGAAGTTAATGATGCTGGGAGGTTGCCCTCAGGGGCTGGTAAATTCTGAGTGCTCTCTGTCTCTCTGTATACTAGGTCCTTCCCTTGGGTTTAACTTGGCCTGTCTAACTGGGTTCTAGCCCCACCACCCACAGTGTCTTGGCATTGGGGCTCCAACACCACCATTCAGAGTCTCTTGGTTTGGGGGCTTTGATTCCATGAACAAATTTTGCCTCCCAGGCCAAGAGACTTTGTTCATGGTGCCTGCCACTTTAATGGCTGGGTCAGGCATCCAGCAGGTGCCTGATGGCAGTGGCCATTTTGAGAACCTAGTATATACAGGCTGCAGTCTGCTGCTGCCAGCCCAGGCAGAAACATCACCTAACTAAGCTGCAGCAAGAACAACTCAGGAGGTAAGGGTAAGAGCTGATGGGGTTGGCTAGGAGGCTGTTGGTCCTGGGCATGACCTAAAACTGAACACTGCCAGGGATGGGTGGCCTGGTGGGGCTCCTAGTGGTGTGAGAGCCCCCAGAAAATGCCAGGCCAGTTACCACCCCAGTGAAAGGTGGGTTAGGGCACCTTAATAACCCCAGCCCCCACAACCAGGTGGGTAACCCCATAGTAGGGCTGAGAAGGTGGACCCATGTGAGAGAGTGGACTAGATGCTCAAGAAGCCTGACTTGAGGCACCCTTGAGTGGTCAATGCTGGGGCCAGGACTAGAAGGGTCAACTGGGGCCAGGGGCCCACCACAAGCAATGCCCAGAGCCAAGAGCCTAGGGTTCCAACTGGCCTGGAGGTGAGGCCAGGGCCTGTATAGCCAAAGGTCCTGAGGGGGCAACACCTGAGAGGGGTAAGAGTACAGGGAGCTAGGTACAGGAAGCAAACCCAGAATGAGGACAGAGTGCATACGCAAGCACTAGATGACTGTGCAGCAACTGGCAATGCTATGCAGTAGTATCCTGGCACAGCTTCCTGATGATGCTGATTACGCAGTAGCTCATTAGCACCATGCGGTAGCATCACATCACAGTTCATGTCACATGATGATACTCCACAGTAGTAATGAGCTACTGCACAGCAAGCATCTTGTGTAGATGCATCCTGTATGACTTAATTGGTAACTCCAGTAATATGTCATAAATAGTACTCCTCTATGGAATAATTTTATATATATATATATAACCAGGTTGCATTTTAAAACATAGGTGTTTTATAGGGCTGTGCAATTTTTTGCTGCGTGTTTCGTTTCAAAGATGTTTCGAGGCATTTGAAGCTTGAAACAACAAAATCAAAATGAAGCAAATGGCTTTGAAACAGCTTTGAAATGTAATGAGGGCACTTGAAACATTTTGAAAGTTCCAAAACGTTTTGAGTTTCAAAGCTGGGCTTACTTGGCTTCAGCATGGTCTCAGGTGGCAGCGGCAGCATCCTCTCATCTGGCACGCAGATCCAAGGCTCCACACCCCCCCAAGGAAAGCTGTAGGACTGTGCTGGACTCCTTCTGGGGCTGTGGCCCCCAGATCTGTGCATCGGACAAGAGGAGGCTACCACTGCTGCCTGGGACTGGCGGCAACATCAGTCTTCCCCAGCACTGGGCGTGGGCTGCACCCAGCACCGGTCCCAGGTGGCAGCAGCAACTTCCTGTCATCTGGCATGCAGATCCGAGGACCTGCATCCCCGGGAGGAGTCTGGCACAGCTGTGCAGCCCTCCAGGGACGCGGGTCCCCAGATCTCCACGGCAGATGAGAGGAGGCTGCTGATGCTGGCAAGTGTCACCAGTTTTACTTAGAACAGCTTGAGGTGTAGTTTCCCAGAAACCTCTGCACCTATCTCCCTGAAACTTGGCAGGCTTCATGCCCTCAGAAGGGGGCTACCATCCCTGCAATTTGCATCTAAATCAGGTAAGAAATTACAAAGTTTTAGGGATTTTCATGATTCCCCATTATAGCCTATGTGTGAAACTTCAAAACACGTCAAAACAGCGAAAGAGTTTTGATGAAACAAAATGAAACAGTGCTTTGAAATGAAACAAAACACTGTCCCTTTGAAATGGTGAAATGGAAGTTGAAACAAAATGTTGCTGTTTTGCACGGCCCTAGTGTTTTATAGGATTATTTTCTAGGCATATCAATCATGTCTATACCAAACTAATGTCTGGAATAAAGGGGTTATGTTCTGCTCTTTGAGGAGGCACTCTTGTTGTTCATTTATGTTTTGACCAAAGGGTCCCTCACTTTACACTTATCATTTGCAGTCTTCACAGTTAAAGACTCCTATTAGATATTTTTGACTATTTCTAAACCACTTCCTGGCTGAGCCCAGAACCACTGTCAAAAACTAAACCTTGCCCACACTCTCTGGTTTTGTATAGGCCTGAGCCAGGCAATTAGCCTGAGGAGGTCCTGATCCTGGTAGAACATGAAAACTGCACTGAGGCATGTGCTCAGGATCACCCTGAGCTGTTTGCATCCATGATTGCTGTGGGAAAAAGTGCAGGGATTTTTTCTCAGCAGGGGGGCAACATAGACTTTTTTTGTAAAAAGGCATGAATCAAAATAACTAACACTTAAATAATTTTGTCTAGGCATAGCATAAGAAGAAACAGCATAGAACGTTAAAGCAGACTAGAAGTGATACATCTGCATTCCAGAGTCTTTGTAATCAACCTTGGAAGTAAAAGACATGGATTTATGTCTAAAGAGGCATTGATCCTTTCAATAATTTGAGTACTTGGCACCAGTTGACAGAAAGCAGAGACTTCCTAAGAATGTCTTTAATAACTTAAAATTTTAATTTTATTATTAAGCACATAAACCCTAGCAAGTGAGCTGTCACACACTTGCCAAATGTCATATAAATGGTAGGAATTTTTTCTTCTGACTACAGTAAAGGTGAAGTGAAGATTATAAAACTATACAACTAGAGTAATATATTACAATAATCTTATTAATAACCATTTTGCATCAATATTGAAGTCTGTCCCCTGTGATTATCTCATGAATGTAACCCCTTTTCCTTTTCATGAATAGTCCTTGAGCACTGAAGATTTCCTCATATCTTTTGTTATATGAAATTATTAATTAAATAAACCCCTAGAAGGATTTCTCATCCATGAACTGTGAGAGAGCAGTTACTTCTGGGAATTTAAGTGTGTGTTTGTGTGTCTGTGTGTGTGTGTGTAATGGGAAGGGAGAGAGAGAGAAAGAGAGCTGTGCTGGTTAATTTTGAATAGGTACTTTTTTTTTTTTAAGAGTCCCAATTCTAAGAGTTTTGCCTATGTAAACACAAGTTTCCATCTGATACTCAGAATATGAATAGTTTGAATATAGGTCACTTGCATTTTTTTCTGTTTTCTGTCCCCAGAAACAATCTTCAACACTTCAAGAATAATTGCTGGGGATGTCCCTGGAAGAGCACTGCTGCTGCATTTTCAGATTTGGCATCTGTGGGCAAGATCTGGCAGGCTGGCAGTGCGTGGGAGCATCCCTACCAAGATGCATTGGGGTTGTGGTGCACGCATACCCTTAATCTGCTTTGTGCCTCAGTTCCCTGTTTGTGAAGAGGGAATATTTCACAGGGAAATTTGCTAGGATAAAATCCATTAGTACTCTGAAGTACTCTGGTGGGGGTCATTGGTGGCAATCCTTCAGTTTGAGGATGATCTCTATCATGGTTCATTGCGGGGTCTTGAGATGACTTAAGAATCCAATCCTTGAGCCACAGATCTATCTGCAGAAGTTGCAGGTCTTTCCACGGGGGAGAACAGACTGCTGCCTGGGATTCTGCTTTTCCTTTCTCTCCTCTCTCTTCTCTGCTTCAAGGGCAGGACACTTTACCTTGAAATGGGCTGTCAACTGATTGAGGTTGTGGTACCATTGGAGTCGGTTGGCAGCCAGCTCCTCCCAACTCCTGATGTTTGTATCTGGTTTCTTGACCTATGCCTTCAATGTGTCCGTGTAGTATTTCCTCTGGCCACTGCAAGAACTCAGGCTTTTCCTAAGCTGGAAGTTGAGTCAGGCATCTACACACAATGTTTGGTCCAAGGAACTTGGTGCTTGACAATCACCAACATAGTGCTGGTAACATAGCTTTAGCAAGGATGCTGGTGTTTGTGTGGTGATCTTGCCATTTGATGAGGAGGATTTTCTGGAGGCATCATTTATGAGACCTCTCCAGGCTCTTCAGATGATGGTAGTAGGTCACTCACATTTCACATCCATTGAGGAGAGTGGGGATGATGACTGCATTATAGACCTGGATCTATAGACACTTTCAGAAATAACTCTCTGTCTGCCACCTTACAGAGTGCACCTTCAGTGGCCCAGTATGACACAAATTGGTCCACATGCTGTTGTAAGGTAAAGTATCCGAACTCAAATGCGATGCATACTCAGACCATGAAGCAGAAGAATTGGAGGTCATTGTTCGAGCCACTGCCTGCAAGTTGATTTCTGTGGCTTTTCAAAGTTGCCATCTTCACCTGGCCCAGCAAGAAACTAGCCAGAAAGATTGTGTTCCCCTTCTCTTCTTGTATGGGATAGAGAAAACATACACAGTCTCAGAGAAATCCAAGCCCAGCATGCCAAAGATGGTGCTGAGGGCAGCAAAGACCAGCTACAACTGGGGGCCATCGAGGAAGGCATGGAAGAATCTCCTGCTCACAGAAAGTGCAGGGTACCACTGGCACTGGGTCTAGATAGTAGACAAAAGTGCCCATAGCCAGGTCCCCATGCAGCAGCCGCCAGTTGTGATCGCCACTTCTCTTGATATGACGGTCAGCTTGTACAGGGTGCGCTATGCTGGGTGGGCTTGGCCATGTGTTGTTGCTACTAGCTGCTGCCTCTAGGTCATGTCAAGGCAGGTGATTTGGGCACAGGCAAGACATATGATGACTGCTCATATGTACAGTGCCTTCCCACACAGGATCTTGAAGCAGATGCCACCATTGTTCTCACTGGGCACAGGGAGGAATAGCAGGGTACTAGATCCGTTACTCTCGTTGCTGTCCACAGCCAGAGAAATAAGCAGCAATGGCAGCAGGGGAGGGGTCTCTCTAGGGAGCTGCCATCAGGGAGGGCACATCTTATGTAAAGGTGGTGGTCCTCCAGGGCAGCAAGAGCATTTATGTGGAGAGCAGCTTTCACTTCAGTCAAGAGGCATGAAGCAAAATTAACAGAGTGCGAGCTCAGCCTGTCAGCCAGCTGTTTTGCCAAAAGCCAGTAAGGCGCGGGGAGGGAAGAGAGAAAAAGAAAAATTGTGAAGGGGGGTTGCCCTTTTTATAGAGGAAAGTAAAAAAGAAGCTTCTCATTGTATAGGAAAAATAGGAAGAGAATGAGTGAGGAGTAAATCTGGTTTCTTTGTTTTCACTGGAAAACTGCAGGGGTCATGACATAAGGTGCTGATTTAATCATCATCTTATATTCAGTGCCCTTGCAAGGGATATTATCTTTCCAGATTCACTCCAGATTCCTACTCTTTGTGAGAATTTTTGAGGATCTGGTCTGGAAATGTATTAGTTTGTTTAACTGTTTTCCAGAATTAATTATCAAGTGTCAGACAGGACAAAGATAAGAGAGTTCCCAAACAACTTCCTTTTTTGGTTTACTTTTCATTGCTCTTTCCCCAAATGGCTACCTTTTCCACCATTCAGACAGAAGTGGTATGGTTAGAGTTGTGAAGTGTTATGCACAGAATATAAAGTTGAAAGCCTTTTGATGGTATAAGTGGTTTTGGGATTCTTGGAAGTGATTTTCTTTGCCTAGGGCAGCATAAATTGGAGTGTCAATTTTGTATATTCTTGTCAGGATGTTCTACATTTTTCCCTAATGTCATTAAAGCAAAGGGTTTTGTTTGTTTGTTTTTAAATTAAAATGAATTAATTCAGCCCTATAAAACACTGCTGATGGAGAGGAAGGAAATAATGATTGGCTGCCTTGGTAAATGGAAGCCTTTTCATAGATTTCATAGATTTCATAGACATTAGGGCTGGAAGGGACCTCGGAAGATCATCGAGTCCAGCCCCCTGCCCAAAGGGCAGGAAGTCAGCTGGGGTCATAGGATCCCAGCAAGATAAGCATCCAGTTTCATCTTGAAGGTGTTCGATGAAGGCGCTTGAACAACCTCCGGTGGCAGGCTGTTCCAGACCTTGGGGGCTCGGACAGTAAAGAAATTCTTCCTTATGTCCAGCCTGAAACTATCTTGTAGTAGTTTGTGACCATTCGACCTCGTCATCCCTCGGGGCGCTCTGGTGAACAAATGTTTCCCCAGATACTGGTGGTCACCCCTGATAAACTTGTAGGTGGACATCAGATCACCCCTGAGCCTGCGCTTTTCCAGGCTAAAGAGCCCCAGGGCTCTCAGCCTGTCATCGTAGGGTCTGCTTCCCTGACCTCTGATCATGCGTATGGCTCTTCTCTGGACTCTCTCAAGCTTCTCCACATCCTTTTTGAATTGTGGAGCCCAAAACTGGACGCAGTACTCCAGCTGCGGCCTCACTAAGGCCGAGTACAGGGGGAGAATGACGTCCCGGGATTTGCTTGAGAAGCATCTATGGATGCAAGCCAGCGTTTTGGTCGCTTTACTAGCTGCAGCATCGCATTGCAGGCTCATGTTCATCTTGTGGTCAATGATGACCCTCAAGTCTCTTTCTTCCATAGTGCTAGCCAACATAGCACTGCCGAGCCTATAAGGATGCTGCGGGTTTTTTTTCCCAAGGTGGAGAACCTTGCATTTATCGGCGTTGAACACCATCAGATTCTCATCCGCCCACTTGCTGAGCCTGTCCAGGTCAGCCTGGATCATCTGCCTGTCTTCTGGTATGGATGCTTTGCCCCAAAGTTTGGTGTCATCGGCGAACTTGGCCAGTCTGCTTCTGACTCCAGTGTCCACATCATTAATGAAGATGTTGAACAGTATGGGTCCAAGGACAGAGCCCTGGGGGACCCCACTGGTCACAGGACACCATGATGAGTGATTTCCATCAATTACTACCCTCTGGGTCCGACCCCGGAGCCAATTTTCCAGCCACTGGATCGTGGAGGACCCAAGGCGACAATTGGCCAGTTTCTCCAAGAGACGATCATGGGACACCAGATCGAAGGCTTTTTTGAAGTCAAGATATATGACATCAATCTCATCTCCCTTGTCCAGGTGATAGGTCACCTGGTCGTAGAAGGAAATGAGATTGGTCAAGCAAGACCTACCCGCAACAAACCCGTGCTGGCTATCCCTTAAGATGTTGGCGTCAGCCAGTCCATTAAGGATGGCCTCCTTAATAAACTTTTCTAAGATCTTCCCTGGGATAGAAGTCAGGCTGATGGACCTATAGTTAGCCGGATCCACTTTCCTCCCTTTCTTGAAGATAGGCACCACATTGGCCTTCTTCCAGTCTTCGGGCACTACACCAGAGCACCAAGAGCTTTCAAAGATCCGCACTCGAGGCTGGGCTATGATGCTCGCCAGGTCCTTGAGTACCCTGGGGTGAAGATTGTCAGGGCCGGCTGACTTGAAGGTATCCAGCTTCTCAAGATTTTCCTTCACGAAGTCAGCATTAATGGAGGGCAGGGGATCACCCTCACCCGGACTTCCCGGCCCTGTAGCAGGCATGGGCGTCCCATGGGGCTGATGAAAGACCGACGCAAAGTACCTATTTACTATTATACTTGTTGCACTTAAGAGTGAGGAAGTTTCTAGCTTATCAAGCTCAGTGGGTGCATCTACATGTGCATATTAATACACTGTGATAAACTCTGTTGCTTATTATACTGTAGTTTATTGCTCCCGGGCATGCATTTACATGTGCACCTGGGATCCCAGCACGTTGAACCAGGTCAGAGCAACTTCAGCTAGCAAGGGTCTCAGGGGGTCAGCCTGCCAGCCTAGGGCTGCTTTTCCCTAAATCAATTTGCTGAGGAGGGGCTGGCTGGGGCATGAGGGTGCTCCAGTGCAGGGCTAGCTGGCAGGCAGCCCTGCACTGAGGCATCCTCGTGCCAGCCAGCTGGACAGCGTCTACATGTGCACTACTGCAGAGTAAATTAGTGCTCCAACCTAGTAGGGGTGCATGTGTAGATGTGCATTGTTTAATATGCAGCTAATTAGTATACTGCGCAGTAAATGTCTCATGTGGGCACCCAGTGAGAGGTATTAATATGAACGGAGTAGCACTTAATTCTTCAGTGAACAAAAGAGGATGCTTATGTTTGTGCTTCATCTGGTCTTTTTCTTTGTCCAGAAATTTTGCAAGGGTTGATTTTTATCACAGATGTCACTGGAAGGTAAATATGATACAGTGCTATTGTGATGGTAGGGTATAAAGATCAAGATATACTAATCCATGGCAGATGGATTTAACTTGCTTTAGCAAATGCAGTAGAGAAAACAACTTGTCCTTTTAAAAAATATATATCATTACCCACTTTCCCCTGATGTTTAGTGCCTTTGAATGAGCTAGAGAAAGAAATCCACTATCACCAGGACAAATATAACATTGGCAAGCTTTTCCCTTCCTGCCCTCCAAATGTATCAGATCACTGACAACGAGGGAACACAGCTTGCAGAGTGTGATGGATTTAATATTCTGACACTTCTCTGTTGATTTTCTATGTGTGAGTATGCCCTGTTGCCAGTAGCTCTGCATCTAAGAAATGACCCAGCCACAGAGATTCCAGATAGAGAGGACAAATGTTGCTGTTGATATGCCCTGCATATAAAGAAGAATTCCCACACAATTAACAGATCTGCTTCTCTGGCTCTTATTGCTTATGCATTCAGAAAGAAAGAACATATAGGACTGCATGTTATTGTACCATTTGGTCACTTTTCTAACAGCACAGCAGGTATAAGAGGATGTTGTAGTATTCATTCACCATCCAAAGCTATGTCTTTTTGTCAGTCACCAATTAATACTAATTTTGTTGATCTTCTCTGTGATATGGAAACCTCTTTGGGTGGAAGTTGATTGAGGGCAAGGTTCAAAACTGTTACTCGGGGCTTAATAAACAGGATTTCTATGGGGTGCGAGGAACCTGTTTCAGTCCTGCCCTGAGACTCCCAAACTTACCACATGTAAACAGCTGGAGTTCAGAAATTTGTCAATTTATTTAAGATCTATAAAGCAATTTACAAATATTTGCTATTACACTGGAGCTACCATAGTAGAATAGTATACCATAGTATAATAGTACATTCATGTAAGAGAAGGAAGGGCATAGAACAGAAAACAGGAAAGTATAGCTCAAAAGTAGGAAAAGCTTTTAAAAGCTATCAATGCCTGCATCTCCTTGGGGTCTCTTAGGGGAAGCTGCCACATATATAATACCAAGCTGGACACAACACTTGTGAATGGACAATAAGGAACATTCCTACATCTGTATTTTGGGAGGCAATGTGATCAAATGAATCAGGCATTAGGGGCATCTTTACATGTGCTCTGGGGGTGAGGCACTTTAATTAGAGTGGATCTCGGGAGCTGCTCTAATTAAAGCGCCCATAGCATCTCATATATTCAGCACCCCATGTTTCAAAATGGTGGCACGGGCACTTTAACTAAAGCTCGTTTGATGAGCTTGTTTGATGAGCCTTAGTTAAAGTGCCCCCACTGCCATTTTGAAGCACAGGGACGTTGCTGAATACACAAGAGGTCAAGGCTGCTGGAGCGTGCTAATTAGCATGCTCTAGCAAACTCGATTAATCAAGTCTGCTCCAACACATTGTAATTACAGAACTTCAAAAATGTTAATGGAGTTTAACAAAACACAGTACATCTGTGTCTAAATTTTTTTTAATTTGTGTTCCTTTCCAGTAAGACATCCAGTGATTTTGTTTTCAAGGGAGGGAAACTGTGTTTCAAAAGAGCAGTGACATGTATAACAGGCTGTACATGTTTTGGAAGGATGTTTTCATTAATTTTGCTCAGTGGTGAAGAAAATGAAATCTGGTGATGACTCAAATTCAGCTAAATTCTGAGCAGCAAAAGCAGGATCATCCCTATATTAGAAAAATACCATGTAAGTGACAGAAAACTGTGAGCTTCCCTTCAAATTGTCTGTATAGGGTTGCAGAAGGAGATAATTTTCCCATATGGAATGATCATGGAGTTTAATCCCTCAAAAAAGTCTTTATCATAAGCAGTCAAAGGCAAGTGAAATTGAACTGGATGCTTTCCTAAGCTGTGATCCCTTAGGCTTACTGATAGTGCATTTCTATCAGGGAGCTGCCTCTCAAGCTGCTTGTCCCAGGAATCCCCTGAGGGAGGGAGCAATGGGGGAGAATACCTAAATTAATTCCATGGAGGCAGATGGGGATTATTGTAGGAAAATGATGGAGACACATCTTCACAACCTAGATCTATCAGATTAATTCATTCCTCCTTCAGAGCCAGTGAGCCAAATTCAGCCCTCTTGTAAAAGAGCCTACTGAAGCCAACAGAGTTATGACTAGATTGAATTCTTGCCATTAGCTCAATTACTAGGTGATTTGTTTCCTGCTTGTAATATATATTCTACCAAACTACACAGCCATCCTCAAAGAAGCTAAACAATCTCATTCTCCTTTATCTTTATTTTATAATTTGCCTCCTGGGTTAAGTCCAATACTTACCCAGGAACTCTTGAGGTTTAATCCTACTGAGCAGATCCTGCCTCTGACTTGCTACTTGGTTTGAGGTAAATCTCATCATCTTTCTGTTTCAGTTTTCCTGGCTCTAAAAACTGGCCTAATAATGTTTACCTACATCAAAGGGGCTTGAAAGACTGAATGGTTAACATTTCTGCAGGGACTCCATAATATGAAATGCCTTTTATCTATCTAGGGAGTTATTTGATAATTTAACCAGATATTTAGGCTGCTGTGCTCTCTTCTACTGTAAGGCATAGAAGGTGGCAATTAAAATTTGAAAGTGACAGAGAAATCCTGAAAGCTCTGAGTGTGTGTTGAGATAAAGGAAGAATATATCAGATTTTCTGTTCTTTAAGAGTATGTTCACACACACTCTCCCCACAAGCCAACAATTTATTCAGAAAGCCTTGGTATTGAGGTAAGTGTAGAGGGACAATGGTCAGCCAACTTATGCTCCCCTTCAGAAAATATCTAGTGATCAGTGGTGATGCGTAGAGGGTGCATGGGGGTGCACATGCACCCCCTGACCGGCCGCGCTCACTGCTTAGGTGATGGGCAGGGGGGCAGGTGAGAGCGCCGGTGCCCACCCTGCAAGTGCTGGCCGATCACTGCAATTGCTGCAGCTGCTTCCAGGAGTGGCGATTGGCCAGCACTTGCTCCCAGAAGTGGCCATCCCAGAAGCAGCTGCAGCGATCGCAGCGATCGGTCACAGTGATCAGCTATCGCAGGATCACCTGGAGGGACACCCCCACTCCCTCCCCCGTCAGTGGGATTGGCCGCAGACCTCTTCCCTTCCCCCCGCCCCCATCCCGATTGGTGGGAATGGGACTAAAGAGGCACCAGTCACCCATGCTAGTTACGTAACTGATGTGAGTATCTACATGATACAGGGATAGACAGATCTCTCCTTTCCTTGGGTTGTTGGTATTTTCTGTGTTCATAGTCTTTGCCCAGTAATAATTTCATCATGATGCCCCTTCTTCAGCCTTTTCCATATCTCCACAAGAGAACATTTGTTAGAAACTCTGAATTTCTCCCCTGGGCACATGCTTCTTGCTCAGGTGGTTTGCTTTGGCTGGTGCTTAACTCAATATTTTAAAAAAGCAGGCAACAGATATTTCCAGGAAAGTTGTTCTGTTGTTTAAATACTAATCTACATTTCATGTTCAGCACTTTGCTCATGACTATCTATGACTATATAGTTTCAAGCAGCAGACATTAGTTACTACAGCATACATGTAAAGAATTCAAATGTACTGTCATAAAAAGTGCACTGCAGATCTTGTTTTTTGCTGTCTAACAGAATGGTTGGACTAAGAAAAGGTTAAATGCCTTGGCATAGTGATAAAATGTTTTATTTCATACAGCTGGAAAAGTAGAACATGTAGCTTATAGAAATTTAGCTCTGGGCGGTAGATAAGACTAGTTCAGCCAACTTTTCCTCTAGGGATTTTGCAGTCAGAGCCCTCCTTTAATTGGGAAATCTTCTGTTCTTTTTTTGTCAGAATTTTTCAGCCCTGTCTCGTGGCTCACTAGGCTGCTGACAGAATGGTTTGTGCTATCTGACCTGAATTCTATGGGAAAACCATAAATCTTTCCAAATGCCAAGTTTTTTTTCCTCTGAGTTTTTAGTGACAATTTAACACTAATTGAATCTAGTTACATAGATTAATGTTTACCTCCTGGTTTTCATATAGCTAGATTCATATGTTCCTGCCAGTATTTATGTGCTATGATAATTTTGACTCATTATTTGAATGATCTATCTCTGAGGAAACTGGTTTTTAAGCAAAATATTTAGAAAACTTTAATTAACACCTGAGAGTGCCTCTTGTATCTTCTATTCTATTAAATTATAGATCTAAAGGCTAGGGACAGACATTACACATAAACTGATACAAGTGATCAGAAATGAATTTAAACCTGTAACAGAACAGCTGTTCAGTGCACATAAACCAGTTTGAAAATGGCTAAAACTGGTTTGAGATAAACCTGGTAGAATGTAGTATCAAACTTAAACTGATTTGAGTCAAACTGGTTTATGCAATGTCTGTCCCGACCTTTTGCTGGTTGAAGTTAAACCAGGCTCCCCCAGCATCCTGGCATGCTCTCTGGGGTAGGCTGGACTCTCTGCTCCACAGCGGGGCTAGCCCCTCCCCTCTGCTCCCTGGCTGGAGCTCCAGCAGAGACTGCAGGCTGCTCCCCCCATTCCCCTGTACTATGGAATTCCCCACTCCCCTCTGCCTTACTGAGAGGTGTCTGTATATTAGCTAGCAGACCACATGCTGGCTACAGTCTATGCTGTGGCAGACAGGACAAAGGCAGAATCAACAGGTAGCTGGTAATATCCCTCTGTTATTTTCTTAATGGGAAGGTAAATGCTGAGTTAGAGGTGATAAACACTGTGTTATCAATGCTCTGCTGGGCTGGTCAGAAATGGGAGAACCCCTCCTTAATCAGAGCATCCTGCCAGGGCCTGGCCATGCCCCACTCAGCTCAGCACTGAAGAAGGTAAGGGAGGGCTGTTTTAGCACCCTCTGGCATCTAGCCTGAACCACTGCAGGCATGTGCCTGCATGTGAGAGATGTCTGTGCAGTTACAAATTGATTTAGCCTAGCCAGGATAGACTAAGTCAACGATTGAATCAATTCAGGCTCAGGCTTTTTGAATGTCTGTCCCTAGCCAAAGGACCAGATCTTCAGCTGATGCAAGCTGACTTCAATAGATCTATGCTGATTACACAGATCAGTAGCTGACAATCTGGCCAGAGATTTGTCCCAAGTATTCATCACTATGTCCGAGAAAAGATCTCTATTTCTGCCTTCTTTAGCAACCAGGAGTTCTTGTGAGGCTGGAAATAATGGTTTCCTGATGGCTTTCTCCATGAGCAGCCATTATTTCTTTTGTTCCTGATATCAGAGTAATTTGTTTTTAATGCTGTGATACTGGTGACCCTAGGATGGAGTGAAATCTCTGACCGGATTTCAGAGGCATTATTGCCCATAGGACTAAGTTCTACAGGAGACTTAGCAGTCCAGTCCTCCAATGTTAAGAATCCTCATACTATCATGGATGATATCTCATCCTATCCTGGGGATGGATTCAACTGCAATTTATAGATATTCCTTCACTGTTACAATTTATGCTAAGTGTTGTGGTAGATAAAGGGTCTTGTAAATTGTTGTAAAATGAATTTTCTTTTCAGCTACTTGGAACTAGTTTATTTTACCAAGTAGTTCTATGGACTTGAATGTGTTAAACTGAGGTCCATTTATTATGGTAATTGAAGTTGATATGATTTGATACACACTATGGATTCTGGTATAGTTCACATCAATTTAGCATGGCAATCTGTCCTCCTGTAGTGGTGAATGGGCTACATATAGGGTTTAAGGTTATTATAATTTTGGTTAACAATGCTTGCATTTCCAGCTCAGGCATCAGAGGCTTTTGGATTTAGATCTGGAACTAATTGATTCAATTTCTGTTGTGAAGCTTACAGCTGAAAACAAAGTATTATGGTGGTGGTAAATCAGAGAACAGTCACAAGAAGACTGTGACTGCAATCTAAAATTTAGGCTGAAGTTAGGACATTATGTACTTGTGCCACACATACTGAAGCCCATATGTTAATCAGTGCAGAATCTGTCCCATTGTTTCTTAAGATTTATGGAGGTCAACATATCCACTACAAATATTGATCCAAGGATGGACAATTCCCAAAAAACCAGCAAGTTAACCGATTCCTGTTTGGGCTGTCGTTACAAAAAAGGTAAACTGGTTTTATAACCAAATAAGAAACAAAGAATCTGAATTCTTGACCCTACCACATAGAATTTGTATTTCCTTGAACAAGTTAGAGTTCTGGTCCCTCCATGTCCTGTAAGACACGAATGTTTACCTCACAATGTTTATCTCACAGCATTTTGGAGTTTTCTTACTGTTTGCAAAGGTATTTTGCGGTGGCAATGCATGGGGGTGTACGTGCACCCCCTGAGAGGACTGGTGTACCCCCTGTCAGGCTGCGCTCCCTGGTTAGGCAACAGGCACCCCCCTGTGAGTGCCAGCCGGGGTGGGACTTCCAGAAATGGTGCGACTGCTCTTTGGTGAGTGAGATCAGCTGCAGGGCACCCCCACCTCTGGTCAGTGAGATCGGCTGTGGGGGACCCCCACAGACTCAAGAGGCACCAGTCGCCCATGGTTTTTTGTGCAAAATGCTTCCTTTAGACCAGTGGTACTCAACCTTTTTGCTCCATAGGCCAGATCCAGCTGGTGCTCCTAGTCCAGCACCTGAGCAGGCACAACAGATTTCTGTTGAATCACTGGAGTTCAGCTGATTTGTACTACTGGCAGATCTGTCCCGGTGTCACAATGCAACAGACAAAGGGAATGCTTAGATGTGGTATGTTTTGCCAGGACAGAGAAGGAGTACTAAGTGAAAAAATAAATAAGCTTCGTTATGCTGTGCCCTTAACGCATCTCTAGTTAAGAGTCAGATGGCATTCACTTCTGTTGTAGAGCAGATTCATCTAATTCCTCTAATAGTCATTAATATTAAATTATTTTAAGGCACATACAATACTAGAGGTGAGGAAAACCAAAAGCCCCTAACAAACTTGAGCATGTCAACCCTGAAGGGAAAGCTATGAAACACTGTACATTTCTTTACAGGAATATGCAGCCATAGGAAATAATGCAATGCCACAAACCCACATTTGCTTTGTAGTATTTTGCAGTTCATTGTTGATGTATTGAACTCTGCCTTCGTGTCAATTGTAACAGTGAGGGATGATAAATATTTCAGAGGATCCATGTTAACTCAAATCATTACAAAGCTAAAAGGACAGGAACTAAACTTCAAAAGGACTGAATATTTATGTGCAGGCTGGGTGCGATCCGGGCCCTTTTCGAACTGCGCGGGCTGTGGCCAGCAGCCCGGGCACGCTGGATCAGAGAAAACGGGCGACGCGCTAGAATTAGTCACGGACGCGTAGTGGTTGATTCAAGATTGTTTACTTACACCGAAGATGGTCGCGGTGTAGGCTGGACAGTTTTCCAGGCACAGCTCCGCTTAAATCCTCATTTGAGGACTACGACAAGCTCGGGTCTCTCCCACGGAGTGGTTGATGCTCCGTGGATCCTTTTGTGCGCAGGGAGAGGGATACGTCAAGGATTGCGAACGGCGACGGGGAGAGGCTAGAGGCTGATCAGACCTCTGTTGCCTGCTTGAAATGCGCTGGGTCCGGTAGGCTCCGCAGTGCATAGAGATCTTCACACAGCGTGAAGATCCCTCCTCCTGGTGTTCGTGGAGTCCTCCAACTTGGGTGGAAACCACTCAAGCCTTTTATACGGCTAGCAAGCCAATCACTAGTCGCCACGTGTGAATAATTTAACGCAAGCCAATAATGGGGCTCGAATTATAATACAAATGGCGGGAACTCCTTGCAACGAGCATTTCTTAATTTGAAAGAAGAAATGCACACTGCAAAGAAAGCTACAAATGGGTGGGAAAATAATTCAGTGGCGACAAAGCACGCACAAAACAAAAATCACACCCTTGGGTTGTGACAATTTAGACCATAAATTAGCTAGAGTGGAACTGAAACAATTAGAAAATTCTACGCTGAATGGATTCATTTCAAGATTTTAATACCTGTGACCCACCAAGAATATAAGGGGAAAAACCCAAGCTTGCAAATGTTCAGTAAGATGAGCGGTGAGTTTACATGTGTGGACACTCTTAATCACAAATTGTAGATTTGGCTCAAAAAATACTAGATGAAACTTCTTGGCTTATATAATGGAGTACGGTCATTAGATTATCATTATGGTCCCTTATGGCCTTTAATATCTACTAATGTATACATGCAAAATATTGTCATTACCTAACAAAATGTATCTACTTACTGACTAAATGAAGAATAAATAGGGGCACTGCAAAATCTTGAAGGTGAAAACGAAACAAAACAAAAATAAAAACCTAGACTTTCAATTTATTACAAAGGAAAATTAGCTGTAAGCACACCTTAAAGTCACTCCTTTCATGTTACTAGTGGTGAAAGAGAATTGACAACCTGAGGAAAACACCTGGCTTATCTCGCTGAAACTTAAAAGGAAACTAAAGATGTTAACATCTCTGGTGATTACCAGGGATCCTGGTTTTCTCTGTTTAAAAATAGCAACTTCTCTGAATTAAAAGGGGGAAAAACACAAATTCTCTGATTAAAAACCCACAAATATGAATTTTCCCATGATTAAAATGAAACGGCACTATTTATATAGGTATCAGTTGAGCACAATGTTTTATTGATATATTTACAATTTTAAAGCAATTTGGAAGCCTATTGGGGCTTCAATCACTATAATAAAATAAATTCTAAATACCTATAAATTTTGGTGTTTGATTTTGGGTTTTTTATTATGGAAAAATCAGAGCTCCCCCTGCCCCTTCGCTCACCAGGACATGGGTGCAGCTGTGATTGTCCCCTCCTGCACTGCTTTGTGGCACTGAGCAGGCCCGGTATGTCGGATCCCTGCCCATGCTATTGCCCCTCACTCCTGACCTACAGCCCTGCCAAGCCATTCTGGTGCCCTTCACTCTCTACCCACAGTCCCCTGCCCACCCCCAGCAATGGCTATGGGGCCAGGGACCTGGGTCCACAACCCCCTGTCCCCTCAGCAGTGCACAAGCCCTGGCTGCCACCTGTGGGAAGCAGTGGCTACTGTGGCAGAGAGGAGTGCAGAGCCTGGCTTCCCTTCCCCCACAGGCATGGCCAGAGGGGAGTCCGTGGGGATGGTGGGTGCAGGCTGCCTGCTGAAGGCTCAAGTTCCCCGCCCTGCTGCCCTCCCCCTGGGTGCTTAATGGTCCAGTGAGTGGGACTCAGTGCGGCAGGGCAGAGCAGGGCAGGGAGTCTCATTGCCACTGCTGGGAGCCCTGCACTGCCATAGCAAAGTGTCTCCAGCATGCCAGGCACAGTAAGGGGCACAACTCTGCGCCGCTACCTCCACTATTCTTGGGCGGGCAGGGGGTTCCTCGCCAGGGCAGCATGAGGCTCGTGGCTGCAGCACTGAGCTTCCCTGCCCAACCCAGCTGTGCCCTGCTACACTGGGTCCTGCCTGCTGTACTTCAGAGGCCGCAGGGGGAGGGCACCGAGGAGAGGAGCCCACGCTTGTAGCAGGCAGCCCACCCCCACCCCACGCACAAATCTGTGGGGCACGTGTCCCTCATGCCCCCTGGGAGTGCATGCAACAGCAGGGATCCCCCACACCTGCCCCCGCCACTCCTCTCCCTGCCCCCGCCTGCAGCTCCGTCCTGCTCCCCACCCAGACCCTGCGGCCATACATTTCAGCCCCCGGCCCCAAGTCTCACCTGGACTGGGCAGCAGCCCAGCCCTGCCCAACTCCCTCCCACCCTCCCTCACCGTGAAGGCCTCAATCCCACCCCTCTGACTTAACTGTGGGAGATGCTCTCTAGGCTGCCTGGTGGCTGTGTGTGTGTGTGTATGTGCACACAGAGCACCCCTGCTGATAGCCCTCCTCCCGTTCCCCCCAGCCCCTTGCAGGCTGCCACTCTGTCAGCCTGCAAGGGGAAACCCACCATTTCCAACATTTTTCTCCTTTAAAGGAGAAAATGTGTTTTTTTTTCTCCTCAAAATGAGAAGATCCAGGTTTTTCTCAATAAAATGAGAAGATCTGTGTTTTACTGCATTTTTTCATAGCAAATGGAAAATCTGGATAACTGCTGATCAGTTCCTTGAATAGTACCAAAAAGAAACATAAGGGTTAAGAATTTATAAGTGAATTCTCCTTTGGCAATACAGTCTGATACTATATCAAAAATTCAGGATCCTTGCTGTGCTTCATGGTATACTTTTAACAGTAGATGTCTTCCAGAAATAATGCATTCATTCAGGCAGGGTTCCTCTCATTTCTTTGGGTTATCCTTTGTCAAGAAAACTAATTGCAGGCTGCTGCTACAGCTTGATGCAGTGACGAGATTTAAGTTACAAATGAGAGTCAGATAGAAAGAATATTTGATTAATTATTTCACAAATGCTCCAGAAGCCTAGGATTCCCCTTCTGTCCAAGATGGAGAAATATTTCCCACATAGACATAAGATTTAAATGAGATCAAAGCTAGAAAAACTGGGATTTGGTAGTGCACTGCTTTGGATAGTGAAATACAAATACAACATATGGTAAATATGATGGCACGGATACAAGCACATTTAAAATGCTCGTCAGTAGCAAGATCCATTTGTCAAGTTATGTTAGGTCTGCTTTATGAAGCAAAAGCACAGCTTATGCCCACATTCAGTACAACAAAGGATTTCCTACTATGCCCCAGGAAATCTGACAAACCAAACTATGCTCTAATTGACTTATGTTCCACTGTACTGAAAAATGAGGTCTTTTCTGCAAACAAATTGAGAACATGTTAGCCTATCATAGCTTGTTTTTTAGGAACAGGCTAATGTTACATAACTCTACTTGCATTTTTTGCTATGGATTTTGCTATGGATTTTTATACTGTATTTGTCAAAGGAACTAATAAATCATGAAGTATCACTAATAAATCACTAATAAATTTCTCTTGTGCATGGGTGACCTCTATCTGACACAGGGAGTTTACGGGCTGATGAGAGGTTTACCACCGCTCGACCTGGTACTGGCAACCGGGGACAACCTAATCAGGGACCTAATGATTGAAGGGAAGCTGAGTGACAGTGACCACGAGCTGATCACCTTCACCATCTGCCATAAAGCTGGCAAGTCAGTCAGTAATACAGAAGTCCTTGACTTCAGGAAAGCTGACTTTGACAAGCTAAGGATGCTTGTCAGTGAGGACCTAAAGGGCCACAACCTAAAGGGGAGGGGAGTTCAGGACGGGTGGTTGCTCCTCAAGGGAGCAATCCTGGATGCACAAGCAAAGTCTATCCCATCTCAGAGGAAAGGCAGCAAAAGGGCACAGCAGCCCCCTTGGCTCTCCAGGGAACTAGTGGACCTTCTGCACCTTAAAAGGAAGACCTACAAAGGATGGAGGACTGGAACCACCACCAAGGAGGAATACTCTGCTCTGGTCCAGACCTGCAGAGAGCAAACCAGGAAAACCAAGGCTGCGATGGAACTCCAGCTAGCTACAAATATCAAGGACAATAAAAAGTCCTTTTTTAGATATGTGGGGAGCCGGAGGAAAAGCAAGGGCAACATTGGACCCCTGCTAAACCAGATGGGACAACTGACAACTGAGGCCCAGGAAAAAGCAAACGTGCTAAATGGGTACTTTGCGTCAGTTTTTCACCAGTCCCATGGGGCACCCCTGCCCACTGTGGGTTAGGGATGCCCAGGTGAGGTGGATTCCTTACCATCCATCAGTGCTGACCTCATGAAAGAACACCTTGACAGGCTGGATACCTTTGAGTCAGCCGGCTCTAATGGTTTACGCCCCAAGGTACTCAAGGAGCTGGCTAGCATCATAGCTCAGCCCCTGGCATGGATCTTTGAGAACTCCTGGCGCTCTGGTGAAGTGTCCAAAGACTGGAAGAAGGCCAATGTTGTGCCTATCTTCAAGAAAGGGAGGAAAGTAGATCTGGCAAACTACAGGCCCATCAGCCTGACCTCTACCCTGAGGGAAGGTCTTGGAAAAGATTATCAAAGAGGCCATCCTTAACAGACTGATGGAAATATCCTGAGGGATACTCAGCACAGGTTTGTTCATAGAATCATAGAAGTAGGGTCGGAAGGGACCTTGTAGATCTTCAAGTCTGACCCCCTGCCTGGGCAGGAGGGAAACTGGGCTCAAGTGACCCCAGCCAGGTAGGCATCGAGCCGCTTCTTAAAGACCCCCAGGGTAGGAGCCAGCACCACTTCCCTTGGAAGTTGGTTCCAGATCCTAGCTGCCCTGTGAAGTAGTTCCTATGGGTAGGTCTTTCTTGACCAATCTCATTTCCTTTTACGACCAGGTGACCTATCACCTAGACAAGGGGGAAGAGATTGATGTCATATATCTTGACTTTAAAAAAGCCTTCGATCTGGTATCCCATGATCACCTCTTGACAAAACTGGCTAACTGCGGCCTCAACCTCACCACGATCTGCTGCCTGGGGAATTGGCTCCATGGCAGGACCCAGAGGGTGGTGGTTGACAGAAGTCAATCATCGCGGTGCACGGTGACCAGTAGGGTCCCTCAAGGCTCTGTCCTAGGACCTATACTCTTTAACATCTTCATCAATGATGTAGACATCAGTGTTAGAAGCGGGCTGGCCAAGTTTGCCAACAACACCAAATTCTGGGGTAAAGCATCCACACCTGAGGACAGGAGGGTGATCCAGGCAGATCTTGACAGGCTCATGAAATGGGCGGATGAGAACCTGATGGTTTTTAACACTGAAAAATGGAAGGTTCTCCACCTTGGGAGGAAAAACCTGCAGCATGCTCATAGGGGAGGAAAAACGTGCAGCATGCTTATAGGCTTGGCAGTGCTACGCTGGTTAGCACTACAGATGAAAGGAACTTTGGGGGTCACGATTGACCACAAGATGAGCATGAGCCTTCAATGCAATGCTGTGGCTAGTATAGTGAGCAAAACACTGGCTTGCATTCATAGATGCTTCTCAAGCAAATCCCGGGACATCATTCTCCTGTTGTACTTGGCCTTGGTGAGGCCGCAGCTGGAGTACTGTGTCCAGTTTTGGGCTCCACAATTCAAAAAGGATGTGGAGAAGCTTGAGAGAGTGCAGAAAAGAGCCACATGCATGATCAGCGGTCAGGAAAACAGACCTTATGATGAGAGGCTGAGAGCCATGGGACTCTTCAGCCTGGAAAAGTGCAGGCTCAGGGGTGATCTGGTGGCTGCCTATAAGTTTATCAGGGGTGTTCACCAGGATCTGTGGGAACGTCTGTTCATAAGAGTGCCCCAAGGGTTGACAAGATTGAATGGTCACAAACTCCTCCATGACTGTTTCAGGCTGGAGATAAGGAACAACTTCTTTACTGTCCGAGTCCCCAAGGTTTGGAATAGACTGCCGCCGGAGGTAGTTCAAGCACCCACTTTGAATGCCTTCAAGACACATTTGGATGTTTATCTTGCTGGGATCCTATGACCCCTGCTGACTTCCTGCCCCTGGGCCAGGGGGCTGGACTCGATGATTCTTTGGGGTCCCTTTCAGCCCAAATGTCTATGAAAGTATGCTATTTAAATGTTCTACTTTGTTATCCTAATGATTCTGTGATGCACCTATAGCTTTTGTTGTGGTCCATCATCATGTTCTGGAAGAGATGTCCACACAAAGTTTAACTGATGATTTCATATTGTAACTGCTTTGAAGTTACCTTTGGCTTGTATACATATTAGGGCTGTGCAAAGCTTTGTTCCCTGATTCGATTCAGCCTGATTCGGTGGCCGAATCTCCCAATCTGAATCGAATCAGGAGACCCTTTAACCACTCCAAATCGAATCAGAGCCTTCTAAATTGATTTGGAGAGATTTGGAAAGATTCAGCGATTTGGACATAGACACAGTTTTAAATGTTTTTTCTACATGCCTCTAGGTAGCAGGCAGCTCGTGAATGCTGTGATGCTGGGGTGCATGAAGTGCCCCACAGAAAAGGGGAGGGCTCCCCAGCACGCTTGGCAGCAGACCCGGAAGTGGACCAGAAGCACTTCCAGTCCCCTCCCGGGTGCTCCAGGGAGTGCACTGGGGGCCCTGTCTGCTTGGTGACTGGTGCCTCCAGGGTCCCCCTGCAGCCAGATGCTGAGCTAGAAGGGCGGGGGGGGGGGGGGGCGCATGCTCCCCGGAGGACCCAGAAGTGGATCAGAAGTACTTCCAGTCTACTTCCGGGTTTGCCGCCAAGCATGTGGCCCCCCCCCCCCCCCCCATTGCTCCCATGGGACACTCCATCTTCCCCAGCATCGCAGTGTTCACAAGCTGTGCCTGGTACCTTGAGGTATGTAGAAAAAAACATTTAAAGCTGTGTCTATGTCCGAATCACTGATTCTCTGAATCAGCATTGAATCTTCAGATTCAGATTCGGCTGAATCGAATCAGGGAGAGTGATCCAAATCAACGAATCAAATCATTATCCCCAATTTGGGCTGAATCCGAATTGAACAGGACCTGTTTTGCATACCCCTAATACATATATCAAAAACCTTTTAAACCTTGTAAGACTCTGGAAGAATTCACTAAAGAAATTGGAGGAATTCTAATATTCAAGGAACGTAATTTAAAATCTTAAACTAGGAGTCTCAATTAGCTCTTATTTGTTTTAGTTAACAGGACTCTTGGCACACACAAGGATTTTGGCAGGCACACAAAGTCATTCAAGTAATGATTGATTTTTGCCATCGAATTCTTTTCCACTGTCACCTGCTGAAAAATTGAAAAATTATATTGAAAAAATTAACATAAAATTGCCTGGTGCAAAGGTGTAACTGTAGTGATTGCTTTTTAAATCAAGGGAGAAAAATTATTCTTGAGCCACTTCTGTTATTAGCATACTCTTTCTTTATTACTGCATCACAGTAGCACCTGGTCAGGCTCCTAAGGTGTTCATCTCTGTAGACATACAAAGCAATAAAAACATGGCCCCAGCATCAGGGCTTACACAGTCTTGAAGATTTTATGATAAGTAAAGGAAACAGATTTGTAGCGAGGGAGTAGCAAGGTAACAGCAGTGCAAGCTCAACACCACAAGTTGTAGTTATGTCATTCTGTCTGCCTAGCAGTAGTCAATAGGCATGGGGGTTTTAGGCACCCTAGCAGAGATGAGTCTCTACATGGAATAAGAAAATGTGTAAAAAGTGACTGTTCCAATTTGGAAAGAAACAGCATGAGGAAAAGCATTGGAAAGAATAACCACCTATTGAGTGGTAAAATTAGTACAGTTGAAGGGCAGTGGTAACTGTAGACATCATGATATAAGCCAGTCAGTGAAAATTATATTAAAAAGGTATGTGAATGGCAAACTTAAGGCACTTGCTCTTCACTTCTTTAATTGCTCAGGTCTTTGTTTCAGTGGGAGGTGTGCAGTACTTAACACTTAGAGAGAGGCTGTGTTGCAGGACAAGCAGCTGATAAGCATCTAACAAAGAGGTAAAGCTGGTCAGAAAAAATAGAATTAAATTCCATTACAGTCCAAACAGCTTGTGAAAGCAAGCTGATTGTGCTGGACTTCTGTTTCAGAGCAGAAATAGACCAAAAATATGCTTGTGGCATTAAATGTCACACTTAGAAATTTGCAGGGGAGGGGCTGTCAGGGACCTGTTCACCAGTACCCTGCTGCTGATGTTGGTGTAGAAGGTGACAAAGGTTGCAGGGACGCCCATCTTTTTCAGCGTCTACAGTAATGGGATACCCAGTCGTAGGCCTTGTCCAAGTCGAGGTTCAGCGTGGCGACGTTCTGTCCCCTCTCCTGTTGGCACTGCCGTGCATCTCACAGCTGTATCGGGGCATCGTGGATCTGTCGCCGCAGCACTGTGCACGCCCGGTCCTCATGGATCACCGCACCTATAACAGACATAAAACACTGGGCCAAGACTTTGCCCATTAGTTTGTACTCAAGGTCCAGGAGTGTAATTGGGTGCCGGATTCGCAAGTCCCACCTCTCCCCCCTCTTGCAAAGAAGGTACTGAGCACAGAAGAGCTCCATCCCCTTCCCAGCCCACCCACCCACCCCCCCCCGCACACCCCTTCAGGTAGCCGAAGGCTGCTATTAAATCCCCTCCGTCTTCTCCTTCCCGGACAAAATAAGCCCAGCTCCCTCAGCCTGTCCTCAGGAGTCGTGCCCCTCAGCCCCCTTCGCTACTGTCATTGCCCTCCTATTTGTCCGCATCCTTCCTGGAGCGGGTGGCCCAACACTGGACGCAGGACTCCAGATGTGGCCTCGCCGCAGCTGGATCGAGGGGAAGAATCGCACCCCTCCACGTGCGGGCCGCCCGCCGCCCTCTCTCCCGTCTCAGCGCTTCAGCCCAGGGCTGTGATCCGCGCCCGGCAGCAAGCCCCAGCCCAGCGCGGCGGCGGCGGCGGCGGCGTCCCACGGGGCGCGCGGGCTTCCCCGGGGCAGCGCGGCGGCGGCGGCGGCGGCGGCGGGCGCGTCACGTGGCGCCGGGAGCAGCCCTGCGCCGAGCCGGGCAGAGCCGGGCCGCCGGCACCGCCTTGCGCTGGACCTGGGATCGCGGCCGCGGCTGCTGCTGGCGGACGAGCCGCTCCCGCTCCCGCTCCCGGTCCCGCCCCGGCGCGGCAGCAGCATCAGCAGCAGCGCCGGGAGCAGCAGCACCAGCAGCAGCAGCACCATGGACCTGTCCTTCATGGCAGCGCAGGTAGGGAGGGCCCCGGGCCAGCCCCGGCCGCGCTGCGCGGGAGCCGCGCGGTGCGCGCCCCGCGGGGCCGGGGCCGGGGCCGGGGCCGTGGCCGGGCGGGGAGAAGCGCCTCGCCCTCCCGCCCGCGGCTGGCCCCCGCAGGCGGTGGTGCTGCCCCTCCGCCAGCGGCCGGGCCGGGCCGGGCCGGGCGGCGCCTTCGTGGTGGGACGTGAGGGTGGAAGAGACCCGTGTGGTCCCGCGCGCTGCCCCGAGCAGGACGGCGCCGGCTGCCTCCTCGCCTCGCGGGGCCTTCAGCGGGTGGAGATGCTGCAGCCTGGTCCAGCGCTTCCCCGCCCTCCTGGCCAGGACTGTCTTTCCTCATCTCGCTTGCTGCAAGTTGTTGCTCCTCATCCCGGCTCTGCCTCCCCTGAGAGCAGCCTGGCTCCCAGAGGCAAGGGTTGTTCCCTACGAGAGGGCCGGCAGCTGCCTGAGTGCGAGACTCTAGCGTTTCTTTGGGTGGTGGGCTTTGAAGACGAAGTCTCTCTAAATGCCATGTCCATGTGTAGCTCCGGCCAGGCTGTTGCTGGCCCTGAGGCGACAGCGGTCTGTGCGGCAGGAGTGGCCAGGTAATTCCACCTGGCCTCCGGGTGGAGAAACCTAGGTGCCTCCGGCTGTACCCAGACTTTGAGACACGTCATTCCTCCGGAAACCTGATGGCCTCTACAAACGCACAAGCGCTGTGTGGTTTGAATAGGTTACTAGACTTCAGGTGGTCTGTGTGTGTGTGTCTTAAGGGATGTACACCTGCAAAGTTCAGGTCCAGGCCTGAACTTTTTTGCAAGGGATCGGGGTATGCTTAGGCTAAATTTGACTCTTGGTTTACTGGGGCATAGTAGTGAAGGTTTAGGTTGCAGTTGCAGATCTGAGTAAAATTTGAACCCGCGTGTGCCACATTTTGTTACTGAGATGATAGCATTTTCTGGGGTACAGTCTTTTCCTTTCCTATGCTAACTTATTTTTTGGTGTGGGCATCCAGTTATTTCCTTTGGAAGCAGGGGTGATGCTGTACCCTAATTCTGAGTTAGGCCTTTGTGTTAGGTGGAATTATCCTCAATAAGAGTACTGTGTAAGAAATGCCATGCTGGGCAGGAGGGCCAGGGAGGGGGTTGGAAAGTCAGCAGTTCTAGTTTGCTGCTGTTTTGCCAAAAGAGACCACTACTGACTTATTCAACATAAATTGCCATACTTGCCAAGTGTCCCTGCTATTTAATATCTCATTTAGTTACTTGTGTATAGGTCTTCTTGTGGTCTCTATCATCATAATCCAAGTACCACAAAATCACTAATCTAATGTGAGGAAGGAGGTCTTAGCCTGATTTTACGGGTAGGTTAAGTGCTCACCATAAAACAGAGCAGTATCCGTGACAGAGGCTGAACTAGAATCCCCCTTAATGCTCTCCATTCCCACATCTTAACCATGAGCTCTTCACTGGACTTATTCTATCTGTCCAAAATAACTAAAAGCTGTATCCTTTATTAATAGGGACCTTTTGTAGAGAAAATTATATGATAGCTGTAAGATGTGTTGTTTCTTTCCTGGAACATGAAGGTGTGTAGATCCTTTGTGTAGTTTTACCTGGCAAAGTTGGAGAACCTCCTCATCTTATGGGTGCCTGATTATTTTTGTTCGGAGCTGCTGGAGTTATTAGCAATGTTGTGTTAGCAATGTTCCACAGCAGTGAGTGCTATTGCTAGAGTGAAATCATCCCCAGATGCTCACTTCCCTTGTACAGGAAGGGGTGAGAGGTTTGCTGCCTCCTGAGTGCTGTCCCTTCATATTTCTGTTCAGACATTGCTAAGGGAAAGCAGACTCGTTTAGAATCTGCAATGGGGCATGGAAGAGAAACTGGACGTGCCGTGGGTGGATCGGGCAGATTGGGGCAGTGCCATGCATGATCCCTCTAGTGTCTGCAAGACTCTTGGAAGGAAAAGATTAAACAGCCTGGAGTTGTCTTTCCACACAGGGCCAGAGTTGTCTCTGGCAATGGAGTTGCAAAGCCATGTTGCCAAGGAACTGTTCACAGGCGCTATCAAGGAGACCCCCTGTTGCTGAATGAGGCCTATACAGTGAATAGAGGGAACCATTGGGCATGTCCACATCTTATGGATCCCTCCTGGTTTATTTTGTTATACTGGTACTTGTACTCCCTTCTTGTCTGAATTGCACAACCTTCCTTCTCTTCTTTCTTTGTAGCTTCATTTGCACAGATTCATTTATTTAATATTTTTTCTGTCTCTTGGTCCAGTCTCTTTTTCATGCTCTGTCTATCTGTCTCTTTAATGTAGTGTGCTATCAAATATATTAATTTGAAGACATGCCATTTGTTTGATGTGATGGCATTATTGTGGGTGTTCAGATACTTGGTTCCAGCATCAGATTATTTACTCCATTTATACAGCTTGTCTCCTTTTGTTTCAAACCTGTTTGTCTGGCTGGAGTCAACTGTGTCCTTAGCACTCGTGGTAACAGGGCTAAGGTGGTCCTTCTTGACAAGGAATGAAAGGATTTGGAGACCAAAGAAAAGGAGGTAGGAGAGCAAGAGCTGCTAGGAGGAGGGAGCAGAACACCTTTAATTGAATCATACAGCCACTGACTAAAGTCTTGACAAGTTTTCCTGACCTGAAGCAAGATTATATTTACTGTTTTACTGTGTATACTGCCATATACATAGTTGTTGTGCATTATTTTTCTGCCAGTAGAGTCCATGCTTATAAGTGAAGTGCATGGTTGGACACAAAGGCAAAGGTTACATCTCAGCTGACTTCCTTGCCTCATAATTTATCAGACTGTTTACTATTTCTGTGAGAGATGCTCTGTATAGTCTTAATATGCCTTTATACCATATATCATGGGCCAAAGCTTGCCTGGTTTAATGCCCTGTGAAATGTCATAGAACATTATATGCCTTAGAGCACTTTATTTGCACACTTTGAGCCAGAGCCTCAGCTGGTATAATTTGGGGGTAGTTCCATTGACTTCAGTGGTGCTACTGTGATTCATGTTAGCTGAGGATCTGGCCTCATCTAATTTGCAGTCTTTTTCTCTTCACGTCTCAGTGAAAATGGACTGCTGGAGTCAAAGCTGCAGTGAAGCTCCTTCTTAGTGAAGCTTCAGTATATTTACTAAAAATATGTTACAGGCCAAAATTTGCAAATCTAAGTATCTGCCACTGTATCCATATATAAATACCAAAATAAATGTCCCAATTTTCAGACGTCTTTGGCACCCAAAACTATTGAAATAAGTCAGATCTTGGAAAATCTAGACCATTTTCATTTTAATGCTTAAGGGCTAGTCTACAC
Source organism: Alligator mississippiensis (assembly GCF_030867095.1). Lineage (NCBI taxonomy): Eukaryota > Metazoa > Chordata > Crocodylia > Alligatoridae > Alligator > Alligator mississippiensis. Next base: position 279,136,210 of record NC_081825.1, read on the forward strand.
CACAGAAGCTTTGCAGGAAAGTTTCCTATTGGAAACGCATCTTGAATTAGCCAGGTTCTTTGAATGGTGTATACTGTGTTTCATTTAAGGTTGTAGCTTTGGAACTGAAAAAAATCTATGAACTATTGGCCAGATCCAGTGCAAAATGAGGCTTAGAGTCCAAACCCATATACTAGCGCTGCTGGATCAGGCCCATCGATTGACCCATGGATGGATTAACTCCTGTCATTTTCAAGGCTTCTAATAGACCTTGGACAGCTGCTTCCCTCACTGTTTTCTTGCCCGGTGTGCAGAGTACAGTTAAATTACAAAATAGACTGTGGGGCTGAAGGATGCTATGCACTGAATCTCCTTGAGCAATCTAGGGGTGCTCAACACCTGTCCCATGGGCCAGATCTAGCCCACAGCACTGCGTCACCCAGACTGCTGGGCTCCCCATACATCCAGAAATTTGGCAGTGGGGAGCAGTGTAAAAGTACAATTTCTACTCTCCTGCCAGATTTCTGGACCTGTCTGGAACCTCATGCTATGTGCGCTTTTAATAGTTTCTCTAACACTCTGTAATTTAATATCAGTTCAAATTGTTGGCTGAAAACATTTTTGATGGGAAAAAAACTGCAGCACTGCTGGGTTGTGAGTTGAGTTTATTCAGCATTAACCTTGAAAAAGCAGGAAATTCAATGGAAAAGCCATTACAAGAAATAGCATTTTGCATTAAGGTTCTGTGAGGTTTGTATCGCAGCTGGGTGGCACACTAGCTACAGGATTAGTTCCCGTTAGGTATTTTGAGGGATTTACATTTTCAATATAATTTTCACCCAGCATATTTATAATAATTTTTGCTCCATAATGAAAATATCCCCCTCAAAATAATTATTATTTGTTCTATTTGTAGTTCTTTCATTGCATTATGTTCTCTAGAAATTACTACAATTAGTTTCCAGATGCCATCAACGTCGTCGTCTTTGTACAAAGCCAGAGAGGGAATGTTGTTAGGGTTTTAAATGCCTTCAGCCATATAAGGCAGACAAGGTTCTTTGAGTAAATCTGATATCTTTTATTAGACCACCTAAATAGCAAGCTTTACATCTATTTAGTTGGTCTAATAAAAGATATTAGAAGAAACTTCCTTTTGTTAGTTTTAAATCTCCTTCCCGGTAATTTCCTTGCATGACTGCTACTTTCAGTATTGTGAGTAGTAAATCCCAGTTTCCTTTCTTCACACCATTTATTATTTCTCCACCCCAGTCCAGTCATCTTTGATCTAAGGTGGAGATTCATAGCCTGTTTAGTCTCTCCTCATATGGAAGCTTTTTCATGCTCCTTAGTCATCTTTGTTGGCCTTCTAGTTGCCTTTTCGATCATATCCTTTTGGAGGTAGTGGGACCAGAACTGTACACAAGATGTACATGTACCATGGATTACAGTGGCTTAATTACATCTTATGTTTTGTTTTCAATCTCCTTAATAATTTCTATTTTTTTTCGCCTTTTTGACTACTGACAAGTACTGGTCCAGTATTACTGTGGATAATTCTCTAAAAACTTCACGATATTTCCTGTGTAATAACAGCAAATGTAGAGCCTGTCACTGTGTGCGCGAATTGGGGTTATTCTTTCCCACATGCATCACTTTGCACTTATCAGGACTGAACTTTATCTGCTATTTTGTTACCCATTCACTCCATTTTCCAAGACTGTTTGCAATTCTTCACAATCATCTTTCTTTTTTACCTTTCTGAATAATTTGGTGTCATCTGCACATTAGCCACTTCTGTTTCCAAATCATTGATGAACATGTTAAAACATTATGTACCTTTGGAGCTCCCCACTTCTTATTTTCCTTCAGTGTGAGATCTCTGCATTTATACCTACTCTTTGCTTCTTTTCCTTTAGCTAGTTTCTGATCTGTAGGATCATAGGAAAATAGGGCTGGAAGGGACTTCTCCACTTCATCTAGTCCAGCCTCCTGCTCAAGGCAGGATCACTCCTGATTTAAACTATCCCAGCCAAGTGTCTATCTAACCTGGTTTTGAAAACTTCCAGAGATAGAGATTCCAGTTTCTCTGTTCCAATTCTTGACCATCCCCATAGTCAGGAAGTTCTTTCTAATCTCCAACCTAGACTTCCCCGGATGCGGCTTGAAGCCATTGCTCCTAGTCCTATCCCCTACAGCCATAGAGAGAAGCCCACGTTCATCCTTTTCTCTAATGGCCCTTCAGGTATTTGAAGACTGTTATCAAATATTCCCATCAGTTTTCTCTTCTCCAGACTAAACAACCCTAGTTCTTTCAGCCTTTCCTCACAAGTCATGCTTCTCAGGCCCCTAATCATTTTTGTTGCTCTGTACCAGACACTTTCAAAACTGTCCACATCCCTCCTGAAGTGTGGGGCCCAAAACTGGACACAATACTCCAGGTAAGGCTTCACCAGTGCTGAAGAGAGTAAAAGAATCATTTCTCTTGACTTGCAACTGACACTACTGTTAATACAACCCATGAGCCCAGTACACTGCTGACTTTTTTTTTTTCTTTTGCAACAATAGCACACTGTTGGCCTATATTCAGTTTATAAGATCCACTGTTGCCCCCAAGTCCCTCTGTGTAGTACTGCAGCCTAACCAGTCATTCTCCAGTCTGTATTTGTGTGTGCAATTATTCTGTCACATGTGCAGGAATTTTCAGATGCTCCTATTGAATCTTACCTGGTTGCTTGTGCACCATTTTTCGAGTTTATTCAGGTCATTCTGGATCCTGACCCTAATTTTTGAAGTATCTGCAGGTCCACATTAATGAACACATTAAATGATGCTAGACCCAGGACAAACCACTGGGAAGCCCCACTTGATACCTCCTCCAAACTAGAAATTGAGCTATTGATGACTACTTATTGAGTATGATGATCCAACCAGTTAAGTATCAATCTTACAGTACTTTTGTCTAGTCCAGAGTTGTTCAACCTTTTGGCCCTGTGCGCCAGGTGAGTGGAACAGTGCCAGTACATGGACTGGATTGGACTCTTCATGCCAGCATCAGGCTCACATGCCTGGATCGGGCCCTGCGTGGCTTCAACTGGTCCCCAGCATGGTGCACTGGGATTGGGTCCTGGGGCTCCCACTGCCCCTGCCCAGCCCTGGACGTGCTGGGGTTACTGTAACTTGTTAATAAGAATGTCATGAGGGACAATATCAAAAGCTTTGCTTAAGTCAAGGTAGATCTCATCCACTGCTCTCCCCTCATCCACAGAACCTGTTCCTTATTGTAGAAGGAAATCAGTTTGGTCAGACATGGCTTGCTTTTGCTCTTTATGAGTGGACCTTGCCTCCAGTTCTATCACAGCTTAATTTAATTCAGAGCCTTTGGAGCAGGGTTTTACCAAAGGTTTGTTGAAAGTCCAGATACAATGTATCAACTGGATTATATTGATTCACATGCTAGTGGATGCCCCCACAGTGCTCTAGTAGAATGGTGAGGTTGGAGCTCTCTCTACAAAAGCTATACAGGAAACCCTCGCTATTCGTGAGTTCGGCATTCATGGTTTCAAATATTTGTGAATGCCAAACCCTCATCTTAAATACATTTAAAGGAGCTTCTCAGGAGCTCCGTGCTTGCCACCGCCAGGCTCCTGCTGCTGCTGCCATGCTTCCGCCGTTGCCAGCACAGCTGTGCTCCCCTGCCAGCCACCAGGGGCACTGCGTTCATGAACACAGACAGTGTTCATGAACGCAGTGCCTTATTTGCGAATTTCGCCATTCACGGGGGATACGTTCTCATATCCCCCGTGAATGGCGAGGGTCTCCTGTATTGATGACTTCTCAGCAGGTCTTATTCATCCACATGACAAAGTATTCTATTTTTTATTAGGGCTTCTAGCAATTTGTTAGGTATGGAAGTTAGGTTAACTGATTTATAGGTTCCTGTATCCCCTCTGGAGCCTTTTTTAAAGATTGGTTTTATGTTGACTGCCTTCCAGACCTCTGGTACAGAGACTGATTTTTAGCAGTAGGTTATATAATAAAGTCAGTAGATCTACAATTTAGAGTTTGAGTTGCTTCAGAACTCAGGCAAATACCCTCTGGTCCTGTGATATGCCACTGTTCGGTCCATCAGTTTCCTCTCTAACTTCTACTGACACTTCAATTAAGGTCAGTTATACCTATTTGTCTCCCAGAAAGAGTGGCTGTGGAATGCAACTCTCTCTAACATCTTCCAAGGTGCAAACTAATGCAAAGAATTCTTTTAGCTTCTCTTCAATAGTCTTATTCTCCTTGAGTGCTCTTATTATTTTGTGATTGTCAAGTGCCCCAGTGAATCCCTGGCAAGCTTCCTACTCATAATGCACTTAAAATTTGTAATATGTTTAGCATCTTTAACAAGTAGCTTCTCAAATTCTTATTTTGCTTGCCTTCGTATAGTTTTATACTTAGCTTGCCAGTTGTGCTCTCTTCTAGGGGTGCACCAATAAAGATTTTGGGGGGCTGATATTGATGGCCAATTATTAACAAGCCATATTGGCTGATACCAGTCTGATTGCAGATATGCAGACCAGCAGCTTGGAGAGCAGTGTCTGGCTGGTAAGTCTGTTGTGGGGAACGGGTGGGGAGAGGGAAGTGATGAGGGGGGCAGATTAATAGATTCATAGATTGTTAGGGGCTGGGAGGGAACTTGCAGATCATCGGATCCAGTCCCCACCCACCCTCACCCGCTTTAGGCAGGAAGATAACTGGGGTTAGGTGACCCCAGAGAGGTGACTGTCCAGTCTTCTTTTGAATACCTCCAGGGTAGGTGACTGCACCACCTCTGGAAGGAGTTTAATCTGCAGTATGGACACTCTGACTGTGAAGGAGTTTTTCCTGGTATTAACCCTGAAGTGGCCTTCCAGGAGTTTGTATCCATTGGTCCTGGTCTTCCCTGGGGTGCCCTAGTGAACAGTTGTTCACCAAGCTCCTAATACACTCCTCTGATATAGCAGTAAGCTGCTATCAAGTCCCCTTTCAGCCTTCTATTCTTTAGGCTAAAGAGGCACAGGTCCCTCTGGCTTTCCTCATATGGCTTGCCTTGCAAGTCCCTGATCATACGGGTGGCTTTTTTCTGGACCTTCTCAAGTTTTTCCACATCCTTATTGAAGTGTGGCACCCAGAACTGGACACAGCGCTCCAACTGAGGTCTCACTAATGCTGAGTACAGCGGGAGTATTGTTGCCCTTTGGGGCCAGGCCAACTCTCAGGATCTCAATATTGCGCTGTTAGACAGGAGGGTGTAACACAATTGCACGTATACAAACACACAAATCAATTAGGCACACACTCAGGCACATACACATCCAAACCAGCCTGGGCACATGCATACCTATCACCAATTCAAACATATACACTATACCCACCAAAAGTTAGACAAAAATCAATTGTCCATACCCGCACACTCAGTACACATACACAGATCACTAATTCGTATATCATGCACACAATGACATATATATATATATATATATATATATATATACACACACACACTCACCAGTTCACACTCATACAACCCACCTACACATGCACACAGGTAAGTTCCTAACTTCGATGGTAAAGTATGTATGTGTGCTTGGGGGACCTGGGATACTTGGGGGAAGGTTAAGGTGAGAGAGAGAGTTAAAGTGTAGGAGTGAAAGTTGCCAGAACCAGGATTAGAACCAGTGGACTAGAGAAAAGCTGGCTGAGGAATTGAGGCTTGGGTTTATTTAAGATCATGTGGCCCCAGGATTACTCAAGGTCACTGGTGCAAGGGAAAAAAAAAGCCTGGTGGCAAGGAGGAGACAGCCAGGAAAGAAACTGAGTCAGAAACCTGGGAGCTCAGGGGAAAAGGCAGTGGGAATAAGACAGTGGCAAAGAAACAGGGGGTTTGCAGGTGGAGAGGAGCTCAGGACAGATGTTGGAGGTGGCGGTGAGCCAGAAGCAGGAGAGGGAGAAATGAGACAGGAGTTAGAGGGGCAAAGGGCAGAGATGCTACTGCTGTAGAGAGGCAGCAGCAAGGCGCCAGACTACCATGCGTAGACCCTGAGATGGTGCAGAGTCACTTGGAAGAACTGAATGCCTTCAAGTCGACAGGCCCGGATGAGCTCCATCTGAGGGTACTGAAGGCACTAGCCAACATCATTGCACAGCCACTGGCAGGAATATTTGAGCGCTCGTGGCGCACGGGCCAAGTCCCGGAGGACTAGAAAAGGGCCAGTGTGGTCCCCATTTTCAAGAAGGGGAGGACGCTGTGCATCCTATTTTTTCCCCTCCCCCCGCCTCCATTTCACCAGGTTTCTGAAGTGCTCATTATGTTACTATCATCAGTGGATGCCAGGCTTTCTAGTTCATCCATTCTAGTTCTTACCTTTTGGCATTTGGTATACAAGCACTTGTTATCATTGCATTGCACCATACTTCTGTGTGCCCTGTTTACTTTGACTGTTCCTCCCTATGTTTTATATGAGCCCTATCACTCTCATTCCTTTCCTCTTTGGGAGAAGTTTGGATTTTTGTCACTTTGCCCACAAAAGGTGCATCAGTCTGAACTACATGCTCATCTGTGCACCTTTTTGCTTTCTCCCAGGTTTTAGTTTTAAGTCTGGTGTATTTTTTTATGTTATGTGCTAGTACTCTGGTGCACTTTCTGTTGAAATGGGGCCCATATAGACTTATTTTTTCCTGAAAGAATTCCAAGTTTGTCACAAGCTCTAACCGCCTCTCCCCCCTACCACTTCCTCATCCACGCACTGCATCTCTGCAGTTCTGCCTGTTTCTCTGAGTTAGTGTGTGAAACTGGAAGCATTTTAGAGAATGTTACCATGGATGTCTTGGACTTCAGTCTCCTCTCCAGTTACCATCCTAGCCAGGTGTCTCTCCTACACGTGTCTATTTCATTGATCTGTAACATCAAACCTTAATAACCTAAGGAGGATCTTTTCTTATATAATCAGTTCAATATTCTCTCATGAACCATGTAAGGCAGAATGAACTTTCTCTAGCAATTTTGATATTTTTTCTTCTTTTTTTTTTTTAACTGAAAATGTAATTTTCTCTAGCACCCTTTGATCCATACAGCCCAAGAATGGAGCCAGACTTTCTAACCTTTCTAACCACAAATCAAAATGCTGCAAGTGTCACAGGACAGTGTTTGAGTTGGGCATGCCCTAGCACCAGTGACCTGCCCACAGCATCCCACTGGTTCTCTCTCTTTCATGCCAACCCCTGCCCCCCCAAACCTCCCTAGGAGCTGCTTAGGAGCCACACGTGGCTTTTACATCACAGTTTAGCTACTTCTGCTGTAGCAGAGGGACTCAAAACACTGGGAAGCTAAAAGAACAGAGGTGAACCCAAGATGGAAATTTCAGGTTCAGGTATAGATTTCAGACTCTAAGGCCAGGTATAGACATTACCCTTTTACCATTATAAGTGATTGGAAACTGGTCTATACCCATAACAGAACAGAAGTTTGCCATGCATAGATTTGGTAAAAAAAAATGGAAAATCTGGGCTAAGATTTGTTCCCCCCACCAAAGGGAGAATGTGTGTTCTGTTTGCTACTGATCTTAACTACGCTGCTTACAGAAAACTGTGTAAATTAGATTGATTCTGCTTCAGGCTTTTTGAATATCTTTATCTACCATAAAAGCTCAGGGGTGGTAATAGTAATATCTGGGGGATTGGTGTGGCTTATCCTAGAGATAAGGCCTAATTCTGAAATTTAGATATAGATCAAGTTCCTACCACTTAGACTCAGTCAACTCCTACCCAGAAGACAGGATACTTATGTGGCCTGGCAGTATGCTAACAGCTGTCATAAGAGTAGTCTTTGGGCTGGTATTTCTTACATTTACTCCCTTACATGACTGACAGAGTCTCACATGATACATTTGTCTGCCTGCAGCAATGATGGGATATGAAGCAGCATCTGCAAATCCCATTTTTCATCCCAGGGATCATTTTGCCAGCAGAGCTTCTGAAGTTTGTTCTGCAGGGACTTGGTTGCTTTGTAGAACTCTTTAACCTGCTGCTGGGAGAGGCTACTCTTTCACAGATTTGATCCCGAAAGATGCTGAAAATGCTGAATCCAGTCTAGCAATATTTGCTGTGCTGTAAGCACACAAGTGACCCCATTGATATCACCAGAGCTATTCATATGCTCAGCAAGAAGAGCTTTGCATGATCAATGCCAGAATGCTCAGTACCTTGTAGAAGCCTTATCTGAATAAAGAGAGGAACAGAATTCCAGGACTGCTTTTAGTCTCTCTCACTCTAGTGGGAAAGCCTGGTGTAGGCATTTTAGAAGATATCCCATTTGAAGTAGTAATGTCAGCAATTGTCTGTTTCTTCCTTCACGTACAAAAAATCAGTGAAAAAATATTCCACTGGAAATTACAGAAACCTGTAGTCGCAGGGAAGGCTGTACAAATGCCTGCACTGTACATTCATTAATATGCATATGTGTATTTTATACACACATGCTCACACACTTTGCAGATAACAGTTTTGATGTAAGTTTTACGGGAAGCAGCTAATTAATTAAGAAATCAGTATTTTGAAGTAACTAATTATGGTTTTGTTTCCGAATCCAGTGTCTAAGTCTCAGTAGATATAGGCAAAAACACACAATTTGTAGTTGTAGCATCTCCAAGCATGACATTCAGAGTCTTTAGCAATTGGTTCCTGAGTCTCGTCTTGTCTTGTTTTCTAGTCTAGCACAAAAAGGAAGTTGATACCAATGTCTGTCTATGGGTAGTAAAAAATACTGTGTTTTCTTACATACACATATACTTTTTTCCAAAATTCAGTGGGTGGGGTGTGCACTATAAGTAAAAGTATTCTGCAGTGTATGTGAGGCTTCCTAAATGCTGACTATGGTCAAGTTTTCTTTCATCACCCCCACTAGAGACTCCTGCTTCAGAAGCTGCTACTCAGCTACTTTTACATACCAGTATCTTAAAGTAAGAGTCTCCCTGCCCCTCCCCAACCCCTCATTCTGCCTTTCAGAACAAGGTAGCTATCTTATTTTGGGGTGTGAAGTATACAAGAAAATATGGTATACAAAAATAGTCATTAACGTTCGTTGTTAACTCTTACTGAAATCAGCAGCCTCAGCATCCTTGTACACTTCAGACCCAATGCAACAGGGGCAGGCAATTATTTTGGGCGGAGGGCTACTTAACAAGTTTTGGCAAGCTGTTGAGGGTCATATTTCTCTCTTTGGTGCAGGGAAGCAGAGACAGCCCCACGGTCCCAGGCCAGAAGCCTCTGCTAGGCAGGGGTTTCTGGTTGGGGAGGCAGGGCTGGGCAGGTCTTACTGCTGGGTCCTGCCACCAGCATCCTCCTGGTCCTACTGCCTCATTTTCCTGTCACCTTTGACAGGCAGCTGGAGCAAATAAATACTAATTTTCTAAATTTTTTAGGGGCCCCGCGGGCCGGTTAGAATGGCCTGGTGGGCCAGATCCAGCCCCCACGTCGTATTTTGCCCCTGCCTGCAATACAACATGGGCAGAACTGTGATGGTATCCTTCAGGAATTCCAGCGCTGATATTCCTGCCCCTTTGTACCAGACAGTGCTTGGCATAAAAGATAATTTTTCTGAGTGGTATTGGATTTCGCTTTTTTTTTTTAAGGACTAGAATAAAAATACAAACAAACCAAACCTTGCGTATAACTTAGAACCCAACCTGCAGATTCTGCTCCCTTTGTGAACATTGGTGCATTATCAAATTGGAGTGTTGCTTGAAAACCCAATTTAGATCCTTCAGATGTCATGCAGTGATGTGGAACATAGAAAATTAGAAGAGTAGCACAAGTAAATTCAACATTGACCAACTTTATTAGTATGTTCAGCCTCTCTGCAAGGTCTTTCATGGCAGTAAATACTTTCAGAGAGTGATGCAGGTGGCTGCCTTAGAGAGATAACACAGTACAAAGTCCTTCACCTGTTATTTCAGATGGCCCCTTGCCTAGCTGAGTGTTATACTATTGTTAGCCCTCTGAATGGCCTTCCTGTTCCCTTGCACTTAGGGCTAAATGAGGAACAACTCCATTAGTATCAGTAGATTAAAGGTAGTATAAAAACAATCAAAATGAATGGTGAAACAGACCATGAATGTTTTTACATGCTGCATGCTCAAGCTATGATCACAGATAATATGAGATGCCCATTGTTAGCTGGGAGACGTGTGTAGTCAGAGGGGTGAAAATCCATCCTTTGGTGCAGGGTTAGCACAATTTGTGCACCTCTTAAGTTGTACTTTGAAGGCTTAAGTGAGAGCATTGCCCTGACCTGCCCGAAAATAAATGCTGTTAACACATACAGTGGCCATATCTTTTCTTCCTAAGTCTATACATAGCCCCAAAACTCCTGTTAGTGGCTGGGTTGGTGAGCAGCCTCTTAACAGCTTTCAGGAGAGAGAGAAAACAGAATGGAAACCTTCTCCAGTGTGTTGTCTCTTCCTGCAAATATTGTGAGTGTATGGGTATATGGCACTTAGTTTGGCCTGGTTTGTGGTTTGAGCACTGAGTAGCTGATTTGCATAGAGGTGCTCATACTCACCTCCTCTTTTAAGCATCTCTCAGTGCCTTGTGTTTGAAATGACACTCACTCTTTATAGTGTTCTTTTGGCAGGATTGAGGACAGCCATTGTGTTATGTTAGAATTGAACAAGATGATTTGTAACAGGGTAAGCAAAGCATCATCATAAGTGCACAAAGTAGGTGCCAGGAGACAGGAGTTCTTGTCCTGATAATGAGACTGGTTTAGCCTGTGATCTTACGCAAGTAACTTCATCCCTTGTGTCTCAATTTCCCCATCTGTAAAGTGGAAATAAGTCTCCTTTTTTAGAACATGAGCTAAAATGTGGTAAATTTAAGAATTTTAATGCAGGGTGTTTGTAACTGTTTATACTGTTTTGCCATGTAGATACAGTAATTGTGAGAACATGCTCACTGAGCAACCCAGCATACTGAATTGCTACATGTAATGAAAATGCAGAATACAGATAGTTTGTGATGATGGTGCTGCCGCTGCTTTCTTATACCCTTGTATCGGTGTGCCTTCACTTTTACAGATAAGACAGTCATTCACTCTTTATATCCATGTTCTGTCAAGACTGCTAACAAGTGTGCTAATTAGTCTTAATTTTAATATTGAATCTAATGCCTTTGGAATGAAAAAACTTCATTCATTTCATATAAGCCACCAAAATATCACATCTTTTGGTCACTCTTCATCAGATTTAGCTGAACATTGAACCCAGTCTGAAAGGTTCCAAACCCCATGTTCTGAACATAGGATCACCCAGTCAAACATTAACCCCTTCCCTTGTTCTCCCCCGTTCACTTTTAATTAACTGTGTTGTTTACCACAATTTTGGGAAGAACTTTATCAACATAGAAGTGCATGTTCCTAAATTTCGCAACTGACGAACGAGCATTGTTTGGTATTATAGACAGATGTGAAATGGTTCATTGTGTGTTGGTATCTGACAGATTTGCTGTCTTTTCACAAATATAGACTTTATACTACTTGGTCAGGCATCCTGTAAAAATGCACAGGTGGCTAGGTCAGGGAAATCCAAAATTGATTCACTGTCAAGGTGTAGCAGATGGTTTATTCTCCTGGAGTGTTCCTTGGTGCTCTACAGAAAGATGGACTAGGAAGAGCAGAAAATGAATGTTTATCCCCAAATGCCTTACCCTCCTAAGCAGTTTTACAAATCATTATCCTCATAACCTTATGATGTTAGGAAAGAATTGGGAACCCTTTGAAAATTTCTCTTACCAGTGTGTTTTATGCATTTCCAGATAGCCCTCATCTTTCTGCAGGCATTTTCTGCAGGCTAAGGCTGAGAAAAGTTTGAACTGGATACAGTTTATTTTTATGGTTTCTTTTGTACTCCTCATGAATTTATGTGAGTGTGCTGACAAAATTTGAAAGAGGATGTTTCTTTAATAGTCTCACTTTTATAACAGTTGTCAAGGGACACCTGTTCTCTAGAATATTCGGCAATCATTAATAGAGGACAATGTGATCTGCCAACAGTAGACAGAATGTTAAAATAGCTGTCATCAACGATACCAGCTCAGTAAACCATTCATATTCAGAAAAAATAAATATGTATATGCTTAAGTACTTTGTTGAACTGGGGCCTAAAGAAGAGTTAAGAAAAATGGAATGGGACTGAGAGAATATGGGGAACTGGAGAGCCAGTGAGGGTGAGTAGTTAAATTTTGACATTCAGCATCTGGCCCTTCCTAATACCAAGAGAAATAGCTCCAGCCTCTTTTGTGAAAGTCTCTCTTTCTGGCATAAGTGTGATACATTAGCTCATGCTCTGTGGAATGATAAGAATTGAACCTGTCTTTTACTTCAGCCAGGCAGGGATGGCTGTCTGCCCGGTTGGGCATACAGTCTAGAATGGCTTGTATTGCTTTAGAGGGTGACTGCCTGGGTCTGGGTGCTAGCTCATTATTTCTAAAAGTATTAGGCTAGGAACAGAACAGCATCTAGGTAATAAAAAAGTTTAACTCAATGCTAGAGGAGGGCATACAGATTTAGTGATGAAATTAGATCAGCCCTGTCTTGTTCCTTCACCTCTGCTATTTAAGAAAAATAATAAACAAATACCCCAGCAGCATACTAGAAAAGGTATTTTAAAATATGAACCTGCCTTGTTGAACACCCAGAACAACTGTTTTGGCAAGGCAAACAGGACAGTGTAATGTGTGTGGTGGAATCCAGCTACAGGGCTTCACTAAACATTCAGTACGCCCAGACTAAATACATGTATATGCTTGCTTCTGGGACATAAAAGAATGAAAAGAATGGAACAGAAAAGAAAAGCTCTATATACCTCATGCATTATTTCCTATGCATTACAGATAGGTAACACTTTCAGGCCCTGATTCAGAATTAAGCATGTGTGTAAGCCCACTGACTTCAGATTACTTTGCAAAAGAAAGTAAATATTATTTACAGACAAAGAAATTGAACCATGATAATAGAGGCAGTTAATAGAGACTTACTTGAGTCAAAATGCAAACCAGGACGAGGTTTGTTAGCTCCCAGGGTGGAGACGTATCCACTGGAAAAGATGGCCGTTCCCACAAGCGAGCTTAACACTGACTATAAATGAAGGTGACAGTGAGTGCAAAAGGATGCCCCTAGCTTCTTATGTCATGTACATATTGTTCAGTGGCCTGACCTGGAGATAAGTACATCTCTCCTTCCTTTCTGGCCCACTGGTGAAAATCCAGGGATCTCCTGCTGTAACCAACTGAAGCCTGTCCAAAGTAGCTGTGCCTATGCTATGTCCCTGGCATGTCCTGACTGAGGCCTTTTTGAGTATGCTCTGCCCACCTCCTCCTACTCACATGCATCAAATCCAGAAACATGGTGGTAAAGCTGCTCTGGTGGTACCCCTCCCATGGCTGCTGTCAGAACTTAAGTCTTTGGTTTTCTTGAGCATGGCAGCTGGGGGCACACCTGGGGATGCTTCACTGTCTTATTTCTGGGTAGTGACAGATGTGATCAGGACTGGATGTGTACTATGTGCTTAAAAGTGCCCCTGCTGGGGTGTGATGGTAGTACAATGGAGACACATCCAAAGATATCCTGAGAACCTGTCTGATTCTCTTCTGAACTTCATGAAGCCATCCTCGCTCTCTCCCCACATTAAAGTCTTGTTATTCTGTGCTGCATTCAAAACACGTGAGCACACATGTGCCATTAGTAATGCCTCCAGGGATTGGTCTCACTGTGCTGTGGAAACCATTCATTTTATAGGCCCAATCTTACAAGGTCTCCTGAGTGTAGTGCTTCCTCGAAAGCCCAGGCTGGCTGTTAGGATCAGTTTCTACATTTATGCATCCCATGAGACTGGCAAAAGCCAGTCTCCTGATTTGCTCAGAGGCAATAAATATAGGTTGGGGGTGGGGGTTGATAAACCCCTTGTCAGTGAATTTCTTCCCACTTCCTTGAGGATTACACTTTATTCATTTCAGTTCTGGTAGCTACAAGTTCCTTGCTTTCTCTCTGAGAGCTCACAAAAATGGTGACAGAAGAGCGTACCCTATCAGTCTTGTTTAGATCTCCTTGTGCCACATCATCCAACTTGTGCTTGTCTTTGGCACAGAAAGTTCTGACAACACAGGAATAAATTGATTCAGTATTTATGAAGCAATATGTCTATTTTTAAAATGCGCAGTTTAGAAAGGAATCACAAGTAGCAGTGCACTATCCTTGCAAATTGCATGGAGCATGTTGACGGGGTGCTACAGTTGTTGATAATTAAATGTTTTTTATTCCACTCCCCGTACTCAGTTAGTAGGAGACAGAGGGATTAGGGCCAGCTCAATTGATTTCAGTTGTCTCCATTGTCTGGATTTAAACTTGCTGAGGAACTGACTCTTGAAGAGATACTAGTTATTCTTGGACTCGGTTGGTTTTTGTAACCTCATGATTAATTACCAGATCTACAGAGATGAGGCATTACTTAGTATATAGTCAGCTGATTCAGTAGTTGTGGGACTGTAAAAGTACTTTTGTTTGCAAATGCTTTGTTCACTGTGTTCAATAATTCATGCTTTCTCCCTGATTAGCTAAGAAAGGAACATGTGAGCTCATATATTTTATCTCAGACCCCTGTAACTAGGAAAAGAAGAATAACTGTAATAGCTTATTTCATCACTCAAGGACAGATCCTCTTTCAATTAACTGGATTTAGGCACTTGTTAGCACATTTCATCCCAAAATGTTAGCAGGCATTTTTTTGGAACATACCTGCATCTTAGCTTTAAGACTGCGTCCCCAAAAGCAGTAAGCAGAAGGAGGACCCATCCACCTTTTCACATTAACTTATTTTCAGGGGCTTGGGTAGGAAGGAGTAGGATCACACCTAGGCACCTGATAGGTGGAATGGGATCTGGCCAAAATATTCATTACATAAATAGAATTGTTCACAGTGCACATTTATTTTCTAAATAAAGTGATAGGGCCGTGATTCAACAAACATGTTTAAGTGGTTATGACGCCTGTGTCTAGCAGAGGGTATCAGCTAAAGGAAATAAAAGAATGCAATACAGTTGATGTATCTTTAAATCACCTAGAAGCTACCACAATTCTGATCTTATAAAGTGCTATTAATATCAATGGGATTTCAAGATCAGGCCCAGTTCCTCCAGTATTTGTTCAGATAGGTTGTAAAAACTCTTCTTTTAAATATTTTCTACAACATTCTTTAGTCTCATGCCAGAGGCTCCTGAACTTGGATTCATGCATTCTTTGAAAACCCAAGCCAGTACTTCATGTGGTTTGTACCCTTCGAACAGAATGGACAGATTTACCGAAAAGGCCTCTAGTTTCTTCAACTAAATGGTTAAAAAACCCATCTGGCCCACATCTACATAATGGTTACCTTGAATTAATTATTCTTGACCTATCCCTTGAAGATGGGCATCCCATTATCTCCAGTTAAGGCAATTTTATACTCTTTTCCATTACCTGGGCTCCATTTTTACACAATAATGGTTAGTGCATTATAAAGTATTATCAGTACAATTATTCAAATTCAGCTACAGTTGTTAATATAATTTAATAGAGTACATAGACTGTGGCATGCTTGTGATTTAATTGTGTGCATTTCTCAATGTGGTAAATCCTACTAAGCCACCCACTGAAAGTGTGATTTGGAAGATGCATAATCCTGCTATTTCTTCCATGCCCATAATTTTGGTCTGTGATTTTTTTTTGTTTTTTTATTTTTTAATTTTTTTTATTTTTTTAGGGCATCTCAATTCATGATCATAAAAGTCTAATCTTATGTAAAATTCTGTTTGTATTTTCCTGAGCCTTGGTTCCTTTGAAGTACCGTTAATAACATTTTGAATTCTGTGTCTGCTCTTGAAAACAGAGCACTTCACAAGCGGTATCAGAAGTGTCTAAGTGGAGCAGTGCTATTGATAAAAATTAAGGAGCCTGAGTATTTTCCAGTTAATTTTCCTATAGTTTTCTGAAGGAAAGGAAAGTATGCAAGCTGCATATGTCCTATACCCTTATAACCAGTGGTTCCAAAAACAAACTCCCATTCCTTTCTTAAATTTGGTACTGTGTGATGCCTGTGGGCATACCTGTTTTACTTGATAGCTGAATTTTGTTCAAATTATTTCAGACACTCCAAATTCTACTTCCAGCTACACTGGGTTTTTGCATACAAGTCCCACAAAACATTAAAATGTCTCTGGGTTTACACCAGAGTAGCTGATGACAGAACATTGCTTTTTTGTGCTAGAGTTGGATTTTTCAGCTTTGTCACAGAAGCCACTAAGTAGCATCAGCATCTGCTTTTTGTTAATTTTTCCAAACTCCCCAGAAAAGGACCAGGTTGATGGACACAGTTGCTGTTATAAGAGATGAGTCAAAGCAATAGTAGTGGCCTTTGCATGTCTAAAGAATTTAAATCTGGTACTATACTGTGAGCCCTCCTCTTGCTATCAGAAAAATCTCAGAACTGGTATGATGTGGCTTGATCTTGTTGTTGTTTAAGTACTAAATTGTCTTTACCCATAATGTCAGTATCCAGAAGCCAAATTCTTCCCCAGCGCTCTCTTCCCCGACTGTTACTATGTTAGGGCTGTGAGACTGGGGCACAGAGGCTGTTCAGCCACCATTCTGCCAATAAGCATGGAGGCAAGTCTGGGTGCACAGTGAGTGCAGCTACTGCTTTTACCTCTTGTCAGCATACATCACTCAAAGTTGCAACCCTTCAGCTTTGGTCTTAGAAACCATAGCTGAACACATGAGGAATTATGCACTTTAATGCACAAGACAGGTCCTGGGGTTTTTCAGGGCTGTGCTGCCCCAACTGCATTACCTACTAGAAGCAAAGTCTTGCTCCAAGTCTTGACTTGGAACAGAATGAGACCCTAAGTTTACCTAGAGCTAATCTGTTATCCTATCTCAGTTATCCAAACATCAGTTTATTTAACTAACTTGTAACTGTTGGTATTGTAAAACATACTATCCTCCTTGTAAACTTTATTTAATACAATGCCATACATCTACTCTTCAGTTTGATATGTTAACTTGTAACTGTTGGCACTACATACTGGGCACATCTACACATGTTGCTATGGCACTGATGTTACTGCACTGTCATTTAGTACTTCCTATTAGAAGTACTAAAAGACAGTATAGTAACAGCCTGTATTGGGCTGTGTGCACCATGCATGGTTATTTTTAGGCACTGTCACTGTAGCAAGGTGCTATAATGAGGGAGCATGTTGCTGTGGCATCCTGGTTTTTGCCTATGGATGCTACGTCGCCTTAGTGCATTGCTACTATGACATATCATCATGCATAGATGTGTCCACTGTGTTCTTTTAAGCTCTATTTAGTATACTACTGTATCTTTGCACTTTATGTCATGGTACCTTTAAATTGTTGGTACCATATAATAAACTATTCTCTTCTGAGTTTAACCATATTTAGTATTTCTATTTCTGAGTTTGACCTGGTGTTATGTTTTAAATCCCATGTTAGCATACATGACTCCTCACAAAATGTTGCTGTTTCACTTATCTGAACTAATTCAAAGCAGTTTGTATAGCCAGCAATGTGTTGTAGTTGCATATTTCAGGGGTGGAGAAGAAAGAATGCAGAAAGACACGACAAAATTGTCACATACATAAAACATTCAGTAGAGTATATAAAATATGTAGGAGTCACGAACAGGTGCTGGGATCTTCCACATCACAGCTGACACCCACTCTAGTCACATGCACATTTTGTTGAGACCACTCAGTTATTATGTTTGAGCAGCACTGCTGTTCTCTCAGACTGCCTGCTTTGCAGCTGAATGAATGCCGTCTAGCAACTTTGCACCTGCATCATCCATAAACAAGAGGCAAATCCATTGTATAAAAGGTTGGAAAACAAACCAGAGCTGATGAATAACAAGCAAATGATCAGTGTGCTTAACTACTGAGAGCATAAGTTGTAAATGGTGGATGCTCCCTGATGAATTAGAAAACTGAAATTATTAAATGAAGGAACTCTAACAGTCAGACTTTTATTTTCTTTGTGGACATCACAAATTCCACTGGCCTAACGCAAAGCTTTTAATTTTTCCATTCAGAATACTGTATGATGGCACCTGCCTTATATACCTGACAGCTCACAAGTGCAGACAGCTGGGTGTGCTTTTTTAAGCAAAAAAGGAAGACTATGGCTGTATACTTTGCCTCTTAAAAAATCCTCCCCTCCATTCTTTTTTAGACCATTTAAAAGCTCCTTATGAAACCAGAATTTGTTGGGAATTTTCTGTCAATGGAAGAAAGCTTCTGAAAAAATGACATTTTCCAAAATATATTTTTTTCGTCAGTTTTACAATTTTTCTTTCAGAAAGCAAAAATGAAATGTTTAATTTTGGGCCAGTTTGATCTGCATGGAAATATTTTGACCCCTAATGCTCCTTTTGAAGTCTGTTCAGCATTATTAAACAGCATCAGTCTCTCCTCTTGGCCAGGCTACCTGCCTGGACCAGATTTCCTACCATGCAGTTCAGTCTCTCATCTGATCAAGCTGCATGGTCTAATAATAAGAGCCATACAACTAGGTGAATCATGGCAGGTACAGTCCTGCCAAGAGGTTAAGCTCCCAGAAGAGTAATGATACTATTAGGCACATAAACAGAAACTCCCACAAAGTACCTTCCAGAGGTGCCATTTTTCATAGAACTGGCTCAGAACAAAGTACTGTCGATACAATAATATCAAAATGTTGTGATTCTTTGCCTTGAAAATCAAAACCCAAACATTTAACATTGTATAAGTGTTTTTCTATAATTTTGTGTTCTTTAAAACATTTAATCTTTCTTGCAATTTGGGATGAAAATGGATATTAAAATATTAAAATTTCCAGTGGGGTGGAAATTCCATTGGAAATGCAGCTATATTGCTTCTGCAGGCTCAAGATTAGTTATATAGTTCTACCAAACTTGCTCTCATTATTTTGAATCTGAGCTCACTTTTAGTCGGATCATATTTTTTCTGTTCAGTAGAGGTGCACCAATATATCAGTTGCATATTGGATTGGCACTGATAAGAGGACAATTAACATTATCAGCTTTTTTTTGGCCACCGTAGCCGTTAATGTTCACTGATAAATATAACGTGTCTTCTGGCCAGGACCCCCAGATACCATGTGCATGCATGGAGCTGCATGCATGCATAGGGCCAGGAATGTAGCTGGCAGCTTGAAGAACAGCACCCTGCAGGTAAGTGTGTGGTGGGGGGAGGGCGGGGCAAATCAAGGCCCCCATGGTGAGGGAGGGAGTGGGGCAGAGGCTGGAGGCTCTGCCCAGCCAGGGCAGTAAATGGGACCTGGGGCTGGGGAGGGGGCGGGAGCAGGACAGAGCTGTGCGCAGCTCATCCAGGGGGATCAGTGTCCCAGCACTTAAAAATGGTGGTGGGGGCACTTGAGCTACAGCTCATCTAATGAGCTCTCCGCTCTGCTGCCTTTGCCCTGGGAGCACCGCACTGGCTGTGCACCCCCTGCCCACCCAAAAGCAGTTGGGGCAGCGAGTTGTGCCTTCCAGTGCTGGGCAGGCAGGGGACGCATGGCCAGTGCAGGGCTCCCGGGGCAAAGGCAGCAGAGCAGAGAGCCCCAAGCTCACAGCAGGCAGCCCGCATCTGCCCTTATCCCGCTTGGTTCCGCTCCGGTTAAAAACGTCCCCATACTTAAACATGGTAGCAGGGGCGCTTGAACTCAAGCTCGTTAGATGAGCTTGAGTTCAAGCACCCCTGCCACCATTTTTTAAGTGCCAGGATGCTGATCACCTGGATGAGCTGCCCACGGCTATATCCCGCTCCCCACCCCAGCCCTCGGTCCCATTCACCATCCTGGCTGGGCAGCACTACCAGCCCCTGCCCCTGCCCCACTCACTCCCTCACCATGTGGGCCTTGATTTG
Source organism: Alligator mississippiensis (assembly GCF_030867095.1). Classification (NCBI taxonomy): domain Eukaryota; kingdom Metazoa; phylum Chordata; order Crocodylia; family Alligatoridae; genus Alligator; species Alligator mississippiensis. The sequence goes on from NC_081825.1 coordinate 279,156,187, forward strand.
CCTCACCCCCTCATGCCTCTCCCTCTCCATAGACTTACCTGTGCTGCCCAACTGCATTCCTGTTAATCAGTTTTCAGATCAGTATTGGCCGATTATGGCTGGTTAACAATCAAATATTGGTATTGGCCAAGAAAAATGTTATCAGTGCACCTCTACTCTCCAGTAATTTCTCAGTTTTTCCTGGTTCCTGCCTCTGCTAATTAAAGCAGGGGTCAGCAGCCTTTAGGAGAGGTGGGACAGAGCTTTCACTCCTTCTCCTGCCTCTGACATGGGTCACTGAACTCTTCCACATTACCCAAGCCTCCTGCTACCACCTCTGCCACATGAACCAAATGCTGCCAGTTCCCATCCCCAACAGCAGTGGGGAGGGACTTTGGCAATGTAAGAGAAAGCAGTGAGGGGTGCAGAGGGGATAAGCACTATGGTGCAGGGTGGAGAATGGGGGCATGACAGGCAAAACTGTATGCCCTTGATCCCACATGCTGCCACAGGCTGGCCTGGACCTTTGCATGCTGGATCCAGTCACTTTGCAGGATGGGACTGGCCCATGGGTCATAGGTTGCTGGCCCCTGAACTAGAGCAGTATTCATAGCGCCTCCGTGCTGAGACTGTGAAACCACAAAAGTGACCCATTTAGAGTTTACAAAGCCAAATATTAAACAAATTAATTGGGGGAAAAATTATGGAGTGTCATATTAAATGAGATATTTACATAACATCTTCCAGAACTTCTCCCCAAGTGATGTTTGAAAAATATATCTGCAATATTCCTGTCAGTAAGCTTTGAACTGTAGAGCTGAGCTGTTATGGAATTATGGACCAGTGCTCTGAAGGGGGCATTTCTTAATATAAATTAATGTCCCATTTCCCCACAATTATTCTATGCCTGTAACTCCTTGTTTCTAGCTACATTCCTTACAGCCCCCATGTTATGAATTCATGGCTGAAGCCCCTCATTTTGCAGTAGATCAATGCCACAGGTGGTTTTTATCTACCCCTGACAGAAAGTGTTTGATTTTCTGCATTTTAACTTGAGAATTATGGTTTGCTACAGTACTGCATAAGGAAACCGGAAACTCTCTTTCACTTAAATTAAGTTGGTCTGTCTGCAAAAATAATCATGGGTTTGCGTTTTTTTAACGATGAAGAAATTGGTTTGTTTTGTGCTTATTTTTGAGGATGTTAAAGGGAAGGGGTGGGGCAGAAACCAAAACGCAGTTTTTGTAGGCAAAATTGTTGCCATTTTAGCAGCAAGATTTACAGAGATGATAGCATTTCAGATTAAATGTATTTATTTTGCAGCAACAGCAGGAAGAACAAATGACTTGCTAATTATAAATTTCTGGATTATGACCAGGTGAAATATAGAAACTGAAGCAAAAGATTGAGATTATAACCTCAGCTTCATCTTTCACTTAGCTCTGCCCCTCTAGGTCCCCACATTTAGGCTACACCTAAATCCTGTAGATTCCTTCTGTATTATATTTTTGATTAATCAAACATTTTTCCTCTGTTCTTGAGAAATGCAATTCTATTGTCCATATGCCTGTTCAGAATCTTCTGCAAAGATTATTTTCCTAGCCTGTTGCTCTGACTGTGTTATCCTTCCACTGGTTTTCCTCATCTCTCTTGCAAACATCAGCAGTTTGTTTTAATTTTCAAAGGCCTGCCTTCTCTCATTCAGTATAAATTGACACCTGCTCCATCAGTCCATGATGTTACCCTTCATCACCCACTTGAAAAAAGCAGCTTTTTGCTTCCTCCCTTGCTGTCTATCATGCTTGGGGAAGCTTTCATTAAATAGCTGAAAGCTGCCACCTCAATTTCCTTCAGATCTTTCCTTAAAGCTTTCTGTTACTGCAATACCTACAAAAGTCTCACCACAGTTAGAATGAGGATATGCTGAGACCCCAGACAATATCATCTCAGTATCCCTTGTCATCCCACATCTGTCTGTGTCCATCTCTTGCACCTTGTCTTAAACTTGGACAGCAAGCTCTGAGGCAGGGGCTGTCTGTATTCTGTTTTTGTACAGCACCTAGCACAGTGGCATTCTGGTTCATGGTTAGAGTTCATGGACACTATGGCAATACAAATTGTCATGACCCAGTGATTGTGTGTGTGCTTCGGCACTGCAGAATTATTTCCCGCCACGTGGAGCTTTCTTTGCACGGTGCAATTCTCAGCTGCAGAGAGAAAATCCTGGTGCAGAGGAGTTCCCGCCACCCATATGTAAATTTGTTTCCCACTATTGGCTGTTTCTAAATTATTCCCACGTGGCGGCTAGCGATTGGCTTGCTAGTCGTATAAGAGGTTTGAGCAGTTTCTGCCCAAGTTGTAGAGGACTCCACAACCATCTCGTGGGGACTCTGAGCACATGGCAGAGTAATAGAAACTTTGTGTGTGTCTCAGAGGAGTTTGGCGACCTGATCAACCACCAACCTCTTCCCGTCTTGTTTGTTAAATTCTTAAGATGTATTTACGGTTTTTCAAGGGTATCCAGAGCTCTGTCGTGTTTGTTTTGCGGAGCCTAGCAAACTCCGTGCATGTGTCTTCAGTGGAGCCTAGCAAACTCCACTTGTGTTTGTCTGTAACTGCAACTCAAGAAAGTTTTTCTTGCCTGCACCGCGACCACCTACGGTGTAAGTAAAACAATCTTTAATCAACCGCTACGAGTCCGTGCTTAATTTTAGTCTGTCGTGCCAGAGTCCCCGCCCTACCGTTGCGGGCTCCCAGCCACAGCCTGCCGCGTGCCCGCGAAAGCCTCGGACCGCTCCCAGCCCGCACATGGCGACGAGGATGGGATCCGGGGAAAGCATGACGGAACTAGAATTAGTTAAGAACTGCCCTTGGTGCAGTGGAAAACGCCAAGTAGTAAACGTCACGGAACTGGAGGTGCATATCGCTTACCACCAGGCGGGCGGAACGGGTGAAAGGTTTATCAGCGGACATCTATCGCTGACGGGAGAAGAGGGAGCTTCCGAAGACGGAGCCCCAAGAGAGAGGGAAGTGTATCTTCATCCCGCGGCATTCGGGTGTATAATGAATGATGAGCGGGTCCTGTTTAGGCCCCTCGAGACTGTGTCCCTCACCGGAGTCAACACGGCAGGCGCAGTAAACCCGACCCTCACCCAGGAGTGTGCCCGTTGCTCGTGATGTGCTCAGGAGAGTGAAGAACCGGTGCCGATCGACCGGTTCGCCCCCTTTATGGTGGAGTCTAAATTGAGGGGTTGTGAGCATCTATCCAAGCTCCGCGAAGATCTGGAGATGGAGGAACGTGCCGCAGATGAGAGGGTGGCCCCGAGGTACGACAAGGGGAAAATGTTGGTTGCAACTTTCCGTACTGTAACTGATCTAATGCAGTAAAATGCAAGTTTGAGAGCCCAGCTGCGCATGGCCGTTCAAGCGGTCAAAGAGGCGGCTGCGAAAGAAAATCTTGAGACGTCGCTCCAAGATGGCACCGAGCAAGAGGGAGACCGCGTGGAAGAACCGGAAGAGAAGGGTGGAGCTTCGGAGGAACACGCGAGAGTTCAGCCGGCGACCCCGCCCACCGACGCAGTGTCGCTTCCGGCGACCACACCTTCTTGCCGACGGAAGGGAGAATCGAGTGGAGGAGTGCATCCACCCCTCCTGCCTGAAACAATAACAGCATCAACTCCCGAAGTAACACCTTGTCCTGTAGCCACGATCAACCCAGTGACTGATGCACAGGGTGCAGTTTGCGCTGCCACCTGTCTCACTCATGTTTGGGCGGAGCTACAAGAGCTTTACGGAAAATCTGGGATCAAATCCGACGAGGCTCTAGTCTCATGGCTAGGACTTATGTCCATGGAGTTTGAGTAATCTTCGTCAGTTGTCACGACTGCGTATCCTGATGGAGCCAAGATTATCCAGCGATCGGGAACATCGACACCCGATCAAGGCTTAAGGCGCAAGACATCGCGAATCTGATCTCCCTCCGTTGCCACAGAGAACACCAGAGGAGCGATTCATGTTTGGATTTCTCCTACAGCGTTCTGGACTCAATAAGCGGCAACTTCGGATTTTAGGGGATGCAGGCCAATGGCAACTGGCGTATGAGTTAGGTTTTCATTATTTAGAAGAACTGGATGATGAATCCTCAACGCTTTCATCTTGTTGAGTGTACAAGAGAGGGTTGTCCAGAGTAGAGTTGTGTTCAAACACCTGTATTATATGTTTTGGGAGTGATAGTGAGTTTAATTGACCGCCTTGTCGTGCAGTTCCATGTGAATTTTGTAATATTAGTGAAATAACTGTTTTAAGAGAATTCTTTTCACAGATCCAGAATTCAGAGTGCGTGGCGGAGAGAAGCCCCAAGAAGGACATCATCATTGAAGGAGTGAAGGCTTGACGCGCGACTTTGCCATGACACCCACTGAAGCCCTGATAGTTCAATTCTTTATTATAAATAAAATTGCATGTGTATGTGTTTGTGTCAGCTATTATTTGAGTCGATCCCTGGAGGATGAACTTATTATGTTGTCTGATTTTGTGTTTACCCGTTTAGTTCAGCAACCCGTTGTAAGAGCTACTGGCAACCCGAGTGACGAGCATGTAGTATAATTCAGCTGTGCCTTCAGCAAGGGGGGATGTCATGACCCAATGATTGTGTGTGCGCTTCAGCACTGCAGAATTATTTCCCGCCACATGGAGCTTTCTTTGCACGGTGCAATTCTCAGCTGCAGAGAGAAAATCCCGGTGCAGAGGAGTTCCCGCCACCCGTATGTAAATTTGTTTCCCACTATTGGCTGTTTCTAAATTATTCCCACGTGGCGGCTAGCGATTGGCTTGCTAGTCGTATAAGAGGTTTGAGCAGTTTCCGCCCAAGTTGTAGAGGACTCCACAACCATCTCGTGGGGACTCTGAGCACGCGGCAGAGTAATAGAAACTTTGTTTGTGTCTCAGAGGAGTTCGGCGGCCTGATCAACCACCAACCTCTTCCCGTCTCGTTCGTTAAATTCTTAAGACGTATCTATGGTTTTTCAAGGGTATCCAGAGCTCTGTTGTGTTTGTTTTGCAGAGCCTAGCAAACTCCGTGCGTGTGTCTTCGGTGGAGCCTAGCAAACTCCACTTGTGTTTGTCTGTAATTGCAACTCAAGAAAGTTTTTCTTGCCTGCACCGCAACCACCTACGGTGTAAGTAAAACAATCTTTAATCAACCGCTACGCGTCCGTACCTAATTCTAGTCCGTTGTGCCAGAGTCCCCGCCCTACCGTTGCGGGCTCCCGGCCACAGCCCGCCACGTGCCCCCGAAAGCCTCAGACCGCTCCGGGCCCGCACACAAATAACGAATGGGAGTGATAAAGAATGAGATCTGGGTTCTTCTTTTCCTATTTCTGTCACTGTTTTGCCGTGTGGTCTGAGTTTCTTTTGGCAGTTGTAAAATGAGGAGAATATTTGCTCACCTCAGAAGTTATGAGGCTTAAGTTTTATACTAAAATAGATACCGAGTTAGTCAGTTCATGCAGTTCTACATGAAGCACAACTTCAGTGCAGCTACAAGGACTCTAGAATACAGTACGCAAACAGGCAAAGAACACCATGCTTTAAGAAGTTCATTATCTGTGCTTGCAGCCTGCCTTCCAATCATACTCATGTCTCAGCACACTGCATTGTTAAAAAGATAAATGTGAAAGGACACAGTCCTCACTTTATTCTACTTTAATGGCCATTTATAGAGATGCATTTTATACATAAAGGTGATCACGTGGCATATGAGGAATTGTGTATAAACCTAGTTAATGCAGATGGACATGTTCAAATTTTCTGGTGTATAACTTGAGTCCTCCTTATGAAAATTTGGCCAGTTTTATTATTATCATTATTATCACTATTGATAATTATGATAATAAAAGTAAAGATCATTGTCATGTGACTTGCTAAGTTTTTAGATGAAGTGTTTCTGGGGCTGTATGTAAAGTGATGGCCATTTGGTTATTTTATTTTCATTATAGTGTGTTTAGAAACCACTAAGCACATGACATTGATTTTTATGGATAATCAGTTCTTCAGCCCAGTTTATTTTATCACATTAATTCGTAATATTTCAGCATTGTATTTCATAGAAAATCATTATTTTCTCTCTACAAGTACTTGTTTTTAACACACCTTTAACTCAAGTGTTGCTCCTAACTTGAATCCTGTCCACACACATTTCTCTAGCCTGAGATTAGATGATACTTTTAAGCTTAAAATATCCAGCCTCTCAGGGGTTGTTGATAAGTGCCCAAATGCTACTGGTGCTCACATTATTAGGGGTGTAGTAATTTACTGCTCTTAATCCTAAAGTAAGGCTGGAAGGGACTGCCATAGGTCCCTTAGTCTAACACTAATCCTATTATTCTGTGCAATTAAAGTGATGTTTGCAGTATTTTCTTTTCATTTGAGTGTGTGAGATGCACGTGCATTGAAGTTATACCTTAAGATATGACCCTATCCTCTCCTGGTTCTTGTTTCAAATTTAAACGATCCTTCTCATCACCAATACAGTTTTCTTGGGATTCAGTAAGTCCCTCCTATTCCCCTTCAACAATTTAGCTCTTGTAATTTCATCTATAGCAGAGGTGGGCAATTATTTCAGCTGGAGAGCTGCTTAACAGCTTTTAGTGAGCTGTTGAGGGCCACACGGGTAGCCCCACCCCTTGACAGGTGTCCCACCTGGAGGTTGCCATCTTGGGACCAAAAGTCCCATCCTTAACCCAGGACATTTGCCCCCCCACATCCCCAGAAGTACTCCTTTTGGGAGGGGGAGTTGCCATCTTGAAACCAGAAAAAAAAATCATATATAAAACTCAAACATCTACTATAACATATTTTAATTTTATTTCAAAAACTATTTTAGCCCTGATTTACATGTGTTTGTGTAGTGTATATATAGAGGTGATAGCATAATAGCTCAAAATAAACTCTTGTGTATTGTGTGTGGGGGTGGGGTATGTGTGTGTGGGATTTGTGGGGGGAGTGTGCATGTGGGGATTGTGAAGGGGTGTGGGGGGGTTTGTGGTGGGAGTTGTGGAGGGATGGGTGTGGGGCTTGGGGGAGGTGGGATTTGGGGGTGGGTATGGGCCCCTGCCACATGCCTTTCCCCCACATGGTGCACAGCCCTCACTCCTGGCAGCAGCAGCAGCAGGCGATGGGCCCTCAGGGTGGTTCTGACCTGCTGCAGGCAGGGCCCACTGCAGGCAGAGCCCCCTAGCGCTGCATAGCTCCGGCTGAAGCCTGGGAGCTGCAAGTGATGCATGGAGCCTGCGCAGCCCAATGGCACATGTACCAGGAGTCATGCACTATCGGGCCAGGTGGACTCCATGCCTCTACTTGCAGCTCCTTGCTGGAATGCTGGAAGGCATATCGCTGGCCCGGCCCACTGGCCCACAGTTCATACCTGCAGTGCCAGGAGCCACCGCATACTGGCACAGAGCCAGCCTGGTCTGGTTCAAAGGTACGTGCTAGCAGATTGGGCTATTCAGGCTCTGTGCCGTCACCTACAACTCTCAGAATTCAGCTGGCTCTGACCTTCAGTGGGCCAGGAGCACCCCAAGGGCCCACTGCCTGCTGCTGCTGCCGTTGGCAGGGGGGGGCTGTATGCCATGGGGTTGCACACTCACCCACAAGCCCCACACTCATCCACTGCTCTTGCAGGCAGGAGCTCCCCTCCCCACTCACCAGCTGTCCAGTTGCGCACCATCGTGCTCAGTGCCTCCGCATGGGGCTCCCAGATGGAGTGCTAGGAACCCCATGGAGGTGGAGCCATGGAGCCTGCCCAGTCCAATGGCCTCTTGCCAGCCTTCAGAGGGGCAGCTGCAGGCAGGTAATAATTGCTTTTTGGAGGGGCACCGTGGGCCGGGTAGAATGACCTGGCAGCCTGGATCTGGCTCACGGGTTATATTTTGTTCATCTCTAATCTGTAGTCATGAACTCAATTATCTTTTCTATGCTGATGACTCACATCTGGTTTTCTCTTCCAGATCAAGTTCCTGTTATCTAAAGCCTGTCTCAGATCTGTTTGTGTACATCTAGCCATTAGATTAAGCTCAACATTACTGAATGTAAGATCTGAACTTTTTTTTCCCCCTCAAGCCTTTCTCATTATCTTCTTCCTTGATCTCTGAATATCTTGCCTGTCACCTGGGGATCATCTTTGGCTTGGAACTCTTGTCTTGGTCTTTGCGGTCAGGCTGTGTCAGACTCTGAAGATTGTCTTATAACACCCATAACAGTCTTTCCTATTCATCTACACAGCTAAAAATCTCATTATGACTCCAATTATCTTGTATCACAGTTCTGGCTATTTTACTTTGTCTGGCCTTGATAAAGGCATTCTTGCTTAGCTGTTTCTTATTCATAATGCAAGTGCAAAGATCACTTTCCTAGTTCATTGATTTCACCATGTCATCACTATTTGAATCCCTTCACTGGTTCACACTACTGTCAAACATGTTGCATGTCTTAGTTTTTCTGGCTCTTCATGACTTACCCCCATTCTGACCATCATCTTTTGGGCAGTATCAAAAGATGGATTGCCTCCTTTGCTCAGCCAAGGATATCAGCTTCTAAGACTTAATAGTCACATTTTCAAATAGGCACCTTTGTGTACTGTCCTTGGGAGGGTTTCGCCATAAATATGCACAAAGTTGACTCATACATCTTCAAATTTCTCTTCAAAAGTACTTTCCTGTACCATAATAGTTTGGAAGTTGTTTTGTTCCATCTTTTTCTTCTATGTAGCCCAGGAGAGGGCAAAATATGACCTGCGGGCTGGATCCAGACCTCCAGGCCATTGTATCCAGCCTGTGTACCCCCTCCAAAAAACAATTATTACTGGCCTGTGGCTGTTCCTTTGAAACTCAGTGGGAGGCTTTCAGAGGTTGTGTGCCATCAGACTGGGTGGGCTTTGTGCCTCCACCTCTGTGGAGCTCCTGGCATTCCAGCTGGAAACCCCATGTGGAGGCACTGAGCATGTTGGCAGGTGACTGGACAGCTGGTAAGTGGGGAGGGGAGCTCCTGCTTGCAGTGCTGGGAGCTGCACGTGGAGGCAGGAAGCCTGCCAAGCACAATGGCATGTGTGTTTGTGGGGAAGGGGTTGTGGGGGATGTGTGGGGAGTGGAGGGGGTGGGATTTGTGGGGAGGTCTGTGAGGGGTGTGGGTCCCCCATCCCCCATGGTGCACAGCCCCTGCCAGTGGCAGCGGCAACAGCAGCAGGCGGTAGGCCCTCAGAGCACTCATGGCCCACAGCCCCCTGGTGGCATGTGACAGCATGGAGCTGGATCACCTCACTGGCATGTGCCTTCAAACCAGACCAGGCTGGCTCCATGCCACCACATGGCATGCCTGGCGCTCCAGATGGGAGCCATGTGCCATCAGACCACGCCAGGCTGGCTCTGTGCCTCCACGTGGGGAGCTGCACAGTCTGGCCCACAAGCCCCACATGGTGGCATGGAGCCCACCTAGCCTGATGGCGCATGGACTGGGAGTCGCGGGGAGTTGCACACCATTGGGCCAGGTGGACTCCATGCTGCCATGTGGCTTCCTGTTGCAGTGTTGGAAGCCCCACATTGAGGTACACCGCAACATCCACACTGGCATGGAGCCACACCCTGACACATACCTCAACACACACTCCCAAACCTGCATCCCCCACAAACCTCCCCCTGCAGATCCTATGCCCGCACACTCCCACACCCACACCTGCTCAACAGACCACCCCACAAACCCCACACCCATCCACCCACATACAGCAATGTCCAATCTACAGCCTGCCATACCCCTTCACAACGCCTCACAAATTTTCCCCCACAAACGTCACACCCACATACCCCCATACACAATATATGAGAGTAAGACTTTTATTTTGAGCTATTATGCAATCACTTCTATATACACTATGCAAACACAGGTAAATCAAGAGAAAAAATATTTTTTAAAATAAAATTAAAATATGTTATAGTAGATGTTATAGTAGATACTCTTTAATGTCTTCTTCAGTGACTTGGACGAGGGAGTGAAATGTACTCTGTCCAAGTTTGCAGATGACACAAAGCTATGGGGATAAGTGGACACGCCGGAGGGCAGGGAACAGCTGCAAGCAGACCTGGACAGGTTGGACAAGTGGGCAGAAAACAACAGAATGCAGTTCAACAAGGAGAAATGCAAAGTGCTGCACCTAGGGAGGAAAAATGTCCAGCACACCTACAGCCTAGGAAATAACCTGCTGGGTGGCACGGAAGTGGAGAGGGATCTTGGAGTCCTAGTGGACTTCAAGATGAACATGAGTCGGCAGTGTGACGAAGCCATCAGAAAAGCCAATGGCACTTTATTGTGCATCAGCAGATGCATGACAAATAGATCCAAAGAGGTGATACTTCCCCTCTATCGGGCACTGGTCAGACCACAGTTGGAGTACTGCGTGCAGTTCTGGGCACCGCACTTCAAGAGGGATGCGGATAACCTGGAGAGGGTCCAGAGAAGGGCCACTCGTATGGTTAAGGGCTTGCAGACCAAGCCCTACGAGGACAGACTAGAGAACCTGAACCTTTTCAGCCTCCGCAAGAGAAGGTTGAGAGGTGACCTTGTGGCTGCCTATAAGTTCATCACGGGGGCACAGAAGGGAATTGGTGAGTTTTTATTCACCAAGGCGCCCCCGGGGGTTACAAGAAACAATGGCCACAAGCTAGCAGAGAGCAGATTTAGATTGGACATTAGGAAGAACTTCACAGTTCGAGTGGCCAAGGTCTGGAATGGGCTCCCAAGGGAGGTGGTGCTCTCCCCTACCCTGGGGGTCTTCAAGAGGAGGTTAGATAAGCATCTAGCTGGGGTCATCTGAACCCAGCACTCTTTCCTGCCTATGCAGGGGGTCGGACTCGATGATCTATTGAGGTCCCTTCCGACCCTAGCATCTATGAATCTATGTTTGATTTGTAATAGATGACTTGTTTTTTCCCAGTTAGTGGTAGGACTTCTGGTTGGGGCACCTGTCAAGGGATGGGGCTACCCTTGCAGCCCTTGACAACTCACCAGAAGTTGTTAAGTGGCCCTGCAGCTGAAATAATTGCCTACCTTGATGTAGCTCCATGTGGGCCCACCTACTTTTTTTTTTTTGGACTTTTAGACAGTACAGTGAGAACAGAAACAACATAAAGAAAAAAATTCCAAGTAACTGCTCAGCTGCAAAGGATTCAGCTTGTCTTGTAAATAAAATCTTCAGAGAATTTTATTGTTCGCAGAAGTGGTAAAAGTTGGTGTCAGATATGTTTCCAAACATTCATCCAAATTCTTCAGGAAGTGGATGAGACTATTCTGAGAGGATCATAGGAAGGTCAAAATGTCCATAACTGTTTACTCTCATAACCTTTTTAACAACATGTTCTGGGAACTCACCATATCTTACAAGATGACTAGTATCTTTTCATTTATTCTGAGCACAGCATGAGCTTGAGGTTATGTTCTTCATTCTTTGCTTGGCAAAGGTAACATTTCATTCGAATATTTAATTAAGTGGGAGAAATAGCAAAGAGAAAATCAATATGCAGTAGAAGGCAGCAGTGTAAATGAATCTATTAAGCTCGGTCTCTCTGTTATTCTGGTTCCATCCCTGTTCTCCTGCCCTGGGACAAGCAGATAGTAGCTCTCCAAAGGATTAACAGAACAGGTGAAACCAATTAGTTCTTTAATTGTAATGATCTCACCTCAGCAGAAATACCAAGGAGCTAAAGTAAAAGAAGCTGATAGAGAGGAGTAATTCTTGTAGGTCTCTATTCTCAAATTGCAGCAAGCAAAGTTTAGGTTGGATGGTAGGAAAACCTTTCTCATGAGAAGGGTAGTAAAGCACTGGAACAGGTTACTCAGAGAAGCTGTGAAACCTCTAGCCTTATAAGTTTTTAAGGCCTGGGTAGATAAAGCCCTTGTGGCTGGGATGATCTAGCTGGGGACGGTCCTTCTTTGAACCGTGGGTTGCACTAGATGACCTCCTGAAGCCCCTTCCAACCCTAATTTTCTGATTTGTGTGTGGTATCTTTCCCTTGAAATAACCTGAATTTTAATCATTCTCATTCAGCTCACCAGCAGCATAGCTCTTATGAATTATTATATCATTTTTTCTCTCATGGAGTAATTGGACAATATTTATCTCTTTCCCCCCTCCCTCTCATCCGTTCTGAACAAATCACTGGCCTCACATGCATACCTTGCTTGTGCTTTTGCAGGTTTGGTGTAGTTGAGCCAGAACTGTGTAGCAAAGCTACAATAAATTTTCAGTAATTATATAGTGAAGGAAAGGATGATCTCATACCAAAGGATTTAGATCTGTGTTGGGATTTGGATTTCAGATAATGGCAGCTTCAAGCATGTTCTGTTCCAGGGTTCTGGATCAACTCTTTACCGAAAAAAAAAGATAAAATTTTTGCAAAATTGCAAAATTTGTATTCAGATTATTGCTATTACTTCTATTTCTAACATGTGCTAAAGCCTTTGCAGACATATGTCAATACAGGACCTCCTTTTAGGTGCAAAAGAACAAACAAGTGACCCAAGAGAGGAGGAAGTATTGGTACATACCAGTATAAGTTTGCATTTCAAAAAATAGTGTTATAACTAGAGATAAGTAGAGATGGTAAAAAAAAAATTCTGGTAGTTTTTTCCCCATGCTAGAATCTACCTTTTTGTCAAAACTAAAAAATTGTCTGCAAAACTGTGTTTTTTACAAAAATGTATTTTTGAAAATAATATTTTAAATTATCCTAATGTGGTCAGAACATCCTAATTCTTTCTTTTCTGAAAAATGAAAAAAAAAAGAAATATGTCAAAATTCCTTTTGACATAAGTTGTAAAAGTAAAATCCCAAAGTCAGTATTTTAGCTTTATTGAAATGAAGCGTTCAGCCTGATCCAAGTGATAAATAGTAAGAGGACAGATATAAGACACAAGTAGAAGGAACAGAGTTGCAGTCGGGAAGCACCGTATCCATAGCTCAACTTTTTTCTTTAACTACTTCTGCGTGGATGTAGTTAGGAGGGGAAGGGCAGGGAAAAGTAGAGGGACAGCAAGGGACAGGAGAGAGGGGAAAAACAAGGATGTAAGGGCAGGTAGGATGAAGTTGCAATGCAGAGATGGCTGTTTGCTCCGTCCCCTCAGACCACCTCCCCCTCAGTCCTCGAAGGAGAGGAAACATCCAAGCAAACCAGCAGAAGACACCCTGATTACAGCATCCGTTTCCATTGGTTCCTGCTCTAAGCCCTTGAGGCTGCTTTTGTGTCTACTGCTGGTTTCTGTTTCTTTGGTATCCAGATCTGTTTCCCCTGTAGCATTTAGTCTTTACTCTTAATTTAGTCTTAAGAAAATGTATTGCAACAAATACCTAACCTTTAACCCATCCTTTTATGTGCAAGCACTTGCAACTTGGAGCGTGTACATGTTACAGCTGTGTTCCAGTTCCACTATAGTTAAGGATGAGCATTGCTTTTTATTTTATCTGCTGGAATATTCCTTTCCAAATAAACAATGAATGAAGGTACAGCCAGGGGCTGCACCAGTGGGGGCCATCTGCTGCACCATTTGAGTGCCCCCCACACTTCCTCCAGTCCCAGCTCGCCAGCTACAGGAGGGAAGAGAAGCCCAGAGGGCTGTAGCCAGAGCAATGAGGGGAGGGGCAGCTGGGTGGGAGCCTGGGGGCTACACATTAACCCCTCATGGGACTCATGTTGAACAGTCCTGATCTACATAAAGGAATTTCAATATTATTTTGGTTTGATTTGTGTAACTATCTATGTTTGAGTTTGTTCAGTGTTGTGAAGCCACAGGGTGACTGGAAAAAGTGGTATGTAAATAATGACAAATTGATTAATTATAATAGGATTAAGCATTACTAATAAAGGTGGCTTATTAAAGCTTGACTGATCAAAGGAAACCTGGATTGCCCTGTCCTACAACCTTGCTGCTGTTCTCTGTTTTGAGCAGTATCATGCTCAGGATGTCTGCTTTGATATTATTCTGTAAAAGCTCCAATCAATACATTAGGTATAGATCCATCTTTCAAAGGAGGCTTTTCTTACCACAAGATGTTTTATACAACGTTTGAAAAATATCAGTTCAGTTCTAAAGGCAGATGCTGTCAATTTATATTGGTTTGGTAACGAGACAGCCTTTAGCTGCTTTCTAGAAACTTTTCTATGTCTCTTTCTTTTGTCAACTCAGTGATGAGTACCAAAATCAGGGTGGCTGCCATCTAATTTCACAGTCCGAGCGCAGCGCCTGGTGCTGTTTTTGCAGCAGAGTGTGATAGCCCCCTCCCACACACCCACCCACCTCTTGGTGAGGGGTCCTGGAAGTCCTGCTCCTCCCTGGAAATTGGCAGATGGCCCCAAACTGGGGTTTGCTAACGTCAATTAATGGCTTCCATGGGCTTAATCAGGGAATTAAACCCATGAAAGCCATTAGTTGACACATTAGCATGCAGTTTAGGATGCAGTTAATGGCTTCCATGGGCTTGACCACATGCCAGGAGGGGAGGCAGCTCCTCGCACAGCACCACTGAAACCCATGGGTGCCCAGCAAGTGGGTGGGCAGGCAGCGCCAGGCTGGGCATTTGCCATGCAATGCAAAAACTCAAAACAAAATTAATGGGGGGGGGGGGGTCAGATTTTTTTGCAAGCTCCAAGGCTGGCCCTTGAATGGCTCCTGGACTAAACCCATGTCAAGGGCTCAGCCTCCAATTTGCTCCCTCTTTCCCCCTCTTCCTTCCCCCATGCTTCAGGATGCCAGGGCTTCCCACCATTTTCCATTTTGCGGTTCCCTTTTTTTTTCTTTTCTCCCACTTGCTTGCCAATTGCAAGCCTTTTCACGGTCCCCAGACTTTTTTTGTGGGGACCGGGCTTTTTTGCAGTGATGGACCAAATTCATGGTTTCCACGAAAATCACAGAATTGTGAATTTGGTAGGTCCCTACTGATGAGCTTAAAGGTGGCTCCTTGTGGTGTCCCTGACATGTGGCACAAATGTAGGGCAGGGATAGAAGAGGTTGAAACAGGAGGAACAAAGTGTTATTAACCAGCCAAGGAAGATGAGGAGCTGTGGATAAGTTCTGTTTACCCCAGTCAAGGAGAAGACAGAGATTTTCTGTGTGCCCCGTTGTTCTCTCATTTTAATGCCTTAGTGGTGTCATGATGAAGAACTTACTCTCAGGCTTATGGCAGCAGTGCTGTGTGTTGTTTTAGCAATACTACTTTGAACCTTTGTTTTTATATATAAAACTGTTAAAAGAAACTTGGGAAACAATCATTTAGTATAAGAATGAAAAGTTATTTCCCACCTAGTTCCTTCTAGATAATGCTAAGTTTTCCCAGGTATTTGGTCTGTTTACAGTGTGCATGACTGTTAATCTACTGGAAATCCCTGAGAGACTCATTTACCTCAGTAAGCTTTGTATCAGGCCTAATAGAAAATACACAGGACTCGGGCGACTTCCTTTTTCAACAGGTCCCCCTAATCTATATGTACCCGTCATGTCCCTCTACCCTTGCAGCAACCTCCTGCCTATTGGTGGTTGGTCCACTCAGACTGGGGCAATTCCCATCCTTTGCTCTAAAGTGTTTAAATATAAATAAAAACAAGTTAGGGAAATGATGAAGAGGAGAAACAAACAGACAGGTGAAGTGACCTGCTTAAGTTGTGGCCCATCCACCGCACAGCTATGTAAATAGAACAACGAGCACCATTCCCGAGTTTTATCCACTAGAGTGCAACGGATCGCCACCTTCACTGCTTCAGAAGTGAGAGGATGGGTCAGTCTTCATGTCTTGGATGTGTCCTATGAGAAGGTTCATAAAAATCTTCCCATTTCCTTCAGACTGGGTCTAAAATGTTATTACTGAGGTAGGCTTTGGAATTGGACTGAGATCACCAAATTCATATCACACAGGCCACAAAACAGCCTTCACAATCATTTTCAGTTGACCTGGTTCAGATTCAGACTGTCAGCCTGAAAGTGAGAGGCTGGATAAAGTAGTACCAATTCCCAAAACACCCAGACTGAACAAAAAACCCCACACTTTTATCACCTTTGGTAATTAAGGGTGAAGCCTTTAGGCTAGACAGTATCTTTTCACTGATATGATCCATTTGATCATTTATATTTCCATAGCAACAATTTAGCATCAAGATGAATTTAATTTATTTCTACTTTGATTTCTTTCTATTATAGCCAGTAAATAAACTTATTTCTATACTTAACTGAGATTTACTTCAGTGAATAGCAAGCTACAGAAAGAAATGACCTTCTCTTTTAAAGGATATAATACAGAGTTCAATTTTCTCCAGTATTTCTAGTCACAGAGAACATTAAGAAATTGTGACATCATGGTTTCCAATTTCATTTCAGGAGTGAATTGAATTGAATGATGAATGGCATGCAAAGAGCCATTTAGAGCAGAATCAGTGCTTTCTCAGGCTACAGAGGTGCCATCTATGTACCAAAGAAGCCCTGTATAAAATGCAACACTTCTTTATTTTTAACTCTCTCAGCTTTATCATTGTATTTGCATCTGCCTGTTGCTATGGGAAATGTGGTTAAAATATGGTTGGAACTTTGTAGTGGCTCATGCTTTTGCAATCTGAAGACATATAGGTACTCCACATAACATCAGTGTATTATGCCTTCCTTACTACTTGTCTACCTTTGATCTTATACATTTCCCATTTGGATTGCAGCATTGGTGCTTACTAGAGTGGCAGGCTACAGGCTTGAACTAAGTTTTCTGTTGCTTTCACCTTTTTTTCATATGCAAATGAGCCAAGAAAGTAGAAATAGGCAATTTACCATGTTAGTCTGAAGCTAGATAGAAGGTAGGGCAGGGTGGCACCTTTATAGACTACCCTGTTCAGAAGGGCGTGAACTGACAAAATAGGTTGTGTTGTATGAAAGATGCTATGAAATGCATAGCATGCAAAGGCTCACGTCTCTCTGAATGAGTTAGACTCTAGGGCGATACCTTGCCCTGTCATGAAGAAAGTGCTATTATCATTGCAGTAGAACCCAATATTTGCTAGATGTTTTTAAAACAAGTGAGAGAAACACATATTTGTTTCAAGGAATTAATGATTGATAGATAACCATTTAAAATGTCTTCCTCTCCCTCCCTCCCCTCCCCCCTTTTTAAGTAGCCTTTGTATTGTATTTGAATTAGGCCCATATATATAGCTCAAAATACATCTCAAGTTAGACATCATTGAGGTAAAAAAGGGCATGTGTTTTCTTTTTTCTTTTTTACCTATTGTGAGAGGAGTAGGGAATAATTGTCCTGAGACATGCTTCTGTTGAAGAGTTATAGAAGAGATACGTTTTTGGTGCTGTGTCAATGGCTGCCAGGATATATCTTTATCTGTCCTAATTCTAACTTCCTTGTATTCTAAATGCTTCATTGTAATGTTGCATACTTGCTAATGAAACATCATAGAGAGGTTTCTAGGTGCCTAACTCAGGTTAGCAGGTATGTCATGCTGCAAGGCTGGGACTTGCAGCATGACATAACTCCTTCCCTACAGAGTTAGGTGCTTAGTTTGTCCTTTTAAGCATGTATGTTTGTTTCCTTTTCTCAAAGTACAGCTGCTGGAGGAAGATGAGACGGAAGAGATGCTCTTCTGTATATAAAAGCTTAGGAGCATCTCCTGGGCAAATACTCCAAAAACTAAGTTTGAGGTGATTCAACCCACATCTTTTATTTCCCAGGACAGTGCCCTAACTGTGAACTTACTTACCAGGATAGCACCCTAACTCCATCCTATCATTTAAAGCTGGGCCACTGGGCAGAGATTATGGGGAGAAAGGGGGGATCCTGGGAGTGAGTGGTACCGACAGGGCTGGAGGGCTTTGTGTGGGAAATGAGGGGCACTGGCAGGGCTGTGGGTTGGGAGTGAGGGGAAACAGCATCTCAGAACTGCTCAACACCAAAAAGCAGTTCAGGGGAGAGGATGTGGCAGCTGCAGCTGGACCTACATCATGGTGAACAAAGGGGAAAGAGGGCGCTCTGGTTTTCTATGATAAAAAAACAAAACAAAATCAAATGCCAAATATATCGGTATTTAGAACGTGTCTTATTATAATGATTGAGGCTTCCAAATTGCTTTAAAATTGTAAATACATCGGCAACATTGTGTTCAACTGATATATTAATATATATATATTTATATACATACATACAGTAAAAGCTCTGTTATCCGGCATCCCCGGGAATGGGGGATGCTGGTTAATCAAATATTCCAGCTAATCAAATGTACACCATCGGTCAGTGTGCCAGGGGACAGGGAGGGAGGCCCTGCACAGCCTGCTTTGCCCTGGGCCATGGGCCAAAGAAGTGGCAAGAACTCTGCTCACGGCGGTGGCGAAATCTGGAAGTGGTACTTCCAGTTTCGCTTTTGTCGCATCCCTCAGATGCCGATTAATAGAGTTTTCCAGCTAATAAAGTGCCGGTTAACACAGCTTTTGCTGTATGTGTGTGTGTGTGTGTGTGTGTGTGTGTGTGTGTGTATATATATATATGTATATATATATTTATTAATATTAATATTAGTGGCATTTCACTTTAATTGTGGAAAAACACAGATTTGGGGGGTTTTAATTAGAGACCTTGGGATTGTTTTTTATGAGAGAATTTGCGATTATATTTTTTTAAAACAGAAAACCAGAATCTGTGGTCCCATTTCTATACTTGGGCTGGCAACCTCATTTCCTAGAAGCTGCTGTACGTGGTATCTCCTTATTTGGACACTACGCTTTGCTGTCAGTGAGGTTTTGTTGCATAGGAAATGTGGCTTGAAAGCAACAATGGTATTTTTCTTTCAAAACACTTGCCTCCTATAACAGAAGCATTTGCGTATTTAATACTGATACTGCTCTTGATCTAGGGACTTGGAAAGGGAAAAGTTTTCATAGAAGGTGACAGTAAATAAAAGATTGTTAAATACACATTACAATGTCATATTCTACACCAGGTCCCTCTTCCCTTTTGAAAAATGTAATGCAAAAATGAAAGGAAAGGAAGAAAATTAAATTAGGACTGAAAATACTGGACAAAGATTAAATACTCGAAGGGGGAAAAACAAATGCATCATCTGTTTTCCTTCTCTCTGTTCTTGTAGAGAATCTGAAACCAGCATATGGAAAATAATAATTGAGAGGAAAAATTGAGGCAGAGATGCACTATTTAGAATCCTTTTGAAGCTGTTCTTTTGAAAATATGCTTGTTTCCCCCATGAGAGGAATAATATTTAAAATTGTTCATAGTATGGAGGCGTTGACTTCATACACTGAATATGTACCCACATGGCTGTATTTTATCATTGCCCACAATGGTGCTGATCTGATAGCAGTTGCTAGGCAGACAGCCCAACTTACTTTATAGTATAACCAAGGCTATCTAAATTCATTAGGCGGATAGTTTGGATATTAAATCTGCATGGAATAGAGACTGGACCTTTTTTTCTTTGTGCAACTAAGCTAAGCTATGGTATTTTATTGGTATAATATAGTTAAACTTCAGCTGGTTAATTTTTATGGGCAGTGCAATTGAAATTTGAACTAGCCTACAAGATTTTATTCCTACCTTGTTCAAACAGCATAGGGTCCATGGAGGAATTATTATGTTTTGAACACTTTCACCTTTTATCCTGTAGTCCAGGGATGTCAAACATACAGCCCAGATTCGGCCCATAGAGCTGTTCTATGTGGCCTACCAGACTATTGCAGAATCCAGGGCCCACAGGTCCTGGTGGACATGGCAATCCACATCAGGAGGGCAAGTGAAGGTTAACATAGCCCTAGCTGCTCTCCAGCTGCTTCTCCTCTCCACACTGCCATGGCCTCAGCTCCCTGGCTGCTGGCCCATGTGCCCCATGCTAGATTAATAGATTCATAGATTGTAGAGCTGGAAGAGATCTCAGAAGATCATTGGTCCAGCCCCCTGCAGCAGGCAGGAAAGATGGAGTCAGGTAACCCAAGCAAGGTGACTGTCCAGTCTCCTTTTGAAAATTTCCAGGGTAGGCAATTGCACCACCTCTGGAAGGAGCTTATTTCACAGTCTGGACACCCTGACTGTGAAGAAGTTTTTCCTAATGTTGAGCCGCAAACGGTCTTCAAGGAGTTTGTGACCATTACTCCTAGCTTTCCCCAAAGGTGCCCTGGTGAACAGTTGTTCACCAAGCCCTTGATGTACACCCCTGATGTAGTGGTAAGCTGCTACCATGTCCCCTCTCGGCTTTCTCTTCTTCAGGCTGAAGAGTCCCAGATCTTTCAGCCTTTCCTTGTATGGCTTGCCGTGTAAGTCTCTGATCATACGGGTAGCCCTTCTCTGGACTCTCTCCTTTCCTCCACGTGGGAATGGACTTCCTTTGTGCTTCAAGGATCATGTCTTCAAGGAACAACCACTCTTCATGTACTCCTTTCGCCTTCAGTGCCTGATCCCACAGTGCTTTCCCTACTAGTGATCTGAGATTGTTGAAATTTGCATTTTTTAAGTCCAATACTTCAAGCCTACTATTTAATT
Source organism: Alligator mississippiensis (assembly GCF_030867095.1). Taxonomy (NCBI): domain Eukaryota; kingdom Metazoa; phylum Chordata; order Crocodylia; family Alligatoridae; genus Alligator; species Alligator mississippiensis. The sequence goes on from NC_081825.1 coordinate 279,176,732, forward strand.
TGTCTGCCTTGTGCCAGATAGTGAACGTAATGGTTTCACGGTCTCTATCACCCAGGCTGCCCTTTATGTTTAAGTTGGTCACCAGGTCGTCTAGTGGACCACTAGAGCCAGAGCTGGAACTGCCTCTGCAGCATGTAGTCTATGGCACCACCAGCTCCAGTATAGGGCACCCGACAGTGGGTGGATCTGCTGCCATGTGCTCTGGGTCAGAGCAAGAGCTGTTGCTGTGTGCTCTGGGTTGGAGCTGGAGCTGCAGTCACTGCCATCACTTTGGGCTCTGGGTTGGAGCAGGAACTGCCACCACAGCATATTCAAGTGAGAGCTGCCACTGCTGCCCAGTTTCCTCATGTCCCCAGCTGCATCCAGCTTGCAAGGAGCGTTTCAGTCCTGATCTGGCCTGGGGTATAAGATGAGTTTGACATGTCTGCTCGTGTCTGGTGGTTATCAACCTTTTTAGATTAAGGGCCCTCTTCATAACTTTTCTTAATTTGGCATCAGTCCAGTTGAGAACCATAGTTGGGCTGCCTCAGCTCAGCTCGGAGCTTTTCAACTGGGAGCTGCTACTGCAACTGCCTCATGTGCCTTGTTCACAGCCAGACCAGGAAGGGCTGCAGCACAAGCACACGCTCCTCCCTGCTTTAGAGTTCTCTAAGCCTAACACAGGCAGGAGCAGCTGCTCTTTCTGCAGTCTTTCCTGGTGCAGCCACAATCATCCTGGAAACAGAAGCATATGGGACAGTTCCACCTACACTGCCTCCGATTCTGGGAGACACTGTTCAAGGTTAGAGTGGGAAGGAACTGGCACTCTGGGTTATCAGATAGGTATAATTTGGGTTATCAGATAACCCTGAAGCAGGCAAGAGCACAGGCTCATGCTGCATCCCTTCCCAGCCTGGCTGTGCACAAGGCATGCAAGGTAGTTCCATCTAGTCTTGCAGAGTCCCTGCAAGAGACTCACAATGCTCCAGTTTGAGAACCACTGCTCTAGGTCTTCTAAGGTTCACCTGCCACTAGTGGAGTGGCTCTTGGAGCAATTAATGATGCCACCCATCTACCACCAGCTGTCTAAAATTCCTTCAAGCTTTGTCCAAGAGTGCCACATCTACATTGTACTGTTTTCTGTATAGCCATGTTTTTAAAAATCAGTCTTGTCAGTAATGAATTTTAGTTAGTCATTTAAATAATCTCAGCTGAGATGCATACTTCTACCTCCAGCTTTGCAAATCAGATCCAAACACCCGCCTACTATGCCCAATAATACAGAGATAATGTCAATATCCCATCAGGCTGGTAGTTCTGAGAGGTGAAAAAAAAATCAAAAGCTTTGATTCAATATCTAGTGAAATCCATGCTAAGACTTGCATAAACTTTAGTGGGATCAGGCTCTGACTAACTGGGTAAGGTCCTTTTAATGGTTCTTCCAAGAATGTGCTGTGTATCTCCACATGAGACTACTATCTACTGTGCCGCTATATCATTACCTTGATTTTAAGGAACATGAAACTTACCCACGGTTATAAAATCTACATTGCACTTTCTACTGATAGACAAATAGGCTTTTTGTTTGTACATTATGTCAGTGGAAGCTTTTTGTCTATCCCATGTAGTTACCACTGCTCACCAAATTGTGGAGCATTGCCATTTGTCTGAGATGAAGTGCGTTCCCAGGGGCATTGTGCCATAAGTTGTGTTGCTTTTCACAGATAAAATAACATTGGAAGGGAGAAAAATAGGACTTACTGTGCTGGATCCAACTCAAGGTCCATCTAGGCAAGAAGCCTGTGCTTGGGAGTGGCTAGGACCAGAAATAGCAGAGGAAGGTATAGGGATTGTTTCACATCCCACAGCAGGTGGATGTGAAACAATCTGTATCAGAAAGTCTCATTTACATCGCATATAGTTAGTTAACTGCTACATTCAACTGTAAAGCTTGAGGCTTTATATTCCTTCCAAAACAGGAACAACTCTGGGTTTCTTATTATATGAATGGATAGTTTTATTTGAAATCCTGTTACACTCTTGCCCTCATTGGCATCCTGTAACACTGAGTTCTACAGCGTAACAACTGCTGTGTGAGAGAATTTTCTTCTATCATTTTTAATTATTTCCACCTCTCTGTTTCATTACATATCTAGTGCTAGCTCTTGTCTTGAAATCTCTTCCATTATTCTCTTCTCTCTTTTGAGTGCTCATTGTCTGCCTAGGCATTTCTCACATCCCACATAATTGATTTACTTTTTGCCTTTAGTTGTGTCCCTTTTTGTTCAGTGAGATGCATGACTGAAATATGCAGGGGTGTAGGTTTTAGCCGTGTTGGTCTAAGGACATAGCTGACATATGCACATTTTTAAAACCTCTACAAATTTAAGGGACACTTGTGCCATCTTCAAGATTTTATTTCCTTTACTTTTTCACTTCAGAACCAGTGTCTATATTTTATTCAGCTCTTTTCTAAAAATCAGCATCTCTGTTTTCCTAGTGGAATGTTGAGTATCATCCTGTTGTAGTTGCCGTGACTTAGGGCCTGATCCTATTTACCCTTCATGTAGCATCTACACAGCCATGTGACTGCTATTATCAGCACTTGTGCACAATTTGGGTTTTAGCATACCTATGTTCACTTTGCACGGCCCTATATGCTCAATCAGTTAAACCAGTGGTGCTCAACCTACGGCCCACAGAGCTGTGTCACCTGGCCTTTGGGATTCCCCACAGGTCTTGAAATTTGGTGGCAGAGTAGTTGTGGCAGTATTTAATTGCTCCCAGAGACACAGCACTGCCATTGCTCCTCTCCCACCAAATTTCCAGACCTGTGGGCAGTCCCACTGTCAAGGTGACATGGCATGGCTTCAGGCACCAGATTTCTCTGGTGTCGTGGGGTCACTCTGCAACTGAATCCTGCCTGCTTATGGACCAGCCCTGCACCACACATCTGGGCTCAGGGCCAGATGGACTGAGCACCATTGGGCTACAGCTACACTATGGCTGTTCAGTTGCCAGGGGGAATAGAATTGCCCATGCATGCACATAACACTGGGCAGAATCCAAAACTCTGGTCTCAAAAAAAATACTGGAGTCAGGGAAGGAAGCTCTTCTGCCTTTTTAGCCCAGTAGTTTAGTGCTTAGAACACTTACCAAGGGACTAGGAGATCCACCTTCTACCCTTTCAGTCAGAGGGGGCTTGAAGCAGTGTCTTCAACCTCAGAGTAGACTGCTCTAACCAAGAGGCTACAGGTTCAGCATTGCTCAGAACACATTGCAGCCCTCCCTTTGAAGCTGGCTCACTGGGATGCCAAGAAGGGAAGATACGTGGGGTCAGAAAGTTGAGAACAAGCCAGAGGTAGGGGCTAAGTACACACAGTCAAAAAGCCCAGGGCTGAATTGACTCAGTCTTTGCAGGTTCATCTAAACTGCAGAGATTGAACTGATAAGCAGATGAACACTCATTCCCTTTTGATTCAGGAAATGCAGCCATATGCCTGCAGTAGCTCTAGCCAGAAGCCAGGGAGGATGGGGCAGCAGGGGACAGGGGACTCTACAGTGTTGCTCATTGCTTCCTCTTCCTGCTTCTAGGTGCCTCTGGGGTGTGTAATCCACAGTCACAGCCAGCGCTAAGTAAGCCAGCAGGGCAGCTCCGTACTCCGGGGAAGATAAATGTAACCTTCCCTTCCCTGGCCCCAGACCCCACCCAGGTTTTGTCTGCAGTGACAGTGAGACCAGTGAGGCAGCCCTCACTGTTCCAGGTAGGGAGTGGAGGGGCGGGGCCAGCCCTGCTCTCTGGAGCAGACAGCATAGCACAGCATAGCCCAGGACTGCAAAGCATGCTGGGATACTGGGGGACTGCGATTTAACTTGAACCAGGAAGGGGTCAGGGACAGAAGTTTCATAAACCTGTTTGACCCAAATCAGTTAAGTCTGACAAAACATTCAACCAGGTTTATCTTAAACCAGTTTCAAAATGGCTGACACTGGTTTATGTGCACTGTACTTCTTTTCTGTTACAGGTTTAAATCAGTTTCTGATTAATTAAACCGATTTTTGTGTAACTTCTTTCCCTAACCTTAGACACCGTCTGTGGACCCCTAGGGGTCTGTGGACCACAGGTTGAAAATTACTGTCCTAAACAATAACCCAGCCTAGCTTTGCTAAATGCCTTTCAGAAAATGCCCAGGCTCAGGTTCTGGCATGCTTCAAGAACAAGGGAATTTTAGACCTAAGGAACAACTGCTGAAAATGACCTCCCATGCAAAGGGACTTGGTGCACTGGTGTACTGCCCACAAAAGCAGAATATGAAATTCACCACCTTTTATAACGGAAAAGAATTGCCTTTCATCATTCAAATTGGGTTGGAAACTTTTTAATAGTGTGACTGACATTTACATTTCTCTTCCTTTCTAAGAACTTATTCTTTTCCACTTTGGGATGCTGTTAGCATTAGACACAAGGAAATGCTTGGTGAAGTGATCTCTTGAAAGCTAAGATAAGGACGTGTTCTGTATTCAAGTATGTGGCAGGTATTTTATTGACAGTAGGGTTCCCCACTCCCCCCAACACTTATTTTCAGACCTAGCAGGAGAATTAAAAATGCATCACATTGAACTGCAGTTGATGGAGGGGGATAATTAGCTTGAATAGAGTGGATTTCTCTGTGGAGATGATAAAGATTATTTGAGGAAGGAATTGAGCAGCAAGGAGGCAGATGCAATCTTGCAGAAGAAAATCAGTGACTGTTCTGCCATTGGGGAGGTTGGAAAGTTTCATAGATTTCATAGACATTAGGGCTGGAAGGGACCTCGGAAGATCATCGAGTCCAGCCCCCTGCCCAAAGGGCAGGAAGTCAGCTGGGGTCATAGGATCCCAGCAAGATAAGCATCCAGTTTGCTCTTGAAGGTGTTCAATGAAGGCGCTTGAACAACCTCCGGTGGCAGGCTGTTGCAGACCTTGGGGGCTCGGACAGTAAAGAAATTCTTCCTTGTGTCCAGCCTGAAATGGTCTTGTAGAAGTTTATGACCATTCAACCTAGTTGTCATCCCTTGGGGCGCTCTGGTGAACAAACGTTCCCCCAGATACTGGTGGTCACCCCTGATAAACTTGTAGGTGGCCATCAGATCACCCCTGAGCCTGCGCTTTTCCAGGCTAAAGAGCCCCAGGGCTCTCAGCCTGTCATCGTAGGGTCTGCTTCCCTGACCTCTGATCATGCGCGTGGCTCTTCTCTGGACTCTCTCAAGCTTCTCCACATCCTTTTTGTATTGTGGAGCCCAAAACTGGACGCAGTACTCCAGCTGCGGCCTCACCAAGGCCAAGTACAAGGGGAGAATGACGTCCCGGGATTTGCTTGAGAAGCATCTATGGATGCAAGTCAGCGTTTTGGTTGCTTTACTAGCCGCAGCATCGCACTGCAGGCTTATGTTCATCTTGTGGTCAATGATGACCCCCAAGTCTCTTTCTTCCACAGTGCTAGCCAACATGTTACCTATTCAGATCTAACAATAACAACAACAAAAGAAAGAAATTAAATCCATTTATATTCCAGTTCTCTGCATCATTCTCTGCATCTGTTTTTAACAGAATAGCCTTCCAAAAAGGATCCAACTACAGAGGTATTTTCTCCAGTGCCACTGGCTGTATACAGTCCTGCAGAATGCAAGATTCTGTCAAATGCCCTATTTCAAGTAAAACTGTGAGAAGTTGTGGAAGGGACAATGTCAGATTTTATCTGACCCCTGAACATGTATATCAGAAGAGGAAGCTCAACAAAAATAACAAGAAGCTCCTTCCCAATATGCAGAGGATAGAGAGTTGAATTTTGCTATTTGAATAGAATAAGGAGAAGTATGGTGTTGCAAAGGGAGCTTAATGACAGGTTAAAAATAACTGATAAAGTCCTGGTGTGTTCCCCACCCCCATCAATGGCAAATCTCTTTAATTCTGAGTTTCAGTAGAAAGAGACTTCTCTTCTACTGTAAGTATGTTTAAAAGTAAATAAAATGTACTTCTGTAAGTATGTTTAAAAGTAAATAACATGTCTTGCTTAGACATGTTCATATGAGGGTATTAAGGAAAAATCATTCAAATTAAAGGTAAGAGTTTAAAATGGATAAATTAAACTTCACTAAACCCCTGGGTGGACAACTGTCATTTAAAATTAAATTTGGTTTAATTGAATTACATGGGAGGTAAGTTTAATTCAGTTAATTGTGACTCAGTTTGTTACACGAGGCTTTAATACAATTTGACTAATCTACTTGACAAATTAATTTTGAATAACTATTCTGAGTATTGCAATGCCAGCTAAATTGCAAGTATGTAAGGATGGGCTTTGTATGTTTGGACAATGGAACTGGGCCTACAGATGTTGTTGTCAGACAAGCAATCACAATAACTTCCATACTTTTATTAAAGAGAAAACCGTCTGTTAGTGACATGCGCTGTGTGCATGCATACATGTGCATGAAAGAGGTTGAGGGTGAGAAAAACAATGACTCTGTGGTTATCATTTTGCTGTGGATATCTGCTTTGTTTAAAAACTATTGAAAAGCTTAATATCTTAAAAAGAATAAAATTTATTCGTACACCTCTTGCATTTCTACCATCTTGGGCAATTAATTATTAGAGTTGTTTGTAACTAGCTTCTAAATCAATTTCACTTCAAAGCACAATACTGCAGTTTCAAATGCTACAAACAAATTATGGGTGTGTTCATTTGGCTTTGTAAAATTAAAAGTAACCCTGAAGGGCAGGTCCCCACATGCCAGGGGCATGCGCTTGTAGAGGCACAAATAGTAGTGGCACAGATTTGTACCACTGTTTTGTGCCCCATTGCACACCCCTGTACATGCGATTTGGCATACAGCAAATTGTCCTGGGTAGGACTAGGGGAGCCTGAGGGTGTGGGCCCCAGCAGTATTAACTGGTGTCCTGATGCAGCAGGGGTGCAGATCCAGGAGCACAGAACCTGGCTGGCAGCCAGGGTGTGCTCTGGATGGTCAGCCCTCCATTTGTTTCAGTGCACACTACTGATGTGTGCTCTGTGCTGCTTTTTTTCCTGGAGGTATTTTTTTTGCCAGGATTTTTGCCACTGTGTTGCAAATTTGCAGCATGGTGCATGTTTTCACATTCCCCATGTACAGTTTGTGGCATCACAGACCATGTGCCCCCGCACGTGGGAACCCGCCCAACATGTCTTTAATCACATAAGACTTTTAAAAGCACATTGTAAGAAAATCTAAATACTAGGTCACAGCTGACTCCCTAAAGCCATTACTATAGGTAAGCATAACTAAAGTGAATTGTAACACCTCAGTCAATGCTAGTGCTACTAAGGATTTGCAATCTCTGAAATACGTAATATTTTTAAACTATCATACTATTTAGCATCTTTGACGTTATGCTGTTATTCAGCAACACAGACAAATGCAAATTGTGAACTGATGTGATGATAAGAACAGCACTGCTGAAAAGTAAAGATGACTCCTCCTGGCATTTTTTTTAAGTCACATTTGACATAATATGGGATTTTTCTGCCAACTAGAGGGGCCCAACCTGCAAACTTTTTAGTTGTAGATTTAGATCTTTACTGGAAAGAAATACCCTGTAATCCTTGGGAAGAAAATACGGCTCAGTGTTTAGAACCAAGGGGCTGGGACTGAGGGGCCACAAACATTGATTTTTTTTTTCTAGTGGTGATGCATGTTGCTTCCTGTGAAGCCAGTAGTAACTGAGTATGTGTAAATTAACTCAGTTATCCAGTCCTCTGGTTCTGTTGTCCTCCTCTGACATTGACCTGATATGTGGCCATGGGCAGGTCACTTAACCAAAAAGTAAAAGCTTAATCTTCTCCTGTCATCCAAGAAAATCCTGTTGACTTCAATAAGAGTAATTTGCTTTCTCCAGAAAAATAGTGCTACTGGGTTTTAGTTTATACTTCTAGAGAATGGGCATAATACTTTACAGGAGTGTTGGAGACAGGGGTTAAATGTTTAATAGTCTTAAGGCACTACAAGATACAAAGTAGAAAATTGCTTTATGTGTCAGTAAGCCTGGTGGTAATGTTGACTAAAATGTATATTGATTTAATTAAATGTACCATCTTTATGGCTGAAAGATTTAAAATCTTTATCCACAGAATAGGTAAATCTGGACAGGATCAATGCAAATTTTTGCATATTAACCAATGAACATCAATATTGATGTGTACATCCCATTAACAGGGGAAGAGGATAATTCTCCCTCTGTGTCTGTTAAAACTTGGCATCTGTGCTGTAACTACTAAAACATGTGCCAAACACCTTATAGAAACTTATCTGCTCTAACCCAGAATTGGACTACTACACAGCCATCAGATCATTTGAATTTCTTCTAAAGAAGGGGGCTGGATTTGAACCACCAACTTCTACTTGAAAAATACTGTTCCTCTTTTAAAAAAATCTTGAGGCATTAGACACTATTACTTCTAAGGTTGTTGGTCTGGGTTTCTCAGTAGCTCTCCTCTCAACTGTTGTTGAACTTCTCTCCTTGAATCTATGCTTTCTAAGCTGTTTCTTTCCACTTATTTTGTCTTGCAAATTTTGCACCATAAATAGGAAGTTGCTTAGAATTTCCCTTTCTGTTTAATCATTACTTCATTGTCTAACCAACCAGAATCCAAGTTGTGTATCTATCAGTTCTGCTCCACAGCAAAAGCAATCGACTGGACTTGTGCACTGTCATTAGCCACAGGAATTTCTTATTAGTGCTTGCTTGACAATTTGCAGTTTAATTAAACAGCTGTGGGCAGATAACAGCACAAACTCTCTTGTTTTCAAAAACCATCAAAAAACAACTTACTATTAGTCCTAATTGTTCTTATCTGCAGTCTTTGGGGGGGTGGGCAGAAACTTTTCACACTTCACTATATTGCAGTGCTCTTTTTGTCTGCTTATACTGCATTCATCACGCTGACTGTTGGGGAAAGGAGCTCACATTAGGAGACAACCTTTCTAAATACCCTTCACGCCTGGTCTTTTAATATAGTGATATGCTCTGGCATTTGCAAAGGTGTTTCTGTTTGCCAAGCCTCAAATACACCAAATTAATAGGAACATTGTTATCAACTTCAGACTACAGCAAAGTCCAAGTATTCAGAGAGATGGGAAAATGTTCAGCTGCTTTTAGTGGGGGTTTGTCATGTTCATAACAGCTGGGTGTCTGTGTGTATATCAGTGATATCTCCTGTCTATTGCATGCCTTCTTGTTCCTGGTCTTCTGTTTATCTATTCAAGAGGCCTGTGTAACTCCCTTCAATAATATCAGCTGAGGGCCTCACAGGCTTTAATGTACCTACCCTCCAGAACCTCCTGTGAGATGAAGAATTATTACTACAACCCTTTGACGGATGGCAGACTAAGGTGCAGGAAGTGGCAGTCCAGATGCTTGGATCCAGGCCTCCTAAATTGTTGGCTATTTCAGTAATCAGTGGATGACCCTTTACCACCAGAAAACAGGAGGGCAATGTTAGTAACATAGTTTTTTGCTAAGAGACATCTCTTATTAAGGAGACAGCCACTATCATCAAACAGTCAGTATTAACTGCACATTTGGAAGTAAATATGAAGTGCTGCTAACAAATAGAGATGATCAAATTTTGTTTTTTTTAAAATACAGTACATCCATACCAGGTGCTGCAAGTCAACCATTTATCATGGGTCACTAAAAGCCCCTCAATGTCAGATGAGCCACTTTACCATGAATGACTCTCAGATGGTAAAAGCTATCTGTTCCCACTCTTTTTATGGTGTATTGGAGGGTTGCAAGCTGATGTTGGCAATGTTGTGTGTGTTTGTGCTGTACTGGAACCTTGAATAGTGGCTCCAAGTTGCTAGAGCAGCCCTCCCTGCCCTGCTGCAGGGAGCTGAGCTGCGGTGGGTGTGGCCAGGCCCTGGCAGGACTCTCATTAGGGACGTCTGCCTGCACAGTCCGCAGGCTTTTCCCTTCTGGCTGATCAAGGGGCAGGAGTGTTGCCACTTCAGAGTTAATGAACAAGTCAGCCAGTAAGCTGTTTAAGAAGTTTGAAGTTATGTGGAGAGAGGCTATTATTTTGCTAATCGGGTGATAAAGACTTATCAGCACTTCGGTGCTCCACACTAACTAGGAAAGTTACAGCTTTAATCAAACGATGAATCGTGAAGTCTAGCAGACCCTGCTGTGCCTAGAAGTCTGCTCCAGAGCTCCAGGTAGGGAGCAGAGGGGTGGGGCCAGCCCTGCTGTGGAGCAGAGAGCTCGGCTCAGCCCAGAGAGCATGCCAGGATGCTGGGGGACTCTTGGTTTAACTTCAACCAGCAAGGGGTCTAGGACAGACATTGCATAAATTGGTTTCAGCCAAATTAGTTAAGTCTGATACTACATTCAACCAGGTTTATCTCAAACCGGTTTCAGATATTTCAAACTGGTTTATATGCACTAAACATGTTCTGTTACAGGTTTAAACCAGTTGTGATCACTTAAACTGGTTTATGTATAATGTCTGTCCCTAGCCTTGAAGTTCAGCTCCAAGGGCCCAGGAAGGTTGTGGCTTAGGTGTGAAGGGATGGAATTAGGGAAGAGACAAAGCAATGGTTAAAACCAAGCTGCCTCCAACTTGCAGCTTGTTCCCCTTGCAGTCCAGCGTGGAAGATGTAAGTTCATGCTTCTAGATAAAGCGGATAAAAAACTGGCTGGATTGTCAGACTCAAAGAGTAGTAATCAATAGCTTTGTCTAGTTGGCAACCAGTATCAAGTGGAGTGGGGCAGTTCTGGGACCAGTTCTGTTCCATACTTTCATCAACAATTTGGAATACGGGATGGAGTGCACCCTTAGCAAGCTTGCAGATGACACCAAGCTGAAGGGAGTAGTAGATATACTGGAGGGTAGGGCTAGGATTCAGCTAGACCTAGACAAATTGGAGGATTGGGCTAAAAACTCATGAGGTTCAATAAGGACAAGGGGAAAACATCTCCATATAGAGTACAGGATGAGCATGGTAGGAATAATTGCCTTCCTACTATTGCCGTAGAACTGGTGTATGACGAATTGAAAAAATTAGGAGCAGGACCGGATGATCTTTGTCCAAGAGTGCTGAGCCAGCTCCTACCGCAATAGTAGGACTGAAGCTGGCCAAAGTCATTGCGGAACCCCAGGCAAAACTCTTCCACAACTTGTAGCACTCTGGAGAAGTCCCTGAGGACTGGAAGAGGGCCAAAGTTGTGCGCATCCACAAGAAAGGCAGGAGGGAGGACCCAGCTAACTATAGGCCAGTCACTTTAACTTCCATCCTAAGGAAATTCCCAGAAAAGTTTGAGGAGTATATCTGCGATAAGCTTTCAAAAGGTAAGATGCTGAATGACAGCCAGCCATGCCTTCATTGTAGGCAGGTCTTGCCTTACCAACCTCATCTCCTTCTATGACCAGGTAACTAGACACCTGGACAGGAGACCAGGTTGACATTGTATACCTAGACTTCCAAAAGGTCTTAGTATCCCATGATGTCCTTGTGAGAAAATTGGAGGATTGTGAGTTTAACTCTGAGACAGTCAGGTGGGTGAGAAACTGGCTGCAGGAAAGGATGCAGAGTTGTAGTGAATGGATCTGTGTCATCCTGGCGAGAAGTGGGCTGCGGTGTCCCACAGGGGTTGGTGCTCGGTCCACTACTTTTCAACATCTTTATTAACAATTTGGATGTTGGGGTGAAGAGCTCACTAGCCAAGTTTGCGGAAGACACCAAGTTATGGGGGAGCATGGTCATGCTTGAAAATAGGCTACAGGTGGACGTAGAGCTAGCAAGTTGGGTGGATCAGAATCGTTTGAAGTTCAGTGTTGAGAAACGTAAAGTGCTTCACTTTGGGAGCTTGCTTGGCAGCACCAAACTGACTAGCACCACAAATACAAGGGACCTGGGGGGTAAAAATAGATCACAGTATGAATATGAGCCAGCAGTGTAATGCTGTAGCCAGTAGGGCAAATAATATTCTGGCATGCATCAATCGATGCATCTCCAGCAAAACCAAGGAAGTGATTCTTCCACTCAGCACTGGTGAGACCGCAGCTGGAGTACTGCATCCAGTTCTGGGCACCACAATTTAACAAGCAGAGAGAGAAAGAAAGCTTGAGAGAGTCCAAAGAAGAGACACCCATATGATCAGAGTCCTAAAAGGCAAGCCATACGAGGCAAGGCTGAGGGATCTGGGGCTCTTCAACCTGAGGAAAAGAAGGCTGAGAGGGGGCCGGGTAGCAGCTTACCGCTACACAAGGGGGGTACATCAAGGGCGCGATGAGCAACTGTTCACCAGGGCACCCAAGGGGAAAACAAGAAGTAATGGCCACAAACTAACATCTATGAACTCTTGGAAGACCATTTCAGCTCAACATTAGAAAAAACTTCACAGTCAGGGTGTGCAGACTGTGGAATAAGCTCTCTCCAGAGGTGGTGCTATCACCTACCCTAGAAGTCTTCAAGAGGAGACTAGACAATAACCTTGCTGGGATCACCTGACCCCCAGTTATCTTTCCTGCTTGGTGCAGGGGGCTGGACCCAATGATCTTCTGAGGTCTCTTCCGGGCTTACAGTCTATGAATGTATGACAAGTGCGAAGTCCTGCACTTAGGGCAGAATAATTCTATGGACCGGTACAGCCTGGGGACTGACTAGCTAAGCAGTAGCTCTTCAGGAAAGGACCTGGGAGGTAGGTACAGTGGAAAATAAGCTGAATATGAGCCAACAGCGTGCCCCTGTTGCAAAGAAGGGTAATAGCATACTGGGCTGCATTAGCACGAGTGTTGCCAGCGGATCAAGGGGAATGATTATTTCCTTCTGTTCAGCACTGGTGAGGCCGCACCTGGAGTACTATGTCCTGTTTTGGACCCCCTAAAGGGATGTGGACAAATTGGAGAGATTCTAGCAGAGAGCAATAAAAATTATTAGAGGGCTAGGAAACATGACTTATGAGGAGAGGCTGAGGGAACTGGGCTTATTTAGCCTGGAGAAGAGAAGGCTGAGGGGAAATTTAATAGCAGCCTTCAAGTACTTGAAGGGGAGTTTCAGAGAGAATGGAGCTAAACTGTTCTCAGTGATGGCAGATGACAGAGTGAGGACCAATGGTCTCAAATTGCAGCAATGCAAGTTTATGTAAAAAATAAGAAAAAACTTCCTTACTAGGAGGGTAGTAAAGTACTGAAACAGGTTACCCAGAGAGGGTGTGGCATCTCCATCCTTAGAGGTCTTTAAGATTCAGGTAGACAAGTCCTTGGCTGGCATGATCTAGTTGGGGATGGTTCTGCTTTAAGCAGAGGATTGGACTAAATGACATTCTGAGTTCCCTTCCACCCCTAATTTTCTATGAAGGTGCTTGCTTGGAAACTTAACAAGTAACTGATGGCTAACTGGAAGTGGCAGCTGACATTTCACTGATGAATGAGAGATGATAGATAGGATAAGATGCCATGAAGTGCCTTGACAGTAAAGATAAGCATCCTGTGTTTGAAGGGGTGTGGATGGATGCAGCGAGAGGAGTCACATAGTTAAAACAATAATTCAAGAAATGATCTTTGCAGCCACGTTCTGAGCAAAATTGCATTGGTCAAAGCTAGAGAAAGAGGCAGGGAAAAGCCCTAATCGGTATGCAAGATGATGAGTTAGTGGATTGAAAATGTTCTACCGTATCAATGTTATACATAAGGAATCTGTACAATTTTTGCATAACCTCCAGGGACCTGGAGGGAAGTAAAAGTCATAGATGATGTCCAAGTCATGAACCTACACAATGAGTGTGATGGTGGTATGTTCTGTAATGCCCCTTCTCTTCTGATCTCAGGCAAGGGCAGTATATAGCAGTGCTGCAGAACTGGGGTCCATGGAGACAGATCCGTGCTATGTGGAAGGCCAGACTTCCATCAAGGTCTGCCTGCATGGTTTTTTTTTCTGTATCTTTTGATGAGCACATGTCACTTGAGAGACCACTTTAACAGAAACTGTACTTCCCAGAGGGAAGGGTATGGTTGTACAGCCACCAAACATATAAAACTTCTCAGCCTTTGAGGTTTTTATTTTTGTTCAGAGGGAAATGTGATTGTACGTGTATATCCTGTTTGTACTGCATAGAGCAGTCATACTCAACCTCTCACCCATGGGATGTCCTCTGGCCCATGAAGCTCACCACAGATCCTGAAATTCAGCAGCAGGGGAATGGTAGCAGTATTAATTGCTGCTCTCCTGCTGCCAAATTTCCAGAGCTGTGGGGAATCCCATGGGCTGGATGACATGGTCCTGCATGCTAGATCATGTTGGTGAGCAGGTTCACTCTGCAGTGGGGACTAACACACGCAGGTGGATCCGGCATCCAAGGCCAGAAAGTTGAGCACCACTGGTATAGTGGAATCACTCACTCATCACAGAAATTGAATGAATCAGGCATTGAAATGAATCTTGCTGACTGATTAACAATGCACTCAGGGCTGGCCTGAGGGACAATGGCACCTTGAGAGAACTTGTATTTTAGTGCCCCTCTGCCTACCATTAGGTTGGTGGCACTGCTGCAGGCAGGGGTGCAGAGCACAGTCCAGGAGGGAGGTGAAGCAACATGGTGCCCCAGGCAGGTGGATGGGCAGGCACTGCTGCTGCTGCTGCCCATGCTGCCTGACTCGGCTGCTCCTGAGCAGTGGCTAGAGGTGAGCAGCGGGCTGGGCATCACTCCTGCCTGGGGCAGGGATCAGCCACGATGTGCTGGGGGGAGAGCTCTGATGAGAGCATGGAGGGGAGGAGGGGGGTGATCCCCTGACCATGGTGCCCTGGGCAGTCGCCCACATTGCCCAACCCTAAGGCCCAGATCTGAGTGCTTCTCAGACCCTACGCAGCTGAGGCCATGTTTTCACTCCCCCACTGCTTCCTGGACCCATTGATTCCTACACACACCTATGCTTATGGGAGCTAGGAAGCCAATTTTTAGAGAGAATTGATTTTACAGAGGCTTTTCCCACAATGAGTGTGTAATCTCTGGAGAAGCCATTCATCTTCTCTAACTCCTGCAAACCCAGACTTCTAGTGCAGGAGCTAATATTCAGAGATCTGATCCGCCCTTTTTTCTTAAAAGCCATATGGTTTTGTTTTCTAAAATGATCACTAAATCAGTTTTCAGAATTACAATTCTAAACTAAGACTAAATATCCTAAATTTATAAATTGATTGCTTTCCTCCTCGCACGTTCCTTTTGATGATTGAGGTAATTTTAACTAATTTCCGTTTTCTTAAAGGGAAATAACTGACAGAAATGGTCAGTTTTATTGTTTTTTTTATTTCACCCCACATTTTCTCATTCATAATCTTTATGGATGATATGATCAGCTTCTCACTAATAACCAGGAATTATTTTTTTGATTCAGAAACAAATGGTTGCTAATGGCTGAAAGAAGAGATGGAAAGTATAACGGAAATGTTATTGAATTTTGATCTATCTTCTGTTGATACCAGTGGGAATAGTCATTTAATTTTAATGGAGAGTGTAATGGGTGCCTAAAGACCCTGTTGAATAATAACAACAATGCTGTTTTATTACATGGTGCTTGCAGTAAATGCATTCTTCTTCCACCCTCTCCCCCATAAGTAAACCTCATGTGTTGACTTAATAATTTTTTCCAAGGACTTTTTCAAATGATGTAGTCTAAACCCTAGGAAACGTGATATTTTTTAATAATACAACACTGAGTTCTTGAGATTTCTAACAATTGTGAATGTAAAATATGTTTATATACTATTTAAACGGAAAAGTGTTTAAGGACTTTAGATGAAAAGCCAGTTGTAGCAATTACTGGAACACTTTTTTTCCCAAAAAATCTTCATGGTAGAGACACCACCGGTTGTGCACACAACAAGTCCCATGGCAATTCAAAGTGTCATTTTGAGGTTGCTTGTTAGTGGTTTCCCATCCAACAAAAATCTAATGTTTTTTGTAACAGTGATTCATGAGGACAATTAAGGAAAAAACATTTTTCACAGCTGTCCTGGCTCAGCAGTGTCCTTAAAATGAGGTGACCTTTAGCTTCTCCAGGCTTCTCGTTTGTAAAGTCTTTTCACAAATCTGTTTGAGCTGTTTTCCATTTTTTTAATTTGCAAGGGAACTGTGCTACCAGATTTTGGAGTACAAATAACAACAATCTTTCACCAGGTTCTTAAAGGTTTCGAGAGAAAATCACGTTGTGAAGTTATAACTTAACAAGGCCTTTTGTTGACCTCTCCTCCTTGCTTCTGAAAGTTAGTGAATCATTTCATGTTAGGGCAAGAGGATAATTGCAGTTTGTTTCTATAATTGACTTACATTTTGATCTTGGACTACTCTGTACATCACTGATCACAGTGCCTCTCAACTAAACATTGTTATTTCTCCAGTCTCTGCAGGCGCAAAAGAGTTGTGTTTCACGTGCCAAATCTCTCAAAGTGCTGAGCATCCTTAACTTCTAATGATTGTCATCACAGAGAGTGCTGGGGAAGCCACAGTACATTGTGCAATCTGGCTTTCCAGCAGTAATTGTAAACTGTCCTTGTCATAGTGAAATGACTATTAAGCCTTCTCCCTGCATAGAATAAATTTACCTTTCAACTTTGGCCTTCAGAAGAATGTGAAGGGCCTAATGCAGCAATGAAAGCTCAAGTTAACTAGCCACCATTTTTTATCTATAGCAGCAATTCTCAACTGCAAGATCTTTTTGAAGGGTGCTGCAAAGTGTGAGAAGATAAGTGCAGGCTCAGGCTCATTGCTACATGGGTGTTGTCCTGCCACCACTGCCTAGCTCCTTTGCAAGGAGACAAGAACTATAATAAGTTATTTCACTTTTTTAAATGGGCTGCTGCTCAGTTCCAAAAGTTGTGGAGGGGTGCCCTGAGTCTGTAAAGGTTGAGAATTACTGATTTATGGAGCTAGGCATTGTCTGTCTTTTAGTTATGACTCCAAGCTTTTGCATCCTGAAATCAAGTGCCTAACTAAAGGTGTGAATGTTTCTTCTACCTGTCCCTGCATAAGAGTGCCAGGATTCACAGCTGGTCTCTGGATATTTCTGTGGTCTCTGGATACAACTCTAATAGTCATCTCAGAATCATCATCAACTCTCTCTGCCTATGTGCAGGAATTCTGTTCTTAGGAATAGAATTATATGTCTTTAGTTAACTGAAGAAGATGAAAACAGACTTGGGAGCTTTGTTTCTTGGCCCTAATTTGCTGCTTTTTAGGCATTTTCAGAAAATGATTGAAAGTTATTTTTAGACCCCAGAGAAGACTACAACCAATCAGTGGTCGAGCTTTTCACAGCCAGCTCTCTCTCCCTCTGCCATCCCAGGAGCACTTAATTTGCTTTGAGCTGTTCTTGCCATAGATAGTTACAGGGGAGAACATGCAGATTAAAGCTGGGTTGAAGTTATCCATCAAAATGTTTTCCACTCCTCCCACTTCCTACAAAAATAAAATTTTCTACCAAAAAAAGGAAAAAGAAAAAGAAAGAAAGATAATTGTGTGGGACAGACCTGGCTGATAAGTCACAAAGGTTAGCAGAGCTGAGGGATAGAAGTCCTTCATGTGCAAGATGAGGAAGGAAGAGGAAACAAAACGGTATTTTGTCTAAGGCCTTCAGGATGTGGAACTAGCCTAACAATATTGAAGCTCATCCTTAAATAAACTAGGAGCCAATAGGCTTGCTGAAAGATAAAATGATGTGACTGTTCCTCTTTGTACATGAGATTGGCTGTACTATCGCAATATAAAATTCTGCATTGACTAAGACAAGCTTGGAAGCACAATTTAAATTCTAACTACAGTGCTGTTAGTGTGCTTTGAAGTTTCCACATCCTAAGAGTCTGACTCATACACTGAATAATTTCCAATTTACAGAGTTCTTTTTTTTTTCTCTTCATTTTTTTTTAACTGCCATGTACAGTGCTAACTTACCTATTAAGAAGAGAAAGGCAACTTCACCTTCTCTACAGAAGTTTATAGGGCAGTTTTTAAAAGCTTTTTTTTCCATTTAGCAGATAGCCCTCTGTTCCTCTGGGGGTTTTTTAACACGTTGGTTCAGATCTTTGACCATGAAAGATCATGCCATGAATTATACAGATTAACACCAGCTGCAAGTCAGGACTTTCAGCATCAATTCTGAAGTCTTCTGTAGTTTATTCAGAGTTGTGAATATGGCATCTTGACAAGGGAGTTTGTTGATTCCAGAGAGTGGAACAAAAAATAATTTCTATTACAGGAGGGCAATGTTAAATTGATCAGAAGCTGCTTTAGCAAAAGCAGAATTGGGATTGTTGTGTTAATTGGGATTGTTGTGTTCTCTTTGTTCTATGGAATTTACCTGGTCACTTCTTGATAGCGCATCACGTACCTCAGGGTTTCTGTGACCATCAGTAGACCAGGAAGGCCTCTTTCTTTTCCTCCTGTATTGGCTTCTGGAGTTTTGGGACATTGGCTATGACCTATGACTAAGGCTGGGGCTTTGATTGAGGTACATAGCCACTGCTCCTGCTGGTAACAAGAAATCTTACAGTTTTCTTGCTAGAGGATCTTGCTGTTTTACTTCAGTCAAACCAATCACCAGATTTAGGGTCAGAGAGGATTTTTCCCTCAAGTCAGTTTGGTAAGGGTTTTGGGGGTTTCTGCCTTCCTCTATGGTGTGTAGGGCATGGTCCTCTTCCAAGAATCCTGTGAGCATAATTGCATTGCAGCGATAGAGAGGTTTGGCAGTGCCTTCGTTTCTCCTGCTTTTACCTGTGGTTAGTTATAGGGGAGTCATGGTATTTCTGGTCTTGTCTTGTAGTTGTGGTGTGTGAGGGTTTGAAGTGGGTGCTTTTTCAGGAATTTTTAAACAGATTATGGTCTGTGAATAGTGCCCCAGAAGTCTCCTTTCAGTCCTATGTTCCTGTGACATGGGAAAAGCATCATATACTAAATTTTCTGTTCTGTTATTTCTTTAGTCTCCTCTTTTAATAGTTCTGTTCATCACACTAAGCCTTTTGGTGCTAATGGTTTTTACTCTAGTAGTAAAATTAGGGCCACGTTGTAGGCATGGTCAGATCTAGTGACCTTTACTGCAAAGAATATGCATACTGAAAGATACTCTTGTGTGCATGATCATTGTATACCAATATGCACATGAGATCTCTGCAAACTTAGCAAAAGAGGGGATCATCACTGACTTATTTATTTGAAATTATAACCTTCTAGGCCAAAACAAATGTTAATTTTGAATTTCATTCTAATAGTAATCATAATTCTGTCCTTCACAGCTTCCTGTTATGGGAGGAGCTTTCATGGACTCACCCAATGAGGACTTTAGTACCGAATACTCCTTGTTTAACTCATCGGCCAATGTCCATGCAGCTGCTTCAATGCAGAACCCGCCAGAAGAAACGCCCCGCTCCTCAAATGATGCCATACTATTATGGATTGCGATCATAGCAACAATTGGAAACATTGTGGTTGTGGGAGTGGTATATGCCTTCACATTCTAAGAAGACTGGAGACCCGAATACTGCAGGAGTGGACAGCTACAACAGTATTTCTCGTGTGTGTGTGTGTCTGTATAGATGTCTATATAAATATAGGTAGACATGTTGTCCATTTTAAGCACTGGCCCAGCCTAAGAATTTGAACCTTGGTAGCAAAAAGTTTGGCTACACTTGCAAATTGTTTGGAGGTGAAAGCTTTACCCACGAGCAAAGCCAGTAGATGTCCTCTGTATAAACTTGATGTGACAGATCAGTGTGGGTCCATTAAATATAAAAAGAAAGTAATGTTTCTATAGAAAGTTCTTATTTTCTACTGGTTGAATTTTCTATTAGCTTGTGTTTGTGTGTGTTTAATCTGCCTTTGGGTTGGTATTTTGATCACATCATTATATTAAATAACTGTACATCTGATACTCCCAGAAAATGTAGTTACCTAGTTTTCCAGATGCAATGGATGGGAGACACTGGAGGATTTTTAGGGTCCTTGAAACTGTACATTAAGCATATGTGTAAATTTGAAATGTGCTATCACTCAGCTGTGTTTTAAAGTGTAGCTATTATGAGTCTTAAAGCAATGCAAGCAAGTAGCGGTGTGCCTGGTTTAACTAACACTCCATTTTTCAAGTCAGTGAATAGGGAAGATGATCTGCAGGTGTATCTTGACTGTAGTAGTTCCAGAAGTTTATGTAATAGGTATTACTGCCTGCAGGCAGCCTGTATTCCAGGGGACGAAGTACTGGCAAGCATGTGAAGTGGGAAAGGCAAAAATCTTCAGTTTCCATTGTACAGCTGGCTAACTGAAACAACACTGATAGTTCATTGGATCTATCCCTTCTAGAAAATAAAGATCTGGGTAGTATGATGCCTTTTTCATTGGTTGTATTGAAGTCCAAATTTTCTACCAAAGTCATCTGGTCAAGTAAACATAAATGAAAGCAAAATCTTAATTCAGAGAAATTTTGCAGCCAAAATAACTGTCAATGATCCCCCTTAAGGGGGGAAGAACTGCCATCAGAAGGATTACTGAATAGTCCTGTTTTGCTCATGTGTAGGCTTCCATAGTGAATTGGTTTCACGAGTTAATTATAGTGGGGAGGCACATAGAAAAATGGAGAGCAGTATCTGAAGTGAAATTGCTGACAGGCTTGACAAAAATTCATATTTAGATGTTAATATATTCCTATGGGTAGATAATAGCTTTGAAGGGGGGCAATGTAAAATCACTTGCAGAAAGCATTTTATACAGGTATTTATATTCAGTGTTCTGTTAGTAGATAATGTCTTTGTATTACCTTTTGTGAGTAATTGTTTTAAGGGCTTTACCCATCCACAATAATCTGTAGCCTTCCTTGCCTTGGGCATACATAGCTGCATCTTCAGACAAAACTCAAATGAATGCTAGTCATGTCTTGCCTCTTTCTCCTTTTTTAAAAAGATGCAGAGCCTGAGCATAGAAAAATAGCAGCTGATAAATATTAATATGCAGCCTCCACATATTGGGTAGTTTTCCATATTCTCCCCGCTTCACAGGCATAGGGATGACTGCTTTTTCCCCCCGTTATTCTCTGCCACTCAGCTCAAGGCTGAATTAAAGCTGCCAGATATATGGAGAGTTTTGGCTTATTTTTCTCTTTGAACCATTTTCCCCTCCAAGTCAGAATGCCCTAAATCAGCATTTCCGCTTTTGTATCTATTTATTGTTCAAAGTGTTGGCCTTTAAAGCTGCCCTGGTTCTTTTGGCAGCTGGCTTGCTGTCACACCGCTGCAGAGATCCTCGATCCATGAAACTGCATGAGAGGATTCCCAAAGCTGCACTCTAGAGACCATAAGGTTCTCCGAGAGTGAGGGAGCAATGGCATTCCTGTCGTTCAGTGGTGTGGAAGGTGAATCCGAGTTAGGCTTTGGAGGCTCAATCTGGCACCTATAGTATTTAAGATGATGAGCATCCTATAAACTCTATTCTCCCCTTCACAGAGAAAGAATTTACGAAGGAGGACTGGTTAATGCTCATGGGAGGTCCATAAATGAACTCCCCAAGTGTTCTAGCTAGAGACAAAGCCATGAAGTGCCAAATCTTATGGCCCAAATAAAGCCTTGAATGTAATGAAACTAGTGTGACCATGCAGAAACGCCTTTGACAGCCTAGGCCTTGTACTTGGGGGCATGGTGAGATGTGTAAGCATAATCTCTGTGTGTAGGACACCTTCCCTCTTCCCCCGCCTCCTCCCCTTCAAGGATCAGCCCAGAGCAAAGTCCTCAACACTGAGTTGGAGTACTAATGCTAGACCCATCTAATTGGGATTGGGCCAGATGAAAAGATTTAATGTGCCCCTGTGTGTCCCTCCTCCACTTTTTCATTTTAAAACAATAATACATGAAAGAATAGCTTGATGGCATGTCCCATTCAGCTTTCAGATGTGTCACTGGCTTCATAATTGCATTATTAGTTCCATGAGATTGTTCAGTGTTTCAGCGAGGCTCTATAGATATGATACATCTTGCAGTAAAACTACTTCTTCATGGTTGAGAGCAAAACAGTTTCACCATGATTAAAAAATAAATTGACATTATGGTAATTACCCAATAGGATTTTTTAACTGCTTGATGACTTTGCCTGTAGAATGCTTGGCTTAGATTTAAAATCCTAAAAATGTTTAAGTGCAGTTAGCTGCGAGTGTGTGTGTGTGTGCATGTATGTGTTACCTCCTGAAGTACTGGGCCAAAATGAAAGGGCATGCTTAGCCATGAAAATCAAGTACTCAGGAATGAACTGAAAAGGACCAAGCTTCTGCTTATGAAAACGAGACACTGCCATGTAGTCATATACAAAGAAGTGCCCTATTTTTGTATAAATTTGATAGTAATTGCAGGCAAGATGAAAAGGAACCAGTTCCTCACTACACATGTTTTCATCATAAGAAGCTGTCAGGAAAAAATCTGATGCAACTTAATTAAAGCAATTGGCTTGACAGGGTGGCATGTAAAATAGAGAAATTTGGCAGCAGGCCCAGCCTCAAGACTTGACAAGATCATAAATAAATCCTGTATTTAAATAAATGCAGGTGCCCATAGCAACTTTATAGTTAAATAAATTGAATATTCCAAGGATTTAAACATATTGTTGGTTGAAAAGGCTCTGCAGTGTTTTTTTGTGAAGTGGATTAGGGATGGTCTTGGCCTGAGGCTGAGTCTCTTAAAACTCTACACCTGGACCTGGACATGTTTGCCTAAAGGCATTTTATAACAAACTTATTGATGTGATACCTAAGTATTAAGACCAAGCTACCTATCTGAACCTCAGAACTTGGCTCATTCTCTGTACATGAGAACATGAGGAATTTCAGATTTAGATTCATTGTAACTTGGACCAACTCTAAACCCTCTGACCACTGGAATTATTATATTTACCTAAATTAATGACAACTTCAAATTTAAGACAATCCCCCAGTAATTAGATGCTATATATGATCACTTTATGAATTTGTTGTACATTTCTAGGTATAGAGTTTGATAAACAGAAGGTCATCTTAAATTCATCCCTCCCACTGCTACAGTGAAAGCAGCTGCAGGTGGACAGGTGGCCTCCTTGCCCTCTGTCCCCACACTACTTCTTTCCTTTGCAGCCTGCTCCCCACAGCCCCTGTCCCCCCCCCCCCTTGCTATCAGATGCAGCTCTGCCTTGATTCCCCTTAGTCACAGAGCACATGGAGGCATGGCCCTTGCCTGACCATGCAGCAGTTCTGGGGCTGGAGCTATGCCCCTGCTAATTGGAGAGGCAGGAGACAGAGTTTCCCCCACTGCCCCGGAGGGAATTGAGCCAGAGCTGCATCTTACATTAAAGTGGGGAGGGGAGAAGGTGTGGGGGAGGCCGGAGAGGGCACAGATGGAGGGGGAACAGGCAGCTGCTGTGGCTCTGACTTGGGCCTTTGACCCAGGCTTGGAGCCAGAGTCAGTCACAACAGCTGCCTGGTCCTCTACCCTGCCTTGTTCTCAAATGCAAGACGAGGGGCTCCCTGCCTCCCATGCTGAACAGGGAAAAAACCTCACCTTGTATTCAAGTAAATATGGTAAATAGTGCTCACAGAAAGAGTAGGGGCATTGGCAGGTGTTTCTTTTGCATCATGACCCCTATTGGCCCAAACAAAAGGAAGAAGTATCTTTGACTGCACTTTCCTGTTCCTCAAAGTAGGTGTATGTAGCTGACTACATTGTGGCCTCTAGGCATCTGGGAGCCAAACAGCTCCCCCTTTTCTTACAGATCTCTCCCTTTGGAGTGTGGTGTTAGCTTTTGTGTGTAGACCATGCTGTGCGATCATTTGTCGAAGAAGAAGGAGGTCCTTGCACTTCTCTTTTAGCCCCTTTTGTGCATCAGCACAGAGCTCATCTGTCAGATCAGTTACGGTCTATATAAAATCTGAAGCACATGAGACCACAGGCAAGTGACACTGAGGTACTCACTAGTATGTGGAAAATGGTAATACACATATTGGTCTTCTAACTGAATAAGGCAAACCACCTTATAAATATTAGAGTAAGACCAGTAGCTAGCTATCTTATAATTAGCACAGCACCCTTTGCAAATGCAGGTAGCACTAATATCTGTCCTCTCCAAAGTTAATGATCCTTGAAATGGTACACTGTGGGGATTACATATTCTGACAAAATTTGCCCCCATCTGTAGTTCATGGGGCTTTCTGGCAATGGATAAATGGTGCAACTCCTAAGAATTATTGTGCTGTAAGCAGCGAGCATCCTAACCCAGTTGGCTGCTCATGGACAAACATTTGAAAGGAGACAGCTAGTTCCTTGAGGATGGAGATAGGGACATCTTATGACAGAATTGAAGGCAGCTTGGCTCTTCCACTCAGTGTTCTATTCAATCTTCAAACACAGTGTCTTGCCCCTAGAAGTAATGTTTGGGGGGAAAAAATAAGATTACAAAATGCATTTGCTTGGGAATGTGTTTTTCACCTATCATCCACCTTGCTATACAAACTGACAAGTGCAGTGGAGAAAGAGGGGAGACTCGTGTTATGAGTAAAATATATATATAATTCATAGATTTTCATAGACATTAGGGCTGGAAGGGACCTCGGAAGATCATCGAGTCCAGCCCCCTGCCCAAAGGGCAGGAACTCAGCTGGGGTCATAGGATCCCAGCAAGATGAGCATCCAGTTTGCTCTTGAAGGTGTTCAATGTAGGCGCTTGAACCACCTCCGGTGGCAGGCTGTTCCAGACCTTGGGGGCTCGGACAGTAAAGAAATTCTTCCTTATGTCCAGCCTGAAACGGTCTTGTAGAAGTTTATGACCATTCGACCTAGTCGTCATCCCTTGGGGCACTCTGGTGAACAAACGTTCCTAAAGCATTAGCTCGCTTTAGAATTGTCTAAGTCGAAACATGGCTGAATTGTGCAAACTGTTAAACATTTCCTTGAGATCCTGAGCTCCTTGAATACTCATTGATCTCACCCAGCATCATATACAGAAATGCTCAGTGCCACACAAGACTAAGCTACTTGGTGAGTGAATACAAGCGACACAGACATTTGCTATCATGTTTTCCAACACACATATATCAAACAATCCAGAAAACTTTCTACTGTGGGTGAGCCTGAACCTAATTATATTCCTTCCTTTATTCTATGATCCATTTTATATTTCTCTCTTATTAAAAGTTTCCTTTTTAATATCCTGGTGTTTTTCAGGATTTTAATCTCTTCACATTTTCCTGCAGAGTAGTAAAAGTTATTAATTTCCCATTGCTCTGCTTTTTACACTGTGTCCTTACAAATGTTGCTTTACTGGACTTCCTGTGGTTAATCACAGAATTCAGTCTGGAAAATGACATTAACAATTGTTAATAAAAAGTGAGTAAAAAACCATAATCCTAAATAGAAACACTTCAGAACTTTGAGTTTTCAAGAAACAAAACTTAATTTCATCTAATTATTGTCAGGAAATACAAGGGTCATTCCCATATTTTTGCTAATGGTGTAAAATGTCATCGTTCTCACAGGTGAAGTTCAGAGCTGTTAATTAGCATCCTGTTTCTGTAATCCCATGGCCCTCATTTGTGTCTAACAGTCTGTTTATACTAGAGCTGAACTTCCCTCCAGAACATTGTGGATGGCAAGTCCTTCCTTATCTCATTGTTGGGAAGTATCAGGGAAACTGTTTTGTACTGGGAGTAAGTGATCAGTGGTTCAAGATTCAGTTGTTTATACCTGTTAGTTATTAAAGGGGGAAAAAAACAAACAAGGATGGGCCTGGAGGCAAGGGCATTTGGGGGCATCCTACACAAGCCACAGCATCCGGGAGGCCTGCTGTAAATCATATCAGCTGCTGTTATCCCTTATCTCAGGGGTGACCAACCCACACCACATATCACAAGCAACACAGGCTGCTTTTATGTGTTCTGTAGCACACTGCAGATCAGGGAGGGAGCAGGAAACAGTGGAAGATAGGGCAGAGAGCAGAAAGCAAAGCACCAGATCAAACAGGGAAAGGGGCTGAGTGGCACTCAGGGAGGATACAGGGTCTACTTTGTGGCCAAAAGGCTGGCTCCCACTGCCTTAGCTGGTTATTTCTGAAGCGCATTGAGCTCTGCACTATTCCTTGTGCCCAGTCTTCTCTTATTCCTCCCTGCTTCTGACATAGCCCCAAACCAAAGCATTTGGGGTGAAAGGACAGAAGAGGAAATTCTGTTAATTTTCTGCTCACTAGGGACCCTACACCCATGAGAAATGCCCCAGCTAGGCTGTCTCCCTTTCCAGTGCCTGAGGCCACAAAGGGCTAATAGACTAGGGTCAAGAATCTGTTTCAAGTTTCAAGAGTTCTGAGTGCTTTGCCAAATATAGCATGTAACGTTCTTACCTGGTCTGTCTGTTCCAGAGTACTTGGACTGAGCCAATGTATCCAGGCCTCTATCAATGGACAGGTTATTTCAGGTGGTATCAGTTATGCTGGCCCACTTCACTTGTGCTCCGGGTGCCAACATGTGTCTTGTCTCCTTATAAAGCAGGTTAAAAGAAGCCACTGTAAACTTGACTGTGCTTATAAAACTGCAAGTGATCTGACTAGCACAATTGATGTTTGTCAGAAATAACCTTCAAGCAACCTGTATTTACATCAGTGCTGTTTGCTCCTGAATAATCATTGTAGTGGAAGAAAATATATACTTCTTAAAAAGATTTAACTGGGGTATTTCTAGGTGCCTAAGAACTCTGTTGCTGCTGGTATTCTGTGGTAATTCTCTACAGCCTGGGATTGCAGTTGCCTATTTGTGGAGCTATTGTAAAAGTTAGCCAGAAAGACCCCATCAAGATACAGAATTTTCTTGTGATAGAAAATCTTTTAGATCCTTTAGACCTCTTTTGCATGTATGAGGATGCACCCAAATAGACAGACGTACTTGGGCTTTATGGACCAGTTCAGTCTGTTGTTACCAAGGCTACTAAGATGTAGCATGAGCACAACCAATGATCTCTTAAAATATGGAAAGCTCTGGACAATGGTCATGTCCTTCCTATGGCATTGATGGGTTTTGTGAGGGGTGTTAGGGAATCCTTCCTATGGGATGTTTGTTTATTGCAAACCACTCTGAGCCTTTGGATAGGACAGGATATAAATCTAATAAATAAAGAAATAACACTGCCAACTGGTATCTCATGTTTTATGCCAGTATATCTGGAAGCACGTCACAAAGGAGGTTAGTCTCTTTACCCAGTTTTGCAGAGGAGGAAAATGGAGAGACAGATATATAAGCTGACTTGCTCAAGATCACCCAGCAGGCCAGTGATACAGCTGGGAATCAAGTCTTCTGAGCTTGGCCCACTGCAGTATCCCTCAGGTGATGCTGCTCCCAGCCTCCTTTTATTTCAAGCGAATGCCCTTCCCCTGCGCTACCAACCTGCAACAAACCAAGTGCACTGTGTCCTTTATTTCTCCTTTTAATCTCCCCTAGGGTTGCATGAACTAAATCCCATTAGCCCATCGAGTTGATAGCAGAGCTGAGACTTGCTCATAGCTTCCACCTGCCAGACATCACTAGAGAAAATCCAAGGAAATAAAGAGTTCTTTTTCTTCCTAAAATTGTTAGTTTTCACGGCCTATAACAAACTACAAAACCAGGAAACTAATTGCAACCACTACATTTACCCCATTTGCTAGTAAGTCTGCTTATCAGTATGTATACATGACAAACATGTCTACTGTCCAAATTGTTAGCAGTTCAGACTTTATCAGCAAGCTGAAACCCACAGCTGCAAGCTCTTATCTGGCCAGCATTTAGTAATCACCAATCTGAAAAACCCCAAGCCCTGAGTAATTTTTGAAGGGCATCATAACTGTAATTTAGAAAAGGAAAGAGGCTGTTGGTGTGGCATGAAGAGCTGTATTTTGTATAGGTGAAAAATATAGCTATGCTCATTTTCATAGCTAAAGTAAGATTAGACTTATAAATGTATACAGTAGTTTGGTATAATTTTTGCCATCTTTTTAACATGATTAACTGTTAAAACTTTGTGTCAATAGTTTGCTTTTGGGGGGTTTTTTGTAGGGTTTTTTTTTTTTTTTTTTGTAATATACAGCAAAAGCTGTGTTATCTGGTATCCAGGGGGAATGGGGAGTGCCAGTTAATCAAATATGCTGGTTATCTGAGAGGCGTCTGTTAGGGCTGCTGCCCCTCCCGCAGCATCTGGTGCACCAAAGCTTTCACTCCCTGGCATCATTATGCCAGGGGACAAGGAGGGGGCCCCCGTGCAGGCTGCTTTGCCCCGGGCCATGGGACTCGGCGAAACCTGACATGCCACGGTGAGACTTCTGGTTTCGTTTTTGCCACGTCGATCGGTTGCATGCCGGCATACCAGTTGCATGCATAATAGCTCATGCCGGTTAATAAAGTGTCAGATAGCACAGCTTTTACTGTAGAATGATCTAATCTTGCTACATTTCATAGCAGAAGATTTCATAGTTATTGTTCCAGGACTGTGGAGACTTTCTTCCAAAGTCTAACACACATTTCATCCAGTCTTTTTTTCCCCTCTGTATATAGAAAAGTATTATTTATAGAAAGTACATCAAAGCTGCTGTACAGTATGTTCACATTATATTGTTCACTGTGTTGTGATTATAAGGTGGGTAGTGTGAATAGAATAAACCAGTTCTATGGATCCCTGTTCCATAACAAGGAAAAGGTATACTTCTGGTACTACCCCAGTATACAACATTAGCCTAAAGCTATCCCTCTGGATTGAAATTATACCATACCCTCAAATAGAGAACTCCAACATACGTGCTTTTTGCTGTGTATTGATATTTCAGATCTTACTGTCTTTTACATAGTGTTATTTTCCCAATATTTCATTTTATAGCATGTCTTACTCTACCTCATCTAAAAAGTTATGAGCAGGGATCCTGGTTTTCCCTGATAAAAAATTGCAAATTCTCTTATAAACCACCCCAAATCCATGATTAAAATGACAGGCCCCTCATTCCACCCCACAGCCCCCCACCAGCCCTGCTGGTGCCCCTCACTTCCCCTCCACAGTCCCACCCCCGCCCCCAGCCCTGCTGGTGTCCCTTGCTTCCCCCCTCCACCCCCACAACCCACTGGCCCTGCTTGTGCCCTTCACTGCCCCCCCAAACCTGCTGGTGCCCCTCGCCCCCCACTCACAGCCCCCTGCCACCCTGCTGGAGGGGGCCTCCAACTGCCAGGCTAATGGGGTCAGGGACCTGGGTCTGCAGCCCCCAACCCCTGGCAGGAGGCGGTGGCTGCTGCAGCGAAGCCTGGCTCCCCCACTGCTACCTGCCTGCTGCAGGCTCAGGCTCCCACCCTGCTGCCCTACACCAGGGCCTCTGCAGCCCAATGGGTACAACGTGGCACTGCAGGGCACAGTGGGGCCGCACGGGGATCTCCTTACCTCTGCGAGCTCCACAGTGCCCTGGCAACATGTCCCCTGTGTGCGCAACAGCAGCAGGGGTGACAGCATGGGTTTGTGCCCCTTAGCCTGCAGAGAGGTCTTTGTAAAACTGCAAAATCCACAGGTTTCTCTGGTACAATGAGAAATCTGCATTTTCCTCCAGTAAAGGATAAAATCTGTGATTTTCTCTTTTTTTCCATGGGAAACTGAAAACCTGGATCCCTGGTTATAAGCTGGTATGTAGGTCTGTGAATGCTCTTTCTCTTGGCTGTTCTTCATTTTGAGAATGGTGAACTACAGCTTTTAGTGCTGTAGCTTGAATCCCTTGTAAATTGCAGCACTTTCACTGATTTTTCATGGGGCAGGATCAAGACTAACACGCTGAAAGGAAAAATTAACTAGAGTTGAAATACTTCTCCACAGTCTTGAGCCACAGATGTTAAACAACAGGAATAATCTTTTGCTCTCTGATGTGCTCCCAAGCATATATAGCCTGATGGCACTTGAACCTTCCTAAATCAACTGAGCAAAAAGCAAGGATGCGGAAACTTACTGGTGGGAATTAGGTGGGAGATGCTGACAATAAACTTAAAGGTAGTCAAGCACAGCCTATTTCTACTGCCATTGGAATAAAAGGGAGCTGGCTGAGTCTATAATCACTAAGGCCTCTCTCCTGTGAATATTAAGGTACTGCTGGAATTTTACATGAGTAGTCCTATTGACATCAATGGGATTACTCATGCAAGCAAAGTGTTTGCAGGATTTGAACATAAAATTGATACTGGGTTAGGCTACTCCCATTAGATGAATGAATAAAGCCTCAGCCCAAGAGCTGCTACATGCAGATAGATGTTTGCACCCATGAAGCCTCAGTCGCTTGACTGAGGTTCTTCTCGGTCTGGGGGTCCTCCTGTCTAGCGCAGCTTCCAGGACTGGGCCTTTAAGTCTTTTATACAAATTTTTAATTTTTTTAATTTACAAAAGAAATCAGAGCAATGTATTTTTAAATGAATAAGTAATGTAAAAATATGAGGATTTTGATAGAAGTGTTGGAAGGGTCTGTAGTATAACAAATTATTATATTGCTTGTCCACTAGGCTGCTTAATTTAGAAGCAGTCCTTAACTATGTGAAAGTTGCTTTCAGTTCTGAAGCTACTGAACCCTGCATCAGGTGCAGAGCCTCAGAGTTTCTAGATGATCTAAACAGCCAAACAAATAACTCTGTGATCTAGCCTGTTCTGAATGCATGTATTGTACAATTGTCATTAGCTGTTCACTTTAAATATCACTTTGCAGTATCTTTGCAGCAGTTCAATCTGAAAGTAAATTCACTGCAGTTGTCCACACTTCATTAGAAAGTTTACTGATTGCAGAAACTGAACTCTTCTCACTCTCCTTCCAGCCGCAGGCTTTCACAAGAGTCCTTGTATGTTGTACTATTTTTATTAATTAACTTTGACAATGTAATTTTCATATTCTTTCTCTTTGCTACTCCTCTCCCTGTACAAACAAGTTTGCATTGAAGAGGCTTCACTGTACTGTTTTATATAGTATTGGTTAGTTTACAGAAACTTTATTCTTGTAAAGAATTGTTCTTGAAATGTGGATTTATCTGTTCAGAGAAAAAAAATGAAAAGTGTTTAACTTAGGTTTTCCTGAACTTTTTGTAATCATGACTGGTTTAGTAAACAGAAAATGTATTCTGTTCTATTCCTTCCATGGTTAGTTAACTGGTTTCATTCACTATATATGTACTTACTACTGGTTTATTCTTTTACTATGGTGAGGATAATAAACTTTGTTAATGTAAGATTAAATATGTGCTTTGGGGGATAAAGTTCTTGAAACTGACAACTGTGACGATTTGTATTTCATTCTGTTAATCTACATGAAACGATATGGATTATAATTAAAGCTGATGATATGCTTATTGTTACCTGTAGCTTGCAGCTCTTCATGATTTGTCAGTCACTGGGAGCCTTATTAAAAATAAATTAAAATATAAATTTAAAATAAATTGGCAGCATGTCAGTTACACATGCAGCAAATAAAGGTTGAAAAGCCATATGGTTGACAGATATATGCGGTTACTTCTCTGTGGCCCTCCTCTCTACCCCCTCCCAGCTGACTGGCCCACTTCAGATTTCATGGGGAGCGCACATGTCTGTCCTCTCATTCTTTGGGAAGTTAGTTAAATCCTATTACCATCGCTACACCCTCTGTACTGTGAATTCCCAAATCTCATTCTGCAGGACTGGGATATGCTTCCATACTTGTGTTACCTCCACTTCATGATGCCTTCTGCCTCATTACAGAGGTTCCCATTCTAAGGATTGCCTATCCTTGCCATGCTTTTGGCTAATTAATCCCCAGAGTGAGAGAAAGGACTCTAGGAAATGGCAGAAGCCTGGTTAAGGAAGAGTCTCCTGCTCTGATTTTTCCTGTCCAGTCCTGCAGCAGTTAGGCCTGTAACTTCACACTTGGGGGGGAGTGGGGGGAAGGAGCAGCCACAGAGCTGCTGACTAGATTATAAGAAGCAGGGTGAGTTAGGAAATAGCTTCAGCCATCTGTCTACTGAAGGGGTATTACTGCAAGGGCAGGTAGAATGTCAACTTCATCAGGATCCTTCGAAAGACAGCCAAGGACCAGGGGAAGTCCAAGTCTGCTGAGGGAAGGGCAGATGGACATGCTAAGAACCTCCTCTTCCATGGGCTCCAGTAAATGTTTGTCATAAATTTGAGGATAAATCTGAAACAGGTCACCAAGCTGCACAAACAGAATTGGTATATATGTCTACTTGTGGCAGAGCACCTTTGGGTGCCTGCCACTTTAAGGACTTAAGCAGGCTGCAGACCAACCTACAGATGGAAGCAGACCCAATCAGGTGGTCACATGGTAGCCAGGGGGCTACCTGATTGGAGGAGGGCTGGGCAGCCAGGGTATAAGACCAGACCCAAGGAACACAGCTGCCACTTGCAACTAGGGAGCCGAAGGCTGAACGTTATCTGGCCTGAGTACTGCTGTTCCCACAATTTTTGGAGGTTAGGGTAGGTCTGGGAAAACTTGGGGAGTGGAGCTGACCCTGGAGGGGTTTCTGGAGGGGCTCAGATGACCCCAATAAAGTAAAAAGCCTCTTTGCACAAGATTTGTGAGGCTCCAGGCAAGCCTGGTATAAGAGGACTACTTTATGGGGGGACCCAGGGGTGGACTCTTATCAAGTGGGCAGAGTCAGCTGTTTGTAAATGGGCCAGTTGAGAGCCCGTGGCTGAAGGGCAAGTATGCCTACTGCGAGGGGCAAGCCAGGGTGGCTGAGAGCTCTGGCACCCCAACTGCTCTGGCTGGGAGCAAGTGAATGAAGGTCTCTCAAGGGAGAGATCACCAGTGAGAGAATAACGGGGTCTGTCAGGAAGGAGGTTAGAAGGATGGAGGCTGAAGCTCAGTCACCTGATGGAGGTACCCTGTAAGGGGCCTGAGAGAGAGATGGGGCCAGTGGCTTTGGGTTATGTTATGAGATCGAGGCTGGAACAGAGTGCCCAGGAATGAGCAGTCCACAAAGAACATCAAGGAGCCCAGTGAGGGAAGAATAAGACCAGGGCAGGTAGGCCTGCAGTAGTCCTGGGGCATAACCTAAAACTACACCCGCTGGGGTTGGATGGTGTGGTGGGGCAGTCTCCAGGATATGCCACACCTGTGCCTCTCTACTGAAAAGTGAGTATGGAATGCTGGAAAGCCTCAGCCCCACCTGCCTTATGGGCGATCCTGTGGAGGGAAAAGGCTAGGGGAGCACATCCCGAGAGAAAAGCACCAGGCTTGGATGACATACCATAGGGGCCAGGGGGACCTGAGGCTTAGTGGAAGGCCTCAATATGAGGTGAGGTCCAAGCACATGGACGGATACCCATCCTTGAGGCCCAAGGGGCATGAGGCCCAGCAGCCCTAGTGAGGGGGAGAGAGTGTGAGGCACAGTAGTGACCCCAGTGAGGTTCAAAGAGCCCAGAGGCAAAACACCCAGAGTGTGTGAGAGTAGAGGTCCCAGAGAGGGGGCATGTGGCCACCACATATCTGAGGATGTCCCAGGCCAAGTTTGGGCCAGAGGCCGAATGGGGCCAGGCAGTGGCGATGGATAAGGCATGTGTGGGAGTACATGTGCACCTCCTAAGAGCACCAGTGCAACCCCCTGACTGGCTGTGCTCGTCACTTAGGCAATGGGCAGGTGAGAGTGCCGGTGCCCACCCTGCAAGCACTGGCCAGGGAGTGGAGTGCTGTTGTGCTCCCAGAAGTGGGAGCAGCTGGAGCGATCAGCCAGGGCCACTCCCAGAAGTGACTGCAGTGATCGGCCGGAGCACCCCCTCCCAGTCAGCAGGATCAGCTGGAGGGACCCCCCCCTCCCAGTCACTCACTGGTCACTGGGGAGCCCCCCATGCTGCAAATTTGTACCATGGAGAATGTTTTCTCATTTCTGCACGTGCCTCTTGCAGTGTCTCAAAGGGCTTTGAGACATGCACGCTAGTGTGGATGTGCCCACTGAGTGCCAGGTAGCTTGCTCCACTTTCAAAATCTATGGCTCTGTGCTTAATTTCCACTGTCCACTAGGGAATTGGTATAAAATAATTATTGTGCTGCAAATTCACACTCTCACTGACCATTAAATTTCCTGTATAATAATCCTTAAGACTTGACTCAGAAAGATCAGAAATGCCATTCGCAAGTCTGCTCAGTAAAAAGGTTGTGCTGTAGCACCTTCATTTTTAAAAGGAAAGGAAACACAGGGCGGGGGGAGGAACATTGTTTTAAATGAAGTGAGGAAGAACTGTTTTGTATCAAAATTTGGCACAATTGAGGACAATGCTTCTCTTAGATCCTTGTGTGATTTCACACCCCCCCCCCAACACAAAAAGAGGCAGAAGACCCTGCTGAGTCTCTGTTATTTAGCACAATTTCTTAGTACTAGTACACCCAAGAACTGTAACTTAGAGATTCTCATCTTCTATCTGCACTGCAGATCTCTATTGCCTATTCTGCACACATTTCACAGGCAGAAGTGTAGAACAACAGAGACTCTAGAGAAGTGATCCACAATGCAAATCAGAGAGGAAAATTTTGCTTGTAGGCTTTATTCTGAGTTTTAATCCTTATGGACCCAATTGTGCCTTTGCCACTTTGAAGTTTGCTGGTGGGGAGCTCCACCACTGTAGTCCCGACAGGAATGCTTATCTGAGTCTGACACTGCACCCAGAAATGTAACCTGGCATGACCAAATCTATTTTCTGTTACTGTAAATATAATCAATGTATTCTTGACTCTCTTGCTTTTCACGGTACAGCTACAATCACATTTCATCTTACACCTCATGTATTCAGTTCGTGCCTACAATTTGTAAAGATTGTACTGAAACATTGCCAAAAACTCTGCCACTTAAAATGTCCACTGCTAACAGAGCCATCCATTATATTGCATTAAATAGTCTATCCCAGTGGTTCTCAACCTTTTTAGACTTGAGACAACCCTCACTAGATTCAGGTGACCCCTTGGAAAATGCTTACACTTAGGTTTCTTTAATTTTTGAACTATGGAAAGATATTAAGTAGTTCTTTTGTTGTTTTTTGCTGGGGAGGGCTCTTTTGCAGAAAGCGCACAACAGGTCAGTATGTTTTTAACGCTATAGATTCCTATTTGAAATCTCTGGATTTATTTTGTGAATCATGTTTGCACATCTAGCAGTGCTAACATTGCACAACTTCCTGTGAGACTCTTGAAAGGATCTCATTTAGGGTTGCCAACTCTGTTTGAATCTATGCTGGGAGGTTTCTGAACTGCCAACATGCCTGCGACAACACAAATGTGCCCATGTAGTTGCATGCATCAGTTATGGAGTACGGTGTGTTGACTTTACAATGGGAAGGCAAATGCACATTACTATTACATTTTAAAACCCCACTAGACTACTGTATAAATTGGATTCAACATTTAATATTTATTTTAATGCATGCCCTATCATTTAACTTCCACGTAACTCAGGAGTTTCCTGGAGATTTATATCTAACTCCTGGAGACTCCAGGACAATCCTGGAGGGTTGGCAACCCTAGTCTCAATATACACTGTTGAGAATCACTTGTCTAGCTGTTGCAGAGCACCAAGGTGCCCTGCTCCTAAAAAGGAGAAACTGCGAGAGAAAGAGCCCTAGCAGTGAATAAGGAGCCCAGCTGGTGGTTGCCAGGGCAACTGGAGTCAGCAAATGACCCACACCTGCCAGCGGTCAGCTGGCTGCAAGGGGCAGGGCCTGGCTCTCAAAGCCCAGGAGCTGAGGCCACGCAGTTCCTGGCCAGCAGCCACAGAGAAAGGAGCTCCTGGAGCAAAGATGTGAGAAGAAGCCTGACTGCAGGTACAGCTCAAGCCGGGTGAAGGATGGCAGCTCTAGGATGTCTGAGCCATGTGGTTTTAGCCGGGTGGCTTTAAGTTACGCTATAGCTTAGGGGCTTGTGTTTTGCTTTGTTGTTGTTTATCACTGGTGGTTTGGGTGAGGCTATTAGGGGTTGGAGGAGGCCTCATAGGGAACCCACAGCAGTGTGGGGACCCCAGTGCCAATAAGGGTGCTGCGTATGGGGTGCATAGACCCCAGGTCCAGAGAGGGGTGGTTGAGAAGCCCTAGTGCTGGTGTGGTGAACCCTGGAGAAGGGGGCAGCAGTGTGGTGGACCCGAGAGACTGGGCAGCTTGACTGAGAAGGCCCAGCGTGGGCACGGAGCGCCCCGGGAAAGGGGCAGCTTCACCGAGAAGGCCCGAAAAGAGGGCAGCAGTACTGAGAAAGCCCTAGAGAAGGGGGCGACACTTAAGAAGGCCCCGAGAGAGGGCAGCAGGACTAAAGAGCCCCAGAGAAGGGGGCAGTGTTACCGAAAGGGGCAGCATTGTTGAGAGGATCCCGGAGAGAGGGCGGCGCTGCAGAGGATCCTGGAGAGAGGACGACTGTAAACTTGACAGACCAATATCTATTCCAACTGCGAGGTTTGGGGCGTGGTATAAGGGGTGGTTGGAGCCACGCATAGCCCATAAGGCTAGGGTGCCCCAAAGCACCCATTTGCAGGACAAGACCCACAAGGGGCCCGGCAGTGCATGGGGACAGAGGTCACAACAAGCCGTGTCCAAGAAGATGTAAGGCAGCCTCCCAAACTTATCTAAACAGCAAAGACGTGGCGGGCGAAAATCAGAGGGTGCCCTTGGGCCGACTTGGCACGGAGGAAGGGGGCCTTAAGGATGTGCGGGCCGGGAGCAATCTGGGCCCTTTTTCGCGTCGCGTGGGCTGTGGCCAGTAGCCTGAGCACACTGGGTCAGAGAAAACAGGCGACACGCTAGAATTAGGCATGGACGTGTAATGGTTGATTTAAGGTTGTTTACTTACACCGAAGCTGGTCGCGGTGTAGGCTGGAAAACTTGCTTGAGTTGTGGTTACAGATAGAAAAGAAGAGAGGCGGACTAGAGTTCCTTCCCGTGAACACTCTTCTAGCCCATCCGGTTGGAGGCTCTAAACCACAAGCCCGTCGCGCCAACTGAAGAAAGTACTCGAAGTAGAGAGCTCTGAATAGACTTGCATGAAGTTTGCTAGGCTCCGTGGATCCTTTTTGCGCGCAGGGAGAGGGATACGTCGAGGATTGCGAACGGCGACGGGGAGAGGCTAGAGGCTGATCAGACTTCTGTTGCCTGCTTGAAATGCGCTGGGTCCAATAGGCTCCGCAACGCTTGGAGATCTTCACACAGTGTGAAGATCCCTCCTCCTGGTGTTCGTGGAGTCCTCCAACTTGGGCGGAAACCACTCAAGCTTTTTATACGACTAGCAAGCCAATCACTAGCCGCCACGTGTGAATAATTTCACGCAAGCCAATAATGGGGCTCAAATTATCATACAAATGGCGGGAACTCTTTGCAATGAGCATTTCTTAACTGCAAAGAAGAAATGCACACTGCAAAGAAAGCTACAATTTGGCAGGAAAATAATTCAGTGGTGCCAAAGCGTGCACACAACAAAAATCACACCCTTGGGTTGTGACAAAGGAGATCACGGCCCTCCTGTAGGACCCCGCTGTGACACTAGCCATTTGCCATCTCCATAGATCTCAGTGCTAAAATCATCGCCAGGTGTTTCCTGGAGACCCAACTGTTCTTGTATTTTTTTCACTGATCATACCTGCCATGAAATTAACACTTTTCCTGTTTCTGTGCTGGCATGAGAAGGTTTTGCTCTTCTCCTCACTTATTTAGTTTAGTAACCCCCACAAGATGTAGTTTCAGTTACCACCAAAATAATCTGCAAATCCGGTGATGCTTGTCCTATTGTCCAAGAACACTGATTAGGATGCTCACGCAGCATGTAGGCATTCTGGATGAATGCTCATTGGGTCATTTCAGTCTTCCCTCTTGAACCTATTCAGTTTTGAGTAAACAAACGTTCACTGGCCCAGGAACCTGAAATCAGGTGTTCCCTCCTTTTCCACACCACCCTCTTCCCCTTCCCATATGAGCACCCTAACCATTAATGGGTCTCAAACTTTCCAACTTTGACTAGAATACTTACGCAGGCTGCATCTAGACAAGATGCTGTCTGCATGGTAGCTCATTACTACTGTGCAGTAGCGTCGCATGGCATGAAGTGCAACGCAACACTACTGTGTAGTAGTAATGAGTTACTATGCAGTCAGCATCACCAAAAAGCCATTTGGGGATGCTACTGTATTTGTGTATGCAATTACAAAATTATCATCTTGTTTAGACATGGCCACATTCACAGATAAGAGAGAGAAAATTAATCTTAGGCCTGGTAGTTGGGATGCTTGCATGGGAGATGAGTTCTTACCTCAGCTCCAGTGAATATTTAATTATTCCAAGCAAAGTGGAGCAGTACTAACAGAAGGGACAGAGCTCATCCTCCCCTGGGAATAGCCTGTAATAACTAGCACTGATTGATGGGGCACATTATTTTGGAGCTGTGGAATAAATAGCAGTTCAAGAATTTTTGCATGAAGAAGCAGATCTTCCTGGACTTGTCAGTGGATGGTTCTAGGGAAACCAGTACTAGTACAGAACTGGGAAGCCACTGCAATTTTCTGACTTGCTTCCCCTGACTGTGAAACATCCAGGGCTAATTCATTTCATGCAGGTACGTCAAATGCTGGGAGCAGTGGCAGAGGATGTTTACAACATCATGATTAGACTTTTTTACCCATTGGATTTTGGCATCAGGGATGGGTCTGAAATAAGAGCTAGCTTTCAGCAAGTGGATTTTCCAAAATGTGATGGGGGCCAGTGATGGCATAGATGTGCCCAATGTCTGCCCTCCTGCCAGCATTTGTGAATATGTAAGCCATAAAGTAGTGGGTGCCAACCATTGTGGCAGGTGTGCCACAAATTAGCCCCACACCCTCCCTAAATGCAACTTTGATCTCCTTCCTAATATGTGGTGTGCCACAGGCTAGCCATCCTTGCCATAAGGGGTTCCATTTCCTGGGTCTGCAGTGTGGTATATCATGTACACTAGTGTTGGCATTGCTACCAAGGTGTACCATGCTAGAGTTTTCAAGAGAGCAGGTGTTCACATACTTATTCCCTTCTTCTGATATGATCATCAGTCAGATACAGCTGCAGGCTCAGAAACTCTGCATACTATTTTTTGCCAATTCTGAGGTAGCCATATCCCAGCAAGGATGGAATGAACCGAACATTTAACTTCATTCTTGGTGACAGCAAATGGCAGTCTAGTATCTATTTCAGAGGCTTAAAAGGATGTAGCCCGAATATCTCCTACTGTTTTAAGGGGTATAACATATTCCCTTTAATTGCTAAAGCATGGTCTTCCATTGGAAATCTGTGCTATTCTGATATGTATTTATTTGGAGCAACTCCAAATTGTGCAATAAAATCAGGCCTTATTTTTACCACATATTGTATTCCTATATCTTATTCCTCTGAGCCAAATCCTCTAAAAAAAAAAAAAAAAAAAAAAAAAAAAAGTCATCACTTCTTGCTTGTCTTTACTGCTCAGACAGTTTTCTTACAAGTCTGTGACAATAAGATGGGGTTTTTTATAACCCAAAATAACATAACTGATACATGCTAGATTCAGCAGGTTTATTTGTATACTCTACACAGTTTTGGATTGTTTCTTTAAATTGGATTGCAAAATTATAGTTATGGATGGATGGGGAAACTGATTTTCCTATCCTGCAAATTGTCAACATGTCCAAAAAAATCCCATCCCAAAGCAGGGCAAAATCAAAATCCCAGGTTTTCACAAACAGTACACGATAATTGGGGCATGTCTACACATGTATTTATGCCATCTTAAATTTACTACGCAGTAAGCAGGAATAGACCAGTGTCTACACATGCAGGTGTTAAAGTGCATTAACACTGTATGTGGACTGACTTGGGACTAACTTTAGTCTCAAGTCAGTCCACACACTGTATTACTGCACAGTAAGGCATCTACACTGCGTTACTGCACAGTAACTAATCGGGTGTAAACTTGATACCTGCATGATGCAGGTATCAAATTTACGCTCAAGTCAGTGTAAATCACCATATTTACTGTGTAGTACAGGAGTGTGCATGTCAACACACGTCCATACTGTGCAGTAAATGTGCATATATAGATGTGCCCTCAATATTTAGTTTGCAGTTTTAGTTTCAATGGACTATTGTTGTAATCTTCTTTTATTCTAAATCTAGTATAAATTTTAAAGTGAGAAGTTTTTCAATGAGAAAAAATAATTTCAGTTCAAGAAATATAAAGATGGGGTGTTAAGACCATTTTAAGCCTTTTACTCAGTAAAATTTGGATGGGAAAATTTGTCAAATTAACCCTATTTTGAAAATAATAATCTGCTTATGTGGCAATTTTCAATGAGAAAAAGATTAATCAAAACCTTCCCAGCTCTAGTTATAATTACTATGAAGTGCTACAGAAACATTTTAAGATACCTATTTACATGTATTCCCCATTAATGAAACTGGTCAAGACTCCTTGTTTGATCAGTTGGCTGGTATGTTTTGTTTCTGTGGGGGGGGGGGGGGAAACTAAGTTCAATTTTTAAGTCAATATACTGTTATTCAACATTGTTTGGAAATGGGGTTTATTATTGAATTCTGGTGACATATAAAACAGAAGACTTTTCAGTGTTGTCTCCAGCTGCTTGTTTCAACCATCTGTCTTCTTATCTAAAAGAAAGAGACGATCAATGTCAATTTGGAGAGCTCCTTTCCACTAAATTGGCGCTGCTTTTCTAAAAAAATGCATGGAGGGCAAATATTTCTGAACTATTTAAGTCCTAGATGGGATTAGTTACACCCCTAGATTTCTAGCAGTTTTACTATCTAGTGGAATCCAACCCCCCTGAGTTAAGCATCTAGTTTCCTTTTCAAGGTCTGGGAAGAATTACATGTCTAATAATACCAGAAACCATAACAGCCGGAGCAAAGAGCCATCTAAGCTGAAGAAAGGAATGTATTCTGAAAACCCATCACTGACTGCAGGGCCTTACTTTTGACTGCAGACAGGCACACAACTTCAGCCAGGATTTGCTCCTTCAATGCTATGTATGCTATGTGCCCTGCTACCCAAAACAGAAATAATATAGCCACCTTGGTGACAGGGGGTGGGGAGTGAAAGTGGGGATGGGAGGGAGAGAGCAAGTGAGTGTGCTTATTGGCATGTGCTAGGCTCCAAAATAAGGTAGATATATTAATTCCATTTTAGGAGATAGTCGCATGGACCTAATTCACTGGCAAAGTACTAAGGCAGAGTAGACAAGCCCTTAAGCATTAAAAGTCTCACTGAAAAGTCACAACAGCTCCTTTAGGATGTGCCTGGGTTAAGTTACTTTCAGTATGGATCTCTGCGAATTCTTGTTAACAAAGTTATTAATAAAATTTAACAATAAAAATTGCCCATTAAATATTACAATAACTATATACCATATTGCCTGCGCAATGTTAACAAATTGCATGAGCAATTCTTTTGGAGAATGTTGGGGACAACTCCCTGGTGCAAGAGAGGACAAGTAGGAGACATCCCATTCTTGACCTGCTGCTCACAAACAAGGAAGAATTGATGGGGAATATAGAAGGAGATGGCAATTTGGCAACAGTGACCAGGATCCTGAGGGAAGGAAGGGAGAGCAGCAGAGTAAAGACTGGACTTCAGAAAAGCAGACTCAAGGGACTGATGGTCAGGCTCTCCTGGGAGGCCAGTCTGAAGAAGAAAGCAGTCCATGACAGCTGGTTCTATTTTAAAGAACCCTCACTGAGGGCGCAGTAACAAGCCGTCCTCACGTACAGAGAGACTGCCAAGTATGGTAGAATACCAGATTGGTTTAGCAGGGAACTCTTCGGAGAGATTTAGCTCAGTATTCTGGCATGAATGATTCCACTTCTAGTAAGCTTTTTAAAGTTAGGAAGGCCAAAGCACAATTGGAGTTGCAGCTAGCAAGGGATGTGAAGGGTAACAAGAAGGGTTTCTACAAGCATGTCGACAACAAATGGAAGGTCAAGGAAAGAGTGGGTTCCTTATTGAACAGGTTAGGCAAGCTAATGACAGATGATACAGAAAAGGCTGAAGCACTCAATGCTGCTTTTTCTTCAATCTTCAGAAGCAAGATCAGCTCCCAGACTACTGCAGCTGGCAGGACAATTTGGGGAGGAGGTGAACTGCCAACAGTGCCAAAAGAACAGATAAGGGGCTACTTAGAAAAGGTAGGTGTGTACAAGTCCATGGGGCCAGACATGATGCACCCAAGGTGCAGAGGGAGTTGACCAAAGTGACTGCAGAGTTGCTGGCTATTATCTTTGAAAACTTGTGGAGATTAGGAGAGGTCCTGGATGATGGGAAAGAAGCAAATATAGTGCCCCTCTTTTAAGAAAAGAAAGATCTAGAGAACTACAGACCTGCCAACCTCGCCTTAGTCCCTGGAAAAATCATGGAACAGGTCCTCAAAGAATCCATTTCTAGCCACTTGGAGGAGAAGGTGATTAGGAAAAGTCAGCATGTATTCACCAAGAGTAAATTATGCCTGACCAACCTGATTCCCTTCTATGATGAGATGCCTGGCTCTGTGGATATGGGGAGAGCAGTAGATATGATATACCTTGACTTTAGTAAGGCTTTTGATACAGTTTCCCACAGCAGTCTTGCAAATAAGCTAAGGAAATACAGGTTGGTTGGATGAATGGACTGTAAGGTGGATAGAAAACTGGCTGCAGTATTGGGCTCGGAGAGTAGAAATAAACAGCTCAATGTCTAATTGGCAGCCAGTATCAAATAGAGTGCCCCAGGGGTCACACCCACCGTAGCCGGACTCAGAGCTGGTAAGTACTAGGGGCGGGGAAGGGGGAACTGGAGGACTGGGGAGAGGACCATGGGGAGACCCCTGGCTGCTCCAGCTCTTTAAGAACCTCCTCCCCCCCCCCCTCCCGAAAACCCCTGGGACTCACCACTCCTGCAGTGGCTTCTGGAGGCTCATGCAGAGCCCCCCACATGGTGTGGGGCAGTAGGGGGCAGTGGGGATTGCCCCCCTCTGGCAGGAACGGTGAGTCAGGGCTTTTTTTCCCTGCCAAGTGCTAGGAGCTGGGGCAAGTGGGAGAGCAGATGGGGGAATGGGCCTAGGCGATTCAGCTGAATCAGTTTGGGACGGTGATTCAAATCGCCAAATCGAATCACTGTCCCTCAAATCAGCCAAATCCGACTGTAAATATAAAAGTAATGTATAATATAGTGTTAAATAAACTATCTTGCATTAATCCAAGCGTGGAGGCTGCCAGAAAGTGGCACTATGGCTTCTCTATGTTTAGGAGACTACTGTTAGGGAAGAAGGGAAAGTCAAAGGAAGGAATCTACTCAACTGCAGGAATAAATATCATGTATTTTTGCAAAATTTCTACCATCTCTTTCCAGTGAGGCCTGGAAACAACTCATTGTTTGTTTATTTGTTTTGGTTTTTTTTTAGTCTGCCTATGCTGTTTGCAATGAAGCACCAAACCATGGAGTATTTGTCATTAAATCAAACAAATTTAGAGACTTGTTAGATAATATCTGATTATGGGTCAAGTGAACTGTGGAATCAGAAAAAAATAAATGCCTTAAACTTTGATCATACCAGTTATAAGATGACATAACCGCTTTGTGGGGAATTGCTGGTTCTGGATAGTAGAGCAGATAAGGGAAAGTGCTTATTCTTTGTAACTCCTCTGCAACTGCTTCGCTCACCGCGGCCTTGAAGATAGCAGAAAAAAGTATGTACAAACTCTGATTGCCAGGGGCAAGAAGGGAGTGTTAGTTTTCGCTTTGAACTAAACTTGTCTCCCCCATAATTCCCATCCTGATAATAGCAAAGCAGTAATGAGCTAGTGTTTATAGCTGCTTTTTCTAGCAAACTCCACTCTATGATCACGTGAGTTGTAGCGACCGTTTAAAAAGTATATAAGCCTCCTGATTTTGCTCTTGGGGGAGAACCCCTTCCAAGTGCTTAAGAAATCCATGTCACTTTGGGGTCCCCCCTACACCTGTAGTTTCATTTGAATAAAAGCTTCTGCTGTCCTGACCCAAAAGGATGCTGTGTGTGTTTCCACGACTATTCCTGGTGCCATGACTCAGATCCAGAACACGTGTTGAG
Organism: Alligator mississippiensis; assembly: GCF_030867095.1. Classification (NCBI taxonomy): domain Eukaryota; kingdom Metazoa; phylum Chordata; order Crocodylia; family Alligatoridae; genus Alligator; species Alligator mississippiensis. The sequence continues at coordinate 279,220,807 of NC_081825.1, forward strand.
GGAGGAGGACTGTGGACTGCCCCCCCCCCCCCGCGCAAACCCCGAGGCACCAAACTTGAGAGGTAAGAGACCTAATTCAAAATCTCTATTGGGGTTTTGGAGGAGGACTGCCCGTAGGCTCCCAACTTGGCCAAGGTAACTGGATCTGAACCTTGTTAAAACAGGTCAGTTTAGAACCTTACTGCTGGCTAAAATTTTCTGTCTAATAATCCTGTCTGGTAACATACGTTCTGTTCAGGGAGAATCTGTCTGAATCACCTCCATCCAACAGCACATTGGGCTCGCAGTTAGTTAACCAAGGCAATGTGGGACGGGGTCTGGCTGACTGGGTGGGTGGGTGGGTGGGTGTGTGTGTGTATTTAGAAATATGAGCCACTGACCAAGTCTGGGACTACGGTTGGGTTCAGCCGCCCCAATTCTGCCTGACAGGGCAGTTCTGAAAACAAGGGGGCCCAACTGGAATCTCATGACACGGTGGACAGGGCTTCAGTTATTTAGTCTTTTCCAAACCCCTTGTCTCAGTAGCTTCTGCCAAAACAGAAGTGAAAGGATCCCTTTTGTGTTTCCCTCCCCATTTCCATTTTATGAGCTGGTGTCGGGTCAGAAGCCTTTTGTCTGGGCAGTGAAAAAACCATGGGACAAGGGACTGAGCGGCCTGGACATCCTAAATAAGCCCATCCTACGTCTCCCCATGTGACTGAATATGGAACAGGTCTGTCAAAACCATACTCCCCCCTAAGGGGACTCTAGCGTACTTTATGTACACACACTATTCTCCCAAGGCTTGCAAGTACCTGGATAAGTGGAACTGGTATACTAAGGGTTATCCCATGAAGCAGTTTCCACAAGAAAGAACATTTGACCAGGATAAAATAGTGCACTTAAAAGGGGCTTTATAGTCCTGTTGAGCCAAAACACCACGAAACCAGTGGGACACATTCTTTTATTGGTATGATGAGATGTCCAAAAGGCGGACAGAATCTCAAACTAGAAGTCTAAAAGACTCTCAAGAAAAATTAAAATAGCAGTTAAAAGCTGTTCAGGAGAAATTAGCTGCATTGCCTGGGGCGCCTCCACCACCGGAGCCAGCAGAGGATATCCTTGACTTTTGTTTGAACCCTACTCTCCTAAGACTCCCACATCAACAACAACTGGTTCAGTAACAGGCTGCAGCCCAGGCTGGGGACCCATTAGCTGAAGCTCCTTTGGTAAACTCATCCACGGAGCTTAATAGTCCAGACTCATCCACCATACTTGCCACTCAATCATCACCAGTGTGGCAATTTACTCCTGGGTCACAACCCTCCACAGGTGTATTTAGAAGAATGAGAATAGGCACAGAAAGATCTCCCATCAATCTTAGATCCCTAGCTGTACAAGTTTACCCCCTAAGGCAAATGCCAGGCATTGGCACTGATGGATGAAATATAATAACCGCTTATGCACCCTGGACTCCAGGTGATCTCTACAGTTTAACTCAAAAATTCCCAAAGATCAGGGAAGGCTGAGGAAAAATTTCAGGAAGAATTGCAGACTGTTATAAATTGTTATAATCCAACATGGGCTGACGTTAATCAGCTCATGCAATCCATTTTTCCCAAGGAAACTATGCTGTGTCTGTACACTGCCTGTACTTGGCCAGATCAAAACCCAGGGACTGGCCAAGACTTTATTGACAAGAGAAATGCTTTGGTTCGGGCAGTTCTCACAATTTACCCAAAAAAGGCAGACTGGACCAAAATAAATACCTGTAAACAAAACAAAAATGAACACCCCAGTGACTACTTGGAACGCCTCAAACAGGCATTTGAACGATATTCAGGAATGGATGACCCGGTCAGAAATGCTAAACAAGCAATAGTGGCAGCATTTGTCCAGGGACTTAACCCTAAAATTGCTGAGAAAATTCAAACAGGAATTATTGGCTGGGTAACTAAAGATTTAACTGAAGTCCTTGCTGCAGCTAACCATTTTCATAACAAATTGGAACAGTCCAAAGACAATGCCGAGTTTCAGTTAATGGCCTTACAGATTTCTCAGTTGCAGGGTCCAGGTAGAGGAAGGGGACATGGATGGGGAAGAGGAGGCCTGGGTAGATTCAGGGGAAGAGATAAATTCTCGGGCCCACAAAACCCAGGCTATGGGAACCAATGTCATTATTGCAAGCAAGAAGGACATTGGAAATCAGAATGCCCCAACCGCCCTGGCTAAAAACCCAGCCCCTACCTTCTCTTTCTGTCAATTTTCCCAGTGTTGAATAGGACAGCCTGAGGGACAGTGACATTATCACTCCTCTGCTTGCTACTGACCAATCTGGTCTGTTTGTTGAATGCCTTATTTCTGGTAAACCTGTCTCCTGTCTTGTTGATACTGGAGCTTCCCGCTCCACACTAAAGGCTACTGAATTTCCTTTCCTACCTCATTCTCCTGAAACTAAATGCTGTCGGTATAGGCGGACAACCTATCCCACATCCCGTTTCTGAACCCGTCTCCATCTCTATTGGCCCTTTGTCTGAAAATCATGCCTTTCTTCTTAGCCCCTGTGCACCTGTCAACCTTCTTGGAAAGGATTTGCTGTGTAAACTGGGATGCATGATTTATTGTAGCCCAGATGGTGTTTACCTTGAGGTACCGGAACATAGGGAAACCGAGCTTGTGGCTTTGCTAACTCAGGAGTACTCTGATCCTGATGCTTCCTACTTGCAAGAGGAACTGTTGGCACGAGTACCTCCACAGCTGTGGTCCACCCATGCAAATGAAGTGGGGCACACGCACTGGTTCAGCACTCAGCATATCACCCTGAACCCTGCCAAGCCACTTCCTCATGTCCCACAGTACCCCACCTCAAAGGAAGCCAAGGAAGGGATCAAGCCTGTCATTTCCTCACTCCTTGAGCAAGGGATTATTGTCCCAACACGCTCCCCTTGTAACACACCTATCCTACCTGTCAAGAAACCTGGTAAAGACACTTATCGCTTTGTGCAAGACCTTCGAGCTGTAAATGCTGCTGTTTTACTCGCTTTCCCCGGGGTCCCTAACCCCGCCACTATTCTTTCCTGTATCCCTTCAGATGCTACATATTTCACAGTAGTGAACCTTTGTTCTGCTTTTTCCTCTATCCCCATTCATGAGGATAGCCAGAATCTGTTTGCATTTACTTATCAGGGATTCCAGTATACCTGGACAAGACTCCCTCAGGGATATAGAGTCCCCCACCCTGTTTTCCCAGATCCTGAAGAAGCATTTAGATCCTAACACGTTCAAAGGGGGGTCCACCCTTGTTCAGTATATTGATGATCTGTTGTTAGCCTCACCCACTTTGGAGGCCTGTGAGCAAGATACTTTGACACTCCTCACAGCTTTAGCTCAGAAAGGCCACAAGGCCTCAAAATCTAAACTGTAGCTCTGTAAGTCTAAGGTACACTTTTAGGGCATGATATTTCAGCAGGAGAATGACACCTTTCCCCTAGTAGAGTTGAAGCTATCCTCAACATTCCCAAAGCTATGACTAGAAAACAGATAAGGGGATTCTTAGGTGCAACGGGTTATTGTAGACAGTGGATCCTGGGTTATGCTGCTTTTGCAAAACACTTGCAAGCATTTACTCATAAAACCACTCCAGAACCCCTCCCTTGGACTCATAAAGCCAAACAAGCATTTGTGGCCCTTAAGCAAGCCTTCACTGTTACTTCCGCTTTTGGACTCCCTAATCATAAGAAACCCTTTACCTTGTTTTGTCATGAACAGGAAGGAATCGCTTTAGGAGAACTCACTCAGCTGCATGGTGAAAAGCATCACCCAGTTGCATATTACAGCTCTGCCCTTGATCCCATGGCTGCGGGACTTCCTCCTTGCCTCTGTTCAGTTGCAGCTGCTGCCTTGTTGGTTGAAAAGGCAGATACTCTAGTTTTGAGACACTCTTTAACCATTGCAGTTCCACATGCTGCGATGGCCCTTCTCCTCAAGGGCAAAACTCAGCATATTTCCAATTCCCATCTTACTAAATATGAGAAACTGCTACTGTCAGCTGCAAACGTAACCTTAAATTGCTGTTCAATTCTGAATCCTGCGTCATTTCTGCAAATCGCCTCTGAAGGTGAGCCTCATGATTGCCTGTCTGTCACAACTCAATTGTTAACCCCTTGAACTGACCTCAAGGACATTCCTATCCCGAACTCTGACCTTGTTTTGTTTGTTGTTGGTTCCTGTCTTAGAAATGATGTAGGCAAATTAGTTGCGGGATACGCAGTATGCACTCAGTATGCTGTTTTGGAAGCCTATTCTTTACCCCAAGCTCGTTCTGCTCAAATTGCTGAACTCATTGCTTTAACACATGCTTGCATTCTTGTGAAAAATCAAACCACAACCATTTATACTGACCCTAAGTATGCTTTTGGCGGTGTTCATGATTTTGGACAAATCTGGAAACAAAGAGGGTTCCTCACTTCATCAGGGACCCAAATCAGTCATGGTTGTTATGTAAAAGCGCTCTTAGAAGCTGTTCAATTGCCTTCTGCTATTCCTATTGTTAAACGTAAAGCTCATGAGAAACGCGGCCCTTTCTGGCCCACAGGCTCCTAACTGTTCTTGTTTGTTTTTCAGCAGACAAGTCTCCTTTGGTTACTTCAGCAGACAAGTCTGGCCCTTCTTCAAAATCAGGCCCCAAAAAAGGAAAAGGATGACTAGCTGCATGCAGGATGTTCACTGCACCCCGACTGTCTCTGGTGCTCTCCGGATGGCCACCTGGTGGCGCCTAGAGAGCTTTTGCCATATCTTGCTTATCTGACTCATTCAGTAGCCCATACGAGCAAGGGGGGCATGGTACAGTACAAAGAGATTGGTTTGCCCCAAATTTTCCTTCCATGGCACAACAATACCATAGCTCCTGTCCCATCTGTTTAGCTCACAACATTGGGCAACGGGTAAAAACGACACCCGCAGCCCATCCCCCTCCATGGGGACCATTTGTGAATCAGCAAATTGATTTCGTGCAGCTACCTAAGTGCTGTTCTTATGAGTATGTTCTTGTTATTATTGATATGTTCTCTGGCTGGGTAGAAGCCTACCCATGCGTACATGCTGATTCCATCACTGTAGCAAAAAAATTGCTTAAAGAATTCATCCCTAGATTTAGATTGACCCTCACAATAGATAGCGACAGAGGCACCCATTTCACAAGACAGATAGTAAAAAACATCTGCCAAGCACTCAACATACAGCAATACCTACACTGTAGTTATCATCCACAATCCAGTGTGCTGTAGAATGTAAAAACTCTGATTTGAAAACACGCATTTCAAAAATTTGCGCTGAAACAGGCCTCAAATGGCCTGATGCGCTGCCCATTGCTCTTATGCACATTAGGAACACTGTTAACAGAAAACATGGCCTAACCCCTAATGAAATACTCATGACATGACCCATGAGGATGCCAGCCATACCACGTGTTGCCCCACACCAAACAGACCTACAATTGACTGATGAAACTGTACTAAATTATTGCAAGGCATTAACGAAGTATGCCAGGTCTGTTCATTCACAGGTCCAAGAAGCCTTACCTCAACCACCGGATGTTCCCTGTCACAACCTCGAACCAGGAGATTGGGTCTACGTAAAGGTCCATCAATGGAAAAATGCACTTCAACCCAGATAAGAGACCTTTCCAGGTACTTCTGACCACTAATACTGTTGTTCGTTGCCAAGGTCACCAAACGTGAACTCACGCCTCGCATTGCAAGAAGGTATCACCTTCATTAGACCACGAAGCAGCTGAATTCCAACCAAAGTTAAGACCTTTCCCTGAGGCCAAGGACAAAGACCCTAAGAACCTCACTCAGGCAAGTGAGGAGCATCAGGGTGCAAGTCCTAGTAACCTCTCCCCTGAACCCATCACCTCAGCCCAGCCAGATTCACCAGTTGTGAAACGAAGATATCTCTGACCCCGTTGAATAATATTTGAACATGAAGCTTTTTTCTATCTTGATTGTTAATGCTAAACTTTTGAGCTTAGCCTGTAGAAATGTATTTTTGTCTTTAGTTTATCAAATAAGAATAGATTTAAATGTCTCCACTTGTTGGATATGTAATCATGTTCCTATCCATTCCACCAGAGGAATACCCATGATACCTGTACCCTTGAATACAACTCAGATGCTGGCCCCTTATTATTCAGATTTCCATTGAAACGAGACTTGGCAAGACATAAACTGCAATCAGTCTGACTATATACAACTAGCCTATGCTACTCCTGGAAAGTTTTGTTGGACCTGTAATGGATCACGTGTAGCAGTAGGAATTAGCAAATGCGAAGTAGAATTTAAAGTAAATAGTGCTTGGCTTTCTAATGGTTCCTGGATATCTAATTACTCCCCCCAGAGTAAATTTTCCGGGTACTATTCACAATGGATGATGAAACCTCAATGTAGCACCACCTTCACTGCACTGGCTGGTCATTATTTTGATTGTGAAAACGGCTTATAAAAATCTTCCTTCCGAGTGGGAAGGAACATGCTATGTTTCTGCCGCATACCCCGCTTTCACGATTAGATCACATTTGCCAAAAGAAAAAATTCGCAATGTTCGCAAAATTACTGAAAACCAAAAATTTGGGGGTATAATGTTCCCCAATTATGGGGCAGGCTTAGCTATGTCTAAAATACAGAAGGTTGCAGTATCCTTAGAAAAAATAGCCAATGCCACTGCCATTGGGTTCCGTGAAATAAGTAAAGAAATGAAAGAAATGAGACAAATGACTTTGCAAAATAGACTTACTCTAAACTATATACTAGCCAGTAAAGGAAAAATATGTGCCCTGATAAAGTCTGAATGCTGTGTATATATACCTGATGCCTCTAGTGCCCTTGAAAATCAAGCCAAAATTATTGAAAAAGAAGTTGTCGAACTTCACCAAATGAATCAAAGGGATATGGAAATAATGTGGTCTTGGTTAACCTCCTGGTTCCCAAATTTAGGAACCCTTAGCAAGAAAATCCTGTATAGAATATTGTTTGTCTTGATAGTTCTGACAATGTTTTATATCTTAGTGCAACTGATCCTCTGCTGTGTAAAAGCCAGCAGGAGAAGCTTTAGCAAGGCAAGAAAACACTCGGCAGAGTCTAGAATAATGGTGTTACAAAAGTGTAAGCAGATTGAAAGAAAACATGAAAGGCTGCATGATGAAATAGAGGGACTCATGAGAATGGAAGTTTAAGGCTAAAGTGAGACTAAATAGTCTCAAAGTGGGGACTGTGGAATCAGAAAAAAATAAATGCCTTAAACTTTGATCATACAAGTTATAAGATGACATAACCGCTTTGTGGGGAATTGCTGGCTCTGGATAGTAGAGCAGATAAGGGAAAGTGTTTGTTCTTTGTAACTCCTCTGCAACTGCTTCGCTCACCGCAGCCTTGAAGATAGCAGAAAAAAGTATGTACAAACTCTGATTTCCAGGGGCAAGAAGGGAGTGTTAGTTCTCGCTTTGTGAACTAATTTTGTCTCCTCCATAATTCCCATCCTGATAATAGCAAAGCAGTAATGAGCTAGTGTTTGTAGCTGCTTTTTCTAGCAAACTCCACTATATGATCACGTGAGTTGTAGCAACTGTTAAAAAGTATATAAGCTTCCTGATTTTGCTCTTGGGGGAGAACCCCTTCCAAGTGCTTAAGAAATCCATGTCACTTTGGGGTCAGCTGTAGTTTCATTTGAATAAAAGCTTCTGCTGACCTGACCCAAAAGTATGCTGCGTGTGTTTCTACAACAGAACTAAAAGGTGTTTTTAAATCACCTAGCTGGGTTGTCCTTTAATTGGGTCTTCGTGGCAAGAGAAGTGGCTAAACTATATAGCCTTGCATAAAATAGCAGTTGCTTTTGGGAGCCCCTATGAAGCCCTACAATTATTGTGCACATTCTGTAAAAACAAAGGCAAGCAAGATAATGTTATTCCTACCATATACAAGTCATGTTTCGTGAATAATTGAATTATTTCTAGGAATCATGAAAGTACTAAACAACCATAAAATAATTGGATGATCTGTTAACACAAAGGATCCTGACTGTATCAAAGGCAGGGCATGTAAGATGCAGTAGATTGTAGGGCTGGAAGGGGCCTCGGTGGTCATCCAGCCCCCTGCTCCAGGCAGGAAAGGTAACTGAGGGTCAGATGACCCCAGCAAGGTGACTGTCCAGTCTCGTCTTGAAGATTTCCAGGGTAGGTGATTGCACCACCTCTGGAGGGAGCTTATTCCACAGTCTGGACACTAACTGTGAAGAAGTTTTTCCTAATGTTGAGCCTGAAACAGTCTTCCAGAAGTTTGTGGCCATCACTCCTGGTTTTACCCTCAGGTGCCCTGGTGAACAGTTATTCACTGAGCCCTTGATGTACATATCTACACATGCCCATGCGCGTTGGGACAGGCTGTACTTCTGACAGGGCTCACTCTCTCCATCACTGACCTGAAGCCTCTGGGGATGGCCCTGCCCCCACAGCCTGGCCCAGCCCCACTGTGTGGATGTCTCAGCTGGGGCTGAGTGGGGCCAGGCCGCGGGGGCAGGGCTATCACCAGAGGCTGTGGCTCAGTGACGACTGCTCCTCATGCCCAGGGTAGATCAGGCCAGGCAGCCCTGCACAGAGGCCCCCCACTGGTGGTGGTAGGGGGAGGGAGATGGGGAAGAGAACCCCTTTGGGGCTGGGCAGCCAAGCACAGAGCTCCCTTCCCCACCCTACAGCAGTGGGTGGCAGGGAGAAAGGGGGCTGCTCCATCCTAGCTGCAGTCCCCTAGTGGGGGGGGGGGGATTAACCCCCTCCATGTCCCCTTAGCCTTAATGGAGCCATGCTGGGATAGCTGCGGTCCCTGCTGGTGGGACAGGGAAGGGAAGGCAGGGAATAAACCCTGTCCTAGGCACCCTGACACAAAGGCTGCTGCCCATCCACCACCCTTCGCTGCTCCAGCGGAGGGACCTGGCCAGATGCCATCCCGGCATGACTCCATTAAGATGAAGGGGGTCAGGGATAGGGTTAATTCCTCCCTCCATCCCTTCTTCTCCTGGGGACCGCAGCTGGGGTCTTCCAGCCTCCCACCCCCTCCACTGCCCATGCAGGGGTGGGGCGGGGAAAGGAAGAAAGAATTAACTCGCTCCGTGCCCACTTTGCCTTAATAGGGCCATGCCTGCCAGCATCTCTCCATGTCTGCCCCTGTCCTGCTCAGGCAAGAGAGCAGATGGGTGGGGCCAGCCCTGCTCTCTGGAGCAGAGAGCACAGCCCAGCTCAGCCCAGAGAGCATGCCGAGATGCTGGAGGACTCAGGTTTAACTTAAACCAGGAAGGTGTCTAGGATAGACTTTGCATAAACCAGTTTGACCCAAATTGATTAAATCTGATACTACATTCAACAAGTTTTAAAGCAATTTCAGCCATTTTGAAACTGGTTTATGTACACTGAAGTTATGTTCTGTTACAGATTTAAACCAGTTTCTGATCACTTAAACTGGTTGATGTGTAACTTCTGTCCCTAGTCAAGAAGCTCAGTGTACATAAATCATTTTCAAAATGGCTGAAACTGGTTTAAGATAAACTTGGGTGATTGTAGTATCAGACTTAACTGATTTAGGTTAAATCAGTTTATTGAACTGTTGTCTCAGATCCTCTCCAGATTCAAGTTTAATTTACAGTCCTCCAGCATCCCAGGATACTTTCCAACTCTCCTGCAGCTCCTTTTCCCTCCTCACAGGGTGGGCAAACTAGCCTTGGCCCAAGCTGTCTGCTCCAGCCAGGAGCCCAATCAAGGAGGTGTACTCTAGGACCACCTGGCTTCTGGCTTGGGCCACTACAGGCATGTGGCTGTATTTCTGAATCAAAAGTGAGTATCTGTTCACTTGCCTCTCAGTTCTTAAATTTATCAGCTTAACGTAATCTGCAAAGATTGAATCGACTCAGCCCTCAGCTTTTTGACTGTCTTTACTTAGTCAAGGTATCCTGTGCTATTTATACAGATGCCTAAATCTTTTGGAATTTTGGTAAAGCTATTTTGCTACGTGCAGCTTGCACCTCTCAGTCAAGGAAGACAAAGGGAGAATGTCCTTTATGTGAGGATGACCATCACTACTGGAACTGATACATAGGGGCATTGTTTCTGTTAATGACCATGCAGTGTTAAAAGCAATACACCACAGGAGCTGGTAACTTTGCACAGACTGCTGTTTTTAAATTTCCTTTGCAAAATGCTATATAAATCCTGATTGCCACCACCATTTTCTGACAGCTTTCTTAAAGTTCTGTGAGTTATTACCTGGCCCATGAAGTAATACATTGACAATAAAATAGGTTTCCTCCTTCTTAGGTCATCCTACTTTACAGTCAATTTGTAAGCGTCCAAAATATGATTTAAATATTTTCCACCTTTACATCTGTTTGAAAAATTGGTAAGTGGTATTTTACAGGCTCCTCAATGCTTCAATATTGAGTGGAGGAGAAAGGAGAGGGGGGAAGGGGAAATACAGCTCTCTACACTTCCCTAGAACATGGACAGAGTTGAAGGTAGATAAGCCAAGCAACGCTGAGTTATCAGAATGCCATCCCCATTTGGGAGTAAAAGAGCTATGCTCAGATTTTATGCTGTAATCCAAAACTATGCAGAATCCTTCTGGTGTCAGGGTTTCATAATCCTTGACACACTGCCTGCCTTTATCAAGAAAGATCTTGGGGATTCAAATGTGAACCTGGTTTTGTGTGAGTCTGGCCTGATGTGTCATTTGTTGAGTGTGGATCAGGCCCTTACAAACATACATTATGTCAGAGAATTTAGTTGATGTCAGTGGGTTTGGAATGAGGCTCTTGGTGTGAAACCAGGTGACGTGCTGCATCTATGAGCTTTGCTTTGAGACAAACCTTCAAAAAGAGATTGAATGCATTACCCACCAAGAACACGAATCACCAGCTTCTGCTCAGCAACCATGAGCAGCTCTACCATAGCAGATGAGTAAATGTGTGAGCCCTCATGCTCCCCTGTGGAAGAACGAGGCCCTTGGAAAAAGGCACAAGTTTGAGTTTCAAACTCCCAAAGGATTACCAATAACAAATTACAGTTGCTTTTGGGATCTGTCTGACAAGACAACATGTCAGCATTAAACTTGCTGTTCCAAGATGTAGTGCCTGGCTTCTGATACAAGGTTCATACACTCAATCTGCCTTTTTCATCTGCATTCCCTATCCCTTCTAGGTGAATGCAAACACTTCATCTCAGGCCTTTGCTTCCTAGGCAACACCGTGACTATTTTGGTCTTTTATTTGGTTCTTTCATGCACATATTTGTTCTCCATTCTTCACATTCTAGGCTGCAGGAATTCCTGCTACAAACAGCATCTGTGATTATATAACTCTTGTTTTTCTTCACATTTTAACTACACAGCCCTCGAGCTCATTCACTCCCACGTTGATTTGTTTTACTTGCACAGGAGCTCTGTGAATAGTATCTCTTCTTGCTAAAACAACTGAAAACATGTCCCTTGTGTAGCATCTTGACACAGTAAAATCAGCCCTGCATGGAACTAATCCTGGAGGTCTATATCCTAATGAAGACTCTTTGCTCAGACATAATACAGATGCCTCCAGCCATTTTGAAAGTGTTTCCTCATTCTCCTTCTTTATGGAAGTGGATTTTTTAAAATTAGAAATGGGTCCAATCTGTGAAGTTGGACTCTAAATTCAAACTTTCCAACCTTCAGGAAAGAGCTAGCATAGACCCTAGAGCTGATGGCTTGAGGTTCTGATAGTCTGAATCATGTGAATCTGCTGATCACATACTGGGTATTTTAGTACTTAATCATTCAGTGCCAAGTCTAATAAAGACCTTGACACTTTGTGAAGGATTTAAGCAGAATTTATATGCCTCAATCCAATACTGTGATCCCAAACAAAAGCCCCACTCAGCTGCCCCTACTTCCAAAGATGCTTATACTCCACAGGAACCTAATGGCTTTAATATTTTTCAGCTTAATAGAGTTATGCCACTAACCATACCCAGAACTGCCTCACTTTTGGCGAGGCAGAAGATTGGCCGTAGCTCACTCCAACTCAGACTGGGATCCAGAAACCAGACAATCCTCTGATTAGCTCCTCAGAGAGGCCCAATCCTGAGGGTCTTCTCACAGCCTGTCTCATACACAGGGGATCAGGATTTTCACAAAACGGGCACAACCACCCCTTTTTTTAAATCAGAACCTTGTGTTTGGAAACTCACTCCAGAGTAGAAGACCCAAGTTCAGTGGCTGCTTATACCTGACTCGGTTCAAACCCACATCTCCCACCCCATCACTATGTCTTAACTCAGCAGTTGGCAGCCTTTTCCAGCTGCAAGCCAGAATGACTAGCCTCAGGTCAGAAGCAAGTAGGTGGGTGTTAGGATCCAATTGCAGCTGCCACTTCTCCCTGCAGCAACTTGGAGAGATCACCTGCAGAGGAAGTCCTCCCTGCTGCCAAATACTGTTGAAGCTCCACATCCATGGGTCAGGTCCAGTGACTCTGTGGGCTGGATCCAGCCTACAGGCTATAGGTTGCCAACCCTTGCCCTAGCCAATAGCTATTCTGGGTGGGGCACACTACTCTACCCTTCCTGTTGAATGTGTGCCTCTGCACAGAAAACAGTATGAGCACCATTGGACCAGAGAGAGAGAGAATAAGAGGCAGCATGACTATAGCCTAGCAGTTGGGGCAATTCCCAGGGAGGTATGAGCATAACAAGTATCTTCTGTGCCTTGGACAGCAGCAGCAGCCAGTAATCTTGCATCTCATTCTAAGTCAGCACCTCGGGCTTGTGCCCCCTTGCCCACCCCTAGTTGTGCTACTGGGGCGGCGGGGTGGAGCTCATCAGGAAATTCCTCCTACTTGTGATGTTTCTGTCTTTTACACCCCACACTCATTCTAAAAAGGCTGAAATGCCCTGAAATGGGACCAGGACCTAGAACCCTGCCTCCAACCTAGTGCCTTAACTGCTAGACTTCACAGTCATACTTCCTCTTCTGCTCACTTCTTTCTGCCCTACAGCAGCAAAGAATGTAACATCCGCAGTGGCACAACTTCCACTGGAGAGAGGAAGGGTACGCCTCATCCCCCCCTCACCTCCATACATAGGCATTGCTGGCCTAGTGGTAAACGTTTTCTCTTGGGAGGTGAAAGATATGGGTGGAGCCCCTTTATGCAGAGAAAACAACTGACACTAGGTTTTCCACTTCCTGGGTGAGTCCCTTATGCACCATGCTGTGATGCGAAAGGTGGACAGCACCACCACCTCCTACTCTGGTTTTATTTTAAAAGAAGGAGATCTGCTTAGTACCATATGGGGAAAAAAACACGCAGTACAGCCCCCCCTTTCTTCAGGAGGGGATTCCAGGCTGAGGCTCGCAAATGGAGAGGCATCTCCCTCAAGCCTTGAGTGCCACCACAGTGTGACAGGCACTCAGCATCTCCTATAGGTTAGCCCTAGGGGGCTTCCTGCCCAGTGTGCTAACAGACTGGGACCCAGTCTAAGGTACCCAACTCCCCCCTTGCTCTGCCAAGGTAACCTAAACACTTAACACAAAGCACCTTCTACCCCGGGGGCTAGACCCTACCACCTAATTTTCAGTTACCTCAGTCCTTTATTAGATTTAGGGCTTATTACCAGGTCATTATTTTCCTGTGCTTCATGCATTCCTATTTCTAGGTCTTCATTCAGTTTCTTTGCTTGTTGTTTTTTGATTAAACACATGATAACTAGGTTAAAATATTACAGCTTGAGCCCCTGTTGATTTTAAACTGTGTTTCCCAAGAAGGTTAACAAAGAGAGTTTTTTTTCATTATAGAATATGACTTTTAGGGAAGTGAAGGACTTAGTCCAACTAAAATAATTAGGCTAACCCTGGCAACAAAAGCAGAGAATAAATGTGAAAATGTGTTAGATTGCTAAAATAAGTGTGAAAACCAAGAAGAGAGTCCCAAGACCTTGGGGTATGGAACTAATCCAAGGAGTTTGAGAAACTAGATAAATGTCCTGAGAACATGAAACCATGAGCTGATATGGAGTTTGAGAAAATCCCATGCTTGGCTTAAATTGTAAAATGTATTAAGCACAGGTTCCAAGTTGTTTTGTAGAGCTGTTAAAAGATTAGAGTTAAAGTTAGAGGTTAGAAATTAAAATACCCACAATTCACTTCTGCCCACTGACAGCCAATATGCATGCCATAAAAATGTGTACTGGGTATTTGGTTGTAGCTGTGTTAGTCTAAGAACATAGACAGGCAAGGTTCTTTAGGTAGATGCAATACCTTTTATTAGACCAACTAAGAAGTATTTTATCTCTGTTGTCTCCCTCTGACTTTTTCTTCCCCCTGCTCTGTGTCCCCTCCCTTCCCTGCTTTTCCTTTTGTCTTGCTTATCATTACCTATTTACATTTTCACTGACATCCCTCTACACTTTTAGTTTCTCTCATTCCTTGGCATCTCTGACCAGCAGAGACTCCCTATGCCTGACAAAGGGTGATTGTGCCCCAAAGCTTGGTAAGAACTTTTTTCCAACTACTCAGTTGGTCTAATAAAAGGTATTGCATCTACCCAATGACCCTTGCCTGCCTATAAAAGTGTTTGTTGCAGGCTCAGAGTTGCCCCTCACAGAGTGAAACCTTCAGGGGTCATTTCCTTTTAAAAACAGACATTTGGAAAGTTTTTGTCCTGAAAAATGAACTGGGAACTGCCCCTGACAATCATATCTAAGACAGTCCAGAGCCCCCAAAATACAGCAATGGACCTGTGTTAAGAGTAGCCCTGTGCATGCGCCTATAATCACAACCAAGAGACAACGCATTAGAGCAGTGCCAGGCATGCACTCAGAAGTACTCTAGGACAACAACATTGCTTTGTTTTCAGGACTGGGCATAAGCAAAATGTGAGCAATGGGCAGGTTGGGCACATTTGCAGCAATGATCCCAGGCATGGCATGGAAGTGAGTTAGAGAGGTCCTCTAAAGCACATACATTTTAAACAGAGTGAGAGCCTCGGGCAAAAGCCTCAACACAATCACCACAAGCAGGTCTCTGCAGCCCACAGCTCTGTCAAACTATGCCATCGGAGCCTTCGTCTCTTTCCAGTCAATTTCACTTCAGGTAAAATTCACCACCCTGCAGATGGCCAGAGTTGGGCTTAGCTCTACTGATCACACCATTTCTTCCACTGGCACAATACAGCAATGATTGTACTGGAATATTTCAATATTTTGTGTTTAGATTTTATGTTTTTGTGTATCTTTTAAGTTGAGCTATCTAACTTGCAGCTCCTGAGAGCTTAACATGCAGCCCTTGGCTTGTGCTCCCTCCTCCAGCTTCTGCTTCCTACCCAGCTCCTGAGGGTGGGGCAGGACAGGGTAGCAGCGGGGCACTGCCCATGCAGGAAGAGAGGGGCCAGGTTGACCATGCTGCTTGCGGGGCCCCTGGGCATGGGGCAACTAGGGGCACCCATGCGATATGATGCTCCAGGGTCTGCAGCCCTCCCACTATCCAGAAATTGAACAGCCCTGTTTTAAGTAAAGATCGTTCTTTTAGGCTTTGTAAGAATTTTTACAACAGTAAGAACAGTTATGATAATACTATTAGTAATACTATTATTAATAATTCTATCCCCTACATCTTAATACTTTTCATCAATAAGTCTGTCAGGTGGTCAGTATCATTTTTCATGATTCAATAAGGATGGAAACCAAGGCACAGAGTAAAGTGACTTCCTTAAGGCTACCCAATAGGCCACTAACAGAGCCTGGAGATAGACCCAGATTTCCTGCTCTCTATTCTGCTGCCTTATTCTTACACACAAGAAGGAGAGGGAGCAAGGAGAACTGATTTGGACTTGTTTTGCCCAGGAGTTCAACAAAGCCCTTCAAACTAACAGACAGAGATGAGCTCTTTTGTCCCATTTCCCTCAAATGAAGGAAAGTGGTTATTGTTTGCATGTAAAATACACAAGGATCATCCTGGGAGCTAAGGGTTACTTGCCTTGCAAAGACCGGTTCTGTCAACAACCAGAGAAGGTTACTCACAGACTGTTTTCTACTTAATCATTGGAATGATATATTGACAAGTTAAAGATAATATCATTTGGGAGGCGAGAGCAAGGGCACTGTGAAGACCATGGGGTGGAATGTGATTACCCACAAGTGTCAAACAGATGCAGCATCTAGGAGCACCATGTGGCACCAGAAGGTGCCAGTTTCTCTTCTTTGACCCATACTGTCTGCCTTCCACAGAGCAGTCAGGCAATGAATGGAATGTTTACCAAGTAAAGTCCAACATGAATGACGAATAAGAGACACGCTATGCTTTTGAACCTATTTTTCTATTTCCTTCCAGGCATAAAATGCATGGTCCATGTGTCTGCCTTAAAAGAAATGCCATTAGTTCTAATCAATCTGGGAATTCTAAATTACTTCCCTAATGGAAGAGGAAGAAATTATTAACACAAGATTAGGACTAACTCAGGCTCCTGGCAATTGGCAATTTCCTCCTTCAGCAACAGAGCTGAGGAATTCTGTCTTAACAACGGTGGCAGTAGCAGAACGGAAGACAAGTAGCACCAAACGGACACTGACTAAATAAAACCCAACAAAGTGGAAATGTCTGAGGAATAGACTGCGTCATGGTCAAAGAAATCATTAAACAACAAAGCATCTAAACTAAAATAACTAAATATCATTATTTTATATTTGACAGTTAAATAGCTAAATGTAAGTAAAAACAACTACAAATAACTTGAGTTGGCAAGCATAAGAAATTCTCAGCAAGATGGATGACAAAGAAGGGAAAAGGCATGGCCATTTCCTACAGAATTGGATTTTTTAAAAGTAAATACTTTATCTGATCCAGGCTTTACAGAGCACATTAAATGGTGCCTAGGAGGAGGTAGTCCAGGAACTGGATTCTTCAGCTACATGCATCAGCTGCGTGATCCTCCACGCTAAAGGAATTCACAGCCAGGCAGATTCAGTTGCTCTTTAGCCTCTGCTTTGTTCCTTTCAGGCTGCACTAGAGTCACAATACATCAGAGAATCTGGCTACACGTTCCACCTAACGACTCCGTCACATTATTCTTGTAACAAGAACGAAGTATTTTGTCCCCTCAGCACCAGCCGTTATACATTGCATGATACAGAAAGCAACATATAATGGGACAGTTGCTATGCATATATACAGCAGCATGACAGCCTTTGCCAGCAAAAAGTCATTTTCCCATCCTAGGTAGTGACTTTGAGGTTCAAGATAGCAATGGCTCAGTTGTTGCAGGACAAAACTGAAGAGTATTTTCAGGTCTGTGGAGGGAAAATACTCTGTCTGTCCAGCTCCTGTTCCTGTGATACCTGTTTCAAGTAAGTTTTGTTCCTTTCTGACTCTACCACTGTATTCACCCATTAGTTCTTACTAAAAATGGATGAGACACCAACACTTTGATTCCTCTTTAAAAAATAAATTTAAAAGGAATTGGATGGAGAGGGGCATTGTTGGCATTCTCATAACATCTAAATATTGTAAGGGCTCTGTGTTAGTAAAAGGTCTCCTTAACTGGGTTGGTAAAACCTTTTGAACTGGATTGCTCCCTTGCTGTCTTATGTAAGGAATGGCCCAGGCCTCATCTGCCCCACAACAGCTCAGGGAGGGAATTGTGATCGAATTCTTTGTTTGTTACAGTCCATGCTCCCTCAAAAGGAAGTAAGCTGCCATTAGCTCTGATTGGTAGTTGATGGCTAGACTTCAACACCACCTCAACTTCATGGTCAAGTCACTGGTGCCATGGACTCTGACCATTATCACTCTCCTGTGTTCCTTTCCAAACCACATGCAACGGAGGAAGCACTGGGTGTACAGCACCCTTGGTCTCCCTCCTGCACCTGCAGCAGAAACATGGGATTACTCAGAGAAGCTAGATGCTTTCATACCAGCAGGGCTGGATGGGCTGCACCCTAGTGTACTGAAGAAATTAGCTGAAGTAATTTTGAAGTCATTGGCTATCCTCTTTAAGAACTTGGGGAGGTCAAGTGGGATCGCAGATGACTGAAAAATGGTCAATATATAGTGCCCATTTTTAAGAAAAGGAAGAAGAAAGATTCAGGGAACTACCAACTAGTTAGTCTGACCCTGATACCAGGACGGATCATGGAGCAGGTCCTTCTATGAAGCACCTAGAGGAAAGCAAGGTAATCAGGAACAGCCATGGTCCACCAAGAGCAAGTCATGTCTAACCAATCTGATTTCCTTCTATGATAAAGTGCCAGGATCTATAGATGCGGGGAGATCAGTGGATGTGTTATACCTTGACTTTAGCAAGGCTTTTGAAACTGTCTCCCATGACATTCTCATTAGCAAACTAAAGAAATACAGACTAGATGAAAGTACTGTCAGGTGGATTCAAAATTGGTTTGATCACTGTCCTCAACAAGTAGTTATCAATGGTTCAATTTCTAGTTGGAGGAGGTAACACGTAGGGTTCCCCAAGGGTTTGTCTTGGGTCCAATATTGTTTAAAGTCTTCATTAATGGTCTGGATGATGGGATCAAGTGCATGTTTAGCCAATTTGTGCATGACACCAAGTTGTGTAGAGTTGCAGATACTCTGAGGGGTGGGTTTAGGATCCAGAATGACTTTGATAGACTAGAGAAATGGTCTGCAATCAATGAGATGAAATGCAGCTAGAACAAATGAAAAGTTCTGATTTTGGGACTGAATAATTGTGTGCACAAATACAAACTGGGGAAGGAGTACCTGGGCTATAGTACTGCAGATGAGGATCTGGAGGTTACAGTAAACTGAATATGAGCTGACAGTGTGATTTCATTGCAAAAAAAGCCAACAGCATGTGGAGTTGTATTAACTGGAGTGTCACTTGCAAATCAAGGGAAGTGTTTCTTCTGCTCTTTTCAGCCCTGATGAGGTTTTGCATGGAATACTAGGTCCAGCTGTGGCCCCCACACTTCAAGAAGGATATAGACAATTTGGAGAGAGTCCAATGCAGAATCACAGAAATTATTAGGGGCCTGGAAGGCAGGATTTATGAGAAAAAACTAAAAGAATTATGGTTATTTAATCTGGAGAAGACTCAGGGGAAAAATTGATAACAGTCTTCAAATACCTGAAGGGAGATTACAGACAGGATAGAGATGGGCTCTGTGGCTGTAGGGGACAGGATTAGGAGCAATGGCTTCAAGCTTCAATGGGGGAAATTTAGGATGGAGATTAGGATTATTTTTGATTGTGAGGCTGGTCAAGCATTGAAACAGGCTACCTAAGAAGTTGTGAAATTTCCATCCTTGGAAGTTTTCAAGAGCAGGTTAGACACTTGCCTGGGATGGTTTAGTCAGAGTCAATCTTGCCTTGAATGGGGGACTAGACTAGAAGACCTCATGAGGACCCTTTCAGCCCTACTTTCCCATGATCCTATGCAGCCAAGTGCATTTTCTTTTTCTTATGGCCCTATAAGGTAAAATTACAATCTCCTCTTTAGGGTAAAAAAGCTCGGGGCACTCTGAATGCTTGTTTTGGTATCACACACTGTGCAGGACAATTTTTAAATGTTATTTGAGCTTTTGAGAATGGTTGGATACTGGGAAATTTGAGAGGCAGCATTTCTTGTGTGTCCTTCTGATTACCTGAAGTAGCTTGGGGCTCTTTAGTTCCTGGACAAGACAAATGTAAACACATTACTTGTCTTGTAAACATACAATCTTTGGTGCTGCATGGAATGAAACACCCTGTTCCTGCTGGGTTACACGCTTGCATCAATTGATATATTTTTTCCTGCTCTTTTCCACTGACCATAAACACAGACACCACACATTTGTCTCTCTCATCTATGAACAAGATGAGCCGGAAGCTGCAGCCTGTGAAAAAAACTATGATCTGATTGGCATCACTGAGACCTAGTAGGACAGCTCTTATGACTGGAATATGAACATTGAGGGTTACACTCTGTTTTGGAAGGACAGGGTTGGGAGAAAAGATGGTGGTGTTGCCTTGTGTGTCAAAAACACATATACTTATTCCCTGGTTCAGGAGGAAGACAATGGTAAAGCAGAATGTATTTAGGTGAAGATTAAAAGTTAAAGGTACGGCACCAATATAATAGTGTGGATATATTACAGGCCTCCTAATCAAGAAGAGGAGGTGGATGAAGCACTCTTCAAGCAAGTGACAAATCTATCCAAAATCTGTGGGATAGTACTGATGGGAAACTTCAATTTTCTGGACATAGAATCATAGAAAATTAGGATTGGAAGGGACCTCAGGAGGTCATGTAGTCCAACCCTGTGTTCAAAGCAGGACCATGCTGACTAGATAATGGCAACCAAGGCTTTGTCTAGCCGGGTCTTAAAAACCTCCAAAGATGGAGATTCCAAAGCCTCTCTGGGTAACCTATTCCAGTGTTTTACTACCCTCATTGTGATAAAGTTTTTCCTAATATCTAACCTAAACTTCTCTGCTGCAACTTGATTGCTCCTTGTTCTGTCATCTGCCACCACTGAAAACATCCTAGCTCCATCCTCTTTGTATGGAGGACATCTGCTGTATGGTCCACATCTGCTGAAAGAACAATGCAGCCAAACATAAAATGTCATGCCAGTTCCTAACTTCTGTGGAGAACAACTTTCTTTTCAACAAAGTGGAGGATACAACATCTGTCTTGGATCTTTTCCTGACCAATAGGGAAGAATTGGTGGAGGATGTGAAGGTGATGGGTAACTTGGGAAGAAGCAATCCTGATATGATAGAATTCCAGATCCTGAGACAGGGAAATCATGAGGTCAGCAAAATTAGGACACTAGATTTAAAAAAGGTGGATTTCATCTGACTCAAGGAGCAAATAGGTATGGTGTCATGGGAGGATGGATGGAAGGATAAAGGTGCCCAGGAGGACTGGGAGCTTCTAAGGGGCATAGTATTGGAAGCCCAACAAGATACTGTCCCAGCACAATGGAAGCACAAGAAGAATGGCAAGAAAACCAAAGGGGCTACACAAGAAGCTTCTAAAATGCCTCAAATGCAAAAGGAAACCATACAGGTAATGGAAGAATGGGCAGGTCACCAAGGATGTATACCAGGAAATAGCAAGAACCTGCAAGGACAAAATTAGGAAGGCAAAGATAAAGAATGAGCTACACCTGGCAAAGGAGGTTAAAGATGACAAGAAGAGGTTTCATAAGTATGTTGACCAGAACAATAGGACCAAGGAAGCTGTGAGTCCTCTATTAACAATCCAGGGAGAACTCCTAAGTAAAGATACAAAGAAGGCAGAGTTTCTCAAAAGCTACTTTGCTTCAGTCTTCACAAAAAATGTAAGCTGCCCAGCACCTAACAGGGATTATCTGGATAAGGAAATGGGCAAGTTGAGGGAGGAGATAACAAAAGATATAGTCAGAGAGCTTTTGTTGGGTATGAATGAATTCAAGCCAGAAGGGCCAGATGAACTTCATTCCAGGGTCCTGAAGGAACTGGAAGAAGAAATCTTGGAGCCCTTGGCAATGATCTTCATGAAGTTTCAGGAGATGGGCCAGGCACCAGAAGACTGGAAAAGGGCCAATGTAGTGCTCCTCTAAAAAGGCAAAAAGAAGGACCTGGGGAACTACAGACCAGTTAGCTTCACCTCAATACCTGGGAAGTTACTGGAGCATATCCTATGGAAGGCCATTTCCAAGCATCTGGAGAAGGAAGGGCTGATTGCAAGCAGCCAGCATGGATTTATGAAAAACAAATCATGTCAAGGAAACCTGATCTCCTCTTCTTTGACAAGGTAACTATTCAGGTGGATGAAGAGAATACAGTGGACTTCAGCAACGCTTTTAACAAGGTCCCACATGACCTTCTCTTAAACAACAAACACACTGGAGAAATTTGGGCTGGGTAAAGGTGGATAGATAACCGGCTCAATAACTAGAAGCAAAGGGTAATTATTAACAGGTCCGTGTCTGAATTGCAGGAAGTTTAGAGTGGAGTCCCACAGAGGTCTGTCCTTGGCTCGGTGCTGTTCCACTTGTTTATTAATGATTTGGATGGTGGCACAGAAAGCTTCATGAGCAAGTTTGTGGGTGACATTAAACTGGGAAGCACTGTGAACAAGTTGAAGAATGAATGTGCAATTCAGAAGGAACTTGACAGATTGAAGAGTTAGACATAAAAAGATGGAAAGCACCTTTTTCTCTTTTGCTGCAGAGAGAAGGATGAGAACCAATGGCTTGAAATTACAGCAAAGTAAATTTAGATTGGCTATCTCGAAAAATTCTTCAAGAAATTTCTTCACATGCCTAACAGTGTTGCATGTGTAGACAGTGATGCTTTACTGTGGAGCTAGTCAGTCAGCTCTGCAGTAAAGCAGCTCATGTAGATGCACCAAGTATCTCTGAATCACCATACCAGACTAAACAACTGCCCCCCTATTGCCAGTGTCTTCAACATCACTATTTTTTTTCATTTTCTCTATCCAATGAGACTGTCTCATGAAATCTTTTTCTTTGCTATGGAGTAGAAAAGCAACGGAAAGACAGTGGTAAAACTGCGACTGATCTCTAAGGAAGACAAATCATAGAATTAGGTGGGTATCTCGCACTGATTCACAGATATTTGCCCCATATAAGTTATTAGCTATTGAGGATCTCAGACTTGGATTCTGGGCTTGCAGGCCACCTTTTGTTGGAGGTGAGAAGGAAGTGCCAACACTCTCATCCAGACTGAGCTAAAACATTTTTCTGGGGAACTGGGATAGTATTTGTTAAATATATCTAATACAGCTAAATACATAGTTAATTATAGCTCCCCAAAGTTAAAATCTATAGTCGGCACATCTACCCAAGATGCTGACTGCGCAGTAGCTGAATAATACTGTGCACATACAGTAGTGTGTCAAAGCATCAACAGTGCTAGTACACTACTGCACAGCTACTGCGTAAGTAGTGTCACTTAAAAGACATTCGCCAGTGATATTGTGCTGTAAGTCCAGTTACTTTGCATTTATTTAGTACTTGATTATACAGGTACTAAATAAATGCACGATAACCACTGTGCATAGTGTCTCATGTAGACGCGCCCAATAAATCTAAAATAATGACTCTGTCTGCCTGCCCAGGCCTGAACATGACACAAAAAATTATTTAATTTCTTATCGTGGACCATCAGGAACCTATAGAAAATGTGTTATGCTAAATCAAATCCATTAATTTAAGATCTAGAGTTTGTCTGTATTATGATACAGAAATACATATGGTTAGTGATGTCTTGAAGTTAAGGAAAAGACTTGCCAACTTTTCTATTCATAGGATAGGATCCTGCTGGTTCCTGTCATTCAAAGAGATAAAGATCATTAAAAGAGGAATTTTCTGGAAGGCTACTGAGATTGGTAAAATTGATAAATGTCTGCAATTTGCAGCCAGCTCATTTGCTTCTGCAGGACAGTGGTGAGATTTGTGTGTAGGACAAATAAAACAGATTTTGCTGTTGTGTTTTGTGGTGAATGGAAAGGCCAGATCAAAGAGTAGTATTGATAAGCCTGTCAATAGACTAAGACTTTTTTCTGTATATTTTTAATGTTAAGATGAGTCTGATCTGCTGCCCTTCCCTCTTTTTTCTCCTCCTAATATTCCACTCTAAATTTCTTATCATATATTCACTGAATCAGCAACTTTTAACTATGCATTGTTGAATATTTGTGAAAAAAAGATTTTCATATGTGCATTTTTTGAGTATTTATACCTTAAACCTGATTATAAAGATTATTCCTACCTAGTCAGAACTCAGAATACAGGTCATTCTTACTTAGAGGCCAGTTTAACTAGTCCACATGTTGAACACTGAATATCAGCCTACTGATGAGGGCTGGTTCAAACAAGATATTGAATTTTGGCACAAAAATTTGCTAAGATACTTTTTAGAAAAAAGGAAAAATTTCTCATTAAAATGTTTTCTTTGAAAACTGAAAATTTCAGTTTTCTTTTTCATTGAAATAACAAAATATTTATGAACATTTAAATAAAAATAAATAATTTGTTTAATTCATTTTTGTAAGAAATGAAGAAGCCCAAACAGTCTTATCATTAACCAAGAATTATTACTATATACTACCTGTCAATTAATTTTAAAAAATTAATAAATTCAAGATCTATTACCACACAATTCTCAGATAGTATCATTGTTAATTTTGAAAGTCTCTATAACAAATTCATGGGGTCCCTCAAGGTGGGTCCCTCAAGGCTCTGACCTTGGGCCAACACTATTCAACATCTCCATTAACGATGTAGACACTAGTATCAGAAGCGGACTGGCCAAGTTCGCCGATGACACCAAACTTTGGGGTAAAGCATCCACACCTGAGGACAGAAGAACGATCCAGACTGACCTTGACAGACTCAGAAAATGGGCGGATGAGAACCTGATGGTTTAACACCGAAAAATGCAAGGTTCTCCACCTTGGGAGGAAAAACCCGCAGCATGCTCATAGGCTCGGCAGTGCTACGCTGGTTAGCACTACGGATGAAAGGGACTTGGGGGTCATGACTGACCACAAGATGAACATGAGCCATCAATGTGATGCTGCGGCTAGTAAAGTGAGCAAAACACTGGCTTGCATCCATAGATGCTTCTCAAGCAAATCTGAGGACGTCATTCTCCCGTTGTACTCAGCCTTGGTGAGGCCGCAGCTGGAGTGCTGTGTCCAGTTTTGGGCTCCACAATTCAAAAAGGATGTGGAGAAGCTTGAGAGAGTCCAGAAAAGAGCCACATGCATGATCAGAGGTCAGGAAAACAGACCTTATGATGAGAGGCTGAGAGCCATGGGACTCTTCAGCCTGGAAAAGCGCAGGCTCAGGGGTGATCTGGTGGCTGCCTATAAGTTTATCAGGGGTACTCACCAGGATCTGGGGAAACGTCTGTTCACCAGGGTGCCCCAAGGGATGACAAGATTGAATGGTCACAAATTCCTCCATGACTGTTTCAGGCTGGACATAAGGAAAAACTTCTTTACTGTCCAAGCCCCCAGGTTCTGGAATAGACTGCCGCCGGAGGTGGTTCAAGCACCTACAATGAACACCTTCAAGAGACATTTGGATGTTTACTTGCTGGGATCCTATGACCCCAGCTGACTTCCTGCCCCTGGGGCAGGGGTCTGGACTCAAAGATCTTCCAAGGTCCCTTCCAGCCCTAATGTCTATGAAATCTATTAAATCTTCTTTTGTTTTTAAGTTATAAATATTCATGTAATGTTATATTAAAATTATTATGTTCAGGACCAACCAGGCTTATGAGAATGAATCTTTGTCTCAGAGATGCATGGAAAGACATGGAAGTTTTTTTTTTCTTTACCGTAGCGGCAGGCACTTTGAAAACATTGTAAATGATGGTGATGTTACTCACTCTGGGGAAAGTGAGCTCCCCTATTGTAATAACAGAAATGATAGTTAGAGATGCTCCCTAACAGGAGACTGAAGAAGATGGGAATTTGGAGAGTCCCTCATTTAGGAAGCACCTCGTTAGTCAGTTAGAGAGAGACTAAAGGTCTGCAGAGGCTTGCCTACTGCTCCACAATAAAACTTGTTACTTGTTAGTTCTTCTCATCCTTTGAATGCCTGCATTTATTGAACCCAGAGATCACTACACCTATTCCAGCAAGGATGTGGCAGCAGTCTCTATAACACTTACTATTTGCATACTTCCAATCTCTCAGATTTCAGTAATCATGAGTGAGCTGAGGAAAGTCCAAGTGCACTAGGTATAGAATTGTCTCTGATGACACACACTTAGTGAATCCAGACACTTTCTTGAGCAGGGTAGGGGCAGAAAAGGAGGGCACTGTGAAGACAGGAGCCCTCTGAGTTGCAGTCTAGTTTCTAGTTTGTTTCTGCAGCAGCAGAGTCGCTAACTGATCTTGACAAGTTAGTTGGCACATTGTCACTGCTGCTTCTGAAAACTGGAGATAAGGCATGTCTATTGTGCACATATATAATATTGAAGATTTGAGATTTATGGAATACTTCAATATCATCAAATGAAAGTTGATACATAGTTATGAAAAGAGATTCAAAGCCAAGTCAGGCAGGTTGCTTTGGCAAATAAAACATCCAGAAAACTGGGAGATAGGTTATGGAAGTTCTTCAATAGCAGCATCTTTACCATTCCCTCTCTCCACTCACATTTAAGAATGCATTTGGGGAAAAAGAAAATTACCCGGAGTGACTCCAAGTTGGCAATCCCCAGCTAGCATAATGTTCTGTGGAGCAATGGGCAACTGGTTGGTAAGCTAGAACAACCCTGAGGCTCCTTTAAATAAACCAGGGGCTGCATCTGGGGATACAATATGTATCCTGGAAACTTTGCTTTGAAAGAAATGGTTGTGAATACATTGGGTCAGGGAAAGGCTTTGCCAGGAGAAAACAAATACAATTTTGGAGAAATGGCAAAGCTTTGTACCACCTGTCAGACTAAGTCCACATGGGATGTCACATTCCTGTGAAGTCACATCCATAAACAGTGTACATAAACCTGACTATTGTTTAAATCACATGGGAAATCATGGATTAGTACTGGACCCAGCCTATGCCTTATCTTATGAGATTTGAGGAGAGCTCTGAATGGGGTGGCATACTTCCTTCCTGCAATAAGAATTCCTGAAAGAGTTTTGACCTTCAACAAATCACATAACACTTGGATTTCACTCAAAGGGTGTTGGTGATAGAATCATTAAAAATATTGGGCTAGAAGGGATCTCAGGCAGTCATCTAGTCCAACTCCCTGTTTAAACTATCCCATTGCCAGCTAAGCGTTTACCTGACACGAGTGATCAACCTTCAGCTCACGGAGCCCTGTAATATGGCCTGCAGGTTTCCCCATAGGTCTGGAATTTGGCAATGGGAGACTGGTGCCAATTAACACTGCTACTACTCCCTCGCCACCAAATTCCCAAGCCCCACATGGCTGGGTCAGTGCTGCAAGGCCAGCCCTATGCAAAGGGATAGGGCCCTATTTCCACACAGGTGAATCAATCCAGGGCCAGATCCAACTGAGGCAGAATGGCCCAGCTCAGACCTAATGCAGCCATGTTGGATAAAGCCCCAGCCAGGCCATTCCCACATAGCTACAGCAGGCCCAAGCCCCATGTGGCTGGATCAGCCCCAGCCAAGCCATTTTCACGCAGCTAGATTCAGCCTATTGACAGACCTGGCACCATGGGCCAAGAAGGCCAGACACCACTCACCTAACTGCACTTAATGACTTGCAGTGACTAAGACTGCACAGTTTCTCAAGGTCAGGGTGCTCAACCCCAGGCCCTCAGAGCATTGTCATCTGGCCCACCAGGCTCCCCACAGCTCCAAAAATTTGGTAGCAGGGAAGTACCAAAAGTATTAATTGCTACTTCCCTGCTGCCAAATTTCTGGATCTGTGGGGAGCTCTGGAGGCCAGACAGCATGGCTCTGCTTGCTAAATTGGGCCTGTGTGGTGGCATAAGGTGGGTTCTAGGCAGTGTGTTCTAGGTGGCAAGGTCAGATCTGGGCAATGCAAAGCCAGATCTGACTCCATCCAGGTGGCATGAGGCTAGATCCAGGTGTGCAGGGCGAGATCCAGGCACACAGGGCTAGATCCATGAGTAGCAGGGCTGGATTCGAGCTGTGCATGGTCCAATCTGGGCAGCTCACCCTAGTTGGCACCTGAGCACAGTTAGGCATCTAATCCAAGCAATAGGAACTGGCCAGAATTGCTTTAGCTGGGGTGGCTATTTTATTTGTGGAAATGGTATAAGCTGTAGAAGCAAAAGCACTTCTTGCTAGCATGCATTAGGAAGGCGTGGCAATGCAGCTACACTGGCACAGTACTGTCATGCACCATTTCTGGATAGACCTGGACTTAGATGTAGCACAAATTTCCCTTTAGGTAGAAAACATGGTTTAAATTTTATTCTTAAATGAATCTCCCTTAAAGTGAGAGAATCTGTGAACTCAAATTAGTTGTACAAATCCAAAAAGATTATTTGTGGGGTCTGTAAAACCTTAAAAGTTCAAAGTCATCATCTTTGTCTTAAACTATTAAATGCAGTTATGATCTTGACACAGACCAGGGCTATGTCTTGAACATAAACATTTATGATCATGTTTATGAAAAAAATCCAGTGTAGGTTTCTAATGTTAGAAACCTGTTAGTGGGAGCACAATGTACTGGCAGGAAACCCTTTTTTTTTTTGCTAACCAGCTGTTTTCTTATCGGCAGCAGAAAAGAGCTTTCATAAACCAACACCAAGCACATTTTCTTTCATTCAGTAAACAGCAAGTTTGTTAGCCAAATCCTGAAAGATGTTGACCATCTGCAACCTCTATTGATTGCACCTTGAGACTTTGCCCAGGGGAATGATTATTTCATGATTTTGCAGAAAAATCAAGCTTTTCCTATAGAACTACTTTCTAAAACAAAAGAAAAACACCTCCAGCACCTGACTTCTGCATAAATGAATATGTTGATTGCAAATGTCCTCTTTCAAAATGCCTCAAAATGTTTAGGAACCAGCATATCACATTAATCTCTCCATCAGAGCTGTCTGAAAGTCACTGTTTCACAGTAAAGGGCAGCTTAAAAAATGACAACAATGAAATAAACTTTACACAGTGAGAAGTTTTACCTTTCCTCAGGCTCATGTTCCAGTGTATTAACAACAATTGAGGTTGTATACAGATGTTCATTTCTAGATGTGGAAAAAATCCATGGCTAGAAACGGTTCCAGGAGCAGAAGCTGTACAGGTATTCAGTCCCCAACCTCCTCTCCCCTGCTCATTGTTCCTTCCAAAGACCGGGGTGATCCAGGTCTGGGGAAAGTGTGGGCTGCTCAGGCCCTCCCATTGCCAGGGGGTCTGTAGCAGCATGGCCCCAGTGAGACTGGTGTGAGAAGCAGGTAGACAGCTTACAGTGCTGCTCCCTCTGCTCCAGGACTGAGCCCTACAGCAGAGTTCCTACCCACTCCATATGCAAGGGAGGGGACTCACACCTGGGACTCTGGTGTGAAGAATGTGTGGGACCTTTGCCTTGCTACCCCAGGGAAAGCCCACCCAAGTCCACTTCCCAGCCCCACTGGCTGTTAAATTACCACCCCTGCCACTCAGCTGAGTGGTGCAGCCAGCAAGGGGAAACCAGTGGGATTGGGAAGCATGTTTGGGAAGGCTTTCCCCACTTCTCAGTTCCACTGCCTTGTAAATCACCACTGCCACCACCAGCTGGCTGGCAGTGGGGGGGCAAAGGGAAGTGGGCAGGGAGCAATAGCACTTCCTGTGCTCAGCTCCCACTTCCTGTGCTCAGCCCAAGTTTGAAGAACAAGTTTAATGTTCCCAATGCCCCCTATACTTTTTCTGATAAGTGAAAATGACCAATGAATTCACAACAATTATTTATGTGTAAAATGATAAATTGTTCCACTATAATACCATGCTGGTCTTGCAACTTGTTATTTTTTCAATATGTTGGAGCCACTGAGCCAAATGTTGTACTCCTTTATGCCAGAGCAAATTTGTTGGTCCCCAATTTTACTGACTGCTCCACCCATTGAAGGGGTGGATGAGAAGGAAGAATGTGTTCCATCAGGCTTTGTTCAAGGTGCCATGGGCTAAGTCTGCTGGGATCCCTTAAGGTCAAATATCAGAGAAAAAAGATGATGTTCATCCGCAGTGATGAAAACTACACTTGAAAGATTTCTTGGAACCTTGTGGGTATGGAAATTATATCAACCTGAAGTGGGGAAAGCATCTCATGCATATCAAACTACTGCTCATCACCCTAAGATACAGCTGCAGCAAGGAATTTATCAGATTGCTTGTTTTTGGCTTTTACTGTTTTATCTGACAGGCTGTGGAACAGAAAATGCTAAGCAGGCTGCTCAGCTGGGAAAACAAAAGACATGTGGCAGACTTTCTTTTAAAGATACCGGGTATTCCTTTAATACTATTTAATGATATAGCATGGTCAGCTTCTTCCACCAAGTGGCAATGCTTCCATTACATGCTGGGTGGAGGAGTCCAATGGAACATTCTTGGTGCACGTACATGCGGAGACATTTGAGAGAGTGAAGAGGAGAACCATGTGTGGAAACATGAGATGTTTACTGCAGAGTTGACTAACTTCAGAGTAAAATGTCACTATCTACACATGTGGTGCTATTAGGATGGAGTAAACTAATTAACTCCACCATAGGATAATACTTCAGACACAAGTACTTTCTTACCGCAGAGTTATTTACTTTGCCACAATGCACTTGTAGATGCTGACAGGGCTGGCTGGGGCATGAGGGGGCTTTAGTGTGGGGACTGCCTGCTAGGTAACCCCACACTGAAGCACCCTTGTGCCCTAGCCAGTCCCTCTGCAGCACGATGAGTCAGGTCAGAGCAGCCCCGGGCTGGCAGGCTGATTCCTGGGGCTGCACCGCCCTGGCTCAACATGCTGCGGTCCCAAGCACGTGTGTAGACTTACCCAGGAGCAAGTAATTCCAGCACAAACTGTGCCAGAGTTTATTCAGGTGCATTAATTCCATGTGTAGACACATCCTCTGAGTATATAAATGTACTGAGTAACAGGATCCACAGTCTTGCCCAAATGGAAGTTAGAAGATCACCACTCCCTCCCCAAGGTTTCTTTGGGTCCATATCTCCTTCCTATGCCTCCAAAGCTCCTGAGCTTATTTACTACTCCAAGCATACCAGGGCTAAACCAAGCATACAACCCAGAAGGCCTGGCAGTCTAATCATGTTATGAATGACCCATTTTTGTGCTTGAAAGAATTCACTTATTTTTCTTCTTGTGTACATTCCTCACAAAAAATGTCTTGCTAAAACACACTTCTGCCACGAAGCCTTTCAATGATAACCGACTAAAGAAACACACACTAAATTAAGAGCCAACCCAAATTCATCAAAACTAACAACTTAAAATTCTGCTCTCCATGAAAAAAAAATCCAGTCTCCTAGGAGAGACTGTCGCCCCGTTCCATTCTCTACTGTGGAATTCCTACCAACTACATGATCCCCTTAACTCCTGGCATTTGTTGTCACTTCTGGTATGGGTGGGATTTGACTCCAATCCTTCAGTCACTTAAGCACAAATTTAACTTCAGATGCACAAAATTTGGCTTATAGGGACTACATGTGCATCTATATATAAAAATAAATATTTCTTACATGCACAACAATGTGTATTGCTGTGTTATGCACATACCTTTGGACACCAAAACCATGAGATGGAACTCCACAATTATGATGCCCCCTTAAAATTAATCATTTAAAAAAATCTTGATTTAGAAATTACAATTCATTCTTTGAGTTCCTGGAAGCCACATGTGGAATGATAAGGTATATCTGCTAATTTTATTTGCTACTCATGCAGAGACACAATTAAACCAATTCTTTTTGTAACTGGACTGGTGAACATCAAGAGGAACTTCATCAAAAACTCATGCAGTAACATCAATGAAGCAAAATAAGGCTAAGTATTCTGAAATCTAAATAATAGATGAATATACTCAGTTAGTCTGGCTCGGATTTTGTGGAAACAATGTCAGAAAGCAATGTACTTAATTTTCAGCAATCAAAGTTGTTGTATGCAATTATCACAAGCACTCTATGAAAATAGTAGGCAAAGAATACTCGTGTTTCCATTCTTCTTCATTTGACTTACTGCATGTCTTGCAGAATAATCCCTGGTAACAAGGTACAAAGTATCTTTGTGATGGTCTAGGCAGAGAGTTTTGGATGATGTAATATTTGTCTCACTGAGATTTCAAATTTTTTTTACCATACTGAATCAGGAAAAAGTTAAATCTCAAACTTTTGCAATCCAATGATCTGAAGGAAAAAAAATGGTTCAGGCTGAGCAGAATATTTAATTTTGCCTTTTGTTATTTAGACAAAAATCGCATACATCGCTGAATGAAAACAACTTTGAAACTTTTTCCACTTTTTTTTCAAAATGGGAAATTCATCAAAATTGCTCTCCAACTGATGAAAAACAACTTCTTTGAAAAGTTTCTATCCGGAACTACTTGACAGGTTTGTCTACTCTGAACACAACATTTAATGAATTTTATTCTCCATGTCTAAATTAAAACAGACCCAGGATTTCTGCCGTTATGGTAGAAACCAATATTCTTTGGCCCATACTCTATTACTCCCTTTTAAAGTTTGATAGTACAGACCTGTCTCTAGATATTGCCAGGGCAGCAGCACAGCTGGAATGAAGAATTCATTGTTTTGCAGACAGAAAATAATGAAGCTCTTTTGAAGACCACAAACATCTAACTTAATTTTAAATATTAAAGTGCTCTTCACAGGTCAGTAACAATGCAAGTAAATGTAATTCAAAGCCATTATTCCAAAGCCTCTAAGTAATGTAATGATCCTAAAGAGAGAAATATATCTTCGCTGCAGCTTACTTTAGGAAAAAAGGCAAGACCCAGGTAATGAGCAATTTACTTCTTTGCTTTTTAGTCCATGTCAAGTATTATTTGTTTATAAAGACTATAAGCCATCTTAATAGTAGAGCTGTTCTGCTGAACTGTGGTGTTTACGTCGTATCAAAATCTTTCTTATTTGTATTCCTAATATTAACAGTGACTTTAGTATTGCACCGCACTGACCATTCTCACCATCTTAGAAACACATGCATGGCTACTGTAGAATAAAACTACTGTGATGCAAGTAGAGTAAGTGTGACACAAGAGCATCGACTACTTGGTTGACACAGCAGATAGTAAACATCGAGCACATCTACATGTGATGCTACGTTATTATACGGTGACGTAACGTCCACAGTATCATGTCCCAGTGCACAGAAGTGTGAAAATGAAAAGTTTATTAAGTTAATTAAAAGTTCTTCCATGTGATTCCTCATAACTGGTCTCCAGCTCCAGACTTGGGGGAGGGTTCATAGGTCCTTTCAAGCACTTTGCAACATTGTTGGCTCTATATTGAATGATGAATGATAGCAACAATGAGGAGAATGATGGGCCAGTATTCCAAAATGTAGAGAAACTAAACAATAACTGGACACATGAAAAAGAACAGAACAAATAAAGATATAGAAAATATATAAGAAGAAAATAAATAAAAAAGATTACAGAGTTTCTCTTACACAGCTCCACCCTGCAGAACCTCATACTCTTGGCAATAGCAAGGGACTGCTCTGTCCCAGCAGGAAATCAGATTTATTTTGCTCAATAATTTCTTGATTTATAACCATGGGGAAATTTTCAAAAGCATATTTTGTTCCATGTAAATGCAAGTACAAAGCATTTAAGAACATAATACTGTTTGACAATCAATAGGATTGAAGCTCCTAATTCACTTCATTTTCCTTTGAAAATTTACCTTTTGCATTGTTTTAACTGTTGTATATATTTATATTGTTATCCAAGTAACAGTATCATCCAGAGATTGGTGTTTTAAATACTAAGTTTCATTATCTCTTTTACAGTGACTCAACACACTTGAATCTAGAGAAGGGCTAGCTCAGATAAACCGAGGGGGAGCATCTACATGTTCATTAATACGCTTTTGCTAATGCACATTAAATTTAGTAACTCTGGGCACTTATACACATGCTGCAAGGCTGGAGGGGGAGCTCCCGGAGTCACTCTAACTGAAGCACCACAGCATCTCATGTATTAGCATCCCCATGCTTCAAAATGGTGGCAGGAGTGCTTGAACTAAAGCTAGTTCAATTAACTTTACTTAAAGTACCTCTGTTGTCATTTTGAAGCATGGGGATGCTAATATACAAGACACAGAGATAATTACCACACTCCAGCAGATTCAATTAATTGATTCTACTCTGACATGCTGTAACTACCCTGCAGCCCTGCAGCATGTGTATAGGCACCCTCCGTTATGAGGTACTAGAAAAAGGTGCATTAGCTTATTTTAATGTGCATTAAAATAGGCTAACACACATTAAAGAGCACATATAATCATGCCCAGGGAGACAAAGCAGCAGCCTAAAGAAGACACACTGCTCTAGGTGTCTGATAAAGCTCAGCTGTAAAATTATTATTATGGTAATGATCAAATACGCCAAGCAGAGAGTAGAGCCCCATTGCCCTAGGCAACGCATAAGCATTTACCGTAATTTGTGTCTGCCTCAAGAAATCCAGTCAACTGGGATTATGCAACATCAGAGGCAGAAATTGAATGAAAAACAGAAGAGCAAAGGATACACCTTTATACAGCTTATAGCTCTTTATATACTTCGTTATATAGTTGATACCTGCTTCCTCTGCTCCTGCTGCTGTTCTGCAGAGCATCTCTAGTAGAAACCCCATGGCCAGGCTGACATCTTCCACTACACATTAATCTCTTTGTCATGCCATTATCCTAGTTGAATACCACTGCTTCTCCAACATAACTCAATCACTCATTAGCAACACCAGGTGCCTTTTCATAACCTTTGACTCATTCTTCAAACACTCCTCTTTTGCTCAATTATTTCTCACAATAGGATCATAGGAAAGTGGGGTAAGAAGGGACCTCATGAGGTCATTTAGTCCAGGCTCCTGCTCACTGCAGGATCATCCCTGAATAAACCATCCCAGCTAAGTGTCTGTCTAACCTGCTCTTGAAAATTTCCAAGGATGGAGATTCCACAACTTCTCTAGGTACCCTCTTCCAATTCCTTACCACCACAATTTCTGTCTTGTCCACTCTCATTCCTTTCCTTAAACCCTCACATCATTTTCTTTCTGTTTCTTCTAGTAATATTAAACTCCTTTAGTCTCTCCCCCTAGAAATCCCATCCTTTGTCCCACTAATATCTCCATCTAATGACCTGTCTCCCTTCTCTCTCTCAGCTCATTGCATGAGCTATTTACAATAGTTGTCTGGATCTCCTCTCCACCGACTCCATCCTACACTGTCTCCAGCCTTTGCCCTAAACAACACTTGCTTTTGTAAAGGTATCTAATGATGTCGTCTTAGCCAAATCTCAGAACCAGTGCTCCAACATCATCCTCCAATATCAAGTCTATCATCACCATCAATCACATTTTCCTTCTTGAAAACATGTCTTCCTGTAGCTTCCATGATTCCCCTCCTAGCCCTCTAATACTTTTTAACATGTCCTTTGAAGACTCCACCTTATCATTTCTCCAGTTTTCTATAAGCATTCCAAAGGAATACTTTATCTTTTTCATGTCTCCCTTTATGTCTTATTTCAGGATATTCTCATCCAAAAACACTAATTCAGCTATCCCCTATAAATAGATGACTCACAGCTTGCATCCCTTTTCATGCCAAGTAAAATTTTGGTCTCTCTCCCTGACACCTCCTTATGGATATATAGCTGTTGATTCAACTCAACCTAGCTAAAATTGGAGCTCCTAATTCCACCCACCAATCCTCTCACTTTTCCCTTCCTCCATTACCATGGACACCTCAATCATCCTGCCTGTCATTATGGCCTGTAAACTGATCATAATCCTGACTTGCTTCTCTGATGTTCTCTTACCTAACTAGATCTAAATCTTGCAGGACTCACTATGAATATTTGCAAGACCCACTCAGAAGCCTCCTTCAAAACTTTCTGTAAAAGGCTTTACCATGGCACCTGCAAAAAACTTGCTGTTGTGCCAAGATTTTTCTGACCAGTATTTTCCCACTACTTCCTTCTATTTTCCCTGTCTCTCTGTATCCGTCATCTTTTATTGTATACACTGACTGCCAATTCTCTGGTGCAGGAACCACCTTTTTGGCTATACAGTGATACATACAGTGTGTACAGTACCTAGAACAATGATGTCCTGGTCCAGGACTTCAGCTCCTGGGAGCTCTAACAGCAAAAATAATAACTTGCCTGTTAGAGTGATTTCTCTTGTCAGACATGTTCCCTTCTTATGAAGTCATAAGGAAAGCTGCTCTTCTGAGATCTCCACCTCAAACTTGTATACGCAGGAGGCTTAGACTACAACATGGACTCCAATCCAAAACCCTGCATCTACTCCCACCTTCCCATTAAAATGTAATCATTCCATTTCACAATGAATCTTCAGAACTCTCGACTTTCTCTAGCTGAGGAGGTTGCAGCTGGATAAGCATCTGATTTGGGGAAGTTTTCTGCAATAGGAAACTCTGAACCATTTGACATTTATCCATCACTGAGGCAGAAGACAACTAATCTGGCTACCAGGTTTCAAATAGTGGAAGGAGCACAACATATACTCTGCCATAATGCCTACATCCTTATACAAGGAGTTTTGCTGCTGGTGTGGTTTTTCAAGCAGATAATTACTAGAGTTTTAATTAAACAAGGGTTTATCTGTTCCAACTGAATGTGTAGAAAATGTGTTTATCCACAGAGGTCTGCATTGGATGTTTCAAGGTTTGACAACAATGCTAAAAAAAAACAAAAAACACACTAGATATGACTCCCCTAAACTTTCCCCTACCCAATATCCATAATTTAATTAATATTTTTCTGGGTCATAATTTGGGGAGCAACAAGGGAGGGAGGGTCTTATGGCAGTTCTGAGGTAAAACTGAAAACATCTCATTACATTCAATGAGTATTTGTATATTTTTTACCTGAGCTCTCAAGATATTTCCATATTAGAGGCTCAAGTATATGCAGACTTATTTCCAGTGCTTAAACTATCACTGTGGGGCATCTACATGAGATGCTTACTACAGAGTTGCCTAATTAGCTCTGCAGCAAAGCATTTCCATCTACACAAACGGAGCTATTAGGTCAGAGTAAACTAATTAACTCCACTGTAGGTTAGTGCTGCCTGATACAAGTGCTGCCCTATGAAGGAGTTTTTTACTCTGCCGCAACACGTGTAGACAGCGATGGGCTGGTTGGGGCATGAGGGTGTTATAGGACAGGGGCTGCCTCCAAGCTAACCCCGCACTGAAGCGCCCTCATGTCCCAGCCAGCCTCTCTGCAGCACGATGAGCCAGGTCCCAGCAGCCCCGGGCTGGCAGGCTGAGGCTACACCACCCTGGCTCAACGTGCTGGGCACACGTGTAAACACTACACCCACTATTTGTGACTGCCCACATTAAATAATGATTTTAAAATTACACCTCTGTCATGGCAGGGTCCTTCAGGAGGGCCATTATCTCCTTACGGCCCCCCTCACCGTGCCAAGTCAGCCCAAGGACACCCTCAAATTCTCCTTAATAATGGTGCCCCCTCTCTGGGCTTGCTGTGCCCATGCTGGGCTTTCCTATAACACTGCCCCCCCTCTGGGGCTCGTCGTGCCCAGGCTGGGGCTTCTCAAAGCCGCCCCTCTCCGGGGCTGGGGTCTACGCCCCGCAAGCTACGCCCTCACTGGCGCCAGGGTTCCCATACCACTGCGGTTCCCCCTGAGAATACTGCGCCCTCACTGGCGCTAGGGCCCCACCCCCTGTGGGTCCCTATGAGGCCTCCTCCAACCCCTATAGCCTCACCCAAACCACCGGTGTAATATCAAAGCCAAACATAAACTCAAGCCTCCTGGCTATAACTCAAACATAAGGCACTGGGCCATAACAACATAAGCCTCCTGGCTGTAACTCAATATCATTGCTCCAGCCTCTGAAGCTCTCTCGAGCCATACTTGCTGTTAAACTTTTCCTCCCATCTTAACTGCAAGAACTCCTACCCCTCTAGCTGCTTGCAGGGAACTACCAGCCCAGCCTCAGCCCTGGGCTTTATGAGGGCCAGGCCCTGCCCCCTTCTGGCCAGCTGACTCACATTAGTTGCCCTGGCAACCCACAGCTGTGCTCCTTATGTTCTGCCAGGGCTCGCTCTCCCTGGCACTTTCTGCTCCCTAGGAGCAGGCACTGAGGTGCCCTGCGACAACCTCCTATAGCCACTCTCTTTTTCAGCAAATGCAGAAAAATGAAAAAGACCTCTATGCTCAACATGGAACCAAAAGGTTAAGAGAATGAAGGAAACACTATAGAAGTAAATGCTGCTACAGTCTTTACAATATGCTTGCGAGAGATCTTCAGAGACCTCTAATGCAAATTGAAATAGATTCTTTGGAATTGTGGGCCAGAAATACACTAGAAGAGGCTGCATCTGAAAAGTTGTCTGCTATAATATAGTAACTGCCAGTTAATACACTATTTGACCTATTGCCAATGTATCTGTGGTGAACCAGACTTCCCCTAGGCTCTTCGTAAGTTGTGCATAAGTTTCTCTGTCTCTGCCTCTCTCTCTCTCAGAAAAAAACAAACGCTTAGCATAACCAAGAACATCACCATATTATTACAATGGCATCAATCCTGGCTGTATTTTTTTCATGTCGTAAGTCTGAACTTCAGCTCCCTTCCAGCGTTCCTGCAATTCAACTATTACAAAGATGAATACCTGTCTTTTCCCCCCTAAGTCTGATTAAAAAAAATTAAAAATTAGATGTTAAAAATTGTCTCCATTTTTCATTTTCCAACCAAAAGTTGAAAAGTGGAAACAATGAAGCATCAAAATTACTCAGAAACCAAGGAAATGAAGGCAAATACTCTTACAAAATTGAATTTTATTTCTGAAACCCTGTCTTTCTGTTAGTCTCATGTAGCTACTCTTTGGATTTTACTCTTGGGCTTTACTTGAATATAGGCATATAAAATGAGACAAGACAGCCACTAATTTCAGTGGGTTTTGATTTGACATCAGCTATAATAAATACATTTATATTCCTAGTTATATTTTGAAATATTAAATATATTAGAGCACATGGTGTGAACACATTCTAATCTCCCCTGTGAACATGTGGATAGCTAGTGCACTTTAACATATTAGTACTTCAAATACTGTGAGAGTATTTTTAGCAAGCCACACTAATTAAAATTGCCCGTGCATCATGTGTACCAGTGTGTCCATGCATCCCCGCACTGAAAAAATGGTGGTGGGGCGTTTTCAAATGTGTTCTATTTTAAAGCTCATCAAATGTGTTTTATTTCAAAGTCCACTGCCACCATTTTTTTAACACAGAGATACATGGTGACACTAAGACACATGACATGGAAGGCTTCTGGAAATTTTAGATCTGTTAAAAGGATGAATTGAGTCTCGGTGCATGTGTATAGGAGCCCTGAGACATTAACAACTGGGAAAACACAATGAGCTCCACTTTTGTACTCCCCCCCCCCCTTGTGGCTGTTTAAATGAATAACAAATATTTCAAACATTCACAAGAAAAACACAGACAAGCTTTTCATGGGTAATGAGAATGTCCTGATAGTGCTCTTAATACCTCCATAGTTGAGGAATTTAAAAAATGAAATGCAATAAATAAGCTACAGACAGTTGTAGAATAGTTCTGAAAGTTGTGAATATCTCAGCAGAGGCTCTCTTCTTCATAAATAACTTTGATTTTACAATTGCTTAAATTTAAACAAAGGGCATCTATTAAATGGACTGAAATCATGGAACATTTTATGATGCTTAAACAGTACGGAAAAGCTCTCGCTGTTCCTTCCTATCAGCAGCATTCATTGACAAAGCAACTTCCTGTTGTTATAAGATTGATTTTTATGCATACTGATCTCTTTGATTTGATGAGAATCAATCAGCTTCCATCACCATGGGAGTATAGCACCTTACCATCCAACACCATGGGAGTATAGCACCTTACCATCTTTAATGGCAGTACAGGGAAATGGAACTGGGAGTTGTGGGTTCCAGGTTGGTATCCTGATCACTAGACCAGTGGCTTTCAACCAAGGGGCCACAAGTCCCTATCGGGGTTCCACGGCACAGGTGCCATTGCTGCTGTGCCCAAGTGGAACTGCCCTGCATGCCTCATGCCCAGCCAGACTGGGAAGCAGCTACGGCAGAAGCAGGCACTTCTGTCTATATTGGGGTTTAAGCAAGCAGGAGTGCTCAGTCCTGCCACAGCCCTTCCCAACTTGACCCTTGGTGGCATCTTCTAGAAACAGAGCTGTGAGGGGTAGGTGCAGAAACTGTCCTATGTGCCTCTGTTTCCAGCAGGACCATGGGGAGACTGAACTAGGAAGGGTGGCAGCAGGACCAGGCACTCCTGCTGCAGCCGTTTCCCAATCTGGCTGTTCAGGTGGGATGCAGAGAAGTTCCACCTGGCTGCAGCAGTGGCAGTCGCAGTTCCCTGGTTGGAAAGCACTGAAGTAAGCTGAGGCAACACAACAGTGGTTCACAACTGGGCTGCTGCCAAATCCAAGAGTGACAGAGGGATGCCCTGAACCTGCAAAGTCTGAGAGCGTCTGCACTAGACCATACCTCCTTTTTCTGAAAAGTCTCATGCTATCTCCTGCCAGGGACCCCCGATTTCTCATAATGTCCAGACATATCTGCAAAGGCATTTGAAGCTACTTAGGAACACAATTTTGAGTGGTTGAGCTCTAAACCTTGTGATTTTCTTTTCTTCCACTGTAGTTGACAAGTACCTATACTTTAAAAGAACCCTAAAAGGAAACACTTAAAATGGTCTCAACATCTTTGAGTAAAGCATACCCCTACAGAGAGGCAGAACCTGTGGCTCACTTAAGCCTTGTGCGGGTTCTGTACACAGTGATGAATTTCATCCCAGAGCTGTTCATGGAGATGGCAGATCCCACAGCAGCACAGTTATTTATATCTGCAAACTGTCAGATGTGTCCCTCATTGAATCCTTTTAATGCATATTCCTTTTGTTTGCAGTTCTTTGCTAAGAACTGCTGCTGAAAGGAGCTGCCTGTCTCCCAGCTGTATGTCAGCAGGCAAGGACAAAGGATGTAGGAGTGCCTGAGGGCAGTGCATGCTGTTGAGAACATTGCTCACCAGACAGGCTTTCACACTTCAAAGCAGCAGCCCACTCTTTTTGTGACATTTTTAAAACATTTACAAATTTACTGATTAGACCTCAGTGCTCCATGCTCTGTGACTCCCTACGAATGTGTCCTGTATGCCGTCCCCTTTGTGCATGCCATATGTCAAGCATTAAAATTCAGATACTTGCTCCAGGGAGGACCAGGCCCAACAGAAGAAGAGGAGTGGGAAGGGACAGAATGAGGCAAAGAGCTGGGACAAGGGGCTGAAATAAGAAGGGAAGAGGTGGCAGAAAAGGCCAAGGTACCCCGTGCTTAAGGACACAAGACCTGGTTTAGGAGTGGGGCAGGAGAGATGCACAGTGAAGGGGAAGGAGCAGGGGGAAGAGGCAGCACTAAATGGGAATGGGAGCTGCATAAAGTTTCAAGTGCTGGCCTTGTTCTTCTGAGTTTTTGTGCACCATGCTGAATGATAGCAGGGAAGCAAATGATTTGTGCCTGTTCATCAACTCTAGTTTTGAATGTACTTCTCTCTGTTTTCATTGTCTCTGTTTAACTTTCTTTTTTATAAAGTGATTCTGTGGTTAAACACTGAAAAATAATCCTGCTGAGGCCAGCTTCAGCTTCATGTCAGCCTCATTCTGCTTGATTGCATTTCAGTCTCGCTATCACACTGGATGTCACCTCACTGGCTAAGGTTGAAATTCCCTCAGTGCCTTTTTTCCTTTGCTCAGCTAACACTCACTCAGCGTCAGCTGAAATAGCTCAGTGGGTGTTTATGGGGTAAAGTTTAGATGCTGCAGATTTAACATGGAGTTCTCTGTTACCATGACCGATGGCAGCAAGGAGTGCTCAAGGCTTGTAATGCTCCATGGTGTGCAGACATAACACCATGTACAGAAACCAGGTGGATTGTTCAGAGCTATACATGCACACGCATAACGGTATTCTGTAACCGACGGGAAGGCACCACGCTCTAGTGCTCAGAAAAGCACGTGGGGATGAGAAGCCGAAGCGTTTCATTTCCACTCCGAAATGGATTTGTTACATGACCTTTGGCAAGCAAATTATTCTCTGTGCCACAAGTTTCCTGCAGAATGGGGCCAGTAACATTCCCCATTCCTTTCATTGGAGGACTCCATGGTTTAACTCATTCATGCTCCTAATGGACTTTGGGAATTTCAGAGTATTACTTAAATGACTGATGCATAGAGCCATAACCAACAGCTTTCCCCTCGCACCCCATGGCAAGACGTTATCAAGAGCTGGAGATGGGGAAAGGAGAGTAGGGAGAGGGAAGGAATGCTAAGTGCTGGCACACTCTCTAAATCATCACTCAAGGCTGATGCCTTATTTGGCCCGCCCTAGTTATGCTACTGTTGATATGTGCTCAAAAATGCTCAGATTCAGCATCACTGGGAGCTCTGCCCCTAACCCCAGTCCCTTTGGGATAGCAGATAATTAAAAAATAAGTTTGCAAGACCTGGAATCTGGCACTTAAAATATTTAGTTCACCCAAAAAGGCTTCCCCAGGCCGGCTGTCTATCCCATGTGTGTGACATTGCATGCAACTAGACCTTGGGGCTAAGTACAAGCATTCAAGAAGCCCAAGGCAGAATCGAGCCAATCTACATGGGTTTCTCTAAGCTGCATAGATTGAGTTGGGACTAAATGGAACGTGTTTGCCCTTTGGTGGGGGGAAGCAAGAAAATGTCTGCATTGGCCAAGGCCAAAAGGCATGGGGTGGGGAAAGGGGGTGCTTCCGCATGGCTCCCAGCATGACACAGATTGCCCAGGGCAGCCAAGTTAGGCCATCCCTGATGTCAGGCACATGGCCCCACCCTCTGCTATCACCGCAGATTGTCCCCCTTCCAGAGCGGGTCACTAAAGCACACCTAGCAGCAGCACAGGGAGAGAGAGCTCCACAGGCAGAAGGACTGGTTCCCTCGGAGCAACGTCAGGGGAACAGGGGCTTTGGCTGTCAGACCACAGCTCCTCTGCCCAGTTACAGCTCCCAGCTCAGCCAGCCCAAAGCAGGTCAGGGGCAGGGAGGAGTGAATAGGAAGGCTTCCTGACTCAGCTAGCCAGCAGGGTCACTCACCCCAGTCCCACCATGTGCCACCCTGCCCCATTCCTCCCACAGCTCCAGGACTGCAAGGGAAACCTCCATGTTTGCTCTGCACCCACTCCCCCAAGTGCCGAGAGGTGGCACCTGGTGCAGGATCCGGGGTGAGGCTAGGGCGAGCAAAATCCACTTGCCAGGTGAACCAGGCAGCAGGGAGGAAAGCCCCTGGCATGCTGCCCCCTCCAGCTGTGCAGACCCCAGCTCTGGGGGAAGCTGAGGCTAGGGCAGGAGGGCTCCTCTTTCCCTTTCTTCCCTCTCCCCCCCCAAGTTACACAAACCAGCTAATAGGAGCAGACAGGACACAGGGCTGGGGAGCAGAGGCTTTGCTGCCTCAGCTCTATAACAGCCCAGGGGCAAAGCTGGCCCAGTGCTCAACTACAGCAGAAAAGCACAGACCAAGCCCACCTGCCCTGCAAGGGAGGGATTAGCTAGGGAGCCACAAGGGCTCCAGGGATGCTGGGGGACTATGATCTAAGTTAAGTCAGGAGGGGATCTGGTGCAGAAGTTTGACAGACTGGTTTAACCTAAACTAATTAAATCTGATAATACATCCATCCAGGTCTACCTTAGACTAGGTTCTACCATTTTTAAACCAGCCTATGCACATTGAACCTCTGTTCTGTTACAGGCTTAGACTACTGACTGATCACTCATACCAGTTTATGCGTAATGTCTGTCCCTTGCTCGGAAGTATCATAGTGGAGAATGTTCAGAGTAGCAGAAAAAACAGGCCAAAAACAGGTAAAGAAGATAACTTGAGAGCCATCAGTGTGCCAGCTCCCCCTTATAGATCTGGTTACGCAAGAACATGTCACATCAAACTCATTTAAAAATAAACAAAAATCAAGGCAGATAGTCTTAAAAACTGCAAATATACATAAATCTACACGAAAAATACATTCTAAAGCATGTGCATTGTACATAAAGAGCAAAATACATATTAAGTGTATCTTTAATATGAATTGCTATTCCGACTCCAACTATGTGCCATTTACAACATATGTTGCCAAGTTAATCCATTTCCCACTAAGAATTAACACAATGAATTGCAAGATGTGTCCAGTAGCACACAGTGCATTTGTTTTGCATGATACTGCTGACTAATTCTGGCCTTTGAACTAGCCCATCCTGCCCCAGAAGGATCATCCATACTAACAATGTGCAGCCAGCATGAGGAGCATGACTAAGAAGAAATAGTTTCCAGACAGCAGCCCTTAGTGTGAGCTAATCCATAGCTGAAGCTTGGCTTCTTGATGCTCCGAGTAGTATGTATAAACCAGAATAGCCTTCAGGCTTTTGAAGCCCAGTGCAGGAAGATCTCATAAACACACACAGTGCCTCCTTGCAAGCCAAAGGGAAGATTAATACCATCTTTTCATCTCAGACCATATTTATGCTGTCGTCTTCTTGCCTGTAGTCAAGGAAGCAACCACATATTTTCAGTTTTAAATACAACTGCACCAAATATTTAAATGCAAGAGGTTGAAGTTATATTCAAACATATGAACTTGCAAAGCTATCATTTATGCAGGACAATATATGTTAAAGCATCCTATTAATATGTCTGCACATGCTGCAATGCATACATAGAAGCTTGCATTTTCTTTCAGGATTTATTTTCCTTTTAAAAAAAAAAAAAATGTGGCCAATATAACCTGGCTTATAAACCAAGGGTCTCAGTGAACAGTGTCTCATAGTACAAAAAGGAATAAAGCCAAGTACTGTTTTGGGAAACAAAACTTCAAATAAATGTCTCTGAATTCCAGTTTCATTTACTGAAATGGCTTTCCTTGTGATGGCTGAAGCAGATGATTATTAATGACCTGCATTTAAAATATACTTGCAAATAGAGAGTACATAGTAGAAAAATGCAGATACCTTCCTGGCCTTCCAGATGCATCTTCAGTATGATTTGTTTTGTGCTTTGGTTATTAAAGTAATAACTCCAGTGTCAAAACAGATTGCAGGAGCA
Source organism: Alligator mississippiensis (assembly GCF_030867095.1). NCBI lineage: Eukaryota > Metazoa > Chordata > Crocodylia > Alligatoridae > Alligator > Alligator mississippiensis. The sequence goes on from NC_081825.1 coordinate 279,265,663, forward strand.
TGGGACAATTTGTTACTGGCACACGTTATCATAATCTTCTCTCACTGAGTGTTTTTCCGTTTCCTTTTCTGGCTTAGTTTAGATGAGTCATCTCCTAGATGACACAGAAAGCTTTGGGGCTGACCACCTGCAATCACTCACAAATGCATTAGGCTCATTTGCGCCTACATCTTAAACCCCTTACACTGGGCTAGAGCTGATCAAGACCAAAAATTGTGGGGCCAAAAAAAGGTGTTTGGCAAGAATATTGGGTGAAATGCTTCAACAACAAGCTTCTAAATGAAACAAAACATAACATCTTAATAGTGATTTAAAATGTGTTGAATTTCAGGTTTGGGAAAACTGAAGATTTTGAAGACTGCAGCAATGTTGCTATCATTCTTCTCCTTTTCTCTTCTCTCTTTAGCACTGAAGTCAACAGAATGAACCATGTCCAAGGTTTGCTTTCTTCCCCTCCAACTTACCCTTTTTCCTTTGACATTTTTTACCTCTTTTAATGCCAGAGCTTATCAAACATCTCTATCTGTGGAAAAAGAAATAACAAGAGTTTGCATCTTTGCAGGAACTTTTCCAAAGATAAAGAAACTTTGAAAACTTACAGGTTGAGTGAAGGGGAAAAAGAGAATAAAACACATCCCCTAAACACCTTTTTCTATAGTCAGAGATTCCCAACCTAGAAACTGGTGAGGCTTCATCAGATGTAGGCTGCTGCCTATGAAAGGTCACATCTCTCTGAACCAATTAGGCTCTATGGGTGTGGATATCAGCTGACTCAGGTTAACCAGCTTCCTTTGAGCCAGCTACACCTAAGTCAGGTTCTGCCATGGGCAGGGCAGCTGGAGGTAAGTAAAGTGAGGGGGAGGCGGGAGCTGGCAAGCCTCTGGAAGGGGCTCATAGGTGCAATGGAGGGCAGTGGGTCTGCAGGGTGGGGCTAGTTGGTCTACAGGGGTCTGCCTGGTCAGGGGAGAGGCTGTAGCTGGGGCTGTGGTGAGTGGCTGGGCTTTCCCAGTCCAAAGGTTCTGCTGAAAAGCACTCAGATATTCATTAGGCCAGGTTAACCCATTTCAGATCAAGTTAACCCAGGCCAGTCTAAACTTAGTGCACCTGCTCTGCCATCTGCCTGACTTCAAACTAACACCGCTAGTCAGCTTTCAACCTAGAGACTGCAGCACGCATGAGTGGAGCTGAGAGCTCCATGGAGTTCTTAGTTCTCCTCACCCAGCGATTACCCCATGTGCCTGCAGTTAATAGATGGCAGGGACATATCAAGCCTCAGCGGCACCATGACAGTTGTCCCTGTGTTTATAATTACCCTAAAGTAAGTGACAGCTAAACCAAAATAATCTGTTGAAGTAGGCTCTTGCTCTGATTCAGTTAATCTATAAGGTGCATCTCTACTGTGGCTCAGAATAATTTAGCCCAGTTTCATTCTGGGAAAAAAAAATTGCCCTTGTTTTGGGCATGGGGTAATTTTGGGACAGATTTAATGAGCTCAGATAGGACCCTGGACCTAGCCACTCACAACTGAGCAATCAGGGTATCAATCCCCTGAGGTTGCAGGAAAACAAACCCCACATGCTCCTGCTTTTAAAAGCAAGCTCCAGACATCAGCAAGGGGTCTGGCCAAAGACTAACACTTGTTCTTGGCCCCTCTGCTGTTCCTTGACCTTGCTAACCTTGAACTCTGATTCTTACTTCTGGACTTCACCCATTTAACCAGGTAGCCTTCCCCAAATGCCCATGCCCCCATTCTTAACACAGATAACACACAATGCATAAGTGCCCATCTCCAAAATTATAACTGCAAAAGTTTAAGACTGTGAAGTGATATATGAATCTCTTTACTGTAATATGTATTTGTGATATTACTGTAATATGCATTTGTGAGCTGAAAACAAATAGGATTCCAGGTGGTGTATGCTATTATCTTTTTGACTGATGTTCAATAAAAATGAAAAGAGGCTTTGACAGGAATTTGAACAATAGCATGATAAATGTTACAAATACTGGAATATTCAGCTTTACTAATTGTTCTTTAATATAATAGAAAAATCTAATGCGTTAAAAAGCAATCTCTTTCTCTCCCCAGCCCTACAACCATACCTTCTATGCCCCTAATTCCCAAAGTGCTGCATCCTTGGAATCAGATACTGTTCCTCCAGTGTAACAATATGTTATCTGGTTCACTTATTTACATGGCATGGGAAGGCTGCCTAATTTGAAGATTTTGATAAATAGGGGCAATAAAGATTCACCAGCTGCTTGACATTTTTCTTTTGGTGTTGCTGGCATTTGTGATGGTTGGCCTGGGACTGGGCCAAGTGTTCTTAGCTAATAGTTCCAAGTATCTTGCCAGGAATACCTCAGTGAGCAAGTCTGTATGATTTGCTACTCATCCCTTCCTTTTAAATCTTCCCATCCCACTTAATCTACTAGAGAAATAAGAGTAAATACATATTTCATAGACATTAGGGCTGGAAGGGACCTCGAAAGATTGAGTTCAGCCCCCTGCCACTGGGGCAGGAAGTCAACTGGGGTCATAGGATCCCAGCAAGATAAACATTCAAATTTCTTTTGAAGGCATTCAGAGTAGGTGCTTAAACCACCTCCAATGGCAGGCTATTCCAGACTCGGACAGTAAAGAAAATTTTCCTTATATCCAGCCTGAAACGGTCTTGCAGGAGTTTATGACCATTCAACCTTGTAATCCCTTGGGGTGCTCTGGTGAACAAACATTCCCCCAGATCCTGGTGAACACCCCTGATAAACTATGTCCTAAAGCAACTGGAATTTTTCTGTTACCAGTAAATCTCTCCAGCCTTTCAAATCTTATCACCTTGCGTGTACCTAGAACAAATGCATATGCATGTGGGCACATAATAGGATGTCTTTACATGTGCTCTGGGGGCAGGGGTGCTTTAATTAGAGCAGCTCTCAGGGCTTCTCTAATTAAAGTGCCTACAGCATCTCATGTATTTAGCATTCTGAAGTTTAAAATGGTGGTGGGGGAGGTTTAACTAAACCTTGTTCGATGATCTTTAGTTAATGTGCCCCCACCACCATTTTGAAGCACAGGGACTCTGAATACATGAGGTGCAAAGGCTGCTGGAGTGCACCAATTAACACGCTCCAACAGATGTGATTAATCAAGTCTGCTCCAATGCGCTGTAACTACAGTGCATCGGAGCAGCCTCCCTGCACATCTACAGGCACCCATAAGTTACACAAGCGTGTATTTTAAGTGCTTACTTTGTGACTCAGACCCATGGAGTTAGTGGAAGTTGTACCCATGTATCTGATGGCAGAACCTGACCCACAGGGGATGGGACCAAAACCGAGGTTAAGCTTAAGGACTGATGAAACCAAAACGGCAATGAGCAAAACTTTGGGGGGCGGAGAAGGGGAAATCAGTCGCATCCTCTATTTTCAACACTGCTGCAGAAACAGACCATTGAAATGAAAGGGCATTTGGTCTCTATCACTGCTACCCCTTCATTGTAAAATGGAAGCTAATTATATATGACTTTGCCCAAGGGTCACAATGTATCTTTCAGCTTCCCTCTTATTCCAAAGAGAAGTGTCCAATGTCCAGTGCACTTCCAATTGGTTTTCACATTAGTGTGCAGGAGGGCACCCAAAGATCCACCCACTTGTGGAAGCTCCCCTCATTTTCCTCCTACCTGGGGTTATCACAATCTGGCCTGTTTCCTCCTGTGTAAAATGGAGGAAGTTCCACATCAGAGATGTTGTGAGATCAGTGCAATCGTGTCTGCAAAGTACTTTTAAGGTCCTGGCATGGAAGGTATGAGGTCATATACAGTTAATAGTATTATGTAGTATTCATTATCCTTTCTGAACTCTGGGTTTTAACATCATACTAGTTCCTCTTGCACATCCCTTCAGAAATGAGCCCCGTTTACTAGATTCTCTGCTCTCCTTTCTGTTGCTGTGCTACGCTTAATATTTTTCTCTCTTGTGGCTGGTGACTAGCCTCTCAGAACGTGTGAATGAAATCAAGACATTAAGAGGTTGCCTCTTCCTACTGCTTGTTTCCTTACTTGCTGAAGTCATTACACTCTCCCTGTGGCACACAAACTAAATGGAGTATGACACAGGGAGGATACACTGTTCTTGTTTGTGACCATCCAGGAACTTGCCTGCAAAATTACCCTGGCAAACTCATAATTCATGTTCTTCGGGGCCCTGTCCACACAGGCTGGCTTTATCTCCTTACCAAATTTGCTTCTCAAATGTTTCTGAACCAATCTGTGTGTGTCTCTAACTGATGAATCAATCCCACATCCCTCTGAATCCTAATTCTCACATCTAATCCAGTGAAAGCCCCAAGATCATTTTTTAGTGAGGGAAATAGCCAGGACATCAGAAGGCTGGTCCTCAGCCCTTAACAAGTGTAGAAGGGACATAAACTAATTCCATAACGTGATTATTCTTTTGTGCTATAATAAAGGATTCAGCCTGGAAGCTCAGAATGAATTCACCTTTTGAGCCTACATTATGTTAGATAGAAGAGTGAGGAAAGTATAGGTCCCCTACCGAATGGGAAGGGAAGTCTTTCTGATGTCTCCTGCAAGCACAAACTACAAGATTAGTTCTGACCCCTGGCATACCATCAAAATGGCAAACAAGTCTCATAACAATATGAATTCCAGCCCCAGTGGTCTGGGTCTTTGAGGAATGAAAGCTAACACTGCCGATACTACCACCAGAACTGTTAAGGAACATTTGTGTGAAAGTGCAGGATTAAGGGGCTAATGTTTGACTGCAGGAAGCTGCATCTTAATTGTACATGGCTGAAAAGTCTTGGCAGCATTGGTCAGACATACCCATCTGCCCATTCCCTTAATTCTACTGCAGCCTCCTTTCTTACTTTTCATTTTTAGTTACATTGCTCCTACATAAAAACTGCACATCTGCTATGACCTGTGCTTGGTTGGCTCTACTGCATGTGGCCCAATCTCACTAATCTGGAAAGCACAATAAAGGGCAATGACAAATGATGTTTTGGATAGAAGTACCTCATTCCATAATTGACTGCTCTGACCAACACTTCTAATACCCAAATAAGGTCTGATGGTTATGGATTCCTCTTCACCTCCCCACACCCACTGCCTTTGGACCACCCCTCCAAAGGCCCCTTAAGGGCCAGTAAGTCTTGCTAAATTACTAACTAAACAATACTAGGAAATCAGTGTGACATGAGATCATGCATAAATCCTGTCCATAGTGAGCCACAGATGCAACGTATTTTGTCACCAAAGGAAAGCCCAGAAATGGACAAACTGTACTGGAGTCCTCTAACTTTTTATGAATTACACCAAACTGGATTTATGAATCCTGACTGTCCAAGAAGTTCCTTAGTTGGCAAAGGACACAAGCTACTGGAATCCATCTTTCTGAAGTACAGAGAGCATCACCAGCCATACCATCATCTATGCCAAAAATATAGACTACAAAGAAGAAAATATTAAGCAAAAGACAATGCAAAACGAGAGATTGCTGAGGGCATATTATCCACAGAGGCTGATGACTAAAAATGTGAACTACTGGCTTCTAGTCGCGCCAAATATTGGAATTCTATTTGTTTTGTTTATAGAAGTTGTTCTCCTCCGCAGATGATTACAGTGTTTCCTGAGTAAATATTGTCTGGAAATCTCTCACAGTGAGTTTGCAGTTAACTAGTGGGAGGATGTGATGTTTAGGCTCTATCTCAAGCAGTCCTTAGTCACCGGTTCTTGGCTTGCATAATAGAATTTCGACACCATAAGAAATGGAGAAATTTCCAGTGTTTGGAAATAGCTTAATGCTTTTGCCAAAACAAGCATAAAAATGACAAATGGCTTTGTAGAGATGTCCAGCCAAAGAAAGCAATAATATAAACCTTATTTTCTTGCCAAGAAAGTGGTTACCTAAAAAATAGCGGGAAAGTATATTTCAATTTTAAAAAATATATTTATGTAACACGGGCTGAGCCCAAGCTTTGGCATTTAAATTGGATTCCAAAAGTGTTCTGTTACTGTAGCAATACTAGTTCATTACAGCACACACACAGCAAACCTAACCCCTACTGCAAAGGTCAGTGCTGTGGGGATTAGCAGTGTGGTCTTGCAGCTCTTTTTAACATTTAGTCCAGGCTACAATACAAGACAAGAGCCAGTGTATTGGTATTACACAGGACATTACACACAGGACTCAGTCTGTTTGGGGCAGTTTCAGTAGAGTCTTCTTTATAGCTACTGCAAACAGGATTTCTCTACTGCAAGGATCACTACATGGCCACATATATATTCAACCACAAAGAGAATTGCAACAGAGTAAGTGGAGAAAACAAGTCTTCAACCAATCTACAAAACCCACTTCAATCCTTGAGTTACATACAGTAATGTAACTCTGGTTAGATGATGAATTCCTGAGTGTAACCAGGTTGGGGGGTAGGGGGGTCTTCTCAGGGCTGATTTCGCCTTTGGCCTGCCTGCCTGTCTGTTTCTGGGCCAACCACCCGCCTTCTCTCCTGCCATGCCTTGATTTTAATTAACAGTTGTTAATTAAGCGGGAAGCTACCCATTTCTTGCTCCGATGCCACAGGGTGCTATCTGCAGCTCCGTTCCTCCCCTACACCGCAGCCCAAGCCTCGCAGATGGTATTTATAAATTTCTCTTTATGCTGGGGTCTCGGCCACTGTGGGCTTACCCCTTCTCTCTGTAGCTAGGCCTGTCAGTCAAAACCCACTAATCAAGGCTTGACTCCAAGGCTCTAGCTCTCAAAGACTCACTTGGGCTCCAGCACCCTCTCTGGCACTAAGGTCTGTTCACCCCTGAACCCTGCACCCTCTCCGGTGCTGGGGCCCACTCACCTTCAAATACCACACCCTCTCTGGTGCTGGGGTCCCCACACTGCAGTGAGCCCCCCAATGAAGCCTCCTCCTCCCCAAATAACCTCAGCCCAATCCTCCAGGTATTAACATCCAACACAAAACAAAGGCTTCCATGGCCATAAAATGGAAAAAGGATAATAAAGAAATAAGATAGGGAACATGCCTGCTTACTTTAGATGATCATGCTTCTGGCTCACAGAGTGGCATATTCTCCAACAGAGACTACAGCTACAACACCACAGTCATTGGGCGTCCCTCTCTCAGCTGTTCCTCTAGCCTTCTCCACTGGACATTTGTAGGATCCTGGTCTTCCTCTTCCTGTCACCTGACTGGCTGGCAGGGCTTGAGCCTTAACCCCTACTTGACCAGCCGGCCATAACTGGAAGGTTCTGAATTTAAAGGGACCACCTTGTCCCTTAGTAACAGGGCTAGGGTTCCCTGTTACACTGAGCAATGGATCTTTGTTGCTTGCAAGCTAAATACAATACAACCTCATTATAACAAATCTTATTTTTAACCATCCCAAGAGTAGGAACAGACTTGTTCATTATTATGATGCAGAAAACTGGCTAACCCTATTACATCAAACAACTTCATTAATTTCAATGAGGTTGTAATGTATAAAATCAATAACCAAGTTAGGCTCTGAGGTTTATGTTTGTACTCCAGACTGAGAAGCCTGATTTTCAAGAATGCTGAAAATTATTGCATCCTCATCAACTACTGCAACCTCTCACTTTATGAACTCCTTGACATACACCCCTCTCCTCCTAACTCCAGTGAAAATCCTCCTGTTAAGAGCATACTTCAATCACATCTGTCCCACTGAGTCCTTCATCTGCTTCCCTCAACAGCACCGCATCAAATACAATTCTTGGGACTCAGTTTTTATGGCCTTTGTAACTGAGGCTGCCACAATGTGCCCACTCTTACACTTTACTTCATCATTCTCTTACCCTTCAGTTTTGCAAATGCAATCACCAATTTATCTATTTATTACATAATACTTTGACTTTAATGCCAGACTTTCTGTTACACATGAGCCATCTTCCCCAAATAAATCCAAAAAGCCACTGTCCTGCTCTTTCACAGGAGCCTCATTTTTCCCATGACATCTATGGAAAGCAGTTCCATAGATAACTAGTGAGGATATATGGTATTTCACCTGTTTAGTTGGCAAATGAAAATAGATGTTCTTATTGCTGTTTCCAAGAATCTGTAGGTTGATACAGAAGTTATACTTATTGCATGGTAACCGCGCAGGAAGTGCTCTACAGCTATAACTGAACAGATGATCAGTGCACATAGACTACTGTAAAAATGGCAGATCCTACTCTACGATAACCCTGGATGGATTTGGTATCACACTTCAGTGCTCTAGGTTAGAGCGCAATAATGAACATCTGTACCACATCCCATCATGACACATGGTAGGTTGTGTTCTGCCAACATCCCATGGAGCATTGCAGCAACCCCCCACCTTGCGGTGCAGTGGTTTAGCTTAGGCCAGATTTTGTCTCATCTACCCAAGCACTGGGCCAGCCCCACCCCCAGGCCATCACTGACAAGAGTCAGTGAAGTCCCTGACCCCAGGTGTGCCTGTGTCCTCCCTCCAGCTAGCATAGATCCATTCACACAAAGATGGATTATTGCTGCTTATTGCTGACTTTCTCTTACTGGATATTGTCATGGGTCCACGTGAGGAAGTGCTGAATGTGCTCTGCTGCTATTGTGCTTCAGCTCACAGTTAACCAGTCTTGAGAATCTGCACTGATTTCTGGCAATGGGCAAGTTCCCTAATGAAAGTAAAAAATGTACTTGAACATCCCCAAAATCTGCATCAGCACACCTATGCATACTAATATGTAGCATCACTGCTTTCCAACTTGTCTGGGGAAGCTGAATGCATGTGTAAAATGTAGCTTGTAAGCAGCACTTACACTGCTTGTGCTCAATACAGGCTGCAGAACCAGAAACCCATGAGTCCAGCCCATAGACATGAAGTTCCAGAAACCTTGGATGCATTCAATGGCCCATAAAGAAGCATAGAGTGTTTCTCTGTTCTCATGTCTTAAAGCCATTTTTAATAATCCTGGTCACTCTAATAATGGTTTGGAACCATGTGCACATGGTAGAAAGCTAGTTTGGACAGTTTGTTACAGAGCTGGTGGTATGCTGCTGGGAGTCCCATAGATATATATGAAAGACAGCTAGCTTTTTTGTCAAGCACCCCCATTGCTGGTTTTATTAGTTACCGTTGTTCAGTTATCGCTTTTCCTGACTAGATAGTAATATCCAGTGGGCTTGCTAGCCTTAATGTAGTGTTCCCTTCCCCTCAATAAAAAAACCCCCTTTCAGACACAGTGTCTATGATGTTCCCCTTAGGAAAAACATCACATTTTTCAGTGGGAGGAGAGGAAACTCGTTCCCTGCCTTTCCCAATCTGTGGTCTGCAAAAGAAGCAGTGAATTGATTTTCCCTCCTGAACCCAGTAGATTTCCTAAAATCTGTATAGAATTTTGAAAGGCACCAGACAAACAGGGTAATTCTCCTGAAGCCTGAGTGAGTGGAAGCAGTCAGGTTGCCCCTTTTGCACATGTCCAGAAAAGATGACTTAGGATCATCAGGTACATGGTACTGTGTCAATATTCCATCATTTCCTTTTTAATTGTCTAACTAGCTGGAGACCTAGCATTGCCAACCAATCGGAGGCATCATGTATTTACAGAACAGGCAGTAGAGTATGTATCCCAAGACCCAGGACAATACACTGTTTACCAAGAAAACGTTTGATGGTTTTAAAAAGCATTGGATGTTTGCACTCTGAGCAATTACACTTCCAAGCGTATGTATTCTGAAGTGGTCTAATGGATAGTGCAGTGAACTTGTGGGGAGGGGGGAAGTTTCTCACAGACTCCTTCAGACACATGCAAGTTTTTGAAATATAGTAACACTAAAATTTGAGATTGGGGTAATTTTCCCTTGATTTCAAGTAGAGCAGGATTGGGTCTTTGTACTGTACTTTTTACACTAGTACTTGTTTCCAACTATAGACTACCCTTGTTTTGTCTCCTTGCAATGCATTAGAGAAATTGCCTGAGCTGGGTAATCATTAAGCACTTGCAAGTTTGCAAAAATTCTACAGTTTGGTGGAAGGGGGAAAGAGAAGACAGCACATTGAGGGTTGAATGAAGCTAACTAAGACTTACTGGGTAAAGCTACTGAACCCTATACACCCATATAGGAAATAAGAATAAGAACCAGTTATCTCAGCAAGATAAACATCCAAATAACATCCAAGATAAACATCCAAATTTTTCTTGAAGGCATTCAAAGTAGGTGCTTGAACCACCTTCAGCAACAATCTATTCCAAAACTTGGGGGCTCAGACAGTAAAGAAGTTCTTCCTTATGTTCATCCTGAAACAGTCGTGGAGGAGTTTGTGATCATTTGATCTGGTCATCCCTTGGGGCGCTCTGGTGAATAGACGTTTCCCCAGATCCTGGTGAGCACCCTGTATAAACATATAGGCAGCCACCAGATCACCCCTAGCCACCCTTTTTTCACCAGGTGTGGACGCTTTACCCCAAAGTTTGGTGTTGTTGGTGAACTTGGCCAGTCCACTTCTGATACCAATGTCTACATCATTAATGAAGGCGTTGAATAGTGTTGGCCCAAAGACAGAGCCTTGAGGGACCCCACTGGTCACAGCGCACCACAACAATTGACTTCCATCAACCACCACCCTCTGGGTCTGACCATGGAGCCAATTCCCCAGCCAGTGGATCATGGTGAAGCCGAGGCCACAGTTGGCCAGTTTTGCTAAGAGGTGATCATGGGATACCATATCAAAAGCTTTTTTAAAGTCAAGATATATGACATCAATCTCTTCTCTCTTGTCCAGGTGATAGGTCACCTGGTCGTAAAAGGAAATAAGATTTGTCAAGCAAGACCTACCTGCAACAAACCCGTGCTGGCTATCCCTCAGGATGCTGCCATCAGCCAGTCTGTTAAGGATGGTCTCTTTGATATTCTTTTCCAAGGCCTTCCCCAGGATAGAGGTCAGGCTGATGGGCCTGTAGTTTGCCGGATCCACTTTCCTCCCTTTCTTGAAGATTGGCACCACATTGGCCTTCTTCCAATCTTCGGGCACTTCACCAGAGCACCAGGAGTTCTCAAAGGTCCGTGCCAGGGGTTGAGCTATGATGCTTGCCAGCTCCTTGAGTACCCTGGGGTGTAAACTGTCAGGGCTGGCTGACTTGAAGATGTCCAGCCTCTCAAGGTGTTCCTTCACAAGGTCAGCATTGATGGAGGGTAAGGAATCGCCCTCAGCCAGGCATTCCCATCCTGTAATGGGCAGGGGCATCCCTTGGGACTGGTGAAAAACCAATGTAATGTACCCATTTAGCAAGTTGGCTTTTTCCTGGGCCTCAGTTGTCAGTTGTCCCATCTGGTTTAGCAGGGATCCAAAGTTACCCTTGCTTTCCCTTTAGCTCCCCACATATCTAAAAAAGTACTTTTTATTGTCCTTGATACTTGTAGGTAGTTGGAGTTCAGTTGCAGCCTTGGTTTTCCTTGTTCGCTCCCTGCAGGTCTGGACCAGTGCAGAATATGCCTCCTTGGAGGTGGATCTAATCCTCCATCCTTTTTAGGTCTTTCTTTTTAGATGCAGGAGGTCTGCTAGTTCTCTGCAGAGCCAAGGGGGCTGCTGTGCCTTTTTGCTGCCTTTCATCTGAGACAGAATAGAATTTGCTTGTGCATCCAGGATCACCCTCTTGAGGAGGAACCACTCATCCTGAACTCCCCTCCCCTTTGGGTTGTGATCCCTTAGGGCCTCACTGACAAGCCTCCTGAGCTTGTCAAAGTCAGCTTTCCTGAAGTCAAGGACTTCTGTATACTGACTGACTTGCCAGCTTTATGGCAGATGGTGAAGGTGATCAGCTCGTGGTCACTGTCACCCAGCTTCCCTTGGATCATTAGGCCACTGATTAGGGGGACACTATATCACTGATGATAAGGGTAGCACGCACTTTGTCAAGCTGGGGAATGGGGAGTTGCACAAGAGGTAGGCATCATCCTCACTGGCCTCATGAAAGTTGGTGGCCCAGTTGTGCCCCAAGTGATTGGAGTGTGTATGTGTGTGAGAGAGATACATGGGTTCTGTGAGTGTGTATGCCTGTGGGGCATGCATACATGCACACACACAGAACTCAGGCATCTGGGACACCCCCCCCCCCCCCGTGTCTGGGGCATGCACATCCCCCCCCCCCCCCACAGACACACTCCAGAGGTACAGGGTGTGCTGAGTGGACATGTGGATGGCAGGTAGCCATGAAGGCACATACCATGGTGAGCTGCTGCTGCATCAGGTCCAGATGGGTGGCCATGATGTCCCTGCCAACCAATCAGGGCAACTCCACCAGCCATGCAAGCAGGTTCTGAGCCCCCCCACCCACAAGGGGTAACATGTATTCTGCTTTCTCCTGACCTAAATGGGGGAACTTAGAATACAGCTCAAAAGTTTGAGTGTTTCCACCATGGGCTTCTTGAACACCTGTATGTAGCTTCTCTTCCCAGTTTCTTCCAATACTTTTTTACAAATACTTGTTGGGACTTGTTAATGCTTTCATTTTCACTCTGCTTTTAAAAAAAAACCACCCACCTCTAACAAATGAGGGCCAGAGGCACAACTGTAATGGAAAAATATAATAAATAATAGTTACATTAAAGACATTTCATAGACATTAGGGCTGGAAGGGACCTTGGAAGATCATTGATTTTTTTTGGTGCAAAGGAAGATGTGGACAGAGAAATTTGATACAGATTGAGGTTCAGGGGTCATTATCATATCAGAGATGTGTAGGCTAATATCATTTCTCATTGTATTCTAATTAACAAGAAGAGAATAGTAATATGAAAAGCCATTAGAGAAAATAAGTAGAAAAGAATAAACCTTAAGAACATTAAGCATGTTTTTAGGCTTCTCAGGTGAGGCCCACTATCTTAAAAAGATTGTATTTTGATTCTGAGGCTCTGAAGCAGCCATTGTTTCCTGGTTCTTTCTGAATAGTGCAGAACCAATTCCTCTCTATGAATACATCAGATGTAAACTGCAGGGATGGAGAAGAGCTATTTAGGGAACATGGGACTGGAAGAACCTTCCTAGATCATTGAGCCCAGTCTTCTTCCTCAGGCAACCACTTCACATTACCTCTTTCATAAACTGAGAGCTCCATCTTAGAAGTGGTTATGTTTTTGACCCCAATGAAGCATTATCCCAAGAACAACCAGTCAGATTCAACCTTAAGAAGAATTCCAACAGGCACATATTCCTCCTTAAAGATGGAATAGGGGAAGGCAAATGGAATTAAAATGGTAAGATCTAGATATTTCTTGCTGAATATCATGAAGATTGTTTATCAAATCCAGAGTCAAGTCCTTATCCTGGTTATGTAGTTCTTTTATACAACTCTTTATTTTTACTATAAACTCTTTGATCTTTACACAGCTTCTTTCCTTTTCATTGTGTTAAGAGCTGTTGCTTTGCTCTGAAGGTCAACACTGTTAGCTTAACACTGCTTGTGCTTCTAAAGTTTTCAATGTTTTTCAAACCTCCTTTTGCTTAACTTGCTCACGACCAGATGCGAACATTTTAAGAACAAATAAGCATGGGAAAAGAAGGTAAATTTCCTTTTGGTAACATTAATCACAATCCAGTTTAAAAAGGCCAGATATTTCACCGGAACTTTAACAGACATATACAGTAATAGGAAAGGGGCACTTCAGATGTAATCAGGAAAGGTAGAGTAGCCCAGAAATTGCTGCTGTTAGTGTAATTTGTCTTGTACCCACAAATAGCTCTCCTGACTGTAATGCAACTATTCATAGCAATACAGGCAGTCATCAGACCTACAACGCAACTGCTTCCTGAAAATGGTGTCATAAGTCAGAACACCGTAAGTCGGAACCAATTTTCCCATAAGAACAATGTTATAAAAGGGGCATTGATTCCTTTACAATGCTCGACACAGCTGCCTCCAACTGGTACATCCCTTGTGGTGGGGGAGGGAGGAGGGAAGGGGCATGGGGGGTGCAGATCAATGCCCCCCACAGTGAGGGAGGGATTGGGGCTGGGGCAAAAGCTGCCCAGCCAGGCGGGGGGGGGGGTGCATACCACCGGTGTGGGAGTGGCTCATTCGCCCGCTCTCACTACTGGGAGGGCATGGGGGGGTATCCCTGGATCAGTGTGGAGTGGGCAGGGCCAGGGCTGCACTGGGCTGTGCTCCGGGTGGGGGGTGGAAGGTGCTGGGAATGGGGACTATACCCTCCTGCCATTAGCCCAGCTGGGGTGTGGCAGAGCCACTGTGCTGCCTCCGGACATTGCCGCACAGCAGTGAGAGTCGCTCCAGCCTCCTTGCACCTCACAGACAAGCAGCAGCTTTGTCCCATGCCCCCCCCGCCCAGCTCTGGTTGGGCAAGTGGCAGCAGTGCATGGGGGGGAGGGGGACATGTGCCTCTGGATTGGGGCAGAGTGGGCAGGGCCCAGGCTGCATCGCACTGTGCTTCAGGCAGGGGGTGGAGGCTATGGTGGGGCTGCAGTGAATTTTTAGATGGCTGCAGCACCCCTGTCCCTGCTCCACCATCCACCCTGCCCCAATCTGGGGGCACATGCCTCCCTTATGCCCTGCCACCACTCACCCAACTGGGGCGGGGGGGGGCATGAGACAAAGCCGCTGCTCATCCAGGAGGTGCGGGGAGGCCAGGGTGGCTCCCGCTGCTGCATGCCGCTTGTCCAGAGGCAGCGCAGCTAGGCAAGCAGCAGGAGGGCATAGGCCTGGCTCCCAGTGCCTTCTGCCACCCACCTGGAACGCAACCTGAATCAGCTCCAGGCCTGCCCATCTCATGGAGATCCAGGGATATGCCCCCCATGCCCTCCCGGACCAGTGGTGCACAGCAGTGAGAGTCACCTGCACTCCAGCCCAGAAGGTCAGTCCATGGGGGAAGGGAAGAGGCCCCCCATGTTGAGGGACAGTGCTACAGAGGCAGGAGCAGGGGCAAGTTGAGTGGGGACCCAGCCAGATGGGACTTACCTGCTGGGAAGGTGTGCCCCCAAATATTTTTTTCTCCCTCTGCCTAAATTGGCCCCCCCTCCCTTCCCCATAGACTTACCTGCTGGGCAGGTGGGGGGGCAGGGGAGGGGGTGGTGGTGCACGGTGGTTCTTGGGTTGCTTTTAAATGCCAAAGGTGATCTCCTATTTAAAGAAGTTAGAGACTCCTGGGCTAGAGGCTAGATTGGATAGAGAAACCCTCTTCTACCCTTCCTTTCAGTGGAAGGTATGCCAGTGAGCAGAAAGGAATGCGTGATTCATGTGGCTAGAAAGCAGCATGCAAGAGGGTTCCTGAGCCTGTCATCTAGGAATGAGGCTAATCTTAGGGATAGAGAGGCAGAATCGACTTCTGGCCCCCACTGTTTCTGGATTTCTCATTAAACAGTCATTGGATAAAATGCATGAGAAACATATTTGCCATTAACAAGAGATTGAAATAATTAGTTCAGATGAAAGCACTGTTGCTCTACAGAAACAGAACTTCGTGCAACATCCTCAGTTTCTGAAAAAGGCAACTGAAAAAAACAAAACAAAACAGCAGTTCAATAATGGCATTTTTGAAAGGTTGATGCACATTTAGCAGAATGACCATATACTATTGTTTACTATTCAACTTGACTTTTGAGATAGGATTCTTCATTGAGCATGAATCTGTTTACTTTTCTAGGTGAAAGTATAGGGGCCACAACCTCAGTTTTTGTATTAAAAAAGAAAAAAAAAAAAGACTTTTCATAGGTGTAACAGGGGGCCTTCTCGGGGCCAATCTCACTGTGGCCCACCCACCCGTTTCTGGGCTAACTGCCTGCCTTCTGCTATCTGCAGCTCTCTTCCTCCTCTACACCGCAGCCCAAGCCTCACAGATGGCATCCATAGTTCTCACAATCACTGGGCCCTTGCTAGGCCCCATAATCCTAGCGTTGAACCCCTCTATGATCCCTGCATTCCAGTGCAGGGGCCTAATCCACCTTCATCCTGGGCAGCATAGCTCCCTGAACTGCTTCCCCTTCCAGGTGTGGTCCCCCAAGGACCTTTGGCCCTGGCCCACCTCCAGGCCAGTCGGGACCCCAGGCCCTCAGCTCTTGGGCATCCCTAGCGGTGGGCCCCCGGCCCTTCGACCCTTCCAGTCCTGGCCCCAGCGTGGACCAGTCAGGGGAAGTCCAGACAGGCATGAGTCTATGGCCTCACTCTCTCTCTCTGGGGGGCCCACCCTCCAAACCCTCCAAAGGGGTAACTCACCCAGTTGTGGGAGCTGGGGCTAAGGTGTACTAACCCACCTTTCAGCGGGGTGGTAACTGGCCAGGTATTTTGTGGGGGCTCCCGCGCCACTGAGAGCCCCACCAAGCCACCCACTCCCGGCAGGGTGCTGTTTTAGGTCATGTCCAGGCCCAGGAGCTTCCTGACCATCCCCTACAGCTCCTCCCTTACCTCCAGATAATACCAGCAGCCCTACTGCCAAGCAATGTTGTTACCTGGCCTCCAGCATAAAACTGCCCTGTTTATATGGGCAGCCCTAGATTCAAAATAGCTGCCCTCATCAGGCACCTGGCAGCTGCCAGCTCCAGGACCTTAAAGTGGCAGCACACACAGTGCCCTGCCACAATAGGTAACAGTGTCATTTCAACTTCATCATCAATGTGAAAAGAGAGGGTCCCAAGATTAAACCCTTCATCATTTGCAATTTACTTAAGAGAAGTCTAAGGCAATTGATTAATAATATACCTCAGGAAACTCACTCATGATGACGAGGGTATTGTGGAACTTTTGAATAATGCTATTCTTTGAGTCCCTATGAAATATAAAACCTCTGTCAAATACCTGTCAAATGCCATTCTCTTTTCTCTGACTGTGTAAGAATGTAAAACACATCTTTATTTTACTTTCAAATGTGACTGGCCTAAAACATGAGAGAGAACTGAAAGTCTAAAGCGACAGGGAGCAGAATACAGCTTCTAAAAGAAAGCAATAGCTTAGCACAGGCGAGGGAAAAATACAGCCTGTGGGCTAGATCTGGTGTACCAACTGTCTGGATCTGGTCCATGGCTGCCACCGTGGTGCTCCGCGTGGGGCCAAACCCTGCCTGGGGCAGCTTGTGCTGTGCTCCCACACACATCCCCCACCCTGGCCAGCACACACAGCTTCTTGGCCAAGCTGCTCCCGCTGTGGCTGCAGCCATCTGGGTGCTGCTTAGCTCCACACAGTCTCCAGCGGCTCCTTCTCTTCCTCCTCCTCGTCCTGCCCCTGCTGTGCTGCTCCAGGATGAGGAAGGTAAAAGCAGGAAGCTGCAGCAGGGTAGCACCTGCCCCACTGCGCAGATCTTCAGCTCCAACTGCCAACTGCCTTCCACCTACTCAGAGGGCTGCTCATCACACTGGGAAGGCAAAGTGGATGGATGGGGTCCAGGGGCTGGGGTCTGGGGGATGGAGATGGAGCGGGAGCTCCACGGACTGGGACAGGAGCTACCTGCCTGCAGTTTCCCCCTGCTGCCCAGAGTGACACACAGGGGCAGCAGGAGGAGCCGCTGGTTGTGGGGGGCCCTGAGAAGTGCCTGGGTGGCTTCAACTGTGCCAGGAGAAGCAATGCTTGGAAGCTGTTTGTGGCTGGGGCAGGTGGGCATGGGCAGGAGCGCAGCACTGGCTGCCCTGGGTGGGACTGGGTGGGCCTTGGCCCCATACAGAGCACTGCAGGGGCAGCCACGAATGCACCTGCACTGCACCACTCAGGCAAGCTCTGCTGCACATGCCCCCTGCCCCCCATCTCTCCACCCCCAGTTAGCTACTGGGACCTAGAGCCCAGGCAGCGCCCCCCTCCCCCCCACACACACACACATGCACATTCCCCACTCCCTTCCCCCACACACAATATATAAGAATAAAACTATTTTGAGCTCTTATGCAATCACCGCTATAAACTACTCAAAAAAAGCAAATCAGGACAAAAAATATTTTTTTAAATAAAATAAAAATATGTTGTAGTAGATGTTTGATTTTTAGTATATGATTTGTTTTTTATATATAATTTGTTAAGATGATCTCTTCTAAAAGATTTTGTATGTGCAGTGCTTGACAGCTTGCACCACCTCAGAACACATGCACTGTAAAGAACTTTTTTCTTATGTCTAGTCTAAATCAGCCTTCCTGGAGTTTATACTTGTTAGACCTTGTTATCCTTTGGGGAGCTCTGGTGAACAGCTGTTCTCCCAGGACCTGATGTACCCCTCTTATATAATTGTTGGCTGCTACCAAGTCCCCCCTGAGCATTCATTTTTCCAGACTGAAGAGTCGCAAATCCCTCAGCCTCTCCTCATACAGACTGCCCTCCAGGCCTTGGATCATAAGAGTGGCTCTCCTCTGGACTCTCTTAAGCTTTTCCACATCCCTCCTGAAGTAGGGGACCCAAAACTAGATGTAGTACTCCAGTTGCAGCCTCACCAAGGCCAAGTAAAGTGGGAGGATGGCATCCCTGGTTTTACTTGAGATGTATCGGTAGATGCACACCAGAGTTTGGTTTGCTTTGCCAGCCACAGCATCACATTGCTGACTCATATTCATCTTCTGGTCAAGATGCATATGTCAGAGCAGGGGAGTCCAGGTGCAGGGGGAAGCCTTGGGGTGCGACATGTCCCACCCACCATGGTCCTTGTAGTAGTTTGGCTACTACTGTGCAGACCTTCGGCTACAGCTCAGTCTGGAGCCCCGTGCCCTCTCACACTAACTCATATGCTGGGCCCAGAAGCACACCTGTTTGCACATCCTGTTCATGTGGCTCCCTGGGGGGCTGGGCCACACAGGAGCTGAGGTTGGGTGAGCCCCTCATTGACTCCTCTCAGTTGCCTCCCCTCAGCTGGCTAGTTCATGGGCCCCTCTCACCACCAGCTCTGCTGCTGGGGGCCTCTGGGGGGACCCTACTCAGGACTAGGGAGACCCTGCCCCACCGGAGATGGACTGGTGAGTACCCTCTCCCCCTCCTCTCTCTCCCTGGGGGGCTGGGCCAAGTATTTCCGGTCCGCTTCCAAGTCTGCTGCTGAGCACACGGGGGGCGCCCCCTGCGCTCCTGTGGGATGCTGCATCCACCCCACCATCACAGCACTCACGTGCCTGGTGCCTCGAGGTATGTAGAAAAAACATTTAAATCTGTGTCTGTGGCTGAATCACTGATTCTCTGAATCAGCATCGAATCTTCAGATTCGGATTTGGCCAAATCAAATTGGGACAGTGATCAGAACCAACCAATGGAATCACTGTCCCTGATTTGGGCAGAATCTGAACCCGAATCAAATACAGCTCATTTCGCACCCTCCTAATAGATATATATCTATGTATTAGTGGTGTTTCATTTTAATCATGCGGGAAAAAATCATGGGAAAATGTGAGTTTTGGGCTACATTTTAACCCAAATATTGGGGATTTTTTTAATCAAAGAAAACCAGGATCCCCGCTTATGACCCTTTCCTCCAAGAATCTGTCCTAACCCTTTTTCATCCTGGCTAAACTGTCAGCTTCCACAACATCTGGTGGCAACGAGTCCCATACTTTACATGCTTTTGACAAAGAATTTCCTTTTGTTAGTTTCAAGCCTACTGTCAACTAGTTTCATTTCGTAACCCCTAGTTCTTATATTGTGAGATGAAGTAAATAATAAATCCCTATTTACTTTTTCTTCACCATTTAGAATTTTGTAAACCCTTACCATGTCCCCCCTCAACTATCTCTTTTCTAAACTGAATAGGCCTAGCCTCTTTAATCTCTGGTCATATGGAAGCTGCTGCATGCCATTAATTATCCACGTTGCCCTTCTCTGGACCTTTTCTAGTTCTCCTATGCCTGTTTTATAGCAAGTATTATAGTATTGGGACCAGTGCTGTTAAGCAGCACTGGTCCCAATACTCATACTTGAGGGACTCCACTGTTTATTTCTTTCCATCCTGAAAACTGACCATTCATACTCACTGTACGCTTTCTATCTCTGAGCCAATTTCTAATCCACAAATGAACGTTCCCTATAATCTCATGACCACCTAACTTAGTTAAGAGCCTGCAACGAGGGACCATGTCAAAGGTTTTTTG
This sequence comes from Alligator mississippiensis, assembly GCF_030867095.1. Taxonomy (NCBI): domain Eukaryota; kingdom Metazoa; phylum Chordata; order Crocodylia; family Alligatoridae; genus Alligator; species Alligator mississippiensis. Next base: position 279,285,726 of record NC_081825.1, read on the forward strand.
GAAATCCAGATATACTATGTGAACTGGATCACACCAATCGACCTGCTTACTGACACCCCCAAAGAACTCAAGTTGGTTGGTGAGGCACTATTTCCCTTTGATAAAGTTGTGTTGATTCCTCCCCCGCAAGTCATGTTTATCCATGCGCTGAACGATTATTTTTTTTTAATCGTTGTTTCTGTCTCGGGGCACTAAGGTGCCTGTTCCTTTGAGAGTAGAAACTGCCTAGGGAGAGGGCCTTAAAAGCCAGACAGAAACCCCACAGATGCAGGTTACTATGGCAGCAGGCTAACAAGGGAATTAGCTTGCACCTGCACCCAGTCAGCTGACTGGAAGAAGGCAGGGCCCTGGGCACATATAAACCCCAGGGCTGAGACCAGCAGGAGTTAGCTCTCTGGCAGCAGCCAGGGGAATGAGCCTCTAGGGAAGAATTGCCCAGAGATGCTGTGGCTGCCTGATATGCTGCATATAGGGCTAATGGGGCTCCAGGAGCCCACCTGGTACCCTGGCTTACAAGGTACTTAGTGCTGGGGGGAAGTTTGACTCTTTTAAAGGGACAGAGCACACCCTGAACTGCTTGTATTATGTTATAGCCCAGGGGCTCATATTTTGGTTGCTAGTTATAAACCAGTGGACTGGGCTGAGGCTATTGGAGGAGGAGGAGGCCTCATTGGGGGCCCACTACAGTGTGGGGACCTCAGCACCAGGGGGGTGCAGTGACAAAGGGGGTGAGCAGACCCCAGTGCTAGTGTGGGTGCAGAGATGAGGCTGTGGAGAGCCCAATGATGACAGGAGGCTGAGCTATAGCAAGCCCCAGAAAGGCAATGTTTAAATACCATGTGCAAGGCTTGGGGCATGATAAAGGGGTGGTCTTGGAGCCACACATCTAGCCCATAAAGCTGAGGGTGTCCCATGAGGCAACCATTTTGAGCAGGACCCAAAAGGGGTCCAAGAACCCACGGGGTTCAGTGGGGTCCATCAGGACCGTGTCCAAACACAAACTGGAGGGCAGCCTCCCTATTTATTATAATTACTAACAAGACATGGCAGATCAAGAAAAGGGTGCCCATTGGGCAAGATTGGCATGGTCACAGAGCCCCAGGGGTATCACGGCCATCCCTGGGGACCCCATCCTGTGACAGTTTCTACTACTTTTCCAGGCTCATTGGCCTGCAGCTCACTCATAGATTCATAGATGTTAGGGTCGGAAGGGACCTCAATAGATCATCGAGTCCGACCCCCTGCATAGGCAGGAAAGAGTGCTGGGTCTAGATGACCCCAGCTAGATGCCTATCTAACCTCCTCTTGAAGACACCCAGGGTAGGGGAGAGCACCACCTCCCTTGGGAGCCCATTCCAGACTTTGGCCACTCGAACTGTGAAGAAGTTCTTCCTAATGTCCAGTCTAAATCTGCTCTCTGCTAGCTTATGGCCATTATTTGTTGTAACCCCCAGGGGCGCCTTGGTGAGTAAAACCTCACCAATTCCCTTCTGTGCCCCCATATTCCCTTCTGTGCCCCCAGTGTTCCTTCTAGAGCCTTTTTTAAAATATGGGTGTCACACTGGCAACTTTCCAGTCCTCTGGTACTGAGGCTGTTTTTAGTGATAAACTGCATACTACTTAAGAGTTCAGCAATTTCTGATCTGAGTTCCTTATGGTACCTAAAGTGAATGTCATCAGGCCCTGGTGACTTGCTACCATTCCGTTTATCAATTTCCTCTACAGCCTCATGTACTGCAAGTTCAGCTTGGGTCAGCTCCACCAACTTGTCCATAGAGAGGAGTGGATTTTGTGAGGGAATTTACCTATCGTCTTCCACAGTGAAGACAGATGCAAAGAATGCGTTTAGTTTCTCAGTAATGGCCATGTCATCCTTTAGCACCCTCTTGCATCCTGATCATCCAAATGTACTTAAAAAAAGGATATTGTTACCTTTTGTGTCTCTAGCCAGTTTCCCCTCAAATTCTTTATTAGCTTGTCTTATTACAGTGTAACACCCCCACACACGCTTATTGTGGTTTTTGTGTGTGTGTCTTTTTTATGTGGGTAAGATGGCCCCTGTGTTTTGGCCACGTGCTCAGCACATGGCAAGCTAGGGACTGTATCTGGGGAAAATACGTAAAACCCTCTGGCCTCATTGGCCAGGGGAAGTCAAGGATTCTTCAGGCTGATTGTTTGGGAGAGGAACTGGAGTGTCGCGTTCCCCAACTGGACAAGGCGAGGGTGATGTCATTGCAAAGGGATATAAGGTGAGCTAGGCTGGTTTGGGGAAGAGAAGCTGCTAGGGGCTGCTAAAGAGTGAAGTCTCTTCCAAGGGAGATGGAGCTGCAAATAGAGAAGAGGGAAACTCAGGTAGAGGGGAGAGAGAGGAGAATTGTGCCAGGTACCTGGGTGCACACTTCTCACAAGACAGCCACCCTCTCTCCAACCTCTTAGTTCTAATCCTCAAAGGGAATTTACAAAACACCTTTCACAGCTGAGCCTACAAACTTTACACTGATTTTATAACGCATTATAACCTGCCTAACACCTTTCTCCCCAGGTAACACCTCCACTTTTTACTAGCTATATTTAATTCCCTCCCCTCCCTTGTCTCTCACCCATTAACTACAGATAAATGCATTCCCCTTCCCCCCTCTCCCCCACCCCAACCTGTCTCTCACCCATTGACTACCTCAATTTACATTTTCACTGACTGGTTTTCTTGCATATGTACCAGCCTCTAGCTTTAATATTCCATCCAGGAAGAGCACAAACCAACTGCAGACACTTCCTCAGCCTGGCGAAGGGTATCTGTACCCGGAAGCTTGCAAAGAAGAATTTTTCCAACTATATGAGTTGGTCTAATAAAAGATATTGAATTTACCCAAAGATCTTGTCTGCCTATTATTTAGGGCTAAGCATTCAAGGTCCCCCACCTTTCATATTGGAAATCATGAAACCAAACCAAACCTATGAAATTTAAGCTTCAAACTTCAGTATGAAAGCTGACATGCCATCTTTTAAAATAGAAAAGTCTTCACTGCATTCTGATGTCTCATTTGTCTTTACTCCCTGTATACTCCTCCCAAGTGAAAGCCACATGCAAATATGATGCTCTCTTTTTTAATGCTAGTGTTTTTTATTGGAGGGATAAATAAATAATAAAACAAGCAGGCAGTTATAAAACAAAAATGTCCTTTATATTTATCTCTTCTCTGCTCTTCAAAGAATTTCAATCCAATTTGCCCTTTTATTATGTTTTTCCCTTTGGCTGTCTACCCAGTGCAAACACTCATAAGAGCATGCTGTCCATTCCTTTTGCAAAGTCAAGAGAGATTGGTGTTTCCTTCTATTTATGAGGCAAATGGACTTCTTGTTTGTTTTCAGCAAGCTCTACAAGTCCACTCATAAAAATGTGTAAACATTTGTTCAGATTTTAGAAGCACTGAAAACCTATGAATTGTGTGCACATTTTAAAGTGGAAGTTGGCCAAAGCAAAATGCATTCTTTGCATTCTCCAAATAAACTTTCTGTGATCCTTTAACAGTTTCTAAAAATTTTCCATAACATTGATATTGACAAGAGAAAATTAGGTGCATTTCAGGCAAGTATTCAGAGCCACAACACATGTGACACACAGAAATGTCTTCTTTCCTCAGGCTGTATGTCACATAGCTGTGGCTCCTTCCCTCATTGAAGACTGACCAGCAAACTTTTACCTAGCACAGAAATCTTCCCTGCTTGCCCTTCATATGGATGAATGTGGTTTAGTGTTAGTACATTCTGCTGCTAGGAATCCGAGTCAAACTAACAGCCACTTAAATTAGCTATGACTAAAAATGGAAAAGGAAAATAGTAACTGAAATATGTTTGTTATGTAACTGATTTTTGTTGTCTGATATCTCATGAATCCCCATGGTTAGAATACATTTCCATATAATGCCTGAAATTAGAATTCCCAGGTTTTCAGATAGTGTAGGGCATTGTTTTTAATCCCTATAATTCATAATGCTATGCTTATTGGTCCAAAAAACCTGGAAAAATATAGGCCATTCACTAGACAGGGCTGAACATATTGAGTTTCATGAACTTTCTGTTCAGTTTATCACAGATTCTTCAGCTGATTTCATGCCTTTGAGAGAAGGATTTTCAGTGTTTTGGACATGAGTTGCCCTTGTTTGGCCAATGCTGGGTAACATGCACTAATGATGGTCAGTAGGTTTCCAAGAGTCAGTATTATCATCTTTCAATATGGTGGTATTAATATTCCTCCAGCCTTTCATTTGGGATGTGGTACAGTTGGCAGTGATCTGATGGTATTGGGGAAAAAAAAGAGTTGTCTAAGGATGAAATTCAAGGAAATGTCCTCCTTCTCCCTACCAAAACTTCACCATTTCTTTTCCCTTGTAAGCACTGTACCAAATCCTGCTGTCATTGTTCCTGACTCAGCAAAGTTCTGATTCCCACTGGTGTTAATGGGAGCTTGGACATACCTTGGTTAACTAGTCCTTTATCAGCTGTTTTCGTAAAATTGTTCAAGTCTTTCTCAACAGACATCCAAGTAATTATTGGACAAAAGTATAAAATCCTACAGAATGTTAGAGATGTACAGCAGCTAACTTTCAGATACTTTGGTGCTTTCCTGTCCACATGCCAGGCCACAAGCATGCTTTAGTATTGACAGTGATGTGCCAGAGTTGTGCCAAAAGCTATTCTTCAATTTTTGTTGCCAGTTTGGTGCACACTTGTCATGTAAATTGGTTGGGTCAAACAATGTCATTACAGCCTGTGCAGTTAAACCCAGGGACTATGCTCAGAGACCGAAAGGCAACATCCAGTCAACAGCATGGGCCAGAGAGCAAGTTTAAGTGGCAAATCATGCTGATTTCTGTCATCACAAAGTCATATTTTGCCCTCATTTATACCTGTATAAAACCAAAATTGCCCACTGAAGAAGATGCAGTGGTAACACAGCCGACCCAAAAAATCCATTTCTTCTGTCTTTTCAAATAAGTCACTCGTTAAAATATTAATGATCCAGTATTAAATTCCTCAGATTTCTTTAGCACTCTCCCCCAAGGATCATTTATCTCTGATGCATTATTTATGAAATGGTGAAATCTTTCACTTAATGCAGCTCAGATGACCTTAGCATGACGAGGTATAAGAACCAATTGTGACTTTCAGAGAACCTCTTCTTTTTCACACACATAGCCCCATTGCACCAGTACAGACTGGGGACCAACTGGCTAAGCAGCAACTCTGCAGAAAAGGACCTGGGGGTTACAGTGGACAACAGGCTAAAGAGGAGCCAACAGTATGCCCCTGTTGCGAAGAAGGCTACCAGAATACTGGACTGCATTGATAAGAGTATTGTCCTCAGATCAAGGGAAGTGATTATTCCACTTTATTCAGCCCTTGTGAGGCCACATCTGGAGTATCATGTCCATCCCACCATGAAGATTGAAACATCAGATCCGAAAACAAGCTCATGGTTTATCAAGCAGTCATGATCCCCACCTTGCTGTATGGAGCTGAGTCATGGACAACATGCAGGAAACATCTAAAGTTGTTGGAGAGGCATCAATGCTGCCTGTGGAAGATCCTCTGAATCCAGTGGGAAGAGAGATGCACCAACATTAGCATCTTCCTGCAAGCAAACACCATGAGTATTGAGGCAATGATCATCTGGTGTCAACTTCATTGTGCCGGCCATGTCATCCGGATGTCTGACTCCAGACTCCCGAAGCAAGTTTTATTCTTCAGCTCAGCCAAGGCATATGCTCAAGAGAAGAACAGAGAAAGCACTGCAGTGATGTCCTCAAAGCTAACTTTAAAAAATGCAACATTGATGCCAACTCTTGGGAGATGGTCACTCAGGACCACCCCAAAGAGAGGTGGGTCTGCTGCAGGGATCTCACTACTTTGAAACCTCTCCGTATTGCAAACCAAATCAAAACTCCAGCACCACCAACCCCACATGGAAATACATGTCCAAGCTGCAGTAGAGTCTGTCGATCCTGGATAGTCCTCATTAGCCATCGTCAGACACACAGATGAGATATTCATGGACGACAATCATCCTTGACTGCGAGGGATTGTTGAAGAAGACTGTGTCCAGCTTTGGCCTCCCTGCTACAGAAAGGACATAGATAAATTTAAGAGAATCCAGTGGAAGACAAAGAAAATAGGGGTTTGAGGCACATGATTTATAAGGACAGGCTGAGGGAAATGGGCTTATCTAGTCTGGGGAAGAGAAGGCAAGAGGGGATTTAATAGCAGTTTTCACTACCCAAAGGGTGGTTATAAAGAGGATAGAGCTAGACTCAGTGGTAGCAAATAACAGAACCAGGACCAATGGTCTCAAGTTCCTGCAAGGGAAGTTTAGGTTGGATATAAGGAAGAACTCACTCATTAGGAAGGTAGTAAAGCATTGGAACAGGCTATCCAGAAAAGTTGTGGAATCTCCATCCTTGGAGGTTTTTGCAACCCAGCTAGACAAAGCCTTGGCTGCATCAATCTAGTTGGGGATGGTCCTACTTTGAGCAGGGAGTTGGACTAGATGACCTCCTGAGGTCCCTTCCAACCCAAATTTTCTATGATTGTCTTAAGACTACATGCATGAATAAGCACTTGTAACCCGGGCGATACTTCAAGAGGTACCCCCTCTCCAATTGAAGGGATCAAAGCAGGTGCACAAGCACTGTGGGAGGTGTAGGGACTCTCCTCCCCATATAGAGCAGAGTCAGACCACCAATGGGGACTTAACCATATACCTTTTAATGAGGGAACAATATTGGGAACATAACCAGTATAAACCAGGGGGGTATAGGGGGACACTACAATGCCCCGAAGAGGCAGGATTCAACAAAGGTTATTGAATCACTTGATACTTATTGATACACTTACAATCATAAACATATTCATCCAGTTGACAAAAGACAGGGTTAACCAACATGTAAAACACAAATAGCAGAACAAACAATACTGGTTGGTATTATTGGAAATACAAAAAGGCACAAAATACAAAATGTCAAATGACAAGGAATATAGGGCCTAGATACCTGGAGGGGGAGAAAACACAATGGCCCCTTCCTACTGCAAGAGGAATTTCTTCCTGTTAGCTCACTCACCCCAAGTCACCAAAGCTGAGACTTGAACCTGGATCTCCTACTAGTAGGTAGAAACTCTTCCACACAACCACCAGTGCTGGTACTGCTCCAAGCTGCGAGGGGTCTTGACCTTCCTGGAACCCCAGCCTCACGTTGACCTGCCTGGCTTCTGATTGGAGGAGCTGGAAGCAGAGCGGGGAACCTCTCAGGTCGCTGCTCAGTTCCTTGCTGGAGCAGGGGAGCCTCTCGTGCTGGCTGCAGCCTCTCATAGGCAACCTGGGAGCCCAGTGAGGAGCCTCTCCTGCTGGCTGCATGCCATGCTGTTGAGGACCCCAGTGCTGCCTGCAGGTCCCATTCCTTCAGGCTCTTCTGGGGCAACTCCTCCCACCCCACTGGCTCAGCTCTTGCCAGTTCTTTGAAGCTCCTTCCTTGTGGTCCCTTGCTGGTCTCCTCCCTTGAGTCAGCTGCACTGTCCCTTTTATCCCCCTCCAGGTGACCCACAGGGCCAATCAGGGGACATGGAGGGTGAGTCTCTGGGGCCTGATTGGTGAGGAAAGGGAATCCCAAGTCCTCCAATCATCTTTTACCGCTTCAAAACCCCTGGGCCAAATCATTACCAGATTGGTGAGGAAAGGGAATCCCAAGTCCTCCAATCATCTTTTGCCCTTTCAAAACCCCTGGGCTAAGTCACTACCAGCCAGCCTGTCACACATTTCTCACCAAGAATAAGGCCTACTATAATCCATAATTTAGATCATTATGATTTGCTCAATTTTATACATAGGTCATGTCATAGGTTGTAGCTATGGGAGTTATAGCTTCACAAAAGCCAGAAAGACTAAGAGATCTAATCTGTCTTCCCATAGATCACTGGCAAAAGGATTTCAGCCTCTTACTCCTTTACTGAGCTTAATCATTTCTGTTTGACTAAATCAGGAGTATCGAACATATGGCCTATGGGTCAAATCCAACCCATAACTACACTGCTTCCAGCATTTTGGTAGTCTGAAGGGTACTCTAATTTGGGGGGGGAGGTAATAGTATGCGGCCTGCCATAGAATTTGGGGCCCTGTGAACATAGCCATTGGTGTCAGAAGGCCATTGGTGTCATAGCCATTGAGCCCCAGTGAACATAGCCATTGGTGTCAGAAGGTGAACTAAGGCTGTACAAATACAGCCCTCTCTCCCTCACTCTGAACCTATCAGATCTGTGTTGCCACCAGACCTGCACCACTACCCCTAAACCCCTGTCAGACCCTGCTGTGGGCTCCACACCTGCACTGCCACAAGACCATTGCAGCTGCTGCTGGCCCTGTGCATCCAGCTTGGAAGAATGCCCCCTGGTCCAAATCTACCCCAGGCCTGGTGGAGTTGGATATCCTTGGACTAACACATATTTTCCAGAAATGCCTCTAGTCTTTATTGGAAGATATTAAGACAGTGATTTTCAAACTCCCTAAGGTCAAGGAAAGGTAGTCTACAAGGTTTCATATCACTTCTTCTACCACAGAACCTCTGGCTACTCATCCATGCAATGTAGTGTACAGCCTCCTGGCCCTCTCTGCCACTACCCCCAATCTCTTTGTGAACCCCTGATGACCTATCATGGAACCCCAGGGTTTCATGGAGCACAGTTTGAAAAGCACTGCACTGAGAGATGGAACAACTGGCACTTACTCTCATAACTTTTTAATAAGCTTTATTATCAAAACACTTGTAATGTTATTTCTAATTTGAATTAATCTGCATTTAACTTCCAGCTGCTGATTCTTGTTAGACCTTTCTCTGCTTGACTCAAGAGCACTCCAGTTCTCAGTATTTTCTCCCTATATGATTACACCACAATCCAGTTACCACCTACTTGTTAATTAGACCACAGGAAGGGTACCAGGCCTTTTCCTCTTATCAGTAAATTCCACCAGACTTTTTAGGCTTTATACATTTGTATACAGAGGCGATTGTCACAGCCAGAGACTCAATGTCTACTGTCAATTTTACATTTCAGTGCTTTCTTCATAAATATAGGGATTTAAAGACTTTAATCACATTAACATACAAGATAATTGATAGAAGGCATTTTTTTTTCTTTTGATTACATACAGATATGGGAACATGGTAATCAAACCACATATATCTTTCATGAATGATGGAAATCAAATTAGCGTTGGAAGCATAAATTAAAAAGGAGGATCCAGAACTGATGGGGAGAGAGAGTATTTTACTGAAACTCTGAACTTATGCTTAGGAAAAACCTTGGGGTCTTGAACCAATTGTTGCGTGTCTTTACAGTCTCAGGTGGGGCTTCCAGGTAACTGAAGGAGGGCAATTATTTTTAGGGTTTTAAAAAAAAAAAGAATTTTGGTATAGTGAGCACCATTTTCATATTTATTTTCTAGGAGTACTGTAGTCTTTGTCTTCCTAGAGAGTGTATTTCTGGAAAGTTCATTTCCAGAAATACAAGCATTCCTGGAAAGTGTATTTGAGGCAAAGATATTTTAAAATGTTTGCATGTGATGGTATGTGTTCTGAAATTGCTTGAGTGCTGATCCAGTTAGAGAACTTGTGACTTCTTCGACCAACCCTAACCAAGAGCACAGCAAATGATAATTCTCTTATTGACGCCCCCTGGAAGGAAGAGTTTTGGGCATATGGGACATCTAGGAAATATCTATTGCTCCACGAAGTGCTACTCCTGGAGGTAAAGCCAACTGACAGATAAAATCCAAACCCAAGCAATAATTCCTCCTACTACTCTCATTTTAAATAGCCCAGCCTGGCAAGACTTCTTGCCAATGTGCAACAATGAGGAGAAGATGATCTTTGAGGAACTTTACTCACCCAAGACAAGAAGAATCCATCGAACTGAATAATGCTGACCCCTATATATCATTTCCCTATCTACACTGAGGGTAGAGTTCTACACACTTTATGGTCCTTTGAGTGCAGAATACTATGCTAGGTATAAGGTAGTGAAGAACAGGTCTTTAAATCCATGGAAATCCTAATGGTGTGCCCTACAAGATGCACACTAAGCAGCTATGCAGCAAGAATTGTAGAAGCAAATCAGTTCACTCTTGCTTTGTTGGCACTGCATTTAATTCACTTACAACTTTAAGTTGATAACCAAAGAACACAAATAACTTCTTCTTTGCATTCTTAGCAGGAAACCCTCACATTCACATGACGTGCCAAAGAACATCCGAATGACAACACTAAGCCAAAATCAGCAGTTACAGAAAAATGGTTACTCATTCACTACCCACAAACCAAACCACCAATTAAGTATTTTGTTGCATTTCTTATACTGAATGAACCTGCTACATGGAAAAAGAATCAGTTCAGCCATTACAAGCAATGCAGAATTATCCAATGATGGGGTTTCCTGTTCAATAATCCATAAAACCCTTGTGCAAAGCTGGGATGCTCCAATACCTGAGAACAGAAAACAATACCAAGTGCTACATTCCTGCTGCTAAGAGGCAACCCTCACTGGATTTTTGTTGTAAATATGTTTGACTTTTTCCAAAGATTCGGAGAGCTTTGAATTGATTCAGACCTTTAAATTGGTCCCTTGATTCAATTCGGATTCGGGGATTCAGTCACCAAATTGGGCCAAATCTCCTCCAAATCAAATCACCACCTGAAGTTTCGCACAGCCCTATTATATATAGATATAATATATATATATAGCTATATATATATATAGCTTGTGTACCTTCCTATATTTTTGTATTTTATACTTTGACTATATTGCAAAATCTGTTATTCCCCTCCTTAAGCTAGCAGCTTCCTGGGCAGACATGCCACAAGCAACTGTTACACCCTGGGCACTGTCCCTTCAAAATTAGCATTGCTGCCCCCCCCCGCCCCCTTCTCTACACATTGTTTTCCTAATTTCCACCTATTTACATTCTCACTGACCTTCTGTCACACTTTTAGCTTCTTTCATTCCTTGCAGATCTCAGAATAACAGCAGAGACTCCCTATGCCTGAAGAAAGGTGCTTGTGCCCAAAAGCTTGCAAAGAACATTTTCCCAACTACTCAGCTGGTCTAATAAAACATATCACATCTACCCAAAGAAACTTTGGCCTTAGACCAACATGGCTACAACCAAAAAACCCTGCATCTATTATCACATTGACCCTGTCTGTCATCATAGATTCAGACCAGCAATAACCTACTCACTCCCCAAAGAAAATTTGCTGCCAAGGATAACAGCTTTTCACCTTAATCGCTTATACTGACTTCCTCTGACATTTTCCATGGTTCATTTTCTAACTGTTCACCCAAGCTAAAGACTACCTCTCTTTGGGATTTTACTCATTTCATGCTTAAACTCACCCTTTCAGGATGTCTTAAAGTCAAATTTATCCACATCTTTTCCTGGTGTATACCAACTCCTGATATTTTAAGACTGAGCAATGTGAAAAATCAAAGGAACATTTTTTGCCATTCTAGTATAAAAATAGAAGTAATATATCTACTCCCCCTTCAGAGGGTGCCTGTCTCTATGCTCTGTAAGTAGCTTGTATGTTAACCTGTTTCTAGTTCTTACTTTTTAAATGATTTCTGATTAAAGAAACATCCATATATTGCTATCCCTTTAGTCTTAATTTATTGCGACTGACAAAACAAATACTTTCCCAGTATTTGCTCCCTGAAATATATACAGTAAAACGCTGTAGATAAAATTTACCACATTTGGTAATGATTCTCCTCTGGACTGCAGACATGACAATGACCAAGGCAACATCAAAAGTAGGAATACATTGAGCAGTACTGCACAACAAAGCACAAAAGCCAAAAACTGAAGGTATGCCTTGATTCTGCTTATTACAGTAAATTGGATTAATATCGCTCTGCTGTGTTCTGTCACAGTACAGAAATTTAGTATTACTGTTACTTTTGTTAGGCTGCTTTTACCCAGAAGTGCTGAATGACCAAGTGCTTCTATTACCAAGGCTTATGTGTATATATATATATAGGTGTAGCTCAGAAACAATGCAGATTAGGTGGAGTTCAAGCATGCAAAGGCTACTGATTGGAAACTGCTACCTAGCACCCAACGACCTCTAACCAGGAGTCTTTATTTAGTATTTTCCTCTTTTTTCTTTAAAAAAGGAAGAGGTTTTATTCGTCACAAATTAATATTATGTAGGAGGTGACAAATAAAGGTTTGAGCTCTGAAAGCCTCAAGGAGGTGGTTGTTCCAAAGCTAAGAAGCAACCTCCCATGAACTTTCACTGACTGAACATAGAGCACAGATGGAAGCTGCAGGCCATTGCTCTCAGTTGACCTCAGTTGCAGTGGAACATAAGGGAGGAAGTGGTCTCGTATGCCAATAGGGTACAGATCACTTCTGTCTGGATTCAGTTCCATTTACCTACATCCAGTCCCCAACTGTAGCAAGGAACAAAGTAAGGACTAAAACTGCAGAGGCTGAGTCACGTGAAAAGGAAAGAGAGAGATGGGTGTTATCAGCATACTTATGACACCTCAGTCCAAATCTCCACACAATATTGCCCAGGAGCCTCGGACATATGTTGAACAGGAGGGTTGACAAGATAGAGCCCTGGGGAACCTACAGGAAAGGTCCCAAGAGGATGACAAATACTCACCTATCACCACACTTGCCCTCTGGGACTTTCCTGCTAGGAGACGGTAGAACCAATATGGAACCAATATATCAGAAGTAGATTGTTTTCCATTATTCTTCTGAGCCCTCTTTCTCTTCAGCTTGCCTTCATTTGCTCAGATTGAAGAATACTGCTCTCCCCTACTAAACCTATTCAAAGCACCAATACTAACAGTAAATTCTCCCATTTTCCTGGCCTCAGCCATAACTATTACATGTAGTCCCTGGAACTGAAGAGAAGCTAACCACAGCAAAGCAATTCAAGTTCTAAAACTAACTAGCACACCTTGCCTATACTTTGCAGTCCTTAAGCTTGCAAAGTCCTTATCATGAATGCCAGTGACCATCAGTGTTGACTGTGTCTACAATTTCACGCTTAACTGTACAGTAATTCCCTGTGATGGCTAGAAAATGATATTTAGAAGTTTGTTTTTGAGAACTGGCTTATAGGTAATATATACATGCATTAAAACAATAGTCCAAGGTGGCAGCAAGGGTTAATTGATTTCTAAAGGCCTAGTCACATAGTTCTCACAGCTTTTAAGGCAGACAGGGTGTCTAACATAACAAGGCCAATGGATATAGAAATAATAGCCTGGGAAACTGTGGGCATACACAATGCTGTTCCATAACATGAGATAAGGTGGTACCAGCTCACAAGGCCCAAGAGAGTGGGGGCCTGAGGTTCTGGTTTTGGGGGAACAGACCAAATTAGGATGTATGTATGTAATGGGTTTGTGACACAAAGGAATATGCTGATAGAACAGAACGTGGGCAGTATGACAACCACAGAGAGGTCACTCAGCAATAGCCACAAATGAAGAGTCATCAGGGGGCCGGGGGCGGGGGAAAATACAAAAGCAGAGACTTTAAAGCAACAAAGGGTCTCCATCCCTGAAAACTACCATTCACTTCTGACACTAAGTTACACATAGGTCTAATTTACAAATAGATTCAAAGTGGCCTAGAGTAGACTCAATAGATGACTTCCAATGAAGGACAGCTAATTCCATCTTAGTTAATTATAATTACATTTCATGATTCCTTTATGTCCCCCTTGCATTTTAGCTTTAACTTGCATTCATTCTTAGTAGGACTGGACTTTCATTTCCCTGTGCCTGGAGGAAATAATATTACTATCATATTCACTGCCCTTTCACTCTGACCAAGCCATTTCATTCATCATTTCTCTTGCTATGCTATGACTATGTAATATGCCTTAGGAGCTGGCAAATATCAAATCCACTTAGCTGCCTCTGCTGAAACTCTTGGCTCACACCACTTACACAGCCTCAACCTACAAAGCTGCATATTTTACTTTCCATTATCACGTCTTTCCAAACAACCTTTCTAGCCTCCATCAAATCTCTGTATCTTAATTATCCTTATTAGCCTATAGTGACTTTAACAATCACCAGAATTAGGGACAAGCTTTGCTAACCAGTTCCTGAATGTAGGCCAAATCTCCACATCACTTCTTACACATTCCTGCTGGTTAAAACTGCTAACAATCCTAGCCAGCTAAAATCACCAAGGACAAAATCTCATCACCTGAACACAATTTTTTATTGTTACCTTCATCTTTCTAGAAGTATTTGTAACTGCAGTATTAACAGGCCCTGAGCGCCTCATATTTTACATTATATTTTATGCCATTCTTAGTACCAATCTAAGGATTATTGCACAATTGGGAAAAAAGCAGTACAAATAATCTTATTTGTCAGCTTCATTCCAGTAGCTATTTTCTTCTACTTTAGCACTGCAACTATTATTATAACTGACAGAAAGAAAGTTGAAATGCTAACACAATTAATGATGAATGACTGATTTCAGGAGAGCTATACCTGCTAAGAACTGGACTCACTGTTCTAGTTGAAAATACAGTGTCTTTTCCACAAAGGTTAGGATTTACATTAATCAAGTTCACAGGGAACTAGCTAGCAGGTTTCCTTTCTACTGAGCCCTGCTGGATGGAATAGCATACCAGCTTAAGTGTTTGTGACTGTCACCCCATCCTGTATGTAAGCCACTGATATAAAAACATGCTTGCAGCCATGGAATTATTAGAAGCTTAAGGGTTTGTGGAGAAGTCTGAAATCTCCTATGTTTGAAATAAGAATTAAAAGCAAAACCCATCCCAATATAGTCTTCTTGAACCCTGTAATCCTTGCCTATCATTTGCTCATTCACTTTTTCATCTCTTCCCTCAGTGAACTCTTCTTTTTCTATCTAAATGGTCTTTTAACACAAATTCCCTAGACACACTCTCTCCCTGACTTAAACTAATGTGTGTAGCAGCATATCGGCAAGTCTGTGGATACAGCCCTCTTCAACTGCCCATGGGTAGCTCCTTTCATGTATTTCTCAAATCACATACTAAAGGCTGATGGAAACTTGTTGCAGCTTGAATGTGTCCCTTTGTCCAGTGAAAGTTCTGAGGTATGAATGTAAGATATCAACTCGTGAACCTGTCTCTATTATGGTCTAAACATATACAACATTTTCAAGCTTGTTACCAAATTTGCCCATTACTTTGGGGTGTGCTCATTTATTAGGGATAGTTTCTAGAGTCTTAGTGATTCTGTCAATGTGCTGCTTGTGTTCCTATACGGAGCTGTATTTCTCCCTTCTGCAAGCCCTCACCCCCAGTGGAGCTATCTTGCAGGACTCAATCTCAATGGGACTGGGTTCCTCCAGTCCCCAAATCAGTCATACACACAAACACACACAAATTAACGTGACACGCCTGATCTGGCCGGGCTGATCAGCATGGACAGGCTGACACCCTCATATGCCAAGAATCAGTTTATAAGAGCAACAATAAAATGCAGTCAGACACAAGCACACAGGTAAACAGAATCCCTCTGAATCCGGCTGGGTGTCCAGCTGACACCCTCATGGGCCAGCATTCAGTTCATAAGGGCACGTCTGAGTCAAACTGGGTCAATCAGCCTGTACAAGCTGATCCCCTTATGTGTTTCAAACTCAGCACGTCCCAATCTTGGCCTCTTGATGAACAGACCCCACAATAATTTAGGCTTCACAGGGATCTTTAGCATAGGTAAAAGAAGCGTTGCTGCAGAGCACAGGAGGAAAAAGAAGCAGAGAAGGAAAAATATACCCAATTACTACCAGTTTGCCTATAAAAGTTATTTATTGCTAAGCATATGAAATATATAATAGTACTAGTAGTAATAGACATGCAAAAGAAAAACAAACACAAACAATGACAATACTACCCTGGTTTCACTAAGTATTTGGGGAAACTTAGCTCAAGCTTAACTGATACAGGTCAGGTTCAGAAGTTTATGCCTAGAAAGAAGAGAGAACGCTGGGAATCTCACCGAGTCCATGGTACCCAGGCTGCAAAGCTGACAGGCACAGTCCATAGCATAATCCTTGAAGAGGGAGACGATCTGTTCTTCCAGCGTCCCAAGAACGACAGGGGATGGTGTCAGCACAGGAGTTTTTTTCTTCTTCTTTCTTTCTCCTTCCTCCTGCTTCTTCTTCTTCTTTCTTTTTTTCTTTTAAGCACACACACTTACACATTTTTATACCCTCAGTTCAGTTGCTTTGAAGCACCCTCAGTAGTGTAAATCATTGTCTTTTCTATTGACAAGGGGTTATCTGGTTTGGACCATCTCAGGAAACTGATTGATAATCAGGAAACACTTAAGATTAGGGAGTAACCCAAATACTTGGGAGCCAGCTTGAGATTCCTATGGATGGCAGATATCCTGATGGGATATCTCATGGTTTCTTCAGGAACAATAGATAGCTTGCAGTATCAGGATTTTGGATTTTTACTTGTTGTGCACAAGCCTCAGCTTAGCATGACTTTTCCAGATCTTACTATAGTCTTTTAACAGACTTAAAGCAATTATTGGGGTGCTCATAACCTTTTGTGGAGAGGACTCCCACCAGTCGTCTCGGGAAAGATACGACAACACCTGGGATTAGGGCTCCAGCAGGCTGGATGCTGTGATGAACCCTTAACCATTGTTCAAATGTTGCCCATACCCCCTCGGACTCAGTCTCTTGCCTCAGCATTCCCTAACCCAGCAACCGAGTTTTAGTCAATCAAGTTTAAATAGGCCTCCCATAGTGGGACCGGGGAATGTACGGCCCGAGATGCCTATTAAACTTAGAGCTGTGTGTGTGTGTCTGGGGGGAAAAAAGTCCTTAACAAATCCAGATTAGAACTGGTCTGATAAATGCTGAGCTGGGTGTGTGTGAACATGGGTTAATTAACATTGGAAGCACAGATTCCCCATCATGCAGCGCTCTCCTGCTTCTCTGGTCCCAGAATTCACTGCAGTCTCTGCTTCAGGCTTTCTGTTTTCCATCTCTCATGTAAATGAATGGTCATCTGGTTCCATCTCAGATGCAGATGAGACCGAGGGCAGTTGTTCACTCTTATCACCCTTATCTGGAGAGTTTTAGGTGTGTCTCTCACTGCATCTTAATCAGTTTCGTTTAGGTGGGGGGGGGTGAGTCCTTTGTGAGTCAGACAGACTGCATCCTGTGCCAGGGTTGCCCAAGAATACAGAGCTGAGACGTAACAAGCTAGGAACCCAAAGGAGTATGCTCTGATCTCCCAGGGACTCACTTTGTGCTTTTTGGACCACTCTGCACCTCAGTTCTACTTCTGCTCAGTAGGAACAATAATGCTTGGCCATCTTATATAAAGGGACTTGAAGTTTACAGGTGAAGAATGATGTATACGCATTAACAATGATTCACTGATAGTTGGTCTGTCTATGCATCTTGCCTATGGCATCCATCTACTTTAAGCAGACCATACTTGCACTCCAGGGGATGACTCTAGTGCAGGGGTGGGCAAATACAGCCTGTGGGCCACATTCAGCCCACAAGGCCATTCTATCCAGCCCCTAAAAAATTTAGAAAATGTATATTTATCTGCCCTTGGTTCCCATAAAAAATTACAGGAACCAGGGGCAGTAGGACCCAGGGGAAGCTCTGGTGGGTTCCCCAACAGCAGGGCTTGCCCAGCCCCACCCCCCTAACCAGAAGCCCCAGCAGGGTCCTCTGGCCTGGGACCATGCGGCCCCTCTGGTGCGGGAACCTCAGGTAAGTAGGGGGAAGGCCAGGGGAGGACCCCAGCCAGGGAAGGAGCCCAGGGAAAAGCTGAGCATAGTGAAAAGTGGCCCCTCACCTGCCCCGTGGCTGGTGCTCCTTGCTGAAGCCGCTCGCAGCCCATGCAGGGCTATCCTGAGCAGGTACAGACAGCCCCACGTGGGCTGCAAGCAGCTGCAGCATGAGGCGCCAACCAAGGGGCAGGGGAGGAGCCACTTTCCCCCCCTCCCACACTCAGCACCAGCTTGTAACCTGCCCACATAGCCAGTCTGGGCCCCGCACCGACTCTGGGCTTGCCTGTCAGGGCTGTGCACAGTGGCAGGTGCTGTGGCCCCACTGCTTGCCACACTAGGCAGCATTTGCCACTGCTGCTTCTGTGCTGCCCAGTATGTGAGCTTCAGGCAGGCAGCAGCAGCAAATGCTGCCTGGCACAGCAAGTAGAGAGGTTGCAGCTGCTGCTACTGTGCACATCCCCGATGGGTGAGCCCAGAGCCGGTGCAGGGCCCATGCTGGCAGTGGAGGCAGGTTACAAGCTGGTGCTGAGCCCGGGGCGGGGGGTGGAAGTGGCCCCTCACCTGCCCCATGGCTGGGACCCCATGCTACAGCCACTCACATCCTGCATGGGGCTGCCTGTGCCTGCTCAGGACAGCCCCACATGGGCTGCGAGCAGCTGCAACAGGGAGCATGGGCCACAGAGCGGGGGAAGGGCTGCTTTTCTCTGCCGTCAGCACCAGCTCCCTCCCTGCCGGTAAGCAGGGGGTTGGGGCTGCACACTGCCCCTTGCCTGTATCGCGGGGCTGGGGGGCATTGGGAGTGAGCGGGCAGGGAGCCAGTTGGAGCACGGGGCCCACACTGGTGTGTTCCGGGGCCAGAGCCAGCAGGGCCCAGAGCAGGGTGGCAGGGGTATGGGGTCCCAGCCAGCAAGGGCTCTATGGAGCGGGGCCAGCTCCCCCCTCTCCCTGCTGGTGCAGCCCAGTCCAGCCCCACAGACCCCTGCCAGTCTGTGCCCTGCTCTTGACCCCACCGATGCTGGCCCTGGGACATTGGTCCCAAGACATTGGGGCATTGGTCCCAAGATGGTGACGGGGGCGGGGCACCTGTCAAGGGGTGGGGCACCTGTCAAGAGGCGGGGCTACTCATGTGGCCCTCAACAGCTTGCCAAAACTGGGTAAGCAGCCCTCTGCCCAAAATAATTGCATGCCCCTGGTTTAGTGTTTGTTGATGGCTGTAGTGGGACAGTGTTTCATGCTTTGTTCCCCCTGCCCACTTGCTTGAGGCCAGGACATTCCTCCTCCAGGTTTGCAGATCAAGAAGTTACTCATAAAATCTCCTCTAAGAAAATCAGATAAAATTGCATGTAAAAGCAAGAGGAAGGGGAAATTATATGTTTTCCTCTGTAAACTAACATTTCAAAATTCTAGCTTTCCCTCTCCCCACCACACACACTTTGTCATGTCTAGCCTAAAGCTTACACAGATCTTAAACATGAAAAATAAACTATCTGTTATTTAATAATTTCACTGTAAAGAAAATAGTTTTGAACTCACAAGAAGCAATTTGCCCATTCTCCTCCACAGGGGTTTGCTCCTTCAAACAAACCAAAGGAACATTACGGGTGCATTAAAGATTTTGATTACACACAAAACATCCTCTAATTGTGCTGCTTTCAAAAGGACATAAGGGCTCCCTAGGTTTCCTATCCTAGCTTTTGTTCACTGCAGGAGGCACCTCTAATGAGTTTATTTTTAAGCCCTGCACATTACAGTCTGAATTATAAACATATTGGTCTTCATCCATCCTTAGGGGTGACTGACATACCAATAAAAAGGAAAGATGCCTAAATAAAGAGAGATGGATGGCTGTTCATGGTCAACTTTTATAAACCATGAGACAGACTATTTGAGATAGGAAACAACTAGTTCAAACCTGTTTACACTACTAAAGTAAATGGAGCAGGCAGCATCCTTTTTTCTTCTAAACACAACATGGGTGGACATTTTATGTCATTCCTCTTGGATCTGTACAAATATGAGTTTGATTCTGCAGTCCCTTAGGACACAGAGTTCCCGTTCTATTTAAGCAACATTGACATCTCATTCACCTTCAAGGTAGCAAAGGTATTTTGTGCCCTCATTGAGAATTATTAGGAAAAGCTGCATTTCTGTACTTTGAGGGATGTTTTTTTACTTGAAACCCATTCATGAACTGCTGTGAGTAACAACATGTTGTTTGACTGTTGTATTCACCTTCTGTCTCATATTATTGTTCTTGTCAAATCTTTCTTACTCAATCACTACACAAACCTTTATGTCTAGACTATTTAGCACAGAAATTGAAAATCTTTATTCTTAAGGCATTTTTTCATTTAGATTTAGGTTCTTTGGGATAGAGACAGAGATTCTCTTTGTACCATATCTTACACTCCAACCCTCAGTGAATCATAGTATCATAATACTTAGGGTCGGAAGGGACCTAAACAGATCATCAGGTCTGACCCCCTGCCATGGGCAGAAACAGGTGCCGGGATCATATCACCCCAGTCAAATATCTGTCCAGCCTCCTCTTGAAGACCCCCAGGGTAAGAGAGAGTATCACCTCATTTGGGGGCCCGTTCCAGAGCCTGGCAGCCCTAACTGTAAAGTAACGTCTCCTGATGTCCAGCCTGAACCTTCTCTCTAACAAATTGTAGCCGTTATTCCTAGTAACCCTGGGTGGTGCCCGGGGGAACAGAGCTTCCCCCAGTTCCCGCTGGTCCCCCCTGTTGAGTTTGTAAACAGCCACCAGATCCCCTCTCAGCCTTCTCTTGTGGAGGCTGAATAGATTCAGGCCCTTTAGCCTTTCTTTGTAGGGCCTGCCCCGCTGCCCCTTGACTATGCGAGTGGCCCTCTCAATGCTAGCCACATCCCTCTTGAAGTGCGGTGCCCAGAACTGGACACAGTACTCCAACTGTGGCCTGACCAATGCTGCCTACAGGGGAAGGATCACCTCCCTGGACCTGCTTGTGATGCGTCTGTAGATGCACGATAAGGTGCCGCTAGCCTTACTGACTGCTTCCTTGCATTGGCGGCTTATGTTCATCCTGGAGTAACAATGACGCCAAGATCCCTTTCTGCCACCGTGTTGACAAGAATGGTATTCCCAGCCTATAGGTGTGTTGCTGGTTCCTTCTCCCTAGATGCAGCACCTTGCACTTGTCCATGTTGAATTCAATTCTATTCTCATCCACCCACCTCTGTAATTTGTCTAGATCTAGCTGGATTCTCTCCCTCTCCTCCAGCATGCCCACCTCACCCCAAAACTTGGTGTCATCAGCGAATTTGAACAGTGTGCTTTCTACCCCCACATCCAGATGGCTGATAAAGATATTGAACAGTACAGGCCCCAGGACTGAGCCCTGGGGGACTCCACTGCCCATATCCCTCCAGGTTGAATCTTCTGAGTGCAGCTGTATTGCAAAATATATTAATAATGTGATTGAAGCTGACTGGTAGGCCAGTGAGTAGCTGTTGCTATTGTTATTGGTACAATAATAGTAGGTATTTTATGTACTGTAATTGTAGGTATATAGTAGGTAGTTTTGAGACAAAACCTGTGCCCAACCAGAAGGAGATAGTGGGCAGGGTTTTGTGACTAGAATAAAGTTACAGTCTGTAAGATCAGAGTGTGTAATCAGATTAGCAGAGGGAGCTGGAACTTCAAGGATCATGGTCAGTTAGCCTAGGGTCTATGTAAGACTTAAAACAGGGGTCCTTGTGTCTATCATAAAGATGATGAAGCTTCCTGCTGTTTTAAGTGCTCTTACTCCTGAGAGGCAGTGATCGCCTGCAAGTGCTTCTTGAATCCATGTTAGCCAGTTTACAGCTAAAGAAATATGATTAATATTTTTTGCCTTTTTTACTAACTGAAGTTAAGATGGTGGAAAATTTCACATGACTATCACAAGAACTGTGAGGGTCTTCCTTTTCCGTACACAGTCAGTACTTTATTTTGTCCCTGGTTTTCTATTTTGTTTTGACACCAATATATCCTGACATATATTTTTCCCAGGATCTAATTTGGACTGAAGAACTGTCACTTAGTCTTGGGTCCTAACACATCACAGAGATTTGCCCACCAGGTATCTCCATGCCCCCCAGTAATGAAACTTGCAAAAGGGGTGCACACTTTACTGACAGGAGGTGAGCAATATCCTGGAGATAAATATGGGACAAGAAAAAAAGCCCCTGTTCAAAAATCCCATTAGCCTTAAAGAAAACTGGATTATTTTGCCATCTGTGAACATGACAGAAAGAGCGAAACTGAGAAGCACCAGCCATTCATACCATTACAGATGAGCAGCAAACAAGAAAAACACTGAAGTGGTTGAAATGACACTGTAAACATCTCATCAGTTCAAACAAAGCCATTTAAGTACAGGGTAGTGTTAGCAAGTGTTGTCTGTAAACTTTTAAGTTTTATTATCCAATGGCCTTGGCATAAGGGATGGTATCTGGAGTTCTCAGGACTGAGTCTTGTATTTTGGTCTGTCAGTACCTGAGTACAACACCCAACTCTCTTGTGGTTGGCACTCAAGGTATAATTTCATGTCAATTGCTCTGCAGTCCTCCAGTGAAATCAGCTATGTATGTGCAGCATAATTTGTCTTAATATCTTCTTGCATACTTTCTGACATTTCTCTTTACTCCTATTTTGATTTACTCCAGCTATGAAAAGGTTGATGTAAATGGATATAATTCTATAGTGCTAAGGTGATGTTGTTGCTACGGTCTGGGAAATGCATGAAAGGCAAGAATTCTTGTGGCGATAACTTTTGTTGGACCAATTGTATGGTTGGGATAGACACGGGCTATAAACAGATTGTGTTTGGAGCAGGATCAGCTGTGCTGGGATGTGTCCTGGCACAGCTGATCTACTACACTGGAGTCACTGTCCTGCAGGGTTGGGCTCCTGCTGCTCCCAGGGCTTCAAGGGGCCAATCCTGTGAAATGACAGCCTTGGCTGCTCTACCCGAAGTCATGGAGTATATCTGCAAGCAGAGGAACCACTTGGGGGTAGGAAGGAGGCATGCAGGTAGCAGCCTGATACATGCACTGTGGGAATCCCCCACAGCAGGGCTCATGGGGTGTGTGCCTGCAAGTATGCCCTAGGAATACCCCAGTAGGAGAATCCCCATGGCACACAATTAGCAAACAGACATCCTCCCTTTAAGTCACAGGTGGGCAAAATGGTGCATTCAGCACGTAGCTGGACTCCATTTCCTAGCAGCCCCTGCCTGTGTTGCTGCAGCTGGTTTCCAAGGAGATGCCGGCAACAGCATGGCTGTGACAGTGTGGGGCCAAGGTTTCCATTGACACCAGACCCAGCAGCACTTGCAGGGCAGGGCTGGTCAGGGAGCTGCTCCAGGACCAGGGCTGGGATCTTGCAGCGACAGTGTGGTCCAGAGCCAGGGCAGAGCCTCAATCCCCTGCCCGGGGCAAGTGGGCAGCAGATCACAGTCTGCCCTGGCTCTGGACCAAGCTGTCACCACTGTAAGATCTCAACCCTGGTCCTAGAGCAACTCCCTGCCTAGCCATGCCCTGCCAGCGCTGCTGGGCCAGTTTCCATGGAAATCCTGACCCCCTGCTGTCACAGCCCCGTTGCTGCTGGCATCTCCATGGAAACTAACTACAGAGAGACAGGCAGGGGGTGCTGGGAAATTAAGTCTGCTGTGGGCCTGATCTGGCCCGTGGTGTGGACTTTGCGCACTTCTGCTTTAAGTCATGACAAACTGTGACTACTTTTGGTGCAGCAACATTTCTGGGCATGTGGAATGTGACAAGAGACTAGGACATCTGTTTGTTTGCAATTTGTGCCCCCATAATTTTTATGGCAACACAAGAATGAAGTCTGCAGGCACTCATAGACAAGTTTATATACAGATATGGACAAGCTTGTCTATGTAACATACATCCTTATTGTTTGAATTAGCTATTTCAGATAGGGGAGGAAAGGTGTTCTTGAGTTAAGTTAATGAACTGAGATATCAGAGGTCTGTGTTCAGTTCTGAGCTTTGCTACCTTTGTAACCTTCAGCAAGTTATTTAATCTCAGAGTCTGTTGTTCATTTATATAATGAGGTTGTAATAGTGAGGGCTTTACTTAATACTTATAGCAAAAGTTTTATATGCTAACTTTATTATAAACTTTTAAAACAGCATGTAGCTTTTTTACTCTAGAAGCGTAACCAAGCCATAAACCTAAATAATAACATTTTATAATACAGTAAAATGTAGTAAACACCAAGTGTGTTAAATCACAACTCATCCCCAAATTCTTAACTTAAAATAACCAAATCCCTAGTTCAAAATAATGTTATTTACTCCAAACTATATAAACTATACATTCTTAAATTACAAAAAATTCCTCCCACTCTAACAAAAAAATCTTACACAAAACCCAACACAAGCTATTGCATCCCCAAAATCAAAACACTCCAAAACCAAAAAAAAACTATACAAAATAACAACTACTACCTAAAACCAATATAAAATAATCATCCTCTCTACTCTGTCCTATTACCTACCTCTACAAATATCCTTAAATAAAGCCTTACAAAAATAAAAACAACCATAAGTATGTCCTTTATTCAAACACAAAAAAAATCTTCTAAACCCAATAATTCATTCTAAAACAGAGGTCAACAACTCTTTTTTCCCAGCCACTGCCTTCCTATTGAAATAACTTGCAGCAAGACTACATGTACACATCGCGTGTAGTTCCTTAGAGCCCTGAATAAGATCTCTAGGTGTATTGTACATTTCAGAAACTAACAGCAAAATGGCTGCCAATGTTGTATGTCTGTGACAAAGTGAGAAACTATACAGCAGTGAGGAACACGGGTGGATGTATTGTCAAATACACCCATTGCTTATGACTTCAAGAAGGATGCGGATAAATTTGAGAAAGTACATAGATCAGTGTATACTACGTGAACAGTCGTGAAAAGGTTGTTTAAGTGTATCTAAAAGACCTATCAGCAATGCACAAATAATAATTTATACGAGAAATGTTTTGATGTGATTATTCTCAAGTACTTCAGAGTATTAGACTCTGAACCAAGAGTTCTGGGACACAGTTTACTGCTTTGGCTCTCATTATACATTGTAAATACTCCCATGGAGGTTCAAAACTGTGGCCCAATTCAGTAAATCTCCATGAAAGGAATTAATAACAAATCTCCAGAAAATCTAACTTTCCTACATATTTGGAGACAGTCAGCATGGCAGCAGACATGTGGTCATAACTCTCTGTGTGGTTTCAACTAGCTTGAGCCCTGAGGCAGCTTTAGCTTGGATGTGACTTCAGTGACTACTGAATCACAACCCTGACTCTCCTGAACACAGGCCGTTCCATACACTTTCTGGGCTTTATTATCCCCCTTCATAACTTCTCTCGATGTTCTGAACCACTTCAAAATGAAAGAAGGTTTGGTCATTTTTTTGCTAGCTCTCCAGGATAATGCTGTAACTATCAATAGTTTTGTGATATCCATCTTTCTTTCTTACAGAAAAGTGGCTATCTTACATGGCCCCAAAGTAAAACGTAAGGGGTGCCTGCAGATGTGCAGGAACGCCACTCTGACATGCTATAACTACAGTGTGTTGGAGCAGACTTGATTAATCGAGTCTGCTGGATGTGCTAATTAGTGTACTGCAGCAGCCTCCAAGTCTTGTGTACTCAGCACCCCACAAAATGGTGGCAGGGTCACCTTAGCTAAAACTAATCAAACAAGCTTTAGTTAAAGAGCTCCTACCAACATTTTGAAGCACGAGTTGCTAAATGCATGAGATGCTGCAGACGCTTTAATTGGAGTGGCTCTCAGACTCTAAGTAAAGTGCCCCTCCCCCCCCCATACACACTTCTAGAACACCTGTAAAGATGCCCATTAACAACAGTGCAAAGCTTCAGGCTACAAGTAATGAGTGCAAAACACTAATAGCACCTCCTAGAGACAATATGCAAGATCCTCCTTATACAAATTGGCAGAGCTTTCTTGGAAACACTGAAGAAGTAATAGTTCTACCAGGTGGCCATCTGGTGCAATAATATGGGATTAGTGGCTTTGGTATATCTATTGCTTGACCTTCATAACACACACTGGTTAGCACTACATGGTTCATAAAATGTGTCAGAAATTTTTACTTTCATAAAAGTTGGTCGTTCAAAAATCTTTTTCTTACACTTAGGATGAAGAAATTTTCCTGGATAGTAACAGACCTCATCAATGGTACGAGTATACAGGAATGGATCACTAGTTCTCTTTTGGGATCTAGGTCTTCATTGTATGAAAAAACTTATACCAAAGTTGATCTGAGCTTTTCCTATATAGAATAGAGGGAGACAGGGAAAAAGTAAATCTGAAACAGAATTATCTGCCAATCCAACGTATTATTGTAACAGGGCCCATACCACATTACTGAGAAGGGGAAGCAAACCCCAGGGTCTGCTGGCCATCCAAATCACTGGGAATAGACTTGATGGTAAAAAGGACCTGAATAAGCAATCACAGCAGAACCAGGAGGAGCATCCAGGATGGGAGGCTTGCACAGAAGCACCACAGGGCCCAGAAAGATTGAGTCACCCTGAGGCCAAGCCAGCAAGATGAATCAGGAAGCACCTATGGCAGCTGAGAGAGGCAGGTAACCAGCAAGGGGCAGGGCCAGAGAGGTACGTAAACACAGATCCTGAGCCAGAGAAGGGCAGTCTGGCCCTGGAGGCCAAAGACAAAGGCGACCCCTAGCAGATTGCTTGTGGAGGAAAGCCTGAGAGATATCCTGCTATGCTGGAGAGAGGCCAGTAAGGAGCTAAGGACTAGCAGAGAATGAGACTCAGTATGGATGGAGAATTTCAGACAGCCACTATGCTAGAGAAATAAGTTGGAGTTAGTGGGCTGATGTTTCAGTTTGCATTTTGCGTGATGGCTTGTGGGAGGGACTAAGGGGTGGTTTAGAGGTCCCATTAGTGCCTGCGAGGCACATCATCACTTACAGCCCTGCCAGGGTTAGGCTCAAGGCAGAGCTTGGGCCAGAGGGCCCAAGGCCTAGAGCCCCTGTAGCAAAATAGTTACATCTAAGGCATGGCAGGAAACTAAGAAGGGGAGGGCACC
This sequence comes from Alligator mississippiensis, assembly GCF_030867095.1. NCBI lineage: Eukaryota > Metazoa > Chordata > Crocodylia > Alligatoridae > Alligator > Alligator mississippiensis. Next base: position 279,312,697 of record NC_081825.1, read on the forward strand.
TCAGGGCTAGAGCAGTGAGAAGAGTCACGGGACCCCAAGGGGTGCACTGGCCATCCCAGGAACACAATCCAGTTACAATTATACATAAAGAATCTAAGTCAGACTAATTATTGAGATTAAATTCTGAAAATGATCATCCCAGGCAGCCCTTGCTTACTGTGCGGGCCGGGCCCCGATCCCGCCGCCACGTGCGGGCCGGGGGCGTGCCGGGCCCGTCTTCGTGCACGCGGGCTGTGGCCAGCAGCCAGGGCACGCGGGGCTGGAGAGAACCGACGGCGCGGTTTGATACGTGCGAGCTAGAATTAGTTACGGAAGCGTAATGGTTGATTGAAAAGATTGTTTACTTACACCCAAAGATGGTATTGGTGTAGGCTGCGAGGGTCCGCAGCGCTTGGAGATCTTCACACAGAATCTCTCTCTCTTCCTCCCTCCTCCGACTTGGGCGGAAGCTACCCAAGCCTTTTCTACGGCTAGCAAGCCAATAGCTAGCCACCACGTGTGCCTACATTTGGAATTGGCCAATAATGTGGCGCGAATCCGAATACAAATGGCGGGAACTCCTTTGCAGCGTGTATCACTATGATGCAAAAGAAATGCACCCTGCAAAGAAACTGCAATTCAGCAGGAAATCCCCCGTTGCACCAGAGTTCTCTCTCGCAGCAGAGAACTCTACCGTGCAAAGAAAGCGACAATCAGCGGGAAAATAATTTAGCGGTGCCAAAGCACACACAAACAAAAATCACAACTTTGGGTTGTGACACTTACAAGAGTAATTGCATTTAAAATGGTTAGTCACAAGAGTTAACGACCATTCACATGAGTGAAACAGCAGGATCACAAACTCCTTGTATAGCTGTCATGGATTTTTCCTTTTTTCTTTTTTTAAGAGTGCCACACTGTCAGAAATGCCACACACGGTGACTCAATGGTATGGGTGAGATACTTCCATGGCATTATTTCAGAAGGCATAGTTTCTAATTCTAAATCAGAAAGGTCAATGGATCCATACTGTGTGGTCAAAAGCATACATTCTTCCCACTGAATGGGGCATTATTTCAGGTTAGCAAACGTTTGCTGCCAGGTAAATGAACAATTCACAGTATTTTTCTGGTAACTGTCCATTATTCACACTGAATTCTCCTATTCCAAAAAATTATCCTAAATTCTCCTGGAGTTAGGCAAAAAAAAAAAAAAAAAGAAAGGAAGAAAGAAAGAAAGAAAGAAAAAGAAAAATAGGCCTTTTTCTTTTCGGCTATCAATATAATACCAAATGTATTTTGAGTTAAGAAAACAGAAGGGTGCAGGGAATAGGCAGTACCAACAAAATCAAATTAGCTATGCCAGACCTGCTCAGGCCTTGTCCAACTTTAACTGATCATTTTTATAAAAATCTCCAACAATAATCAAATGCAATTGAAATTAACAATGTTTTTGACTCATCCTGCAATATTTCTGAAGCTCCCAATAAACATATATCAAGGGGCCTCAGAAGAACTGAAATCAGCTTGCAAACACAGTCAAAATGACAACATTTCAAATAGTTGCTATTCATTGAATAACTTCATTCAATGACATTTTATTCTCTTTGTTAAGGGATTAGACTTGTCTGTTTATTGCAAATTACTTCCTAAGTCCCTAAGCAATTTTTTATAATTTTTTTCGAAAGAAGAAAGAAGTGTGTTAAGCTGATTGTGATGCTACAGTCTAGCATGATTGCTCCTGAAATCTGTCTAAGTTGCATCAAATTGCTTTCGTGAATTGCTTTTTACCCTCTCTTTACAGCAGGAATAATTAATATCACTAGCACAATAAGAACAGTAACAAACAAAAGCCTCTTTTGTGTAATCATTTTCCTAGGTTAAATAGTGCTGTATTTATACAGGATTGGGGTGTGGTACTGCAAATGGATATAGTACTTAACAAAACACAACATACTCAATATCAAAAGGCCAAAAAAAGTCTTGGAAAGTCACTGGAAAGTCTAATACTAAACTTATAGCGTCACAGTGTCATACAGAAGTAGGGCTGGAAGATACTCAACATAAGACTTCCTCAACCCTGACACAACATAGACCTAACTCCCTAACTGGCCACAGGTAAAGCAGAGGAACCACAGCAACCAATGTCCTTCTTCTATAAAATGCTGTCAATATATGGTCATGAGGTCCTGGAGAGATGGCCACACACCCCACTACAGAGAAAGGCAAAACTCCCCCACAGTTTGTACCAACCTGACGATGGCGTAAAATTCCTTCCTGACCCCAAACATAGCGATTGGTAGACCCTGAGCAAGATCCTCTAACCAGGAACCTCCACCTACGCTTCCAGCAGGAGAATTGGCACAACCCAGTTGAAGTCCCCAGCCTGAGCTATAGCCAACACCCAATGCCTCTGGGCAGGCTTAAAAACACCCTAACACATATATCAGAAAAAAGGGCGGAGGGGGTGGAAGGGAAGGTGGGAGCAACAAATCCAGAAGCATGGGAAATAACCCAGGGTAGAACACAGGCACAATTATGTCCAGTGGCTGTCCAACCTCTTTCTCAACACCTCCAGCAATGGAGAGTCCACAACTCCCCTAGGCTGTCTATTCCACTGCCTCACTGTTCTCACAGTGAAGATATTTTTCTGGATATCCACTCTAAATTTACTTTGCTGAAATTTAAACCACTGGTCTGTATCCTCCTCTCTGCAGCAAGAGAGAAGAGGTGCTTTCTCTCTTCTTTATAGCTGCTCTTCAATTATTTGAAAATTGCTATCATGTCCCCTCTTAAGCACCTTTTCCACATGCTGAACATAACTAGCTCCTTCATCCTTTCCTTGTATGATTGTTTTCCAAGCCCTTGGTCATCTTTGTTGCCCACCCTCTCTATCTGCTCCACATCCTTTTAAAATGTGGAGCCCAAAACTGCACACAGTAGTCCGGATGAGGCCTAACCAGTGCTAAGTAGAGAGACATTATCAGCTCTCATGTTTTGCACCTAATGCTTCTGTTGATGCAGCCCAAATTATGTTTTCTTAAGTGTACGGAAATTAACAGTGCTAAGCAAAAATGGAATTTCCATCCAGCAGGAAATTTCTACATTATAAAATTCTCGTTCATCATCCTATATCAGGACAAAAAGTTATAATTAAAAAAAACTTAAAGAGATATTTTAAATAAATCCAAATAAAGCATGGACAGATCTAGGATTTTCAAAAGGGAGGTGCAGGTGGCGTGGTGCATCATCACAAACACAGCACGTTTTTCTCCAATTAGAAATAAACTAGAGGTTTTACTAATATGCTAGGGGCCTAGGGCTATATTATTCTGTTTAAGATCCAAGCAAAAACAAATAGAACTAAATCGGCCAGGGTGGGGGCGGGGGGGCAGGAGGGGTTGACTGCCAGCTCCAGGATGGGGCAGGCACTTAGTGGTGTACAGCTGTTACACCCTAGGCAGGCGATGGACAGAACTGCTCCTTGTATCCCAACATGTGGGTCCCACAAACACTCCACCATAACCCTAAAGTGCCCCTCACTGTCTTTTCTGCATTGCCCCTCCCACCTCAAATGCCTCCTGGCTCCACTCTGTCCCCTGTAATCCTACATATCTCCCATATTCAGCCCATCCCATCACACCCCAAACCCATCAGACTCCACCCCCCCTTACATCCCACTAAGTCCTACCCTGCCTCCTCCCTGCCACCATGAACCCACTGCACCCTACACAGACTCATCCCCCTCATCCCCCAGACCCCAACACTTTACCACCCCCCTCAGCCCAATGAGCCCTTCTCTTCCCCACTGAGCACCCAAACCTCACTGAAGCCTTCACACTCTCTGGGCCCCCTTCACCTACAATCCCTTTTGATCCCAACCCCCCTCATAGCCCACTACAGCTCCAAACCTCATCTGCCTCTCATCCCCACTCTGCTGATGTCCTAGCCCCTCCTCACCCCACATCCCCTTCCCCATGCCCCCCTCTCCATAAGCCTTGTGGTGCCCATGACCCCCCTATTCAATGCCTCATGGCTCCCAGGAGACCCTTCCCCTTAGAACTCCTCTCAAATGGTTCCCCCACCTCACAGTCCCTAACCATAGGGTAGGTGGGGGCAGACCAGTAACTGGCCCCCCCTGCCCCTCCTTACCACAGCATGTCAATAGGTGACCTCCACTTCCTTCCAACCTCAATGTACAGAAACAAATAGTTGGGACGAGGAGGGGCTCACTTCAGCCACTTGCAGCATCCCTACCTGAGAAGACCAACCCCTCTGGGTCTGCCCATAGCCAGCTTTATGCCATCTTGGTTGCACTACTGGCTCATCCTCCATCATCTGCTTCAATGACAAACCCAGGAAAGTTTCACTGTAATAACTCTTTGCCTCACCTTTGCAACTCCATTCTGCCTCTGACTCCTGTGCTGCACTACCACTGTTGCACAGCTAGGCCTGCCTTCAGTCCTGACACTTCCCTCCCTGTCTGTAATTTGTTATGGATTTGGAGTCCCTTAGGAACAAAGCCACTGAGTACAGGTTCCTGGGTAACAGTCCCAATCCAGTCAATGATCAGCTGATCACTGGTGGCCTCCAAGTACCAGGTGTCATTGCTGGGATCAGGGACCAGATCCCTTTGTGCCTTTAAATCAGGGGTGGGCAAAATGGTGAATCTATCTGGGAGCCAGACTCCATTTCCTGGCAGCTCCTGCCTGCATCACTGCAGCCAGTTTCCATGGAGACCCCAGCAGTGGCAGCACTGGGACTGTGGGGGCCAGGGTTTCCATGGAGACCGGGGCAGTGGAATGCAGCTCTGCCCCAGCTCCGGACCATGCTGTCATCGCCACAAGATCACAGCTCTGAAGCAGCCCCCCACCTTGCCACATGCCCTTCCATCATTGCTGGGACCAGTCTCTATGGAAACCCTGGCCCCGCACTGTCATGGCACTGCCACTGCTGGGGTCTCCATAGAAACTAGCCACAGTGATACAGGCAAGGGCTTCTGGGGAATGGAATGTGCCATGGGCCCAATCTTGCACTTGGGCCAGACTTTGCGCCCCCCCCTTTAAATTAATGTCTGTCAGTGGCCATTGATATATTCCTGTGAAGGGTCTCCTTTGTGGCAAAATAGCTTCTTCCAATGAAGAACTGGTCAATCAACATTTTTTCAACAATTTCTGGAAATGAATGACTAAGTACAGACGTTAAAAAAGCCGAAGCTAGAAGTGCTCTAAGTATCATGCTGTACCCAAAGCCCTCTGGGTTAGGTCAGGAGTGAACAGAACAGATGTTTGCTGTTCAGTAGGGGGGCTCAGAGCCTGCTTGCACTGGCTGAGGCAGCTGGCTGGGGAGCACTCCCACATGCCTCCTGTAATAATATGTATGGATCTCAGAGGCAAAACCAGCAGCAGCAGAAAGGAGGAGTGTGAAGGAGGAACAGGACATGAGGGGGAGGAGACAGGAAGAGGAGGAGAGTTAGGGAGTCTGAGGCAGAACAGCAGGCCCTGTAACAGCTCTGTAAGTAACTGCTATAATAAAGACATTGTTTATATTAACTCGGGAGCTGCTCTTTGATTACCCAGACAGGGTCACATGAAACATGGTGGCAGCAGAAAGTCTGTGAGGAAGCCCAAGACAAAAGAGAGACCTGGGCCCCAGTATTGATTCAAACAGATTGCAAAAAGCACGGAGGAACTGAAGCCCCCAGGACAACTGGATTTCAACACAAAGAGCCTGGCACAGGCACGGAAACAATGGAAGCAAGAATTCAGTCTGTATACAGAGTTAACCATGGCTGATAAAGAAGAGAAAATGAAGATAAAGTTGTTTTACTATCTAGTGGAGGAAAAAGGCAGTGAAGTAAGTGCAACACTGATGCCAGGGAACCCCGACACACTAGAACAGTTAATAGAAGTGTTTGATGCATACTGTGACCCCAGAAAAAATGAGATTGTAGAGAGAGATCAGTTTTTCACCCAAAACCAAGAGGAAGAAGCAGGAATAGAGGCCTATATCACAGCACTGAAAGCTCTGGCATCTTCACGCAACTTTGGAAACATACACGGGGGTAGGGGGTTATTGTTTGTTTGGTTTGGTTTGGGTTTTGGCTTCCTCTGATATATTGGATATTGGCCATAGCTGGAAATGGGAGTTAAGCTGAGTGGGCTGATGTTCCTGCTGGTACTTAGCTATCTCTCAAGCACCTGGCTCTTCTTCATTTAGGATCAAATCAATTGTCAGATTTCAGGTCAGGATGGCATTTTTCTACCAGGCCAGTTTGGCAAGAAGAGTTGGGGAGAGGGAGGTTACCTTCCTCTAGTGTGGGCCACAATCCTCTTCCTAGGATCATCTGAGCATATACTGATTTACCTCTTCTGCTGTTACACTGTTCAGGTATTGGCAGTGTCTTGTTTCCTCTGCTCTGTACTTGTGGTACATGGTAGGATGTTTTAGATTTTATTTCCATAAAAATTTTGGATAAATTTTGGGCCTCTCTGCATAAATGGATGCCTGTAAAAAGGTAAAGGGCTGGACTGGGGGGCCTGGAAGGCTCTTTTCAGTCCTATGTTATTTGATTCTATTCTCTGCACATGCTACCTTCTTTACCAACTATTTATAAAAAAATCTGTCAGCCAGCCAGAGATGCGAGATATTCTGAGCTTCTTTTCTCACCAAGATGTTATTTTCTTCCTTATATCTTTCTTTCAGGTTGTAGAAAGCAAATTAAGTCAACTAGATTGAAACAACTTGTTTTTTTCTTTGTGCATAGTTATAGGAATGATTAATTTTTCAGTCAGTAGCAAAGTGAAGAAAAAGGGGGAAAAAGAAAACAAGTTCAGGTCAACCTGAAAGACAAGGTTCCTTGGGTGAATTTGATATCTTTTATTAGACCAACGCAAATGGTTGGAGAATAGTTATTAAGCAAGCTTTTGGGTTCAAAAACCCTTCGTCAGGCTAAGGAAGCTTCAGCAGTTGGTGTGTCCTCTTCCTGGATGGAATGAAAAGTCTTGAAATGAATTTTCAGGTTTTTGAACAAAAGAAAAACACTCAAAAATTCCTTTTACTTCTACCCCAAAACAAAATAGTTTGATGAATTTTTCTAAATTTTTTTTTTTATCCTTAGGGCAAATTCTAAACAAAAATGTCATTTTGAAATTAAAAAATCATAACTGTGTTAAAAAATATCCATTTCAATTAGAAAGAATTTTCTAAATATTTCTTTTTTTCCCCCAGCCAAAACTATTCACCAAATCAACTCAAATTTAAAATAATTTTGGTTCCCCCAGAACTACATTTTTGGTGAGTTTATTCCTCACTGAAAATATTTCATGCTACGTTGTATAAGAGCCCTGACAACAGAAATCACTTCCAAGAAATCAGGGATGTCAAGACAACTCAGAGTCGCGAGCTGGATCTGGAACATAGGGTTCCTCGTGGACAAGATCTGGACTTCAAGGAGCATCATGGGCCAGATCCAGACCTGGCAGCAGAAGCAGAGCAAGTAGCAGCATTGGTGGACTGGAAATTAACACTGCTGTCACTCACCCCGCCACTGTGAACATGTGTTCCCAGTAAGGCTTCATAGCTGCAGAATTCAGTGGTGGGCCCCTATGGCAGCCCTATGGGCTGGACAAAATGAGTCTACAAGCTGGATCCAGCTCATGGACCATATCTTTGACACTCCTACTTTAAGTAAAAAAGTCCCATGAACCCCAGCCACTTCCACCTTCTCTTTGTTATAGATGCTGAGATGACTATAATGAAGCCAGAGAAACACAAGGAATTCAAAATACAATTCAAGTAATCAGCCTGATTACACAGCCTGTATTTTCCTGGCTGACCTGGCTTCCAAACCCTCCTATTCCACACTGGTTTAGGCCTTGGAATTTCAATTTTTCAAAGTTTTTCAGGATTATCAGACTTTTTATGGCAATACACAAAGAATCAGAGAATTAATTGCTGATAATTGTCCAGGGACTATAGAAATTCTAGGATCAAAGAAAAGAAGAAGTGGAAGGGACCTCACAAAATCATCTAGTTCAGCCCCTGCTCAAGGCAGGATCATCCATAACTAAATCACACCAGCCAAGTGTCTGTCTAACCTGCTCTTGAACATTTCCAAGGATAAAGACTCCATAAATTCTTTAGGTAGCCTGTTCCAATGGTTTTCATCCCCCATAGTCAGAAAGTTCCTCCTAATTTTCAACTTAAATTTCCTCCATTGAAGCTTGCTCTGCAACCTGTCCCCTACGTCCACAGAGAAAAGCCAATCTTTTTCTAATCTCCCTTCAGGTATTTGAAGATTGTTATCAAATCTTCCCTCAGCCTTCTCTTCTCTAAATTAAAAAACTTTAGTTCTTTTAGCCTTTTCTCTTGCCCCCCAGGCCTCTAATATTTTTGTTGCTCTGCACTGGACTCTTTCCAATCTGTCCACATCCTTGTTGAAGAATGGGGCCCAAAACTGGATACAGTATTCAAAGTGAGGCCTCACCAGTGCTGAATAGACCAGAAGAATCACTTCCCTCGATTTGCAAGTGATGTTCCTGTTAATACAAGCTGTTGGCTTTCTTTGTAACAAGAACACACTTAGCACATATTGTCCTTATGGTCTACTGTAACCCCCAAATCTTTCAATGCAGAACTGCAGCCTAGCCAATCATTCTCCAGTCTCTATTTGTGAATGCAGTTATTCCATCCCAAGTGCAAGACTTTGTACTTGTCCTTGTTGAATCTCCTCTGATTTTAGATCATTTTTCCAGTCTACCCAGTTCATTCTGGATCCTAGGCCTACACTCCAGAGAATCTACCCAGCTTAGTGTCATGCATAAAATTGCTAAGCCTGCACTCATCCCATCATCCAAATCATTAACAAAGACATTGAACAATACCAGACCCCAGAGAGACCACTGGGGAACCCCACCTGGTACCTTAGACAAGAAATGATACCTTAGACAAGAAACCTGCTTTTCTCCCTCCCTCTGCCCCCCGCAAATTACTGCAAAAATGTTATGTAAACCAAACTGAATCATACCCATATCCATCTCTCTGGAAGAAAAGATGCATGGCCCCTAAAATCTATACAAAGAAAGTTCTGCCAAGGCTGATTTGTTTGTTTGGTTTTTCTAGGGTTGGTGGGGGCAGAAGTAAGGGGATTGCAGCCCCCTTAATTACTGTAAACTGTGAAGCAGAAGGATGTACATTTTGTATAGAAACACTGTAGCTGCATCAATATATTCAGTCTCATTTCCAATGCATCAGGAGTCTGTTTTGGAATCATGAGATGCCATATGTTTCACTCCATGGGGCAGTGTTTCCATAACATCAATAACACTTGATCTGGTTTTCTTCAGTTTCTCATTTATCTTTGCATGAGCTGCTTAACACATTTTTGCATTGTGAGATCAACAGACCAAGTCAGACGCATGGGAAATTCCACTGCCCACATCCCCCCAGGTCGAAAATGACCTTTCCACCACCACTCTCTGGGTGTGGCCCTCCAGCCAATTTGCGACCCATCTGACTGTGTAGGCATCGAGACCACAGTTGCCTAATTTTTTAATGAGAATGGGGTGAGAGACAGTGTCAAAGGCCTTCCTAAAGTCCAGAAAGACTACATCCACGGCAACCCCTGCGTCCAAGGTTTTTGTGACCTGGTCATAGAAGGCAACCAGGTTGGTCTGACAGGACCTGCCTCTAATGAACCCGTGTTGGTTGTCCCTAAGCGTGATCTCCCCTGCTGGTCCCTCACAGATGTGCTCCTGGATAATTTTCTCAAAGAATTTTCCCAGGACCAAGGTAAGATTAACAGGCATATAGTTTCCTGGGTCCTCGTTCCTCCCTTTTTTGAAAATGGGAACTACATTGGCCCTTTTTCAGACCTCTGGCACCTCGCCAGAGCACCACAAGTGCTTGTAAAGCTGTGCCAGGGGTCCCACAATGACCTCTGCCAATTCCCTCAGCACCCTGGGGTGGAGATCATCTGGACCTGCTGATTTGAACACATCTAGTCCCACCAGAAGTTCCCTGACTATGTCCTCACTGACTCTGGGCCTGGCTGCACTTCCCCTGGGTCGACCCAGGATCCTGGTGGGGGGAATGTCCCAGTCCCTGCTCAGAAAAATAGAGGCAAAGAATTTGTTAAAGAAGTTACCTTTGTTGTCTGGTGCAACCACCAGATTTCCAAGCGTGTCTTGTAGAGGCCCCACGTTACCTGGTACCTTCTTTTTACTCCCTATGTATTTAAAAAATACACAGGGAGTAAAAAGTATCTGTATCTGTTTACTAAAGCTTCAATTTAAGGTCTTGCAGACAATACATAAAAAAAATTTAATTATTTGGGCCTGAGGAATGTGCATGTTTATCTATACTGATATCCTTCCAAGACATTTGTAATCATTCAATAGATCTTTCCTACTACTCTGTGGTTTCAGCTGGGAGCAGGACCTTTGTGGAGTCCCTTTCCTGCATAAGTTTGCCAGAGTGCCTGCCAGAATTACTGTCATCATGACTCTGTTCAACTATTTTCTCCTCAGGTTGGTTAAACATATTTTGCAACTTTTAAAATAGTTGTTCTTTCTTGGCTTTTCTTTGTATCATAGCTGCAAGTAAAGCAAAATCTGGTCCTGCAGTCCTTGCTCAGGAAGGCTTTTAGCGGTGCTAACAGAATGCACTCTTGGGTCAAGACTATCGGGTCAGATCTGAAAATCCTGAAATGGGTGTCTGTTTCAATTTCCAGGCAGACAGAGCTGAAATATGTATAGATGAGTAGGCACTAGTAGTCAGATGGGACCTGATTCCTGGAAAGAAGTTCAGTATTTTCTCAGTTTGGTTGAAGCCTTTAAGAACAACAGAGCATTGGTATTTTTATGGGACCCATCACAATAGTAGTAAGTATATGAGCACTTCAAAAACCAATGTCACTTCATTAATTTAAATAGCCCATAATCTGAAGAGGACAGACAACGGGGCCTTATCCACTGAGTGAAAACAACTGTCCTGTTTTCTCTCCTATGACAAATACATGAGTTCTTTCAAGATTCTTTCAAAATCTTCCTTTCCTGTTTATGTTTGTGTGCAGTGTGTGATTGATGTACTGCCTGCTTCAGACTTCATTAATTCTGTGAGGGGAAAAATTGAATATGTTGGCATTTTATTTTAAATATTTTCTATCTTTTTCATTGCTACAACACCTAGAGGCCTTTGGCATGGGTATGCCAGATTTAAAGATCCAAAGGTTCACTGCATCATTATTGTTGTTTTAAATCAAATATAGAATAAAACAATTAGATTCCACTTTTTTTTCTTAGTAATCAGGCAAACGTGATGGCAGTTCAAGATGGTTATTATTGCAAGAGGATAATTGAATTGATTTCCAACCAATGCTCACAATACCTGCCATCACCTTTTCATGTCCTTAGTTGACTTAGTGTTCTCTGCTGTAGTACTTGTTTAATGAAATGAGGAGGGTAGATTTTCCCCACTTTGCTACTGGATAATAAATAAAACAGAGCTACTAGTGTCAATTAATATCTTATATCCTACCACTTTTTTGTGGATGCATCACACCTGACTTTTCTTTTTGCTAAATAACACTTTTATGTTTGCAAAAATGCTGACTGTAAGCCATCTCAGAACGATGGGGATGACTGGTTCATTAACAATACAAAGGCTCTTATATTCTCCTTCCTGTTTTCAGTTCAATGTCAGATCATAACAAATTCTGAAATAGGATCAATCTATCTTAAAAATGAACAAGTTACCATGTATTGTAACAAAGAGAATTATGTAGTTGAAAATGTAAAAATGATTTTAAATTTTCTGTTAAACATTTTTGGGAGATTTCAATTCCAAAGCTTTTCCTGAAGTTCAAAAATGTTCAGCTAATTTTGTTTTTCATTCTGTTCCCTTTCCATGCTCCTTGCACTTCTAAGACATAAGCAGTATGTTAAAATACTAGAAGGTACTTCACAACTTGCAGTATTTCAAGACTGACTGAAAGCTAGAAACCTCATGCAAGATTTTTTTCCTCCCAAGTTCCCAGAACAGTTTTGTAGACTCTACAGATCTACATAAATAGTCAAGTTACAGAGTATTTGTCCAACTGAAGATAAATATTGCACGGTAGGCATACCCCAGGTGACTGTGCTAAGTCTAAAGGGGAAGGGGCATGTAAATTGGAGCAAAAATATATTGTTCTTAACCCTTCCCAAGGAAAAAATATTGATGGGCAAACTGTTCAGGAAATATCTCAGATATCTCCTATCATGGATATCTCCCAAACACTTTGATCAGAATTGATACATTATCTCATTCTATTCTCACAGATAAACTAAGTGGCTGTGACGCAGATGATTACACAGTCCGGTGGGTGGCAAATTGGCTTAGGGGGTTGCACCCAGAGAGTGGTGGCGGATGGGTCAGTATCGGCCTGCAAAAATGTGGGCTATGGAGTCCCACAAGGCTTGGTCCTTGGACCTGTGCTGTTCAATGTCTTCATCACTAACTTGGATGAGGGCATGAAAAGCACTCTCCAGATTCGCAGATGATACCAAATTATGGGGTAAAGTTAATACACTAGAGGGTAGGGAATGAATTCAGGTAGATCTGGACAGATTGGAAAAGTGGGAAAAACAAAATAGGATGCAGTTCAACAAAGATAAATGCAAGGTGCTGCACCCAGGGAGAAGGAATCACCAGCACACTTACAGGCTGGGGGAGGACGTTCTCAGCAGCACAGCAGTGGAAAGGGATCTCAGAGTCACTGTTGACTCCAAGATGAACATGAGTCGTCAATCTGCCAAAGTGATCAGTAAAGCTAACCGCACTTTATCATGCATTAGCAGGTGCAGGCCCAGGGAAAACAAACAAACAGGCCCAGGGAAGTGATACTTCCCCTTTACGCTGCATTGGTCAGGCCACAGCTGGAATACTGCATCCAGTTTTGGGTGCCACACTTCAAGAGGGATGTGGACAACCTCAAGAGGGTTCAGAGAAGAGCTACTCGTATGGTTAGGGGTTTGCAGGCAAAGCCCTAGGAGGAGAGATTGAGGGCCCTGGATCTCTTCAGCCTCTGCAAGAGAAAGCTGAGTGGTGATCTTGTGGCCACCAACAAATTCATAGGGGGGGAGGGGCAGCAAGGAATAGGAGGTGCTCTGTTTAGCAGGGCACTGCTTGGAGTAACTAGGAACAATGGCCACAAACTGATGCAGAGCAGATTTAGGTTAGACATCAGGAAGAACTTCTTTACAGTAAGGGTTGCCAGAATCTGGAATGGGCTTCCAAAGGAGGTGGTACTCTCCCCTACCTTGGGGGTCTTTAAGAATGTAGCGGTTGAGTGGCAGGCCGGGAAACGGCAGGTGGGTAGTTTCCTGCGATGGAGCAGAATTAGGCACAGAAGCGTATCTATTAAACCAAGATTACTTTACTTACACTGTCAATGGACACAGCGTAGGCGAAGAGTTAACTTCAGTTACAGTTGCAAACCAAACGAGAGCTCTAGAAACCAGGGTGAGATGTCCGTGGACAATTCAACGAGCATGCAGGACACGGAGTACAACAATTCAACGAGCATGCAGGACACGGGGTACGTTGGGAAAGTCGATGACGGGGAGTCGTTGGTGGTTGATCAGTCCGCCAAGTTCACTCCGAGATGGGCGCGGAGTTCTCCGACTTGGGCGGAAACTACTCTAACTTTTATACGGCTAGCGAACCAATTGCTAGTCGCCACGTAGGAATAATTTAGAACCGACCAATAATGGTGTGCATATTTGCATAAGGATGGCGGGAACTTTTCTGCATCAGGGTTCTCCACTGTAGCGGAAAATTTCACCGAGCCAAAAAGCTTCATTGTGCTAGAAAATTCCACTGTGGCGAGGCACTTAACTACTGAGTTCTGACAAAGAAGAGGCTGGACATGCACCTGTCTGGGTTGTCTGGGAAGTGGTGCTGGCTCCTACCCTGGGGATCTTTAAGAAGCGGCTCGATGCCCACCTGGCTGGGGTCATTTGAGCCCAGTTTTCTTCCTGCCCAGGCAGGGGGTTGGACTTGAAGATCTACAAGGTCCCTTCCAACCCTACTTCTATGATTCTATGATTGTATGACCCCAGCGCTCTTTCCTGCCCAAGGCAGGGGGTCAGACTTGATGATCTGCTAAGGTCCCTTCTGATCCAAACATCTATGAATCTACCCACCTGTGGTAAATCAATGACCCAGTTACTCTTTGTTACCTTGAACAATACAATATAATGCAGAGGTGCTCAACCTTTTGGCCCCACACGCCACATGAGTGGCACAGGACTGGTCTGTAATGTAGCAAAACCCCCAGTTTTTCTTTTTTTTTCTTTTAAAATGCATTCCTTCCCCTTCCCCAACCATTTCTGACTTTGTCTCTCCCTCTCTATTCCCTATAGATAAGTATAAGTAAGCTAAAACGTAGGATAAGCTTTGACATTTTATTTTAGGTAGTAAGGTTTATTTCTCTGCCCTCTGCAAATAAGTGCCCTGCTATTTTGATATAGATATTATGTTTGTATTGATTTTTTTTTTTTACTGCTTTTATATTGTGTGATTACTGTTTTAGGCCTATATATGTAAGTTAGTATAAGTCATGTCAAGTTTCCATCTTGTAATATCAAGCCTCCATCTTTTCCCCATGCCCGGTTGAGAATGCGATTTCCATCTGGACCAGACCAGCTCCACATCACACCACCTATGCACCCAGAGGCCCTGCCGGCAACCCCTCTCTGGACAACACCGAGGTGAAGGAGACCTTGACTGGCCATCAAGGACCCACTTTCACCCTGAGATAGTTAGATATCACCTACCTATTTCCTCCTCCAATTTGGCCTCTATCTCTCCTCCCAGACTTCAGCCCCTGCACCAATACTCTTTAACCCCTGCTGCCATTGTCTGTGTATGTGCCTGTGTGTGTGTGTGCAAAGGAACCAATAAAATATTCTGTCACCATCTCCCCTTTTCAATAAAACCACTATCATTTGTAACCCCGAGTTGGGTTGTGTTTTACTGAGCCCCAGTCCCTTCCCTATCTTAAATTCCAGTCTCTGTCTCTCTCTCTGTCTCTCTCTCTTGGCTCTCAGCCCTGTTCCCACCACTTTTTGCCTCCTCTCTTTCCCTTTTATTCAGGCTTTCAGCCCTGTGGCTTTCTGCAGGCTCTCAGCCTCACTCCCGCCACTTTTTGCTTCTTGCCACCTCTTCCCAATCCCTATCTCTCTGCCTTCTCTTTCACTCTCTCTCTGTGTTCTCTCGCTGTGTTCTCTGTGTTCTCCAGCCTCTGCCGCCTCTAACTCTTCATTTTGAGTTGAGATCAATGTCAGCCTCTACCAAACTCTTTACACTGAAAAATGTTTTAATACATGTTGCCAGTACCTACAATATAAAGATACCTAGTAATGATACAATTAAAAGCACATTCTTGGAGAAAATACTGCCAACATTAGATGTTTTATTGTCACTCTGTTCAACTACTTTCCAACAAGATAGCACCCTCTATTCCAGATTATAATTTGTAACATGACAGGCATCCTGCCTTTTCAAACAAGAGTCTATAAAACAGGAACATTACAAATAAGAGCAGTCCAGCATGAATAGCATCTTCTGAACACAGGTATGAAAGGACTGTATGGCTTTTTTTGCATCTTAGAAGGCAGAACAGACCTTCTAGATAATGACATTTCTCCTTCATATCTACCTCTGCAGAAGGAAGCATCTTTTTTGAAGTCTTTACCTATGGATCTGTATTTTACTTCATCATGAGATGTTGCTTTGCCAGCATCATTTGTCTCCTATTGCTTTGGTTGCTGAAAAACAAGGGGGCACACGTGCCGTCCCCATTCCAGGACAGAAGTGAGTGCCGTACGTTTCATTTGAAATGCACTCACTTGCACATGTTAAACTATGAAAGAAGGTGCCATGGGGAAGCTGAATGCTTTTGCTCATTTGTTGTCTTAGCCTACAGCTAGCGGAAACCTAGGTTACAAAACTTGTGTTAGTTTAAGCAGTCTCCCATTAGTCATCCCTCAGGGAAACTGATTGCTGTTATTTTTTAACATTTTTTTCTTATCTGCTGCCAAAAGCTGTTTGTTCTGTTAGCAATAAAGTGTTACAGGTTTCTTAATAAATATTTGGCACTTTTATGGCATCTTCCATTCAAAGCTTTTCCATTATTCCTAAATTAAACCTCCCATCACTCCAATCAATTTAAAAACATTACTGTCTCTGTTTTACATTTGGAAGAAATAAAGTATCATTAGAGTGTTGAGGGTTTATTTAAGAAGCCTGTGGTAGAGTCCCAGCAGATACACTTTAGCTACAAGATTGTCCCTTTACCCTGAGGATAGGTACAGATTATCCCTCACCTTTAAACAAGGGCAGGTGTAAAAAGGCAAAAAGCAAGGGCTGTCCTCCACCTTTGAGTGTGTGAGGTAATATACCCCTACACTTTCAAACCAGCCAAGCATCAAATTGCTGTGCCTGGACAGACCCTCACAATAGTCTGGCTCAGAGATCTGAAAAGCCGTTATCTGCCAGAAATGATAGAGCCTCTGCTGAGCATGGTTTTGACATGGTCACCAATCAAGCCAGGAGTCTCAGGTTAGGGCAAATACAACAAAGTAATGAGACAGCGTGCCATTTGGATGGTTAGACAGGTGCTTTGACTTACAGAACTATTACTAAATTTCACCAATATCCAAAGTACTTTCCTCTGCTGATCAGAATGACCTTCACCCTGTCTGGTGGGATCTGCAGACAGCAAGGGAAACAACTGTTCTATTGTTTTTTTCCCCATACAATACCATGGGAAATCAATAATGAATAATAGGCATGTAGAACTAGAAAGAGAGTAGGTATTACCATGAAGGATGGAATATAAAAACCTATTCCAACTCCTGTGACAAAACCAATTGACTTTAGCCAAAAAAGATCAAGACACAAAATGCTCGATTATCCTCTTAGAACAACTTCTCTAGTTGATAAAAGCCCAGCCATTAACCATTCCCAGTGGAACTATCCTCAGTTACGTGGACAATGGTGGGAATGAGGGGTCAACCTCAGTGCTAGGGAATTAATCAAAACTTTGCCTTGACTACTAACCTTTAAAACAGTCTTTTAATCACAGCACTTTATGCCAGAATTAGACAGATGTGTATTCCAAGAAAAGGCAGGATTTGTGAAAAGCCTTTTATCTTTCTTGCAAGTTCCCAGACCCTCAGCTTAACTGCCAGTGCCATGTTCACAAACTCAGAAGGGCCCACAGATTGCACCCAGATGCTTGTTGTTGAATTAGCAGCACTGATTTGCTTCTGCCCCCATGAAAAAATAATAGCTACCCTATCTTAGTTTTTGTTAAATATATACTAGATAGATAGATAGATAGATAGATAGATAGATAGATAGATAGATAGATAGATAGATAGATAGATAGATAGATGCCATTGTGCAGTTATAACAGGGCCCCAGCCCCATTACTAAAAGAGGGCCAGGGGTAGGGTGACCCACTTACCCTAGCACCTTGCCAGGACTTTCCTGTCCCTTGCCTCCCGTCCCCTCCCCTCCCCTCCCCTCCCCTCCCCTCAGGATCTGCTTGCAGGGGCTGTAGGAGCCTTGCTCATGGAGAGCTAGGAGTTTCCTTCCCAGCACTCAGCCCACCTGAGCAGCCAGGAGCCAGGTTGCCAGGCAACAGCATGTGACCAGGTCAGGAGGCCAGGGATGCTGGAAAAGATAAGAGGGAGGAAGAGCAGGAGGTAGCCAGAAGGGGGAGAGCTAGGGCTGTCTTCAAGTGAACCCTTGAGGAAGAAGGGGGAGTTAGCAGAGCTCAGGACAACAGGGTGAAATTTGCAGACAAGCACTTTTGTTAAAATTTATTCTGGGCTCTGCACAAGCCCATTAGTAGCCTGGGCAGCACTAGCTGGGGAGCTGTTGTAGAAGAGCAGGGTGCATCCAGCAGCAGGGTGCCTGAGGCCAGAGTGGTTTCCCTGCTGTGCTGCAAGGGCAGCTCAGGTTCTCACACCATGGACCTGGAGTGGGATGCTAGGCATCTAGAGCAAACTACCCAGTGGCAGAGGTGCCTGGCCAGACACACCTTGGAAAACAGGCCAGTGCAGGAGCAGGCGTGCCTCAGAGTGGCTTACAGCAGTATACAAAGGTTTATGTACTTCAAGGAGGCATTTATATTTTAGAAATAATAGAGGGTAGAAGGCAGTTGCTAGGAGCAAGAGGAGGAAGGGAGAGAGTAGCCAGGTACCATGCACCAGATCCTGTCCAGGGAAGGTAAGCAATCTAGCTGTCTGTACCCTTGGTTTGCTGAATGTTTGCTTGGTGGGCTCTGCGTGTTTGGGGTGTGTGCTCTGAGAAGCTGGGTGCGATTGCTGATTGCTGAGTGATTGCTGACTGTGCCTGACAGAAGCCCTGACAAGAGGGCAGAAACAGTCTAGGCCCAGCAGGGGATAAAAGACTCCCCAGGTGACCAGAGTGCCAGTGACCAGGGGCTGCGAACAGGGCAAGCAGTTCACAGGCCAGTTCCTAGGCCAGTTCATGGTCTTTCCATTCCCCCCCCCCCCCCCCCCACACACATGCAAACATTTTTTTGAGGGGCAAGCCTTTCAGCTTAGCATGAGGAAGCAGGAAAAAAAGAAGCCCTTTGGAGCCAATGAGCAATAAAGAGGCCAGCTTCCAGGCAAGTTGGCTGGGAAGGTCTGCTTGGCAGAAGAGCAGAGAGAGAGAAGGCAAATTAAGAGACCCAGGGAAATGGCTGGAGGACATCACAATGCCAGAGCCATTGCCACTACCTCTGCTTGCACTTGTGAGGCTTCTGTCCAGGCAGGATTGCTCACCATTGTCTCACTTGTGAGACTTCTACCCAGGTCCGGGTTTGGCACTGTGGGAACTGTGGCTTGGAGGTTCCTTCCAGTGATGGCTAGGTCAGGGAGTACCTGCAGTGTGAGCGGTGCTTCCTGGTGGTGTCTCTTAGGGAACAGGCAAGAGAAATACAAGAGGAGGTGGCAAGGCTCCGCAGCATCCTTCACCATGAGGTGTTCATTGATTCAATGCTAGAGGAGACCTCTGGGACTGCAGAGGAAGAAATGCAAGATGCAGCACTAGAGAAGAGAGAGCGGACATGGACACCCAAGAGGGTGGAAGCTGGAGACTTGTGACTTCTGGCAGCAAGCAGAGATCTTTACCTCAACCTGGAGTGGTTCATCTGGAGAACAGAGATGCAGCCCTAGCAGCAGAGAGGGAGGAGTGCTCTCCATTGGTAGAGGAAGATAAGCCAGGCACCACCAAGGTGGGAAGGCTCAAGAGGACCTCCAACAAGAAGCGATGGGTGGTGGTGGTTGGAAACTCCCTTCTGCGGGGGTGGAGGGAACTATTTGCCGACCTGACCTGTTGTCTCCAGAGGTCTGCTGCTTGCCCGGAGCCTGGATCTAAGATGTCACGGAGGGACTACCAAGGCTCATCTGGCCCTCTGACTACTGCCCCATGTTGCTTATCCATGTGGGCACCAATGATACTGCCAGGGGAGACCTTGAGCATATCAAAAATGACTACAGGGCTTTGGGTGCAAGAAGGAAGGGGTCTGGGGCTCAGGTTGTGTTCTCATTGATCCTTCCAGTCGAGGGAAAGGACCCAGTCATGAGCAGGTGAATCCTGTAGATCAACATCTGGCTGTGCAGCTGATGTTGCCAGCAGGGCTTTGGCTTCATCGACCATGAGATGTTTTTCCAAGAAGGATTACTAGAAAGAGATGGGATCCAACTGACAAAGAGAGGGAAGAGTGTCTTTGCAGACAGGCTCGCTCACCAAGTGAGGAAGGCTTTAAAATAGGTTCTCTGGGGGATGAAGACCAAAGCCCTGAGGTAAGTGGGGAAGCGGGAGACCTGGAGGAAGAGCAAGCGGGAGTGGGCAACAGGGGAGGCGCTTTCATACTTCCTGAAAAATCAGGGCAATTAACTAGTTACCTCAGGTGCTTGTACACAAATGCACAGAGCCTGGGAAACAAGCAGAAAGAATTGGAAATCCTTGCACAATCACAGAGCTGTGATGTGACTGGAATAACAGAGACTTGGTGGGATAGCTCATATGACTGGAGCACTGTCATAGATGGGTACAAACTGTTCAGGAAGGACAGGCAGGGAAGAAGAGGAGAAGGACTTGTGCTTTATGTAAAAGATCCATATGATTGTTCAGAGCTCCATTATGAAACTGGAGATAGGCCTGTTAAGTGTCTCTGGGTTATGGTCACAGGGGAAAGCAATAAAAGAGATGTGGGGGTCTGCTATAGACCACCAGACCAGGAGAAAGTGGTGGATGAGGCTTTCTTCAAACAACTAGCAGACATTTCCCAGTCACAGGCCCTGGTTCTCATGGGAGACTTCAATCACCCTGACATCTCCTGGGAAAGAATACAGCAATCTGCACAGGCAATCATGAGATAACCTCAAGATGACTGAGTTCAGGATCCTGAGAAAAGAAAGGATGGAGAGCAGAACAGTAAAGAACCTGGACTTCAGAAAAGCAGACTTTAACTCGCTCAGGGAACTCATGGTCAGGATCCCCTGGGAAGCCAGTCTGAGGGGGAAGGAGTTCAGGAGAGTTGGCTGTACTTTAAAGAAGCCTTACTGAGACTGCAGAAACAAACCATCCTGGTACACAGGAAGACTAGCAGGTATGGCAGAAGACCAGTTTGGCGTAGCAGGGAACTCTTTAGTAAATTAAATCACAAAAAGAAAGCTTATAAAAAGTGGAAACTTGAACAAATAACTAGGGAAGAATATAAAAGCATTGCTTGGGCATGCAGGAATGAAATCAGGAAGGCCAAACCGCAATTGGAGTTGCAGCTAGCAAGGGATGTGAAGGGTAACAAGAAGGGTTTCTACAAGTATGTCACCAACAAGAGGAAGATCAGGGAAAGTGTGGGCCCTTTACTGAATGGGGGAGGCAACCTAGTCACAGAGGATACAGAAAAGGCTGAAGTGCTCAATGGCAGACAAGGTTCTTTGTGTAAATCCAATATTTTTTATTAAACCAACTCAAATAGTTGGAAAAATTCTTCTTTGCAAGCTTTCTGGTACAATTACCCTTCATCAGGCTGAGGAAGCATCAGCAGGTGGTCTGTGCTCTCCCTGGATGGAGTAGTAAAGCAGCCAGAGACAGTATGTATGCAAGAAAACCAGACAGTTAAAATGTAAATTGAGGTGGCCAGTAGGTAAGAGACAGGTGTGGGGGGGAAGGGGAATGAATGTAGCTGTAATCAATGGTGGTAGGAAGAGAAGGGAATGAGAATAGCTGGCAAAAAGTGGAGGGTTTACATGGGGAGTCAGATGTTAGGCAGGTTATAATGTGTCATAAATCCAATGTCTATATTTAGTCCATGATTTTTTTTAATATCTGGTAGATTGATGAAATGAAGCTCATAGGCTTATCTGTGAAAGGTGTTTTGTAAATTCCCTTTCAGGATTAGAACTGAGAGATTGGAGAGAGAGTGGTTTTCTTATGAGAAGTGTGCCCCCACAGGTAATTGGGTATTCCTGTCTTTGATAGATTTTCAGTGTGCATTCATTCTGGTACATAGCTGTTGTTTGGTTTCTCCTACATATTTTATATCAGGGCATTTGGTGCATTGGATGAGATAGATAACACTTCTGAAGGTGCAGGTGTAAGATCCAGGAATGGTGATGGTGGCTTTGTTGTGGGGTATAGTAATTGTGGGGGTAGTGGAGATGTGCTGGCAAGTTTTACATTTCTTGTTGTGGCATGGTCTGTATCCATGTGATGTGTTTTCGGCTGTAGGAAGTTTACTTCTGGTGATGAGGTTGGCGAGGTTTGGTGCTTGTTTAAAGGCTAGGATGGGTGGTTCTATGATCAATGCCTTTTTTGCCTCAGTCTTCGCAGGCAAGGTCAGCTCCCAGACTATTGTACCAGGCAGCACAGTTTGGAGTGGAGGTGAACAGCCCTCAGTGATGAAAGAATAGGTTAGGGACTACCTAGAAAAGCTGGAAGTGTACAAGTCCATGGGGCCAGATGGGAAGCACCTGAGGATGCTGAGGGAGTTGGCTGATATGATTGCAGAGCCATTGGCCATCATCTTTGAAAATGCATGGTGATCGGGAGAGGTCCCGGATGATTGGAAAAGGGCAAACATAACGCCCATATTTAAGAAAGGGAAAAAGGAAGATCCAGGGAACTACAGACCAGTCAGACTCACCTCAGTCCCTGATAAATCATGGAGCAGATCCTCAAGGAATCCATTTCTAAGTACTTGGAGGAGAAGAAGGTGATTAGAAAGAGTCAGCGTGGATTTGCCAGGGGTAAGTCATGCCTGACCAATTTAATTGCCTTCTATGATTAAATGACTGGTTCTGTGGATGCAGAGAGACTGGTGGATGCGGTGTGCCTTGATTTTTAGCAAGGCTTTTGCTACAGTCTCCTACAACATTCTCACAGGCAAGCTGAGGAATTATAGTACAGGCTGGGGGCTGACTGGCTGGGCAGCAGCTCTGCAGAAAAGGACCTGGGGGTTATAATGGACAATACACTGAATATAATCCAACAGTGTGCTCTTGTTGCCAAGAAGGTTCGGCATACTGGGCTGCATTGGTAGGTATGTTGCCAGTAGGTGATTATTCCCCTCTATTCAGCACTGGTGAAGCCACATCTAGAGTACTGTGTTCAGTTTTGGGCCCCCCAACTGCAGAAAGGATGTGGAAAAATTGGAGGATATAACTTATGAGGAAAGACTAAGTGAACTAGGCTTATTGGGCATGTCCAGATGAGCGCAGTCATGAGGTATGTAGTGCTGCAAACACATTTGCAGCACCACATACTGCAGAGAGTTCTCCACGCTGCAAGGGCACCCTGCCCGAGCATGCACTGCTCTTCTCTCCCCCCCACCACACACACATTTATTTATTTATTTATTTATTTGTTGGACCCCTGGATATCCAGGGGTCAAAAAAAACCCCAAAGCAGTGCACACTTGAGCAGCATGTGCTGCTAAAAAGCAGAGCGGTGCCACTCCAAGCCATACTGCAGCTGCCAGCCAGTCTCCACTCAGCAGAACCACCATAGCTGTGGCTCCAGGAGGCCTCCAGGACCCCAGGTAAGGGTTCTGGGACCAGCACAGTGCTGGCTCCAGCCTCCAGGGCATCCAGGGCAACTTACCATGCACCAGAGCAAGGTGTTCCCCAGGGACAAGGAGTGGCAGCACAAGGTGCTCTGCTGCTACTTGTCCTCAGGGAACCAAACATCCACACACATCTGGATACACCCATTTACTCTAGAGAAGAGGAGACTGAGAGGCATAGGCAGCAGAAGCGGGGGGGCTAATTGGGCTCCACCCCCCCCCCCCCAAAAAAAAAATGTAGGGCTGCAAGGCAGCCCAGCTGCACATAGGAAGTGGTGAGGGAGAGAGTGGGGCTGGGGGCAGCCTGGGGCTAGGGGAGGGGAAGGCCCTGCACAGCTGGTGGGGCGCAGGTCTGAGCCACAAGTGGCTTATCTGGGGGGGAGGGTGCAGCTTCTGCTGCTATGTGCACCCTGGGAAGCACAGTGGGGCATGTGCACCCAGATCTGTGCAGGGCAGAGCAGGCTGCCACTGTGGTCTGGGGCCGGGGCAGCACTGGACTCTTTCCAAGGGGCAGGGGGAGGGGGAGGGAAGCCTGGCCAGGCCAGGCTGCACTTGAGGTGGGCCATGCCAGCACTGGAAGGGGACTATGGCAGGAGGGCTGCAGCCACCACAAAATTCACCATAGCCCCCCTGACTCCACCTCCCAGCACCACTGTGGCTGAGGGGGGACTTAATAGCAGCTTTCAGCTACCTGAAGGGAGAGTTTGAAAGAGGATTGAGTTAACTGTTCTCAGTGGTGGCAGAACAAAGAGCAACAGTCTCAAGTTGCAGCAAGGGAAGTTTGTTGCATATTAGGAAGAATTTTGTCACTAGGAGGGTAGTAAAGCACTGGAACAGGTTACCCAGAGATGTGATGAAAGCTCCATTCTTGGAGGTTTTCAAAACCTGGCTAGACAAAGCTTGGGCTGGGATGATCAAGTTGGGGATGGTCCTGAACTGAGCAGGGGGTTGGACTAGATGATCTCCTGCGGTCCCTTCCATCCCTAATGTTCTATGATTCTATGACAGAAATGGGTGTATTGCAATCCTGGCTAATGTCACCCTGACTTCCTCAGATCAGGTTCCTACCCTTTGAAAATAAACTCTTGGTAAAGGTTGGAAATGCAACATTTCAAAACAAACCTGCTTTTCTATTTAAAATTTGACACTAAATAGCTAATCCATGGAAGTCATCAGGTTTTCTTCTTCCCACATAATTACTTTCTTCTGTATCATGCACTTGTTCCCCCTCCCCATGGATGTTTCACTTCCTGCTGCTGTTTTGTTTATACTAGAAATGCACACTTTACAGTAAACAGCCCTACTGCAGCCCAACCAGCTGTGGAGGCACCATGTGAGGTCTCAGACCAGCAGTTAGACAGGGGTGATCCAGCATTAATCAAAAACATAGTCCTGCTGCATCTTTCTCCAAGACTATCCAAACTACAGATAAGTTTGTTTGACAGTTTAGGTGAGCACCTCAACCCCTGAAGGGGTCACACCTGAAGGTCAGAGCTTTTGAACTCCCAGCCCACACCCATAACCAGTAATAAATAATTTCATAAAATATTTGAAAAATGTGATCTTTTAACCTTGTGACCTGATATGGGGCTTCCAAAAAAAACAAAAGTACTGCTACAGCATTGTACTGGAACCTGTGTGTCCTTTCAGAATTATCATCCATATACTCTCCTTTTTTGTTTGTTTGTTTTTTGTTTAAAAAAAAAAAAGTGTGCACACCCTACAGCAAGCAGCCATTGTTGCTGCATAACAAGTGTGATTTCTTAAGAAATAACTACCATGTTTACCCTGGAAACCTGAGATACCATCCTTGCCAGCTTGCAGATGGTTACAATTCAAATGGATAAAAGTACCATGATTGAGAGAGAAGCAGAGGAGCACAGTGAAAGGATGTGATTCTTTCACTTAAAAATGGTTTTGCATTGTTGTAGTTTCACTGGGCATGAACAGGCATTCATTGATGAAATGAGAAATAGCTAGACATCTTTCCAGGAGAGGGAGCAGTATGGGCATATAAAGCCTGCAACTGCCTCCTTTTCCCAGCTTCCCACACCTTTCCTAGGCCAGAGCAACCCCAGTCTGGGGAAGGCAAGAGAAGCAGTGACTGCTCCACCTCTTCTGTTCTAGGAGTAGAACAGTAGGAAATGGCTCTTTGCACTTCCCCAGATAGAGAAAGGAACAGATGGACTAGGAGTCTCTTCCTACTATTCTATTCCCTTTCCATAGTCTATACAATGTCCCATAGAGAATGCCCCCCAACCCATTTCCCAGACTGGTATGTCCTGTCTAAATGCCAACTGGCTTGGCATTGAGACAAGGACAGCCAGTCTTGATGCCAAGAATGGGCTTTCAGGTGAGCAAGTTGCAAGATGCTAGGTTTCCAGTGGGAGGAGCCACTTGGCTCCTTTGCCAGGAACCTTACAACCTCTGTACCAGGCGGCCTTTCTCACTTTGCCCTAAAACCCTGTGTGGCCTTCAGGGCACGATATTCTTAAAAGCCAGGCTGGGGTAGCTCTGTGGTTCCCCACCCCAGGCACATTGACAGTCTGGCCCTAGAGCTCCTGTGGGAGCTGCTGAGCAAAGCACTTTAAAATCCCAGCTAAGTGCAACCAAGGAAGCCACTGAGCAAGGCATTCAATCAGCTGGGTTAGGTTCTCCCATGCAGCACTTGCAGGGCCACAGTCCCACACAAAACTGGGAAGGGAACAGCGCAGCAAGCCATTGCCCCTTGCCCATTCCCCAGATTCAGGATACCTCCTACCTATTCCCTAGATCATGGAGGAGTGGAACAAAAGCTTATAGGCATTTGTTCTTGTGAGGGCAACTCTCTCACAGGGGAGATCATCAAAGTGTCAACCTGGAAGATCTTTCTCTCACAGGGGGCCACATTTCTTCCAGGCAACATTGAATGAAAACTTGTATGTTCCTAGTTCCTACCAGGAGAGTGGTGATTCTCCTGGTAGAAACATAACACCCCTACATTGCCACTAACTTTAAAAGAGTTCTCTTAATTTTTTTCATTGAGACTCTAGACTTTTTACTGCAGCGTGGAACTGGTTTAGTACCAAGAGTTAAAGTGATACCCAAGAACAGGAGCAATTCCCACTGATGTCAGTAGGAAATGAATAGGAAGTTTTCTATTTACTTTAATGGAAACTGCATCAAACTAATCTGGAAATTGGAGAACCCAGATTAGCAATATTAGGAAAAGTTCATCATGAATGAGAGAACTGATGAAATTGTATGGGGGGCAAGCATGCACAAGAGAGGACAAAAAAATGGCAGCTAAGCAAAGTGAGAGAATAAAAAAGAGGTATGAAGTTAAATTTTATAGTGGAATTCTCATACTAGTTCCACTAGTGTGCAAAAGTGAAGGTTGGGGGAGCTTCTAGGTGCCACTGATTTATTGCACCATTTACCAGGTAAAGGCTCATGTCTGTAACCCGGGTGGTACTCCAAGAGGTACCCCCTCTCCAATTGAAGGGATCAAAGCAGGTGCACAAGCACTGTGGGAGGTGTAGGGACTCTCCTTCCCCTATAGAGCAGAGTCACACCACCAATGGGGACTTAACCATATACTTTTTAATGAGGGAACAATACTGGGAACATAACCAGTATAAACCAGGGGGGTATAGGGGACACTACAATGCCCCGAAGGGGCAGGATTCAACAAAGGTTATACACTTACAATCACAGACATATTCATCCAGTTGACAAAAGACAGGGTTAACCAAAATGTAAAACACAAATAGCAGAACAAACAATACTGGTTGGTATTACTGGAAATATAAGAGGCACAAAATACAAAATGTCAAATTACAAGGAATATAGGGCCTAGGTACCTGGAGGAGGAGAAAGGGGGGAAAACACAATGACCCCTTTCCATTGCAAGAGGAATGTCTCCCTGTTAGCTCACTCACCCCAAGTCACTGAAGCTGGGACTTGAACTCAAATCTCCCACATTGTAGGCAAAAAACTCTACCACACAGCCATCAGTGCTGGCACTACTCCAAGCTACTAGGGGTCTTGACCCTCCCAGAGCCCCAGCCTCATGTTAAGCTGCCTGGCCTCTGATTGGAGGAGCTGGAAGCAGAGCAGGGAACCTCTCAGGTCGCTGCTCAGATCCTTGCTGGAGCGGGGAAGCCTCTCCTGCTGGCTGCAGCCTCTCATAGGGGATCCTGGAGCCCAGCGGGGAGCCTCTCCTGCCGGCTGTACACCACACCGCTGAGGGTCCAACTGCTGCCTGCAGGTTCCACTCCTTCAGGCTCTTCTGGGGCAACTGCTCCAACCCCGCTTCCCAGCTCTTGCCAGCTCTTTGAAGCTCCTTCCTTGTGGTCCCTCGCTGGTCTCCTCCTTAGAGTCAGCCGTGCTGCCCCTTTTATCCCCCTCCAGGTGAGCCACAGGGCCAATCAGGGGACATGGAGGGTGAGTCTCTGGGCCCTGACTGGTGAGGAAAGGGAATCCCAAGTCCTCCAATCACCTTTTGCCCTTCCAAAACCCCTGGGCTAAGTCACTAGCAGCTAGCCCATCAAATGTCAATTTGATTAAACTATTTTAAATGTGTATGCAGGCAGCAGCTCAGTCCCAGATATTTTTGATAATCTGGATTTATGAAATTCCCAATTCCATTCCTGTGCTGAAGATTCTAATCTAGCTTTCAGGAGACATCCCCTTCAAATCACCACCTGGTTTCTTTTTCATCTGCTTTATAAAAGGTCAAACTGATTTTGCCTGAGGCATCAAAAAATAAAAGCAGTACCACAGAAGGAAGAAAGTGCATGACTCATTGAAAAAAAAATAACTCTCTCAGGAAAGCAGAAAAAGGAATAATGTAAAAGCACTAAAAGAGAGAGAGAGATTTAAAAAAAAGAAAAATACAAACTGAAATAACTTTGGCAAAATAAAGGAGACTGAGAAATACACCACTGAGAATCAGGGATTTAGGGCATATTTATTAAATGGATTCTACAATGTAGTTGCTTATAATACCAAGGGACAACATAGGATGACCCAGGAGATCCTGTGTCCTTGTATCACATATAAAGCAAGAGTGGCCGTAGCCCAGGCCAGAGAGAACCAAACAGGCTGAAACTTGTCCCTGACAATGTTGACACGTCAGTCATGGGTCAGGGGAAAGTGGGTCACCTGCAGATTTTTTATTACTGACAAATTTGGATCACAAATAATTTTTATTCCTTAAGGGAGCCACACAAGTATGCATTAGAGCTGTTATGTTATCTATCCCACTCATGTAATTCTTGTGTAAGTAAAAGTCCCCACTGCAGTCAGGAGGGGCAGTCAAGCCAATGCAAGTCATGCCTGAATGCAGTGAAGTCAGCAGAGTTCCCTCACATTTCTAGCAGTGTGGCTGAGGGGAAAGTTTAGACCAGAAATCACAGGTTTGAGTTTTCTACAGGCTAAAAAGCAAGAAAACTCTCAAAAAGAAGGGTGATTTTTGTAACAAAAACACTGGGCTAGGACATGGGACCACATCCAGCTGAGTACAGATATGTGGTATGTGGCACCACAGACCCATCTGCAGCACCACACATTGCACATGAAGGCATTCCCCACGCTGCTCCCTTGCAGTTGGGGGGGGGGGGGGCGCATTTCACCCTGGCAGATCTGAATAAACTGGGGTGGTACATGTGGTGGCAGCACATGCCACCCAAAACCAGGGCCTGGATGGCTGGAGCTACACACTGCTTGCTGGCCAGGCTTCCTGCCATGGCTGCAGCCCCAGGAGGCCCCCAGGACCCCAAGGAAGGCTGCTGAGGTCAGTACAATTGCTGGCCCCAGCCTTCCCTAACACATCTGGGGTAATCTGCCACATACTACAGTGTGCGTAGCACGGGCGTTCCCCAGGGCCAAGTAGCAGTGGCACAAGGTGGAGGAAACAAACATCCACTCTTGCCTGAACATGCCCAGGAGGCTTAAATTCATTTCCAAGCATTGCTAGAGATGCCCTGTATGACCCTGACAAAACTAGTTAATCCCACTTCCTCAGCTACTACTTCTATTGCCTTTGTCTATTTAGCCCAAAGGCAGCAGAAGGCTGGGGCTAATGAGGCTTAGCCCCCCCACCCCCCCAAACACAGGGCAGCAGGTAGGGCCACAGGGCAGCCTGGGCATGGGCTCTGGGTGGCTGCAGCAGAGGCGCACACAGACAGGCAGCTGGAGCCTGCAGCTGCTCAGTGGTGTGTGCAGCACTGCCCAGCACAGCAGGTAAGTCTGTCGCAAAGGGGCAGATCGAGACTCCCAGGGGTGAGGGAGGGAGTAGTGCCCCAAGGGATGACCAGGTTGAATGGTCACAAACTCCTCCACGACTGTTTCAGGCTGAACATAAGGAAGAACTTCTTTACTGTCCGAGCCCCCTTTGGAATAAATTGCCTCCAGAGGTGGTTCAAGCACCTACTCTGAACACCTTCAAGAGACATTTGGATGTTTATCTTGCTGGGATCCTATGATCCCTGCTGACTACCTGCCCCTGGGGCAGGGGGCTGGACTCGATGATCTTCCGAGGTCCCTTCCAGCCCTAATGTCTATGAAATCTATGAAAACTTCTTAGTACCTTCCCTTGCCTAGTCCAGTACTTCCCTTCCCTACACCAATAGCATTTTTTATATTAATTTTGCCTGACTGCTCACAGTCATAATACTCAGCCTTCTGTAGTCCAGTGTTTTCTCATAGCCACAGACTGATCAAGGTAGCAAATATTTTGATTTCACTACAATTATGAAGCAAAAGAACAATGATGTGAAAAATACTAGGAAAATGACTTGTTAGTAAAAAAAATGCAAATAATCCAGGCTCATTTTACATTTGATTGGGTCATAAAAGAAGACGTTTATTTTTAATCCAAGCATTAATATTCCAAAAATGGATTTATATTTTTCTTGATCAAGTTCCCCATCTTCCTGCCAAGTCAGTTGTTACTGCAATGCTCCTACCTTTTTAATTTAGATATCACTACTGACAATTCTTTCCTCCAAACTCAGTATATCATCAGTGTTTTAAATAAAGGGCTCCTCTACAGTTCTGGCCCCCAGCTCCTTGGCATTGCTCCATTAATTTAAAGAAGCTTCATGAATGATGGGAAGATGGGGAAAAGGTCATGACCAGATGAAGGATGGAGTGGCTGGAGTTTTTCCTCTACTTTGGCATTTTCCATTTGCCTCTTGGCTGCTGGCACAAACTAGAAGAACCTTGGAGAAATGTCAACTACCCCCTATCTCTCAACAGAGCTGCTTGAAGGCTACTGATCTTTTAGAGGTCAGCTTCCAATTACAGGCTTGTAATCTGACATAGATCTTGGGAAAATAATGGAATATTTGATAGGGAGCTCAAATGATAAAGAATGAAAAGAAGATAATATAGCAAATGCCGCAAGAAAAATGTGTGAAATACAGAGCCTTTCAAAGTAACTTTAGATTTTTTAATAAGATTACAATTTTGGTTAACATTATTAACATAAAAGACATATTAACATAATAGACCACACAAAATTTGAATAAGATACAAAATAAACATGACACATATTAAATGCATTATAAACTGGATATCTGACAGGAAGTCATATTATTACTGTAAACAGAAAATCATTACAGAGCAGTTGTGTGTCTAAGAGCATACGTCAAGGATTACTTCTTGGCTCTATGCTATGAAAGTTTTAAAAATCAATGACATAAAAGAACAGCAAGAGACTAATATGGCTACACAATTCATTTCTTTGAACCTCATAATTAGAAGAGAAACATGTGGAAAAAAGGGCAAGTTTCTAAGAAAGTAGGCCAAGGAACAGCAAGAATTTGCAGGGGTAAAATCAGGGAAGCAAATGCAATAAATAAGATACAACTGGCAAAGATGTTAAAAAAATAAGAAAGGTTTCATAGATTCATAGATGTTAGGGTCGGAAGGGACCTCAATAGATCATCAAGTCCGACCCCCTGCATAGGCAGGAAAGAGTGCTGGGTTTAGATGACCCCAGCTAGATGCCTATCTAACCTCCTCTTGAAGACCCCCAGGGTAGGAGAGAGCACCACCTCCCTTTGGAGCCCATTCCAGACCTTGGCCACTCAAACTGTGAAGAAGTTCTTCCTAATGTCCAGTCTAAATCTGCTCTCTGCTAGCTTTTGGCCATTATTTCTTGTAACCCCCGGGGTCGCCTTGGTGAATAAACCTCACCAATTCCCTTCTGTGCCCCCATGATGAACTTATAGGCAGCCACAAGGTCGCCTCTCAACCTTCTCTTGCCGAGGCTAAAAAGGTCCAGGTTCTCTAGTCTCTCCTCGTAGGGCTTGGCCTGCAAGCCCTTAACCATACGAGTGACCCTTCTCTGGACCCTCTCCAGGTTATCCGCATCCCTCTTGAAGTGTGGTGCCCAGAATTGCACGCAGTACTCCAACTGTGGTCTGACCAACGCCCTATAGAGGGGAAGTATCACCTCCTTGGATCTGTTCGTCATGCATCTGCTGATGCATGATAAAGTGCCATTAGCTTTTCTGATGGCTTCGTCACACTGCCGACTCACGTTCATCTTGGAGTCCACTAGGACTCCAAGATCCCTTTCCGCTTCCGTGCCACCAAGCAGGTCATTTCCTAGGCAGTAGGTATGCTGGACATTTTTCCTCCTTAGGTGCAGCACTTTGCATTTCTCCTTGTTGAACTGCATTCTGTTGTTTTCTGCCCATTTGTCCAACCTGTCCAGGTCTGCTTGCAGCTGTTCCCTGCCCTCCGGTGTGTCCACTTCTCCCCACAGTTTTGTGTCATCCACAATCTTGGACAGAGTACACTTCACTCCCTCGTCCAAGTCGCTGATGAAGACATTGGAGAGTATCGGTCTAAGGACCGAGCCCTGCAGGACCCCACTGCCCACACCCTTCCAGGTCGAAACCGACCCATCCACTATGTTGTCATAAACATCTCAGGCAGAAAAAGACAGGCCAAGGAAATTGTGGTTTCCATTGCACAATAGAAAGAGTGAGCTATGAATGGATAAAGCAAAGAAGGCTGAGCCACTGAATATCTACTTGACTATCAAGATCGGAGCCCTGGGATGCTACTAGATGCACTGCTGCACCTGGATTTTCAGATGGCAGCCATGGCTAAGAGCACTCTTCACCAACTTCATCTGCTGAGAACAATGCGACCCTTCCTTACAAACTGATCTAGCCACCAACCACCATGCCTTCATAATGTCATGGCCAAACTACTTCAATGTGTTCTACATAGGGCTGCCCTTGGAAACCATTTAGAAGCTGCAGCTGGTGAAGAATGCAGTGGCCCAACTTCTGATAGGAGCTGGTCATAAGGAACACATCACCCCAGTGGTCTGGAGTGTGGATTGGCTCCCAGAAGCTTTCTGAGGACAATTCAAGGGGCTTGTTTTGATCTATAAGTAGAAACCTACCTAAATTGTGATGAGAAAAAGTTTTTTTTGTGGCCCACTCAGGACATACAGAACCCATTTTGTGGCCATTTTATGGTGGCCCCGCCCCTCAGCACTGATTGATGGATATGCCTGCGGGGGTACAAGGAGGTAGCTACCATCTCGATTCCTGGCTACCCTTTGTGTGGCCCCGCCCCTTGGCAATGATTGGTGGAGCGGCCCAGGTGGGAGGAGGAGGAAGGATTAGGGGATGGCCACCATCTTGATTATTGGCTGCCCTCTGTGCCACCCTGCCCCTTGGTGCTGATTGAAGGAAAGGCCCCGGTGGGGGGAGAAGGAATGAGAGGCAGCCACCATATTGTCTGCTGCCCTTTGTGCTGCCCTGTCAGCCAGCGCCTTTCCCTCCGAGCAGCAAGGACTGCTGACTCCCACTAGGGAGCCAACATTTTATTTTTATTACGTTTTTTTTTGTTGTCTATTTTCTCTCTCTCATGGATTTTGCAGATAATCCCGGATTTCAGTAAACATACAGGCGTCAAACATACAGAGTCAAACATAGGGGCATCAAACATACAGCCCA
The DNA here is from genome assembly GCF_030867095.1 of Alligator mississippiensis. Lineage (NCBI taxonomy): Eukaryota > Metazoa > Chordata > Crocodylia > Alligatoridae > Alligator > Alligator mississippiensis. The sequence continues at coordinate 279,345,777 of NC_081825.1, forward strand.
CAGGCCCCATAATGCAACCCCTACTGCTGTTCCATTGACCTACACACCATGTCAGACCAGCCCTATAGGCAGTGCCTCAGATGTGAACTGCCCAACTTGCTTACTGGGGCTGGTCTCTGGCTGCACCACCCACAGTGCTAACTGAAGCCAGTCTCAGGCTGCACTATAACACAGCACTTGCTCAGGCCTGGTCCCAGCCTGCACTTCATGCAGCACCCGCTTGGGCCTGCATGGCCAGATGAGTTTAACACTCCTGCCCTAAATAGTTTGAGCCCTATCTAAGGGACCGCCTTCACCCTTATGTCTCATTGTGATCTCCAGTGATCTGGGTTTTCTGTTTGCTGCAGAAAAGCACAGATGTTCTCCTTTAAAGGAGAAAATTACATATTTTTAATTTAAAAGAGAAAAATCTAGGTTGCGGGCTGGCAGGGTTCCAGCCTGAATGGGGCTGCTTGGGGCTCGGGGAGCAGGGGGCAGGGGACACCATGTGCATGTGAGCATGCACACATGCACAGGGCAGTCAAGCAAGGTGCTGGAGAACATCTCCCACAGCTCCCTCCAGGTAAGTCTATGGGGGTTAGGGGGCACAGGTGATGCATGGGAGGGTGTGGGGGCTACAGGTGACACAGCAAGGAGGCACAGCCAATGCTGTACAGGAGTGGGGTAGCACTAGTGATGCATTGGGGGTGGTGGGGGCATGTGTCCCCCCAGATTTCTGAGCCCACACCAGGGCATGGGGCTGGACCCTGGCCGGACCAGCTCCAGGCAGGAACCACCTCCATTGCCCAGCAGGTGGGACCTGGCACAGGAGGGAGCACCATGCCACCACGGCCACCAAGTTGAGGCACACCCTGACCTCTGGGAAGTGGCAGGGGACACAACTCTGTGTCACTACTGCCACCCCTGCTGCTGCTGCTGTGACTTATCTTGGTGGCTATGGCAGCATGGTCCTGCTCAGCACCAGAAAGCAGCAGAGGGGGACAGCTGCAGCTGGACCTGTGTCCTGGTGAATGAAGAGGCAAGGAAAGCTCTGATTTTCCATGATTAAAAAAAAACCAAACCAAAATCAAATACCAGAATTTACAAGCATTTAGAATTAATTTTATTATAATGATTGAGGCATTGGTAGGGAAAACCAGAATCTCCGGTGATCTCTAAGGTCAGTGGAGAGCAGCAGAGGGGAAGGGAGTAGAGGCTGTTGGGAACAGGTGGTAGGAGGCCAGCAGCTGCAGCTCAGGCTGGAGACAGAGCTGGAGAGGCAGCTGCAGCCACATCTTGTACTCAGATCTCAGCCAGTGCTTGATCCCCACTTGTACTCATATCTCAGCCAATTAACTTTTACATGTTTTAGATTCGAGTAAATATGGTAAGTAATATTTGGCCACAGTCTTCGCTACAGAAATAAACTGCAACTGGATGGCTAACACATTTAAGATGAAGAAGGGGATGTACTTTGGATAGTGATAATTAAAAAACAAACTAGGGAGACTTTTGACAAACTGGAATGAATTTAAGTTGGCAGATCTGACAAAATTCATCCCAGGGTGCATAAAGATCTGGCTGAAAAAATTTTGGAGTGACTGGTAAAAATACTGCATTTATTCAAATACAAGATGAGGTTTTTTTCCCCCATTCCTCATAGAGGAAAAAGCCCCATATCTTATAATTGCATACAAGGAAATCTCATTAATATATTGTCCATCATTAAACTGCTGCCAAAAGCAGCATGTTCTCAGTAATGGAATCCAATTATGAAGCTGATTAACAACAACCAACACTAAGCATTACTGTAAAACACATGGTCTATATTGGGCAAACTTACTGATGGAAACCTACCACAACAACAAAGTAGTACAGCACATCTAAATAACATTTACTGCAGTTTCTATTGAGCACAGTCCCCCCTCAACACCAACTCTTTTTCAAGTCATGGTGAGCCACTACATTAAATACATTTCAACTTTCTCTTTATTACCACAGCTGAGTTGTGTCCTTCTTCCTCATTTCTAATGATTCCTGTTTCTTCATCAGCCCTAAATATCTGGTAAACACTACCAAACAGGGCCCTAAACAGTTTACCCAGAATCACTCTGTTGCCCCCTATCTCAGTCTGTTGTATATGATTAGTATGGTCCCACCCTCTGTGGGGTGGAGCTAGACCAGGTTGCCCTGCACCTCCTCTGCATATAATTTTTTAGAGGATCCCAGGGCTCGTGACAAGAACACCTGATTCTAGACATGAGTGGAGGGCTAATTAGCATGTGGATTCTTTGTGTAGGGAGGGATCTGGAGTACACACGCATACTGTGCAGTGCTAAGCTGTTGAGTCACCATGGCTTTAAATCCTACTGGCCTTGCTGAGAGCCAGCCCAATAAACTATATGGTAAAATATGAGCCTTTTGGCTTTGGACTAATATTGTGCATAGGGGAAACACCATGACCATGAAGGTCTATACTTAACTGGCAGGGGAAATACTATGACCACGGAGGTGGCAAGGGAAGTACCCTGACCAAGGTAATACAGTTAAAATGGCACTGTGTTGTGGAGGGTTGGACTCTTGTCTGCTTGCAGACAGGACTCCCTACGAAAGCCTCATAGTTAGCTTCCCGCTGGCCAGCTTCCAGTGGGAGGGTCTTGGCTACACATCGACTTTATGGAAATGGGAGACTCCTCCCTAACTTGCTCCTGTGGCTATATGGCCAAGGGCAAGTGAAACTCTGGGGCACCAAACCCCAAGTTCCAGCTTGGGCCAGCACATAGGATGCCTGCCTGCCAAAGGATTTGGAAACATCTGAAGCCCCAGGAGAAGGTGGAGGATGTTTGCTGGTAGCAGGGCCACATTTCGTTCTTTACTGACTCACATATTTGGAATTGATTTGGCTAATTTGACTCGGAACATGAAACATTTTCCTTAATTTTTTTTTTTAACTACTACAAAATTAGGTACAAATGTGTATTTACAGACTATCTGTGCTAAACCTTGTAGCACTTTCGACAAAGGTAAAAGGCATCAGTTCTGGATGAACTAAGTCTGTGGGTATCTGTAGTAAATTTGTTTATATGTAAATTGCTGCAGGCATGTTTGTTCAAGATCAGTGTTTTCAAATTTGCCCTGCACTTCCATGTGCTCAGCTGGGTCTGAAAGGAGGAGCTGCAGGGGGAGACAGCAGTGGAGCACTGGGGCTATCTGATGCCCCCCCAGCCTGATTTATTTCCCCTGCTGTAGCAGTGGAAGCAGGGAAAGTTCAAAGCAAGCCTCCAATAATTAGATTATAGTCCTAGAAAACTATAAACAACTGTATTAACTTGCCACATATATAATATAATTATTGGGAGGCTGGCTTATACTCAAGGTCATTTTATTTTTGAGTAAATATGGTATGTGCAAGGTCATGGATAGACAAGGTTCCTTGGGTGAATCTGATATCTTTTATTAGACCAACCCAAATAGTTGGAAAATAATTACTAAGCAAGCTTTCGGGTTCAAAAACCCTTCGTCAGGCTAAGGAAGTTTCAGCAGTTGGTGTGTGTTCTTCCTGGATGGAATGAAAAGTAAAGAAGCCAGGGGCTGGGCTGGTATGCATACAAGACAGGTAGTCAGTGAAACTGTAGATTGAGGAGCCAATGGGTGAGAGACAGGCTGGGGAGGGGGTGGGGGGGGGGGGAAGGGAGAGAAGGGGGATGAAAGTGGAGAGATACCTAGGGAGTCAGCTGTCAGGCAGGTTATAATGTGTCATAAATCCAATGTCTATATTTAGTCCATGATTTTTAGTATCCAGGAGGTCGATGAAGTGGAGTTCATAGGCTCGTCTCTGGGAAGTGTTTTGTAAGTTTCCTTTGAGGTTCAGGACTGAGAGATTGGAGAGAGAGTGGTCATGGATGGCAGGCAAAGTCCCAGTGGACCGCAGACTGACTCTCGTGAAAAAGAATAAAGAAGGAGGACCCAGGCAATTATAAACTGGTCAAACTGAGTTTTGCTCCAGTGACTTCCAAGGCATTAATTATAAAAACAGTCGACGTGTATGCAACTGGAAGAGGAAGGGATGATCGTTAGCATGCAAAATGTATTTAAGAATGAATCCTAGCAAACCAACTCAGTTTCTTTCTCTCACTGTGGTGGATGAGGGGAAGGTGGTGGATATATCTGGACTTCAGAAGGCTTTTATACAGCATAACATGACATTCTTATAAGTAAACTAGAGAAATGTGGGCCTGATGGAATTACTGTTAGGTAGACGCATAATTGGCTGAATAATTGCAAACAAAAAAGTAACTGTAAAAGAATCAATGTTTAAATAATAACATGTTTCAAGTGGGGTTCTATGAGGATCTGTTATGGGCCTTGTAATTAACCACTTGAATGTAGGAACAGACAAGTTCTGGATCAAATATGTATATGACAGAAAACTGGGAGGGGTTACAAACATAAGATTAGAATTTAGAAGGATTTTGGTAATTTGGAAAACTGGGCTACAGACCACAACATGAATTTCAACTAATATAAATGCAAGGTGCTAAGAAAGATTAACCAAATCACAGACACAGAAAACAGAAAATTGGCTCAACATGAGTCAGTAACCTGAGGTCCTTTTAAAAAAAATAAATAAATACAGAGCAAATGCAATCTGCAGCTTCATTGATAGAAGTATTGTGTGTAAGACATGGGAGGTAATAGTACTTCTCCACTCAGGGTTGATTAGGCCTCAGCTACCAGACTGTGTGCATTCTGGACTCTACATCTTAAGAACATAGAATCATAAGGATGAAAGGGACCCCAAAGGATCATCGGGTCCAGCCGCCTGCATGAGCAGGAAAGACATCTGGGGTAAGATGGCCCCAGACAGGTGACCATCCAGTCTTCTCTTGAAGACCTCTAGGGTAGATGATTGCACCACCTCGGTAGGGAGCTTCTTCCATAGTCTGGACACCTTAGTTGTAAAGAAGTTTTTCCTAATGTTCAGCCTGAAACTATCTTCCAGTAGTTTGTGGCCGTTGTTTCTAGTTTTCTCCCAGGGCGCCCTGGTGAACAGTTGTTCACCAAGCCCCTGATGTATGCCTCTGATATAGCGGTAAGCTGTAATCAGGTCCCCTCTCGGCCTTCTTTTCTTGAGGCTGAAGAGTCCAAGATCCCTCAGCCTCTCCTCATATGGCTTGCCATGCAAGTCCCTGATCATGCGGGTGGCCTTTCTGCGGACCCTCTCAAGCTTTAGCATGTCCTTGTTGAAGTGCGGTGCCCACAACTGGATGCAATACTCCAGCTACAGCTGCACCAATGTTGAGTAAAGTGGGAGAATCATGTCTTTGGATTTCCTGGAGATGCATCAATTGATGTATTACAGAGTTTTATTGGCCCTAGCAGCTACTGTGTCACATTGCCGGCTCATATTCATGCTAGGGTCTACTGTTACTCCCAGATCCCTTTCATTTGTAGTGCTGGTCAGGTTAGTGATGCCTAGCTTGTAGGTGTGCTGGGGTTCTTCCTTCTCAGATGCAGCACTTTGCATTTCTCTATGCTGAACCTCATCTGGTTCTGTTCTGCCCAACATGCTAGGCTGTCTAGGTCTGCTTGTATCTGCCACCTATCTGCGGATGTGTCCACACAACCCCATATTTTGGTGGTCTGCGAACTTGGCCAATGGGCTTTTCACCCCCTCATCCAGGTCATTGTTGAAGATATTGAACAGCACTGAGCCAAGTATTGACTCCTGGGGTACGCCACTGCCCACATCTTGCCAGGACAACACCAATCCATTCATTTGGACTCTGTGTCCTACCCCACAACCAGTTTCGCACCCACTTTATGGTCCCATAGTTGAGCCTGATATCTTCCAGTTTTCTGATCAGTACCTTGTGGGATACTATGTCAAAGGCTTTCTGGAAGTTAAGGTATATGATGTCAACCGCTTCTCTCTCATACAGGTGATGAGTCACCTGATCATAGAAGGAAATGAGGTTGGTCGGACAAGACAATGTAGATAAACTGAAGTGGATCCAGAGGTGAGCAACAAAGGTGATACAGAGGTTTGAATGAGAAACACAGAGACAGGGCGAGAGAACTAGGCATTTTAGCTGTGTGTAAATAAAGGTTAAGTGGGACATGGTAGCAGGTTTCAAGTATTTTAAAAGGTGAGATAAAGAATAGGGAGAACCTGATCTCCCTTGCCACAGAGAGCAGAACATGAAGCAAGGGGTTACACTGCAGTAAAAGTAGATGTAGAATAAATCTCTAGGAAAAGATTCCTAGCTATAAGAACAGTAGAATGATGGAACAAGTTGCCCATGGAAGTGGTGAAATTTTGGATGAAGCAGGAGTCAAAGCACAAGCGCACCCCTCCCTCCCTTGGATCTGCCCCGATGGAATCTGTTTCACTGAATGTTTTCAAGATTAAGCTGGTTGAGCATTCATTATGGGTAGTACAGAATTAGCATATCCTTTGTTCATGCAAGGGTTGGATTAAATGTCCATTAAAGTATCTTCCAATTCTATGAATCCATAAAATCAGCACTGACAAAATGTGCTTATGATAAAGACTGAGGGGGTGGTAAATAATGACGAGGACTACTTAGTAAACTGGGTACAAAAAGGGCTAAGGTGATCCTTGGAGGTATAAACAGGGAAATAGTTCAAATAGTGGCAGGAAGGTTATACTGCCTGTGTTTGACACTGTTGCAACCACCCCTGGAACACAGTATTCAATCCTATTGTCTGCAATTCATGTAGGGTGTTGATAAACTGGAAATGGTTCAGAAAATCATAGGAACAATTAAGCTATTGGAAATCATGTCTTACAGTGAAAGGCACCAGGAGCTCAATCTACTGAGTCTCTCAAAGAGCTTTAACAGGTTACTTGTTCACAGTCTAGAAGTACTTACATGGAGAACAGAAAGGCTCTTCAGTCTCTTAAACAAAAGGTGAAGCCTGTCCTCTCTCACCAACCCTCTAGTGGCAAGTCGCCAAGCTAGGACTAAGCCAATCAACATTTGTTCAGCTTACAGCATAAGTGTGTGACTGGTCCAAACCCCAAGCTAGCACCAAGTTGATCAGCATTTGTGCAGCTTACATCATAAGGTATAACAAGGCCCTTAGACTTTCTCCCCCTAAGAAAATATGATTCTATATCTATTTTTTCCATCAGGTCCTCTAATTGCACACTGCACTCCCTTTCATTGCCTTGCCTTAGTGACAAATATTTTTTCCAGAGCTATTGCCCTGTTTTGTTTTTGACAAAGCATTTTCATAATTTCAATCATAGTGACTTGGATTACAATCAAAGGATTGAGCTTTTCAGTGGCATCTCTTCTTCTTTTCCTCTCTCCTCCACTCAAGGTCATTTCCCTGTTATGCCATGTTTCTGTTATACTAAATGCAATTTGACTCAGCCAAGAAAGCTTTTGGCCAGATACCAGGGGACTATTAATGTAAAATTATACTTTAAAAACAAAAATAATTGGGGTTTTTTTGTTTGTTTGTTTTTTTGGGTTTTTTTGCTAAGACATCTGGTAACATTTAGCCAGGAAAAAAAAGTATTTACCTTCCTTCATTTCCTGACTTTTATTGCTGTCTGTCTAAATGAGACAGTATCCCATATACTGTTTGAATGGAATCAGTGTTGTGTCATTGAAGCTTATGTCATCATCAGTGCCTTTTTTTTTGCCTTTTATTCATATTAGTTTGGGAAACTAGCAAATGCTTCCCTCTTTGCTCCTGTTTCTTCATGATCCCACACTTACCCAGTAACATCATTCTCTCACACTTATTTACATGCCTTCTTCCAACTTGCTTCTTCTACTTGGAAATCTCTGCCACCCGGGTGGAAAGATAAAGGTCTTCTTCCAAATAATTCACTGAAACATGCTCCTTCCAGCAGACCTAGCAGTGTTAACTCATCTGTTGTGGATCTGCTGTTTGCAAGCTACAGTAAGATAAAATTTAAAATCACAAAAACATTATGTCTGTGCCTAACTAGACTGCAAATGCTTTAGGGTAAGGACTATAACTTTTGGCCTTATATTAGTCACATAAAGGACCTGACTTTTAAAGTGCTGCTGGATTTCATAGATGTCATAGACATTAGGGGCTGGAAAGGACCTCATGAGATCATCAAGTCCAACTCCCCTGCCATAGGCAGGAAGTGTGCTGGTGTCAAGTGATCCCAGAAAGATAGCATCCAAATTCATTTTGAATGAGTTCAGAGTAGGTGCTTGCATCACATCTGTGAGGAGTCTGTTCCAGACCCTGGACACTCAGACTATAAAGGAGTTTTTCCTTATGTCCAGCCTAAATCAGCCTTCCAGAAGTTTGTGGCCATTAGACCTAGTTATGCCTTGGGGAGCCCTGGTGAACAACTGTTCTCCCAGATCCTGGTGCACCCCCTTTTATATACTTATAGGTTGCTACCAAGTCCTCACTGAGCCTTCTCTTCTCCAGGCTGAAGAGTCCTATGTCCCTCAGCCTCTCCTCATAAGGCTTGCTCTCTTGGACTTTGATCCTCTCCTTCGGACTCTCTCCAGCTTATCCACGTCCTTCCTGATATTTGGGGGGGGCAAAATTGGATGCAGTACTCTGGTTGTGGCCTCACTAAAGCTGAGTAGAGTGAGAGGATGATGTCCTTAGTTTTGCTTGAGATGCAATGGTGGATGCATGCCAGAGTTTGGTTTGCTTTGCCAGCTATGGCATCGCATTGATGGCTCATGTTCATCGTGTGGTCAACCAAGACCCCCCCAAGTCTCTTTCAGTCATGGTGCTAGTGAGTGTACCACTGCCAAGCCTGTAAGTATGATGCTGGTTTTTCCTCCCAAGGTGAAGTACCCTGCACTTCTCTATGTTAAATGCCATCAGGTTTTGATCTGCTCACCTAGTGAGCCTCTCCAGGTTGGCCTGTATCCCCAGCCTATCCTCCAGCATAATCACCTTCCCCCATAGTTTAGTGTTATCCTTGAACTTTGCCAGTCCACAACTGATGCCTGAATCCAGATCATTTATGAAGATGTTAAAGAGTACTGGCCCAAGTACTGAGCCCTGAGGGATAGCACGGGTCACCTAGCGCCAAGTCGATTTGCTGCCATCAACTAATACTCTTTGGGTCTGACCCTGGAGCCAGTTCCTCAGCCTATGGACCGTGAGATAGTTGAAGCCACAGTTCTCCAGCTTAGCCATGAGGACATCATGGGTGACCAAGTCAAAGGCCTTCTCGAAATCCAGATATATGATATCAACCTCATCTCCTTTGTCCAGGCAACGCGTCACCTGGTCATAAAAGAAGATGAGGTTGATCAGGCAGGACCTTCCAGCAACAAGGCCATGTTGGCTGGCACTCAGAAAGTTGCCTTCCATTAGTCTGCTGCTGATGGAACCCTTGATAATTTTCACCAGGATGTTTCCAGGGATGGATGTCAAATTGGTTTGTCTGTAATTCCCTGGGTCTTCCTTCCTTCCTTCCTTCCTTCAAGACTGGAACTATGTTGACTCTTTTCCAGTCCAGGGGTACCTCTCCCAAGCACCACGAGTTCTCAAATATCTCTGCCATAAGGTGTGCTATAATGCCAGCCAGCTCCTTCAGGACTCTCAGGTGTATTCTGTCTGGGCCCATAAACTTGTGGATGTCAAGCATCTCAAGGTGCTCCCTTACTTGATCAATGTCAATTGTGGCCCCATCTCCTGCCCCCTGGATGTTTTGCATCCTATCTGACAGGGTGACCCCTTTGGATGGGTGGAAGACTGATGCAAATAATTGTTTAGGAGATTGGCTTTTTCCTGAGCGTCGGACATCAGCTGCCCCATTTGATTTAGCAGGGGTCCAATGTTGCCTTTGTTTTTCCTCCGACTTCCCATGTATATGATGTCTTTCTCAAAGACCTTCCCCAGGACCAAAGTAAGACTAACGGGCCTACAGTTGCCTGGGTCCTCCCTCCTCCCTTTTTTGAAAATGGGGACCACATTGGCCTTCTTCCAGTCTTCTTGCACCTGGCCAAAGCACCATGAGTGCTAGTAAAGTTGTGCCAGGGGCCCTGCAGTGACCCCTGCCAATTCCCTGAGCACCCTGGGGTGGAAAGCATCTGGACGTGCTGATTTGAACATGTCCAGCCTTTCCAGAAGTTCCCTATCTCAGTCCTCCCTGACCATAGGCCTGGCAGAATCTCTCCTGAGTCCATCCTGAATCTTGGTGGGTGAAGATGTCCTGGTCCCTGCTCAGAAAAATGGAGGCAAAGATTTTGTTTAAAAGGTCTGCTTTTTCATCTGGTTCAACCACCAGATTGCCAAGTGTATCCTTCAGGGGCCCCACATTGCCTGGTGCCTTCTTTTTACTCCCTATGTATTTAAAAAAGGACTTTTTGTTGTCCTTGATCCTTGTTGCTAGTCCTAGTTCTGTCTCCACCTTAGCCTTCCTGACAGCTCCCCTGCCCATTGACTGCATTGCCTGTGGGATGGAATGGACTTTCCTTGTGCTTCAAGGATTCTGTTCTTAAGGAACAACCATTCGTCATGGACTCCCTTTTTTAAGGGGCCATCATCTCTTAGTGCCTGGCTGGCCAGTCTCCTGAGTTTCTAAAAGTCAGCCTCCCCAAAGTTGAAGGTTTTTGTTTTACTGAGACATTTGCCCGCTCTGCGTAGGACAGAGAAAGTGATCAGTTCATGATCGCTGTCACCGAGCTTCCCCTCAATCCTCAGATCGCTCACTAGCTTAGTCTGACTGCTCTTGCTTAGCAGGAAGCACTGGTCTCCTGACAGTGGGTGGTTCAGGAGACTTTCACCATAAAACCAATGAAAATTAGTTTAATATATTCTGTTGCAAGGACCATGTTACCTATGACACAGTGTAACACCAACATCATTGGTATCCAGGAAAAAATAATAATGATGCTGGCAGCAAAGTTAACTCTCATTTCCAAGCACCAGCAAACTCTCCAAAATGCCAACACTATTAAAGAAATTTTCTATTATGGGAAATGTTTTCTTCTTCAAAGAGGAGGGGTCAGAGTCCCAACATCCCAAAGAGCACATCAGACTCTGCTTCGAAAGAGTTATTGTGCCCCTTCTGTCCTCCATAGGACCTTCTTTCTGTCCTCTTTGGGACTTTCTCTCCAGCTCTCAAACCCTCACTCCCTTCTCAGGTCCAGTCAGCCACACTTGGAACAACACAGTTACAAAGCGATGGTCTTAACCTGGGGGCAACACTCGCCCTATAAAATGAAACATGAGGTTATAGGAAAGCAATCGGGAGAAGTCTCTGGGCCCTGCTGCTTCTGCAGTGAAAAGCGCATCTAGACATCCTACTTATGAAACTATTTACAGTCAAACCTGCTCAGTCCGAGTCCCTCAAAATGTTCCCCACAAGACCTGCAGGTTAGATCTCCGCTACTTTGCCTCTTTCATCACACACCCTAAGTCCCATCCCTCCCTCCCTCCCCCCCACAAATTAGCAGCACTTTCTTTCTTTGGCTTTTAGAGTGTAAACAGACATCACCCTCATGCCACAATGACCTGTTTTATGGTGGCACACGCTACAAGCAAATAAACAGCCTAGCTCCTTGTCACACTCCAAGTGGCCCAAAATATTGCCATGACCAAAGGAAGTCACAGTTTGTGACAACTGAAAGGGAAGGCCTCTGCTCGTTGTGCCCCATGGGAATTCCCTTGCAGAGGCATGTACCTACAAGTCAGAGAACCTGCATGGGGGTTCCCATGGCATGCAGATCTTGCCACTGTGCCTCGAGGTGGGGTTCAGCACCCAGGACTGTTGTCACACTGGATCAGACCCAGGAGTGGCAGGGGCCTGACCCTTCAGAACAATGGTCCCAGCAATGTCTGTAGATGTCAATCTACAGCTGTGCTGGGGCATATACCAGCAGAGCTGATCTTGCTCAGAAGACAACATCTGGTTTTACTCTTACGGACAGGATGGTGGTAAATAACGCCTGATTGATAGCACTAAAAACAAAGGCCAAAATTTTGAGCCAAGACAGAGAAGTGCATGACTCAGCTTGGGAAATTCTTTAAGCTCCTCTTTGATCTCACAACAGACTACACCCAGGATGGCATCTGGCACTCTAGAGACCACAGGCAGCCAGTGTAAAACAAAATATCTTTTTAGGGCTGCCAACCCTCCCAGGTTGGCCAGGAGTCTACTGGAATCAGCATTGATCTCTCGGTGACTATTGAAAGCAATCCGACATTGATATTGTGAATGGGTTGAACAGTACAATTAATGACATTGTATCATATTGGAAAAAAACGTCTCCCAGAATAGCTTCAGTCACAGTTGGCAACCCTGTATCTTTCTGGTGTCTGGTTCAGTGCATAATGGCTTAGGGATACAGGAGCACAAAGATGGACCCACTCCATCCTGAGATGTACAGTGTGTTGTATGGCAATGACCAGCAGTCATTCTGTTCAATTCTGCTCTGTTTTGATTTAGAGTAGGGGGGGGTTTAATTTAAAAAAATAAAATAAAAAAAAAAATCAGACGCTAGGGGGGCCATTTCAGAAAGATGTCATGGGTCTTGTCTGTCTATTCTTGGTTCTGAACCCCCGAGTATCATGTTACCCAAGTGCCTGTTATTCTGTGAAGGTGGAGAAACAGCCTGCTCCCAAGTGAAAACTAGCTCAGTAAGAGGTGATAGCTAGAAGGACTCCTGCTGAGTCCTATCATTAAAAGACCCAGTCATTTAATATTGGATTTCTGTTGGAAAAATACAAAAATGTTGCTGTGACTAACAAAGATTAGAGGAGATGGAAAATATTCTTTCCATTTTTGTAGTTTGCTTCCCAATGCAAAGAGCCATATATCCTGTTTCTTCTACCTCCCACCACCCCACCCCCTTATAAGCAGTAGCCCTGTGTTCTTTGCATTGATCCTTCGCACAGCAATACAGGAAAGAAAAACATTGACTTGTATAACTAGAGAAGTTTGTACAGAGACTCAGGGGAAAGTGCAGCCTTGCGTCCACTGTTAACTTAAGAAAAAACAACCACCCCCCACCCCAAAAAACCCCCCCACAACAACAAAAATCACTGACCAAATTATATGTTGATCGATCCCTGTTAAAATCATTCATTGTGCCCAAAATGCTAGTACAAATGAAACTGATATATTCAAGTCAAAAGGAGGGCTGGTTCTATATACCAGTTTGGGCCTAAATTATGAGGAAATCTTGATCAAGCTGGCTGTATAAAGCATTCAACTAAGTCATTTCAGCCTATGCATTAGCATTTCCTTTTATAGAAGGTACTCCCAAGGCCACAAATTGCTATTTTTCACTCACTTCGGTTCTAAGAATCCACGTGCCAGTCCCGCTCTTCCCCACTGAATTTCCTTTTTGGTTTCACTGAAGTGCTTTTACACTGTAAAGCCTGACAGAAAAAACAAATTGAGTGCATACATATCCCTGTGCTTATGAAGTTTGGGAGGATCCACAACACTGATGGAGTTTTGATGCATTTCTTAGTAAGCTGATTGTCATATTTAAGGCCTTACTCAGGCACAGCTCCTCAGAAACAGACAGTGCGGAGTTGCACCTTTTAGTATTAGGAGCCACTGCAAAGGAGTCCAAAAGCATGTACAGGCCTTGAGACAGGTGTGCAACAGTACAGTTAGCTTGACAGATGTTAAGGCCCAGCATAAGCTCTGGCCATGTCCCAGAGAGATCAGGAAATGAGTGGCAGTAAGCTGAATACTTCTTAGCTTACCCAGGCATGCAGGCTGCATTCTTCTGTGGGGCTGGAAGTCCTTTTCCCTAGTACAACAGGCTGCTGCATACGCTCAGGGGTGGAAAACCATGGATCCTGCCCTTTGCTCCCCAGGAGTAGGGACAGGGCAGACCCTGAATTGCAATGCTCAAAGGATGCGGTTCTACTTGGCCCTTATGAAAGCTGAGCAAGCATGGGCAAGATGTAGCAGATGCACAATGCCTGACAGGGAGCCTTTCTTTTGGCTTCCATGGGTACTGGATCAAGTCACAAAGACTGAAGCTTGATCCAAATCTGAACTTCCCCACCATTCAGATTTGCACCAAGACTCTTCCCATAAAAAAAATAACTTGGAGATCTTTTTATCTCTCTCTAGTCCTTGTGGTTCACAGAGTCTGGAAAGCCAATAAATTATTTGTATGAAAAATGTAAACATATCCGTACTTCACCTCTATGGCTGCCTCCAAATGAAATCCATTAGCTTTTAGAACAAGCACCCGTGGAAACTGTCCAACCACTGCAGCCTCCCAGGTGGATTCACAACTGCCTTTGCCTTGGGAGTTTTTCACATTACCATGTTTTTTTAACTTGTTTGTGCCCTCTAAAAGACTTGCTCTGTTCTACTGCGCAGATTGCATGAGGAGTAGCTTTTCTAGTGGCCTTCCCAGCAACAGATGGAGCAGACAGCACTGGAAGGAAGCATGATGAACACAGCCCTGTGTCCCCTGATAAAGGAGCCTGCCCCCACCCCCCTCCCTCCACAAAGGAGCCAGCAACAGTGAAAAGCTAACCTCATATTCTACAAAGAGACTTCCTGCCTTTGAAAAGTGTATGCAGCTTTGCCGTATGAGGCAGGAAGCAAGGGAAAAATGCATCCCCTGAAGGAAGAGGTTTCATGGCTTTCAGGGGAGCTCAGAGGCTGGTGCCGAGCATAGGCCATGTATAATTAGAAATCAACTTGCTGACTTAAATTCCCCAACTCTCAGCTCTGCCCATGATTGGAAGGAATCAAGACATGAGTAGAAAAGCTTCCTCATATCTAAACTTTTTCAGAAGCGCACAACAGGAGCCACTCAGCTGGTCTGTTCAAGCATGCCTTCGGCTGTGCAGTAGGCTACTGCTGAATTCTGCTCTCCAGCTCTTCTGTACAGCATTGGTAGCTATAAAACTTCATTTTGACCCTTTCTGAACAAACGCATTGCTGCCTTTTGTCATCGATGCAAAGAGCTAGTTTAAATGGCCAGAAACGCTCAGAGCAGATTCCAGCAAATCCAAGTTATGTTAGAAAAAGGACTGGTCTTTAGATCTCCTGAATTGACAGCAGACCTCATGTTTGGGGCTTTCAAGCTAAGATGATCAAAACTGGAGGACTAAAATCCAGTTTCTAATTCCCTACTGAGGCCCCCAAATAAGCAACTGGATTTTCAAAAATTTAGAGCATCTCTCAGCTCCCAATATCTCCCAATGAAGTATATGGAACCTTTGTAGCAAAACCCCCAGTTGTTTCTTCTTTTTTTTTTTTTTGTATTTATTTTAAAATGCATTCCCTCCCCTTCCCCAACCATTTCTGACCTCTTCTCTCCCTCTCTATTTCCTATAGATAAGTATAAGTGAGCTCAGACTTAAGACAAGCTTTAAACATTTTTATTTTGGTAGCAAGTTTTTGGTTTTGGATGTCCACTGTTTTATATTGTATTATTATTAGGTTTGTATCGATTCTTATTGTTGTATATTGTATTACTATCATTTTCATATGGATTTTTATTGCTTCATATGGATATTGTATGGTTTAGGCCTGTGTTTGTAAGTGAACCAAAGTCATGTCAAGTTTCCATTTTATATGTCAAGCCTCCATCTTCTGTCCTTTGCCTGGACATCCCATGTTGCAACTGTATGAGTCATGTACCCCTCCCACATAAATTGGTTCCTGGATGAATGAGAATGATTGAAATACAGGTAGCAGGCCTCTACTGAATGGCCTGTAACAACTGGGCCATCACCTCGCATTGATTCATCCAGGAACCACGGACCCCACCCAGGAACAGAGGCAAGACCAGCATTTGAAAGACAAAAGACCCTGCAAAACCAGCAACTCTCACCATTACAGACACCCAAAACTGCACATCCCTGCATGGAGCACACATGCTCAGTACGCCAGGGGCTGACCCTTGCCTGGGCATGCCTCCTGTCACTAGGGTCACACAAGGTCTGCCCCTATAAAAAGGGGCAGTGAAGACAGACCCAGTGGGATGCCCTCTCCATCTGGACTAGCACCATACCACACCACCTATCCACCCAGAGGCCCTGCCAGCAACAACATCTACTGGACAAGGACCCTTTTCCAGCCTGGATAGGTAGATATTACCTGCACACCTCCTCCTACAATTTGGACTCTCTCTCTCTCTCTCTCTCCTCCTGGACTTCAGTCCCTGTACCAAGCCTCTCTAAACCCTGCTGCCATAGTGCGTGTGTGTGCATGTGTGCGCGCAAGGGAACCAATCTGACATTGTGTCGCCATCTCCCCTGTTCAATAAAACCACTGTTACATGCAACCCCAAGTTGGATTATGTTTTACTGAATCCCAGTCCCTTCCCCATCTTAAATTCCAGCCTCATTTTCTCTCTCTCTCAGCTCCAGTCCAAGTCCCTACCCTCTCTGCTAGTTTCCCCATCTTCTCCCTATTCCATCTCCCCTTTTATGCCACCTCTCAGCCTGTCCTTGCTTTCCTGCTGTCCCTAGCACCTCTAAGCCTCCCTTGCTCCTACTGCTTTTCCCCTGTGAAATATACATGGCATTGTGTGCATGATATATGAATTAGTGATCTGTGTCTAACTTTTGGGGTGTATAGTGTATGTGCTTGAATTGGTGATAAGTATGCATGCGCCTAGGCTGGTTTGGATGTGTATGTGCCTGAGCTGGCAGTGTGTGTGTGTGTGTGTATGCACCTAATTGATTTGTGTGTGTTTTGTATATGTGCAATCGTATACCACGCCCTCCTGTCTAAACAGCACAATATTGAGATCCTGAGCATTGGCCTGACCCCTCAGGGCAACATCTTCTGGCTGCATGGTCTCCTGAAAAATAAGGTAACACAGGGCACATCTACACATGTCACTATGGCAATGTTGTTACTACACTGTCATTTAATACTTTCTTTTGGAAGTACTGAAAGATGGCACAGTAATAGCCTATACTGCACCATGTGCACTGCACATGTTTGTTTTTAGGCACTACGTCACTGTAATGACATGCTATAATGAGGTAGACATGCCCACAGGCTCCCAACAAAGACTTGGGTACAACGAGTCACCTGTTTATAAAAATCAGTGCCTTGAGTATTAGTAAGTATGGACTTAACAGCTTTAAAAGAGAACATTTTCCTTCAAATTAGTTTTAGTGTATGGAAGCAATCTGAACAAGTACACCTTCTTCTTATCTCCCTAATTACTATTGCTAGGACAAGTGAGCTACTTTCATGAAGCAGCAGCCAGCCTGAAGCCAATGAATCCACTCCTCCTATTTCAGAAGCCTTAATAAGTGATATAACCCTCCTGCAACATAAAGAAAGTGAAGGGAGACCAAGATGGTCCTATACTCAGTACCTTTCCTTTGTATGAGGGTTGTTCTAGACCTTAGGAACAGGTTGGACAAGCACTTGTCTAGGATGATTTAGATAGAGGTGATCCTGCCTTGAGTAGGGGGTTCAATTACATGACCTTTTGGGGTCCCTTCCAGTCTTACTTTTCTATGACTCTGACTCCTAGTGGATACAGAGAATGTACACAGCCAGATCCCATGTGGGGAGAAACAGGCCTTTGCAGTTGGATATGAGATTTAGCATTACAGTGGAGTCACATCATACGCGCATTTAACTTACACGAATTCAACTATATGCGCTCGGCAAAAGAGAGAGAAAAATAACAGTTTAAATAGTGTGGGCGATTCCGCCTGCCATTCTGGTTCACTTCCAGGTCCTCCAGGGAGCACGCTGAGGGCCCCCCCGCTCAGCAATCAGATCAGCCATGGGAGGACCCCAAGTGCCCCCCAGACCCAGGAGGCACCAGGTCGCCAAGCTGGGACCGGGTAATTTTGACTGTACACGATTTTCACCTTACGCGCTGACTTTAGAACCGAACTCCCGCGTAAGATGCAACTCCACTGTATTAAATTCAGACTCAGACACTGCCAGAGCATGGTAACTTCTGAATCAGGATTCAAAATGCATTCGGTCTTACCTTCCTTTTGTTCTAAGGAGCATGGCTCCCTCTTCATTCATAGTTAGGGATACTGATGTTTAATACCTTTGGCTTAGCTCTTTAATGCCTCTTGGAATACTCTCCCATTTATTGTATATAGTAGTAGCACCATAATAACTCCACAAGCCTGGGGTAAAGGGACTGTGAACCCTGCTGTTGTGCTACCACAGTTTATTAATATGATAGAACTGAATGGGCCAGAGCGAAGGTACTGTAGTTGGAAGAACTGAACAATTCAGGCATTGTTTTATTGAGGGAGTTTAGGGCATGGACTGCCTCTGCTGTGCATCACCCCAAAGCCAACAGTATCCAGGAATTTATGAGTATTAAATATAATCCATTAATAAATTAATAGAAGTAGATCAGCATCAAATTTCAAGAGCTACCTTGATACATGGTTTATAGGGCTGTGCAAAGCTTCAGTCCCCAATTCAATTCAGCGGAGATTTGGCCTGATTCGGCGGCCAAATCTCTGAATTGAATCAGAGGACCCTTTAATCTCTCCAAATTGAATCAGAGAGATTCGGAAACATTCGGACATAGACACAACTTTAAATGTTTTTTCTACATACCTCTAGGTAGCAGGGACTCACGAGTGCTGTGATGCTGGGGCACATGGAGCATCCCACAGAAGTGCAGGGGGCTCCCCAGCATGCTCGCCAGCATACCTGGAATTGGACCAGAAGCATTTCCAGTTCACTTCCAGGTCTGCCGGGGAGTGCGCAGGGGGGACCCCCGCACCCCACTGGCTTGCTGACTGGTGCCTCCTGAGTCAGGGAGCACCCAGGGTCCCCCTGTGGCTGATTGCTGAGCTGGGGAGGCATGGGGGGGGCCCTCCAGCACGCCCCCTGACAGACCCAAAAGTGTTCGCCTCTGCACTCCTGTGGGACGTTCCATGTGCTTCAGCATTGCAGCAATCATGAGCCGTGCCTGGTACCTCGAGGTACATAGAAAAACCTTTTAAAAGCTGTGCC
Organism: Alligator mississippiensis; assembly: GCF_030867095.1. Lineage (NCBI taxonomy): Eukaryota > Metazoa > Chordata > Crocodylia > Alligatoridae > Alligator > Alligator mississippiensis. The sequence continues at coordinate 279,364,696 of NC_081825.1, forward strand.
TGTGTCCAAATCGCTGATTCAAAGAATCAGCGTCGAATCTTCAGATTCAGATTCAGCTGAATCGAATCAGGGACAGTGATCCACTTCAACAAATCTGTTGATTTGGGCCAAAATCCAAATCACTGTTCCTGATTTGGGCCAAATCCAAATCAAACAGGGCCCCCTTCGAACACCCCTAGCAGTTTACAAATCTGATCAGTTCCAAGCACATGCACAAGTGGTGTTTTTTGGCCTTTAGCACAGATAATGAAGCTGCAATAGTGAGTAAAAGCAGCAATGAATTAAGTACTCCAGGGGTTGAATAGTGTCAGTTATCACCTCTGGGACTCATTGGTCACTGAAAAAAATAAGAAGGAACATACAAAGAATCCTCAGTGTATGTGAGAAGATTTCTAAAATACAGGTTTGTATTTAGAGAAAGAAAAATATCCTTCGTTCCTGATGGGAAGATGTTCATTTACAACATAGAAACATACATTTCATACCTCTCTTATAAAAAGATGCGAGTTACTGTAATTCTGGCCTTACATCCCAACTATTTCAGACAAGAGAGGTTTTGGGGCAGCATATCAGTTCTGATCAGCCCAACATCTGCAAAGGAAAAAAAGGAAGGGAAGTGGAGATGGGGCAGGGGATGCAGATAGAAGCAACAGCAAAACTGAAGAGTTTTTGTTTCCATAGGATAACAAAAAAGCTGTGAAATTTCCCTTGCTATAAAAGAGGCACTGGGCATTAGAGTGGGAATAATTAAATGTTATGAGTACTTTTTTGGAGAAAAAGAAAACAGTTCCTTTTTTATAGTGAAGAGAACTCCTCTGCTTTTCATCATGTTCTGGAAGCAAACCCTGCAGTTTGTATTTCTGTCTTCTACACACTTATGGAATTACAAGTTGCTAGCAGAGCAGAGAGGTATTGCATGCTGCTAGCAAGAAAAGCATGGGATATAGGGGCCGTGGCTATTTACGCCCCTTCAAGAAGATGATCTGGCGCAAGAAGTCCAAAGGCAAGTATTGTATCTCTTGCATCCAGCAGAGTTCATGTAATGGCATCCGTGAATTGACCTTGTCTGTGCATTAATTTGAAAAAAGATCTCTAATAAAAAAGCTTTTACTAGCTCTGCTGGCATTCTTTATGGGATGGGGAGTCTGGGGCAGCAGCCCTGGGCACTGACTTGGCGTGGGGGACCAAATAAATTAGGAGCTGCCTTCACAGGCACACAGTCTTGCCGGCAGTACAGCAACAGGTGGAAGTTGCCACTGTCATCATGCATTCTGTTGCCTTCATTGTACCTCTGCTGATAGGTATATAGGCCTCCTGCTCAAACAAGTGTCTTTCAGCAACTGGCAGAAGTTTTTAAATAAATCCTCACTACAGGCCTTGAGCAAAACACACTAGAGTATGACACTCTCACATGATCACCACTAAAAGTAAAGCCAAAATCACAAGTAAAATCACAGTGTTTTGACTCTTACCCTGAGATGACCTTGCCATTGTCCCCAGACAACTTTATGGAAACTGAATGAGAAGCATTTTTAAATAATGCAACATCCCTATTTGTGAATGGGAAAATCATACCAAAGATGGCAGACTATTTTTAGAAAATCAAAGTTGTTGATATAGGTTGATTGTTTGAGAGAAAAAATACTAAGACAAGTTCACATGAACGGATTATATTCAAATCATACCAGAAATTACTGATAAAGAAATAGCCAAAATGTTTTTCTGGCAGTCAGATTCAGACCAGGAGATATGAAAGGGAAGTCATTAGTGCCCATTGTCTAGTAGATATTAGTTAATAATATAGACCAGTTCTGATATAAGCCACTAAACCCTAACCAAAATATTGTAGAAATGAATGAATGAATGAATTTTGGTGAGGATTCTGTCAGAAACCAGAGTCCCAGACATAGTGAAACACCAAGGTATGTGAAAAAAAGATTTAATGCAGATGGGTATAGCCTTTTTGCCAAGCGTACTCGGCACCATAAAGGGACAGAATCAGTTCTTTAGGATGTTCTTCTGAAAACTAAGGCAAAGTACAAATGTTCAAGAAGCCCATGGTGGAAGTGCTCCAACTATGAGCTTTACTCTAAGCACCCCAGTTTAGGTCAGGAGGAAGCAGAACACACCTTAGCTCTTATGGAGTGGTGATTGGGGGGGGGGGGGGGGTTCAGAGCCTGCCTGCACAGCCTGAGCCCAGCAGGTTGGGGGTGCATCTTGCATGTCTCCCAGTATGCCCTACAGGCTCCCTGGGTTGCCAAAGTCTCCTGAGCAGAGTTGAACGGCTGAGCCCTCTCTGATTGGCTGGCACAAACATCACAGCTGCCCACCTGGACCTAATGCAGCAGCAGTTCATCATGGCCATAAGCAATGGCTGGCTGTCCCATGATGCCCACCCTGCACAAGCTGTGCTGACCATGTGTGCGTACGTACCTACATGTATTCTCCCCCCTCCTTGCCGCCCGCCTGCAATATTGGCAGCTCCAGCCCCACACCTTGGCAGACTGTCCAGATCCACAAAGCCCTGACCAAGTAGCTCATCACCCACATGAACTGGGAGCCCTCCCCAGATAAGTAGGGCTGGAGAGCTTTGAGGACCCATGGCCTGGCACTGGGCTATGAGTCTCCTGCCATGGGCTCCTCTGGCCCTGCATCATGGGCACTGCTGTTACAATCCACACCATCCCTCTTCTCACCTACCTTCCCCAACTGTACAACCCCCCCCCACCACCAGGGGCATGCACAAGGAAGAGACATGCCTTGTTTTAGAAAAATGTTGAAGCTGCCAAACTTTAGTGTATTTATTAACAAAAACTGTGCAATACTGCCTGCTCCAGAACTCAGAACATTCTTCTCAGTTAACATTGAGACAGTGGGAACAGACCCTGCTGAGCAGGGCGGTTATGATGGTAAGTGTGGGGGTGGGGTGGGCAGCCATGGGGTCTCAAACAAAACCCTGGGGTGGCTGCATGCAAATCTGCTACCCCTTGGTTAATTAAATATTGCAACTGCCAAACTCTGTGTGCATAATAAAGAAAAACTGTGGAGTGTTACCCTCTCTGGAACTTGGACCACAATCTAGGGGGCTGCATATCTTCACAGAGGCTGTGCAGATCCCACACAGTGGCCTGGCCTGATGAGCTGGTGGGCCATCCTCCCTCCCCTATTCTGAGCACTCCCACACCCTTCCAGGACTGGCTTGGAACCTCTTTCGGGCCCTACATGTATGCCAGAGACTGGCAGCATCTGGGGGTAGTGAGCTGGCCCTGGAAGGTGGGTGGGGTTGATGCGTCTCCTCCTGCACGGCTGCTCCCTGTAGCGGGTTCCACTGGATGTTTTCCTGGCTCCTTGGACCATGAATCAGTGGCTCCCATACACTCTCTCTCCTGTTCCTATTCCTTGCCAAGGCTGGAGCACCACCTGAATGGGGCGCTACAATGCTCCATGGGTTGCTGGCAGAATACCACCTACCATGAGTTGCAATGGGATATGGTACAGACATTCGTTGCAGAACTCTAAGCTACAGTGCTGAAGTCTGAGACCACATCCATCCAGGGTTATCTTAGAGTGGGATCCACCATTTTTGCCATGCTCTATGTGCCTTGACCATCTGTTTGATTATGGCTGTAGACTGCTTTCTGCATACCTACCACACAATAAGTGTAACTTCTGTACCTGGCCTCAAACACCAGTAGCTCTACCCCTTATTTAGAAAATTAAACATCTCCTGTGGTCAACCCTGATAGAAAATACTTCCCCACTCACAAGCACTGAGTCCAGGGTTCCAAAAGTCATGGGAATCCTCAGGAGAGGGGAGAGAACTGAACATCTGGGGGCAAAAAAGTCAGAAATTATTCAAAGATCTCTATTAAATAAGATAGCCGCTCTTACCCTGAGGATGCCTTGCTAAGCTACCCTCCCTCCTGATCATGACTAGCTAATATGAGGCAGTGCCTTTTAGCATTATTTACCAACTCTCCTCCACAGCAGCCAACATGCAGGTTGTTGTCCAGCATTAGCAAAACTCCAACACTCGGGCACATCCCTCTGCAGGCACTGCGAGAAGTACTGTCTGGGCTGCTCAGAGTTCTGCCCAGGTAAAGTGATTATAGCTTTGATTGATTTCTGGGAAGAGAAGCAAGTGTGTGCAGTTTCAGGACAGTTACCTGAGCTCCATACCAAGCTTCTGAAGAATCAGTGTTAGCATAATCCTTACTACAATAATTCATCCCAAGGGACTACAAAACCTTATTCCACAAACAGTGTCCAGGCTGCACTACACAACATTCTTATCTTATCTCAATTAGCTTTCTTAACCCCCATGTCCATATGGGTTTACTACTTTGTTTTTCTTTTCAATCTACCTTTTGCTTCTTTTCTCCTCCACCCCATAGTATTTAAATCACTTTATTTGAACACCTGCTCCTTGCAAGTCCTTTCATTGCATCTGATGAAGAGAGCTGTTGCTTAAGAAAAAGTGATGCATCTCCAAATTAGTTAGTCTCTAAGATATGACTCTGCCCTGCCTTCTACACAACCTTGCCAAGCTGTCATTGTGAGTAAGGTGACCTCTCCAGCCAAGTACATACAGTGTAAGTCATGTGTCCTTTAGTTTTTCAGCAGGAATAAAGGAGTTTCATCTCTTAAAATTTATCACAATTGTCATCAATTAATTCACTTAAGTATGATCAAAATGTCAAAAAGATCATGTAAAAGACAGAATGGGCCAGGCCTCATTTGCATTGCCTTTCTCCTTGTTCCCCAATGGACACTAGCAGAAAGTTCTCTCTGAGCTGGACTTTCTGCCATGCTACAACTACTAAACAGCTCTGGGCTATTCTTCCTAGTCATCAATGTGATGCAATAGTAAATTCCCCAATCTTTAGGGCAACTGGCTGGTCTGGGTTTCCTGATCCTTTTCAAATAAAGATACCCCACTGTTTGCAAGAGAAATTGCAAGCATTCCTCGTGATTAATTGAGTAGAGCACACTATGGTCTGCTGCATGACTTATCATGCCTTCACACAGCAAATGGATTGCTGGAGGCCCCTGTGCAAACACTTAAAAGGATATTAAAAAATAAAGGCAGAATTATGCTAAATTGAACTGCAAATTAGAGATCTCACCCCCACCCAACGACAGAGGAAAACCCTCTGGAGCTAGTTCTAAACCATCTCTTAAAAATTAAATTTCACTCACTCAAAAGAAACTTAACGGAAAGCTGAATGAAAAACAGAGTTAAGGACTCTGAAAGTGTGGACCCCAGTAATGCATGCTCAGAGCAGAAGGTATCAGTATAGCACCACAAGGTGTAGAAGCAGGAGAAATGGTATCATCAGAAAAGGTATTAGTCCAATGACTTACCTGGTAAAGTCAAAGAAAAATAATACTGAAACACACCAAGCAGCTATTATTTCTAAAAGGGTTTCCAAAACAAAAAGTTACTGAAGTTGAAATCTCAAGATAGAAAATGAATTTACCAGAAAATAAACAAACTGAAAAAAAAATTATTTTATCAGACAGAAGAATTTAGTAATAATATTATGTTAGACAATGAATGTAATATAGAAAAGAACCAGAGAAGAGGTGCCAAGCATCTACCCTAGGATGTTCTTTGGATCTAATGTAATAATTCTTACAAGAATTAAACAAATAGCACAAAACTGTACATTTTCTTTATTTTTTTAATTACAGGCAAATATCTTAGTGTATATAATTGTAAAGAGATGCTCTTACATCTTCTCTGCACTGTATCTTTAAAATAGAAAGGCACTCTGTAGTGATGGTTGTCGATTTGTGCTTTAGTTGCGTCTTTCATGGAGACTTTATATTTGTTCTTTGTTGTTTTTCATGATCTGGACTAAAAATCACCTGAGGATAAAAATACCTGTTCTGCTCTTTGGGTGAAATCCTTCCCTGTGCACAGGGTTAACACACAGCCTCATGAACTATTAAAGCCCATTTGAGCCTGTAGGTGGTAGCTAGACCTTGTGGAAGTTCTTTGCACTGGGAATTCCCCTCTTGGTGCAGGGGAACACAGTCTACAGCAAACAAAGTCCTGACAATACTGCTGAAGGAAATAAGTCTCCCTGAGTCTCTTGCACACTCTGTGAACATACCGGTAACAGTTTTATTGTCATAAAGTATTTGCGGTAACAGAGGAGGTATTTAGTTCACTTGTACCAAGGTTACCAAGAAGCTGAGCTTCCACAACCCCCACTGAAGCTAACAAGTGTAGAAACCATTTAGCACCCCAGAGGATCCAGCCCAAAGTTGTGCATCTGCAAGCGTGCATTTTAGGTGCCTACTATGTCAGGCTTATATTTCAGCTTCATTTGTATTATATGCAAGTCTTAGTTAAACACCATTAACCTCACTGGAAGCAGCTGCCAAACTTGCTCATGGAGGAGATCAGAGGAAGGAAAAACCCAGGAATCTGAAGTCATCAGCAGTGGGATGAGCTTATTCTATTCAGGGCTGAGCAGTCAAACAGAAGTTGGAATCATTTGTACAATAGGAGCCTGGCTGTTCACTGAGTCTCTCTGACTTTTACCGGTTTGGAGGTGCATTTCCCAGAAAGGTATGTGCTTCTGCTTCTTTTTAAAGATTTAAATATTTGATTATTTAAATTCAGCACAGTTTTTCTGCCTCAATCACATTTCTGAATTTTTTAATATGCTCCTGTTTCACTTAAAAGGAGACTGTGCTCCTTGAGGGATACAGAAAAAAAAAACCTACTTGTTGCTGTTGTTTCAAAGTTTGTTTTAGTGCTAGCTATAGCAGTTCAGAAGCAGGTTTTGTTTTTTTTAACCAGCGAATGAGATTTTCAGCTCAGAATATCCCTCCCAAGAGTAGACAATGTGCCACTGGCAAAATAAGTGACCATCCACCAAATGGTGTTTCAAAGGGCAGCAAATGGGATTATCCAGGGCAGTCATTTGTACAAGCAGCATGTACAGTTCTGCCACAAATACAAAGGAGGTTCAGGCAGTAAACTATGTTCAGCAAGAAATAGCCTGGAGAGTGAACTCTCTCCACTGCCCTCCACTGTGTGTCTAAGCATGTCCTGTTTTCTCTGAAATCATTGGTTTGATTGTAAGCTTTATGGGGCAGGGGCCATGTGTTTGTGCAGGCACATATGTATTAGACTGCTGAGCTTTATTCTGTGGGCTAAAGGTAAATGTGAAAATGGAAAGTGTGTGCCATGTACAACAAAATTCACAAGTTTATCTTGAAATACCATGATCAATGTTCATGTTACTTTCATATTTCTGGTTTGATATAGTCAAAAAAGTAGTTTCAGTCAGCTCTATCCTCCAGGCATTCATTGTTTTTGAAAATGCCATCCTGACTGCCCTTTTTGACTTGTCTATCCTTTCATTTACAGTTTGGCCAAGACTACAGCTGCTAGCAGGCCAAGCAGCCTCTGAGCTGTGGAGGACCCCAGTCCTTCCCTCCATGGCAGCAACACCCCCCCCCCCCCCCCCAGGGCCACCTGGGCAGGCTGCCAGCAGACAGGGTGCTGCCCCAGCTCCAAGGCAGAACCCAGCCAAATCCAACTATTTCCCAAGCCTGTCCGGGGAGCAGCACCCAAGTCTCCAGGCTCAGGGAACAGTTAGATCAGGCTGGGTGCTGCCTCTGAACTGAGATAGCACCTGGCTGGCTAGCAGCCCGCCCCGGTGGCCCCCAAGGGTGCTGCTGCTGTGGAGGGAAGGACTGAGGCCCTCTGCAGCTCAGAGGCCACTCAACCCACTGGCAGCTCATCCCCCCCCCCCCCCAGGTGCAGGCAGGCTTCAAAAAAAGGTCAAAAGGATCAGACCCCTCATCATAACAGTGACTGAAACCCCTAAATTGAAATGGTGGGTTTCAATTAAAAACCCACTGCTTCAATTTAGGAGGCACAAAATGCAACCCTAAGGATTAAACCCCCATCACATATACAAACACCCAAAATGGCCACCTGATGCAACTTAGTTCACCCAAGGTGCAGATCTTACACTCAGACCTCGTCTCAGTGATCACAAATCAATCTAGACTCTTAACTGTACAGAAGTTCCTCAGACACAGACCAGCCTAAAAATTGCAGAACCCGATCTAAGATGAACCTGGATCATTATAGTATCAGATTTACTCAATTTAGGTTAGACCAGGGCATGAAATTTCTGTACAGTTACCTACGCAGCCCCAGGACTGGGAAAGCCCAGCCACTGGCTGCATGCCCCAGGGCTGCACTTTTCACACCTAACCCCCTGGCACAGGGCTATTCTTAGCACCCTAACACCTGCCCCCCCACTCCTCACCCCTCAGCAAGTATCATATGGGGAGAGGCAGAAGGGATGGGCCTTTAGGTTCACCAAGTAGGGGTCGGGGCTAAGAATAGCCCCCCAGTCACTCCAAGCCCTCCGAGAGACCATGCAGCCCGCCTGATCCTGCCAGACCCTCCTGGATGCTAGCACCTCTCCATGAACACTGCCTGCCCCCCCACCCCCATTCCCCTGTGGATCCTGCCTGCATCCCCATCGTCACCAATCACTCCCACAGATGCAGCCTGCCCACTCCCCGCCACATGCCCCAACCTCCCTCCCACTACCCCCTATCCCAACTTACCTTAGATTGGGTAGCCATTTTGAACCCAACCTAACCTCCCTCTAACCCCCCTCCACACACCCCCAAATGTCTGTATTTAGCCAGTGGGTAACTAATTAAAAACAACGCTTATAAAAAGGCAGGCTGGGTCTTTTTGTGATGGAAAATATAGCTTAAAATCCTTACAATTTTCCATCTTTGAGAAACCTTTGCAAACAGATTTTTACTTAGCTACCTCCTGACAGATGTAGCTAGATAAATATCACTGGCCCCTCTCAATGGAATGGGCACAGAAAACTAAATTCAGCCTAAGTTTATCATGTGCTGTAGGCAACAGAAGTTGTGGTACCCTTTGATCTGGGCACAGGGATATACAAATAATTTACCACAGGATAAAAGGAGGCAGGGATGGATTACACATCGGCTGCTCCTTGGTAAACCCACGTGCACACTCACACACATTGGGGAGTGGAAGCCAAAACCTCACAGCTTAGTCCTCAAGGCAAGGAGAGGAAGCTACTGCAGCACAGAAGTTGGCAGAGGAAGAAATGACTCTTGGACTTGGTGTTGGCAAATATTTTTTTTGTCTCCCCTCCCCACTACTGGCCAGCCATGCGGCTCCCACAGAGAGCTGCCCTGTGGTGCCTCCGAGTACACCTCTTGACACCAGCTGAGCTGCAGCCATTTACAAAACACAATCAAGATTTGGCACTGGCTCTGTTTACTAGAAATAGCTCATGAAAAAGCCTCCGTTTGCTCACAGTTAGTGTAACACAATGCTTCTGCCAGCTTGTCTCAGCCCTGGTTTCCAGAAATGCCACCCCCAGATTGCAGAATTTGCACAGGCTTTTTTAACATCAACAAAGCAGCAGCAGAAGTGCTATGCTGCTGCGAGAAAAGTCTGGATAATACGTTTCAGGAATATGCGCTGTGGGACCATCACTAATTATCACCACAGGTACACTTTATTGTGGGACAAGGAAGGAATACAATACAGCTTGGAAAGGACTTGCCTCAGCTAAACCTCTCAGACTAGGTGCAGGAATAAAATCTCAGACTAGATGCAGGAATTATTGAGTGAAATATAATCACCTGTGTGACTGATGCAAGATTGCAGATGAGAAGATCTTATCTTCAGATCTCGGGGTTTTGGAGGGAGAAGCTCATGTTTTTAGCACTGAAGGTTTTCGATTCAAATCTGTATGGTGGCCACCCCCTGATCCTCCCAGGAGGCTTTTTCATCCCTTTCCATTCTGGGGGACACTGAATTGCACAGGCTCCCTTCATCCTTGTTATGTCCTGACAGGTTTGATCCTTGCTACCTTCTGCTTTCTCCTGTTAAGGGAAACATTGAACTCCTTCTGGGGGGAAACAACGCACAGGGCCAAAGAAGGAAAATGACAGAGAAATGCCCTCTCTGTGGAAAAAAATGCAACAGTGACACATTTTTTTGTCATCTAGACAAAAGATTAATTATACGGTCATTTGCCTGGTCACACAATCATTACTGTAGAGGAGTCAGAAGGGCACATATCTGCCTCCTGTGTTCAAGCAATCCTGTGAAGTGCCAATAGCTTCTCTACTGCTTTTTTTCTGCTTGGTAAAAAAAGATCATCATAAAATTCTGATGTCTTTATCTATTAAGATCATGACTATTTTGTGCCTTTATGTCCTAGCCCTTATTTGGGAATGATTTTTTATATTCTGAATAAGTCAGAACATCCAGCTCATACATCACGAAGAATTTACTCTCTCTTTGCTTGTCCCCATCTGCTGACTGATAGACAAACAGAAGGAATTCCACTTGTATCGTGCCCCAAACAAACTGAGTCTACAATACAGGGGAGAAGCTTGGGTTTGTTTGTTTTCAACTGAGCTGGGAAGATCATAGCTAGCCTCTCACAAACACAAATGCTTAACATTTCCCAATTTTTTTTTCCTTTGTGAGCTGCATGTGGACTTTTAGAGCGACTCTCCTGATTTTAGACCATCACAATCTTATGCAAAGTCCTGGTGACTCACAAACCAAAGCTATTGCTGCCTGCCAAGGATAGTGTTCACTGATGATTTTAGTTTCTAATACACATGTATAACCTGGACGGTACTCCAACAGGTACCCCCTCTCTAATTGAAGGAATCAAAGCAGGTGCACAAGCACTGTGAGAGGTGTAGGGACTCTCCTCCCCCTATAGAGCAGAGCCAGACCACCACTGGGGACTTAACCATATACCTTTTAATGAGAGAACAATACTGGGAACATAACCAGTATAAACCAGGGGGTATAGGGGACACTACAATGCCCCGAGGGGGCAGGATTCAAAGGTTAGACACTTACAATCATTGACAAAAGACAGGGTTAACAAAATATAAAAACACAAACAGCAGAGCAAACAATACTGGTTGGGGAAATATAAAAAAGGCACAAAATACAAAATGTCAAATGACAAGGAAATATAGGGCCTAGGTACCTGGAGGGGAAGAAAGGGTGAAAATTACAATGACCCCTTACCACTGAAAGAAAGTTTGCTTCTTGTTAGCTCACTCACCCCAAGTCACCCCAGCTGGGACAAACTCAGATCTCCCACATGGTAGGTAGAAACACGACCACACAGGCACCAGCACAGGTACTGCTCCAAACTGCTAGGGGTCTAGACCTTCCCGGATCCCCGGCCTCACATTGAGCTGCCTGGTCTCTGATTGGAGGATCTGGAAGCCGATTTGGGAACCCCTCAGGTCACTGCTCAGATCTTTGCTGGAGTGGGGGAGCCTCTTCTGCTGGCCACAGCCTCTCGTAGGGGATCCGGGAGCCCAGCAAGAAGCCTCTCCTGCTGGCCGTACGCCATGCTGCTGAGGGTTCAACTGCTGCCTGCAAGTCCTGTTCCTTCAGGCTCTTCTGGGGCAACTGCTTCCGTTCCACTGGCTCAGCTCTTGCCAGCTCTTTGAAGCTCCTTCCTCATGATCCCTCACTTGCCTCTTCCCTGAGTCAACCATGCTGCCCCCTTTTATCCCCCTCCAGGTGACCCAAGGGGCCAATCAGGCGACATGGAGAGTGAGTCTCTAGGGCCTGATTGGTGAGGAAAGGGAATCCCAAGTCTTCCAATCATCTTTTCCCACTTCAAAACCCCTGGGCTAAGTCACTACCAGCCAGCACATCACATCTGGTTAAAAAAAAGGAGCATACAGGGGCATGTCCAACACAGCCTGCCATAAACCCTTTCACTTAGATCGTTCATCTGAAGACAGTCGAAGAGAATTTTCCGGTTACGATTACACAGATTTTCCCTTAAAAGATTACTTCTTATAATCATGAAATCTAAGCAACCTGGAACAGCAAAATGCATTGTTCCCAAGTAAAAGGAATGAGTGGTAGGTGTATGAGACTGAGGCAACTTTACTAAGCGTTTTAGGCATGTTAGACTTTTTTCTGAAACTCAAAAAGTCAGTAAGCCATTTTGTCCCACACCAGTTTCTTTCTTTACTCAAATCTCAGCTCTACTGTGCTTTCAGGGCTTTCATTCCACTGCGCTTTACATGATGTTTCACTGCACCCCAGTTCACTGCATAGAAGGGCTCTATTGTAACATTCTTTTCACCAAGGGCATTACATGGAAATTATAAATATATACAGCTCTGAGGAAATAACTCAATTGTTATCATGTAGGTAGAAAAGTCTAAAATGGTCCCAATTTTAAATGCTAGATTCAAAACAACCCTGACTTTGCACAGCAGTGAACACTGAACTTTAGATAAGGATCCAAGTTATATTATTGGTCAGTTAACGTGATGAACTGAAATGTGGATCCTGATGCATGGTTTGTCTCCCAAATCTCTCTGAAAATTAAAAATCTCGATCACTGTCTTGTTCTCTTTGCCAAATTCAGCTTTCCCCTCCTCACCCTGGTTCCTTCTGTTCTTTGACCCAGAAGTCCTACACGCTCCTTTTTTTTTTTTTCCTTTTTCTTTTTTTACTTTAGGCCTCTTTATTTACTTGTCCCCATTCTGACACACTGCAGCAAGTCTGCCACTCTTGCTATAAGAAAGTTCCCAGGCATGACAACACAACATTGTGTCCCATTGTTGTACTAAGAGCCACTGGGTGTGTCCACATGCGATGTTACATCACTGTAGTGACACACTACAGTGACGTAGCACTGGTGGGCATGAATTGTGCTGCCGCCGCTACTGAGTGATGAACTACCGCATGCTAGGGCCGGAAACAACCCATGCGGCACCAGGACTATTCAGTACCGGCGGTTACTCTGCAGTCATTTAGTACTTGCTAAAGCAGTTAAGTAGTTGGGCGCAGTTGTAGACACGCTGCCCACCGTGCACAACAATCCCTGTATGAAAGAATATGAATAAGTTTAGATTCATTCCAACGTGGAAATATTCTAACACCAGCAATTTTTTGAAGGAAAACGTGTTAATAGAGAAACCCTCTCAAGAACAGCTAATCTGGGGCAGAGAAGCCAAGTTTTATGTCCTAAGTAAGGGCCTAAGCACTTGATTACTGAGTCAAGTTTTAGCCATTTTGCCTTTCTGGACCTTCCCCCCTCACAGAAACAAGCAAACATTCACCAGCCATGCAGAATAAGAGTCCAACTCTACCAGCCACAGGCTGCTGGTGAGGGCATAAGTACACACAAACACACACATTATGGGCTGCTGGTGAGGGCATGAGCATGCATGCATGCACGCACACACACACACTTCTCAAAACGGATAGGCTTGGGACAGCATTTCACCTTTGGCTGAATCAGCAGTTTCCAATGGGGAGTGCAGGGTAGAAGGGGGGGACCATAAATTCCCAAACTGGTATGACTGTTGCCTGGGCAGTACTAGAAATAAGTAGCACACTGTTAATCCTGAGTATTTTACAAAAACAGTCAAGTTTCTAGCTTTCATTCTAGCTGTAATGGCTCCAGGTGATGCTTCTACCTTAGGGCATCAAAAATACGTCCCACAGGCTGGATCTGGCATGCACAGCCTCATCATTCAGCCCATGGTACTGCTCATGGTTTTCGGAGTTGACCCATATGCTGGATGTGGTGCATGCTCGATCAGACCCAGGTGCTACATGTGATACCTAGGCTGGGCTGGGCCAGGCCAGGCCATGCACTGGATCTAGCATGCAGGGCCAGGATGAGGGCCCAGCTGCACAATTCATCCAGCCCATGGAGCCTAATGAGTATGTATCCCTGTTCTACATGTAGTAACCCCTTCAGTCTTTGAAGAAATGCTTGATGATGTTTGTTTCCATGAGGCAGTTTCCTCTGGCAAAGTTGTGGCACACTGTAGAGGAGTCTGCACTCTTCTTTCATCTTTTTAATTACAGACATTTCCTGAGGTAGAAGTTCTACCTGGAAACTAAGCTTTGGTTTTAGGGCTGAGAATTGCAAAAGGCAGGATTCCCTGTAGGCTGTTGGTGACCATGTTTGCTCAAGAATTAGTGAACATAGCGAAAGAAATGAGCAAGTTGCATGCGGAATACACCTGGGCTCTGAATCATTATTGCTCTTCCCAGCCTGCAAAGGGTCCGACATCTTCCAATAGAGAGATGACAAATAAATAAATAAAATTGAAGTTTAATTCCGAAACACTGGCAAACCACTGGGGGGGGGGGGGGTGCAAAGGAACGGTGCAACCACCAAACATTTAACATCAAACTCCCTTTCCTACTCTACTGCTGTACCAAAGAATTACCAAGTTCTATAAAAGGCTACATTCTCCTTGAAGGGGGAAATTCACCCAGCATTTGCTCTGCCATGCTATAATTTTAAATTATCTCCAGTGTGGTTATGACATTTGAAATAAAAACACTGTCCCACTGAGGAATAACCTACTTGATACTCATACAGTATATGATTTATACCCACATAACCTTGGAATACACAGGATTTCACAAATGAATAAATGACAAAAGGAGAGATGTCCAAGGAAAACTGAGACTTGGAGTTGAAAACATTGGGAGACTTGGATTCCTAGTCAGCCCCACTGCAGCTAGCAGCTGTTGTAGATTAAAATTAAATGTTAACCATTAAAGAAGCCATACAATAGAATAAATTAAGAGGCTGTGACAGATGTTTACATAGTCCAATGGGTGGCAAATTGGCTTAGCAGTCGCACCCAGAGAGTGGTAGTAGGCAGGTCAGTATCGACCTGGAAGGATGTGGGTAGTGGGGACCCACAGTGTTCGGTCCTTGGACCTGTACTCTTCAATATCTTTATCAGCAAGTTGAATGTGGATGTGACATGTACTCTGTCCAAGTTTGCAGACAATTCTAAATTGTGGGGTGAAGTGCATACTCTGGAGGGTAGGGAACGACTGCAGGCAGACCTGGACAGGTTAGCCTCTCAGCAGCACAGAAGTGGAAAGGGATTTCAGAGTCATAGTGGATTCTCAGATGAACATGAGTCAGTGCGATTAAATCATCAGCAGAGCCACACTTTATCACACATCAGCAGATGAATGACAGATGCATCCAAGGAGTGATACTTCCCCTCTATGCGGCATTGGTCAGACCGCAGTTGATGTACTGCATCCAGTTTTGGGCGCTGTACTTCAAGAAAGATGTTGATAGACTCGAGAGGGTCCAAAGGAGGACCACTCATATGGTTAGGGGCTTACAGGACAAGCCCTATGAGGAGACACTGAGGGACCTGGACCTCTTCAGCCTACGCAAGAAAAGTGAAGCTGAGGGGTGATCTTGTGGCCACCTATAAATTCAATGGGGGGATGCAGCAAGGGATCGGAGATGCACTGTTCACCAGGGTGCCTCTTTGGGTAACAGGGAACAATGGTCACAAACTGACAGAGCAGATTTAGTCTAGATATCAGGAAAAACTTCTTCATGGTAAGGGTGGCCAAAACTTGGAATGGGCTTCCAAGGGAGGTGGTACTCTCCCCTACCTTGGGGGTCTTTAAGAGAAGGCTGGATGGGCATCTGGCTAGGGTCATCTGACCCCAGCACTCTTTCCTGCCCAGGGCAAGGGGTCAGACTCAATGATGTGTTGAGGTCCCTTCTGACCCTAGCATCTATAAATCTAGGGAAGTGTACTCCAATCGCTGTTGTTCTGGGTAAATCATGGCTTGAGTAACTCAGTTCCGACTACCTGGAGCTGCCCCTGTAGTTCAACTGAACATGGCATATTTAAGCCACAGATAATATGTTATCAACTTATTATGTACTAACAAAAACTGCAGGGTCACTTGGCAAATGAGCTGTCTGTATATTCCCAGAGGGAAGGCAATGAAAGGAGGCAAGGCATAATTTATAATTATTTTACACAGAGAGCGAGTTTCTGGCCTCTACTGACTGTGATGCCCTCTTCATAAAGGAATTATCCAGGTGTACAAAGCCATTAGTATGGGTCTTTACTGGAAGAAAAGAAATCAGCTGCACGTGAGATAAGGGTTGGTGAGGGTAGTAGCTGTGAGGAAAATGATGATGAGATTCCAGGTGCACTCAGCAGTCATTTTTAGATGCTTAGAAATTTCAGATGCTTGTTTGCCATAGCTAGTAGACTCCCCTCAAAGATAAGGCTGCACAAAAGTCACATGTGAAAAATATGCAGCATGTGTGTCATTACAGCTACTACCAATTCCAGTGTTAACTAGCAGTAATGATGGCAGGGAAGGAATGAGGTGAATTGCAGTCTTTTCTGCTAGTGGCAGGTAGTGTGTCACTGAAGTGCCAATAACGAAGTGCATTCAGGGCAGAGAACCAGTTCATCTGAAAAACAAATGTCTTCATGAAATATTCAAGACACCATGAAAGAGATACTGGCAAAAGCTGCTTGGCCATTAGACCTTCACACCCTGTCTAGCCATGAGAACTGAAAAGCATGTACCCAGGGAAAAGAAAAGACCCACATCTCACTTGCTAAGAGGGAGGAGCAGTACCTTGCAAGGAATAGTTGGTCTGCTCTGCGGGTAGTCCAACAGGATGGACAACCGAGAAGAACACCAGTGTGGCTGGCAGTGAATGAGTTTCACTGAGTGAGTGGTATGTAGCCGCACTACAGTGGGATGTCTGCACCCAGAGATGGTGCATAATGAAGTCCCACTTATTTTAATTCTTCCAAAAGCTGAAACGTCTTAAGCACTGTCAGCCACCAATTGGCTTTCTTTCTGTTTTCTTCCCTATTTTTAATTAAAAAAAACAAAAAAAAAAAACTTTCCCTCCAATGGAGTTTGAATCTGATATGCTATTCCATATTCCCAGCACTATATGGTGCACAGGGCAACATGACTGGTTGGGACACCAAATACTACAGATCCTTACTTGTGGTGAAGGCAAATATCCCCAGTTGCTTCCCTAATCATTTTTGTTGTGGAGGGAAAAGGAAAGGAGAGCGCTGAACTCTGACTACTCCTAGGTCTTGTGGGGGAACTGCCTGGAATGGTGGATAAAACAGTAGAAACTCAGATGCAGCTGGACAAAGTACCACAATCTTTGCAAATAAGGCAAAGCAGGACATGCAAATTCAAACCCTTTGAATTTGGGGAACTACAGAAACTTCCACTTTGAACCCTCAAATCCCAAACTTCAATGGAAAAGGTGAACTTGGACCAGACCATCTGCACCTTTGATTTGCTGCCCTCAGGGAGTAGTGATTCAAAGTGCTGCTACCCAGTACACTCAGAACATTTTTCCCCCACTTAAGCCCCACTCCTCCTCTGACATTACCATTCTTCCTTTTTCCTCATACCCTTACCACATAGCACCATCACTTCACCTCTATGTGTACTATAAATACTCATACTACCTCTGAGAATCAATCAGGCACATATTCCTATCTCTAACCTACAAGTGGGAAAATGGGACGTACAGTTTAAATGACTTTCCAAAGGCTCCAAAGACATCAGCATCTGAGGCAGAGTTAGGACTAAGGAATTTTGGATTCCAGTCTCTAGGGCCCCCTCACCCATACTGCACTTTCCCCTCTTAAGTATATGTTCTGCTCTTGGAGCAATTATTATTCTAGCACAAATTAAACACTAGTTGGTTATATACTAAACGAGGGCCAGATTAATGCATAGGCAAGATAGGCACATACTTAGGGCCATGAGCTGTGGGGAGGCACCAGTCCTTCCCTCCATGGCAGTGGCATGAATGGCCCCGTCCACCTCCCTTCCCTTCCACCAACCTCACTGTCACAGCAGCTGCTTCCTAGCAGCAGCTCCAAGCCCCACTCCCTGTGGGTGGCAGCACTGGGGTGGGGAGGGAGGGTCTTGACTGACCCAGGGCCCATGAGTTTGTTTGCCTAGGGCCCACTAAAGGGTTAATCCAGCCCTGTACTACACACACACAAGAAGAGAGCATGTACTGTCAGGGCATAGTTGCTTATCAAGTATTTGATAACATCTCCTAAAATAAAAAGAGGATGTGGGTATCTTTGCTGATCAGTCTTCTTTTTCTGTTTCCTAGAGGCTCTCTCCTTTTTCTGATTCCCTTTTTGAGACCATCCAATGGGACTCCAATAAGAGCTGAAGCCCCTTCTCAGAATTTGCTCAGGACAAATTCCAGGTGATCTGAACACCTTTGAACTGAAGAAATTCCAGGCTTCTTCTACAAGCGGTAGCTAGACCTTGTGGTCTCTTTGTACAGGGGACACAGTCTACGACAAAAGTCCTGACAATACTGCTGAAGGAAATAAATCTCCCTGAGCCTCTTGCACACTCTGAAAACCGTGGTAACAGCTTTATCCCAGAAAGGTATGTACTTCTGCTTCTCTTTACAACAAAAATATTTGATTATTTAAATTCACCACAGTTTATTCCTCAATCACATTTCTGGATTTTTTAATATGCCCCTTTTTCACTTAAAAGGAAACTGTGCTAATAGTGTTTGAGACATAAGGAGAAAGAAACTACTTGTTGCTGTTGTTTCAAAGTTTGTTTTAGTGCTAGCTATAGCAGTTCAGAAGCAGGTTTTCTTAGGGCTGCGTGAAGCTTCAGGTGCTGATTTGAAGCAGAGGAGATTCAGCCCCACTCGGTGGCCAAATCTCTGAATCCGAATTGAACCAGGGGACCAATTTTAAAGGTCCAAATAGATTTGGGCTGTGCCTAGTGGCTGCAGCAGAAAGCTGCAGCTGACTGAACTGGTAAGTACTAGGGGCAGGGTGGGGGGAGACCATGGGAGGGGACCCCTGCCAGCCCCGCCAACTCCCCCCGCTCTCTCAGCCCCTGGTACTTTAAAAAAAAGCCCCGTTGCTCATCGGGTGCTGCCAGGCAGGGGGGTGATCCCTGCTGCCCTCTGCTGCCCCATGCTGCTTGGGGGCTCTGCATGAGCCCCCTGACTCCCCACCACTCCCCCATGGGTGCCCCGCCCAGGCAGCTCTGGCCCTTTAAAGGAAAAAAAACCATAATAACCATAATAATAATAATAATAAAGAAAAGCCCCGGGGACTCACCGCACCTGCAGCGGCCTTCAGGCTTCAGGGGCTCATGCAGAGCCCCCCACATGGTTCAGGGCAGTGGGGATCACTCCACACTGGCAAGAGCAGCAAGTCTGGGGGGCAGGGTTTCGGGGTTTTTTCTGTAAAGGGCCAGAGCTGGCCCGGGCAGAGCAACCTGGGGATGCTGGGGGAAGTGAGCTTGTTCAGAGCCCCACATGCAGTGTGGGGCAGTGGAAGGCAGCGGGGATCGCCCCCCACCCAGCAGCAGCCAGTGAGCACTGGGGCTTTTTTTTTTTTTTAAGCCAAAGTGCCAGTAGCTGGGGCAGCCATTACCAGGCTGCAAGAGGGGCAGGGGATGGGCCAGGCCTGGCTGATTCACCTGAATTGAATTGGGACAGTGATTCTGTCGGGACCCAGGGCAGCCGGCCAGCAGCTCTCCCTGACTCCCACCCAGGCAGATAAGGGTCCGGGGCCTTAGAAGGCCGTCAGGCGGGTACTTGTGATGCTTGGAGTGGAATTAATTAGGCAGACGCTTATGGGTTGCAAAGCAAGATTGTTTACTCATGTCAAGGTGGTGTAAGACGGAGGTCAGAGATACTTAGTTAGCTACAGCTTAGAGATCGTCGTTCAGTCGTTCTGCAGATATATATATACGGGCCGGCGGTCAGCTTATCGGGCATGCGGGGCAAGGGTACGCCAGGGAGGTCGCGTCGGGAAGACGCTGACAACTGATCAAATTGTCAGATTTACTCCAAGGTGTGGGCAGAGTTGTCTTCGACTTTGCAAAAAATGTAAGCGGGTTTTGTTTGTATGATAGCCAATTGTTTTTCTCCACGTCATAAATCTAATTAGAATCGCCAATTATCTAGCGGTCTTTGCTAGGGTGTTATTTTTACAGGGTTACTCCTTGTTTTCTTTGACCAATTATAATGATTTATATAAAGCAAAGAAGGCAAAAGTTTTTATCTCTGTTAGTGGCACAGCAATAAATTTCTTTCTGACATGCGCAGAAAAAAGCAGTTACTATCATTATTGTTAACCCTTAGTTAACCTAGTGCAGAAAAAAACTGTTTTAAATGGTTATTACTTGTTTGTGACATGGGCACTACTTAATTTGGTTGTGACAGATTCAAGTCACCATATTGAATCACTGTCCCCTGAATCAGCCAAATCTGAATCCAAAGCGAATACTAGCCACTTTGCAAAGGCCTAGTTTTTTTAACCAATGAATGGGATTCATTGGTTAATTCCCCCCCCCACCCCCCCGCGCCCAGGTTCATTTTCTACAACCAAAAGCCAAAATATTTAAAACAAAAGCTGCAGAAATTTTTCTCCCCGTTTTCCAACAAAAGGAGCAATCACATGCTCACAAACATGCTTCCACATTCTTTTGAGGAAGGTAGATGCTTCCCCATTAACATTTTGATGTAAAAAAAAGTAGTTTGTCAGCTCTATCCTCCTTCATTGTTTTTGAAAATGCCATCCTGACTGCCTTTTTTGACTTGGCCAATCTCTGTGTAAATGGATAGACAGAGATAAATCAAGTCATTTTAGACTGAAAATGTTTATTTCAAATTAAGGGGGAAAATACAAGAGAAGTTATAAAGGTGGATCTACCATGGGTTCCTTGGCTGAATTACTACTGCCTATAAGTCCAAAAATGTAGGAGGGGCTTTCATGAGATGAAAGCTATGAGCAGCACTCAATCTCAGTTGTTCTGATCATGGTTAGATGTCCATCATAAGGTCATATGCAAAATGTTTAATCAGGAGCAGTGTGGAGCATATAGCGCAGGACTCTGGCTATATGCTCCCTATGAGAGAACAGGAGTTGGACAGAGGAGCAGGCTGCTTCACTTATCCAGGATATCACAATGTCCCAATCATGCCTCTTCTTGCTTCTGAGCCACCCCCTTCCTGTCCCCACTCTGCCTGCTACAGACATATTGCAGAGCTGATGGAAGTGTTGTTCAGTACCTGGTATAAAGACCCTTTATACAAGGGATGTTTTGTAACAGAGTTATTCTCTCTTGGCCTTTATACCAGCTCTCTCAATGCCAGGTAGCTCCAAAGCAATGACGACATTAGTCTCTCTAAAGTCATTATAGCCATACTATATCAACCTACAGGGACTCACTAGTTTTGATAGATTCAAATATTTCTAAACACTTTCTGGCCACCCTTCTCCCTCCTCCCACAGAAGAAAAAGAATAAATAGTCGCAAACTGTCTTATGAGAAACAACAAAAGATAATTAACTCTATTTGCCACAAATATATGTAGTGACCTTTCCAGTGGTTGATAAATCTGCCAAGAGTCTTAAAAGTTAGTGAGAGTTTGCCTCTAGATCCCATTAGTTTTATTGGGCTATCCTAATTTAGTTACAATTGGACAGTAATTTTTGACCTGGTGCCAACATTTAATAGGTACCAGGGTTTTTTGGTTTGTTTTGTTTTCCAGCCAATTTCCCTTGCTATGGAAATGTCAATAATATAATAGCAGGAGCACTCCGATTAACCTTGTTTGTTCTTTTAAATGTTATGTTACATGATCCTAAGCAAATACTCCTGCTACCCTGGATATTGGTAGCTCTCTTCTATTTTGCTGTTTTTCCTGCACTCCTGTTGAAATGTCCCTGATAATTCAAATGCAAACCCCCACAGACTCAGTTGTGATAGGGGGAAGGGTCCATCTGTACTGTCCCTGGTTTCCCCAAGGAATCAGCTCTTGAGCATATCTCACCTACTCAGTCACAATAAACCCAACTGTGAAGCTGCTCTAGACACTGCCTTATAAAGCAACTGAACACCTCGATTTCAGAAGGAGCAGGAACCACAATCTGTCACAAAGACAACCCCACTTGGAACAGCCAGTTCCAGTGGCTGAAACAAGGCAGCCTAAATGATTTATGAGCCTAAATCCCATTTAAAAAAAACCAAACCAGCAGGATTTGTGAGTCTTGGGGGCTAAAACTACAAAAACACTTGGATCCTGCAGCTTTTTCACTTTCTATGGATAATTAAATATTAGGGGAGACAGAGACAGAGACAGACTGACAATATAGCTAGGGACCTATCCGACTCAAAGACACAGCTGGTTGATTTCCTGGGCACATCCCAGGGCTGGCTGCCAATTTCAAGGACTTCTTGGGATAGCCTGCCCCCAGCCCCAGGAAACCAGCATTTTATTTTTAGTAAGCTTTTGGAGGGCTTTTTCCGCATGGATTTTGTGATTACTGTAAAATCTGTGCAATCATGATTTGGGTAGGTCCCTAAATATAGCCTAACAATTAGGGTACTTTCCTGGATATGGGAAAAAGTGACTCAAGTTCCTGTTTCTATGAATATTTAATTTATACACAGTGGATCAGTGGCAGGAAGATAGTGAGTATCAAGCCAGATGCTTCAACAACCTGGTGTCTTGTACATTGTCTTGGGATATAAGAAGCCTGTGTTCAATCCTTGTTACCAATTAAGCAGAGTAGATATTTGAAAACAGATCTCCCACATTTCACATGAACACACTAATCACTGGCAAGTGGTACAGACATACCCAGCTAATCCTGCATGTCTTTTTTACCCAACTAGTGTTCTCTAGTAACAGTTGCTTGATTGGTTGATTCCTGCATGATGCAGGTATCAATTATGTTCAAGTCAGTATAAGTCACCATATTTGCTACACAGTGTGGGTGTGCACATGTAGACGCATGCCCATACTGCACAGTAATTTCAGTTACTACACAAATGCACATGTAGATGCACCCACTTAGGCTGGAACAAACATTGCATTTGTCCTGGGACTGGTTGTACCTGTGCTTGTCCCAGAACAGAAAAGTCCCAGGATTGGTTTGTACATATATCATCCTTCTAACTGGGGTATCGCAAGCAACTGAATGCACTGTTACTTTTCTGCCATTCATTCACTCATGCATTCCTGAGAACTGTTTAGACGCACTTTGTGATGTTCCAGGGCCAAACTGTTAGCACTCCTTATACTGTGAATTTTTAGTGTTTGTCCCAGGACAACAGACATGAATGTCTGAGCAATCTCACTTTGTTTCTGGAGAAAATGGCTTTTCCTAGGATAAATGTAACATCTGTTTGTAGCTTTAGACACTTCTAAAAATTTTACCTTCCAACTTAGACAAATCTGACTACCACAGGGGGAAGCATCAGACTCTGTGTAATAGTGGTCCCTGGCCTACAGCCCAGCCCATCAAAATAGGCAGAAAATGTCTGAAAGACATGAGAAATTGAAATACTGTGTTTCTCTCAAGTGAGATTAACCACTGAATCAAAGAGCTGGTGAACTACTGACTGACACTGGAGGTATGTAGATCCTGCAATATTTAAAGCAAGTCTGAATGTCTGCTCCCATGTAGCAAATACAACCAAGAACACCATGTACTCACTCCTTCCTGAGCATGTACATGTTGGGAAATTCAAGGACATGGATTCAAAAATAAATGATCCACATATTGTAGAACTTTCAATGATATGCCAAAGTTTGTGTGTAGTAAAATACTGAATAAGAGGCACATGTGGTCATAACATTTGTTTCAAACTACTTTGCCTCAGAGTTCAGCTTCCTACTCTGCACATACAATGAACAATGGGGAAAGTTGGTGAATGAGGGCATCTACTATGTTTACTAATCCACCATCTATGAAAGGAAAGCCTGAACAGCAAAACACAGAGGAAAAGATAACAAAGCGCCCCAGTCATTCTAGTCTAAATATAAAGCAGAAAATTTATTTTAAACATGTCACCAAACATCGAGATGCCAAAGTATTCTGCTTTCAATTGTTAACTGCCCTGCATTGGCTAATTCTATTTAGCTTCATTGCCAAAAACTTTCCCCTAAACAATTGGGAAAGATAGGACACTCCATGTATTTTCTACATGCCTCATGTTAGAAATTATTCCTGATTCATCGTACTATTTCTTTCCCCAACTGAATTACAGCAACAAGGATATGCATTAAAAGAATGTGACATCTTATTGAGGTGGTATTCTTGACAGTTTCTGTGCTAGTACCCCTCACTGCTATTTATGAGCCCTTTTTATTTTGATAAAACAATGGTCCACCATTTAATTGCAAGACAAACATGTTTGCTCACAAATATCACCAGTCCCAGAGCTTTTCATGAGGACTACCTAGAAGCTAGAAGTCCATAAGAGAATCATCATACAAGAACAAGTATATAATTTCCCAGAGCAGCTCTGTCAGCTGATATGCTGAAGGAATAGTATATCCGTTAGGCACATGGTCAAGTGATCAGAGGAGCACACTAGTGGTCAAGACTCCTGAGCTCTGTCCCCAGCTCATTTCTTCTTTATTAACCCAGAATATTTCACATGAACTTTTGTGCCTTGTTTTGCAAAGCTTAATCAATTCCTATTTGTGAAGGTAATTGCCCTGAGGACTTCTGGTGAAGAAAAGAAAAAAAAAAAACTTCTGATATTAATTAGTATTATTATATGACAGAAGAGACACTCTTCTGTGTTACACTTTGTATTGGTATATATTAATAATACCTTTACACTTGCTCAAATTGGTTTTCAAGAAAATGCAGCTTCTAATTCCCATGACTACTGTAGAAACTATTTCTGAGAAGTGAATTTTAAAAGTTAGCCTTTTCCGGAATAATTCTAGCTCAAACTCTCTCTCAAGGTTGTTATGAAACTATTGAATAAGCCTGGATTCTGAGAGATGGATTTTGAGCATTTCAGCCCTCACAATGATACAGAACATTTTAGGAATGAGCAGATCAGAGAAGTTAGGAAGTTAGTGAAACTTGAGCATTTTTTGCAAGTAAGACGTTCTCTTAGCTGTTGCCAGAAGACCACCTGAGCCTGCCCAGCCCTTTCTTCTTACTAAGAGCAGAATTTTTTCCCCAAAGGCAGCACTGGGACCTGATGTGAACCCAAGTTCACTAGAGCAGACATTAGACCAGATCTTTACTGATTTCAGATCCTACATTTCATACACTTACAACGAGCAAAGTTTATCCTCGGTCATTTTCCTCTGAAAGAAGTCAGCAGTCACTTTGTCAAGGCTGTTAAAACTCTTATTCCCCAAGAAATGCGCCCTCTCATCTTCCTTCACCCTGACACTAATCTATCTTACAGCACACAAGAAATTGCCTTCTTATAATGTTTTTATTAAATTCAGAGGTTTCCAATTTTGGAGAATCTCCACTGATCTCTTATTAAATGTTAACATCCAATGTCTGGCTGCTGCGTTTCAGATTACAGCTTTTTGTACTCTTCTCTATGCATATTGAACATCACTCAAATCAGCCCAAAAGACCATTACACCTAAACACTTACTTAAAAGTTCTAATTTTATGCCTTGGACATCCTACACAAAAACAAACATGCAACTAACTGCTCCAAATGGAAGCAATTATACTCCTAACACAAAGTGAGGGTTTTAATAAACAGACAAATAATAATAGAATACTGTTCCCTCATTCAATGACCTGATGTTTCTGTTCATAGCTTTCATGCTTCCCTCTCATTTCCTTGTTCTCTTGTTTAACCTTTGATGAGGCTAAAATTCACATATTCAGATATGTAAGTGTAGAATGAGTAATCATTTTATGTAATAATTCATAAAAGTGCAAATAAAAGGACTTTGATATGATTTCATTAGCCAGAAAGTCAGAGAAAGAACCCAGAAGCAAAAACTATGCTCTGTCCTCTTTGTATCAGTGTTCACCAGCCACTTACTCTCTGCCCCTACTACTCAATGATTCTCAGTGCCAGATTGCTTACATCACTCTGGGCCTCATCTGAATCTCCCCGAAACCCACGTGCAGGTCTTCAGGTGGAATAAGTTACCTACCTTCACTGACTACACCTGTTTGTACCAGCTGAAGATCTAGCCCGACTGACTTATTGTCACTGATTTCACTGGAGTAAGAACTGAACTTCAGTCTAGTTTCAGCCATCTATATGGTAGATATTTAAGGAAACTGAACTTGGGCCTTTAAATACTATTTGCCAAAATTAGTAGAGTAATGGGGTTTGCAGGAATCCCAAGGATCATCTAAGCTAATTTCCTGCACAGTTCCATGAGGTGCAATTTCTAAACTATCCCAGAGAGACAGCCATCTAGCTTCTTCCCAAAACCTCTGATAAAGGACATTTCATAGCTTGTGTAAGCAGCTTGTTCCACAGTCCCACTGTTCTTATACTGGCATAAATCCAATTAAGTCTCAAAAGGTAGGAGCCCGATTTCTTAAAAACTATAAACATTAGTTAGGCAGCCAGATTCATGTGGCATATATAGTCAGATTCTACCAGACTTGCCCAGTTTCACAAACGGAATCTGTAGCAGAACCAGTTTTGTATCCAGTTCTTTGATGTTTGGTACTTGTTTCCATTCAATGTGTTACCACTAAGGCTGTCAATGAGTCACTGTTAATGTGCATGCTAATGGGTTCCTGCATTAATTTAACACATTAATCACACATGTGCTTTTGTAACACGCACCCGGGATCCACACCCAGTGGGGCAGTGCAGAGGACTGCAGGGCAGTCTAGGCATGACTGCTGCAGCAGGAAGGTGGAGGGGGCAGGGGGTACACACAACAGACAGACACAAGCAGCCACTGCATGCACACAGCCAGGAATGCACCCTGGCAAGCAGCATGTAGAGCAGCACCCACAGGTAAGTCTGTGCAGGGGAAGGGGGGGGGGGCAGATAGAGGCCCCTACAGTGAAAAGAGAGTGGGGCAGAAGTAGGGGCGGGTCATAGAACAAACTGCTTGTGGCTCTGTCCAGGACAAAAAGGGGGCACAGCTCCCTGCTGCTGCTGCATGCACCCCTGGGAGAGACATGGGAGGGCATGTGCCCCACAGATTTCTGCATGGGGTAGAGGCAGGCTGCCTGCTGCAGGCTGGGGCTGTATGCCCCGCTGTGCAGAATGGCCAGCACATGGGGCAAAGACATCCCCTGCCTGCCCAGCAGTGAGAGGTACAACATAGTGTTGCATGGTACCCAGGTGGAAGGAAACAGGATGCACAGCCACAGGCTACAGCAGACAGCCCAATGCCAACCTGTGACAAATCTGGGGGGCATATGCCCCCCATGTCTCCCCAGGGGTGCACACAGCAGTAGGGAGCCACACCTCCCCACACACACCTGGATGAGCTGCCCATTGCTCTATCCAACAACCTGCCCCAGGGCCCTATTCATCCCACCCCTGCCCCACTACCTCCTTCACCATGAGGCCTCAATCTGTACCCCCATCCCTTCCCCTACACAGATTTACCTGCTGGGTGCTGCTCTACACACCACCAGGCTACACTCCTGTAGGGTTACCATATTTCCAGTTTCAAAAAGGAGGACACCTCTGTATGTGGGGCCGGGGGGAAATACAATTGTGCGGTGGGGCAGCAATATGCCCATGCCCTGCCCCTCACTCCCAAAGCTACAGCCCCCTCATCCCTGCTGCTGCCCCTCCTGACCCACAGTACCCTGCATCCTGCCAGGGCATGTGGGGACCGCCCCCCCCAGGCTCCAAACCCCATACACCCCACAGCCCCCCCCAACCATACACAAATTCCTCCACACACACCCCACATGCACCCCCCAACCATACAAAGTTCCTGTAAAAGTTTGAGTTTTTCTGCCCATCATTTTGAGTTTTTAGCTGTGCAATTAAAATCACAATTAATTGCGATTAATTTTTTTACTCGCACAACTAATTGTGATTAAATTTATTTGTTTGTCAATGAAATAATATCTTTTGGTTTTCAAAATGGTGAATTCATAAATCTGGAAATAAAAATCCTCACTCAATAAATGTCAGATAGTGACTTTGACTTAGTTTGAATTAAAATGGGCCAAATCTGGGACCTCAAATCTGAATTCAGTTCAAAGGATCTGAGTTCCAGAACCTTGATCTGAATTCACTCGTATAGTTTTGATTCATAGATGTTAGGGTCAGAAGGGACCTCAATAGATCATCGAGTCCGACCCCCTGCATAAGCAGGAAAGAGTGCTGGGTCTAGATGACCCCAGCTAGATACTCATCTAACCTCCTCTTGAAGACCCCCAGGGTAGGGGAGAGCACCACCTCCCTTGGGAGCCCGTTCCAGACCCTGGCCACTCGAACTGTGAAGTTCTTCCTAATGTCCAATCTAAATCTGCTCTCTGCTAGCTTGTGGCCATTGTTTCTTGTAACCCCCCAGGGGCACCTTGGTGAATAAATACTCACCAATTCCCTTCTGTGCCCCCGTGATGAACTTGTAGGCGGCCACAAGGTCTCCTCTCAACCTTCTCTTGTGGAGGCTGAAAAGGTCCAGTTTCTCTAGTCTCACCTCACAGGGCTTGGTCTGCAGGCCCTTAACCATATGAGTGGCCCTTCTCTGGACCCTCTCCAGGTTATCCACATCCCTCTTGAATTGCGGCGCCCAGAATTGCACGCAGTACTCCAACTGAGGTCTGACCAGCGCCCGATAGAGGGGAAGTATCACCTCCTTGGACCTATTCGTCATGCATCTGCTGATGCACGATAAAGTGCCATTGGCTTTTTTGATGGCTTTGTCACACTGCCAACTCATGTTCATCTTGGAGTCCACTAGGACTCAAAGATCCCTTTCCACTTCCGTGCCACCCAGCAGGTCATTCCCTAGGCTGTAGGTGTGCTGGACATTTTTCCTCCCTAGGTGCAGCACTTTGCATTTCTCCTTGTTGAACTGCATCCTGTTGTTTTCTGCCCACTTGTCCAACCTGTCCAGATCTGCTTGCAGCTGTTCCCTGCCCTCCGGCGTGTCCACATCTCCCCATAGCTTTGTGTCATCTGCAAACTTGGACAGAGTACATTTCACTCCCTTGTCCAAGTCACTGATGAAGACATTAAAGAGTATCGGTCCAAGGACCGAGCCCTGCGGGACCCCACTGCCCACACCCTTCCAGGTCGAAACCGACCCATCCACCATGACTCTCTGGGTGCGACCCTCCAGCCAATTCGCTACCCACTGGACTGTGTAGTCATCCAAGCCACAGCCTCTTAACTTGTTCACCAGTATGGGGTGGGATACCGTATCGAAGGCCTTCCTGAAGTCTAAGTATACGACATCCACCCCTCCTCCTGTGTCCAGGCGTTTCGTAACCTGGTCATAAAAAGAGACTAGATTGGTCAGGCACGATCTGCCCGCCACGAACCCGTGCTGATTTCCCCTCAGCATAATTTGTCCTGCCTGTCTCTATCAAATGTGAGCCTTGATAATTTTTTCAAAGACTTTGCCAAGGATGGAGGTGAGACTGACTGGCCTATAGTTGCCCGGGTCCTCCTTCCTCCCCTTTTTGAAAATGGGGACCACGTTGGCCCTTTTCCAGTCCTCTGGGACTTGGCCCGTGCGCCACGAGCGTTCAAATATTCCCGTCAGTGGCTCTGCAATGATGTCGGCCAGTGCCTTCAGCACCCTCGGATGGAGCTCATCCGGGCCTGCCGACTTAAAGCCATCCAGTTCTTCCAAGTGACTCTGCACCATTTCAGGGTCTACGTATGGAAGTGTGGCGCCTTGCTGCTGCCTCTCTACAACCCCAGTGAGAGACTTGTCGTGCCCCTCACTTAGGAACACTGAGGCAAAGAACTCGTTGAGTAGTTCAGCCTTGTCCCCCCGTCCGTCACCAATTGTTTCTGCCCATTTAGCAGGGGTCCTATTCCTCCCTGGGCCTTCCTTTTACTCCCTATATATCTAAAAAACAATTTCTTGTTGTCTTTTACTTGGGTTGCCATCCTCAGCTCCATGGTAGCTTTGGCCCGTCTAACTGCCTCCCTACAAGCACGAGCAGAAGAGGTATATTCATCTTTGGTGATCTCTCCCTGTTTCCACTTTTTATGTGCTCCCCTTTTGGCCCATAGGCTGCCCTGGATTTCTCTGGTCAGCCATGGAAGCCTCCTGGCCCCTTTCCCTTTTTTGCCTCGCTCAGGGATCGTCTTGCTTTGTGTTTGGTTCTGGATCAGGCCCAAACCCTGATAAAGATGGTTTTCCATTTCCCACGCAGTTCTAATCTTGCAATGAAAGCCCCCAGACTTTCAAGATCCCAGCCTAAAGTGGCAGAAATCTGAAGAAAACAGCAGATTTGGGAATGTTTACATCATTTAAGGTGAAAAGTGATTAGAACCCTTTGCAAGACATTGATAGTTTCAAATCCGATCCCTACAACTATGCCTCAAGCATGATTCTTAGCCCTTATTGGCACTTAACTTGGATAACACAGCATGTTTGGCCCATATAAAGTTTATTGTATAGCTGCATCCAATTCAGTCTACAAATTCCTCTCCTCACCAGCTCTCAGCTATTGTCTCAGCCAAATATTTTAGTCTTGCACACTCTTGTTCACATGAGTAGCCCCAGTTCTTGAATGGGGTACACAAAGGCAAAAGTCTGTGAGAATCAGGTCACATTCTGAGTAAGTGGAAGCCATATAAGAAAGGTGTTATTTTGGATATCACCAACGGCAACTATTTCCCAGATTTCTTCTTGTGGTAATCTATTTTTCCTTTTTACACAAAATAACTTGTTTGCATTCATTCTGTATTTTCTTTACGTGTTTGCTAGAAACAGTATCAGAATTGAACAGCTCTCCCTGGAAGAAACTTTATTATCCAGATTTTCCTCTTGTATCCAATGCTATGGATACTTTTTTCTTTACAGAAATAATTGTTTTTAATTTTAGCCAACATGTAAATTAGATTCATGCACTTAACAGATGCAATGTGAGGTCTGTACTTGCACACTGTGTTATGAGATTAAACACCAGGGAGAATTTTAGAATTTAGATTCCAAGATACATAAACTCAATGCAAATCAGGAAATGAAGAAAATATAGTGTTTTCCTCCATCTTTAAAAGAAAGAAAGAGAAATGGGGAAAAACTTTTCATTTGTTTTTTCTGTATTTCTGCCCCACTATTTGACTGCTTCTGCTAATAGACCTAAGAAAGCTCAAGTTTGTTTGTTCCCAAGTATTCTTTCTTGATAGGAAAATAATTCTGAGGGAAAAAAGTCCACTCTGTAATCTTTAATATCTTCCAAAATGAGAACAACATACCCAAAGGAAAAATGTGTTAAATGTTATTTTCAGCAGGACTCGTGTAAGCTCAGATTCCTGAAACAGTTTCAGAAAGAGATTAAGTGATTTGGCATACTTCATTCAGAGACTGAACAAAATTATGTCTAAAGATAAGTGTACAATAGATTGTTTAACATGCCTGCCCAGTTACTATGATTACAGGACTAGTTAGAATTAATACTTATATCTGCTTACTAGCCATTTCTGTGTGAAAATACCTGATTTTCCCCTGGGGAAACAAACCTGAGTGTCTGTCATTTTGTAACAGGATTGGGCCCCAGGGGCAGGGTGATACCCCCTGGTGGCAATACAACTCCTGTCCTGGTCCAGGTCCCTTGGTCTCCTTTCTGATCCCTCAGCTGCCACACGCTGATATAATGAGCAGACTGGTGAAAAAGGAGGTTGCCATAGGGTCTCAGGATAAGCCCTCATCCATCCTTCGGCCAGAAGTTCCCACCTGGCCTCCAATCGAGCCTGCCCCTCAGGTGCTCGGTGGGCCCTCCTCTGCCCCCAAGCCACCTGCTCTTAAGGGCTATCCATGGCCTCCTTTTGCCCCTACAGCCATGCCTATGCCTTGCAGATGTTAACAGTTAATCACAGTCAGGTCTGGCCTCTTCAGGTCTCCATCCTTGCTGGGGTTTCAGACCTTCCAGCCTCTGCCCCTTTCTCCTCGCTGGCCCCTTAGCCATGGCGCACTGTGCCAGACCTGGCGTCTGCGTTCCAACCCTTGTCTCACCCTCTCACGCCCTGGCTTTGCCCTCTTGGGCCTCTAGCCCTGGTCTCTCCCCTTCTGGGCTCTAACTTTAGCCTTCCTGACATCTGTAACCTGGCATCTCAGGGTGTGGGCCCCTCGGCCTAATTACACCCTCTGAGGCTCTGGCCCTTAATCCTCCCAGCTTCAGGCCACTTCTAACACCAGACTTTGGCCCTCTCAGCCACTGCCTGCCAGCAATTTGGGCCGAGCCCCTGGCAAGGCTTAAAACCCACATGCCCCTCAGACACAGCACCGCTGTGGTTTGGGCCCTACCCCTGACACAGCTCCCTAATGTGCCTCTCTGGCCCTCTGTGACTATAAGGAGAGGAGAATGTCATGATCTAGTCCATGGGTATAACCAGAAACCAAAATATAAGTTCCTGGGCTATAACACAGCTATTCCCATACTGGGTCCCAACATAAACAACAGCCCTGGCTCTGCCACACACCTCTCCCCCCTTGCACAGTCGCACTTCCCCACCACTTCCAAGCACCTTATCTGCAGTCCTGGAGTAGCTTAGGTAGCAGGTCAGTTGCTCCCCTACAGCCGTCCTTGCTGCAAGGCTCTTCTCCCCACTGCCTGCAGGGCGGGGTATTTGCCTGGTCACAGGAGAAACAGGTGAGGAGGCTTTTAGGAGGCTTTATACGTCTCCTAAACCCTCTCTCTTCCAGTCAGATGGCTCCCTTCCCACACACAGGGCTTTCCTATTAGTGTCTAATGGCTAGCTTCCAGGACAGCATACAAGTGTTGCTCCTGCTGTCTTAGTAAGGTTCTTCCCTGCTGTCCTATTGCAGGGCTGGAAGCACAGCAATAGTCACTCTTAGTGTATGAGTTCCTGACTGCCTATTCCCCTGCAGTCAGCCCATAACATGTAGCCTCCCTCCCCACCTGGGGACACTCCTGCTACTGCTTCTGCCTTCAAGCAACAGGCGTCTCTGGCTTCTGTTACATAGTTACATACACACCTAAATGTAATAGATGTACACCTATATCTGTGAGCACCTATATACCTCACTAAAGTAATGGTCCCTCTGGGGGTCACATCTTAGGGGCTTAAATCCTCTCCATTATACAAAGGGTTAGTCTAGGTGATTCAAGAGATCCTGTCTGATTCTAAAATTCATGTTTCTGTTTTTGCCTTTAATCACAATGGTTCTGTCTAGCAACTATTCTAGTCTCCCTTTTACAGATCTGGTAGCTCCTCTGTTAAATTTACTGTGGTTTTGATGTTCACATAAAGGAGAAATCTTCTAAGTTCATAAGAGTACCCAGTGGGAGGCATAATAACATTAGGCACTCTAGTTACATTAGAGATTCAAGGCCACAAACTCTCAAGCTGATGTGGTTTGTTCTGGAAAGGAGACAGAAAACCACAAGAGTCCTGCATATGTGCTAGGTAAAAGCAGAAAGGAAAAGCGTCAGAGAGAGCGAGCGAGAGAGAGAGAGAGGCTGTCGCTGAGTCTGTGACTGTATTTTATTCCTAGTTACCTTGTATGATTTGTCTTGTGCCCAACCTCTAAATACCTATTTACAGCACCAGCTCTGGGGCTTTCACTGCCCTAGGTGTATGTCTGTGTGCCCTTCACAGGCTGCAGTTGCTTACTGAATAATAAACAATTAAGAATTATCTTTCTCTTTCACCTTTAATATTTTTCTTCCTTTGACACCCCCCTGTGTTGCAAAGCCAGCCTTGGAATATACAGAAACCAGGTACAGTCCTTTGAAATTCCTAAAATGAATTGGATACATGTAAACTAGAAGATTTACAGAGTCTGAGGATGTGCAAATCATTGGAGAGGTTTTGATTATTATATTAGAAACAAGAGAGACCAGGTGAAAATATAATTAACCTCCATGTTTATTGCCTCAACACTGGTGTAGCTTCTCTCAGGTGAGAACCTTCTGTACATGCTGGGAGTAATTAATTATGCATAGAGATGTGGGGAAAGTCCCACAGTCTTTGTTAATTGCTTTGCAGCCTTAATCAGATAGCAGTGCTGCTAACTGTGAATGTTTATTTATGACTTCTATATACAAATATAATCCACATTGAAGTGCTTTGGGTATTGAAGACAATCCTCCCATCAATGGATTGTAAGTCCACCACAGAACTTGTATGGAACACAGCAAAAACAGTGAGTAGGTAAAGAAATGAAAGCACATAGGCTCACTTGTCATCCTATTTTTGTTGGAGTAATTCAAGGGAAATTACAACAAATTCAATACGGTCACACAATCACACCTAGTAGGTCTACTGCATACCAGTGGTAGGCAGTAAGTCTTGGAGGAAGCAGCACATGTGAAATCCCACTCATAGGCACTCAAAGGAAAAGAATCATGCTGACAAGTTCTTTCTTTCCTTGGACCCCACCTTCTAGTTCTCTCTGTCCATCTGTTTTCTCTTGACTTAGGTTTGGAAAGAGATCAGATTTTTGTTGGCTTGTCTGTACAGCACAAATAAGGCCCCATTTCCTGACTGTGGCTTCTGAAAGCTGCTACCCTATTGATAATACTCTTTATATTATTTATAAATAATATAATAATTTTCTAGCTAGTGGGATAGGATAGGGAGCCATGAATGGCTTAGGTAAGTGGGACAGATACCCTTTTACATTAAACACAACCTTTTAAGGCTATGTATTGTCTGTATAAATACCAAGCCATTAAAGCTTATTTTGTATTGTCTGAATGGTGCTAAATAATGATGCAGATATTTCCAGACTGTTTTTCCCATTTCCACATTTGCCTTTAAACTTGTGTGATGTTATTCCTGTATAAACAGGAGCAATTTCACTGAGTTTAAAGGTGTGTGGACACTTAATACTCAAACCCAACCTGGCACAGGATGAAAAGGAAATCAGATATATCCTGTATGGATAAAAATACAAAGATGTTTTTACTACAGAAGCCACATTATGAACAGGATGTTGTGGCTCTTGTACTAGGCTGTTGGATGTGACATAATCTATTCTACTTGGATTTGGCAGTTTAAAGAACCATAGACTCAGAAAAACAGTACTGGAAAGTAGGGCTGTGACAAATGGCACCATTCTGTTTTGACTTGAGTTTCGAGGTTTTGATGGAACAGAGTTCTTTTTCAAATTTCATTTTGATTTGAAACAACTGTTATGTTTTGCTTCATCGAAACAGTGAGGCTGTTTCAACCTTTCACCCATTAGCTATAATGGGGAAGCTCAAAACAGCCTCTCTCATCTGGCAGGCAGATCGGGGCTGAGGGCCCCTGATCTGCCTGCCAGATGAAGGACAGAAGCTGGTGCTGCGGCCTAGGACTAGGGAAGGGAACTGAACCTGATTGCTCAGTTCCCCTCCCCAGCACTAGATTCAGCTGGGTTCCCATCCCCAACCCACTCTAGCGCAGGGGATGGGAACTCAGCCCAGCTGGGTTGACTTCCCATCCCCCACGCTAGATCATAGGGCTGGGGGGGGGAACTGAGCAATCCGGCTCAGTTCCTTTCCCCAGCCCGAGAGCATCACTTGGGAGGGGAACTGAGCCCCTATGCTATGATTGGCTTCCCACAGGCTGGCCACAGGAGACAGGGAGAGCCAGGGCTGCTGCTTCTAGAAGCGCAGCCCTGGTTCTCCCCTGTCTCCCACCAGCTTGCTGCTAGCTGCCTTGAGACTTGAAACATTTTGAAAGTTCCATTTAAAAATGGAAGAATCAGGAGAGAATATATCAGTGGGCCAAATTCATGTTTTCTTAGCTACAGTGGAATTATATCAGGGTGAATACAGAACAGTGATTTCAAGAGAGGTCAGTGACTTTTTCCCAAACTAAAACCAAGCGGTAAAATTTACATACATGAGAGAGTCATAGAAAATTAGGGTTCATGGATTTCATAGACATTAGAGCTAGAAGGGACTTTGGGTGATCATCGAGTCCAACCTCCTGCCCCAAGGGCAGGAAGTCAGCTAGGGTCAAGGATCCCAGCAAGAAAAGCATCCAAACACTTCTTAAAGGAGTCCAGAGGAGGTGCTTGCACCACCTCTGGAGGCAGTCTATTCCAGGCCTTGGGGGCTTGGACAGTAAATAAGGTTTTCCTTATGTCGAAGCTAAAATGTCCTTGGAGGAGTTTGTGACCATTGGACCTTGTCATCCTTTGGGGTGCTTTGGTGAACAGGCGTTCCCCCAGATCCTTATGCACACCCCTGATGTACTTATAGGCTGCCACCAGGTCCCCCCTGAGCCTACACTTTTCCAGGCTGAAGAGTCCCATGGCTTTCAGCCACTCTTCATAAGGCCTATTCTCTTGTTCTCTGATCATACGTGTGGCTCTCCTCTGGACTCTCTTAAGCTTCTCGACATCCTTCCTGAATTGTGGAACCCAGAATTGGATGCAGTACTCCAGCTGTGGCCTCACCAAGGCCGAGTACAGCAGGAGGATGACATCCTGAGATGTACTTGAGAAGCATCTATGGATGCAAGCCAGAGTTTGGTTTGCTTTACCAGCTGTGACATCACATTGGTGGCTCATGTTCATCTTGTGGTCAATTATGACCCCAAAGTCTCTTTTGGTCATAGTGCTAGTGAGCATAGCACTGCTGAGCCTATAAGCATGCTGCGTTTTTTTCTTCCCCCAAGGTGAAATACCTTACAATTGTTGGTATTGAATGTCAGCAGGTTTGTATCTGCCCACTTTTTCAGCCTATCCAAGTCAGCCTGGCTCACCAGCCTATCCTCAGGTGTGGACGCTCTACCCCAAAGTTTGGTATCATTGGTAAACTTGGCCAGTCCACTTCTGACACCAGTATCCACATCATTGATAAAGACGTTAAAGAGAACAGGTCCAAGGACAGAGCCTTGGGGGACACCACTGGTCACGGAGCACCAGGATGATTCACTTCCATCGACCACCACTCTCCAAGTCTGGCCTCGGAGCCAATTCCCCAACCATTGGACTGTGATGTAGCCGAGGCCACAGCTTGCCAATTTTTCCAAGAGGAGATTGCGAGAGACCAGATCAATGTCTTTTTTAAAGTCCAGATATATGATGTCAATCTCTTTTCCCTTGTCCAGGTGGTATGTCACCTGTTCATAGAAGGAGATGAAATTGGTCAGGCAAGACCTACCCACAATAAACTTGTGCTGGCTATCCCTCAGGATGTTGCCATCAGACAGCTTGTCAAGAATGGTCTCTTTGATCATTTTTTCCAGAATCTTTCCAGGGATTGAGGTCAAGCTGATTGGCCTGTAGTTCTTTAGATCTACTTTCCTCCCTTTCTTGAAGATGGGCACCACATTGGCCTTCTTCTAGTCTTCAGGTACTTCATCTGAGCACCAGGAGTTTTCAAATATCTTTGCCAGTGGCTGGGCTATGACTCCTGCCAGCTCCTTGAGTACTCTAGGGTGTAATCTGTCAGGACCCACTGACTTGAAGGTGTCCAGCCTCTCAAGGTGTTCTTTTACAAGGTCTGCACTGATGCTGGGTATAAATTCACCCTCACCCTGGCCTTCCCGCACCATGCTAGGCAGGGCGGTCCCTTTGGGTTGATGAAAAACTGATGCAAAGTACCCATTAAGCAGGTTGGCTTTTTCCTGGGTGTCGGTTGTCAGTTGTCCCATTTGGTTCAGCAGGGGTCCAATGTTACCCTTGCTTTTCTTTTGGCTCCCCACATATCTAAAAAAGGACTTTTTATTGTCCTTGATATGTGTAGCCAGGTAGAGTTTGGTTGCAGCCCTGGCTTTCCTGGTTCACTCCCTACAGGTACGGACCAGTGTAGAATAATCCTCCTTTGTGGTGATTCGTATCTTCCATCCCTTATAAGCCTCTCTTTTTTTTTAATGTAGGAGGTCCATGAGTTCACTGCTGAGCCAAGGGGGTTGCTGCATCCTTTTGCTACCTTTCCTCTGAGATGGGATGGACATCCCTTGTGCTTTTAGGATCGCTCCCTTAAGGAGCAACCACTTCTCTTGGACTCCTCTCCCTGTCAAGTCATGGTCCCTTAGGACCACAAGCCTCCTGAGCTTATCAAAGTCAGCTTTCCTGAAATCGAGGACTTCCACATTGCTGACTGACTTGCCAGCTTTGCAATGGATAGTAAAAGTGATCAGCTTGTGGTCACTGTCTCCCAGCTTTCCTTCAATTTTTAGGTTGCTGACTAGGGTTGGAAAGGACCTCAGGAGAACATCTAGTCCAAGCCCTGCTCAAAGCAGGACCATCCCCAATTAGATCATCCCAGCCAAGATTTAGTCTATCCAGGTCTTTAAAACCCCCAAGTATGGTGATTCCACAACCTCTCCAGGTAGCTTGTTCCAGTGTTTTACTACCCTCCTAGTGAGAAAGCTTTTGCTATCTAACCTAAACTTCCCTTGCTGCAGCATAAGAACTTTGCTCTGTTCTATTATCTGCCATGTTTGTATCTTTAGGAAATATTAATAGTATATTTTTATATTTAATGTTCAGTCCTTTTTATTTAAAAAAATGTAGTTGATATCTAGCATCTTAAGTTGCAGTATATTGTTAGACAAAAAACAGGTGGCTACTAACCCCAAAAGCAACAGACAAGGTTCTGTCAGAGTTGAGATATATTGCTTAATGTATCTAAATAGTCCTTATTACAGCTGGCCAAAAAATGGGGTTGGGGACTTGCATTTCATGGGAAATTATTTTTAAGGGGAAGGCGTTAATGTTCGGGTTTGATCTGAAATGAACCAAAACCACTTTTTTCCCCAAAGTTTTTGGACATGGCACATTCCCTAGATATTCTAGCTACTCAGTGAAACAGACTTTCACTGGGTGGCACACCCAGGCCTAGGGTCAATGAGGACCTTGTCAGGGAACTTCTGGAGGGACAAGATGTATTTAAATCTGCAGGTCCTGATGAATTCCACCCCATAGTGCTGAAGGA
This sequence comes from Alligator mississippiensis, assembly GCF_030867095.1. Lineage (NCBI taxonomy): Eukaryota > Metazoa > Chordata > Crocodylia > Alligatoridae > Alligator > Alligator mississippiensis. The sequence goes on from NC_081825.1 coordinate 279,403,395, forward strand.
ACTAGCAGGGGTCATTGCGGGACCTCTGGCACAGCTCTACAAGCATTCATAGCGCTTGGGTGATGTGCTGCAGGACTAGAAAAGCACCAATGTGGTTCCCATCTTCAAAAAAGGGAGGAAGGAGGACCCAGGAAACTATAGGCCCGTGACTCTTACCTCAGTCCTGGGGAAGCTTTTTGAAAGAATTATCCTGGCACATGTCCAGGAAGGGCCAGCAGGGGAGGTTATGCTCAGGGGCAACCAGCATAGGTTCATTAGGGGCAGGTCTTGTCAAACCAACCTGGTGGCCCTCTATGACCAGGTCACCAAGTCCTTGGATGCAGGTGTCACAGTGGATATAGTCTTTCTGGACTTCAGGAAGGCCTTCGACACGGTCTCTCACCCCATTCTCAGTAAGAAACTAGGAGACAGTGGTGTTGATGCCTACACAGATGGGTCACTAACTGGCTGGAGGGCTGCACCGAGAGGGTGGTGGTGGATGGGTCTTATTCGACCTGGGGGGATGTAGGCATGGGGTTCCCCAGGGCTCAGTCCTCGGGCCCGCAGTATTCAACATCTTCATCAGTGACTTGGGTGAGGGGGTAGAAAGCACCCTGTTCAAGTTCTCAGATGACACTAAGATGTGGGGTGAAGTGGGTACGCTAGTAGGAAGGAACAGGCTGCAAGTGGATCTAGACAGGTGGGGCAAAGAGAACAGGATGGGGTTCAACTCTGACAAGTGCAGGATAATGCACCTGGGGAGGAAGAACTAGTGGCACACCTACAGGCTGGGGAACTCCCTTCTCATCAGTGTTGAGACAGAAGAGGATTTTGGAGTCATCATTGATGCCACAATGAACATGGGCTGATAGTGTGGGGACACGGTCAGGAAGGCCAACCATACCTTGTCCTGCATCCACAGATGCACCTCAAGCAGGTCCAAGGAGGTGATCCTCCCCCTCTATGCGACACTGGTCAGGCCACAGCTGGAGTACTGCATCCAGTTCTGGGCGCCACACTTCAGGAGGGATGTGGCCAATATAGAGAGGGTCCAAAGGGAGGCCACCCACATGATCAGGGGTCAGTAGGACAGGCCCTACGAGGAGAGGCTGAGGGACCTGAACCTGTTCCGCCTCCAAAAGAGAAGGCTGAGAGGGGATCTAGTAGCAGTCTACAAACTAGTCAAGGGGGACCAGCAGGCATTGAGAGAGTCGCTGTTCCCCCGAGCAATCCCAGGAGTTACAAGAAACAACAGGCACAAGCTAGGAGAGGGTGGTTTCAGGCTAGACATTAGGAAGCGTTATTTTACTGTCAGAGCAGCTAGGACCTGGAACCAACTTCCAAAAGAAGTGGTGCTGGCTCCTACCCTGGGGGTCTTTAAAAGGAGGCTGGACGAACATCTGTACTCTTTCCTGCCATGGCAGGGGGTCGGACTAGATGATTTCCTCAGGTCCCTTCTGACCATACCAACTATGAAACTGAAACTATGACTTTGCTGTTCATTTCCTTGCTGCTATTAGCATGCCCATTTCACTGAGCAGCTACAGGAGATTCCTAGAACCCTTATATTTGAGGAAGATCCACCAGCAGACAACTCAGGCCAGCATCCTAGAGTTTCTAGGGTTCTTTGCTCTACAGCAGACCTGACCATAATGTACCCCAAGTCTGGCAACACACAGATTCCTAACCCCAGGGCAAATCCACCAAGAAACCATGTCATTTATTACTATCATTTAATGTATTTATTCTTAACAGTCCTAAGCCTAATATCATAGTACTTGATGGCATGACTAGTTAATAGGCCAACTCACCCTTACTAAACAGTAAGCATTTTTGCTTTAATCATACAGTTGCCTTTTTTTTTTAACCTTAGTATGCATGAGAAGGGATAGCTGTTCACATTTACAAAAGTGGCATCAAAGAGTGGAATACCTCTTGAGAAGATAATTTATTGCTGAAATCATAGAAGTTTGCAGTGACTCAGTTCAGCCCAAAGACCCCAGCTGAGGTCAACAATCATATCAGGATGTGGATATAATTTACAAAATAGAAGAGACCAGACCTATAGTTACTATGAAACTATAGGCTATGGACCTGAAGATATCTGGAAAATGCTAGATCATGATTAACAGTTAAATCCCAGTAGTTTCTCAGTCTGAAAGTAGAAGAATGACTCCAAAGCAAAGAAAGCAATTAGCATTCAAATTTGTCTTTTCTGATCTGAGAACAGGTAAGTAGCTTTGCTGAGAACTGTGCAAAGAACTCTGCCCCCAGTGGAAGCAAAATGAACTTCAGACTCCCTGAGACACATCCTCAGTTGATCATGGCTCAAGGTTGCATCAACTGAGGATTTCCAACACTCTTTATTTAGTTGCGATGAATTTCTAGAATTATGTAGTTTAAACAAAAAACTAAACCAAGTGCTAGAAAAGATGTTGGCTTGGATCTTAGATATCCTGAGAACTGCAAAAAAGTATTTACAGATCACATGGAAACATGTACCTTACTTTATTATTTTAGTGATCATTAATGACCTAACGCTAGTGTAACTTCACTAAATATTTCAAAACAGTGGCTTAAGGATGCTCAAAATTTCCACAGGTGTGTAAATCATGGATTGTTCAGTAAACACATCTGTACATTCATTAATGTACTTTAGGTAGTGCACATGAAATCTAGTACCTCTAGGCACTTTTACACATGCTCTGAGGTGTGGGGGGATAGGGGATGGCAGTGCTTAATTAGAGCATTCAATGAGCTTTAGCTCAAGTGCCCCCACAGCCGTTTTTAAGCGCAGGGACTCAGGAAGCACTGGAGTGCAGTAATTGCTACACTCCAGCAGACTCAATTAATCAAATCTGCTCCAATGTGCCCTCCATTGTGAGGTACTAGAAAAATGCATATTAGTCTATTTTAATGCACATTAGCTAAAGAGCACAATTTTTTGTGACACTTTAATAAGCATTAAAATAGGTTAATGTGCATTACAACACACGTGTAAACACACCCACCATGCCCATGTTGGATAATCCAGAGAGAACTATGTCCCCATTTTGTTAACCGAGAACTGTGGCAGAGGTACCAGAAGGAAATTGGTATAGAATTAGGATTTATACTTAAGGATCCCAGGGTCCCTTTCCTGTACCCAGTCTCCTAGATCGTGCCTGTTCATAAACTGGGCAGGAAGTCTGCATGAACTTCTTTCAGGTGTTAGTTTAAATTGGGCTCATTTTTCTGTACACCAAAAACAACAATAGACTCCCAGTCCCCTTTTGGTATACAGCATTATAGTAACAGCTAAAGACCTAAAGTGTCAAGCCCCATCATGTCAGGTGTCATACAAACATAGAGAAGAGAATTCCTGCTTAGGTATATATTGGTGAAACTCCAAAGCCAACCATCTATGCTATTCCACACTGAAACCTATAAGAAAGATCATTGAAAAATTATAGCCCATATGCCAAGAGAACCAGACCTGGAGAGAAATATTCCTAACACCTGCTGCCTAAACAGCAAATGCAAAACCTGTCAACACATGACCATTGGTACCATATTCAACATACCCCACAATGAAGCCATCAAAACCCATGAATCCTAAACGTTTATCACAACATATGCTACAGCTCATCCAATGCAACCTCATGGAAATTATGTAGGTGAAACTAAATAACATCTATGCTCCAGAATGAAATTTCATAAACATTAGGGGCTGGAAGGGACCTCATGTGATCATTGAGTCCAGCCCCCCTGCCACAGGCAGAAAGTCTGCGGGGATCAGATGATCCCAGCAAGATAAACATCTAAGCACCTTTTGAATGAATTCAGAGTAGATGCTTGCACCACCTCTGGGGGGAGTCTGTTCCAGACCTTCGACACTCAGACTGTAAATAAGTTTCTCCTTATATTGAGTCTGAATCAGCCTTCTAGAAATTTTTGGCCATTAGACATAGTTATCCCTTGGGGAGCCCTGGTGAACAGCTGTTCTCTTAGATCCTGGTGCACCACCCCCTTATAGGCAGCCACCAAGTCCCTCCTGAGTCTTCTCTTCTCCAGGCTAAAGGGTTCCATGTCCCTCAGCCTTTCCTCTTAAGGCTTGCTCTCTTGGCCTTTGATCATACAGGTGGCACTCCTCTGGACTCTCTTGAGCTTATCCACATCCCTCCTGAAATGGGGGGGTCCAAAAGTGGATGCAGTACTCCAGCTGCAGTGTCACTAAGGCTGAGTAAAGCAGGAGGATGATATCCTTGGTTTTGCTCGAAATGCATCAGTAGATGCATGCCAGAGTTTGGTTTGCTCTGACAGCCATGGCATCACATTGAGGGCTCATGTTCATCTTGTGGTCAATCAAGACCCCCAAGTTTCTTTTGGTCACAGTGCTAGTGGGCATAACACCGCCAAGCCCATAAGTATGATGCTGTTTTTTTCTCCCAAGGTGAAGTACCCTGCACTTCTCTATGTTGAATGCCATCGGGTTTCAGTCTGCCCACTTTGCAAATGTGTCCAGGTCAGCCTGTATTCCCAGCCTGTCCTCCAGTATGACTGCCTTCCCCCATAGTTTAGTGTCATCTGCAAACTTTGCCAGTCCACATCTGATGCCCGAATCCAGATCATTAATGAAGATACTGAAGCGTATCGGACCAAGCACTGAGCCCTGGGGGACTCCACTGGTCACCTTGTGCCACATTGATTTGTTCCCATTGACTAGTACCCTCTGGGTCCAACCCTGGAGCCAGTTTCCCAGCCATCAGACCATGAGATGGTTGAGGCCACAGTTCCCCAGCTTGGTCATGAGGACATCATGGGAGACCAAGTCAAAGGCCTTCTTGAAATCCAGATAAATGACATCAAACTTGTCTCCCTTGTCTGGGCAATGCGTCACCTGGTCATAGGAGATGAGGTTGAGGAACAAGACCTTCCAGTAATAAAACCACGTTGGCTGGCATTCACTAGGTTGCCTTCCATTAGCCTGTTGCAGATGGATCCCTTGATAATTTTCTCCAAGATCTTTCCAGGGTTGGACATCAGACTGATAGGTCTGTAATTCCCTGACTCGTCCTTCCTCCCTTTCTTGATGATTGGGACCACATTGGCTCTTTTCCAGTCTTCTGGTACATCACCCAAGTGACATGACCTTTCAAATATCTTGGCCATAGGGCATGCTATGATGTCTTTTACGCCTGGTTGGGTGTAATCCATCTAGGCCTGCGAACTTATGGATGTCAAGCCTCTCAAGGTGTTCTCTCACTTGATCTACATTAATTGTGGGCCCAGCTCCCGAGCCCTGGATGCTTTGTCCTGTCTGACAGTGTGACCCCCCTGGGTGGGTAGAAAACTGATGCAAATAAATTGTTTAGGAGACTGGCCTTTTCTTGGGTGTCAGACGTCAGCTGCCCCATCTGATCTTGCAGGGGGCCAATGTTGCTTTTGTTCTTCCTCTGACTTCCCAGATATCTGAAGAATGACTTTTTGCTATCTTTGATTCCAGTGGTTAGCCTGAGTTCAGTTACTGCTTTGGCTTTTCTGGACCACTCCCTACAGGTATGGGCTAATGCTGAGTACTCCTCCTTGGTGATGATTTCAGTTTTCCATCTGGTGTAGGCTTCACTTTTTTGTTTCAGGAGACCTAGATGTTACCTGTTGAGCCAAGGGGGGTTTCCTACCCTCTGACTGTATTTCCTGTGGGACGGGATGGACTTCCCTTGTGCTTTGAGGATTGAGTTCTTTACGAACAACAATTCCTCATGGACTCCCCTTCACAGGGGGCCTGACTGACCAGTTTCCTGAGTTTGTGGAAGTCAGCCTTCCCAAAGTTGAGGATTTCTGTTTTACTGAGAGATTTGCCCACCCTGCATTGGATAGAGAAAGTAATCAGATCATGGTTGCTGTCACCAAGCTTGCCCTAGATCCTCAGATCACTCACCAGATCATCCCCTCTGGCCAAAATCAGATCCAGTAGTGCCTCTCCTCTAGTTGGCCCATAGACCTCTTGCATCAGGTACAGGTTGTCAATGCAGAGAAGAAAGTTACATGACTGGTCAGACTTGGCCATGCGCTCTTCCCACAAGATGTCTGGGAGGTTGAAGTCTCCCATGATGATCATACACCATTGCAGAAAAATGATAAAAGGACAAAAATACCAAATGACCAGTGGGAGAACTTTTCACAGAATGACCACTCCCTTTCTGACCTCAGTTCTTGTACTCAAGGGAAATCTACAAAAACCCTACAAAAAAAGGCCTGGGAACAAAAATTCATAACTTTACTGGACATTAAAAATCAGGGACTAAATACAGACAATGGTTTTAGTGCTTAGTACAATTTACCTGCTCTTTACTAACTTCTGTGTGCTCCACAGGTAATGACACCCCTCTTTCCTTTAGAACAGTCTTATTCATAATTGGATTATCTAGTTCAATTGCCCTTCATTTGCTTTGTAGTCAAGTCTGAAAACTTTGCCCACCATTTTTACAGCCTTCTTCTATGTCTTTAAATGACCATTTTCATTTATAAAATGGAGTTAAACAACAATAATGATTAACTTATCTGTAGGCTTCGCAGGATTCAGTTTTTACTGATAAACAATTGATACATGGCAACTTCACCTCACATTCACAGACTGACAGAAAAAAATGTTTCCATTAGTAATAATCAAAATTTATAGAAAGGGAACTGTAACATGGAACCCTTACCCCTGGTATTGGACAGTGGAGAAAAAAAGTTGGAGAGACAGAGGTTAGAGAGGTTAAAGAGGAAAAAAATGGTTGGGCTAATGACTCATCAATTAAGCAATTAGCTGCTCATTCACAGGTGCCTGAAGTGGGCTGGAAGGAGCTAACAGGCTTACTTAAACAAATCTCTACCCAAAGGCCAGAAGGGGGAGGTGGGAAGGGGAAAAGTATTCCAAGCTCCAGCCCGAAGGCAGTAGGGTCCTGGCGAGGCCAGCTAAGCAGGGGGGCAGAGGGTGACTACTGATTCTTTCCATGTCCCCAGAACTCTGGGAGTGCTGCTCCCCTCCTCTTCTCATCCCTGCCTGCCTAGGTTTTTCCTGATGAATGAACAGAATGATTTAAAGTGGGTATGATTTACTGATTTATGGATATTTACTTCTTATATTTTGAAATATAATTGTATAAAGCTTTCAGTAGTATACTGTCATTACTAAATTGTCTAAGCCCCACACTCCCAATTTCAGGCAATCCTGAAAAATTAAATCAATAAAATTGAAATAAATGCTTAAAAATAAATATCAACTTTTAGCTGTCAAAATTATTTATTAAAAATAAAAACTGACTTCTGCCAAGCTTACTTACCTTGAGCCATGGTCAACTGAGGATGCCTCAGGTACTTATGTGGTAATTAGCTTAGGCTGTCTCTGCTTCTTTCCCAGATGTGAAGAAGGGCATGTGTGCCCAAAACCTTGTCTAACATCTCCCCCAACTATTCAATAAAACATATTGCCAGAAAAACCTTGCTCATCAAATAGACAGTCATGATAAATTTCATCAGCTAAGGATTTAAAGCAATGTGTATGGTCTCTACTGTAACAGGTTTTACCTTACCAGAACACAAAATGAAGACAGCAGAGAAGACACTTATAGAGCATTGCAGAGACGACACAGAGCTTGCATAGGCTATCTATGTACAGTAAATGTAATGCAAGTGATTTGCTTCATTTTTCAAATACTGCCTTTCTAAATCTCTCCTTTCTACAATAATGCAGAAGAGATGAGATGTGGAAGAAATATCCTAGGCCACGTACCATCTAATGCTTTGTGGCTGGATGTAGTTTGTCTGTTAGCCATACTGCTGATGAAGAGGCATAGGAAATTGACAAACCAATGTTTTAAGCTTTCTTTGACCATTCCAAGATGACACAGAGAAGACTGAAGTATTTGATGCCCTCTGTTTCAGTGTTCTTAAAATAAACTGGCATTGAGTGTTAAGACTTTTATTGCATGCTGTGTGGTTGGACACATACATGTATTCATCTGTGATTCAGAGAATGGTGGAAAAGGTTGTAGCACTGTTTAGCAATTTCCTGTGCCTTGCCAACATCAATGTAGCTAGCAAAAGAACAATATCCAGACACAGACTTAATTTTACAATAAAAAAGCATTTTGGAGTGAAGACGTTGTAACTTAACAGTTAAATGTAGCAAGAAGGTTCAAGTATGGGTCAGAATAAGGAAAGAACAATCTGAACATTATGTTTATGTGCATTAATTAGAAGTACTGAAGTTAGCAAGGCTACTTGGGTAACATGGAGAAGGCAGACTGTACAAGAGGATGACTTGAGAAAGGCATATACAGCACCACCATTAAAAAGGGTTTAAAATGATAACACAGAGAATTTTAGTATAGTTGGGTCAACTTCATTACCTGCAGAGATACTAGAAGAAATGATTAAACAATCACTTTATTAACACAGAGGATCAGGTGATGAGAAACAGCCAGTCTGGATATATGAAAAACAGATTTTGTCCCACTAATCTGATTGTCTTTTTAAACACGTTATTTGGCCTACTGGGTGGGAGGAAGCCATAATGTGATAAATTGATTTTAGTTAGACTGTTGACATCTGGTCACCCATGACATTTTGATAAGCAAAATAGAGAAAAACAGTCTAGATAAAATCAGCCAAGTGTATGATCTGCCTTCAAAGAATAGCTGTCAAGAATTCACTGTCTGGTAGGTGACCATTTGCTGGAGGAGTGGAATCTGCAACAATGGTGTTGCTCAAAATGACTGATGCTATAATCCTGAGGCCTTAACATTATATCTGTCTGCAGGAAAGGAGCTCTCCAAACCCCTCTATATTAGTCTATAAACTGTTTGGATAAAAACTAAGACAACAAGTAACAAAAATTCAGAGTGCATCTCTTTAGGAAAGAAGGGGAACTCCTTGTATATTGTACATGTTTTAGTTATGCCGGTTTAAGGATGGGGGTGGGGGGACATTGTTTGTTTTTGAATTATAAAAAAATTCACATCAGTCAAAATCCAAGTATCCCCATCTGGAAAGCTGAAAACACTTCACACCCCTGGGAGGAGTCTAGCACAGCCCCACAGCTCTCCTAGGGGTACAGGCCCCCAGATGTGCAGGCCTCCAGATGTGCGCACTGGATGAGAGGAGGCTGCCGCCGCTGGCAAGTGTGAGTTGTGCTTTGAACAGTTTGAGGTGCAGTTTCCCAGAAACCTCTGCACCAATCTCCTTGAAACATGGCAGGCTTCATGCCCTCAGAAGGGGCTACCATCCCTACAATTTTCATCCAAATCAGGCAAAAAATGACAAAGTTTTAGACATTTTCATGATTCCCCATTATAGCCTATGGGCAAAACAACAAAACAGTTTCAACTAAACGAAATGGGACAGTGCTTCGAAATGAAACAAAATGACGAAAGAAAACACTGTCCCTTCAAAACTGAAATGGACATTGAAACGAAACGATGGTGTTTCACACAGCCCTAATATATGTATCTGATATGCAGAGGTGACCCAAGCAGGGTGCAGGGCCTGGGGCAAATCAGCCCATGTGAAGTCCTGCCCCTGCTCTGATCCTGGATCCGAAGAAGCTGCTACCACCATTGGCGGGGTGGGGAGGGGGGTAATCAAGCGGCTGGATGAGGAGCCGCCACTCTGCCTAGTTCCACTGCCGCTCTGCCCAGCTCCACACCGCCGCCGCTCCGCCCTACTCTGCAGGGCCCCCCAAAGCATGAGGCCCAGGGCAGCTGCCCTGATTCATTCCCACCAGGGATGGCCCTACTAATGTGATATCAGTTATACCAGCATAGGAACCCCAGCCAGGGTCTGCCTGCCTTTCCACCCTGTTGGCTGCTTGTGCTGTGGGTGCCATGGCCAGAGCTGGCCCAGGCAGCACCTGAGGCTGCTGCTGGGGCAGCTCTGGCCATGCCCCTCACCACATGAGCAGTTAGTGGGGTAGAAATCTAGGCAGACCCTGGCTGGGATTCCCATGCTGGTGGGAGAGAGGGGGGACAGGGGGGGTTAATTCCCTTCCCTGACCCCCTTCCGCCTGAAGCACTGCCTGGGCCAGCTCTGGCCATGCTCCCACCGTGTGAGTGGCCAGTAGGTGGGAAAGCCAGGCAGAACCTGGTTAGGGTTCCCATGCTGGTGGGAGAGGGGGGAGATGGGGGGTTTAATTCCTCTCTTTCCCCAGCTTCACCTGAGGCACTGCCTGGGCCAGTGTCTGGCCATGTCTCATACCCTCTGGTACAAACCTGGCAAGGGCTGCTTCCCCCTTCCCCCTCCAAGCTCACCCCAGATGGGGTCCTTGCAGGCCAGGGTGGAAGTTTAAACCCCTCTCCAATCATACTCAGCAGCCTGCCAGGGCCTGGCCACATCCCTTCCTCCCCTTCCCCCCAGCTCAGCTTTGCTTTAGCCTTGTGACTGCTGCCAAAGGGAAGGGAGGACTCACTGTAGGGCCCCATAGCTTCTAGCCTGGGCCACTGCAGGTATGTGGCTGTATTTCTGGAATCAAATCTGAATGTCTATTCACTTGCAAATTGGTTTGATCTATGCAGGTTAGACTAGCCTGCAAAGACTGAATCAATTCAGGCTTGGGCTTTTTGAATATCTGTACTTAGCCTAGAGATCAAAAGATGCAATCTGAGCAGATGCAGAGTTATACATCCACAGACTTGCCAGTGCAAAATCACAGCAGTATATCAAGTAATCAGTCTTGAAATGGTGGGTCTTGGTCATGACAACATTCATTCTGTTTGAAAGACCATTAAAGGAAGGGAGTGGAAGGGAGAGGGAGAGAATCATTGTGTTCCACGTAATGCAAGTCTGCTGTTTTACACTGAAGAGTACAAAATGAGTAACATGCCACAACTTAACACTCACATACTCTGCAATTTGCAAGAATGTGCAGTCAGTCCCCATGAGAGATTATGGCTAATTGTATAGAAAGATAAAGGAGCAAAGCAGCATCCCACTCAAAGGATCAAAACTGGTCTAGCTGAGAACTAGCTTTAAGGGTCATAAATGATCTATTCCAGCTTATCCTGTGTCATAACCCCCTTTCATTATAGCCCATGTCTCCTGTCATTAGATCTCTGTCTTTAGCTACCTAAATTCCACCCACCTGGATATGTACCTGTGTTTACCATCACAAAGTTCCTGCTAATTTAAGGTTGCTGTGAGGGGACAAATCACATGCTATATAATGAAATGTCAGTCTGAAAGCATCTCTTTTAACAGCGCACAAGGAGTGGTAGCAGAGAGATATTTTTACTTCTTTACTGATTGAGTCTTTAGCAGCTGTGTGCTGTATACATTGAACTTATTTCACCTTTTATTTTCCAGCCCGACATGATCTCCCTTACAGCAGAAAATGTTACAGCCTTTCCCAATGTTGTGACCACTTGGAAGTTGGGACTCAGCCAGTCAGTGTTAAACAACACTTCAGAAAACAGCAACTCCACCTGCCCTACTACAGAAGTATGGAATTGGGTTTTCACTTTTCAGCCCATTTTCCTCTGGATCATTTTTATGTTGGGAGTGATGGAAAATGGCTTTGTCCTCAGTGTTTTTTGTTTCCACAAAAGTCGCTGCACAGTGGCTGAAATTTACTTGGCAAACCTGGCAGCTGCTGACCTGGTGCTGTCATGTAGCTTACCTTTTTGGGCCATTAATATCGCAAATAAGTTTAACTGGCCTTTTGGCACTTTCTTATGTAAAGTTGTCAATGCAGCCAGCTATGCAAACTTTTACTCTAGTATTTATTTTTTGACGATGGTAAGTATTGATCGCTACCTGGCCCTAGTGAAAACTATGTCCTTTGGACGCATGCGGCGGAGTTCCTGTGCCAAGTGGAATAGTTTTTTGGTCTGGCTATGTGCCTTGTTCATGTGTTCACCCACACTGGTGTTCAGAAGTGTAAGGTATTTGGAACAGCCCAACATCACAGCCTGCTATCTTCCATATCCGTCCCCGTACTGGTCAGTTGCAACAAACTGTTTGCTGAACATTGTGGGCTTTTTGATCCCACTCGTAGTGATTACTTTTTGTACTGTTCAAATCATCAAAGCCTTACGAAAAAATGAACTGCAAAAACTCAAGGAAATCCAGACAGAGAAGAGAGCCACCATCTTGGTCCTTCTTGTTCTTTTATTGTTTATCATTTGCTGGCTTCCTTTCCAGATCAGCACAATACTTGACACACTAGTTCAATTAAAGGTAATTACTGGTTGCCTTGTTGAAGAGGTCAGTGATTTTCTGTCCCAGATAGCTACATATTTTTCTTTTAGCAACAGTTGCCTTAACCCATTACTGTATGTCATTGTAGGCAAGCATTTCAGGAAGAAGTCCAGAGAATTGTACAAAGGCTTATGCAACTGGAAATGCAACAGATCAGAGTCCACACAGATGGAAAGTTCCTTGGATACTTTAAGAACTTCGATTTCAGTAGAAAGCTCAAGAAAAAAGTCTGCTGTGTCCGTAGCATGATAGCACAGTTTGCTTATTTCAGTATCACTAGAAAATCTCGTAACACAGTGTTTAAGTTGCTATTCATAGCCACCTTTTATGGCACCCCATTGTGAACATTGTGGCAACTGTGCTGATTCCTGAAAGTTTGGAGATATGATCTCAATTCTAAATTCCAGGTAGGCATCTGCTTCTACCCTTGATGGACAACATTTTTCACAAATAAATCACATTTCCTGGCAAATTTATATTTCCATGGATGAACTATATTTGACACACTATCATTTGAAATTTCTATATTTACTAATGAAGATAAGTGACTTCAGTTTACAGTCGTCTGCATGCAGCCATATTATAATAGCTGTTATCAGTATTAAACAGTTAACCATGCTCTCTGTACATTTGAAAGAAAGCATTTTGAACAGACAGACCATTTCCAGATGAGTTGATGAAGAATGCAAGATCCTGTAGAACCATCATTTAAATCAATTTTTTAAGAGCCTAATTCCCAGGATTTCTACCAGTTTTGATCAATAATCAAAAATTGTGCTTTTTATAATTTAGCGTGTTTTTCCTTTCTGTAATTTCTCTGACACTACTGCAGTGGAATGTCATGTAAATCCATATCTATAGATTATGGCTTATTAAAGAGTATACACCACAAGAAAAATAAAGATAAAGATAATTCAGACTTCCCAAAGAGCAGGACATTTCTACACCTTTGCAACATGCTGCATTCACTGGAGTTATACATGAGTAACTGAGAGCACCATGTGTTTGAATGGAGGTAATTTAGAATGTAAACTCATCAAATGTAAAGACTTGGCTCATACATTTGCCTGTGAAGTGGGTAGCCATGTTAGTCTGAAGTCAGGCATAAAGTTAATCTCTAAAAGCTCCTATACACATGCAGGGAACCTGTTCTGATGTGCTGGAAATGCAGTGTGTCAGAGCAGACTCGATTAATCAACTCTGCTGGAGCACGGAAATTGATGCTTTTTGGCAGCCCCATGGCTTAGGGCATTTTTACACATGCTCTGAGATGTGGTGCTGGGCACTTTAATTAGCGAGCCGTGTTAATTAAAAGTGCCTATGTATCACATGTATCAGAGTCCTCGTGCACCCCCACACTGAAAAAATGGTGGGGAGTGCTTTGAACTAAAGCTCATTGAACATGTTTTATTTCAAAGCACCCTGCTGCCATTTTTTTCAGTGCAGGAATAAATGGGGATGCTGATACATGCAACACATGGGCGCTATTTAATTAGCACGGCTGCTAATTAAAGCACTCAGTGCTGCATCCCAGAGCACGTGTAGAAATGCCCTAAGGTGCCACCCTGCCCTACCTTCTTCTCATCTGTGAAGTGTAATTAATGTGTGTGGTGCTATATAATTATGATAAATAAAAATATGCATTTGATATACATGATGTGGTTTCACAAAAAGAGAAGACACAGCAAAAGTAATTAAGTAAAATGAGTTAAATGAAGCCTTAGACATCTAACTGAAGGTAGCACATGCTTTGTATATACATGAATGGGCTTTTTATCTTGCATTTTAACTATGTTTTCACTGTCCTGGTTACTGCTATGAGTTAGCTTACCTTGAGCAAGAACAGGCAAACTACAAAAGGATGCTAGAGATGGACTGAGGAATTAGATTAGCATCACAGAAGAACTGTATTAACAGCTGCTGGGATGTGCTGACTTCAGCTGAAGACTATGCCCCTTGGTGGTCCAGACATCTCAGAAAAGGAATACCATCATACTCACTTTAAGAGTTATTGTGTGTGGATAGGATTCCAGCAATACTTTAATTATCATTCCAGTTACTCTGAAGTAAAGATGGGCTCCTCATGAGGCTCAGACAGTTAGGTTTCTACCTCTTGGAACCTAGTTCAAAACCGGACTTGGAGTCTAATCCAAAGTCAAATGGAGTCAGCAAAAGTCTTTCCATTGACTCCTCCTATTTGCTAAGAATCACAGCTATTAGATCACAAGTTAAAACAGAGTGTGTTGAAATAGTCTGTTACAAAACAGCAAAGTACCACTGGCAGCTTTTGCTCATGAGAGATAAGACTAGAACAGCAGTCCTTATGGGAAAGTCCTATTAAACTTTAAATGGATGAAACTAATATAGTTCTACAGAGATGGAAAAAGAAAGCTCTAAAAGTCATACTAAAAAACATACTGGATTTAATAATGTATTTCCACAGGCTTTTTCTGATCATCCTGCAAAATTTTAGAGCACTTAGACCCCTTTGTATGGTCCAAAACACCTACAGAAATACCATTTTCTGTTACATTGTCTCGGACATTTTGTTATTTGAAGACAGTATAATTAAAGCCATTACAATTATGTAAAGCGGCCTTTGTTCATGAACTAAATTTAAAGAAGCATTGTTAAACTATGCAGGCAAAATAACAGAACATATTTGTTACTGAGAAGAAAAGACCAAATAATTTGGAAACATTCAGGCAGGTATCATTAATTTAAAGTGTATAAATGTATATAAGCTATAGTTACAATATTTTGTCATAAACTGTGCATTTGTAATACAAAATAAAAGATTGCATTTTGAATGCAGTACAAGTGTGTATAGGTGTTTCTGTGGCATGGGTCAATTTAATCAAAATACTCTGTTGAAGCCATCACCACCTTGGAGACTGAAGCATACAGTAAAAGGTGACTTAAAATGTTGAAGGGAAATTAACTAAAACAAATTTCACTTTTACTTCTATTCCTTCATCCAAACCCCAATCCTGCAAAGTGCAGAGCATTCTCCATTCTGGTTGAACTCAGAATTCAGATGAAATCAAATGGGAATATTCAGAATCTTTCTGCTGGTTTTCTCTGCCTCCCACTGGCTCAAGCCCATATGTAACAGTAAATATTATTTACTCATTTGTACACTCAGTCTTCCTCCCGTGGAAATCAAGAGGCACATGGAAAGCATCACCAGATTGTCCCTGAATTTAGAATGTAAGAATGTGAATGAGAAAGGTAGTAACCTTGAGATGTTACATGGAAACATGAAATATACGCTGGATACAAGGACTTTAAGACCATTGATGATGACTTGTGGGTTATGGGCCTGAGGCACAGGCAGGCTGGCAAGGTTGTGCATAGTGTTCAAGAAAGGAGGTAGTGAGGAGGGCTTAGCAGAATATCAAGAGCTCTGCTTTTGCCATGTTGATTGAGCTTGAGCTAAATAGTTAGTCATCTGGGGGAAATGCCAGAGAGGCTGAGGCTTCAATTTGAACACAATAAGACATACCTAAAATATTGAGGTAGATCTGCAAGTTATCCATATAAAGGTGGAAGTGGATTTTTTTGCTTGCAGGACAGATTACCCAGAGATAAGGTCTAGAGAGGGAGGAGAAGGGTTTGAAGTTGTAGAAGCCAAGGAGCAACAAGATTTCAAAAAGAATTGCATGGCCAGATGTAGCAAAGGCAGCTGACAGATTAAGGAAGATGAAGTAGTACTGGTTCAGAAAGCTGGCTAATGAGAGGCTAGTTAGAAGTTTTACCTACAGCAATTTCAGTTGTGTGCAAGAGATTGAAGCCAGGCTGGAAAGAACAAATGATAGAAATAAAAGAGAAAAATTCTGGACAGAAATTGCGTACAGCTTGTTCAGTGAGCTTAGTCGTGAAAGGAACAAGGAACACTGGAAGGCAATTAAAGAGGTAAGTAGGTTCAAGGGTGGATTTAAGATGGAAAAGACCAAGACACATTTGTGTCATAAGGGGAGAAACCTAGAGAATAAGGCAGTGTGATGGGGTCCATCCCCGGGCCTGTCTAAGATAGGCCTGGCCCTCTATCTCTGGGCTACCCGCCCACCTTTCTCTCCTGCCACGCCTTGCTGGAACAATAATTATGATGTTACTCAGGTGGAAGGCTGCCCTTTTACTACTCCAACACTATGGGTTGCTATCCACTGCTCCAAACCTCCCCTACATGGTGGCCCATGCCTCACAGATGGTATATAAATGTTGGCCTGCACCCTAGGGTGCTGGATCTGCTCACTTCCTGTCACTGCACCCCCCCAGTACTGGGGTCCACCCATCCCCTATCGCTGTGCCTCTTGGCACTGGGGTCTGCCCCCTGTCTCTGCGCCTCCTGTCACTGCTCCCCCTGGCACTGGGGCCTGATCACCCCCTGTCTCTGTGTCCCCTGGTGCTGGGATCTGATCACCCCCTTTTCCTGCACCCCCCCCAGCACTGGGGCTTTGCACAGGAGTGTGCCCCAATGAGGTCTCCTTCTCCCCCAATAGCCTGAGCCCAGTCCACTGGATAAAACAGCAACATCAATATGAGTCCCTGGGCTATAACATAATACTAGTCCTACAAGCCACACTCTGGCTCCTTAAAAACCCCAGACTGCTCCTTGAGTATTGAGTACTTCCCAGCTCTGGGTACCTTGTAGATTCCTGGAGCCTCATTAGCCATATCAATAGTCTGGCCAGCAGCCACAGTGTTCATGAGTAGTTTTGCCATGCAGGAGATCTCTTCCCCTGGCCACTTGCCAGAGACTTTCTCCTGCCAGCCTCAGCCCTGGGGTTTATATGTGCCCAGAGGCCTAACCCTTTCCTGTCAGCTAACTGAGTGGTTGGGCTATTAATCCCTACCCTCCTGGTGCTTGGTGTTCCTATAGACTATGGTCTTAAAGGGGCATCCCTGCCTCCTAGTAACAGGGCTAGGGTTCCCTGTTACAGGGGGAAGAAAATTAACATAGAGTGATTGAAGCTACATGAGCAAGTGAAAGCATTATTAAAAGACAGAAAATAAGGCATTTCTACATCTGTTAGAATGAGGAAAGAGAAGAGAGTTGTGAGAATGGAAGGGGAAAGAGAAATGAGCTGAGAATGTTTCCTAAGAAATTATCAACAAAATTTAATCTCTCTTCTCCAAGAGAGAATTGGAAACAGGAGGACAGGAGGGTTTGAAAACTTAGACAAAGGTGGCAAAGAAGAAGCCAGAAGGGTGGACATGAAATTTAATGGAGGTAAAGTAGTACCGTTTTTTAGCTGAAAGATGGCAGATCTGAAGAAATAGCATATTTGCAATAAGAAAAATCAACCTGGCTGCAGAATATTTGAGAGACAGAAATATCAAAAAAGCAAAAAATGGAAGTTGTGAATGTTGGGCGTGAACCAAGGCTGAGGGTCAATAGGTTGGCCACTATGGAGGGAGAAGGGAAAAGAGTCACAGATTAAGGAGAATAAGGAATGGACAGAATCAACAACCATATACTGCATTTACCCAAATCCAAGACTACCCTGAATTTAAGATGACCCCCCAGTAATTAGATTCTATACATGGAAAATTTATAAATTTGTTATAATTTTCCATGTATAGAATCTGATTATTGGAGGGTCAGGGCCTGAACTAAAGCCACTGCAACTATGTGCCTCCCATCACCTTCTATTCAGTTTCAGGATGAGAGGCTTTTTTGCCCCATGTTAAATGGGGAAGGGGAATCTCATTTTAGAACACAGTAAATATGATAAGCAGAAAGGAATATGGAATGGGCTAAGAACAGACAGTTAATAAGACCATTAGTCAAGGAAAAGCTGAGACAAGACATGAGATGGTACTAATGTTTGACCATGAGATTGTACTGACAGTACTAATTGACTATGACCAGGCGATGCTTAGAAAGGGGAACTCAGAAAAATGTCTACAATGCAGTTACACTGTAGCATATCTAGCCATTTCCAAACCAGCTTTGATCTTGCCAGCTTGGATACCAACAGCAATGAACAGAATGACATGGAACTGTCTTGCCAAGGATGCTGGGTACTTACTCAAGTGGCCAACAAATGCTGTCTTTGTGGAGTAACTTGTGATGAAGTCCCTGCCTCTGTAGCTTTACTACTACCGATACCAAGCTAGCTAGCTTAAAATTAGCTTGGGTATACGTATTTAGCAGTGTGAACACAGTACAGATAGATGTACCCAGAGACAGAGCAAGAATTAATGAAAATCAAAGCAAGTGTATAACATTTTTGCATGGGAAAGCTAAACCAGGATGCAAATCAAATGGAACCATGAGGCAAGGGAACATGTAGCTAAGGTGTCAGATTGACTTCAGCTTCACCTCTTAGGGGGAGTGTAGACCCCAGGTGGTGTATCCCTGGGCCTACCTAGTGAGAGTATGTAATTTACGTCACTAGAGCAGTTGTTAGGTAAATAGAGTAAGGTTGCATATGCCTAGTGAATCCAGTACCCATAAAGGATGACTTTTAGGCCTTTGTGAGGTAATGACCTAGTTTGAGACGGAGAGCACGCGCAGTTTGGCTGCTGACTATATAATTGTATTTGGTGTGGGGGCGGTGTTCCCTTTGTTTCTTCTTACCTCTCGGGAAGCCTGACTGGAGTACTTCCGTGTTTTAAAACGGACTCTTGCCTACCATATCTTGATCTTATTCGAAGTTATCAGTTGGGATCTGTTACAAACACAGAGTGACCCCAACAATACGAATGGAACCTTTTTCTTGTCGATTGATGTCTTGCTTCCCGCTCTTCCGGACAAAACCTCAGACACTTTACCACTATAAAGAATCTACTTGTTTCTTTACGTGGTCGATCAATTCACTTTATTGTAAATCGAAATATTCTTTTTAAATTGTTTTTATTTTCAATTTTCCAAGATACCTCATTGGGTTTATTTAACATAAAACAACATGCATGAACAAAGGTAACTTCAATGATTTTAACTGTTTTTGTCTTTTGTTCATTAAACTACAAAGAAACTTCCTTCAGTCTCTTGTTTCTTTTCTCCTTTTTGCTTCTTGGCTCCCAGAACACCAACTGTCCTGATCAGGATCCCCCAAATGATACCGGGGAAACAAAACAGAAAAAACAAAAATGAACTTGACCAGAACTTGTCCTGTTGGAATCCGCCATTGTTCTCCTTTGTTTATCGGTTCATTTGGTTTTTTTCTGTGGCTTCTGCCGCTTCCCTCACCTCATCTAGGCGAGTTGACTTTCTGCCCTTCTTCAGAGACTCCCGGGTTCTCCTCCCAGTTGAGTCCCTCTCCTTTCGCCAGAACCAGCTCCTGGGACCCCTCCGCCCCAGTCTCTGCTCCATGGCTCAGCTCCCCGACCGCTGCCATTACTTTATCATAGAAAGTTTTTTGCTTCTCTTGTGCTTGTTTAAGATGATCTCTGGCTACTCCAACCCTTTGTAACCGTCTCCTTGTTTCTTGGATGTATTCTGTTGGCTGTGTCCCTGGTGATCCCCCATTGTCCCATCCTTCCCGCACCACATCCATCAGGCTTCTTGGCTGATGTCCAAAAACTGGTTCAAATGGGGAACACCCTAAGGACAATTGTGGTGCTTCTCTTACCACACATAACAATGGTGGTACTAGCAAGTCCCACTTTCTAGGTTCCCCTTGGGCACACCTTTGTAACATACCCTTTAGAATCCCGTTGAATCGCTCTACCAATCCGTTCATTTGTGGATGATAAACAGCTGTTCCTAAGTGCTTTATCTTTAATATTTGACATAAACTGCACATCATGTGGGACATGAAGTTCGTCCCTTGATCTGTGATTATTTCTTTGGGTATGCCCACTCTAGATACCCATTTGAGTAGTTCTTCTGCAACTTGGGGTCCAGTGGCCGTCTGTAAAGGTATTAAATCTGGATATCGATTGGCATAATCAATCATAACTAGGATAAATTGGTGCCCCGCAGAGCTTTTTGGTAAGGGTCCAATTACATCTAGGGCTATTTGTGAAAAGGGCTCTTCCACCACAGGCACTGGTTGTAATGGACCCCAAGGGGGTTTCTGAAGGCTAACTTGCTGACAATTTGGACAGGTTTAACAAAAATCCTCCACTTGCTCATATAACTGGGGCCAGAAACACCACTTGGTAAGTCTAGCTTCCATCTTGGACTTTCCCAAATGTCCCCCCAAGGGTTTGGTACGAGCTAGTTTCAATAGCAGACTTTGAGAAATCAATAGTTTTGGTACCTCTATTCCACCATGTTCTCTCAATTTTATCCTATACAGCAAACCTTTTCTTAATTCATACTGAGGCAATGCCCAACACCGTTCTGGAGATATTACCTGTTCATCTCACTTGGCTAATTCCGACTGGATGATGGATCGGAATAGGTCTTCTCCCTCTTGTGCTTCTCTAAAGTGTGGACTGCTTGACAAACTCTCTATATCAATGCCTTCAACGTCCGGTGGACCCTCCATTTCCTCACCTAGAATACCCTCCTGTGCTCTCCCTGTATCTAACACCTGATAAATTTCTGCCCGGTCTCAGCCCAGAATCATAGGATATAGAAGATCCCTTGCTAGACCTATGGGCAACTCCCATGTCTTACTGAGAACTTCAACCATATATTTCCTCTGTGGCTACATCGACAGTTGTCCACGCATGCAGATCATCTGAACAGGATCTGCTTTTGGTGTCCACTCTCGAGGAGCTACATCTGTTCGAATCAGGGTCTGTGAACAGCTGATATCTGTCCAATGGTGGACTTTCCCCCAAAAGTCCCACCCCTATCTGTGGTAGAGGCTTGTTTCTATCGGTCTAGGTGTTGTCAGTCTCTGGAGCTCATCACTTGTCTGAGCTACTTTTTCTCCTTTTCCTTCCTTTCTGACTCTATATTCTACACCAAGACAACTTTAGCACCTCGGCTAACAAGCCAAAGTTCACCGCGACGTCTTGCTGGCCCCTCCCACACGTCCACGATCTCAACTGCCACTTGTTGTTACAGGAGTGTCACAGCAGGGTCCTGCAGGAAGGCCGTGATCTCAAGGCCCACTTCCCGTGCCAAGTTGGCCCAAGGGCACCCTCAAATTCTTGCCCGCCACGTCTTTGATGATATCGTATATTTGGGAGGCTGCCTTTTATGCCCTCTTGGTCACTTCTCACTGGTTACTTGGACCCCGTGGTTTCCCAGACCCCTCGTGGGTCCCGCTCTACAATGGGTGCTTCAGGGGCACCCTAGACTTAGGGGCTATGTGTGGCTCCAACCACCCCTTTAGCACGCTCCAAGCCTCACAGCTGGCATAGACGTTGTTTGGTCTGGGTCTACACCCTCTCTCTGGTGCTCAGGCTCTCCGCAGCCCTGTCTCTCTCCGCGCCTTCTCTCTGGCACTTCTCAAATCACTGCCTCCTTCTCCAGAGCCTTCCCAGTAAAGCCACCCTCTCTCCAGGGCTCCTCAGCAAAGCCACCCCCTTCTCTGGGGCTCCTCAGTAATGCCGCCCCCTTCCCTGGGGCTCACCACAATGCTGCCCCCTTCTCTGGGGCTCACCCATAATATTGCCCTCTCTCAGGGCCCTCTCAATAAATGCTGCCCTCTCACTAGGCTCACCATGCCCGCACTGGGGTTTCTCAGCAACGACCCCTTCCTGGGGCTTCTCAACTGCCCCTCACTGGGGCTGAGGTCTGTGCACCCCGAATGCTGCACCCTTGCTGGTGCTGGGGTTCCCACACTGCTGTGGGTCCCCTATGAGGCCTCCTCCAACCCCTAATAGCCTCACCCAAACCACCGGTTACAAACAGCAACACAAACACAAGCCCCTTGGCTATAACATAAACAGAAGCCGCCCGGCCATAACAACATTCAAGCCTACCAGGGATTCTTCATCTCACAGCAGTGTCAGACGCTGCCCCTGCATCAGGCCTCTCCTCTCTTCCATGACAGAGAGCTCCTTCCTCCTTGGCTACTGGCAGGGAACCACCTCTGGCCTCAGCTCCTAGGGTTTATAAGGGAACCAAGCCCTGCCCCTTTCAGTCAGCTGACCGCTGGCAGGTGTGATTGCTTGTTAGCTCCAGTTGCCCTGGCAACCAACAACTGGGCTCCTTATTCCCTGCTAAGGCTCTTTCCCTAGCAGTTTCCCCTCTTTAAGAGCAGGGCACCTAAGTGCTCTGCGACAAGGAGAAAATAGAATGCCGGGGCATGTGGGTCTTGACACTTTGGCTCTTGAAATTTGTCTTAGTGTAGTGAGGGCTCCACCAACTCCTACACCCTCGCCCGTTCCACCTGGTGGTAATTCAGTTGCCTCTACAATCTGCCTTTGAGCAGTAAAAAAAAAATGCTCCTTGGGTCTCTAGGTCTGGCCACTCAGTATCCCCGATGGGCCTGGTTGTACCTTGCCCAGCTGGCACCTGGCACAGACCTGCCAGTAATCCTAGCCAGTCTTTTTCCTGGCTTATTGTCCTAATAGTTATAAACGCACTATCTGGGGTGACTTTCCTCTCACCCTAACAAAAAGGAGAACAAAAAGCACACTGGCACTTCTTCTACCCTTATAGTCCCAACTGTGCAGTACCCTTTTTCTTCAGCCCTGGTATTAGGGTCTTTACGGTACCTTCTAACTACCTCGTGGCCATTTCTGTTTCTCTCCGGGTGTTTCCCTCAGGGTTCTCTCCCCCGGCAGCCCCCTCTGCGGAGTTTCTTCCCTTATGCCCGGTCTCCCTTGCTTCCTCAATGCCTCCGGCTCTCCCTGCCGTCTCGCTGCCTGAGTCAGTCTCTTCTGGTTTCCCGTGTCCTTCCTTTTCCTGCTCCGTGTCTCCTTTTACCCTGGAGTTCTGGCTGACTCCCCCCCACCCCCCACCTTCCTGAAACACCAGGTGAAGAAGGAGCCCTGCGGAGTTCTTTGCAATACAGGTGGGGCCATTTTACTTCTTTGGGACTCTTCTCTCTCCTCACAATATCCACTATGGCTTTCATCCTTTTGCCCCCAACCTCTACCCATACTGTGGGTCTCTCATTTGGGCCTTCACACCCAAACTTTCTGATGCTACAGTCCATCATCTCAATTGGGCCGTTATCTCTGTTGTCATTCCGCAGCATCCTGGGGTCGACAGTGTATTCTCTTAACCTTGGCATCAGACAAGCGTTACTTGTACCTTCCCGAGCCATGTGTCCTATCTTTCCACATCAAAAACAGACGATTGTCGATTTTCTGCCATCCCATGGTTCTTTATATTCTGTTTCTCATGTTATAGGATCAGCTCCTCCTTTTGGGCAATGTTCTCTTTTGTTTTCTCCTTGAGCACTGTCGAAGTTTTCTGCTATTCACAGCGCTTCTGTGGAAGATTTAAGGCAATGGCATCGCACCCACCACTGTGTATTTTCGTCCAGATCCAATAGGAACTGTTCTAAAAAGATCTGGTCACACAGGTCCACTTTGGAAACCTCCTGCGGCTTCAACCACTTCTCTAGTAGATCAGCCAAATTTTTAAGTAAAATCTGCGGGGATTTATCTTCTTTTCTCTTTCTCATGTGAAACACCTGCCTGTACCTCTCAGGATTATTGTCCAATTGGTACATAATCTCCTTTTTAACCTTGTCATAATCCATCACTTCTCCACGTGGCATCGCTCTATAAGCAGCTTGTGCCTTTCCTATCAAAAGCACTCCTAACTGACCAGCCCACCAGCTTCGATCCAAACCTGAAGACAATGCGGCTCTCTCAAAATTCTACAAGAACACTTCAGGGTCATCTTGAGGTATCATTTTGGGAACCTTTAATTTCACTTGGTTGCATTGTGCCCGTGCTTGTTGCTAGAACCACTTTTCCTTGACTGCAATTTGATGAGATGCTTGTTGTTGCTATTGCTGCAGAAGCTGGCCTACCAAATATATAGTTTGTTGTAAAGGCTCAGGATTTCCCATTGATTGATGTCTCATTTCCAGCTCTTCTGGACAAAACCCCAGACAATTTACCACTAAAAAGAATCCACTTGTTTATTTATGGGGTCCATCAATTTGCTTTATTGTAAACCAAAATATTATTTTTTATTTGTTTTTATTTTTCAATTTTCCAGGACACTTCATTGGGTTTATTTAATGTAAAACAACATACATGAACATAGGTAACTTCAACGATTTTAACTGTTTTTGTCTTTTGTTCATTAAACTACAAAGAAACGTCCTTCAGTCTCTTTTTTCTTTTCTCCCTTTTTCCTCTTGGCTCTCAGAACACCACCTATCCCGATCAAGATCCCCCAAATGATACCGGGGAAACAAAATAGAAAAAACAAAAAATGAACTTGACACGAACTTGTCCCATTGGAATCCGCTGTTGTTCTCCTTTGTTTATTGGTTCATTTGTCTTTTTTTTCCACAGCTTCTGCTGCTTCCCTCACTTCATCTAGGTGAATCAACTTTCTTCCCTTCTTCAGAGACTCCCAGGTTCTCCTCCCAGTTGAGTCCCTCTCCTTTCACCAGAACCGGCTCCCAGGACCCCTCTGCCCCAGTCTCTGCTCCACAGCTCAGCTCCCCGACAGCTGTTTTTTTCCCCACTCTCAGTGAGCCCCCACTGTGCCACTGCTTCCTCCCAGCTGCAAAGAGCAGCTACTGTGGAAGTGCTGCTCACCTGGCGTGGTCCCACTCCCCATTCCCCCAGTCTCTTTTCCCTCTCCACAAGTATTCACGCCAAACTGATTTGAAGTCATCAGAAATTGATAATTCTATCGTAAGGCTAATAAGAGGAATGATTGGTGTGCTTGATAATTGACAGGTGAAAAACAGATTGGATGAAAAGATTATTGACTGTAGTGGTATGACTGGGTGATTTAAAAGGAGTCTGCGCCTGAGGAGAGGTGTGAGACTGGGCTTGAGTGAGTGAGACTGGTGTAAGCTGATATCTTTTATTAGATCAACTAACTGGTCTAATAATTATATTATATCAGTTATATTATATTAGTTGGAATAATAAAAAATATCAGATTTACCTAAGGCAGGCAAGGTTCTTTGGGTAGATGCAATATCTCGTATTAGATCAACTGAGTAGTTGGGGAAAAGTTCTTTACGAGCTTTTTTGCACGTGCACCCTTCTTCAGGCATAGGGAGT
The DNA here is from genome assembly GCF_030867095.1 of Alligator mississippiensis. Classification (NCBI taxonomy): domain Eukaryota; kingdom Metazoa; phylum Chordata; order Crocodylia; family Alligatoridae; genus Alligator; species Alligator mississippiensis. Next base: position 279,428,655 of record NC_081825.1, read on the forward strand.
CTCTGCTTTTGTTCTGAGGTCTCCAAGGAATTTAACCAAAGAATTTAGCCAAACAATTTTAGTTGACCTAATACAAAATATCGTATTTACCCAAAAAAACTTGTCTGCCTATTTCCTTAGACCAACACAGCTACAACCAACATTCCTGAGACTAGTATGAGCTCTTGCTGGATGAGATTGGGTTTGTGAGTCTGGGTCTGTGAGATTCTGATTTGCACTTGTGAGTCTGGATGTATGGGAGTCTGGGGTCGTTTATAAGTCACATGAGTTAAATGTGTATCATGCAAGGTGTGATCAGGTGTGTGGTAGGTCACATCGTTGTTTGCGTACCTCTCTCGATGGGAAGTGAGGAGGCTTCCCAGAGATCTTAGGTGGGAGCTGAAGTTGTGGAAGCTGAGGACCATCTATCCACCACCAGGAATCAACACCATAGCAAAAGGGTAATGTATCACCCTCCATGGTTCAAAGAGCAAAGTATGTGATGAGAGGGAAAGCTCTTGGGAACAGGTGGGGCGACTGGGTAAAGGCTTGTCAGCCTGCGCTGTTCTGACAACTGGCACTGAAGCAGCTGCCACTGAGCCTGCAACATAATTGTCATTTGAGTGAGACCAGACAGTTTGCTCCCTATCTTGTCTATTGTTTCAGCTACCGTCTGTTTGTTGTATTCTTATTGTTCTTTGTTATATGTTAATTATTTGTTTCTTCATAATACAGTCCTGTGGTTCAATTAATTACCTGAGTGATTGATTTCTTATTAGTAATAACATCAGGTTAGGGCTGGGCCATAAGCCAATAACCTGATGAGAGAGATTAGCACCTACCATCTTTCACTGAGGTTGTATTAATAGCTGTGATAGTTTACATAATTAACTGGGTTAATTGGGTTCATTAGAGGCACTTCCTGTCAGACCAATCTGGTTGCCTTCTATGACCAGGTCACAAAAGCCCCGGAAGCAGGTGTCGCAGTGAACATAGTCTTTCTGGACTTTAGGAAGTCCTTCGACACTGTCTCTCACCCCATCCTCATTAAAAAATTAGGCAACTGTGGTGTCGATGCCTACACAGACAGATGGGTCACAAATTGGCTGGCTGGCCGCACTCAAAGAGTGGTGGTGGACGGGTCATTTTCGACCTGGAGGGACATGGGCAGTGGGGTTCCCCAGGGCTCGGTCCTCGGGCCCGCACTGTTCAATAACTTCATCAGCAACATGGACAAGGGGGTGAAAAGCACCTTGTTCAAGTTCGCAGATGACACTAAGATGTGGGGAGCAGTGAGCATGCTAGAAGAGAGAGACAGGCTACAACTAGATCTGGACAGGTTACAGAGGTGGGCAGATGAGAACAGGATGGGTTTCAATATGGACAAGTGCAAGGTATTGCACCTGAAAAGGAAAAACCAGGAACATACCTACAGGCTGGGGAACTTCCTTCTTGTCAGCACAGAGACAGAAAAGGATCTTGGTGTCATTATTGATTCCAAAATGAACACGGGCCACCAATGTGGGGACGCAGTCAGGACGGCTAACCGCACCTTGTCATGCATCTATAGATGCATCACGAGCAGGTCCAAGGAGGTGATCCTCCCCCTCTATGCGTCACTGGTCAGGCCGCAGTTGGAGTACTGCATCCAGTTCTGGGTGCCGCACTTTAAGAGAGACGTGGCCAGCATCGAGAGGATCCAGAGGAGGGCCACTCGCATGATCAGGGGGCAGCAGGGCAGGCCCTACGAGGAGAGACTACGGGACCTGAACCTTTTCAGCCTTCACAAGAGAAGGCTGAGAGGGGATCTGGTGGCCACCTACAAATTTCCCAAGGGGGACCAGCAGGCAATAAGAGAGTCCCCCGAGAACTACCAGGAGTTACAAGGAATAACGGCCATAAGCTAACTGAGAGTAGGCTCAGGCTAGACATCAGGAAGCACTACTTCACAGTCAGGGTGGCTAGGATCTGGAATTAATTTCCTAGGGAAGTGGTGCTTGCCCCTACCCTGGGAATCTTCAAAAGGAGGCTAGATAATCACATAGTCGGGGTCGTTTGACCCCAGCATTCATTCCTGTCCATGGCAGGGAGTTGGATTTGAGGACCTGCTTAGGTCCCTTCCAACCCTACCTACCAACTAATTTGCATAACTGCCCTCAACAGGAGTGTAAGGGACTGTGAGAAGAGGAAGAGAGAAAGAGCCAGGAGTTGAACCAGAGATAAGAGCTGAAGGGGAGGAGTTGGGTGGGTCATAAATGACTGCAACATAGATGGGGAAAGAAAAGTTGGATGCAGCATTGTTCAAAAGAGCAGAAAGAGTGAGAACAGAATGGAGAAAAGAAGTAAAAGGTGTGCGAGCCGGGTCAGACCCCGGGCCCTTTTCGTTGCTCTGCACACAGGCTGTGGCCGGCAGCCCGGGCAGGCCGGGTCGGAGAGGGCGGGCGCCGAGCTAGAATTAGGCACAGACACGTAACGGTTGATTTTAAGATTGTTTACTTACACCGAGATGGTCGTGGTGTAGGCTGAGAACTTGCTTGAGTTGCGGTTACAACAGAAAACACGAACACACGTGGAGTTTGCAAGGCTCCACGCAGACAGAACACAAACAATCACGTGGAGCTTGCTAGGCTCCACGTAGACAGAACTCCGGATGTCCAGGACAAGCGCGCATAAAACTCGTTGTTACGTCTTATAGTAGGCTCCGTTCGAAGACGGGAAGAGGTGGGCAGTGGATCAGGCCGCCAAACTCCTCTGGGCAGCACACAGGGTTTCTATTACCCTGCCGCGCACACCCAGAGTTCCCACGAGATGGATGCGGAGTCCTCTTCGGCTTGGGCGGAAACTGCTCAAGCCTCTTATACGGCTAGCAGGCCAATCGCTAGCCGCCACGTGTGAATAATTTAGAACTAGCCAATTGCGGGGCACAAATTTGCATACGATGAGCAGGAACTCTTTGCACCGTGCATTTCTGTGTTGCAAAAGAAATGCACCCTGCAAAGACCGCTGCAAAGTGGCGGGAACACTCCTTTGCACGTGGGTTCTCTGTGCAGCAGAACTCCTCCGTGCAATGAAGCTGTAAACCCACGGGGATAATTCTTAGTGCCAAAGCACACACAAAAAATCAGACCTTTGGGTCATGACAAAAGGAAGGGGAGAGAGGGCTCCCAGCACCACACCCCTGGTATGATCTGTGGTGAGAAAGGAGAAAAAAAGTAATGCCTCCACAAGAAGAGCTAGCTGCATAGGTGCTATGTTAACATGCAGCTAAAACTCTCTTCCACGCTGTTATCACCATCCATCTTGATCACTTGTGCTAGCCAGAACCAGAGGGGTTACTATCATGAGCAATAAATATATGCTCTTGGAGACATCCAGGCAATTGTTTAGGAGTTAAGATTAGCTAATGCAAAGCTTGCAAGTTTGCAACCTGCAAGTGGAATTTGTCTGTCACAATTTAACCAAAGTGTTGAATCTGTTTGAACTGATCATGGGCCCCAAAAATAAGCAAACTACAAGATTAGCTGATCTAACAGGTTTTTTAAAGTTCAGCCATAACAAGATCTGACCACCTAATATAATTAGCACATTCCAAGGAATAAGAAACCAACAGGTTGAGCTTGGGCAGAGTAATGCTAATTTCAAACCTCAAAGTAATGTGGTGTAATTTGCTTATTGGGTGAACCCAAGTTTGGGCGGTAACCTTTCATCATAATTTCTAACACCTTTTGATCCCATAGGGTAACAGCTATAGGGCAAGATTGTGAGTGGCTCTAAAGCCAATAGATTAGCATAAGATAAGGCATAAAGGAACGTGCATGTCAAGTGACCAGTTAGAAGGACAAGACAGAAGGACCATCACTGTACCAAGTCTGAACCCTGGACTCCCTGTGTGAGTGAAGACCGGATCCTGACCAAGGGACCTTCCCAGTGACCCCTTGAAAAGCATTGATCAGGGACACCTGACTTCACTGGAACAACTTGGCGCACACCTGGCATAGAGGGACTGCCGACAAGTTGCCAACCCCATGTGGGAATTCTTTGTCATTCTGTCTATCTGTTATTATTCACTATTAGCTCTTTATTACTTGACTATCTGTTTGTTGCATTAACCTTTCTGTTAACTGTTGTATGCTAAGCTGTAAGTAAATTTGCCTTTACTTCACTCCCGACTTGCCTCCTTGATCCTGAACCCAGCAGCCTAACGGCTGATACACGCACAGCACCTAGCCAGCCTGTGACAATCACTTCAACACAATTTTCAGTCTTAGCAAGCTCATATCCATGAAGAATGCTGCTGCAAAGAGCATCTTCCCAGCCCATCATCATGACTGCAACACCTCTGTCTATGAGCCCCTCCATTAGGTCCTCATTTTCTATTGCATCAAACAAACTGCTTGTCTTCACTTTCAAATCCCTTCACAGACTTACACTGTCTCAAAGTCAGGAACATCCATTTTACCACGCATTTGTAACAAAGCTAATGCTAATGTCCTGGACCTCAAGAACTGTGTGTTTGCATCTAGAACTTTCCAGAATATTTGCCTAAAATTTGAACCATTTTGCCCCTCATCCGGTGCATCTACACGTGCCATTAACACAATGTGATAAACTCCAGTGCAGTTTGTGTTGGAGTCAGCTGCTCCAGAGTGCAGCTTCTGCGTGTGCACCCAAGACCACAGGAGTTTGAGCCAGGGTGGAGCAGCCGCAGGCTGGCAGGGGGACAAGGGTTCAGCCCCAAGTTCTGGGTGGCAGTGGGGCTGGCTGGGGCAAGAGGATGCTACAGTGTGGGATTAGGTGGCAGGCAGCCCCCGCACCTTAGCACCCTTGTGCCCCAGCCAACCCCTGTCACTTTCTACATGTGCATTTCAGAGTATGTAATTAATCCATCATAGGATAGTATGGTTCCTACAGGGGCAACGCATGGGGGTGCAAGTGGGTGCACATGCACCCCCCCGAGCTTGGCAGTGCACCCCCTACAAAAGAGGTGGTCACCGCTCACCACCCCACTGCCAGCACTGCTGGCAGTGCCTGCAGGTGGTTGCTGACCCCTGGTCAGTGCTCACCCCCCACCCTCCCCACGCTGACAGCACCGGCAGTGTCTGCGTGAGCTCCCCTGCTTACCACCACCAAGTTCCTGCCGCCACCGCAGCACTTCCACCGCTGACAGCGCAGCCATGTGCCCCCAGCTGCCAGGGGCACATGCCATTCATGTTTCCCCAACGGTACTGTCCTATGGCAGAGTTCACTAATTTACTGTGCCCTAATACTGGTGCACATGTAGACATTGATGTTTTACTGCAGAGCTAATTAGTCAATTCCA